>NC_053454.1:18796685-20269789 GCF_015227805.2 Hirundo rustica
CCTTCCTTCCTTCCTTCCTTCCTCCATAAGAAACATGCAGCTGGTAACACTGAAATTTCAATAAAACCTTTATTCAAACCCAAGATTTTAAAATGTATATTCAACATCTGAGAAGAAAAATAAAATATGAATAAAAGTGTCTGGAACCATATAACTTATTTGTTCACATATTTGATCAGGAAGACAAGAGTTGGTTCTTACTTGCATTAATCCCAAGTGTTTTTCCCAAGTTTCCCAAGTTCTGAATAGTATTTGAATGTCAAACCAGACAGTATCTCTTTCTTTTCCAGTATTTAAAATAAAATAAAATTTTAAAAAGCAGCTTAATTCAGGTAGAAGCACAACCAGATCTGTATACTTAGGCTTAGCAACTTCCTGAGTTATTTTATGCCAGGCATATTATATACATATGGCCAAAGAATCTGTTAGGGAAAGAAAAAACAATCAATCAATCAATCAATCAATCAAACAAAAAAAACCCCAACCCCAAACTGCTTTTTTGTTGTACCCTGAATGCATATACTGCATGTGCCCAAATGCAAAATTTTGAGAAGAAATAGTCTTTTCTTTCCCCCATACTTTAAAATTATCTTTTCATTCTCTGCAGTGAAAATGTATGATACTCTTCAACAAATGTCAAAGCAAGCTGAATCTTCATGAAACTAAGAATTTCTGAAATTCTCTGCCTTTGTATTAATGGGCATCTGAAACTAATTGATCAGATTTTGACTTATACACAGTTGATTTTCTTCATATTATCTGTAATGGGGCTATGTTTTGGATTTGTGTTGTTTTGATAACAGAGGGATATTTTTACAGATGCTGAGCAGTGCTGACACAGAGTCAAAGCCTTTTCTTCTCACCCCATCCTGCCAGTAAAGAGGCTGGGGGTGCACAGTGAGTTGGGAGGGGACACAGCCAGCACAGCTGACCCCCATTGACCCAAGGGACATTCCATACCCTGTGGCATCATGCTCAGCATATACAGCTGGGGGGAGAAGGGGGACGTGGAGATGTTTGGAGTGATGTATGTTTGTCTTCCCAAGTTACTGTTAAGCGTGATGGAGCCCTGCTTTACCAGATGTGTCCGAACACCTCCCTGCCCATGGGAAGTGGTGAATAAAATAATTGTTTTACTTAGCTCTTGCACAAAGCTTTTGCTTTTCCTTTTAAATTGCTTTAATGTCAGGCTATGCATTTCCTCACTTTTACTTTTCTCATTCTCTCCCCCTTCCCACCAGGGGAGTGAGTGAGCAGCTGTCCAAGGCTTAGCTGCTGGCTGGTGTTCAACCACAACACTGAAAAACCATCTTAATCTGTGTTTGATATATAAAAAAATAACCAAAAAGTAAATATTTACCTTAATAAGAGAACAGGGGGGTTTTACATCAAAACAGTGGGCTCTTTAGTCTGGGGTATATGTGTCCCTGTTTTGCACTTGTTTTAAAATTTTTTTTTTTTATTTTGTTTTTCTGTTTATTAATAAAGGACTGTGATGAATAATCTCTTCAAGGCTGGATGTCTGAAATCAGAATACATAACTTCTAATTTATGTAGAAAAGCATACAGTTTGAAACACAAAGCTCTGTAATGGAAAGATGTTGATCATATGAAATCAGAAAGTGCAAATTACACTCCCATGAGTAAGAATGCTTTAGAAGCTTGCTCCTGCTTTCCTAAGTAGTAAAAGGATTTTAGTTGAATGATTTCTCTGGAATATAATGGGAACTGTGTGGCTTAATTTCCAGACACTACTACAAAATCTTGAGGGCTAATTACCAGTTTTGGTCTTCTGCTTTACATGTTTAATTATATACAGTAGCGATACAAATGCATTGCAGATCTGACAAATGGTGAGAGAAATGCACTTTTAGTTTCTGGAAATATACTGTTGGCACTAAGCAGATAATGCTTATGACAAAAAAAATGAAATATACATTCCTTTTATAAATTTAGCCATGTTTATCAGGGATGAAAGAATTCATGTAAAATTTTGTGAAAAGGATGAAAGAACTCCCTGCTTTGGAGCGTACATTTAAATTTCACATGATGCCACCTCCAGCTAATTGTTAAACTGGGTCAGAGAATTCTGATCCATTATGTTAACTCTTCATTGAGAATTTAGTACCTTCTTGAGTCATATACCTAACCTCAGTTCAGCAGTGAATGTACCAATTAATTTGACTTATTCCAATTAATTGAAATGATTTCCCAGTAAAATTATTTGTAGTCAATATGCACTTTTCCTGGATCTCACTGTATTTTCCTTTCTCTCCTTAATGAAAGAGAAAAAATTAAATCTTGTACCTTTTGAAAATCTGTTTCTCAAGAAGAACAGTGAAATGCAATTTCTTAAGTATGCTAGCAGTTATAGAAAATTGCCTATGTGAAATGAGTCCAGTGGCTTTAAGCCAATGAGTACATCTGGATAAACCTTTGCTGTGCTAGTAGAAGACTGCCATAGCACAGATACAAATATCTGTTCACCTAGAAAAGCCCACAGAAGTTCATGCTCTGTGCTGCAGTTGTTCTGTTGCTTTCATTTATCATTTCAAGCTGTGTTATTTTGATGGCTTTTCAGTTGCAGGAGTACCAGTGCTGATGCAGAGATAATGAAATACTGAAAGCATCAAACAACAGGGATGTCTGTAACTAGTAATGGGCATCCTTCCTCAGTTTATTAACTCCAGCTGCGCTGTTTGACAGTTTTTGTGAAGAGCTACAGCGCAATGTGAGAATACTGAATGGAGAATGAAGAAGCCAGTGTCAGGAATTAAACTGCATCCCATACAATCTCTATGAGAAGAATTTCAGACTGTAAAAAGGATCATCATCTTTCAAAATTACAATCTCTATCAGACCATAAAGTGACCAATATAGAGACCTTCAGTTCAAGTTTCAGCATACAGCACTTTTTTCACAGTGCAGTTATTTTCTGATCTGAAATGCATTCCCAAAACCCTGAATATTTACTAAAGAAAGTAGTCTTTTATAATAGTAGGATTAGGTTGGACTTAAAATTATACACATCACTGTTCCTGAGAAAAAACTACTTGGGACTCACCATTACCAAAACTTTGCCCAGAATAACATGTGGATGTTGTTATATAGAGCACTGGGCACTGAGGACTGTTGAGGAGGAAATAAAAACAGCCTAATATTGCAGATCTTCTTGCTTCTTATTGGTGGTTTTCCTTGGTTTTTAGGGGTTTTAAGTGTCTGAGGCTGAATATACCAGGAAACTTTGGAAACACTTGTGAAATCTTTTTAATAATGTACACTAATACATGCTTTCTCAGATGTGTGTTAACTTAGACGTGTTACAAAGGCCTATTTCTGTATGAGCAATTGTGAATGAAACCCACAATCAATCTACAGGTATGGACACAGAAGTTCTTATCAGAAAACGCAGGACAATTAGAGTGAAAGCATTTGCAGGAAGCTGTAGCTTGAATGTATCACCAGAACAGGGAAGTTTTGGAGTGTAGTAGTTCTGCTGAATCTACAAGAACTGTTAAACTCAGGACACTTAGTGTCCATCGGGGCCCACTCATACACACTAGCACCAACAACAGATTATATAATTCAGGCCACAAGCAATCCTGCATAATTTTATATATACATCTGAAACAACAAAACTTTGAGGGACTGTGTTACCACTACCAGGGGATAGTGTTTTGGGTTTGGGTGGCAAACTTTTGGTAACAGAGATATAGGGCTTCTGCCTCTGAGAAGTTGCCAGATGTTTTTGCCATGTCCAGCAGAGTCAAAGCTGCTGGCTTCAAAACAGACTGGCCACTGGCCAAGGCTGAGCCCATCAGTGATGGCAGTAGTGTCTCTGAGATATGTATATAGGAGGACAGAAAAAGCTGCCAGGAGAGAGAAATAAGAAAAATTGTGAGAGAAAGAGCTCTGCATACGCCAAAGTCAGTGTAGAAGGATGGGGAGGAGGTATTCCAGGCATCCTGCACCCCATGGTGAAGACTGTGGTGAGGCACCTGTGCCCCTGCAGCCCACAGAAACCCATGGGGATAGAGATCCACCTGCAGCCTGTGTAGGACTCCATGCCAGAGTAGGGGGATACCTAAAGGAAGCTGCTACCCTGTGGGAAGTCCATGTTGGAGCAGACTTCTGGCAGGACCTGTGGACTCATGCAGGGTGAAGCCCACACTGAATCAGGTTTTCTGGCAGCAGTTGTGACCCTGTGGGGGGCTCAGGCTGTAGCAGCCTGTTGCCAAAGTACTGTGGGAGGGATGCACACTGGAGCAGTTCATGGGGAACTCCAGCCTGCGGGAAGAACATTGGAGAGGTTCATGGAGAATCATTCCCATTGGGAAGGTCCCCTCGCTGGAGCCAGGAAGGAGTGTGAGGAGGAGGAAATGACAGAGACAACTTGTGATGAACTGACTGTAATCTCCATTTCCTATCCACCTGTGCAGCTGGTGAGAGGAGGTAAAAAACATCAGGAGTGAAGTTGTGCCTGGGATGAAGGCAGGGTTGAGGGCAAGGTGGTTTTAAGAATTAGTTTTTAGTTCTCATTATTCTGCTCTGATTTGATGGGTAATACATTAAATATATGTTTATAATATGTTTTTCCCATGATAGTAATGAGTGAGTGATATTTCTCTGTCCGTATCTTGACCCACAAGTTTTTTATCACATTTTCTCTTCTTTGTCCAGCTGAGGAAGAGTTCAATCACACATTGGCAAATCAGTATGATTTCCCTTCTTGGTAAAAAGCTGACCTTTCAGCTGTTACTGCAGCTGCATATGTATGAGTTTGTATGAGGAAGTAAGTGAGTGAACCATGATGATACTTATGTGCTGTTAATAATAAAATCTCAATAAAAAAAATTAATTGTGATGGTTGTGGCTGGGATAGAGTTAATTTTCTTTACAGTGTCTGGCCCGGGGCTGTGCTTTGGATTTGTGCTGAACAGAGGGTTCATAATACAGAGGTGTTTTGATTATTGCTGAGCAGATCTTACACAGAGCTGAAGTCTTTTCTGCTTTTCGTACTGCAACATTGGTGAGGGGACTGGGAGTGCTTGGGAGGTTGGGAGGAGACACAGCCACAATAGGTGACCCAAAGTGACCAAAGGGATATTCCAGACCATGTGACATCATGCTCAGTATATAAAGTGGGGGGAAGAAAGAGGAAGAATGGGGCATTTGAAGTGATGGTGTTTGTCTTCCCAAGTCGTCGTAATGAACAAAGGGGTCCTGCTGTCCTCGGCATGGTTGAACACCTGCCTGCTCATGGGGAGAACTGCATGGATTCTTGCTTTTCTTTGCTCTGCTTTTCTTTGCTTGTGTGAACAATTTTTGCATTCCCTATTAAACTCTCTTCATCTGAACCCATGAGTTTTCCAGCTTTTACACTTCCAAGTCTCTCCTTGATCCTCCTGCTAGAGGAGTGAAAGAGCATCTGTAGGGGTTGTTGGCTAGAGTTAAATCACAACTTTAATAACAAGTGTTCTAATAAATAGTGATCTGTGTCTCTCCTGAGTCATCCCCCTGCCACACAGCTTTACACAATTCAAGTTCTGCAGTAGCAGCCAGTGCAAGTGTTTGAAGCACCAGTTTCAGTGGGTGCAGCTACAGCACACAGAACCCTTCAAGAAGTAGGCTGGTATTCGTATCTAGTGCAAAGGCTCAAATCAACTCATAAATAAATATGTTCTGTTTTTAACAAAGTCTGACATGTACCTGCTGTCTTAATGGGAAATTGGTGGTTGTGATGAGGGCAAGAGGAAGGAATGCAAGCTACTGTGAATGAGTGAATGAATGAAGAAATTAAGGTATCTTTTTTTTTCTTTCTTCCTTTCTTTTAAATTAATCATTTATATAAACTGTAAACTGTTACAGCACCAAAAGCAGTAAGTTTGCAGTGTTGCTTCTGTTAACTCTCCCACCAGAACATGCTTTGATGTTAAGGTCAATGTAATTAATAGGCTGGAATCTGCAGTAGTCAAAGTATAAGGCTTCTTTCTCTCACACCCTGGGGTTTTCTGTCACCAGCTCTCCTTACCAGCAACTTTGTGGACTGACATTTCATTTTCAAGCCAGAGGCTTGAAATTTTTTTGCTATTACTGCAACTTGTCAAAAAACCACAGAGGTATCCAGAACCTGGCAGTATACCTAAGTAATGGGTATAAGTGAAAGTTACAAGAGACGAGATCATGTTCAGAAAAGCATTCAAAAGGCATTGCCGAACCTCTTTGTAAGGTGTAAAACCCCATAGATTAGTAAAACATGCAGTTTGGCTATGCCACAGCTGAAATGGAGGTTGAAAATAGGGTCTTTTGGCAGGTTTTAGATAACTTTCAATTACAGGCTTAGGAGTGCCCCCGTAAAGTTGTGTGAGTGTGTATATATATTTCAAACACTGGCATTTTTATGTAGCAAAATAAGAAAAATATGTGGGGGGTACTAGATATAGATAAAGAGGATGGCAGAAGCATCTGTGTATGCTTTTATCTGTTTGGAAAGGAGTAAGAGTGAGTATGGCAGCATGCCAACTCCAAGACCTCAGGACACAGCAGCCCTGCCTATTCTTGGATGGTGACTGCTGCTGAATTGTATACACTAGCTGCCAGGATCACTCTAGCTCAACTCACAGACTGTGTTTTCTTGGAAATGTCATACAGGGCCAGTATGTTAGCCAGTCATGTCTTTAATTCTTCTGGAAAGCTCATATTCTGCTGTTGAAGAAGAGAAAAAAAGAAAGAAAATAGTATTTTTTTTTCCTGACACTAAACAAGATCACAAATTAGGACTGATTAGCCTTTTGCATCTTCCTTAATTGGCTGGAAGGCTTGAGGAAGTTATGAATCAAAGTGCTGGTGAGCTGGACACATACATACTGCCTAATGGCAGTTCTACTTTGTTAAAAGATTCCAACTGGCTAATCTCAATATTCCTTTCCAACGCTGGTACTGGTATTTGGGAAAGATATTATTAAAAAATAATCCACTTCCCTATGGCATTGGTAACATCTGGGAGTAAACCATTTGTAAACACCCCCAAAAATGCTGTAACTGTGCGACAAGGAGAATAATTTAAGTGAACATATTCTTTTTTGTGTTCCTTCCTCATAAATTGCCTAAAATATTTATCCTAGATTTCAGTAAACGTAAAACTAGCAGAAGACCAGGCATCAGGCTATGTAATAAAGGAAACCTAAAGTAAAAGAAATATTTAAAACATCATTCAGCAACAAAATATAACATTGGGTATAATTTAGTTCAAGATTGGCAGGTGTATAATTCCACTCTTTACAGCAGTACTGGCTTGTATCACAAAATCTGAGTATCTAAAAGCTGAGAAGTTTTCAATTTCTCCTCATGGTCTGGGAAGCTCCAATTTTCTGACTGCTTTGCTTTGGTCATCATAGTGTCAGAAAATGTGTTTTTGTTTTCACTGGTGTCATTGACACCCTGATAAATCTGGACGCACAAGGCAGAAATGGCAACAAAGTCCCTGATGCAACACTCGGGAGATACATTCTGAGCTAACCTGGACAGGCAATTTATGCCATGCATGCACCTGATGCACCAGGTAGCCCTGGGTGTTTCTCCTGAGGCTGGCAGCCCAAAGGTGAGTTCAGCCTACAATCAGTGAAAGATAGCCACCCAAAGGTAAGAGAGATGCTGCAGCTTATACCTGGATCTTGGTCAAATGGCCAGTTAGTCACTTTGATGGTTAAAAATCTGCTCAGTGCATTGAGTCTCTCTAGATCCCAAGGTAAAAAAAAGAAAAAAAAGTCAGTGGTGGGATTTTCAAAATAACTTATAGCTGGTCTAATATTGCTCTGATATGTATGGTTTGATCTTGCCCTCGACCCAATGTCTTTCTTGTGCTCTCTTATTCGCTTCCTTAGTCATCTCCATAGGCTCTTCCCTTAAATGTATATGTATGGGACATTTTTTCTGATTTTCTCCTATGTTTTACCTCATAAAACTTTAATCTTTTTGATCTATATTATTACAATACTCTGCAAAAGAAATAAAAATACACTATTTTGAAGCTGCCCACTTTGAACATAGAGAAACTAAATGCCTCGGTTTGATAGAGAAGAGAAAAAAAAGTTCTATAGAAATGAAATGAAAAACTTTTCTTAACTACCCACACAATGGCTTACTCAAGCCAGTGATATCAGGTTTCTTTCTTTCATCATGTCTAAATGCCTGCACAAAGGAGAAAAAAGGAAAATAAAAAAAAAATATATTACATACTTCTTGTCTTGATCCAAAGCCTGGAAAAACTGTTAAGGAATCTTTTGTTGTTTAAGACACTCATACATCATGCAACATATCACCTTATTCTTCAGAAGTCACTTTCCCCACTCAAAGCTAGAATTTTGACTATGAAAAATGTGTGTTTTTCTTCTTTTTGGATTCTCACTTTCAAATGGTACAGGATAAAGGGTGGCAAATAGTCTTTTATCATTTGTAAATACACCTAATCAAAGTATATTGTGCTTGTCCTTGAGAAGTCAATATATATAAATGGGTCTCTATAGTAATAATGACCCACCCCAACTTTCAGTGTTCTTACTCTTCTGTGATGGAGTGGCTGCAGTGGTCAACAGGGGATGACAAATTGATGTCATTCACCTAGACTCCAGTAAGGCCTTTGGCATGGTTCCACATGACATTCTTATCTCCAGATGGAAGACACATGGATTGCAAAGGTGGACTATTCAGTGGATAAGGAATTGGCTGTGTGGACACCCTCAAAGAGTTGCAGTCAATGGTTCAGTGTCCAAGCGGAGACACGTGACAAGTGGTGTCCCTCAGGGCTCTGTCTTGGAACTAGTGATCTTCAGCATCTTTTTCAATGACATAGACAGTGAGATCTAGTACATTCCCAGAAGGTTTGCAGGTGACGTGAAACTGAGTGCTGCAGTCAATACAAGAGGACAGATTGCCATCTAGAGAGACCTGGACAAGCTTGAGAAGTAGGTCAATGAGAATGCCATGAATTTCCACAAGTCCAAGTGTTGTACCTGGGTCATGGTGATCCTAGACATAAGCAGAAATGGAGAGCAGCTCTGCCAAGAACGACTTGAGGATGCTAGTGGATGAGAGACTGGGCATAAGCTGGCAACTGCAGTGTAGAAAGACAACTGCATCCTGGGCTGCAGCAAAAGCAGCGTGGCCAGCAAGTCAAGGGTGATGATTCTCCCTATCTACTCTGTTCTCATAAGAACCCACTGTGCTGGTTTTGCATTGATTGACATTTGACATGGAAATGATTTTTCTAAGAGAAGTCGCTAGCAGTTTCCTCCATGCCTGACAAAACCAATCAGTGGGTAGTTTGAATATTGACACCCTGTTAAACCAGTTAAAGAGCTGGATACGCCTCTGTGAGATTCAGATTTTAAGACAAACAAGCCTGGGAAAAGCCTCTTTTTCTTCTGGCCTAGGAACAGGCAACAGGCTGGACCAGATACCTCCGTGTGGCTGGGCCGGGCTGGTTTGGGCCCTGCTGAGGGGCCGGGCCCCTTCCCAGAGAACTGGCTGGGCCCTGTCCCGGCTGGGCCCGTTTCCCCCTCATCATGGTCAGGCAGGCCCATGGCTGGAATTAAATGCAGTATAATAATGCTGGCTGGGCCCCCTGAGATCCTGGCACAGCCCCAGCGTGGCCTGAATCTATCAATGTAACTGCTTCAGCCACACTACCAGCAGGGACCATCATAGCCATCCACAGGCCCCAGGTGAGATATTAACTCTTTCACTGCACAGATGAAACCTGTAAAACATCGATACTCTCTCAAGTGAGAGAAAAGGACAGAGTGAAAATACGTAGAGAAACAACATGAGGACACCAAGGTCAGCATAAAAGGAGTCAAGTCCCAGATGGGTGGAGAACGAGAGGTTGCCTTATTCTTAAACTGAAATTCTTTTGTAAGGCCATGGTGATGGACTGTCATACACTAGAATATCCCTGTAATTCATAAAAAAGCATGGGGGGATGGAGTGTTCAAATTGTAGACATGATCAATGGCATTTGTGCTGAAGCAAGTAAACGTTAAAATAGCTGCAATCTCATAAGAAGCTTGAATGGAGCGAGAGATGAGAGTGATGAAGACCCTTTGCCCCCAGGGAAAGAAGAAGACCTCTGTTCCCAGAGATGAAGATGACCTCACAGACAGATGAAGAGAACTTTTACTTTTGAAGCTCATCCTTAAAATAGTACCCGATAAGTTTGACATGGTCCATGAATGCAGCTGTGGGAAGGCTGTATAAGATAGGAGGGACTTCACACGTGCAGATTTCCGTGTGGCTGCTATTTGTAGAAATTGAAGCCACCAGAGAACTCTTTCCTGTAGAGAAGTCTCCATGACATGGCAAGAGAGACTGCTCTCCCTAAGAGAACTGATGGAAGGCTATTTTAGAGGTGGTAAACTGACCTAAGTCCCAGGTTTTGTCTCTGTATGTTGTCAGTGGAAGAGAAAAGAAGATTGTAGGGAGAGGAAAGGTGTTCTGAAGGTTTTATTCTGATTCTTATTATTTTTTGCCCTTTCTTTCAATTCTGTTTAAATAAAGTTTTCTTTTATACCCATTAAAGTTCTGAGCCTTCTTTGCTCCTCTCCTAATCCTATCTCGCAGCGGAAAAGGAGTAAGTAATTCTAATAGGTTCCCCTGCATTTGGCCAATGCTCAACCCACCACACCCACCTGGAATATTGCATCCATCTCTGGGGTACCCAACACTAGAAGGATGTAGACCTGTTGGAATGATTCCAGAGAAGTGCCATGAAGATAATTAAAGGGCTGGAGCATGTCTTCTGTGAAGACAATGAAAAAGTTGAAAAAAGTTGTTCAGCCCAGAGAAGAAAAAGCTCTGAGGAGACTTTGGAGCAGCCTTCCAGTACCTAAAGAGGGCTTCAAGAAAGCTGGAGAGGACTTTTTTGCGAGGGCATAACAGGGCAAGTGATAATGACATTAAATGACAAGAGAAAAGGTTTAGATTGCATATTGGGGAAAAATTTCTTACTGTTAGGGTAGTAAGACCCTGAACAGGTTTCCAAGAGAAGTTGTGGATGCCCTATCCATGGAGCTCAAGGGGAGGATGGATGGAGTTCTGAGAAACCTGGCCACCCTGCCATGGTTTTTGGTTCCCTCACAACCCAAACCATTCTATGGTTCTTTAATTCTATGATTCATTATATAAACCTTAGCATTGGTTTTCTGTGGCAAGGTTTTGGTAGCAGGGGGGGCTACAGATGTGGCTGCTGTGAAAAGATGCCGAAAGCTTCCCCCATGTCTGAGAGAGCCAGTGCCAAGTGGCTCCAAGATGGACCTACCGCTGACCAAGGCCTAGCCATCAGTGACAGTTGTACCATCTCTGGGATAAGATGACCACAAAGGAAATGAAATTATTTCAGCAAATAGCAGCCAGAGAAGAGAGGAGTGAAAATATACGAAAGATAGAGCTCTGCATACACCAAGGTCGGTGAAGAACTGGGGGAGAAGATGTTTCAGGCATTGTAGAGGGTCTCCTGTAGCCTGTGCTGAAGATCATGAGGCAGGCTGTTCCTCTGCAGCCCAAGGTAGTCCATTGTAGAGCAGAGATCTGTCCGCAACTACATGCTGGAGCAGGTGGATCCTCAAAGGAGGCTGGGACCACCAGGGAAACCCATGCTGGAGCAGGTTCCTGGCAGGACCTGTAGATCCACACAGAGTGGAGCCCATACTCAAGCAGGTTTGCTGTCAGGACTTGAGACCCTTGGAAGACCCACACCAGGGCAGCTGGTTCCTGAAGAACTGCACCCTGTGGAAGCAACCCACACTGCAGCATTTTGTGAAGGACTTAAGCCTGTGGGAAGAACTCACATTGGACATGTTTATGGAGGACTGACTTCCTTAGAATGGGCCCCATGCTGGAGCAATGGAAGACTGTGGAGTCCTGCTTTTGAGGAGAAAGCAGTGGCAGAGACCATATAGTGAACTATAGTAACCCCCATTTCCTACCCACCTGAATCACTGTGGAGAGGAAGTAGAATTCATGAATAAATTTAAGCCTGAGAAGGAGGGAAGGGTAAGAGAAAGGTATTTTTAAGATTTGGTTTTACTTCTCATTACTCTACTCTGATCTGATTGATAATAAAATTAATTAATTTCCCCAAGTCAAGTCTGTTTTGCCTGTGGTGAGCGATCTCTCTTTATCCTTATTTTGACCCCAAAGCCTTTTGTTGTATTTTCTCTCCACTCTACATCTGAGGAGGACAGTGATAGAGTGGCTTTGGTGGGCACTTGACATCAGCCAATGTCAACCCACTGCAAGCTTACAGTGAATTACTTTGATTTTCAGTGCTGTGGAGATAGAAAGTATGTCAGGAACACATAGCAAAACACCTTGCCTCAAATCAGAACTAATCCTTAATATGAAATCAAGCAATTTTTTTCCTTCTAAGGAGGAGACACTTTGAAAGGTATGTTAGACTTTTTCCCAGCATCTCTTTTCTGATTGTACCTTAGTCCACCATGACAGAAATAAAGAAATTATTCTCAAAGAAGAATATTTGACTTAGCAGTCTTGGAATTCAGGAAGCTCATCCAGTTTACACCAGATATGTTCTCATCCTGTACATACGAGGATATAAATGCAAAATCCTTTAAGTGATGTAGGACTTGGGCGCATATTTTTTCTGAAAGAAACACTATGCTCCTAAGTAAAATATTTTTCCTAATTTCTTCTACTGATGTTGACCCAGTTCTGGGCATTTAAGGTGTTTGGACTGAGCAATTCAAGTCCAGCTTTGCACTATCTATCTTTCCAGATAGTTAAGAAAATCAAGGCCTTTTTCCTGTGTTAACAGCTTCAAGTTATTTTCTTTCCATTTTTTTCCAATTAATTTTTTTTCTTCTGATCAGTTGTTCTATTTATCAATAAATGCTCAAATTAAAAGGAAGAGAATCTAATAAGCAATAATCGTGAAAATATACCCAAAGGAAGATAAAATATATGCCGTTTTCAGGAAAAACACATTTTAATTTCTCTAAATAAGAGACATGAATACGGTATTATTAACAAATACCTTTAGTATTGTAGACAAGGGTCAGCCCTGTTTTATATCCCTTTGTATTCAAAGGAGATTGGAACTGTGTCAATTGACTGCATCTGTTGCCTAAAAATTATATCAATAGTTAGGATCTAATTTAACAATCACTACTGACTGAACTGCCATCAGCAGCTATACATGTGTGTGTGGAATGATTATAAGTAGGTTATATTTGGTTGAATTGTAGCTAGGTGCTTACTGGATTCATTAGTTAATGTATTCATTAAATGACTTGACAAATTATAGTTCAGTTTGATGTAAACTTTCTGTTTCAAATATGTAACCACTTTACAAAGTATAAGTATTTTCTGACAGTACTTTTCATGAAAATAACCATTCTGTGAATCACTCAAAGTTGTGCTGCCTCAAATTGACAGGACAGTGACTTGCCTAGACATTTATTACACCTTTTGAGAAAACTGCTCATAGACTACACTTTTGGAGAGAGAAATTCTCAATACAAAAGTAAATAGCATTTGAAGACTTTGAAAAAACTATCTATGTGGAATAACAACAATAACAAAAGTACTCTTTATTCCTCTAAATGGAAAATAGACAGCCAAAATCAGAAAGATCTAGCCAGGTAGGAAAATCTGTTTGAGGCCTTCTCTGTCTCCTCCTACTTGATATTAAAAGGAATTCCCTAATTATCACTGCTTATATTGAAAATGTTTATCTGTCTTCTAATTATCTGAGTCTCTAGGCAGTATGTATACTCAAAAGATGGATAAAGAATTTCAAATACTCAGTTTCTTTTTGCAAGTGCTACTAGCAACCAAAAATCTGAGCCCAATACTAATTTCCTGAAGGAATGATGTTAATGAAGAAGAAGAGATGAGACAATCAGAATAGAAAGGACAAAGAAAAAAAAAAATACCCTAACAAAACAACACCTAAAATTATTAACAGCCAAACCCCCACACCTCAACCCACCAATGTGAAAAAGACAGCAAAAATAAACAACAAAACAAAAAATAATGAAATAAGAAAAAAATAAACACACGAAGGCACGTACTCCCAGTGCTGAAAGAATCCTGTAGAAGAACTGTGAATGACAAGGATATGTGGTGTCTTTTGCAGTCTTCCTTGAGAGAACTGTACAGGAAGAAAATCCATTTTTTGTAAAGTTTTTACGTGAATCAAACTTTTGTCAGTTCATGTGGAATGGAACTATGTAACTGGGTCTTTGTCAGAGATCTCCTATGTTCTTGGAGGAATTTCTTCAAGGAACCCCTTGATTTCACACAGTTTCCTACACCTAATAGTAAGAGAGCTTCTCTGCTTACTGGATATATTATGAAAGCTGTTCTCTCCTCTGAGGATATTTCTAGAATTGTTGAAAGAGGTATTACTAATTTAAATATATCTTTTCATTTATATTTTCTTATTTTCGTGCTGCCCAAACATTCACCACAAGTCTTTTTCTGCATCCTTGGAGGCTAAGTTTCAACATAAATTTATAACAGCCTCCAAAATCCACATATAGATATGTGTGGGACAGTTGGCATCCAAAATCCACATATAGATATGTGTGGGACAGTTGGCTACAATAAATAATAGCCCTATGGTGTAGTGAAAATCACCAGAGCTGATAAGCTCCATATATTTAATCAAAGATGAATGTAGGATATTTTCTCATTTTTTGAGTAATGGAAACTGGGCTTGCAACTCATAACAAGTTAATTTTTTGTATATAGGGACTGTGAGGCTAGACTGAGAAAACTGGGAAAATGGATCTCAGTCTTTCTAACAAAAAATGGCTTAAGGTTATTATTATCTCTCAGAACATGTAAGAAGGCAAAACAGCAGTATTCTCTGGTATTCAGCTCATGGTTTTGATTTTTGAGCCTTTGTCCAGGTTTTGTGCAAATCCACTATCAGAAATATGCTCTCTCACTGCTTGAAGCACTGAAGATATTTATCTTGATTTCAGTTTTATAAGGCCTAAAGTCTTGATGGCAAGTACATAACCCTGTGTGGGAAAGAATTATGTAAAAGTATAGTCCCTTCTTGTAATTTCTGAAGGTTTTGGCCAATTTCAACCAAATTTGTTGAAGAATGATTTCAATAACATCATACTTTACTAGTCACCTGAGAATCCTTACAAATGATAGCATTTGCACAAAGCCACTAGGCAGTGGATATGGGCCTGCCAGTACCCTATTTATATTTTCTTGTGCAGAGAGGCAAAGGATATGTCTTTCTTGTACATGGTAGATCAGGTAATTCCCAAATTAACTCAGAAAAAGCATTATCCCTAATGCTCCAGTGAATATGCCAACTACTCATTGCCACAGGTTAGGAATAAACTTCTATTTTATTCTGTTGCTATGTCAAGTCATATGAGATGCTCAAGGCAATATATTCCTTAGAGCCTAAATTCAGAAAGGTTAATATCAATATGATTTAGGCATCCAAACAACTTTGGCAACATGGGCATAAATATAAGTTGCTTATTTTTGTCATCTGTTGGAACATCTGACATAGTCCACTATTAGAAACATGATACTGAATGCAATGGGCCAGTGGTCTTGAATACAAGGTTATTTCCTTTGTGCCATTCTTTCTGTCATTTTAGGATGAGTGAAAATTGGACAAGACTACCAGTGGGAAGAAATTAGATAACAGAATGCCTCTCTACTAATAGTGGAGAGGACCTTTAATTCTAAGCATTTACAACTTTTGGAAGTATTATTTTAAAGTAATGAAATGTTTGAAATTAGTTACCCTATGAACAAATTTAAAACTCTGAGTACACGGATAAGCATTCTTGCTCCTCTGAATTGCACTTTTATTTTGCATTTCTTAGTTACCTTTACATAGTATTTTGTTTCAGTTCTACAGAGGAAAGAAGAGATGATTTGATAGTACTGTCTTAGTACTAACAATAAATGCCAACACATTCTCTTTAGGTCTAAATTGGTGTCCATGCCTCACATTAGCAGATATTTGGCCCCACATCCATTACATGACCAAAAGGACTGAGCTGCTTTACTGTCCTTCCCCAGTCATGGCATTTCATCTATTCACACTGGAGCTGTTTATGTTTTTCAAGATCTCTTGTACACATGGATCCAGATAAGAATGAAAACCTAGTGCATGCAACATAAGTGGTTGGTTTCAAACTTGAATAAAAAGTTTGGAACTGGAAAAATTTCAGAGGCTTTCAAGGCACTAAAAATTTGCATGCAATACTGTCACACCGGTTTGAATGATAAACATGCTCACAAAATTGTGGTTTCTTCACAAATAATCTGTGAATCCAAAACACGCAGTATAATTAAAAATCTTAGAATTTACATAGAATTATTCCACTATTATACCATAAAGTTTATCTGTAGCTCCTATCTATTTTGAAAATTGTGTTTGAAAAGATAAATACCTATGGTTCAACTGTTGGCTAAACTGTAAAACAAATCCCAGTTTATGGATTTTTCATATTCAGAGCATATATTTGGGTTGGATGTCCTTTTAGCTTCTGAAATCTTCTGTTTGGGTCTTGTACACAGGGATTCTATCACTGTATTCTGCTTTTTTTTTTTTTTTTTTAAGCCTCAGGTAAAACACATTCGTAATCAAAAGTGGCAGGAAATGAATAAAGGAAGGGATTTTGTAAACAATTTTCTTTTTTCTCGCCTTCTATTGCACTCAAGAAAGGGAATGATGCTTGGAATACAGATATAAATTCTTGGATTAAATCCTGAGAGAAGAAATCAAGAAGACCATCCTACAAAAAAATGAAGGCCCCTTAATCCAACTACTTCCCATTGATGGCATAAATTGGAGGGGCAGATGGAAAGTAGGGAAAAGAGTGTTATTGTGAAGCAATCATCAGATTTATGAGGTGTGGGGTTTTTTTGTTTTTTTGTTTTTTTACCCCAAGAAAATGGTTAGAATTCTGCACAGATTTTACACAGTGCTTGGTCTTTATCTTAAATGTTTTTCATTGTATAGGATTTTATATTCATAAGAAGAAAAATAAGCATAACTACTCCTCTGTTTCTGAATTATCAGTGTTCATTCTTTAATTGCATATCCTTGAGGCCCTGCTTTAAGCAGCAAACTAAGAGGAATGCAGAGTGAATTTACCATCAATTAAAAAAATGTAGAAGGTCTGACAGGCAGCCACCTCATCAGAGGAATATATGATCATGAAAATTTTCTTATGGCTTAGTACATGGACTTCAGATTCAGAATACAATGGGCAACCAAAATGAGCCCAGTAGGTTCTTTACTTTCACCTGAGCCAGACACAGACATCCAGAGGTTGTTGCAAAGACCAGTGTGTTATAGATCAGGGAAGAGAGCAGAACAGAACAGCAACTCAGAAATGGAGAAGTCCCTGTGGGAAGACCTGGAGGAGTTTAGCAGTGTCAGGATTTTTTTCTGTCCAGAGAAATATTTATCCATAGAAGATTTATGTAGGTAGTCACTGGATAGCTTCAAATAATAGAGCTGTGTATGCAACACACTTTGTGATGCTTGTTAGAACATCTCTCTCATATAGTTATATCTCATCTGTGCTGCTTACCATCCACTTCCTAATCCCACCCAGATTTATAGGTGACTAATCAGCTATTTGTCTCACCATAGGAAATGGGACAGTCTGGTGCATAGAAAAATAAACAAAAAATTTCTTCATGTGGGAATATCAGCATAAAATTGTTATGAACTAAATAATAGTGAAAAAAGTCACAATATAGAGAAATTGGGAGATTCTGAGATTTTAAAGCACTAATAGTAAATACATACTTCATAATCACTGCATGTAAATGTGAAATATATCCAAAGATTTGTCTCACATGCTGCTTTTTGTGTGTGACTGCACAGCATATCTGCCATCGCCTGTGTTTGAATTCAGATTACAATTTTTACTGTGTGACATAGGTACGCTGAAGACAGTAAACAGTGGGAAAAAAACCCCACACTGATGAAGAGAAGAAAATTAAGAAATATGAGATAAATTTCATCATATTGTGATTTTGATGTTTCACTTTTCAGACTCTTGATGGAAATTCCTAATTCTAATAAGGGTATTACAAGAGAATATAACTTAGTATTCAATTGCTTGAAAAAAATCCAGCATCTTATGTTGAGATTAATAGCCTTATTTCTATTGTGGGTGAATTTTAGCTGAAAGTAATTGTCCCATGTACAGGTTTGCATACCAGCTCCCCATCTTCAAGTTCTGAGCAGGCGAATAGTATCTTGGAGACAAGGAAAGTGCACACTGCTTCTATATCCTTACCAACCCACCCAAACATCTTTCCTAACACAAAACACATTGATTACTTTATAGAGAATGAAAGAAAAGTTTTAATATGACCTTTTGCCCCTAAGAATCACCAGAGATTCTTTGGATCAGCAGTACACCCAAAGTGCTGCCTCCAATAGCTGCTTAAATTCAATCAACCCCATAGTTTACCACAATGTAATAAAGTCACTGCCACATACAACTTAGACATCAGTAACAGATCTGTGCATGCTCTGTCAAGCCATTGCAGTCATGGGTTAAAATGCACTGACTTAAACTTTTTCATTAACTGTTTATGACGTAGAACAGCTAAGGAATAGCAGCTCATTAAACCACATTAACGCAGTGATGCCTGAGTCCTGGAAAAAAATCCATTTGAATTTCTGTAGTTTACTGTGTAATAAATTTGAAGAAGTCCTCAGATGATTTTGAGGAATAGATTAAATGAGATGCAGTTGTCACTTTAATGTTTCTTGGCAATAAAATCACATCAGAACAGTATGTGATACTATTTCTGTTTGTAAGAAGTCAAAACACTTGCAGAATGGCAAAAGAATATTGAGTCAGGGCCAAAGCTGAAAATCACTGCTTTCTCATTCTTAAGCATGAGTGTAGGCTTAGTAGGTTTTGGATCAAAATCAGTGGAAAATGCTGAAGTCAAAAGTATTGTGAAAGATTGGTTAATTACCAAATCTAGAATTCTGATGTACCTGAAGAGGATATTTTCTCATCTGACTTCAGGTTCTGCTACTGGGAAACTTAGAGCGTATTTAGTTACTTTGGTTTTCAGATTTTAATGTGACCTGTTTGTAACCAAACTGTAGAACAGAGAAAAAAAGACAACTTGGTACAGAGCACAGTCAAATGAAGTTCAAATATTTACTGTTTGCAAACAAAACATTAATGCAAATTAAATCAAGTCATTCCTAAGATAAAGACAAATTTTAAAAATATTCCAATTGTTCAATGAAATTAAATGTTATTATAAAAAGTCATAATAAACACAAGGCATTTCAAATAAGAAGCAGATAAAATTAGGCATTGCTTTATTCTGTTCAAATTATTGTTTGCACAGGCATATGGCACGTCTGTGTTCCATTATCTTTATTTACCAGGAAGAGTAAATATTGTTTCTTTTCCTTTCCCTTCTTTTCTATTTGGAGGTCACCTTTTCCAAAGATGCTGGATGTCAAAGGGCAGTGAAGACTGCTTGGTACCTTGGCAGTACATTCACCTCCTATATGATTTGTTTTCTAGCTATCACTGCATTTGGCTAAGACCCAATTGAGCTAGGAAAGTCAGTGTTCATGCCAGGGCTGATCTGTCAAAACAGCCATGAAGTGAGCTGATTGCACAGGCCTTCTTGTGCCAGCTTTGCTCCTGAAGCCAGTTCTTCACTGTCTCCTTTGGAGTGTTGAGCAAAACACTGTCTACATGAGTATGAATTCACTTAGGAAAACCTCATATGCCATGCACAAATCTGACATGTGGGCCTGGGGGTCAGATGACATGTTACAAAGATTTCTGCAAGGTGTGCAACTTGTCGTATGAAATAAAACTTCCTGCTTGCTAATGTCTAGCAAAGTACTCCCAGTAAACACAGGTAAAATAGCTTGGCCAGTATGAAAACTGTCTCTGCTATTAACTTCTTGTTCCTTGTATTTTGCTATCTGTTAATGAGAAAATAGAATTATATCTGTTTGACTAACAGTCAACAAAAGAAAATATTCAGTTCTCTTGAAATATCATTCTTCTGCCAACTTGTCAGACTATATAAAGTCTCAAGTTTAATTATTTGGGGGGGGTTTGTTTCACATCTTAAATAGTCTTACCAAACAAATACTCAGAAGAATTTGGAAAGATGGGAGGAATATAACCTTGTTTAAAAAAAGAAACCTCAAATTTATTTTATTCATATATTCTGACTCCAGAGTTCAAAAATATCCCAGTTCTAATTGGTGATGGGGGAGAATGATGCGTGAACACTTTGAAATTTGGATTTTCAACCATAGGTAAAACTCTTACTGCCTAGCATGCCTCAGTGTTTTCCCATGTAATTTAGACTTTCCCTCCTGGCTGTAAGTGAGCAATAAGTTGATGACCAAATACCATTAGACGCTTCTTACATGTAGTTGTCATGGTGTGCTAAAATTTTAGTACTCTGGCTCTCATTAGCAAAAGAGAGTAGGATCCCTGGACTATTGCATGTAAAGAGCTGTTACTTTAGTGTTGCCTTAAATTAAGCTCTCTCCAGACACCCCCAGCTAGGCTGCTTGCAGAGGTAGCCCTGCAAAACCTCAGGGCTAATTGACTGCCCCAGAGTGAATGGTGTAGAGGTATTCTACCAGGAACCCAGCCCAGTCTCCTAAAGGGCACAGATACTGCTTCCCAGCCATTTTTCTGCCATGACCGAATCCATTTTGCCTCTGGCAGAATGCAGGTCTATTCTGGAGGATTTTAGACCTGTGGAATAGGTGTATCTTACAATTCAGTACTGAATAAAGATACTGTGTCTATTGCTCCGAAACTGAAGATTCAGCCTTTTTTTTTTTTTTTTTTTTTATTTTTTTTTTTCTTTTCTTTTTTTTTCTTTTTTCTTTTTCTTTTTCCCCTGAACACTCTGACCAGCATGTTAGTAAAATACAGCTAAAATCTGGATAACATGAATTTTCTCTTTCAGTGTACTTATTGCAAATCAAGTGGTAGTGGTGTTTGTCTAAAGGAGCAATTGGAGTATTCACGAGTGAAGGTGAGAGCCAAGGGTGACTGCAAGGTAGGGGCACAGGCCAAACCATGAACAGCAGAGTAAGTACTCTGTACTCTGTGTCAGCCAAAAGTCCACTGATTACCAAATGGGTCAGTAGTGCTGAGTCAAAGTCAAATCAAGACAAGTTTGGACACAACATACTTACAGTGCAGTTCAACAAGGGCTACGGAGCAGAACCTGAGCTCAAATGCCACTATGGGCCCGAAGGGAAAAGGTTGTGTGGATAGGAGCCAGAAATGAGACAGAGGAGGATGATACTCATGCAGTCAGGGGCCTTTCCCTCCTGTAGAGCTCTATAGTTCTTGCATCAGGGTGTCACTCTTATCCCTGTTCAATAGGTAAAGTCAACAGCAAGCTTTTTCCTCTCAAATCTAGTTTGTTTTAAGCAAATCTCATTCACAAAGAAATCTGTGGGGACATTCTAGTTATTCACAGTATCTGTTGTAATGTCTAACCAGACCTAATCTCATTTTTGGATTTAGTTTCTGACAGTGCATTTCAAAGGAGTATAAAACACATCAATCTTTTAGTTTTAGTATTTTAATTACATAAATGCAGTGTCTGGAAAGCTGATAAGAACATATATAGATCTATTTGAGTTCCTGCCAATTCATGTATGCAATTTTGGCATTTTCCAATGGATCCTTCTCAGCACTTTAACTTGTGTTTACAATCTGAGAACTGTTTTAGAGCAGCATATTAAATGAGGTACATGAAATATACTACATGGGTAATCAATGGGACTGAGTCTTCATATTGTAAACTTGTATTCTGCAGAATTGTTCATGTTTCAGATGAAGGCCTACACTACTATGTGTAAACTTAATTTTTTCTCTTTTTTTTTTTCTTGCACTGCTTATTTAATTCCATATTCTCAATCTATTTTGCTATTACTGTATACTGCCTTAGTTTCACTTAACAGTGTGATCATGATTATTTCCTTCAAAGCCCATCATGTTGTCACCAGCATATAAGAGGAATTTTTTTTACCAGTGCCTGTTTCTTTGTACTTTTCCATCCTTAATGGCAAGATTGTCATCTCATTTCTTTTCAATACTAAGAAAGGTTTATTATACGTATCAGTACCTATGAGATTGACAGCACTTCTATAAAAATATTTATGTATAGTTTCAGTCAAGTGGTTGTTGACTCCTGGTAGGCTGGTATGATAATGGATCCAGTAGAAACGGAAGAAGGTTTGTTACATACAGAGGTTACCTTGATTTAAAAGCAACTAAGAAACACTCTTACTCAAAGCAGTAGAAGCAAGTACCATACTGTTTTTGAAATTCTGTTTATCTTTGTATGTGTTGATATGAAAACATCATTTTGAGCTATCTGTCCATACAAGGTCAGAAAGAAATTTGAATCAAATGGTATCAAACTAAAGGATAAGTGTCTCTGTTATGACCCGTTACTTGCGTAATTGGCAACAGAAAAAAAAGGAAGCAGCAAAAAGTCTGGCTACATTGTCTGCCTTACATTGGCTCAGATTAACAGAATTGGCATAAACTGATAATGGTGCATAAGGGTGAAATTCTTACATTACATGCAATTCTCTGCATCTGACTTAGTAACCGCACTGTCAAGTGCATGTTTAGGCAAAAGGAAGCCATCCTGTATCCTGTAAATAGCTTAAGGTAGTTAGACTGTACACATTCAAAGTAAGGGAAAATTAATCTTACTGAAAAGATTATTATACCCATTTGGATGTAATAAGAGATCAGGCCAAACCACATAGCTTTTCCTTCCTCTTTACTAATGGTAAGTGCCTTGTCTGGGGTTTTACTAATGGTAAGTGCCTTGTCTGGACTTCACAGGTATTACCTGTTCCAAGAAACTGAAGGCTTTAAACAGTAACAGCTCACTGACAGATCACTGAAGTGAACTGATATTCCCATTTTAAGGTAAACTTAATTTATTTTGCAGTAACTACTCAAACTTCTTGCACAAGATTTTTATTTTATTTATTTATTTATTTAATTATTTATTTCAGAAGGACTTTCACCTGAGTACATGGTGGTGACAGGTGTTGACTAGAAAAGTATGTATTAAAAGATACAGAAAAATACAGATATGTTAAAAAAATTTAATTACAAGTGTAATATTTATATAACCAATAAAAATTGCAGGAAACAAGTTAATTTCAAAATCCACAGAATGACTGTACATCTGCTATACTGATATACCTGATAGAGTTTCATAGTGTTCACTCAGGACTTAAAACTATGAATCTGAGTATCTGAGTTCTCAAATATGTGTATAATTTCAATAGTTGAATTGTATCTAAGGCTCAATTTTGGCTTTTTTATTGTATATCAAAAGTTCTTTGCTAAAAATAAGAGAGAACATAGTTTGAAACCACTTATGCCTAAGCTGTGGAAGAAAAGATGATCTGCCTTTCATCCAGCCTTCACAAGCATGTTTCTCATAGTTATTATTGTCAAGATTATAAATGCAATTCTTGATTTCAAACCAATTTGTCAGCAGGAAGCCTCCTCAGGAGCGACGTGTAGCAACACCTGCTGGGCCAATTGGCCCAGTAAGGTAATAAGCCAGTCAAAAACTAAAATAATAATAATAAAAAAATCAGCTAAAATTATTCACTGTTTCATTCACCTCTAATTTTGAATGTTTAATAATGACTTTTCAAGTAGAAGGGGTGCACTATGCTGAAAATTTTGAAATTATTTGAAGGAATTGTTGCCTAGTTGGGTCATACATTGAAATTACCTAATATATTCATCCCTACATTTGCGCTTTGACTACAAAACAGAAAGGGAATAGAATCTCTGTTTTAATGTTTTTGTGCATAATATATTTATTCCAAAACAATACAGGTTGGCATATGAAAAAGTAAGTAACCCAGTGTAAACAGTCCCTGGGAGTACTGGTAAGCTCTAGGGAAGGCTAGCAGTATACTGGTGACATCGTATAGCGGCCCTCAATATGAAAGCTCATGTGGGAGGGGTGATGTAGATCTTATTTACCCTTTAAAGAAGTGGGTTACTTTGGGAGAACCCTTTTCTTTCCAGATAATTTGCTTCATTAGAGCACATTTTCATGATATGGCCGCATAGAATGAAGGTTTGATATCTTCATAAAAGGTTTGACATTATCCTGCTTGAAGCAGGAGTAAAGGGAAATGGTGTCTGCTCAGTGTTTTACAAGTTTTTTATTTATCTTAGGAGAAGTATTCCAACTTGTTGGACTCAGACTCCTAGAACAAGAAGCAGTGTAGTTAGTGCTGTCCTCAGCCTAACCAAGTCTGCCTCAAATATTAGTTTTGACCATGTCAAGAAACTGTTAACCCCTTAGAGACTGAGCCTGTATGTGAGAAAACAAATTTTCTCAAAATTTAGTTCATCTCTTTGATAGAAAATCACTCTTTTCACAGCATAGAAAAGAAGAAAGACAAAAATACTACTTTTACCACAGTAAAGTGGAACAAAAAAAGACATTTTAATTTAGTCATTTAGTTGGCTTGCATTACACTTTCTTTTCCTATAGTAGTAATTTTATGGAGAAATAAAATGAAATTAAATCTGAACTGATTAAGATCCTCCACTTGTAGTATAAATGTACATAAAGTTTGAATATATAAATAAGATTGTAGCAGCAAACTATGCTCCACTTTGTAAGATCAGATATTGTGGGGAGCAGAAATAGAAAATGCCTGGTTAAAAAAAAAAAAAAAAAAAAAAAAAAAAGTAAACCCCTAAGTGTCTAAACCCTGCATCACTTGCACTGTTTACACATTAGCACAAAACTGTTTGTCACTTTTTGAGTTCAAAGTTATGCTTCTGACATTTAACTACGTGTTACAAATCTATAAACCAATACCCTCATTCCAACTATTTGAGAAAGGTTTCAGAGCTAATTGAAGTGTCTCTGTAATTTCCCTGTGTGTTTTTCAGTATCAAGGGCTATAACATGTCAAAGGAAATACTTTTGTTGAACAGAGTAATTTTTTAAAGTGCTTTTAATTAACATTCATTTCCAGGTTGAGTTTGAGTGCTTAAAGACACTTTCGCTAAGCATTTCTGAGTATTCTTCAGTAACAGCCAAGTGAAAAGTGACTTTTAACAAATGTAAAAGGAGATTTGGTGAAGATAAGCAGAAATATCTTTTTATTGCTTATAGAATTCCTTGTTTTGTCTGATATTTGACATATGTATCCTTTTTCTTCTTCTTCATGGTTGTCACAGAATGCAGTTCTATGGTTTGCACAAGCACAAAGCATACCCTGGGACTTGGAAACCTGCCTGATGTGGAGACTAATGTGGTATTAATTGCTGAGAAAAAAAACGAAGAAACAAGCACATATAGGTGCTGCCAGGTGCATTACTGCTTATGCATGTGGTGTGCATTTTATAATTTGGGGTTAAAATAATGTAAAGAGCTCTAAAAATGCATAATACCAACTTGCTCTGTGAACACAGTGTTAGTAAATAAGCTAAACCTAGTGGCAGAATTTCTAATGTGGCTAGACTTTGCGTACATACATGCCTTTACACAAAATCGTTCCCTCTGCTTACTTGCTCTTCAAATCTAACCACTGCAGAGTTTTAGTATGACTACAATCGAGATTTCAAATATGCTCTTGCATAAACAGAGACCTAGAAGAGGGTAATAATAGAGTCTTCACAAGCAACACTTGAAACACAATCACAGTATGAAATTGCACATCTTTGAAAATTAAGAAAATTCAACCCAGAGCTAATTGGTTTGAATACCTCTTAATCCATAATACATTACAGGAAAGGTCAATATTTAGTATGGTTTAGTTTTCCAAGATTAAATTTATAAAAGCCCACTGCATCAGCAATGGAAAAAATTCCTGAGGATCACCCTTGAAACTGAAGAGCAACCAACCATCATGACATTTCTTAGCTGCTTCCTTACTCTGAAGATCTGGTACAGCTGCTTTTGAATTCAAACCATTCTCTTCTGCTATTTTGTTTTATTGAATTTCACACAAGAGAGAATTGATTCACAGAAGTTATCCTCAGTGTGGCTTTAGGCACATCTGTAATGTACAATGAAAGGAGAACAATACACAACAGAAAGAGAAATCCTGCTATGGACCAAATTGCTTTTTCTAGATCATATTGAACACATCTTTATATAGAAAACAGCTAAAAACCAGGACAACTCCCAGAAAGAGCTGTTACCTTGTGAGAGAAAGGACATCATAGTTCAACTACTAGATTTATTAAGCATTGTCTTGTAGCTTGTTTGTTTGTTTGTTTGTTTGTGGGTGTTCCTTTGTTCATTGGTTTGTTTGTTTTCTTCCCTTTTTTCTTACCAAACCAAGATTTTCTTTCTAGTGCTCATCTCACCATTCTAGACATCAATAGCACATCTCATCTGCATCCTAAACTGCTTTTTGAAGTACTTCTGGTCACCTCAGAAAACTAGTTTCTGGAACACTGTGATTCCTGCTTTCTGAGCTTCACATATCATCTGTCATTCAGATCACTTTCATCGTATTTGTTTTCACTTTGTTTTCTCACCCTGAAAAGAACACAGAATGACCTTGTAGAGGTCTTATACAAATTCATGTGTTACTTAAGTCCAATTTCTGAAAATATTTTTGTTGAAGTCATATGAAGAGAGTAACTCAGCTGATCCTGAAACTCATCTATTGAAAAATATATTGAATACCTAAGCCTAGCAAAACAAATACAAAACTGAATTCTTATTCTTACATATCAGCCATGCAATACCATATATTACAGTGCTGTAATGCATTTGATATTGCCTGCCAAAATGCTACGGCTATACATATCCTTGTGCAGTATTTTGGAAGACCACTAAAAGTGACAGAGAAGGGTATAACTAAGCATGCCTGTGCTTGAACACTAGCCAAAAATTTTGGCTGGAGTTATAGAACTTCTTTAAATTTGGACTCTGATTCTTGAAATGATGGAAAAAAACTGCCATGCTTATTTGTTATTTGATTTCTTGCAGGTAACAAGAGTAAAGAAAAACAAGTGTTTGCTCACAAAAAAGCATCAAGAAGTCTCAGTGTTTGGGCTTCGTGCACTGCAGTTTTCTCTTTTCTTTCCCTTGGGGTGATTCCTGTATTACACAGAAAGGGAAAATTGACAAGACCATACTTTCTTTCATCCACATTTGTTTCAAATCTCCAACTCCATCTCCACTTGTTCTCCCACTGCATAAAACTGATGTATAGCATCATGGTTGACAACATAAACACAATCTCCTCTCAAAAAAAATTGGTGAAGCCTACACCACCTCATGGAGGTCTTCGCTTTTCTCTTACTACACCATGGGAACCATCATCTTGTTGAACACTTAATATTGAATAAAAACCCAGAGATTTTAAAACCTTAAACTACTGTGCACCACCTACAGATAGACCCTTCAAAACTGTAGGATTCAGATGGAACTGTAAACAATATGAGAAACATTTTCCAAGACAGAGAAATCCTAATATTAAATTTAAAGCTAATCAAATATCATATGTCAGTATGAAACACTAAATCAAGGCAGCACCTTACAGGCATCTGCTGGTTTACTTTAAATATCTAACCACAGCAAGGGTCAACACAGTTGATGGGATGATTATCTGCTACTGAACTTTAGTGTATAGAAACAATAAATTTATTTTCATCCAACAGTCATCAGCTACTTTGCTCTGCTTTAGCCTCTCACAGCATGTGGCAGTTCAGTTTCCCAGAAGCTACATCCAAACCTTTTACAAAACTGTGCAATTCCACAAAGGACTGAAGTGTCACTTTCACAGGTTTAATTTATTCTTTATGGTGACACCAGAGGAATCATCCAGTTATGTCTTCCATATAAGAAACTATTGCAGACATCTTCTGTTTCATAGCTGACATAATTGTGAGGATTTAGTGCAGGTGAAACCATTCCCTTTATCAGAGGAAAGCAACCCCGATCTCCCTGGATGTAAGCACTTTAAACCTAGTGAAAGGACGACACATAGTTCTACATTCCCTACAGCTCCTTCCAGGATCACCCAGAAATGATCTCAAATATTTCAAGACCTAAATCCAACCTGAGAAGATCACTTGGCAACCTATGAAGTGTGCTGGCACTGCTTGAGTGCAGAAACTTGTCTGTAACAGTATAAATGTGCAGTTTCAATGTTATATATACATGCTATTTTTGTTCTCTGCCAAAAGAATCATTCTGATCAAAGACTGCTAGTCCTGTAAATTTATGACATCCAATGTCGGTATTTTCACATTTAATAAATGCCACTGTCAAATCACTATCTGAAAGACTATTGTGGTAGATAGGTAAAACCAGCAAATCACATTTTGGAATCATTCCAGCTAAACATCCAAAACCAAGAGTGTGGTTGTTACTCATGTTTTCACGTATGTACCTCCCCCAGCATCTTATCTTTACTGCAGGCTGCTAGTTAGCATCATGCTGTCAAAGGCAGAAGGAAGGAATAATTATTACAACAGCAGTTTGCAGAGAAGCAGGGCTATTTCCTATACATGCCTAGTATCACACCTTGGTATTTTCCAAATTCAGTTTCTTTGTTCTAAGAAGACACACTAGCAGCAGATTTCAGAGAGACTATTTGGCAGCTTTGCACTGGAAGCTGTGATTCTTACCTACCTTCTACACCACAACCTCCATGGGTTTTAGAAGCTGACAACCAAAACTTTCGCCCATCATGCCACCAAGATTTTAAAAAAACCTCAACACTTCATTTCTCAACTGGGTGTCTAACTTGAAATATATACATAGCACGCCTACATGTATAGACAACTAATCTACAGAAAGATAGATGTATCAATACAACAAGCCCTTTAAACATAATACTTTGTGTTGTTTTCCAAAGTCTTCAGTCTGGAGAAAATTGTTAAAACAATGTTATGTCCAACAAATTGAATATCTTTGCCAGCACCTATGATTTCAGACAATGCAGGCTTCTAAAATAATAAAAAAATACATATCTGTTTAGCTAAAAATAAACAGTTACCTGTCCACTCACATGCATTGCAGTGAAGCATGCTCTTAAAGCAAGTGCCTCTCTTTAAACAAATCACATTATTACAAGTAATAAAAATGTTTCCTCTAATGGCTTTACTGTAAAACCATCAAATAGAAATCACAAAACTGTCCTGTAGGTCCTGCACATAGCTTGCAGAATTGTTTATCTGGAGACCATCAATTCCCTTGATGGCACACCTTTCTTTTGTACTGCAGGCATCTTGTACACTTGAAGAGGTATAATTTCTTGACCATCTTAAATATCTCACAAGGTTCTAATTTAGTCCACAACCGAACAACTGAAAACAACAAAAGTTGTCTCTCTGAGGTCAGAAAGATTGATTAAAGGAAAGAAGGGAGAGAAAAAGAAGTGGAATTTTAGTAACACCTGTGACATACCAACTTCAGTCAGCTAGAATCCCAAAAGTGCCCTAAAACTTAAGACAGAGAGAAACTGCTGCAAAGCTACTGTTCTATTTCATAACTATAAGTTCAGTCTACCCTTAACATGGTAGAGCAGTTTATATTGTGCAGCACTTACAAGACGGCCAGGGTATCAGGCCCAGCCAGGACGGGTTTATGAGGTGTCGGTCATGTTTGACCAACCTGGTTTCCTTTTATGACAGGTGACCCGCCTGGTGGATGCAGGAAGGGCTGTGGATGTTGTCTATCTGGACTTCAGCAAGACCTTTGACACTGTCTCCCACAGTATACTCCTGGAAAAGCTTGGATAGGAACACTCTTCGCTGGGTTAGGAATTGGCTGGATGGCTGGGCCCAGAGAGTGGTGGTGAACGGTGCTGCATCCAGCTGGGGCCAGTCACCAGTGGTGTCCCTCAGGGGTCTGTGCTGGGGCCAGTTCTGTTCAATATTTTTATTGATGACATGGATGAGGGTATTGAGTCTTTCATTAGTAAATTCACAGATGACACTAAGCTGGGAGTGTGTGTCAATCTATTGGAATGTAGGATGGCTCAGCAGAGAGATCTGGACCAGTTGGATGGATGGGCAGAGTCCAGTGAGATGAAGTTTAATAAGTCCAAGGGCAGAGCCCTGTACTTTGGCCATAAGAAGCCCCTTCTACGTTATGGGCTGGGGGCAATGGCTGGACAGTGCCCAGGAGGAAAGGGACCTGGGGGTACTGGTCAGCAGCTGAACATGAGCCAGCAGTGTGCCCTGGTGGCCAAGAAGGCCAATAGCATCCTGGCCTGGATCAGGAATGGTGTGGCCAGCAGGAGCAGGGAGGTCATTCTTCCCCTGTACCCAGCACTGGTGAGGCCACACCTCGAGTGCTGTGTCCAGTTCTGGGCCCCTTGGTTTAGGAAGGATGTTGAGATGCTTGAGTGCACCCAGAGGAGGTAGCAAGGCTGGTGAAGGACTTGGAAAACAAACCCTGTGAGGAATGGCTGAGGGAGTCGGGGTTGTTTAGCCTGGAGAAGAGGAGATTCAGAGATGACCTTATCACTCTCTACAACTTCCCGAAAAGTGGCTGTAGCCAGGTGGGAGTTAGTCTTTCTTCAGGCAGCAACTAACAGAACGAGAAGACACAGTCTTGAGCTGCACCAAGGGAAATATAGATTGGATATTAGGAAAAAGTTTTTTGTAGAAAGGGTGATAAAGTACTGGAATTGTCTGCCTGGGGAGGTGGCGGATTCACCATCTCTGGATGTGATTAAGAAAAGACTAGATGTGGCACTTGGTGCCGTGGTTTAGTTGAGGGTGGGGCTGGGTTGGACTTTATGATCTTGGAGGTCTCTTCCAACCTAGTGATTCTGTGATTCTGTGATTCTGTGAACATTTTAGCTACTGAAAACATGTCACTCCTTTCTGTTGGTTACTAATCCAATTTTTCCTCTGAAGAAGAGAGTTGCCCAGCTACAAATCCCTACAGACATGGAAGGCTTGTACATGGGTGTACTACAGTGAACTGGCCCTGGGGTTATGATATTGGGCTAAATATTTCAGAGACTTGCTTGCCTTTTGCCTCCAACCTGCCACATGACTATGCTTTGACACTTCAGCTCTGTTTCTTTTGCCTTTGCTCTCTCCCTGTGTCTCTGTCCCATCCACCATATCACCCTCAACAAGCTTCCTGTCCAGAATTTAATACTGTTACAAAATAGGGATTAGAAAACCAGAAACAATCTCAAATTTTATATTTTAGACATCACTACCTCCATCTCATGACAGTTAGAAGGTTTCAGGTAGAAACACAGTGAGGAAGAAAAGTCTCCTTTAGAAAATTCCACAGCAAAAGCACAAGAAGATAAATTTTTTTCCACCTTTGGCTTATAAGCTTGCTACATTTGATGTAGCAACTATAAATTTGAAGTAAATAATATAAATCTCAATAATCTTCCAGTCAATCATGAAAGCACAGAAGCACAGATCTTACATTTGCAAAGACACATCAAGAAATTCAAATTTCCCCTTGTCTTTCTGTTTTCTGTAAATTTGGACAACATCCTTAACCTTAGGTTTATGAGAGCAGCAAACAAGTACAAGGTAAACACTATGTTTTTATTTCCTGCATTCTTCACAGTCTTTTGTTGAAGCGGAAATACTTGTGATTCCCTTCAAAGTTTCTTGGCAGGAAAGTAGATAGATGAAGGACATGACTATGCTTGATTTTCTCCTTTTGGCCCATTGGAAAAAAAAAAAAAAAGGAAGAAAAATTCAAACCTTGAGATTTTCTTCATCTCTGGCAGTTGATGGAATAATTCAAGTTTGAAATTCACGTTTTAAATCCAAATCCACATATCTGTATTTATGTTTTTGTGCTAATTAAGCAAAATTTATATCATTTAGGCATTGTTTTTGTTGCGGGGGAAAATCCATTAAAGCACTTAGCACTGCAATATATGAGCTGTCAGTCTTCTGTACTCATGTGGTCAATTTTTCTGCCAGTTATCTCAGGACTGTGAACAGGCCATGCTGGACTGATGCTGTTCAACACCTCTGGGTTGCTGCATATGGAGGAAGCTCTCAGCCACTCACCATTTTGTCCCTAAGATATTTGTAGAGTTGTTCCTTTCAGGCAACAGCTTATTATTTCTGCATACCAAACAGAGAACACAGGTATAAGGAGCACCAGGAATTTCCCCTAAACACAGAAGGAATCCACAGAGGAGCAGTCACGAAAGCTGGACCTGTGAAGTTCAGCATTAATGGATTATATATCCCTCCCCAATGTGCACATTCAGGCATTCTGGTTTAGAGAGTGGCTCATTCTTCACCTTCTTTCTGTACTGCCAGAAACATCCAATCAAAAGAGCAATCAGTGAAAAAACATAAAACCTCAAGGAAGTATGAGATGGGTGAGTCTTCTATGCCTAGCAGCTCTTGACAATTTTCATGACAGTAGCATATCACTATCTGAAGGTGGTGCTCCTGGCCGTGTTGCAGTAAGGAATTGCTTGCCTCTCAAGCTGGGGGATATCACAGCTTCCAGAATCGAAACACCTGCTCAGACTGCAGACTGCAGCCTACTCAGACTGCAACACCTACTGTGGTAGTATCATTACCAGACAAATCATAAAGCCTCAGAGCAAAACATTAGAGTGAGCTTCAAGACAAGATTGCAAGCAAGTCCAAACTTTTTAATTTCTTTATATTGGAGATAACCTAGAAATGTTCTTTTGGAAATAAATGCAAACCAACAAAATTTTAAATGTGACAAACAGTGTGTACTTGGGATTTTATTGTTTGCCTGCTTTTTCACTTATTTTAAGCTCACAACCACTTTTCCTGAATGACTTTTAAGAGCAATGAGGACCACTTAGCTGGGGCGGGGGGGGGTGGGGGTGGGGAAGGTCATTCTCCTATTGAAAAAAAAATTGTCTTGTTAAATGGCTAATGCATTTTATTAAATATATACACATGCGTATGTATATATCATCAATGAGTTAGCCTGATTATTGTTGAATAGATGAGAAAAATTTCACAATTATTATTCTGACCGTGGAATATTTTTAAAGCACATCCATCCCCAAAGCACTGAACACAAAGCTTTAAAACTCTAATTCTTTTTTAACAGACAATTGTTGTAATGCATTAATTGGGTTTATATTGTGTTCTATCAGATTTGTAGTGTTTTTTCCTGTTCCCTTTTAACTGTATCACGTGGTTTGTCCCTGCTCCACTGCGCCCATCCCCCACACCGGAATGTAACCCAACTCTGTTCCACTCCCACTTTATCCCTGATTGGGCAGTGGCTTGTCCCTGCCTCTAGGCCCTGCCCCCTGGGGAAAAAGTGCCGGGATGGGTGGAGCCTAGGGTGCTCTGGCTCTGGCGTGTATGGGAAAGGAGCTAAAACTAGCTCCAGGGCAAATAAAGCAATATTTGCACACACCGCCCCCCCCCCCCCCCCCCCCCCCCCCCCCGAAAAGCAGGCTCTTTCCTTTTGCCATCAGTGGTCATCTGGTCTCATAAAGAAATACCACAGACAATAATAAAACAACCCTTTGAAACACAATCCAATATAAATCTGTTGGACCAAAGAGCCCAGCATAACACAATGTATGCTTGTAATATCCAAGATCAAAGATGATGAAATTAGTTCTCCTTTATTCATATATAACATGGCCTACTAGTAATTGACGTGATGCTTTGACTAGAGTTTAGTCACTCTTGTTATAAAAATATGGATTGTTCATCCAGATCTTTATTATTTAGGCAAAATTAAACTCCTCATTAAAACCATGGGAAAAGAAAAAGTACTTAAACACTCCTATGAAGTATATAAAAAGCTGAGCTATTGTCTAGGAAGCTGCCTAGTTTTACAGAGGCTTATATCCATGATGTACTGAAATGAGCTTGCTGCTTTTCCTCTGAAAGGAAAAGATCAAGCATTAACCAAGCAGACAAGACCCTTTTGAGGCAATAAACTGGTCTCCTCAAGACATTACTTAAATCACACTAAACATTCTATGTATTATTTTGAAGTGCTGAGTTTTATGGAAATTTAAAACCCACCTCTTAGGGTCCTTCTAAGGCAGTAAGTAAACAGTCATTGAAAATATAACATGCTAGACATTCAAGATCTCTTGTATTTGTTCTCTGAAGAAGTAGAGGAATAAATTTCTGCTAAAATCTTTCATAGCTTTTTGCAGAATACTGGAAATTCATTCCAAAAGTCTTCCCTCATTTTGATGATGTTTCAGTATTATCTCCAGGCAGTTCAATTAAACTCTTCATACTGCAAAGACAGCTCAAGCTTCACTGGCATTTTAATCCGTCTTTCAAGCTCCTGCTAATCACGTGAAGCCCTGTGAGACAAGACAAAGAGCTCCCAACACACTTCTGCCTTTTATCCAAGGTTAGTAGTTAGACATGCAGAGATTGGAGCTGAAACTATCTATATTGCTTCCAGACATAAGTAATCAGAAGTAATGTATCTTCCATTTGATCACCAACCACCCAAGCATTCAAAGACTAAGTGCTGCCAGTATTCCTACAGAAGACCTTACACAGTGCAGTCCCAATATATTAATAAAATGATTGAAACATGGAACACAAATTTCCTGACGTAGAATCTAGGCATGGAAAGAGCCTCTGGTGATTACTGATAGAGGACCCCTGCCTGGTAGTTTAAAAAACCTGCAACACTACTGAGCCATAAAGATTTTCATCATCCCAACACTGACATCAAAACCAGGAGTGGTCTCAAACCAACTTGTTGAGCATATCCTTGTTAAAGGTGGGGGGGGGGGGGGGGGGGGGGGGGAAGAGAGAGAGAGAGAGAGAGAGAGAGAGAGAGAGAGAGAGAGAGAGAGAGAGAGAGAGAGAGAGAGGTAGAAAGTCCAATGCTGTAATTCCCCACATGACAAACCAGAAAAGTACAATGGATTAGATCACCTCAAATGCAATTTTTCACATCCATCACACTGTTGTACCCAGGAACACTCTGGAATGCTTCAAAATTAGTCCTAACATGAAGGACTGTTGATTTCCTGTTATGTGTTATGCTTTCTGACAGATCTACCTGTAAGCAAGAAAATGATGCAAAGAATATTATGAAGCACTTAATACAGCCTAAATACTGTCTGCATAAACACCTTGTTTAACTTTAATTACTTACTAAGAAGAAATAAATGATAATGATTTTCTAAGGAATATGTATCAATGCAATCTTTCAGAGAGATTTAGACAAACTTGTCCCAGAAATGACTTAGTGATGAGAGACGAACTAAAATTTGTCATTCTGGCTTTCTAGTCCTGTGTTTTTATTATTCTATGTATCAACACTCCTCTGAACTCTACCACAAGAACTCGGACAGATACATGAGATTGTGTGTGCTCTTTTGGGAGATATCAAGTAGAATCATAGAATCATTAGGTTGGGAGAGACCTTCAAGATCACCCAGCGCAACCATCCACCCAGCACTAACACTGTAAATGCTAAATCACTTCACCCAGCACCTGATCCAGATGCCTCTTGAACACCTCCAGGGATAGTGACTCCACCACCTCCCTGGGCAACTTATTCTAGTGCCTGAGCACCTTAACTTAAAAATGTTGTTCTTATATGTAATCTGAATTTCCCTTGTCTCATCTTAACTCCATCTCTTCTCTCACTGCAGGCATGACAGAAGAGACTGTCCCCACCTCATTAAAATCTTTTTTCGATAAAGAAAGATGAGATCCACCCTAAGCCTCTACTTCTCCAGAGTAAACAAACCCAGCTCCCTTAGCCACTCCTACTAAGACACATTTTCTAGACCTTTCACAAGGGCCCTTCTCTGGAAAAATGTTTTGTTTCTATGAATATTTGCTTCCATGTTTGATTCTGCTCCTCCTAGGCCAAATATAGCATGGCTAGATTTACCTTTGGAGAGATAAAACGTAGGAAAAGAGAATTTTGAATAGATCCTGCCCTCAAATAACACAAAATCATACATCATAATCTAAATTATATTGCCATAGCCACTCTGTCAGAATAAAAATTATAGTAGAATATTTTAGATACAGTTTTCTGGACCATTGCTGAAAAACCACTGGATTCCAGGCCAAAATCCCTTTCAGTTCTTGGATAATTTAGCTGGTTTCTGGGGTATCCCTTACTCTGGATGAGTTGATACCAGTCATTTACTCTGACATGTTCTTCCATGTAAAAAACAAGCAAACTTCTAGTAATAACATAAGAAATATCTTGCCAAGTAAAGTCATTAGTACTTTCAGCAGCAGTTTTCTGTTACCAACAGAGCAATAGAAGATGCTGCCCACAGCTTTCATTGCCCTTGAGTTCTCCGTGTCTGTAATTTGTTTATGAGAAATGCTGGAGCACACACCCAAAAGTAGAAGCCATTTATTTGTCTTGTTCACAACTTTTTCTAATCCCTTTCCAAATCTGCAGGTTCTGTTTTCCGCTTTTTCTGTGGATGAAATTTCAAGAAAGAAATAGGTACTTACATGCATTTTAAATCTACTTCCTTCTTATTTCATTGTGCTCTCTAGTGTTTGCATTATTTGATTTGTAATTCAGGTTATTTTTTGCCTTTACAATTTTGTAAATTTTGAAACCTTATACTGAAATAAGAAAGAGTTGCATGCAATCAGAAATTTAAAATAATTATCTAAAATCTATATTCAATTTTTTGAACTACTATAAATAATCAAAGTGATTCAAAGCCCACACAACAAGAGCAATAATACTGAGTTTTTCACTGCTGAATTAATATTATATTGTGTTGTATTTGAAAAGAAATATTGTATGTATCTGTTTTCTTGCATTGGATAGAGCTTGATATTTTTCACATTTGCTTAATCATATATTGAACCTCCTTATACTTCTGGTGTCCACAGTTCTTGACAATAAAATGATCCAAAACTTAATTCTACTCTGTGTGGAAATGTACTTCCTTTGGTCTGATAACTTTATTGGATGTTCCTATTTCCTGGGCACTGAAAGAGAGGGAATAATTGTTCCTTATCCATTTTTTCATAGCCTACACAATGCTGAGCAGTGCTACCACATCTGTCTCCTGCTGTCTGTTTTGTAGGCTGAATAGTCCTAGTTTATTATGTATTTCTTAATATGAAAACTGTTCCATTTCTTTGATCATGGCTGTCATTTTTCTTTTTACTTTCACAGGCTGTACCTTTCTGAGATAGGATGATTGGAACAGCATGAAGCACTCGAGGTATGTATGCATCATAGGTTTATACAACGATGTAATCAGATACTGTGGGTTTCTAAACTCTTCTTCTAATAATACATAACATTCTTCCTCTCTTTTTCATTGGTATTGACATGAATCTGATACTTTTATAGAGCAGCTTTATAATAATGTAAGATGTTTTTGCTGAGTAGAATCAGATGATTTACCTGACAGGGTAGAGGTAGCAGATATCCTTTTGTCTATTTGCATTGTTTTCAATCTACTGAAATTACTCACTTCCTGCCTTACTGAATAACCATTACTACCAAAAAAAAAAAAAAAAAAAAAAAAAAAAAAAAAAAAAAAAAGAAGTGCAATGATTTGCAGCCAATGTTTATTTTATAACTTTGTTTTGACTTGCTAGTAAAATTTTCCGTTTCACCATTTACTCCATTTCTAGTATGAATGTTTGCATGGCAGCAGTTCTAAAAGAGACAATAAAGTATTTTCATTGGTAATCTATGTTGAAAACTTCTCAACTCATTATTTTAAGAGAATCTTTATTTCAACTTCTCATAACAATGGGAAAAATAATGAAAATACATGAATAAATACTTTAAATATTAGAATGACATAATTAAATTAAATTAAAGCTTAGTAATAAAGGACTTAACACATGAGGGAAAAGGTGACCTGAAATACCTACATACAATGAGATAATTAGAAGGCATTATGTTTGCTTTCAAAAATTAGCAAAATTTCCTTAAAAGAAAGGAACAAGAACCACTTACATAATGTATGATTTTGATTAAAAAAATTAAATTTTGAATTTCACTGACTGTAGTGGTGTGAGAGTTGTTTTATTAAGTTATTTTTGTAAGATTTATTTTTGCAATGGTTTAGTCCACTGTACCCTCCTGCGTTCTGTAATATGAGTTAGGTATATAACCAGATGTTATATGCCAATCATTCCTCCCCTGCACCTGTCCCTGTCAATCCCCGCCCTCTCCTCGTGGTCGCCCTGTCTGTCACTTTGAGACCCTTCCCTGGATTCTGGAAAGATTCTGGAATTGATTGTAAAGCAAAAGATTTTACCCTCGCAGTGACGAGGCTTTTGCAACTTAGTATTATTGATAGACCGGTGGATATCCTCCACCCAGATGTTTGGGATCAATGTACTAAAGCTCTTGATGAAGACACAATGTCTTCCAGCTCGGGGAAAAATCTTAAAGCATGGGGAAGGGTCGTAAAATCTTTACAGAAGGCTTTGCAGGAATAGGACACCTGGAGAGCTGCGCGAAATTGTTTAAAGGTTTCCCCCCAATTAGGTATCGCAGCAGCAACGCAAACTTTCTCAGAGGGAACTGTTGTTGAGAATTTTCAGACTGTAAAAGAATGTACTCTGAATGTTAGTGATAATGCTCAGAGTGTTGATGAAGTCAGTTCGGCCGAATGCAAAGGCTCAGGCTCAGAAAATCAAGAGCTCACTTCAAAGCCTCCAAGCTCAAGGTCGCTCACTGATAGCGCTGAGAACAAAGAGAGCTCATTTGCTAATGCGGGGGGGCGCGAGCAGAAAAAGGGAGGAGAGCGCAAAGATAGAGCTGAAGCTAATCTTTGCCAAAAAGTACGTTTTTCTAAGGCAAGAAGCTCCCACAGCAGGAGGCGGGGGGAGCGCAGGTGCAGGGGGCGGCTCAGCCCCGAGAGAAAGGGGCGGGGGCCAAGAGGGAAGGGATGGCCCAGCCCCGAGGGAAAGGGGCGGAGGCCCCAGGGGAAGGAGTGGCCCAGCCCCGAGGGAAAGGGGTGGGGACCCAGAGGGAAGGGACGGCCCAGCCCTGAGAGAAAGGGGCAGGGTCAGAGCCCGACCAAAAGGGTCCAGAGCCCGGAAGCAACCAATCCAATCCGAACTTTACAAAATCATGCTAGTTATGTTATAATGCAGAACCTCCTTTTTATGAGGGTGTCACCCTTGATGCTCCTTTCGAATATTCTGTAGCAAACAATCCACACAACTGTAAGTGGGACACCCCCCGGAGAGAAATTACCCTGAGTCAAGTCACAGGCCGAGGCAAATGCTTTGGCAGTGTAACCGTAGCAAAGCAGATGGGAAATATCTGTACTGAGTTCATCCAACCTAGTCAAAAGACTGATAAGTGGGCAGTTCCGTTCCTATCAGGAATGTGGGTCTGTCAACAAATCGGAATAACTCCCTGTGTGTACCTTAGCAAATTCAATAACCTTGCTGACTTTTGTGTCCAAGTTCTGATTGTTCCTAGAGTCCTGTATCACCAAGAAGAAGAAATGTATCGCTTTTTAGAAGAAACCATCCTGCTCCGCAAAAGAGAAGTAATGACAGGTATAACCATTGCAATGCTCCTTGGCCTAGGAGCCACTGGCACAGCCACAGGTGTTTCAGCTCTCGTGACCCAACATCAAAGACTTTCTCAGCTGCAAATGACAATTGACGAAGACTTACTGAGAATTGAAAAATCCATCTCCTCTCTGGAAAGGTCTATCTCCTCGCTTTCGGAAGTCGTCCTGCAGAACAGGCGAGGACTGGATCTCTTGCTCATGCAGCAAGGAGGCCTGTGTGCCGCCTTGAGAGAAGAATGCTGTTTTTATGCAGACCATACCGGAGTCGTGCGAGACTCCATGGCCGAACTGAGAGGAAGACTGGCCCAGAGAAAGAGAGAGAGAGAGGCCCAACAAGGATGGTTCGAGTCATGGTTCAATCAGTCCCCATGGCTAGCCACCCTTGTTCCCACATTAATAGGCCCTCTCACCATGATACTCCTGACATTGATTTTTGGGCCTTGCATTTTGAACAAGTTAGTGTCATTTGTTAGAAGACGTTTAGAGAAAGTCGACATCCTATTTGTCAAACGCATGCAATTACCGTGAAGTGCGCTTGTTACTAACATTTTATACCATTTTTGTATCCTATTGTACTAACTTTGACAGCTTTTGTATTTTTATGACATTTATACTTTTATAACATTTATACTTTTATACTTTTTTACTTAGTCATGGGAGGGGGGGGAAATGTGGGAGATTAGGGACAGGCGGTCGGAAGATATCGCGTTGTACGGGCAGACAGAACCCCTCCCTCAACTCTTAGTTGGTTAGTGTCCTTGATAAGGTAAGCAATACCTAACTTGTAACATAAGCAGACGGATGTGATGTAGCAAACAGGTTTTATAACTCCATGTAACCAGTTAATAAATGCCATTAGCTGTCCACCACACTGGTGTCTGTGAGCTGGTGGTCCGAGCAGCCTGGGTGTGGCTGCCGTGTCGTTCCTGAACCAGGTCGCTACGCCTCAGCAGAGGTAACACCTCACAGATGTCCACCAACTGTATGGGGCATTGAACTGGGTGAGACCCTGGCTAGGTCTGACCACCGAAGACCTGGCCCCTCTTTTCAATTTATTGAAAGGGGGAGAGGAGTTGAGTTCTCCTAGGGAACTCACCCCAGAAGCAAAGGATGTGCTGGGAAAGGTGCAGCATTTCCTGTCCACTCGGCAGGCTCACCGGTGTGATCCTGACCTGCCTTTCAAATTTATAATAATGGGGAAATTGCCACACCTCCATGGGGTCATTTTCCAATGGAGAAAAAACACCAAAAAGGACCAGGGCAGAGAAGACCCGCTCTTAATCATAGAATGGGTCTTTCTCAGTCATCACAGGTCCAAAAGGATGACACGTCCACAAGAACTGGTGGCTGAACTGATCTGGAAGGCTAGAGTCCGGATCAGGGAATTGGCCAGGTGTGATTTTGAATGCATTCACATTCCAATTGGATTAAGATCGGGCCAAATTACAAAGGCAGTGTTAGAACACCTACTTCAGGAGAACGAAGCACTGCAGTTTGCTCTGGATTCCTTTACCGGACAAATTTCTATTCATCGGCCAGCCCACAAAATTTTCAATCAGGATGCCAAATTTACATTAAATTTGAAAAGTGTTCGGAGTAGGAAGCCTTTAGAGGCCTTGACAATTTTCACTGACGCGTCCGGAAGGTCCCACAAGTCAGTCATGACTTGGAAGGTCCCTCAGACTCAGCACTGGGAGGCAGATGCTGCTGAGGTGGAGGGATCACCTCAAGTTGCTGAATTGGCCACTGTTGTCATGGCTTTCGAAAGGTTCCCTGAACCTTGCCGGACACCCCCTTAATAAACTACCTTCCACCCTGCTCAAGAGAGTCGATCCTTTGTCCGTCGCTGCAGTCGCAACTCCATCGGGTCCACTCGCTTGTGTGGAGAACCAAGAACCCACCGGGAGGAGGTTACTTGCCCTGCCTGTAACCCTGACCAATCCTCGCTGTGGCAGTGCAGAACTGAGCTAGCCTGTGCGCCTGCCAGGCGTGAGGGGACACTGCTATAACTGACAGGTGCATGAAGTTGTGGAGCAGAAAAGTTGCAGTATATGTTTTCAAAGGTCCCTTGAGACATCACTAATCCAATTCCCTGTTCAAAGCATCATCAGGTAAGTTTAACCCTGTTTTCCCACTTTGTCCATGATTTAAAAACGGGAAGAAAAGAAATGCCTACATTCTTTGGAAATCAGCTTCAATATTAAATACTAGATTTTTTTTCATAATATCCTGTCTTAACCACTCTTAAATTAACTTACACCTATTGTCTCTTACTCTCCTTTCATGCACCAAAGTGAAAAGCCTTGAAATTCCCAATAACATCCCCATAGGTGCTGTGAGGCTGCTCTTATGTCCTCCCAAAGTTGTCTCTTCTCCACACTGAACAAACCTCTCTCCTTCAGCCCTTGCTGGTCAAGTTTATCAAGCTGACAATTGTCACCAAGACCCACAAAGCAGTCACACGCAGACAAGAGATTTTCGCAAGGCAGAGGTCCTTCTGATTCCAGCCCACAGCTGAGAGAGCCGAGAGAAGAGGACCCCTTTGTTTATTTCTTACTTTTTATACATTTGTGGGTCTAGCAGAAGATTGGCTTTTTGGGGTTTCCGCCCCTCAGCCTGAGTGGCCAGACCAATTGTCAGTTACAATTGTTTTCAGGTTAGAAATATGCAAACAAAGGACAGAGAATAAAAAACAAAGGATTTGTTTATGTTACATCTGTGGGAAAAGGTAGAAAATGGCTCTAATATTCTACAGTAACTAAAAGATCTGACTCCATTTATGAAATTCAAAAAGGCCTTAAAAATGGAAAACCAGGGTAACAGACAATTTCCCTCATCTTACTGATCTTTTAATACCTCAAAGATTTCAGTTTGTCAGTATAATAATTACTATAATGAATCTAAGATTTGTGTAATAGAATTCTATGTGACTCATAGACATATTAGTAAAGCATTTCAGATATACTGTGATTATTAGTAAAAAATTCTAACAAAGGGAATTTAATTTCTAGGAAAACCTTCCTAAAAGATGAGAACAGTCACAATTATTAAATTAATTTTTTGCTGCATTTGGAAATGTAATGGATGTAATTAATTTCCATTGAATTTTCTAGCATGAATAACCTAACAACTTTAAAGTAGTTCACAAATTCCCATAAAGCATGAGCAGCATTTATTATGTGAGTATATACACACTCACATATATGTATATACACAAGTATTTATGGCATCATGTGGGATCCTTACAACTTTCTATATTCTGTGGTTCTGTGATTTGATATAGACATGACTAGTTACTTTGAATTAAAATATGGAATCGCCTTCATTCACAATGTGCACACAAATATAAAAAGTAGAACATTTTCAAATTTTCACAGAATTTATAATTCAAAGGGCTAATATTTTTGTCCTTGCATAAAGAGTATTTCAAAAGATTTCTTGTTTACAGAAAATAAGGTGCCCCAAATTGAATTTAGTCAAATATAACAGCAGCTTGTTAGTAATTTGTGGTGAAAGCAAAATTTTCATGAAACATAAATTTCTCTTTAATGTAATTTTCATTAAACCATCCTTCAGGATATGTGCAGCCTTCAGGACAGTAAGATACAGATACAGAAGACCTTATTCTCTAAGGAAAAAATGTCTATTTGTATTCCTATCTGACATCATACACACAAGGAATCCTCAAACCTACTGTTTCCTTCAGCACATCATTAATTTATGTAGGCTTGGAAAATGCACTTTGGTCCAAATTTACATTTATGGTGTTGAGCAAATTGTTTATTCTGACTGGTTCTTTAACAGAAAAGTTTAGGGCTGAAATTAAGTTGTCTGATTGTTATTTTATCAAAGTGATAAAATATATTGAAATACACTCAGAGTATTGCAGATACTGAAATTAAAGTTCCAGTTATCTACCATAGGTAAAACTTTCAAGAAAAATGTTGAATAGGCAGTTTTTGAAAGCTATCTATTATGAAAGTATTTGCTTATTTATTCTTGTTTCCAACTTTGAGTCATCACTGTTGCTTTTGTAGGTGGAAAAAATGACAACACTGAAACAGCTTTGAGAGACTATTCTCTGGTTCAGTGAACTGAAAATTACACAACCTCTCTTGGGGTTCTGTTTAAATTTTTGAAGTAGTTATACAAAATCTTCAAAGATGTTTGCATTCAAATAAGACAGAGTAGAAAATAATCTGGGGATAAATCTAGCTTACCTTATCCATTTGGGTTGTCCTATGGATGTTAATAACACTATTTAACATTAAAAATATATGAAAATAAATTTTATTATATTAAATTTGTAGTCAGCAACACATAAGATGCTTTCAATCCATGAAAGAAATAATTTTTTAATAACGCCATTGTAAAATCTATTTTTGTGTAGTACTTTCATCAATAGTCTTTATGTGGATCATTTTTCAATTTCATAGTCCTTTTCTGTGTTGAGGGGGTGACCTAGAATATAAGTTTCCAAAGAGGTTTTCAGAGAGTAAAGTATGGGAGGGAATGTTTCCAACTGTTTATGACTATTTCCTCCGCAGTTTTCCAATGCTTTTTTTTTGTGTGTGTGTGTTTTACATTTTGTCTAATCTCCTAGTACATGTGAAAATACACAGGTTAAGAATGAAAGGTAAGTCCTGTATTTCATGCTGACTATTCATCCTTGAAAAGAGAGGGGGAAAAGTGAACCAGAAGCAGGCTGAATGCTCTTTCCACCTGAACTACAAGAATTGGGTATGAGTTTGCTTCACCATACACACACTTTTCTGGGTTTCTGAAGTGATAATGTGACATGGTTTTTCTTAAAATGCCATTGCAGTGGATGAAATATTAACTCCCAAGATTTTCAAGAGTTCTGAGAAATAAAATAAGATATGTTTCCTCAGAAGAAGCTTCCCAATAACACATATCTCGTCTGTCAGTTCTAGGAATATCCCTTTTAAGGATTCAGTCAAGAATTCATAAAAAGGGACATACTTCTCCATGTTATGTTATGCTATGCTATGTTACTCTAAATATATCCTTAGTGATAATGCCTTGATAATATTTTAACATAAAACCACTAAGAAAAGTCAAACTCCCCACTACAAAGAAGTTAATGTGATCTTGTATATAAAGGAATAAAAATTTAAAACAGTGATTATTTTCTACAAATACACTATGATGAAAGAGACCATGTTAATATAATCTGAAAGTATGAACACCAATGCTTCTGGCTCTGATAAATATTTTAATTACATACTATGAATTTTTTACTAAATAGTGTTAAATATAATACTAAGTAAATTACAGAATTTTTTGATTAGTATATACAGTTCATCCAGGAATTTCTTTTCTTATATGAATGAATGGCTGGTAACATAATATATTTTATCTTTATAAATATTTTTATGGCGTCAATACTCATTAAAACTAAAGACCTATATATTTAAAAGTACTCGCCATTTTTTTCAGAAACAATAAATAAATGACCTCTGAAATAACTGCAGCAGGTTTAGATTATTATTTAAAATAAAAATGTATATTCAAATCACCATTGTGTCTTTCAGAGGTTCTCTTTATGGTTTCACTAATGATAAGTCTAAGGCCTTCACTAGAAGTGAATTACTTCTTGTGTCACTGGATTTAGATACTGCCTCTGCATGTATACTGATAAATCACAATAAATATGAGGAAAAGAGAGATAAGAAAGAGATTGTTTTCTACAGACTTACACAATTCTACTCAAATGAACAAATATAATGTTCAGTGTTACACCAATGTCACACCATGAATGTCAGGAATTCTTATCAGGCTTTTATTATAGCTCATGAGTAATAATTTTGAGGAAAATTATAACCTACAAAGTGGATATATTGCTTTATGAAGTAGTTAAATGCTGAAAATACCAGTCTGTTTTCTGTCTGAAATTTCCCCTTAGGCATGTAGTTTGTTTGGTACTGGGGTAAGAATGCTTCCTACCTTTTTATGAGGTTATAATGATCTTCTTTGCCAAGTAAACCCTGAAACAAAATTCAAGAAAGTTAGTCAACTTATGTTATAATTACTATACAGAAATAAAACTCAATTCTCAAGACATTAATGAATACTATTATATTTATTTTTAGCTTTATAACTTCTCGTCGCTCACACTGCTTAGCTATTTTAAGTCTGTTCAGATTAGCAGTTACCATTGGCGTTATTTTATGAAAATGCTGGTCAGAAGTTTTATGTGTCTTCTCGCATATGCCTAAGTGAAAACTTTATCCCACCACAAGCAGATCTCATTATTATCAAATTATGTTGTATTTTAGGTGAAATATATTGACATAATTAAGAGAAGGCTTTGAAGTTGGCATAATCATATCTGTAGTGAGAATATGAATAGTAAATGCAAAGGTTAGTTACTGAATTGGTCCTTCAGGATTTAGGGTTTGTAATGTTAAACCTATGGTCAGCAAATCTAGGGAAGTATTGTTGAACAGCGAAATTCTTTACCTGAAATATTAAAGCAATGACATGGTGAAATATGTTGGTGGAAATCAAGATTGTCCTTTGATTTGTGAGTTCTAACTTACATTAGTAAGTTTGAAAATCATAAATAAGTATGATCATTACTTTTTTTTTCATGCAGTGGGGTATAGACAAATGCAATTAATTAAAATGCCTTAAATGCAAGGGAAAATATGTCCCAGCTCCTATGAAAAATTGCTCTGTTGCCATTGATTAGACTGATGACCAGATGTGATGGCTGAGCCATTGTCATATCTAATTTATTTACACATGCCTGCCTGGACAGTAACCTTATCTTACGCTGCAGACCCTGTTTGTTCAGTGGTTGTGTTTTGCCAGTTGTTTAGAATATAAGCCATCTGGGACAGTTTTATTTCTTGTTATTGCATTCAATTCAGTGGTATTCTAATCCTTGACAGAAAATATTAAGCACTGAGCAAAGAATATGGATTTTGTTGTTTTTACTTTATCCCATTTGCATGTTGTTGTTGTTGTTGTGCTTAGTTACTTAAAGTTTTTGGGGGTTGGGCTAGTATTTATCTAATTACTTTCTTCACTGTGGCAGAAAAATTTTTTAAAATCTCACGTGTGTGTGTGTGTGTAAGTCCCTGATGACTGGATCATTTTGTCTGACCTTTAAATTAAGACAGGCTCTTTCATATCACTCAGTTACACTGCATTGAGACTAATAAATGGGACAGAAACAGAAAATCTTCCAGTGACAGAAAATTCAGCACTCCTCTTAGTAAACTTTTCTAAAGATAGAATACTATGAATTTTAAAGAATTCTCCTAGGTTTCTTATTTTAATGTTTCGAGATTTTATGTTGGTTGTGTTGATTGCCTTGTTTAAGAGCACTTAACAGTTATTTCTCCTGCATGCAAATACTTATGATCTATAATAAAATGAGTTATTGTCCCTCTCTTAAATAAATCAAAATAAAAATATGGACATATTTTGATCTTATTATTTGTTTTTTCTAGATTATCTTCATTTTTGTAAGATTTTTTCTTCATCATGGATGCTTCTCCCATATATTTTGGTTTGTTGTATTGTTAAGCAATACTAAGAATTGAATTTCATTCATTTACACATTTATTTTGAGTTAAATTTTTTTCTACATTTTTCAAATTATATGACTGGGCTTTTTTTTCAGTAATTTTATCTACATTTGTACACTTAATGAGGATTAAGCATTCAGAAATGACTTTTGTAAAGCTATACATCTTACCTAAATTATCAGTTAGCGTAATATTGGCTAATTTATTTGTGGCTCATTTCAGTAATATTTCAAAAACCCTGAAGTGGACTAAGCAAGAACATAATACACACACACACACACACAAAAAAAAATCTTAGAAGTGAGGGGTCTTGATGAAACAAGAGCCATGAGGCCCACTCATAATTTAGAATAAAAAGCTAGTTTATTTTCCTATTGCAACAAAATTAGTCTTAAAATAGGTTTAGTTTATGGTTCCTATATACTGACAGGGTTATGAAACAATGATTTAACCTAAGAACAGAGGCCTAAAGAAAATATGTTTGAACTTCTCTTCACTGATAAAAATGACAGCAAATGCAAATTTTCCATTCTGATTTCAGTTTCTAGTTAAAATCTTGTTTGAAAGCAGATAACTCTCTTCATAATTACCAAAGTATTCAGACACTAAAATGACTTTTTGGAGATGCTTTTATAACAGCAACCATATACTCATGATACTGTATTTCACATGGGAACTTTTTCAGGATCATGCACAACTTAAGTGGTTAATTTTAGTTGGATGAATATAAACAGCAAGGTGAGATAAGGAATGTGATTAACATAGGACAATCATACAACCCAGCAGAGCCTCAAACTTTCAATCCTTCTTTAATGTTACCACACAATTACTAAAGTACTTGTTTAGTTGTGACTTTCCCTTCCTAGCAGTTCCAGTCTGAAAAAAGGTATGTCAAACTGTTGGAATAAGATGAGCTTTGCAGTTTGAAATACTGAAGAGCAGTGCAGAACAGTGTGCTTCATACAAATTAATCCATCCTTTAGCAATCTAACAGCCAATCAGAATTCTCCCTTAATCCAAATAGTTTTCTAATGCACTTTAAATCATCAAAGTTCAGGTACCTTACACTCTTTAAATGTAAAATAACAAGGAAATTTAATCTTAAGATTATTAAGTGTTTATAGCACTGGCTAAGGGGTATCACCTAGCAACAAGCCCCACAGAATAAATCTAATAAACTGCAGCTCATCCTTCCTGTCATCAATGATCAAACAATCAAGACAGGAAAAGCACAAGTAGTGATGACATTGAGAGAATCTAATGATAAAATACAGGAGCATTTTAGGAAACAAAGACTGTGTTTAGATAAAGGACTATAGTCTGCACAATAATTAGAATAAAGCAAAGCTGGACTTCAGCCACAGTAAGCCAAATGGAAAGAAAAGATTAAAGTGAGAGGGAGGGGGAAGGAAAACTGGAGGAAGAAGATAAACGATTAAACATGGCAGACATAGGGATTTGTGAGAGGTAAATAAAATAAGATGCTGTCAACACATCTTTTCTTGGCTGACTTCTAAAAAGGAGGGCAGAGAGATTAAAATTTTATCAGATAGTTTAGAAGATTATGGTAGTTGTACCTTAAAACATAAAAGCTACTTTGCAGGGCCTCATGAAATTCAGCAGGATGCAGTTGGGTCAGAATTGATATCAGCAAGGCACTGAGGATAAGTTTGAAGTTATCACACTGTAGAAAGGAGAAAAGTTCAGCCCAAGATTTACAATAAGTAAAAAACTAAAACCTTGAACCAGGGTTTTCAGCAGATAAAAAAAATGCATTAGAAATATATGTAATTACAGTTAAGCACTTGTCATCATTTTGGAAAGGTGGCATTTACTCAGGCTTATACTATACAGAGGCATCTCTGTTTTTTCCTTCTGAGTGTGTGGTGCTGAATTCCACATGCAGGTTCACTGAAAACAGAGGACCTTTCTGTCTGAGTGAATAGTTTATTCATGTTAAAAGTAAAATAACAGCTGTTCATCACAAACTACTACCAAGCAAAGACTTACTCCAAATTAGTCCTTTGCAATAACAGGATTTCTAACTGTTTTGAACAGGATAAAAGAGCATTAAAATATTATTCAGCACTAAGGACTTGAGTCAGTTGGTCATATATAGATGTCTAATACCCTTTGACAACATGAAAACTCTCTGATCCCCAGATTCAACCTTAGAAGTGTATGTTTCCTACTGTAATATATTTCCTATTGTAATATATGTCACCCCATGCAGATAACTTTTTTGCCCAAGAGTATCTTAAAAATGTGGCTAAACGAGTAAAGTCTCAGTTTCAGCAGTTTCAAAAATAATATTTAATCCACAAAACAGACCCAAGAATTTTTTAGAAGCTAATTTACCATACAGAAATTGAACACGGTATTACTTAGAGTCAGAAGTTGTCTTTAATCATTAAAAATACTCATATTACTCCGCAGAGTAGCAAACTTGCTCTTTGCAGGAGGGTACTGGAAGAATTAGGTAACCAGAAGGATTCTGTGTATCTGCAGTGATAATTGAGTAATCTGAATCTGAAGTAATGTCCTTCAACATCTTTTTAGCTGCTGAATAGACACATTAGCAACTTCCATTTTTCATTTTAAAAAGTGGTTGTTTTTTACAGCATTCTCCTGTGCAGAACTGCTTTAGCCTGTTTAGCTCATTATCTCACTTTCATAAAAATATGAATTTTTTTAAATTTTTTTTTTTTTGGCAAAAGAAGAAAAAGTCACTGCACAGCAAGGGAATCTGGATCCACCAGAAATGCTTCCAAAGTTACACATGGTTGGAGGGTCATATCTTATACAGAAGATAGCTTTATGGGGTACAGATAGTCCAAAAGTAAGAATATAATTTCCCTTCTTATCTGGAATGGGGTAAACACCACTGTTCTAATTTCTGTGAGATTTTTGGGTGGACTCTGGAATGGACATGCAGAGACAGGTATTCATAACCTCTGAAGCTGGTACAGGGTACAAGAAGTGGGGCTTGTTTCACAGACCAAATTCCAGGTACATATAAAAGGAATAGCAAATCAGTTTTCAGAATAAATGTCACAGTACTGATTGTCCAAGATGAGACAAGGCAGAAAGTAATTAAGCTTACAAAACTGTATGGCTAGCAGGGCACATTGCCATCTTTTATGTGTTGAATAGAAATCTGTCAGGACAAAATGAGATTTTGTTCAAAGGTTCAATGACAGTAACCTCGTAAGTGTTGCATAAATGCTGTATGAATAGGGTGTGTCAGAGAGATCAGATATAACTTCAGTTTCTGAAATCTGATTTTGAACCAATCTTAACTAATTCAGCAGGCAATTTTGAGGTATTATAGAAGGCAGTAATACATACTTTTCTGCCTCTTCCCTTCCCTCCCCCTTTCTCTGCTTTTATTAGAGTGAAAAGTTTTTAGTGAACATAAGACAATCAGATAGGTAGAAGCCTGGAAAATTCAATATAAAATACAAATCTAATTGCAGATACTAACCTGAAACAACTCAGTTTCTTTTTTTGTGTGACTGTTTGAACATCTAACAATTATTTATAGGACGTAAAGTTAATAGGACAGAGGTCCTGTATCTCTGGGTGTTGGGGATTTAGAGTTTCCTGAGAAAGCAAACAAAAAACCACTATGAGATTCATCAAACCTAAGAAGGTGACATGGACTAAAAGGAAAACCGTATAAATTATGTGCAATTTGCATCAATGTCCAATTTATATCAACCATAAAGGAGTCTGTGCTGCTTATTTTAGGACAATATCCAGTAAGCTGTGTTAAAAATATCTTTGACTTAAGTTTGAGTAGTAAAATATTTCAGTACCATACTTGATAAAATCAACCCAGGATAGGAGAAGCTCATTAATGCCTTTCTAAATCAGTTTGTTTTGTTGATTTTTTGAATTTTCTTTTTTAATTGGCTTTTGTATCTAGGAAAAAAAATGCTTGGCAATCCCTCCAAGAAAATAACTTAAGATTCAAGGCCACAAGTTATTTTTATTCTGGATTTTTTTTTTTTTTTTTTAAATTTTGCTTTTGAATACTGCCTCTGGTTTCCTCTGATATTCCCATCTGGCTGAACAGCAGATCACAGAGTGACATAATAATAAGTGACACAGGGTACTGTACAGGACCTGTCATGAGTGGTGCCCTGCAAGATTCAGTACTGGGCCAGGTATTGTGTAACTTATTCATCAATGCCTTCAATGAAGGTCCATATGCCTCCTTAGGAAGTTCACTGATGACGTAAAACTAGGAGGAGTGGCCAGTAACCCAGAGTGCAGTGCAGAAGGTTCAGAAGGACTTCTATGGATTGGAGAGTTGGGTGGAGAACTGTCTGAAAGGCAAGAGTTGTGTCCAGTTCCAGCAGAGGGCAACAAACACAATTTAGTGCCTGGAGCATCTCTCACTAGAAAAGACTGAGGCAGCTGGGCCTGTTCAATTTCAAGAAGAGACGTCAGAGAGAGGACTCATCAATGTCTACCTGCATCTGAAAGGAGGGTTTTAAGAGGACTGAGCCAGGCTCTGCTCGGTGATGCCTACCAACAAGATGAGAGGCAATGGCCAGAAACTGATGGACTAGTGGTTCCACCTAAACATGCAGAAGAATTTCTTTACTGTGTGAATGACCAAGCACTGGAACACGTTGCCCAGAGAAGTAGCGGAATCTCTTTCTCTGGAGATATTCAAGAACTGTCTGGAAACAATCCTGCCCAATGTGCTCTAGAATGACGCTGCCTGAGCAGGGAGGTTGGACCAAATGACCCACTGTGGTTCTTTCCAGCCTGATCCATTCTTTGATTCCTTCTCACTGTTCACCTCCCATTACATGTTAAGGGACAATTTACTGTGTTCAACTTAGTACAGTATTATTGCATTTTATTTTAGAATTTGTTCCACTGCATTCCCTGTGTCATGTATTATTAAAAATGTTATATTTTATTAAGGTTCTTAAATAGAAAGGAACCCCAGAAACACTAATGATGATATTTAGAAAACAAAATGAAAACAAGTCCTGCTTCAACACTGACATTGGTTCTTAACACCAACTTTTCATTTATTCCCTGAAGATTAGTTTCAAAAGTCCGCTGCATTTATGATAGCTCTTAGTTAATGTCATGATGCTTCAATCTAGCTAATCAGCATCTAGATTAAGCACTTACCCAGCACTGATCTGCTTATAGAAATTAGATGCTTAAAACTGCAATAAAATCAATAGGGGCCTGCTAAAAAGTACATAACCCTTCCCCCAAAGACAGAGTATTGCTTATTCCTCTTCAGGACCTGAATCCAGTATGGTTTGTGAAAAGACTGAGCCTGCATGTGGCAAAGGAATACACTAAGCTTTAAATTTGAGTCATCATTGCCCTGAATTTATTTCATCTTAAGGTTTACAGTTGGACATATTGAATAACTGGACATATTTTTTTGAAACTCTCAGACACAGAGACTGAAATGGAATCTTTTAAACTCTACAGAAATCTTCTGAAGCTAAAATACTTGGAAGAAACAGGAATCACAACATGTTTAAAGAAGGTCCTATATTTTCAGAAGCTCTAAACTGAGATATTCTCAGAGCATTTTCATCAGATCAGAGCCTGTTAAAAGAAGACAGGAAGAAAAATGCCTTTTTTATGACTTCCAATAATCTTCAGGGCAAATTAGATTCTAAACACCAGAAAGTATCTATGGAGGTGGAATTTTAGGGTCATAAGAAACTTAAGGGCCACTGTTGCCTTTAGGTGTTCCTCAGGACAGCTGACACATAGAGATAATGTATAGAAAGGAGTGACGTGATCTATAATTCATAATAAAATATGCCAGAGTAGCAAGTTAGTGTATTGTAACAGTGTTAGTGTACACACAGTTAAACTGACCTCCAGATATGGACTTAAATGAAGGATTTTTCCTCTTGTCATGCTGACAGGGATTTATATTTTATTGACATTGGAAAATTTGCATGTAATTTATTTCCACAATCACAGAATAATCAATGTTGGAAGAGACCTTCAAGGTCATCTAGGCCAACTGTCTACCCAGCACAGCCATAATCACTCCTAAACATATAGGTTGTGTTTTCAGATCAAATTGACTCATTGAAATGTACGAGCATAAGGATAAAAAATAGGGAAGGAGAAAAATGTATTCTGAAAAAATTGTTTTCTTTCTTGAGTAGGAAATGTCTATCTATTTCTCTTTAAAGTAAAAGGTTGAAAATGATCTTATGCTTTTTCAGACAATAGTGTCCTCAGGAGATGGCTGTTCACTGGGAATTACTGAGAGTCCTTGTTCAGTCATTGTATTAAAGAGCTTATGTAACAATACAAGGATAGCTGCAAAAAGTACTTAGAGGTATTGAAATAACAGGATGTTAGTGCGGGATGACTCTTGGAACTTTAGAAATAACTATTTCTGTAAGCATCAAATCTGTCACAAAACAGTACAATCTGCCACTGCATCCACCATCAAGTACCATTCCTTCTTCAAAAGATGGTAATAAAATCAGCAGGGAATTTGAGAGGAGTTAAACACAATTTTACAGTGCTGAAGTTTACTTTGTATGAATTTGTTATCTGGAAATTTTCCATCATATCTCAATGTACTTCAAATTATCAGTTTTGTAACAAAGATAATGCTTACCATAGTGTTGTTATGTGCACACCATAGAATAGAAAAATATTACTTTCAACTGCATGTAGGTTAGTTAAAATCATAAAATATTTAGAACTATTGTCCCAGCAAAATATTTTTATTCTCTCAAATGATATTCTGGAAGAGGAGGACCTGTTATACACTAGGCCTAAGATGTTTGCTTTAAATAGGTTTTTTTGCCTTCCACTTTTCTCTCTTTCTTTCTCAGCCTTAACTAGCAGAGAAAGAAGTGCCTTGCCTGCATTGTCGAGAAACACTAATAGAACTCAGTCTTTAAAAGAGAGCACATTCTTTTGTTCTCTCTTCAAAAAAGAGTTTTCTGATTAGAAAACCAAACCAAAACAACAAAGCCTCACATAACAGCTGGTATTAACAGTACAAAAATAAGTACAAATCATTTTATGTCATTATTCATAACTATTTTTATCATTATTCTTTCAACGTTTTTCAGCATTACTGTCTAGCAGCAGTTGACATTTGGAAAGAAAGATATTACATTTTCTGATATTATTAAATATCCAGGTAGAAATTTACCTACATAAAGCTTTCCAAGTTATGAATTTTTCAGTTTTTCTCTCACATCACTCTTTGTTTCTCTTACTTCTTCCTTTTCTTGTGCCTCTTGAGTGAATGCTAAAACCTATAGGACATGTTGAAAAACACTTGAGTAGTAACTCTTATATTAAGAGAAATGATGTGACACATGTGTGATATATATGATACTTCATTTTCAGCAATGGCATGAATGAATGAATGACCGAAATCTTAAATCCTATTGCTTGTATAATTATTCAGTTACATAATATATATGGAAATTTATTTTTCTGTGTGTCAGATCAGTTGATTTGCTATATATAATGCTGGGAATGCTCAGTGGTATTGCTCCTATTTTATACTAATGATCCCTAGAGTTTGTCCCTATAATGATGAAAAATGAAAATCATAGGGACAAAAAAAAATCTGCAATTCTCTACAATTAGTGAAAAAAAAGTTAATTATTATAGCTAATACTTTTTCTTTTGTTTCTCTCAGTATGCATCCGGTGTTGATTTTTCATCAAAGAAACATATAAAATCCTAATGAGTGCTAATAAAAACAAATGCAAGCAGATGTCAAAGTTTTTTCATATAGTTCAACTAAAAGAAGTAGTCTTTCTGTGTAATGAGGACAATAGTAATTTATCTTGTTTGCTGATTCAGTTTAGATTCTCTTTATTAAAACAGCAGTGTCCTTTTGCTGCATTTGCTGATAATTTATTTCCGGTAAGTTACACCATAATTAATCAAAGTAAGTACAATATTGTAAGTACTGTTATTCTGTCATGTTATTTGCATGCACTGTGACTTTTTGAAGTGTGCTGTGTCAGACATAATCAGTAGGTGAAAAAAATTAGTCACATGATAGCAGCATTTATGCTTCCAAATTAGACTGTCAAATACTTATTGGGTGTTGCATAGCTTTCTGTACAAAAAGGGCTATCACAGGAGAAAATATCCTACATCGAACTTTCATAGGGAATTTGCCTAAACCTCTGTACTACCCTTCTCTATATTAGCTAGTGTCCCGAATGATTAAGGTCAAGTTTCAATGATTCTCTTTAGTTCACTACTACTATAAAACCTAACTGCATTTGCATTTTCACAGTGTAGACAACTGAGAGTAAATTATTTCATGTATATTTGGAAGGATTTTGTAGAAACAGCTTATCCCATAGATCCTTTCAATGCCATCAACAACAACCAAGCTAGTAAACCAACATGCAAGCATACAAGGAAATCAACAAACCTATATATTATGTCTTAAGTCTGGCAAGACAGGATGTGGTACATTAAAGAACAAGAATTTCAAAGCGCTAACAGCTAAAAGAAATACAAATGCACAGAAGTAGCAAATAGTAGTGCATTTGGCTGTACACATAATTTTCATGTCAGTGCCTTTTTCAAGTGCAGTGGATTTTGCAGGAAATACCTTCCACAGATTCAGGTCCTTCCACTACAGAATAATTTTTGGATATAGGAAGGTACAGAAATTACTGAAGTCCTGTGTGCTGCCTCAAAGTCATGGACAGCCCTCCTGCAGCAGGTTCTTGACATAACTGGTTGAGGGCTACCAATGTCATCTATTGCATCTGTATTTCTCAGGATGTTTTGGGTGAGAAACAAGATATTTTAGATATGAGTCTCATGGCAGAGACAGCATCTAATCTATCATCTTCGGTTGTAATAAAGAAAGGCCTGCTCAGATAACATATGCAGTTTCATATTTCGGATGTATTTCATATTCATATTTTACTTTGTGTTCTTACTCCTGACGTATCCTACCAGGTATTTGTCATGTCCTTTATGGTAAATTCACTGAATTTTGTGCCCTTTTGAGAATAAAACTTGAAAACCAATCCAACCTGTTCATTAAATATCAACTTAATTTAGAAAAAAACCCCCGTTATTATGACTTTTTAATGGCTTTCATTTGTACCAGAACAAGAAATCAAGTGAGCATACAGGGACTGAACAGTCATTGGCCAATCTGTATCTGCAATTTATAGTATAATTGACACAGGACAAAAGCCTGGGTTTTGCCGTGCATGGCTTCTGAAATACAGAGAAAGAAATACTCTAAATCAAAACCAAACCAAATTTTTTCTAAACATACAAAAGAAAAATCAGCCATTTACTTTTCTTAAAACTTTGTTGCCTTTTCTATTGGTTTTGATCACAGGTTTTGAACACCTACATCCAAACACTTCTCAAAAGTGTTTCCTGAGATTATGAGAAAGAAACTAAACTTTACTTCTAGATGTATTTATGAGAATTACAGATATTTACTAGCAGATACATATCAAAAGCTCTAAGGATCAAGAAAACTTTGAGCTGCCTTGCCTAGATGATGTCTGGTAGCTGTGTACTACTGATTTCTTCCCAATTGCATGTTTGAGGAAACAAAAAGAAAATTAAGTAGAAAAAAATGAAAACTGGAGTGGTGAGAGGAGGAGCTTTCAGTATTTGTTACAAGACTGATTCTTCTCAAACATCTATTATGTACCATATTAATCTAGTGATTAGACTCCTTTTCAGAAAGTTGTCTGATTTGTCCTAATGGATCAAATTCCATGATAATTAACAATATACATTAATTAACAGGAATTAATAGGTAAAACATGAAAACAGCATTTGGCTGAAATAACTGTGACATTTCCCTCTACATAAAAAGGCCATGACAAAATGAGACATGAGAAAATTAGACTTTCCTTTCATAATTCCAAGACAAAATCTGGCTTGTAAATTAGCATGTTTACCAGTGTCATCTTGTATGAATTATATAGAATGTATATATTTATATATGATCACAATCAAATTTTTCAAATTTGAGACAGATTCCAGATTTCTCGAGAATAACTTCAGATCTCTCAAAATCCAGTCTAATCTGAACTAGTTTTATAACTAGGTAGAGAGAAACATAAAGAATTGGAGACCCTTGGTAATATGTAATAGTGTAATGGTGTTGTAATTCATCACTCAAAGGAGTAGTAGGGGGCCCAGGGCAAAAGAGACAGATTATGGTATCTCATGCCTAAGTCGTGAAGAAAAGCAGCCTAGGTGGTCTGAGCAAATCTGCCAAAAACCTATGCAATAAAACTTAGGGAAATTAAACAAGCTCTCTAAATGCTATGGTATGAATGATGCCCTAATTCCTCTGTTGGATTAGTTGTTATAGTCATCACAGGGAAGTTCTGCTACAGCCCCCTACCCTAGCTTACTTTGAGAAGTGTCTGATTTTTATCTTTTCATCCCATTCACACATTCTCTCTCACACAATGATTACTTGGGCTTTCAGGGTAAAGTGAATTTTATCCTATAAGAAATAATGTATTGTATTTTACTGATGAAAAGACTCCATTCTCTTCACAGTTGATTCTTCTCTCCTTTTCTCTCTCTATTGTGTGGGTATATATTTAAATTACTCTTTAATTGATGTAGTTCTGGTATCTTTCATTGAAAAAAAATGCCTTAAGTTGAGTGGAAGAGAATGGATCCTGAGAACCTGTGGATGTAAAATGAGGCTCAGGCTGTGAGTACTAAAGCAACCTATTTTCATAAATGAAGAAACTATTAGCCTCTTTGTGAAATTAAAAATGTGTGTCTGATCTATAGGATTGTCATCAATTCTATTTCAACAAGAAAAAAGGCCATAAATTTGAACTATGAAGTACTTCTCTATCACTTGAAGTATCTGAACTATCCAGACAATTTATTCTTACGTCAAATATATTTTAAATGCTGGCTTATCTGAAGCCAGTATCATCTGGCTTCTGCATTCCTTATTAGAATAATTTTGTACTTTAAAGACCTATGTTTATTGTATGTGACCTTAACATTAATTCCAAGGAGAAGGTGCCCCACAATAATAGTAATAAAAAAGCATTTTATTCTAGATGTTAATTTTAAGGAAATGTAGATTGAAAATCAGGGACATTTTATGGTATTTGTGAAAGCTATTGATTATGAACAGCTTAATAGTATAATAAGGTTAATTTTATACCTATCATGTTCTGAATGTATTCCATTACTATTTGCTCTCTTTTCTCAGTTCAGATTTATAAGTGGTAGCATTATGATGGGTTCTGGAATAATAAATTCAAGATAAACCTTTTTAGCACATTATATGGAATGTGTAATTCTTACAGTATGTGAGAAATACTTCCTTTTTACTACTGTATGATCCATTATTGCCAAGGGATCATTCTGAGACACTTGCATTAATATATCCCTAAGACATTTCCTGCTGTGTGTAAGCAAAGCCTTTTCCTTACAGAATGAATTCTCTGTAGAGCAATACCATGCATAAAGTAAATCTCTGCTTTCTTTAAGTTAGTGTTATATTTTTTATTTAACCATATTTCAAACAAAATGAAACAAAACTTCCACAAACCCCCAAACCTGCGTGAAGACCTGTAGCTATTACTGTGTTGCCAAATTTCATTATAAATTCCATAGATCACAGAAATCTGACCTAGCATTATTTGATATTTTCATGAAAGGCTTAATTGATGGCATGGAGCAAAAAAGTACAAAGTAGAAGGGTGATACAAAACATGAGATTTTCAAAACACTTGAGAGGACAGAATGATCTTCATAAATCAGAGAAACAGTCTGAAATGAAGACTATGAAGTGCAATAAGGACAAAGAAAACAGCTCCACTTTTCTTGTAAACATCACACATGCAAATACAAGGAATATTTGTATATAAGGGATATTTCACTAACATTCAAATAGAATTTTAAAAAAATCACAAATTGATGATGCTCTTGTAAAAAGGAAAGATATAATTCTGGGATACTTTTAACATTTGTGTCATATAACATACAGAGATTTATTGTTGAGTCCTACCATGTGGTACTATGATAACAGTGGGAATAGAGTGTTTAGTTTTGACCAACTCACTACAGGAAGCATTACTACAAACTAGATAGAAGACAAAACACAGTAATAGCAATGATTAAAATCTTGTAGTAGTGACCTAGACATAAAAATTGTAAGAACAAGATTTTCTTAGTATGGAAAAAAGAAGACTGAAAAAAAAGAATTCCCAATTCATTTGTCATGGAGATAAAGCAACACCAGGATAATGTGACACCATTAAGTTCAATTTATATCTAAGCTACAACTCCATTACAGAACACTGTTTTGGTTAATGGTTTCCTATAATTCTTTGTTTGCAGCTATGGATTTTTGTAATGGTAGCTTATATTATGCCTGCACATAAACCCATAGCATTTAGTTCCTCTTTGAGCGCACATTTAATGTCCACAATAAAGGCCAATTCAAACAAAAAAAATTCCATACGTATTACCAAGCACCTAATTACTGTATCATTTTGTCAGTTGCTCATTCATGCACACTTTGTTAATCTAACCATTTATCATGCTGGACATTGACGTTAGAAGGCTGAAAAACTGAAAACCAAAAAAGACCCTGAGGATATTATCAGTGATTTTACAAATAAGTTTTTTAAGACTATACTAAACATGCAAGCTCACAAAGAACCCCAACCAAATGAATCACTTCCCTGCTAAACCACCACAGAAATAAAACTAGAAACCAGACCTACACCTTCTTAGCAGTATTTGATTAGATTTTCAAATATTAAAAAAAATCAAAATGCTTGGATGACTTAAGATAAAGCCATTTACAAAAGCTTTACAAAATTCTGCTTATTGCATCTTATGATTTCTTTCAAATTTGTTATCATTTGTTCTTCACAACTCACTCTTTTACTAGTTACACTTGAAAGAATCCCTCTCCTTTTATTAACAGGAAAATGTTCCAGAAAGATTTGTTATAATTGTTTCTCTTGAATAATTGAAACATTTAGTGACTTTTTTCTGCTAAGGCATATTTCTCACAGGATTTTTTTGTTTGTTTTTCTCAAAATTTGATAACCTCAAGATTGCATGGAAAACAACAACTGGTGCAGATTTTAGAGAATATTTAACTCCTTATCACAGAATAGTTGTGGTTGGAGGGGACCTCTGGAGATATGTAGGCAAGCTCCGCTACTAAAGTGCATCTAGAGCAGGTTCCATAGGGTGGCCCTCAAAGTAAAGAACATTTACCTCCTATTCAGATGGACCTTCCTGTGTTTCCATTTGTGCCTGTTGCCTTTTATCTTGCCTCTGGACACCACTGAAAATAGTCTGGCCCCATCCACTTGTAACTTGCCTTTAAGATTATTTGCATGTATTGATAAAATTCCCCCTCAGTTGTCTTCTCCAGGCTAAACAGGCTCAGTTCTCTTAGCCTTTCCTACTAAGAGAGGTGTTCCAGTCCCCTAATCATTTCATACCAATCCACTGGTCCCTTTCCAGTAGCTCCTTATCTTTCTCGAACTGGCAAACCCAAAACTGAAGATAGTACTCCAGACGCCACCTTAGCTGGGCAGAGTATGCTGGGAGGATAACCTTTCACAACCTGCTCCAGACTGTCCTGGGGTGACTTTATGATGCTTGTATCCCCAGCTGTCTGTTCTCTTTGAGCTGTATATTGAGTTCTCTACCTTTAAGACTGGTTCTGGGAGTGAAGGGGGAGCAAGAAGAAGTGTGGAGTTTGTTTTGAAAAACAGTGTTCACTCCTCTGCATTCTTTCTCCAGGACTCTGTGTGTTTGGCTGAGGCTCGGGCAGCCGGCAGGACAGAGATTTCTATATATTTTTTTTCATTAGTTTTAGCTAGCTGAGGCAGAGAAGCTCCCTGGACTGTTTTTTTTTTTTCGGTTTTGTTTCTTCCCCCTCCCCCTGCCCCCCCCCCCCCCCCCCCCCCCCCCCCTTTTTCTTGGGACTATTTAAACCTGCTCCAGGCTGAAAGAACCCAGAGTAGCACCGGGAGCTCAGCACCTGGGGCCAACTGGGGCCTGGAACTCCATAGGGACTGATGAGACTGGGAGAGCTGAGCTAACCCATGACAAGGACTTTCTGAATTTGCCATCTCACTTCAGAACAATGAAAGGTTTTATTGTTTTATATTATTCATTCTTTATACTTGTAGGCACTTTGTTGAATAAATAGGTTTTTCCACTTTTCTCTGAGGATGTTCTTTCCTGGACTGATTGGGGGAAGGTCTGTTTGGCTTTGCTCCCCAGAGGGACGCCACTCAGGGGCTTTCTCCCAAATTTGTCCTAACCCGGGACACTCCCTAGTGCACCCCAGGAGACAACTTCTTGGCCTTCTTGCCACGAGGGTGCACTGCTGGCTCATGGAAATTATTGCCACTTAGAGCTTTCCGGCAGACCACCCCCTATTATCTCAACCCTTTCCTCTTTAGTGGCAACTCACTTCCGTTCATTATTTTTTCCACCATTAACCAGTCACCTTACCTACAGGGGTTTTGACCATCTAATAAAATTTCTCATTTAAATAAAGAAATAAGAAAAGAGAGATAAAAGATGAGAAGAGATAAAAATAACTTATAAGATCCTTTTTTCACTTACAAGACATGCATGTAACTACTGTCAACTGGCATGTAATTGCATCAGGCAGGCATAGTCCCCAGTCTATCTGAAGCTGAGTTGCAAACAAGCTCTGTCAGAGGAAGTTTTTTCCTCTCTTCTGCAGGTAGGAATCAGTGGTTACAGAAGCAGATGCTACTGGTTGCTTTGTTCTTTGATTTGGAGCAAAGCACTGCCTTCATGCATTTTTGGAGAAGATCAAAGGACCCAAGGATAATTTTTAAATAAATTGAGAACCAAATTTCTCAAGATTAAAAAACTGAGTATTCGAAATTTGTATCATGATTAGCAGTTACTGTTTTTCATAATGTCATATGGAGACAAAAAAATAGAGTTTTTTTAATATTAAAGGTGAATAAGTTTTCCAGGTCAAGAAAAGATTTATATACTCCGGTAACAATCTGCATATCACTTGCACTATATAATGCTTCAGTTCAAACTACTGTCTGTAGAAAAAAATAACTGTAGCTGATCCGTCTAGCACAACCTAAAGCTCAGCACTAACCTGACAATCCCCTGCCCACAGAGTCTGACTCTGGCTGAGGTCAGTGCTTGGCTCTTCTGGAGCAGCAGACGTTCCATGTTGCACAGCCTGTGCTGTGCCTAGCCATGGTCCTTGCTCCAGGCCCAGGCTGCCTGGCTGTCTCTAGCTGTGCCTCACCCTGGTTTTGCCCACTAGGCTTGAGTCTGACCCCCACCTGCGGGACAACATACCAGGCCAGTCCCCACCAATCCCATCCCCAGAAGTGTCCCTAGTTGCCTTTCTGCCTTCCCTGCTCCCCAGCTGCAGCCATGGGACGGACCTGGATGGAGACACCCTGCTTTGCCACCCCTCAGGGAGCCCCTGATGCCTCCAGCTCCCTGGCCAAGAAGCTATTAGCCCCTGCTCTACTGTGAGGTGTGGAGAATCACAGAATCACAGAACCACAGAATTGCATGTGCTGGCTTGAAGGCAAAACCAGCGAGAGACTCCAAGTCAGAAAAAACAATTTAATAGGAGAGGAAAAAAAAAAAGTAAAATAAAATAAAACACATGCAATGGTACAAAAGATCACTGACAGAGTCAGAATACAACCTGAAACCGTGGTGGTGGCAGTCCAGATGAAGTGGTCTTGTTGAAGCAGTGTTCTTGCAGAAAGGTCTGGTAGCTCTTGTCCTCTGGGAATCCAGTGGGTAAGGCTGCCTGTGCTGTCCCAAGGCCCCGATTATATCCAGGTGGGAATGCTTGGCTCCTCCCCCTGGGCGGAGCATCTCACAATGGACTGATATCATTTTATCAGTTTTGCAATGGGTCCTTGATTGCCTATTAAACAGAGATAGCTCCTGGGGAGAGTTATCTATGAGTCATGCAGGACGGTATTGATGGGCCATTAACAGAAGATAGTCTGGAGGGAGGGGGCACGGGAAACAGTGGTGCACAACAACATTTCATGTAGATGGTGATAGAATACATACTTTGGGCACATTTTACATTGTAACCTAGGACATAATCCACCCCTTATTCTATGACCATCTACATTATACCTAAATTAATACATTCTTACAGCTAGATAGATAAATATACACATATATAGAATGAAACCCTACAGTCAGTTCTCACTTAAAATTAGGTCTCCCTGTGGTACACAACGGGTTTCCCCATCTTTCTGCATTACCCACCAAGTGGAACCAGGTCCTTGAGCAAAAACAATCCCACGGATGGGTCTGCCTTTGCTTGATGTGGGATTAATCCAAACAGTTTTTCCTAAGATGCCTTTCATGTGTACCACAGGGACTTTATCTCCATCCACTGTGTGCAAGGGTTCAGACTGGGCAGGACCAGCTCGATTGATTGACCCTCGAGTGTTGACCATCCAGGTGGCCTTTGCTAAGTTCAGTTCCCAATTTTTGAAAGTCCCCCCACCAAGCGCCTTCAGGGTAGTCTTAAGTAACCCATTGCACCGTTCAACTTTCCCGGCAGCTGGTGCATGATAAGGGATGTGATATATCCATTCAATGCCATGTTCTCTAGCCCAGGTATTTATAAGGCCGTTCTTGAAATGGGTCCCATTGTCTGACTCGATTCTCTCAGGGGTGCCATGTCTCCACAAGACCTGCTTTTCAAGGCCTAAGATAGTATTCCGAGCAGTAGCATGAGGTACAGGGTAGGTCTCCAACCATCCAGTGGTGGCTTCCACCATAGTTAGCACATAGCGCTTGCCTTGGCGGGTTTGGGGAAGGGTGATGTAGTCAATCTGCCAGGCCTCCCCATACCTGTACTTCAACCATCGTCCACCGTACCACAGAGGCTTTACCCGCTTGGCCTGTTTGATTGCAGCGCAGGTCTCACAGTTGTGGATGACCTGTGAGATGTTGTCCATAGTAAGGTCCACCCCTCGGTCACGGGCCCATCGGTATGTTGCATCTCTCCCCTGATGACCAGACGCATCATGGGCCCAACGGGCTAAGAATACTTCTCCCTTGTGTTGCCAGTCTAGATCCACCTGTGATACTTTCACCTTGGCGGCTTTGTCCACCTGCTCGTTGTTGTGATGCTCTTCATTAGCCTGACTCTTGGACACATGTGCGTCCACGTGTCGAACCTTAACGGTCAGCTTCTCTACTCGGGCGGCGATGTCTTGCCAAATCTCAGCAGCCCAGATGGGTTTCCCTCTGCGCTGCCAATTGGCCTTTTTCCAGCGGTTCAGCCATCCCCACAGAGCATTAGCTACCATCCACGAGTCGGTGTAGAGATAGAGTCTTGGCCACTTCTCTCGTTCGGCAATATCTAAAGCTAACTGGATGGCTTTAAGTTCTGCAATTTGACTTGATCCACCTTGTCCTTCAGTAGCTTGTGCAACTCGTCGTGTGGGGCTCCATACTGCAGCCTTCCATTTCCGGTTAGCGCCTACAATTCGGCAGGAACCGTCAGTGAAAAGGGCATATTGTCTTTCAGTCTCCGGTAGCTCGTTATATGGTGGGGCTTCCTCGGCACGTGTCACTTGTTCTTCCTCTTCTTCAAAAGATAATCCAAAAGTCTCACCTTCAGGCCAGTTAGTTATAATTTCCAGAATCCCAGGGCGATTCGGGTTTCCAATACGGGCGCGCTGTGTGATGAGGGCAATCCATTTGCTCCATGTGGTGTCAGTGGCATGATGCGTGGAAGGAACCTTTCCCTTGAACATCCATCCCAGCACTGGTAGTCGAGGTGCCAAAAGCAGCTGCGTTTCAATGCCAATTACTTCTGAGGCAGCTTGAAGTCCTTCATAGGCGGCTAAGATTTCCTTCTCTGTGGGAGTGTAGTTGGCTTCAGATCCTCTGTAGCTTCGGCTCCAGAATCCCAGTGGTCGGCCCCGAGTCTCCCCAGGCACCTTCTGCCAAAGACTCCAAGACAGGCCATTGTTCCCGGCTGCTGAGTAGAGCACGTTCTTCACCTCTGGTCCCGTCCTCACTGGGCCAAGGGCTACCGCATGAGCGATCTCCTGCTTGATCTGGGCAAAGGCTTGCTGCTGTTCAGGGCCCCAGTGGAAATCGTTCTTCTTGCGGGTGACCAGGTAGAGAGGGCTCACAATCTGGCTGTACTCAGGAATGTGCATCCTCCAGAAACCTATGGCGCCTAGGAAAGCTTGTGTCTCCTTCTTGCTGGTCGGTGGGGACATGGCGATGATCTTATTGATGACCTCAGTGGGAATCTGCCGCCGTCCATCTTGCCACTTTACTCCCAGGAACTGGATTTCTTGGGCCGGTCCCTTCACTTTACTTCGCTTAATGGCAAAACCAGCTTTCAGCAGAATCTGGATGATCTTTTCTCCTTTCCCAACACTTCCCCTGCTGTGTTCCCCCATACAATGATGTCATCAATGTACTGTAAATGTTCAGGAGCCTCACCTTTTTCCAGTGCAGTCTGGATCAGTCCATGGCAGATGGTGGGGCTGTGTTTCCACCCCTGGGGCAGTCGGTTCCAGGTGTACTGTACGCCCTTCCAGGTGAAGGCAAACTGGGCCCTGCACTCTGCTGCCAAAGGAATGGAGAAGAAGGCATTGGCAATATCAATGGTCGCATACCACTTTGCTGCCTTGGACTCTAGCTCGTACTGAAGCTCCAACATGTCTGGCACAGCAGCACTTAGTGGTGGGGTGACTTCATTCAGAGCACGGTAATCCACAGTCAGTCTCCATTCTCCACTGGACTTACGCACTGGCCATATAGGGCTGTTGAAAGGTGAACGAGCCTTGCTGACCACCCCTTGGCTCTCCAGTTTCCGAATCATCTCATGGATAGGAGTCACAGAGTCTCTGTCGGTGCGGTATTGCCGTCGGTGTACTGTTGTTGTGGCGATTGGTACCTGTTGTTCTTCAACTCTTAGTAGTCCCACAGCACAGGAGTCATCTGAGAGACCAGGCAAGGTACTCAGTTGTCTGATGTCTTCTGTCTCTACAGCAGCTATCCCAAAAGCCCAGCGATATCCTTTTGGATCTTTGAAGTATCCATTTCTGAGGTAGTCTATGCCAAGGATGCATGGGGCCTCTGGGCCAGTCACGATGGGGTGTTTTTGCCACCCATTCCCGGTTAAACTCACTTCGGCCTCCAATACAGTCAGCTGCTGGGACCCTCCTGTCACTCCAGAAATAGAAATGGATTCTGTTCCTACATACCTTGATGGCATCAGGGTACATTGGGCACCAGTGTCAACCAAAGCCGTATATTTTTGTGGGTCAGATGTGCCAGGCCATCGGATCCACACAGTCCAATAGATCCGATTGTCCCTTTCCTCTACCTGGCTAGAGGCAGGGCCCCCCTATTCCTGGTCATGGTACACGTTGCTTTCTTCCTTGTAAATATGTTCCTGAGGTCCCTTCAAGTGGATCAGTCATATCATTCTTCTTATACTGTCTGGGGTTCTGTGCCTTTGAGACTGGAGCAGTGTTGGCTCTAGATGAGCTCTTCATGGTAGGTGTCTCTCTCTTCAGTTCACGTACCCGGGCTGCTAAGGAGGAGGTGGGTTTTCCATCCCAATTCCTCATGTCTTCTCCATGTTCCCGAAGAAAAGACCAGAGGTTACCCCGTGGAGTGTATCCTCTCTCCCTGGCTGGTGGGTACCTGCTCCTAATGGCAGAGACTCTTGTTGGTTCTGGCGAGATGTGGTAAATTTCTTCCTTAAGTTCCTTTTTTAGTTTCTGATGGCCCTCTTCAATCAAGCTCCGGACTTGCTCAGCCAGCCTTGTTTCCACGGATGAGACATGGGTACGAAATGGGGCGGTGACAGTATCCTCGTAAATTCTTAGTTTATTGACCAAGACGCCCACCTTGTCCTCACCTTCCCTCCATTGCAGCGTTGCCAGGTAACGGGAGTACATCTCTGGTCCAAGCCGTGCAAATCTCAACCACATCTGCGATGTGCACTGGACATCATCTGGGCTTTTAGGAAATCTCTCGTCTTCTGAGAAAATGATCTCTAGCACAGCCAATTCCCTCAGGCATCGGGTACCTTGTTCCATTGTGCTCCATTTTCCTTGGTGCACCTGGAGGTCTTCTTTACAAAGGTATCTGTTCCTCACACTTGTTAGCAGTCGCCGCCAGAGGCTGAGAGTTTGTTGGGTTCTCCCGATCCCCTGGTCAATGACCACATCCCGAGACAGCGATCCCAGTTGCCTGGCCTCACTTCCATCCAGAATGGTGTCATTGGCTGCAGCGTCCCAGATGCGGAGCAGCCAGGTCAGGATGGACTCGTTTGTCTGGCGGGTGAATTCCCTCCGCAGGTCACGCAGTTCACCCAGGGATAGAGAGCGGGTGATGATCTCTGGCTCTGTCTCTTCTGCTGAGTGTGAAGGTCCTGCCACATCCTCATCAGTCATTATGCGGACTGATTTGCTCTTTGATTTCTTCTTCTGAACAGGGGCAACTGCCACTGGTTTAGGTTGTTCTGCTTCGGTGACAGTTTGTGTGGAGATGCTGATGGCACCTTTGGTTTCTTTCTCCTCTGTGACAGCTTGTGTAGACACTGACACTGTTGCTTTGTTTTTGGTTCCTTTCTTCTCTGTGATGGTCTGAGTAGATGCAGAAACTGTTGCTTTGTTTTTGGTTCCTTTCTCTTCTGTGATGGTCTGAGTAGATGCAGAAACTGTTGCCTTGTTTTTGGTTCTTTTCTCTTCTGTGACAGTCTGCATAGATGCGGTTCCTGTTTCCTCTACGACAGTTTGTGTAGACACGGATGCCGTTGTTTTGCATTTGTTTCTTTTTCCCTCCTCCTCAAGGAGACGCTGCACCACCCCATGTAGTGTTTGATTTCTAAACATGGTGAGCATGGTGCAGGCCGTGCAGAGAAGGCAAAGCAGAACTAACAACAATATTATGCTGTCCTTGGCACCTAGAGAGAACTCAATACTTTTGAAAACTGCTGTGCCATACCTAAAAGACTGGAAAAAATCATTCTTTACCCCTCCCCACAGGGGCTTGGTGCGATTATTGAGAGCCCAGATGTAGCATTCTGGACCAGGACAAGAACACAAAATAGAGTATATATTCCGAATGATGCTCATTGCCTCAGAGGTTATCATACAATAAACATAATAGACCAATACAGCAATTCTGGTACCATACACTGGCCTACACATGAGCATTAAGACCGGCAAATACTGCCCCATGTGTGGGAAAATGTAGAGAGCTAGGTATAAGATATATGAAAGCATGTTGAGCATCATAGCGGACAGCTGTTTCTTTTTTCCTCACTACAAAATTGTAATTCTGACTTCTCTCAGTACCTCCTGCCCCACGTTGGGCGCCAAAATATATGTGCTGGCTTGAAGGCAAAACCAGCGAGAGACTCCAAGTCAGAAAAAACAATTTAATAGGAGAGGAAAAAAAAAAGTAAAATAAAATAAAACACATGCAATGGTACAAAAGATCACTGACAGAGTCAGAATACAACCTGAAACCGTGGTGGTGGCAGTCCAGATGAAGTGGTCTTGTTGAAGCAGTGTTCTTGCAGAAAGGTCTGGTAGCTCTTGTCCTCTGGGAATCCAGTGGGTAAGGCTGCCTGTGCTGTCCCAAGGCCCCGATTATATCCAGGTGGGAATGCTTGGCTCCTCCCCCTGGGCGGAGCATCTCACAATGGACTGATATCATTTTATCAGTTTTGCAATGGGTCCTTGATTGCCTATTAAACAGAGATAGCTCCTGGGGAGAGTTATCTATGAGTCATGCAGGACGGTATTGATGGGCCATTAACAGAAGATAGTCTGGAGGGAGGGGGCACGGGAAACAGTGGTGCACAACAACATTTCATGTAGATGGTGATAGAATACATACTTTGGGCACATTTTACATTGTAACCTAGGACATTGCAGAACCGCAGAATCACAGATTAAGCTGATTTAGAAGGCACCCATTAGGATCACTAAGTCCAACTCCTGATCCTATACAGTACCATTCCCAAGAGTCACACCATGTGCCTGGTAGTATTGTCCAAAAAATTCTTGAACTCTGTCAGTCTTGGTGCTGTGACCACTACCCTGAGGAGCCAGTTCTAGTGCCTAATCTTCCCCTGGTTAAAGAATCTTTTCCTAATATCCAGCCTAAACCTTCCCTGACACAACTTCAGGCCATTACCTCAGGTTCTGTCACTGTCACCACAGAGAAGACATCAGTGCCTGCCCCTCCTCTTTCCCTCCATGAGGAAGTTTTAATTGCAATGACGTCTCCACTCAGTCTCTTTTACAGAGTGAAGAGCCTGAGTGACCTCAGCTGCTCCTCATATGGCTTCCCCTAAGGCCTTTTATCATCTTGCCCTTGTTTGGACACTCTAATAGTTTAATATCTTTCTGACATTGTGGTGCCCAGAACTGCCCCAGCACTGGAGGTGAGGCTGCCCCAGCTCAGAGCAGAGCAGGACAATCCCCTCCCTTTCCTGGCTGGTGATGCTGTGCCTGATGCCCCCAGGACACACTTGGCTCTCCTGGCTGCCAGGGCACTGCTGACCAATATTCAACTTTCCATTGATCAGGACCCTCACATCCCTTCCGGCTGCACTGTTTTCCAGTATCTTATTCCCCAGTCTGTCCATAAATCCAAGTACAGAATCCAACACTTTCACCTGATGAACTTCATGTGGTTGGTGATTGCTCAACCCTCTGATTTGTTGAGGTCTCTCTGCAGGGCCTCTCTGCCTTTGAGGGAGTCAACAGCTCCTCCCAGCTTTGCATAATCTGCAAACTTGCTTAGTATCCCTGACAGTCCTGCATCAAAGTCATTTTTGAATGAAGAGCACAGGGCTGAGGATGGAACAGAGATGTGGAACCCCATTAGTGACAAGTCACCACTATGATGTCACCCCATTCACTGTAACCCTCTGTGTCCAGCCTATGAGCCAGATGCTCACCATCACATGATGTGTTTATCCAACTGTGTTGGACATTTTGTCCAGAAAGATCCTGTGAGAGATAGTATTAAAAGCTGTACTGAAATCCAAAAATGATTGCATCAACTAGCTTTCTTTGATCATCTAAGTGAGAATATATAAATTATCACAGTTCCTATGAGAACAATACATCCAGATTGTGGAATGATTGTCCAAGAGCAGTGAAAGCAAAACTAAATGCATCTGTCTCTATTCTAGTGTGTTAGTTGTGAAATGTAATTGTTACACTGAACATGTTTGATATATGCAACTTTTAGGTCTGTTCTTTGGTGTCCATTTTTTTCTCTCTGTAAGGACTCTGATGGCATTACAAGGCAGAAGACTTCTCCTTCACCCTAATCTTTTTTTATTGTCTCCCTCTCAGTCTGTATGAATTTGGACCTGAGAAAATGGTTTGACTAAGGAATCTCTGGTAAAAGAAAAACATATGAATTAACTCTCTCTAGCTTTCGTGGTGTTTTTTTTTTTTTTTTTTTTTTTTGTGTGTGTGTGTGTGTGTGTGTGTGTGTGTGTTTGTGTGTTTGTGTGTTTGTGTGTGTGTGTGTTTTGGAAAATAGGCATCTTTTAAAAAACTATGGTCTAATGTGAAGAAACTCCAACAGGATGCAATTGTCAGGGTAGACTTTTAGAAATTGCTTTGTTCTTATACCAAACAAGGTTCTTGAGAATGAATTAGAAAAATTAGTCATCTTGTGCAAAACAGCATCTCAAATCCATCAAGCAGTTTGAAAAGATAACATTTGAAGATTTCAAATCAAGAGTAGCCAGTGTCCTAAATGTTCCTGAAGGTGTAGGTTTTCTTTAAATTTTCTAACTTTACTAGCAAGTAAAGATACCTTATTTGATTGCTCAATAAATACATACATATACATATATATGTGTGTGTGTGTATATGTTAATTTTTGTTTGTATGTGTATCTATTAATAGATATAAATTCTTATGCATTTTTGGTAAATGCACATATATACATTGTGGTGGTGCAAGAATTGTTTTATCACGGTTTATAAGAAGTTTTATGTTATGGTTCATTCCACTGTGCCCCCAGTTCTGTAACGGTTCCTCCCCTTTGTGTTTTCTGTATAGCAAGTTGTTTTATGTCAATCATCCCACCCCCCACCTATCCTTGTCAATCCCCTCTCCTCCTGCTCTGGGGCATCCTGTCTGTCACCTCGGGACCCCTCCCCAGGCTTGGGAAATTCCCAGAGGGGCATCGAGTGATAGGTTGATGCCCAGGAAATCCCCTTTTTCCCTTTGGTGAGTGGTCCAAAGTTTACAAATGGACACCCCCTGTTATCCCCCTGAATTCCCTGATTCACTAACCTGTTATTGCAACCTCTGATCCCTCCCCCGCTTATAAGTTCGGGGAGGGAAATTCAAAGGCTCTCTCTGGCTGGCAGTTTGGACGAGCTGCGGAGTTCCCGCTGCTCAGGCCTGAATAAACCATCTTCAAACCTGCTTAGCTGAGAGACGACCTTTTATCTGCCGCCACAGTCACAACACAATTTGGGCCAGCCGCTGGTGAGAAGCCGAGTCCCGCAGGTAAAGGAAGCCTGTTTGCATACCCGGACTGAAACACTTTGGCCGCTGTGCAGATCTGAGCCAGCCAGGGGCCCGCGCCTGCCCGGCGTGGAAGGGCACAGCCACAATACATATTGTATAGAGATATACAATATGCAACCTGTGTTTTATGGTAAGTGATACTAATCTAGTCAAAATATAAAATATGGATGAAAATTCATGCTTGGCTTGGATCAGAATATAATACCTTTGGCTGTAGTGACAAAGACAAAATATACTCAAGGATGTGACTGCAAGTAATTTTTGGGGTCAGAGTCTTAAACCCCATTTACTTATTTTAATATACTTTCAGCATCCCCTCTTTCTGTGCTCGATAGAAGACAATGGTGCATCCTGCCAAGCCTCTCTGTCATGCTCTCCCTTGGTGTATTGAGTACATCTATGTCATGCTTTCATTTGAAATGTAAAGTTCTTGACGTGCAACACAGCAAGGTATATTTTAGAGGGACAAAGAAATAAACACATCTTAGAAACTTAAAAAAAGGACAAGACTGCTGATTATTGCAATTTATTCTGCAATTTAAAATTGCAGAAAATATAAACAATATTAGACAGAAGAACATACATAACAGTCATAAAAATCTCACCGGGACTTGGTAACTTTGGTCTTTAAATAACCCTGTCCTGTTTATTTTTTCAATTATTTTTTCCAGATTCATATGAAACTCATATTTCTGCATGCATGAACATAAGTAAATAAATATATAAATGCAGAGTTAAATTAGAGCTGCCATTTAAGTTCAGATAGAAGCAGTTTTCTTAGTTTGAAGTCTCTTTAAAGTTCCAATCTGACAGAAATGAACTAAATAAAAATCTTCTTACTAATAGTTGGTTTAGATATTTCTTTAGCCTAATTGAATGAATTTAATTGAATTTTCAAGGACTTTTCACTTTTGTCCCAAATGAGATTTTTAAGTGTAACTGCTACAGTGGAACAGTCTGGAAAGAAATGAGATATATTTCAGTTTATCAGGACTGCAGTACCAGTAGGGTATTTAAATATACAGCCTTATATCTTACTGGAACTAATTGGCTGTAATGTTTCTTAGTTGTGTTTGAAATTTAACAAATTGGTAAATTAGAGCTGCAAAGAGCTTTACCCCAGAGATTTAAACTGCAGCACATGAGCTCCCCATTCCATATCCATTAGGTTAATAGATCACTTGCTTGACTAATTTTGGCTGCTTGTGTTTATCCATTTGTTTCCTTGAAGAACTGGAGAGAAGAAATGTTGATATTTGCTATCCAAATGACATGCTTTTCTACATTCAAGCTGCAAGAATTGAAACAGAATCAGCATTTATGCACACTGAAAGCTGATGTTGTAAGAAATATGTGTGAAATATGATCCAAGCTGAGAGATGCAGTTTCCCTGCAATATTTTAGTTTTCCATTTGCTATACATTCAAAAAAATGTGTTTAAAGTGAATGATCTTACTTCCCTTACTTTCTTTCAGGACCATATCTTGTTGATAGTGATGCATGTATTATATAAAGACTTCCAGTCATTCTGTTTATAGATTTTAGGTCAAATAAATTCTCAAGAATAACAGGATTAACTTCTAATAGGCAAGTGAACTGTTGTCCTTACTGAAAGAGTCTGATACAATTGTAAGACTTAAAGGACTTTTACTGTTAATATTACAAGGTGGGGTTCTCCTTAAGCATAAGTAATCCCACATGTCTGAAATTTCTGCCTTAGCTTTTTATGTCTTGAACCTAAGTGGAAATGGTTTCTGTCAAAGTGACAACCATTATGTTACCTGATTACAGCAGAATTGTTAAGAAAGGCTATTAAGGACCAGCCCTGCACTGATGGGGAGAAAAGTACATGTCCTAATTTCTGCCCTTGGATAAATTATTTTATAATGCATTCTTTTTATTTTAATGTTTCACCGTTACCATTTCATTTTCCATAATTCAGAGAATTTGACTGCAGGATTCTGAAAAACTGGCTTTGATTGTTTTCCTCTGGGTGCCGCTATACCCTATGTATACACAAAATAAACTAGAGGTTTCTCATTGGTTAACTCTCATTAACTACGAGTTTGAGCAAGGTTTGGAGTCTTTTGAAGCAAGTCATAGGACTTCTTTTCAGGAGATGTGCTTTCTGAGCTTGAATCGTGGAAGAAAATGCTTTTGCAGGAGTACCTAATCAGAAAAAGGATTTTGTACACTTTAAATAAAAATGATCTAAATATATTTTCATACAGTATATTGCAAGCACGTCATATTTAAAACACAATGTAGTATGATCTGAATCTCTGCTTAAAAATATACTAATATTCATGCTTTAATTCTTGAGTTTAATTCTAGAATTTCACACATAAAATAGTAAGTGAAGTACTATTATGCTGATTTTTTTACCTACAAATTGACACTGAAAAATGTTTAAGTGGCAATCACACAATCTAAATTCATTGCATGCTAACACATCCATTTAAACCTTCAAAAGGAGACTACTGGCACAACAAATGCATTACACAGGTAAGTCCAGAAACAAACATTATCATGGGCACTGAGTCTTGATTAAAGATTTTGTCTTATAATTCATGTTATGCCTTGTGAATCATTTCAGCTTTGGAGGTAGAATGAACAGCATATTTACCTATGATCAAGGTTGCAACTACATTTCAAGAAACAAAGAATTGTAGCGCAAGGCTCAAAGGTTAAACTAGTTCAAATCTGTACCTTAATGCTATTATTTAAGCCTGAAGAAATCTTCATCAGAAAAACCAAAAGAATATGAAACAAAAAATACATTATTTAACCAACTTGAACAAGCCTATGACACTAACTCAGCTGGCTAAAACATGGTGCTAATAACGCCAAGGTTGCAGGTTTGATCCCTGTAGCTGTTTCTGTCTCCGCACCGGGCGGACGCCGGCCTCTGGCTGGCTCAGATCTGCACAGCTACAAGATGTTCCCAGTTCACATAGGCACGCAGGTTATCTTTACCTGCTGACTCGGCTTCTCAGCAGCAGCTGGACTAAAGAGTGCGGCAGTAGAAAAGGATGGCTCTCAGCTTAGCAGGTTAAAAGATGTTTATTCAGGCCGGGCTGCGGGAAGTCCACAGCTGGTCCAAACCGCAGGCCAGAGAGGCCAGAGAGTGAGAGAGTTTGAATCTCCCTCCTCCACCTTATAACTGGGGGAGGGGTTCAGGGGGGGTTACAACAAGACAACACATCAGGGGATTCAGGGGGTAACAAGTTGTGCCCACCCCCAAGCCTCTGACCATTGACACCAAGGGCAAAGGAATTCTGCCCCGGGGGACCTATCACCTGAAGCCCTCTCTGAATGGTTTCGCAACCTTGGGAGGGGTCCCGAAGTGATAGGCGGGCTGCCCCAGAGTGAGGTGGGGGCAGAGGGGTTGGACAAGATAGGTGGGGGGTGGGATGATTGACACAAAACACCTTATTATACAGAAAACACAAAAGGGTTACAGAACTGGGGGTACAGTGAAATGAACTATGACATAAAACTTCTTATATAAACCTAATAAAACAATTCTTGCACCACCACAGATCCCTGTGTGGGCCACTCACATAAGAGTTGGACTTGATGATCCTCCTGGGTCCCTTCCAACTCAGAACATTCTGTGAATGTTATTCTATATTCTTAAGTGTGACAAACCATCTTTATTCATTAAAAGGTACAAACAATATGAGTAAAAATATATCATTTGCACTAGAAAAGTAGACCATATTGATTGGAATGTTAAGAAATGTACCAACAGGGACTTTATGTATCAAAGGTCAACAAGAATGATGAGAATATTGAAAAATATTCCTTCAAATTAAAATTGCAAAACCTCAAAGAATTTAGCTCGTCAAGAAAATACCATTACTTTGGGGGTTAAGGCATGCTTTTATCACTACATACAAGGACTTCAACTGTTTCCTTGAGATATTTGAGGATGTTCAAGAGATCCATAAAATGCTGACAACTGTATCACAGGATCTGTGACAGATTATGCCCTCTGAAATAACACTGTGCCTTGGACTGTGTTGAAGGTAAGTAGGAGGCTATATCTTTGCAACTGAATTATTTAGTTACCTCGTAGGAAAAGAAACTGGAAAACCAGTTTGTTCAAAATGAGTAAAAACTGTAGAATGAGGTCCTATAAAACTAGGAATATACACAAAACACTGAGAGGTATCTTTAGGCATTATAGGTTAATTTCATCATAACAAGTGTCTTAATAGGGCAGACTTTATAAAATATATCATTTTAGTTCAACCCCAGTGGCATTTGAAGCAGTATTATGATTCCAGAACAAAAGCTGCCAGATTATATGACAGTAGTCACTTTTGTATATAAAATGTATAAATGAATAGTCCAGTGAGGATTGTGATTTGTAAGGCCTTCATTTTTGGTTCCCCCTAAAATGTCCATGGATTTATGTTTTAAGTAAACTGGCTCCAATAATTGTCCTAGTTTCAGCTAAAAAGGAGTTAGTTTTCTCACTGATACTGTGAGCGGGATGGATCCTGGAACCATGAGAGCACATTTAGGTTGATATTCTATACCCTTCACATAATTTCTGGGGGATGTGGTGTTGTAATGCACCCCCCATCCCCGAGTAGGCATTTCTGTATAAGGAAAAGGGTTTCAGCAAACCTTAAACATATAAGGAAACCAAACTAGAAAGTTCTGTGTCTTTTTCTTTGTAATTGGCTCAATGCCAAGAGAGAAGCACCTGCTGGACCTTGTCACAGTCCTTCAAAGTCTGTACCTCTCCTTATTGGCAATTTGCCAGTGGAACCCACTTAGACTATTAAGTAATAAAGAGATAACCCACAAAATAACCCAGAGGCTTTTCTGGATTACCTTAACAGTACCAGGATGCTCTCTGCACTGTGTTTGACCTGCATTTCTTTGTCTGTTTATGTTTATTACTTTCATTGATTATTAAAACCTTTTATTTTACAAAGCATGTCCAGAGAAGTTGTCTCGCTACATGATTGAAGCCATTTCTCTGAACAGGGCTGGACCCTCAGAGGTATTGGAAACCCCAATAATGTGGCTTTGTATGGAAGAAAAATAGAAATGCAGAGCTCAATTTACACCATTTTTGTTCCTTTTTTCAAGGCAGCAAAGCCACAGAGTGGTGGGGCAGCATGGTCCAACCTATAGGCTTTGTCCAATATTGTTCTGTTTCAAGTTGGGGAAGAGCATGGGTGCAAACAATTTGTCCACCATTGTTTGTTTTTGTCTCCAGCTCAGGGGAAAATTGCTGCAGTAGTCCCTGCCATTTTCTCCTTTGTCTCAGTAAGCTGTGTATTACTGGCTGTGGTGGCATTGAATAGATTGGGTCTTCCTCAAGCATTTTTTGAATGTAATCACCCTCTCTTATAGGCTGTTACTATTAGTATTGTTGCTGTTATTGTTTGTTTTCCTCATTTTATTTCTTTTTTTTCCAGTAAATTGTTATCTCAAGTCATTATCTCTGCCTCTTTGTCCTTTCTCAAGGGAGGACTGTGGGGAAAGGGAGGTGGCTGCAGCTGCTTGCAGCTAATTTCCAGCTGTTTCTATACCATAATAATAATAATGGATATCAAATATTTGATCTAAAGGGTGCAGTATCTTATCCCAAACCAGATATGAAATTCTGAGCTGCTCAAAAAATAGCATCGATAAGTTCATTATGTTGAAAACCCCACACTGCTGTAGTGGTGCAAGAATTGTTTTATTAAGTTATTAAGTTATTTTTGTAAGATTTATAAGTTATTTTTGTAATGGTTCAGTCCACTGTACCCCCCTGTGTTCTGTAATAGTTTTCCCCCTTATGAGTTGGCTATATAACCAGATGTTTTGTGTCAATCATTCCTCCCCTGCACCTGTCCCTGTCAATCCTCCCTCTCTCCTCGTGGTCGCCCTGTCTGTCACTTCGAGACCCTTCCCTGGATTCTGGAAAGATCCAGGAGAGGCGTCGAGTGATAGGCTGGTGCCTAGGGAATCCCCTCCTCCCCTCTTATGATTTGTTAATGGTTCAGAAGTTGACACCCCATGTTACACTCCCGTGTTCCCTGGTTGGCTGACCCATTGTCACCACCCCTGGATCCTCCCCCGTTTATAAGTGGCCTAAAGGCTTTGATCTCTGCTCTCTCTGGGCTGCAGTGGTCTGAGGCGGAGCTCCTTGCTGGACTCCCCTTAATAAACTACCTTCTACCCTGCCTAAAGAGAGTCGACCCTTTTTCCGTCGCTGCAGTCGTAACACCATCAGGTCCACTCGCCTTTGTGGGGAACCAGAAACCCACCGGGAGGAGGTTACTCACCCTGCCTGTAACCCCGACCGATCCTCACTGTGGCAGTGCAGAACTGAGCTAGCCTGTGGTCAACGCCTGCTAGGTGTGAGGGACACTGCGACACACTGGTTCTGATTTAAAATCAAGGATATGCATTATCAATTATTCTAGAACATATTAATTTTAGAAGGTTTTTACATCTTCTAAATGTTCTATATCCTTCATATTACCTCGAGTTTCATTTTCTATTAAATTAGAACCTTGAATATGTTATATACATTAGAAAAAAATTAAGAATTATTATTGACTGTGTCTAATAGGACTTTTAATAAAGAACATTTTCGTCCTGAGAAATTGTTTTGATTATTTTCAGACAAAAGGTTACAGCTAACATTTGCAACACTAAAACTCTTTATCTAATCCACTGCCAATCCTAGAGCCTGAGGCTTCACATATTTCTGCCAGCAGAAGACAGAAGAGAGTTTGAAATTTATTTGAAAATATTAGGTGAGTGTTTTAAGGATATCTAAGAAAGTGAAAAAATAGTGGTAAGGTTACTGCGATGAATAGTCTTGTCAAAATAATCAAGAAGACAAATCATCATCGATGAAATCTGGCAGTTTTCAGGATGCTGACATACATCCTTGGCACATAATATTTGCATATTCTCCTTCTGTTTGTTAAGAAATCTGTGTCTAAATAATATGGCATCTTGTCAGGAGATAGTGTTGGAATGTATTAAAATGAAAGTGAGAACTAAAGAATATGGTAAGTCAAGAATGAGGCTAAAGTTGTTCAGAAATTTCCTGGGAGAGTGGAAGATTATTATTCCTCAATGAGAAGGAAAAGGCTAGATAAAAATTTTGAAATTTTTGGTTTGGTAATTTTATGAGTAACCATTCTCCGCTAGTTCAGAAAAATGTAAAGATAATCTTTACTTACTGATGTAAAAGAACATCACATCAGGAAAACTGAAATGAGTTAAATACAACAGGATTTTTGAATCAAACTGACTTGACATCAAAGTGAGTTTAAATCAAAGCATGTTATCATCAATGAGCTAAAATTGGGTCATACAAATAGAATGAAAACACTGAAACAAACTAATGAAACTTGGCAAGTTTCATTGATATAAACATTCTCTGCTAAGATCAATGCTAAATCTAACAAAGAACTCTTTGTATTGTTGGGTTCTGTTTTGAAAAGGCAATCAAATCAAGTGAATAGAAAGAGGACCAATGACAGTCCATTTGATTACAGTAGAAGTACAAAACGACTGTTAGCTATTTTGATTGATGTTTACTACCAAATTTATGTACTTTCATTAACATATGACTTGAAGCAAACAGGAAAGCATTTATCCATGCCAGAAAACTGCAAAAATTTAGTGTGTATGTGCTCCTGAAAGATAGGAATGTTTTATCCAGGTGTAACTCAAACCTACCATTTAAGCTTTTTTACACTAAGTATAACCATAAGTGAAAGTCTCTATTTGCTATCATATTTTCTTGGCTGCCTATGAAATGGAATTTAAATTAAGGAAACCATGAATTGTTGACTTCCTCTTCTTCTGGTTGAAGAGGCAGGAGATACCACTAGTAGAAGCTAAAACATTAGCAAAATGAATCAACCTTCTCAATATCTCATATTCTTGTGGGTTTGCCCAATAATGTAGAGATTGTCTATACAATGAGAAAGTCTTTTGGAAGTCCACCAATTCAGTATAGAAATGATTTAAGCCAAGTCATAATCAAATCCCAGCTGAAACAGTGATGCTTCATCATTGCCTAAAAACTGCAGTTGTTCATACAGGGTGATGCTTTATTCTGCTCTGTGCAGCTTACCATTCTATTTAAGATCTTGCAAATTCTTGTCTAAGCAGTCTGTACCTCACAGCTGGGTTAGGGCATAGAAATCTTCTATGCTTCCTCTTGACATTCATTATTAATTGGCTACTGTTTTATTATGGTAAATATATACAAAAGCAGTACTCTTAAAAATACAGATCCATGCTTCTGACAAGCAAAAATCAGCATTTATGCTAAAACTGATTTGATCTTCCTGGTGCTAGAGAGCAGAAAAAATTCCAGGGTACAATGCTAGTACTATGCTTGCTTCCTACAAACAACAGTCACAGGGGGAAAAAAGCTACCCCAAAAAACCAACAACAACAACAAAAACCCCAACGAAACAAAACCACAAAAAACACAAAAAAACCCAAAAGCAAACCAAAACAAAAAGCCCAATCCAAACCAAACCAACAAAAAATCCCCAAATTCAAACTAAACCAACATAAAACAAACAAACCAAATAAAGCCAATAACAAAACAAAAGGAAATGATGCACTCTGAGTATTACACAATATTTTCTGCTCTGGATTGTGGCTAAAACTGAAACAATAATGTAACAAAGCATCTCAGTGCCTGAAATTAGTACCGACAATTACAAGCATGATCTTGCATAATTCTGCATATACACATGATCCTAATTTTGGGGGGATTAGCCACCAGAGATAGTTTTGCAGAACCAAGACAATGGATTTTACTGCAAGTTTTATATTACAGCTTTGAGATATAAAATCTTGCTGAAACTCTTCATGAGAATACGGCTTAGAATTACTATCAAAGTTGCAGTGTCTGCCAAGAACTAATTAAAAAGAAGCTATCTTGAACAAACTGAATTAAAAATGTAGACATGGCAGACAAGTTAATTATCTCATCTATTTGTGATTTTAAAGGTACACTAATAACTTAAGTAGAATGTTATTTTTCAAAAACTTTGGTAGCTGCAGAAAGCAAATCAAGAAATGCAAGAATATGGCTGACCCACAGTGCTGACTGCAGAAAACTCACATAAATTTTGCTTATATCTAGTAAATCCCTGTGACATGAAACTGTTAAGGTTGCTATTGTATTCGACATTTTGTGAGGACTGTCCCCTTTCTGTCTTTCAGACAATATGGAATGGGGAGATGTGGAATTGACCGAGCAAGTTTCAGACATGATGAGTTGTTGTGAGTGGCTGGATTATTAGTGATTAATGACTCAAAACTTTTGCCTATTTGTGGAGGTGCTAGAGTGCCTTGCTGAGGTCAGGTTTGTAACCCCCAAGGGAGGGGCTGAGTTTTTGGGTGTGTGCAATCCCAGCCTGTATACCACAGAGAAGGTAACTATCAAGCCTGCAAGGCAAATTGGTGTTTCTTATGCGAATTGACCCCCTCTACAGAACTCATTCCATTGTAAAACTCCTCCCTCTTGCACCCTCCCCCTCGAGAGGGTCTGGTGGGGCATTACTGCCTCAACTATGCTGAGAGGCAGCTGAGAAGGGATCATAAACCAACAAAGAGTCCCAAAGTGCCCCCTGACTCATTTCTGGGGCCTTCCACCAGAAGACTGAAAGCTATTTCTCCCAGGGGAGATTCCTGGGTGTTACCACTGAGCCTGAGAGTATTTTTTGTGAGCTTCTTCACTCACTCCCGACAGATGAAGATCATCACTTTGACCAAGGGACAACTAAATTGCAACGGTCAAGTCTCAGCGCAAGATCTACAGGGGTTCATATATTTTTACTCTTATCTTTTATCTCTCTTTCTTTCTTTTCTTTTATACATTTTCCTAAGTAATATTTTTTTTATATATATATATATATATATATATTAGCACCGATCATTCATTTCACTCTAATCTGTCACAAGGGATCTATTAACAAGGATCTTGGTTATTCTCACCTTCATGGGGCCAGGACATAATGTTTGTGTTCTATAAACTGCAAACATCTTTCTCAAACTCAGGGTTTTGCATGGTGGTCTATGTAAGAAATTCTGCATTGGCCCCCAAAAGAGTTGTTGGAAGATAATCTCATTGATTTTGTTTGTTATTCACTGGTCCATACATAACCAATATCAAGGTGCTTCTTTGTTCTTCATCATTAGACTGTATAGTAGTTGTCCAAAAAAAAGTTTTAAGAATTTTGAAGAAAACAATCTTGTGGTGGTGCAGAACTGTTTTATTAGATTTTTGTAAGAAGTTTATGTTATGGTTCGTTTCACTGTATCCCCAATTCTGTATCCCTTTTGTGTTGTCTGTATAATAAGGTGTTTTGTGTCAATCATCCCATACCTCACATGACATGTAACATCCCCTCTGCCCCAACCCCCCTCTCTGGGGCAGATTGTCTATCACTCCCGGGGTCCCTCCCGGATTGTGAAATCTCCGTGAGAGAGCTTCAGGTGATAGGTAGCCTGGGGGAAATTCCTTTGGCTCTGGATTTTAGTGGTCTGAAGCTTGGGGGTGGGCACACCTTGTTACCCCCTGAGTCCCCTGATTTGTTGTCTTGTTGTATCCTCCCTGGGACCCTCCCCCGCTTATAGGGGGTAGGAGGGAGGAAGAGGCTCTCTCAGCCGCTGGGTTCTCAGCCTGGAAGCTCTCAGCCACTGGGTTCTCAGCCTGGAAGCTCTCAGCCGCTCGCCTCAGAGCTTGGAGATCTCTGCTAATAAACATCCTTTAACCTGCTAAGCTGGGAGCCAGCCTTTTCTCTTCTGCTGCTGTTGACTGTCACCTTTGGGTCCAGCTGCCAAGCCGAGAAGCCAAAATGAACTGGAAACTTTGTGTCTGTGTTGACCCGAGCTAGCTGGGGGTCAGCTCCCACCCGGAGCGGGGACGCAACTGGACACACAATCTTCCTGGCCCAACTAGAAAATAAGAATACTCCAAAATGTAAAGGCAATTTTGTCGTGTCTCTCTGCAGAACTGCTCCTTTCATGGAAAGCTACTTGAGAATGTAGATATAGTCTCAGTTTCCTAAATACTTATTCCTGTGTGTGAGTAATTTTTCCCTTGAGAGCTCAAATAGGTAGGAAAAAGGAATGTGACTTTAGTGGTATTTCACAGTTATTAACTACTTAGCAAAATCAGTAGCAGAATGTAAATCTTCAAGAAGACATGAAAAACAGATGTGACTTTGAACTCCAGCCTACATAGTGTATATTGCCAAAACACTGCATACTGAGTCCTTTTTTTAACACTAAAGCTTTATAGCGAATTGTAGAGACATCATTTTATCCTTTTGAAAGTTACTGCTTATTCATTTCAGTAATCTGAGAATTATATCATGAGAGAAACACAAATATCTACCTGTCCTTCTTTTTATCATAAAACCCCAGCAATTTTAATAACATAAATGCTTAATTGAAATTAAGTACTTCTTGTTAAAGGTATGCAATTGCAATTTTTGGAGCATACAATTCTTACTTTTTTTACAGCAAGTGCTTCTTTTAATATTCCTTGAAAAGACTTTTTTTTTTTTCCCCTCAGATCTCTCAAAATTTTGTATAATGCTACTGAACTCAAAATAATGAAAAATAATGGTGAGGTCAGAATGAGAATATAAGGGTCAGCTATAAGTCAGCAAACAAAAAAGCCAATATGAGGGTTGCGTGATCTTTTACACTTGCCTTAGGGTATTTTCTTCTTCATCTCATTGTCTTCCTCAAAAATATGAGTGTGTACAAAAATTATGGGCATGGGCATGCAAAAAATACCAAAGTTATTGTTAAAGAAGCAAGCAAGCTGACAAACAAAAAACCAAACAAACTATTTATGTCCAGCGTTGTGTTTAAACTTACTTAAAAAGAGTCTGAAGTCTTACAAAGACTCTAAACTGGTTTATCTTTCTTCTGCACAGTGAAATTTTATTAGGAGCAGACTGCAGTAGAAAATACAGCCTTTTCATCAAAACCCAGAACATTGTCAGCCACAGAGAGAAATCTAAAATTTTCTTTGACATTTGATAATGGGCTTCTGGTAAAATTCTGTCTTCTTCTCCTGGTTGCCTTTGCAAATCATTCACCTCTAAAAGAGCAATGTGCTTTATATCCAGATTTTTGGCCAGATTCTACTGATTAATAACTTAGTTTTAAATTTGTTGTGTCCTGTTTCCTGTCTGTAGCTTAGAGACTGAGAATTAAATTATAGTATCATGGGATGCTCTGAAAGTTTGACTCTTTATGGTGACCAGAGTCTGTTCCTTCATGTGCATGTGGTTTTACTTAATCTGTGAAATAATGTTCCTGGAAGATTTTTTAAATTTTCAGAGAGTGGGAACATTAACCTCCATCTTATATTTTCATATATAACTGTCAAATCTGTTCTAGGAGAAATGCTTTGTCAAAGGACTATTACCAGCTCTGGTAATAACTGAATGAAATGTCCATCTTTCCCAAATAAGATACTGTGCACATATGCTGAGCATGAAAGAAAAAATTAAAGGAACATATCTGGAAGAGACATGTTCCTTCCCTACTGACCTCAAGATTGTCAGTATATTTTATCTAAGGAAAACATCTTCCCAATAACAATTATTCTGATGTAAATGAGACCAAGAGTTCTGGCCTTTTTTTTGGCAGAGGTTGAGCAAAAGCCTGAGGACAGAGTTCTTGCACTGAGCTGATAAGAGTGCTGTTGAAACCAGTAGTACCTTCTTACAAAGACCTTAAAAGCTGTGGGAACTTAAAGGAATGTTGCAATATACTTTATATGGTAATAAATTGCATCTTGCTTGTCTTTATAGTATCAAATTTCATCACACATATTTTGGTTCTAGCACAATCTCTCTACATATCTGCTTGTCTGTATCTGTCTCAAAATAAGATGTGCTCTGCATCTTGGACAGAATGTGCTATATCCCCAAGGTATTCTCTCCCCAGGGTTATTTCTCTAAAGTAAAAAACATGATCTTAGGTATCCTTTCAACATGGCATGTAAAAGTGAGTCTATCTGTAAAAAATTGAAACCTTCTTGAATCATAAAATAAATAAAGACATTATGGTTAGATATTCTTATTGAATTATAATGTGAAATGAAACCTATTCTTTAATTAAAAAATAAAGGTCTTTCTCTTTCCGCCACATCTTGAGGCTTCTGAAAAGGTAAAAACCTAGTGAAATTAGGGTACTTTTTATTTTTTTTCTGCAGGTACTCTTCATTTATGCCATTTCTACTTCGGTATTTATGAAATTTCACTCCAAGTTGGTTAGCAAGAAAAGGAAAGGTCTGCATGAAGGAATTTGCTTGGTACTATGCCACAGAAAAGTATGGCTTAGAATCAAACCACCTGCAGAAACAGCTGGTTACACAGACATAAATTTTGTTCATGACATTTTGGTCCCCTTTACCTGGGGGGATATATTGTAGTGAAAGTACCAGATATTTAACTATTTATCAGATACCTCTCAGGCCATAAAAGAAAACAATTATTTTCTTTTCCTGAGGGACAAAGTCTTAGAAAAATAAAGAGTGACATAAGTGTGTGCAGAGACATTTTAAAAATATATAGTTGGAAAGGATACAGATGCTGGACAAAGAATTATCGTATTTCTAGTTCTTCTCTTTCACAGTTGGTATCATTTTCGGGGGTTTGTCTCCTAAATGGTTCATATTGTATTTGAAGAAAGGGCTTAGTATATATATATATATATATATATATATATATATTTTTTTTTTTTTTCCCCTCAGATATTTTATCATGGGCTCCTGAGATACTAAAGCTTAAGTCATATTATAAAAATGTGCTAGTGTGATACAAAATTTAGGCAACTCCATGTGGGAATTAAATACCAGGTGCTCAAGATGCTTGCAAAACCCCACTAAGTTACTGTCTATAACCTTAGATTCTTAAATTCTTTTTTACTTCTGGTTCTATAAGCTTTTCCACTTAGAATCACAGTCATAGTTTCAGGTCACATAGGTATCAATATTTTGCCCTAAATCTTAAGAGATTTAGATTTAGAACTGAGTCTCATCTAATATTTTTTAGAATTTGGAGCTTCCTTTCAAAATGTAGACTCAGAAGCTTTCTTTTTTTTTTTTTTTTTTTCTCAATGGGCCATAATCCAAGTTCGACTTGAGCATGGGAGATAAAATCACTATTAAGTGTCTAGAATGTATCTTACCTTACACCTTTTTAGTACAGAGTATGAGAGATTTTCTCTGCTTGTTGGAAGCCTCATCTAAACCACCGTAAGGCTCAGGTACATTGGATTTTCCTGTGTTTCTTCATCAAATTCTTATGCTATGACTCTGAACTTGTGTATATACTTTTGACCCTGATATATTATTATGATGCTTTAGCCAACAAGCTTTATTCCATCAAAGAGGAAACATGCATTAAATGCTTTGAGCATGGATGTCACTTCACCAACCAGTCATACAAACAAGATATTTTTAAAATAAAATTAATTTTTTGAAATAGAAAGTCTTCTGAAAGTTCACTGATATTTATATTTTAAGTGCAAACTCAGAGCAATAATAAAGCATTTGGAGTTCTCAGAGTTCTATGAATGGTTTTACTGTTCCTGCAGAGCATGACAAAAATGCTGACAGGGAAGCCTCAGGCCACCTGCTAGGCATAGCAGGATTCACTATGTGCCATACTAAAGGCTGAATGGCAAGGTTGACACTGAGCTGCTCAATAAAATAGATTTTTCACATCCTCCAAGAAATGAAACCCTAGTGTTTCAGGACAAGCATCTATAACCACCCAAGAGAACACTGCAATATTTATATTCTTTAAGTGGAATTTCAGCCTTCTATCTCCCTCAACCCTCAGCTGGGAATAAGAAGAGTAAGAAGAACTGAGGAGTGAAACCCAAGAATTCAAGCAGCATTGAGATATTTGCATGTTTTATTCCACATTTATAGTCACGTTACATACCATAGATACGACATTTTGACATTACTTAAATTCTGCATTTGAATGAAGCAGCAGCTGCTTGCTGTACTATAAGCTTTCTACTATGAGGAACTGTTACCTCACAGGGAAAAATATCTTCAAATACACTCTTATTTAATTTTAAATTGTATAAAAACAAGGAAACTCACAAGACTGATCCTGTTCTTTTATCCCTCAGCCTGACCTCAGTGTCATTATTCTTTGCCCTTGCAAAAAATGTCAGTTTTCCTGAAGCCTGGAGACTGCTTTAAGACTTCATATTGAAATTAATAGAGAGTAACAAAGAATCTAGCCAGAATTTCACTAAGTAATATTTGTGGATCCATGAAGTAATGCTGACACAATAACTGATGTAATGTCAGACACTAAATGAAATTATTGATACTTCCTTTGAAAACTGTGACTAGTACTACCACTTCAAAGCCATTGAAACAAAAAGGAAATTGTACATGAGAAACAACTGCTTATTAATCTTAATACATGTAGAAGATCATACAGCAATGATGCAATTTTAGGGGGAGAAGCCAGTTACCGGAAAGAAACTCTGCATCTTTAAATGTTCTTTTTCCAGGCAAGGTTTTTAGCTAAATACTTACTGATTTCTTCTGCCATCTTGCAATCTAACAGATTAACTGAAAAGTATGGATCATTTTGCTGTTTTATATCTTCATTTTGTATTTAACCCTATCCATTTTTGGTGTGTTTGCACATCAAATCTGAAATAAAATTTGTAGCTGGACACATGGTGGTGTCTGACTGTCATGAGGGATAGACAACATATATACACACAGGGTCTACTATTGTTGAAACAGGAATTTTTAACATTATTTGTCAATGGCATCCTTACAGGAGATAGCCTGAAGATCAAGCATGTAAATTCTCATGAAAGCAAAACATTTTCAGTAGATAGAGGACACAAAATTATGAAAAATGCTCTATTTCATTTAATGGATTCTAAATCAAACAGTCTATAGTATGATATGTTTTAGGTTAATTAGTTTAATCCATATTTAATTAAGCTGATGTTGCCATGCCAACAAATGGTTTTTAAATTGTGGAAATCTTGGCGATGTAGAATGAGAATAAAAAATTAATTGCCTGAAACATTTTGTTGTAATACTTTTAACTAAAATGTGAAGTGCTTCCACATTTGTAGTTCAAGTTCAGCTAACAGCCACAGTTCTAGTTCTGTGAGGGAATAATTTAGTTCAACTGCACTCATACATCAAGGCTGATTGTACCACAATTACAAGTTTTCTGTAATTCCATCTATAAATAAGCATATGATGGAAATGACATATTCAATAACAACAGGTGTTGCATATAGGTCTATAAGACTCATAAGACCTCAGACCAGGTTTCGCTACTCAGATATATTACACTGAGATTATTTAATAATTTTGCCTTGAATGTTGCATCAACAGAACGTTGCAACAGAATGTCACAACTACAGCATATCTGTAGTGAGGTGGAGAAGGTAATCTTGGAGGAAAATAAAGGAATCCTAATTAGATTATAGGGGGTTTCTTACATTCAGAATAACTGAGGTGCAAAACACGGTATGTGACCTGTACAAACAATGTATAACCATGGACTATGGAGGCTTAAAGTAGCTTGTCAGTTCAAACAGAGGGTCCTTATCAATAGGAAAAACCACTTACTTCCAAGCTAGCAGAGACTGCAGTACTGCTTGCTGACAAAGCAACTCTCCATCCTGATAGAAAGCAAGATGTGGGTTTTTTCTTTTTTTCTTGTTCTTTTTTGCTCTTTCGTTTTCTCTATCTCCTTTCTGTTCAGCTTCTTTTTCTCATCTTTTCTCTTTTCTCTTTGTTTTTCCTTTCTCTTTCTTTTTCCTTTTCTCTTTCTTTTTCCTTTTTTCCTTTTCTCTTTCTCTTTCTTTTTTTCCTTTTTCTCTTTTTCTTTTTTCCGTTTCTCTTTTTGTTTCTTTTTTTACTTTTCTCTTTGTTTTGTTCCTTTTCTCTTTCTTTTTTTCCTTTTCTCTTTCTTTTTCTTTTATTTCCTTTTCTCTTTCTCATTTTTTTTCCTTTCCTCTTTTGCTTTCCTTCTCTTTCTCTATCTTTCTTTCTTTCTCTTTCTTTCTCTTTTTTTCCTTTTCTCTTTCTTTTTCTCTTTCTCTTTTTCCTTATGTTTATCTTTTTCCTTTTCTTTTTCTCTTGCTCTTTTTCCTTATCTTTATAATTTTCTTTCTTTTTCTTTTTTCTTTTTTTTCTTGCTAAAAATTAGTTCTGATACTTTTTATCTGAGCCATAAGAAACTGTAAAAACCATGTTAAGATAGATTCTTCTGGAAACTGTCCATCAGAACAGAAGTTTCAGATAATGCCATTGACATTAAGCAGTTATTAAAGCAAATGCATGAAATCATAGAATCATAGAATGGTTTGAGCTGAAAGGGACCTTAAATGTCATCTAGTTCCATCCTCCATGCCACAGGCAGGAACACTGTCCATTAGATCAGGTTGCTCAAAATACTATCCAACCTGACCTTGAATACTTCTAGGGGTGGGGCATTCAGAGTTTTCTGAGCAATATGTTTCAGTGTTACACCACCCTCAGTGAAGAATTTCATCCTAATGTTTCATCTAAATCAGTTTTAAGCCATCACCCTTTGTCCTATTGCTACATGCACTTGTAAGAAGTCCCCGTCCATCTTTCTTGTAGTACCCCTTGACAGAGCTGGAGCTAGAGGATCCATTCTGCCAAACCTATCTCAGATCTCTAGACTCTTTCATCCCCATACTTTTCTCTCTCTGATCCCTTAAGTCTTGAAGTGCATGCCAGGATGGCAGAGTTCAGCAGCACAGGAAGACAACATGAGCAGGCTAAATCCCCTTCAAGGATTTGAGAACAATGGGTAAAAATTCTCTAAAATTGATGATTGTACAGAATGCAGTCTTTTTACTTCTTGTATCACTGGTCTAATCTCTGACATGATACATAAAAAGACTGGCACAACCACCAACAGAATTAAAAATAGAGTGTCATCTCATTTACAGAAAGAAAAGGTTGCACGTTTAACCTGAGAAGAGGATCTCAAGATGTAATACTAATCTGAAGATAACCTCTTCTTACAGCTCAGAATCAAATTTATAGACCCTAAAATGTATAAAGGTTTTGTGTCCACTCCACTCTGATTTCTCATTTTCTGTTGGCCAGCTCAAGATGGAATCTGTTGTAAATCCATAATGTGCTGCTTAAAACTTGCATGTAATATATTTAATATTTAGCCTTCAGCATGCATCATATTCTGCAAAATTTCCAACACTACCATGTGAACGCTTTTGTGCATCTACTTCTTGAATCTAAAATTTCTTAATACTAATATAGTCAATGCATCTAAATCTGGCCTTTTGAGTACAGACTAAGCACAACTGAAAGTAAAAACTTTTCTATTTTCTGAATTAATTTATTAAATCCTATTAAATTATGTATCACATTAAATCTCTTAAGTTCAAGAGACTCATGGTAGTTTTGTCTTTCATTATTCTTTTGATTGTGGTCAAATTTTTATGAGCACTTCTCTTGATGTTTATATAATGTTTTGTTCTGATTGCTTCAATTAAAATCATTATTATGTTTAAGGTCTAACTTCTCTAACAAATCTTATTAAAATGAGCATGACAGTGAGTGTGCCTCTTTTGTCACAATTTAAAAGATACAGAAATAACTAGAACTAAATTGTTTAAGAACACAAAATTTCTGTTTAGGCTTTGTGTGACATAAATAGTCTCCATCTAGGTTCTTCCCATCAAACTACATCTTCCCAAGAGGATATAAAAATAGTCTTTTCAAAACCAAATTAAAGAACTAAGGAATTTAAAACACAGACCCTTTCTATCAAATAAACTTGAACTGCAAAATGATGAAATGCTATGAGAATGTTCTAATGGAGGACAACTAATCCGTATTGTTGTCATGACAACCAGAGTGAATGCAAACTCATTTTTACACTAGAAATTGAAAACATTACTGTTAGGTAATAAAATGAATCAGTTTTAATTGATAATATCTATTGACAGATTTTACATTTCCAAGCATAACTGCTAAATATTAGGCATATACAAATTTAAAATCAAGATAAATAGTAAGTACTATTTATTGGTAGTTATGAAAAGAAGTGAACTTTTAAGCAACTAATTTTTCATTAGGAAAAAGAAAAAATTCTTTTGAACTACCATTATTGATAGTTTAAAAAAAATGTTAAAATCAGAAACCTAGAATGTGAACTAGCACTATAGAAAGCTGATATTAAAATAATAATTTTTGTGTTTTGTTTTGTGTAGAATATATAGCAAAATTTATTAGAACTAGTAGATAAAACATAGCTCACTGAGCACATGAGATTAGGTGAAAAATCTGTAGAGATGGCTAACACATTAGGTGATTCCTAAAGTCATACTTGCAGTTCTAAATAATAACCACTTCCAGCTGAGTTATATAGCAGAGAAATGCTAGGTGAAGATGTGTTTCAGTGGGAATTTTACAGGAGAACAATTTTTGTAAGATTTTGTGAGAAGAAACTGCAAATATCTTTCCTGCAGCAAAAGTGGTTTGCAGTCAGAAATCTTCTCTTCCATTTACATTATGAAAATTGAAAATGGCAAAAGGGGTTAGCCTGAACTAAACAATTCTTAATCAATTTTATGTTCTCTACTAAACAGTGTACATGACATCTTTCTACAGCGAATTCACAAATGTACCCTATGATAATCTAGTTTGAAGGTGGGTACTGCAAAACAGTCACACCTGAAGCCTTTCTGAGATTCTGATGTTTGAGAAAATGATGATGTAAACTGCTAAAGCAGAGATTTTGCAGAAAATTCCAGACCTGTAGCGGTTAATTACTCAAAACAAGGGTCCACAATTCCCTTTAGATTATTTGATGATACTAGTAAATCTTGTATTTGCAAGCTAGCAAATTCTATATTGCTAGTACAAGAACATTTGTACATATAAATATGTTTGAACAAACCCATAAATTTTTTTCTGGGTGGAATAAAATGTATTCTAAAGGATCAGTGGTCCTGAGTCACATCCTATCTTCTTTTGTCTTCTCTTAAAAAAGATATTAAAAATCAAAATTTAAACTCCAGTTTTGCTGCAGGAATGATGTTATGGGCTTAGAGGCTCTAGGGTTTCATTCTTCAAGAGATTTTCAGTTATTCTGAACACAAAAAGGAATACATGCTTACCTTTTGAAATCTAGACAACAGTGTAATAGTCTGCCTTGACTCTCGGCCCATCTAAACCTGTCAGATACATTTCTCTTATGGTGTAATGGATCTTCACTAATAATGAAGAAATCCAGACGACACTGATATGAAGTTAAGGGGATTTGGTTCAGTGACTTCAAATCATGCCATCACTGACACATGTAGAAACACTTCCCCTGTTTCCACCTAGGCATATTAAGGGACTAAGGTACCAGATGGAGTAAGTTCCAATACTTGCTCTCAGCTGTTTTGGTGTTGTAATTGAGGCAATAAACAATTAACTCTAATTATTCTCATGAAGATAAGCGAGTATGACCTTGATCTGATATGGCTAGGGAATTAGTGGGGTGTATCTGAATGTACAATCATTGAGAAGTGGCTTTTCAAAGTAAATCTATCCTTCAACATGGGAATTTTATTAGAAGTTGGTTGGTAATGAGACCCATGAGCTTGTGAGAAATAGCAGCCATTCCAGGTGTCTTCTAAGTGCACTGAATGATCAACTAGGATTTTAATCAGACTTAGATTTCCAAAGCTATTTCTATATGGAGGTTAGCTTTAGCTGTTTTGAAAATGGAATTGGAGAGTGAAGATTAATGTTAAGATTTCATTAAGTTGCACCGAAATTACTAATTCAAGCTGATATTTCTGCTTAAGAATGTAAGACTAGAATTTATTTCTATCTGAAAGAAGCAAAATTTTAAAAATAGCATAAAATCCATTACAGTGATGAGGACAAATGATGTTTTAATTAATATTGGGCTAACCCTGGGCAACTGGAAATGTCAACTGCAATTGGCCATGTCAAATCACAATGTGCGCAGTCTTGTGACCAAAAAGATGATGATTGGAGGAAAGCAGAAAAAAGAAACTGTAAAGCACCTGATATTAAAGCACATGAAACTTAAAAGGAATGGAAACAGCAGTTATGCTGGACTTAGACAGCCATAGATGCCAGCACTAAACATGAGCTTCTGGTAGTCCCAGACTAGTTTAATCCAGGGTTTACTGGAAGATATGATTGTGAAAGTAATGCATATTTTTCAATGTGTAATTTTAACTGCCTCATCTTGGCTCCCCTTTGTCAGTTTTTCTATGCATACAATGACAATACATATTAAATTTTTTCCCTTCTCTCCCTTTTGTGGACAAGATTGGTGTCTTAAATTCAGCTGCAGCAAGTTCATTTTCTGCAAGGAATATTATTGTGTGTTCCATTGTTAAGCAGAAAAAATGCTATTTCAAGTTCTATGCAGGTTTAAGAGACATTTTATTTATGCTGTAGCATTAGTTTTCACCAACTTCAGAGGACAATATAAGAAAAGCTGCTGCTGAAAGCCAATATGTTATCTTATAAATAAAGCATTTATCTACTTCATCTTCTGAATACCATTTATTTTCTGAAAATGGAATGCACACCAAATAAATAATATTTCATAGGATAAATACTTGATAGACTGTTTTCCTTAAATTTTACGCTCTTCTCAAATAGGTTCTATTGTTCTCTCTAGGACTGACAAAGTTCTCTTGTGTATTAAATAGCTTTGAAGATGTTTTTGTTTTGGTCAGAAATGCTATTCTGACTTCAAAAGTGCATCAGCTGATAGGTAAGAATTAACTAAAACCAAAACCCAAAGCCAGTGGTAAGAAAATGTAAATGACTGTTTTCAGGCAATGCTTGGAGCATTGACTGAAATGTAATTATAAATCTCCTGGAATAATACTGGAGAGATTATTAAGTAAAAGTTTCATAGGTGGGTGCAGAAAAGCAATAGAGTGTTGTGTCATTTGTTCTGAACATTTTCTCTTTTACCCTGCTGTGGACTACTCTTGTGTAGCCCTTCAGTCAGCATGACAACAAATAGAATGTCTCAGCCCAAATTAAGATGGAGATGAAAGTTTTCCACTAAAATAGAGAGACAGACAGACATGTCAAATCACTTGGACTTTATGAGTCACCAAAAAATTGTCTTCAGAATGAACAGTAGAACAGGCTACATAGATAATAAATGAACTTGTTCATTTGCTTTGTTACCTATTTAGCCTATTCTCTTGTATATAATGTCAGGATCTGAAAATCTGCCTGTGAAATAGTGAGCCAGATGACTAATACCATCCACCTCTTCCTCATTTTTTTATCTTAGCTTCTGAACCCATTAGTGGTTTATCTTAGCTTCTGAATCCGTACTGTTTTTTTTTTGTTGTTGTTGTTGTTGTTTTTTTAGGGTATTTTCATTACTACTAGTAGTCTAATAAGTATGCCAGAGTGGGGCAGGTCAGAGGCAGGTTCCTTGCCCCTGGAATAAAAAATAATGATTTTGGTACTGGTGTTTACTTTCCAGTCTTCTTCTATTGTGTTTTCCACAGTATTGTCCCAGGAGTGTTTAGTAAATTTTCTGATGTATTTTGATGTGTGAACCAGGCATTTTATTGACACCTAAATCTTTTAGTCGTGAGTTCATCTACTATTTTCAATTATGTGAAGAAAAAGCCTCTTGCATTCCTTTTGCATTTGTGCTTAGTAAATATTTTGTGCACATACTTAATTTATTGGAATTGATCACAATGGTTTATCTCAACTTTAGTTGCTGTTGTGTTGAATAGAGTTAGTGGTTAACTAAGTAGTTTTTTAGTATTAAATGACAATTCACTATACTGAACATTGTTTTCAAAACTTGAAATTATTCTTTCAACTACAAAAAGAGTAAAAGTAGCGCAAAATAATTAGCAATTTTCTGCCCCATCTCACTCTTGTCCTACAGAGGTCTGATATGCATCCCTTGTCTCTCTCGTGTGGACATTGCCAAACGTGCATTGCTACTACACTTCATGTGCACTGCTGCCGTGTAAATACACATTTCCACTCCACAGCCTAGAAATATAGACATGTACTTTAACTGTTCCTCTTAAAATCATCTTTGACAAACACATAGTGATGCTTGCTGTATCAAAAACTGTGTATGCAGAAGCAAGTAGGAGGATATGTGTGGAGCTGGGCCCATCTCATATGTAAACCAAGAAATTATGTGAGCAGAACCAAGGACTCTGAACTCTAGGAAAATTACTTATTTTTCTCTGCCATAAGGGAAGAAAAATTTAAAAAGATCTTGGATTTTCAAACTGGCCTCTGGAATGAACTTGCAATCCAATGACTGAATAAATTCAACTCTCCTGCAGTTGCAAGTTAGATGACTGACATGACAGTTGTCTTGTGAAATTTCTGAGCACCTAGACTTCTCAGTATTGTAGGTTTCAAGCTCCAATCGAATTGCCTATTTTTCCTATCTGATTTTAATGGTCATTTTGCCTGTGTTTTGGGCTCCCCACACATACATGTGCACAATGTCAAACAGCTTTTAGACCAGCAACAGGTATGTTCTCATTTGTTACTTACCCTCTCTCCTTTCAAGTAATTTTAAAATAGTTTTAATTTTTTTCTCATTTTCATTCAAATTGTTTTCCATGCTGCATTAAGTGACCAGTTTTATATCACAAAACAAATTAGTTTGAATTGTAGATACTGTGTGAACATATTTAAATGGCAGCTTCTTAATGTTATGGTGATATTTTACATCAAGTAAAATGTGTTTAAATTCATTAGATTTAGAGGAGGTGCAAATCAGGTAACAATAGATAATCGCTTTATTCCTGTAGTAGTTATTGCTTCAGGCAGATGGGATTATTTAACAAGTCTCTGATGAAATGCAGTGACAGAGGATCTTAGTGGTGTGACTACCAGAATGTCTAAGAAAACTGAAGGTGTAAGTGAAGAAACTTGGAAGAAATACTGTTCCAGCATACTCATAACAAAGGTATATTATCTGTGATTTTTATACTTTATATTATTTCCTTAATTTAAGAAAAATAAAAACGAAATAAAAGTCTGGTCTGAATACTAAGAAGTTATTATTCATGATTACTTATAACTCATTTTGACTCAGCTCAGGCCAGCTGTCAGGCACTGGCTTTTCAAATCATCTGAGTGTGGCAGTCAGTTGCCTAAACACAGGTAATTAGTGCAACTTCAGAGGTTTCAGATCCGTTAGTCCTTCACCTGTTACCTTACTAAGGTATGGTTATCCTGTAGGTCTTGTGTCATACCTACTGACTTCATTTCAGATACCCTAGAGCATTTCATGTAGTCAACATTTACATAAATAAATTCTACACTCAGTGTCTCCCAGTTGAAAGCTAAACTCTTGCTGAAAACAGGCCACAACACATCAGTATAAGTCCTTCCAAAATGTCTTTTATTTTTTTCTATATGTTGCACTTGGGAGCAAAGATTCTGGTCAAGGCACATCTTTACTCAGACAATGAGTAAGTTGTTGGAAACCAGAAGAAAAAATGAGAACCTATTTGCCACATATAGAAGCAGTGGGAATAGGAAAAGTTCTAATGTTGGCTAAAGCCATTGTACTCCATAAAAATACCTCTAAGAAACTATCACATGTTCACCCTCACATAACATGAGTATGTTCACCCTCAGGAAAAAATCATAAGGATAAGAATTCATGCCCTGATGAAACTTGCAGAAAATAAAAGTAGCACTTGGTGTAAAGAGAATGAAAATGAAATGTGTGAGAAAACTGAGATATGCCTAAATATGTAGCTATTGTAGCTATTATACTAGTTTCTTAAGTAGGCTGAATGTATTTCTAGAGTGTGCTAAGATCAGAAGCAAGGAAGATATGATAACTGACTTCCTTCTAACTGTGTACTCCTCAGAAAATCAGAATGTGGATATTTAATACCTTTATAATGCCGTCAATCAGATTTATACAATATTTCATATAATTTAATAAATAAGTTATTATCTGCAGCTGGGAAAGCAGTGTGGCTTTTGAATTTTTAGGGTTTTTTAAATAGTTTCTGACTGAAAAAAATAGTAAAGATGGTATGGTCAAAATAACATGGTAATGATGATAGTTTTAATTGAATAAAAAAGAAAACAGCCAACAGGAGTACAACCCTAGCCTAGACAAATTCAAATATTGTGTCTAAACTTAGCTAAAAATTTCTAGCTTACTCTCTGTTGTTGTGTGATAATGAGGGCCTTACACAGCAGCCTGCATACTGAAATAGGAAAAAGCCATAGCAATTTTCCTCGAAAGGGAAAGAAACTCACAGCTGTGATAACATTACACATTCCTCTATGTATGTGCATGAGACTACCTCAATTACGGAAAATAAAAATGCTATAAAAGGTGGGTTTGGTTGCTTTTCGTTTTTGATTATATCTTTGTTATGGATTGTTATGAACTAAAAACTTCCAGAATTTTAATGTAATAAAATGAGGCCAAGATATGCTCATACCATCTCTGACTTCTAACACTAAAGTACTCTGGTATGAGCTGAGACAGCTTTGAAGCAAGGAGATAACATCTTTTTAGCGCATCTGGAATAGGAAGCCAGAAGGAGATAACTCTAAAAAAACCCATTAATTGGTTCTAAATATAGGGAAAGCCAAAGAAATTTGCCTTGAGTTATAAAACTAACAATATCATCCATGACTTAGTCTAATTATCTAATTTTAAAGAAGTGTACTGTTTAGAAAATACCCTTCGTGAATGGGGGGAAAAAGGCTCTGTGTATGGGCATGGGCAACAGGTATGGGCCAGAATGCTATCCAAGACTCAAACATATTGATCAGTAAGAGCTGTTCAACTGGTTTGTGCTGGCTAGCTAAACTGGGCTGGGGAGGCATGATCCTTCTCATGTTGTGAGTGCCATAGCATAGAAATCTTACACTAGAAGCTTTATAATAGGCATTGCTCTTCACCTGCTAAACCCATGCTACTTAGTAAATAAATTTCAGATTATGTCACTAAGTAATGTGGTTCTTTTTTCCTGTAAACCCACTCTAAATCCCTCCTGTGTCATGTCAACACAGCTGTCACAGCTGTCTCATCTTCATTTTTGTCTAATTTACGTATCACTGTACCTGAGCTACATCAGCTCTGTCTATATCATGACTTTACAAGTATATCACATTAGTCAAAAAACCAAAATACTTACAAATAACTGTAATCTTGACTCAACTCAGATTTCCTTAGCAAGAGATTTCAGTACAGTACTTTGCAGAATAGCAGCTGTTGTATCACTGCGAATGGGTGAATGAAAGTAATATGAACAATTTCATTACTTCATCAACAGCAGAGGAGGAAAATAATCTTTTAGAAGACATTGAAATAAAACCTTTAAATGCTAGAGACATATTAATATCAATTAATAGCTAAAATATACTTACAATATGCTTATTTAAAAAAGGGCAAAAGATAATGTGGGGAAAAATTATATTGTTTATATTAACTAAATTTTGAGGATTTGTTAAGAGTGGAAAAAACATTTTTGAGATCACAATAGGTTTTTCAGGCCTAAGCAAAATTTCCAGCAGAGATTTTAGGATAATGTCGAGTTTTTTTCAGAAATTCTAGATCCTGGAACTCTGCTGTTTTTCCACCAGTGCCTTCTGAATTTGGAAAACCTAGTCTAATCTGTGCTTTCAGTTTTGTCACTGTCTTCTACCACTGTAGTATATTTGGGATTTCAATGAGGAAAGCATTTACTGGCTTGATTTTACACATATGTTTCCACACTCTATGTATATACTTCTGTTTTTGCTTAAGATTTTCTGCTCCAAAATAATGAATGTTTTTGGATTTTGTTTGCATTTTCTGTCTCATTCTATCCAAGGATGCAGCAAGTTTTCCTGTAATGTAGTGCTGCCTGCAAGATTTATGACATGGAACTACAAATACTTGGCCATGCATGGAAAACATGTTCAGGTTTTTTAGAAATTAGCTTAATGTATTAAAATAAAAAGTCTATTTATTTAACTCTCATAACCATTAGTAAAGAGCAAATGATTTGCCTGTTGAATTAGTCTGATAACAATAGTCATGCAAGCAGTGTCCGTTGTGTTCAGATTGAGCTTGCATTTAGCTCTAGTGGCAACATTTAGATTGATGATCAATGCAGATGAATCATTCTGGGTCCTTGGCACTGGAGTATGTTATAATTGTAGTGTAATGAGATAACGAAGAGACTTTGACTTTAAATTTAAAAAAAAAAAAAAAAAAGGGTAGGCTTGGGGATATTAACAGCTGAAAACAGCGAATACCAATTAGCTTTTCCATTTCCCTCTGCTCTTTTGCCCTCACTTCCCCAATCCCTTTTTATGATAGCCTATTTAAGAATTATAGTTTGTGTATTTTTGCAATAATAGGATTATTTGAATCAGAAACAAAATGTATCACATGTAGGACATTCATTTTTGAGCATGCTATACACAAAGGTGGAATTGAAGAGACATTCATTTCAGATTTCAGTGTTTTGATACTTTTCATTTTAAATTTCAAAAGCTGCAATTACATGATGAAATTTGATGTATTCCAAAAGAGATATTTCATACATAGGACATCTGATATTTATTGAAAATGCTAGGAAAACCCCCATTCTAACCATCTATTTAAATATCATCTTATTCATACTCTCTTCAGGATACTTTAAAAAAGGCCTAGAAGGGTCTATTAAATTGCATTTAAGCCCAGTACACTTTGCAGGTGTCCAGTATAATGAACACTTTAAATGGCTATGCTCCAAGGTTAATTTGTTCTGTAAAATTGCCCAGACCCCTCTAGAGTATTCATTAGTAGAATAAAACAGAGGCCTAATCCAGATAGATGCTAAAGGATTATCATTATTGCTGTAAGGACGACTTTGATAAAATTCTAATTGGAATTGCCGCATGGGGACTGAAAAAACGAAGCAGATTATGATAAATATGGGGTTTCAGACCTCTCTAAATTTTGAGACTGGGGTAAAATAAAGTGATCAAACTCATCTGAAAACAGATAGCTGCCTCAATTTACTCCAGAATTTCTTAGAGTGGCATGAAAATTATACTCAACTACATATAATTATACCAAATGTCAGCACAATACAATTAGAGCTAAAAGACCATTGCAGCATTCATTTTGCTGTTAACATCATTTCATTGCAAACAGTCTTTTGTCTCATTAGTGGAGGACTGACAGATTTAAACCTGTAGTTATACAGATTCATCCATAATATCAAACAAGTCCATTATATTTTCTTTTCCCTCTGCATTATATAAAAAGGATAAATTTTCTGCTGGGCCTTTTAATTTTAATTTTAATTTTAATTTTAATTCACAAAAGTGAATTAACATTATCTAAATAAAATAAAAATAAAATGTCTTATTTTGTATTCAGATATATAACGTAAAATTCCTGTGTCATGAATCCACAGTTTATATGCCATTAAAACAGATTGTGAATTAGTCATTGTACATGTCCATCAAATACAAGTTTCCATTTCATGGTTAGCAAAACAAAAGAAAAAAGTTTTCCACTCAATATGAGTTCCAGTGGCAGAACACAGCCTTCAGGGATAGGGAATCCACAGCTTCTCTGGGCAATCTGTTCCAGTGCCTCACCACCCTCACAGAAAACCTCTACATCTAAACCTACTCTCTTTCAGTTTAAAGCCATTACTCCATATCCTACTACTACTTGCCATAGTCAAAAACCATCCCCAGCTTTCTTGTAGGTCCCCTTTAGGTACTGAAAAGCTGCTATAAGGTCTCACCAGAGCCTTCTTCAGGCTGAACAACCTCAGCTTTCTCAGCCTGTCTTTGTAAGAGAGGTACTCTATCCCTCTGATCAGCTTTGTGGCACTCCTCTGGACTTACTCCAATATGTCCATCTCCTTCCTGTGCTGAGGACCCCAGAGCTGGATGCAGTTACTCCAGTGAGGTCTCAGGAGAGTGGAGCAGAGAGGCTTCCCTCCCTTGCCCTGTTGCCCACATTGCTTCTGACGCAGCCCAGGATGTGTTTGGCCTTCTGGGCTGTGAGTGTGCATGGCCAGGTCATGTCTAGCTGCTCACTCATCTGTGATCCCAAGTCCTTCTTGAAGGACTGCTCTTTGTCTGTTACTCCCTCAGTCTGTGTCGATACCAGAGGTTGTCCTGACTCAGGTGCAGCATCTTGTACACGGTTTTGTTAAACTACATATCATGGGCTGGCACAGTTTTATTTCTAGTTATAGAGAAATGTTGAATGCTTTTTCCCTGCCAGGACCTTAGAGTTGCTTTGCAGGGGGAGGACAGGGACCTATCAGAAAGCTATCCAAGATATTAGCCACTAATTTAACCAGTAAAGATACCATTGTGACTTTGGAAAGGACACATTTAAACCTCTCATCTCCGGCAGATCGCTCTCTTTCTGTCAAGATGGCTGTGAGGTAATATCGTGGGTGGCCAGGCCGGGCCCAGCCACACCTCCAGGAGCTGCTGCTCACACAGGGAGTATCCCAGGCTGGCTGAGCCCCCTTTCCCCCGGTTGCTGGCAGGGGAGAGGGGAGGCTGCAGCTCGGCAATGCTGGCCACATGCCTGGGGCCATGGCAGGGGTCGGGGCAGGCATGGCCCGGCTTGGTGGCTGCTGGCAGCGGAGAAAGGAATGCTGCAACTTTGTGGCAGCTCTGAGCCAGGCTGCCCTGGATGAGACCGAGGGGTGGAAGAGAGGACCTCCACCGGCTTCCCCTGTTGGTGCAGCTTTACATCTCTACAGCCCTGCAGGCCGGGGCAGAGAGCACATGGCCGCTGCAGGCTGGGGCAGATTTAACTCTTTCCTAGCAACATGGAGCTCTTAAAGCACAACTCTTGCTTGAGAGAGATAAGAAAGAAAACAGAGGGTACGTAGAACAGACCCCGCATGAAGTCAGTAGATTAGAAATGAAAGAACTGATAATATTGGAATAGGATTAAAGAAGTGGACATTTTTAACCGGACTTCTCTGGGGCAAACTATGGAGAAATGGACTGTTCTTTGTAGCATCTTGGTGTTGGAGGGAATGCTAATTCTAATCAAAACTGAAGTCTGATATGATTGAGATTTATTTGAGAACTTTAAAGCCCCCGCTCCTGGGTCAAAAGGAGGTCTCAGCCTTTGAGACAAAGATGATTTTAGACTAGAAGAAGTATTCATAAACAGTACCCCAGATACACTGAGAGGCCTTGCTGATAGAACATCATAATCTGCAAAAAACTCCGTGTGGTTGCAGATGTGTGCTATTGGGAGCTACTAGACTATCTTGTCTCATGGCAAATGTCTCCATGAAACCCTAGAGAGACTCTTCTCCTAAAGTAATGAATGATTATGTTTAAATAGTGAAACTGACTGAAAATCCCTAGTTGTATCTTTCTATGTTATTTTATAAGAAAGTTAATTGTTTGTAGAGGGAGGGAAGAGTGTTTTGAAGTTTCATTCTGTTTTGGTTTGGGTTTTCTTTTTCCCAGCTTCATTTTTTTCCATTCTTTTAGTGTGTGTTAATCAAACTATTTTGTTCATTTTTAGGCTTGAGCCTGCATTGCTTTTTCTCCTAATCTCTCTTCTGCAGAAAAAAGAATAAACACTAAATTTAGCAACTGGTATTTGGCAAACGTAAAACTACTACACTACATGAGATTTGCACGGGCCTGATTCTTGAGCTTGTCCAGATTCCTCTGGATGGCATCTCCTCCTTCAGGTGTGTCAACTGTACCCTCAGCTTGGAGTTGTCTGCAAACTTGATGAGGGTGTACTCAATCTCTTTGTCTGTTTTAAGTAACGACATTTATAACTGCAGCCCCTTTTGCCAAATTTTCTGAGCAAATAGAGCTGAAGCTTTAATTCACTTTTAAAGAAATTTAAGACAGCACTGATTAAGTATTTTTGAGGTTGTTTGGAGGGTTTTTTAATTATTAGAAAGAAATATTTCCTACTAAACTAGGGTTTTCCATTCCATCTAGGATTTATCCAAGATATCAATGGAAAAATAATATGACAGTTACCATATTAATTATGTAGATTTTAAAGACAAATAAGGAGCTTAAAATTTGGGGGAAAGAAAGAATAGAAAGTCCATTTAAAAATATATTTTCTCCAGTCTTAAATCAAATACCATATTCTTTCATTATACACACATATATATATATACACACACACACAAATATACCATATTCTTTCATTATAGTTTACTTAGATTTGCTACAGGCTATAACTGAGCATAGTCTGAATTAAAAAATGCCGTATAATTCATAAAGACTAAAATCATGTGACTTCTGATCTGATTTATTTCTATAAATAAGTCTTCAAATTCAATTATTTCAAAATATTCCTATGATTTATTCTGTTGTTGATAGTCATCTGTACCTTGACACTGTAGGGGAAAGATCATAAAAGATTATATGATCTCTTTAAGGCTGTCTCCTCATTGGCATTTCCTAACCATGTCCTAAGGTTTTAATGCCTATATTACTATAGGTCAGCAGCAGCAGGCAGCACTGAGACCACAACCCTTTCTACCACAAGCTCCCCTGATGTATATTTACAGACAACAGTCCTAGTAGACATTTTTAATCAAAGATGAACTATTTAGGACTCAGGTATATATTTCTTGATCCTTTTTACTCTAATACATTCTTAAATACAGAGCAATGCATCATGAGCAATGTTTTTCTCATAATGTATATTGACTAGAAGAGCTACTGCGATTCTAATTTATCTATGTGTGTCACAAGACTATTTCAAATGGCTCTATTATACCTCTGTGTTCAAGTGCGCATAAAGAAAATGTTATGGTACATTATAAACAAGTTTGAGATGCTCTGTATCATCTATTCCTATATCAAAACCAAGTGATGAACTAAACATCCGCATATCTGAGAAACTTGGTCTAGTGAAAAGTGTCAGTGAGGTTAGATCCTTAAGGTCCCTTCTAACCCAAAGCATTGTATGATTCTATGATATTCTCTAAAAGAAAACTTTGGTGGAGAGTAGTTGTATTTTAATTTTATATAGCAGAAATTTGTCCATTTCATCCAACTATATCAGTTGCTTAAATAAATTAAAAAATCCCTCCAGTTTATTCCTATTCCCGTTTTTAACTGCTCTTATATCCATCACTATCCCTGATAATTTCTCTAAATCTATTTTTGTAGTGTGTCACAGACCTAAGTTTCCCACATATGAAGGATATGGAGGCCTCACAAACATCCTGTTTTCTGCTGTCAATTATGGAACAGAAATACTTGATTTTCCTCTCACTCACAATGCTGTTCTACTGTGGCTTCTCACACCTGATGGGTTTTTTGTTTTGGCAGTTGTTTCACTGAGAGAGACATAAAACTGGTAAAAAACAACCCCAGTTGTATCATGTACTCTCTATGTAATTTTTTGTGATGCTGATATAAGTTCATGTGCATTCTGTTTGAGACTGGCTATCTCTATTCACACTTCGCTGTGTATCTAATCCAAGAAACCTTAAGGATAGAAATGGACATACCCTTTCTTCAAAGGAAAGTATATCAGATTGCTGAATATGTCTGTCCCAAATCCAGTTCTGTATTTTTGTTTAATGACAACAAAATCTGTTCCTAATGTATAACATTCCTAAATGTAGAACACGTTTTAATGCTTTGCTTATAATGCTGTTACCCACCATGGCAGATCCGTGTAAATTTGTTGATACAATGTCTTTAGATTCTCTGCAGTGAAGTGCTATGGATGTCTTAATTTGCCTGCAATTTTATCCATGCTACATTCCTGCAGCAGAAACATTTACTGGAAAATGACCACACAATCAGATTCAAACTAGTGTCTACCCTTCTACTTCCTCTATTCATGAATCACCATAGAAGTTCATAAAATACATCTTTTCAGTTCCTATTTGTCATGGTTTAAACCCAGTCAGCAGCCAAGCCCCACACAGCTGCTTGCTCACTCCCTCACCAGTGAGATAATGGGGAAAATCAAAAGGGTAAAACATAAAGAACTTGTGGGTTGAGATAAAGGCAGTTTAATAGGGAAAGCAGAAGCCACACACACAAGCGAAGCAGAACAGGGAATTAATTCACTGTTTCCCATAGACAGTCAGGTGCTTAACCATCCCTGGAAGAGCAGAGCTCTGTCACAGGTAACAGTGACTTGGGAAGACAAAGAACAAATGTTCCCTTCTTCCTCTTTCTTTCCTCCACTTTATACACTGAGCATGATGTCCCATGGTCTGGGATATCCCTTTGGTCAGTTTGGGTCACCTGTCCTGGCTTTGTCTCCTCCCAACCTCCCAGGCATCCCCAACTTCCTTGCCAGCACGGCAGTACAGAAAGCAGAAAAGGCTTTGGCTTTGTGTAAGCCCTGATCAGCAATAACAAAAAGATCTTCATATTATCAGCCCTGTGCTCAGCACAAGTCCAAAACACAGCCACATACCAGCAACTGTGAACAAAATTAACTCTACCAGAGCTGAAACCAGCACATCATATCTTTTAAATTTCTTTTTTTCTGTAACATCAATCTGTCACACTTCTTATTGTCTTCTGTTGTCTCTTATACTCTGAATTATAATTAAGCTAGATGTTTAAATCTATGTACTAAACAGTGCTTTTATTTAATTTGAGATTGGCATGAAAGATATATGATATGTCTAAGTTTTTTTCTGAGTGATTGTTTATAGTATCTAAAATTTTCTCTGATGAGAGGCTTTAAAATTACCTCTTATTTAAGTCCATATTTGAATAACTAGACATTTAAATTTCATGCTTTTAAGATCAGTTATTTTGTACTCATGAGCACTAAGATCAAAGAAAATATAGGAAGAATAGCAACCTTTTAGAAATATATGAAAAAAGTATCTCAATAAAAGATAAGTATATTTTTTCCATTCTATATCAAATATTTGTCGGTTCACTTCTGTACTTCTTGCTGGTCTTATGTGCCTATGAAGGATTGTTTTGTACAATCGACTTTTAATAAAGTTCAAAATTAGAGGATTGTATAATCAAAACATCTGAAGATGCTAGTCATCTTCCTAATGCCTGACAGAAAAATTATAATTCTAGCTTTATTTATTTATTTACAGGGTAGATTATTTTACTTGTCATTAAATCTAAAAATGTTCTGATATATTAAGAAAACATTCTTATGTATCCCTTTACAAATTCATTTTAGTGGCAAAGATCTCTAACAAACAGAACCTTCTACATCCATTCTTCATAACAGTACTTTGATAAAACAGGTACTTTTTTATTTTCAGTTCTCTCTTTTTGATAGTGATACCGTGCAATGGATTGTTGTATGCTAATGGTGGCGCCTAAAAGTATCATCATATAAATTTTGGATAGAAAGCATATGTACACCAGGACATCCATTTGGCAACTGCAATTATACTTGCTGCACTATCTGCCTTAAAAGTAGACTTTTTGCTCAGCACATTAGTACATTATATTGTTACAAAACCATTTGTGCCAGCAATCTAATACTTAATGAAGTTCAAATATTTGGTTTTGACATGAACAGCACTAAGTGATCTGAATTTCAACTGAAACATTTTTCCTTTCTACTACCATTTGCAGTTAATAATTAATTTTATGCTTTCCCTCACCCTCTTTCTTACATATGTTAGAAATTTTGTTTCAGATAGACATATTCAGGCAATTTTAAAACATTATTTTATAGGGGAAATGGGAAATCAGAGGTTGAGTTCTCAGTTTATTTCTTTGCAATGATCTGCATCTCAGTTCATTATTCTCAATCTAATTCTCAGGTTAGTAACATTTGGTATGTGTTGCAAAGACATAGTGAAATTTGCAGTCTGTTACACCATTGGGTAATTTGCCATAAAGAAACAAGATGTACAATTAATGATTTAGTACATATTTCAACATAAAAAAAAGTAGGACATTTCTCATGGACATTCATGACATTTCTCATTGAAACAAAAGAAAAATGCTGTTCCCTAATATTTCTTCAGTCTTTTGCTTTCTGCTGAATTGGCTATCTTTTAAGCATATGCAAAACCAAATTAAGGGAAAGGGAGAAAGTTTGAAATGCTTTTCCAGCTTCCTCCTGAAAGAAGAAAATTATCTATTTACAATAAGTTTGATGAGGAGAACATAATATGGAACTAGTGAAAATAATGTACTTAATAAAAGTCTTCAAAAGTTTACCCTCTCAGTCAAAGTTCTGATAAATTTCAACACTTACTATGTCAGTAAGGACTGATTTCCTCTTCTCTTTCAAACAGTATTTCCGGTCATATTCTCAGCAAGGCCAGTGACACACTCAAGTCTCAGCTCACCAAATTTGGGAAAAACTCCTCATTTTTGAAAGCAGAATAGAATTTTTTTGGTTTTCATTTACAATATAATAAGAGATACTTTCAAAACAATGATCTTTGTGTCAATATGATGTTCTTAACACAGTTCCAATATTAAATTGGAAGCACCATTTATCTTTTGAAATTCCTATTTTTTTTAAATGCTTTAGGTTTATTTACAGAACAAGATAGTCTTATTTTGTTGTATTCTGCTGGAATGGTTTATTTTTGCTTTCCCTATATTTCATGTGTTAATGGTTTACCCCAGAATTTGTATACTCCCTTTTGCTTCCTGTATAGTTATTCCACACCCTTTGTTCCAGCACCTTCCTTGTCCATCACCTAAACCCTGCCTAAACTCCCTATCAGTTACTATAAAACCTATCCCTTTTATCCAGAAAGTTCTATGTCTGTTATGTATCCTTTGATACACTGGACTCTGATCCCACTGGACTCTAACACAATCCCTCCCACAGAGTAACCCTATTGGTTTCCCAAATTGTACTATCCTCCCCTCTCCTCCTCCCCAGTTATTTCCCATTGGTGAATTGTTTATATCAACCCCTGTTACACCCCCTGCATAAAACCCCGTGCACAGAAGTGCTCTGGGCCTGTTCTTCCCTCGTGGACCCATTCACAATAAAGACGTGGATTTACCTGAGAGAAGAAGGTCTCCTCAAATCCTTTGTCCTCGTCCTTGTGGACTCCAAAGGCTCAAGGAGTGTGCCTCCACTCCTACAGGTTCCATGTGTCCTAAGGCTTGCTGCAGGAGCACAGTTCCCCACTCCTGTGGAGACACTGGGGTGCTGAGCTAGCCTATTCACCCGAAAGCTTTAAGGAATCCACACTATTTTATTGTTGCATGGCCTAAACAACATTCCCAAACTTATGCCTTTTCTGTACCTCCTCATGTCACTCCCTGAAACAATGTGTGTTATTCTTTAAAACAACTATTTTCCAAGAACCTAATTTTTCTCATTCAAGAAATAAGGGAAGGAGAAAATGTTAAGCAATTTCAGGAGCATGGTTAGTTGAAGAAAAAAGCAAGTAGAGGTTATCAGGTTTTTTTTTGCAGTCCAAAAGTAAAATGTCTTGAATGGGAAAAGGTGATAAATCCTTTTCAAAATTGATTGGAAATATCAAAAGAAATTATGAGTTGACTGATTTGAATATTTGGGTGCTTTAGAAAGTAGGTTCCTGTTGTGGTTTAAGCTCAGCTGGCAACTAAGCCACATGCAGTATCTTGCTCACTTACCTAGCACTCCTGTGGGATTGGGAGAAGAATAAAAAATATAACTTGTGGGTTGAGATAAGCAGAGTTTATTAATTGGAACAAATTAAAATATAAGAAAAAGAAGAGAGAGAGAAAGACAAAACACAAGAAGAACAAGTTATGCACAATGCAGTTGCTCACCAATGCCAAACCCATCCCCAAATCAATACCTCTCCCACATTAGCAGCAACTGCTCCAGTTTATATATTGAATGGTGGGTCTAAACTCCTTTGCACAAGTGAAGTATCTTCGTGGATGACCCTCTGAGATCCATTCAGTGGCAATATTTCTGACTCTTTCTGCCCATATGCAATTTTAATTCAACCAAGTAAACTTCCGTTGAATATAATGTTTTCTGTATGTTAGGTGTAAATCACAACTCAAAGTACAATAATTTTACAGGCTGAAATTTTTAGGAGATTAAATAGCTAACAATGAGACCTAAAATATCAGAATACATAATATATTAAGTTAAACTAAAAAAAGGTAAGTTTTTTACATCATCTGTTTCTCAAAATCTCAGGTAATAAAGGCTTTGAATGGGAAATTTCATTACAAATTTTTACTACTCATCTAGACAAATTAATGGGATATAATAACTTATAATTCACCTCTTGTTCTTACATGACTTCTAATGTAAACTTGTTTTACTTTTCTTTTGTGTTATTCTTCTCAATACTAGACCTGATATTAAAGAATGAAAGTTATTAAAAAAAATTATAAAGTATATAAAAATAGATGTTAACACAATGTGATTGCAAAGATAGATAAACTTCTATATTAAATTATAGCCATTTTTTGTAAAATAGCCTTATTAGTTTTATTTAGTACCAATAATAGTACTCTATTATTTATATTATTATATGAATATTAATTGTATCTATATTCCACTGAAACAAATGAAATGCCAGTTAGAGATATGAAGGTGTGACTATATAAATCAATATTCAGTTTGCTTCAGAAAATTGCTGTCCCAATTATGGACTACCATTTTTCTAGTCTTAGGTGATTTGCTATGTCTTCATCTATTTGTTTTTCCTTGTACTGCATTCAGCTACAAGTAAAATACATTATAATAAGTTGTCGTTTTTTTATTTATGTATGTTTCAAAAGTCTTATTAAAAAAAATGAAGATTTATATCTATTTCATAACATAGGTAACAGATGATTAGTAAAAGCTTCAATTTATTGTTCAGCTCCATTCTTACTATGGAATTTGAACATCAGAACAACAAATGGTACTTTGATATGAAAACACAGAATGATAACACAATACTGATGCTAATTCTATACAATCAGTATTCCTTTTATATTTACTCAAATATTTTGTAGCTTTCCACATACATGGAGAAAACAAAACAATTCAATTCCATTATATAACAAACCAACAAACAAACAAACAAAAACAAAACCCTCAAAAAACAAAACACCCTCCCCTCCAAAAAATCCCAAACAAACAAAAACCCCACAAAAAAACCACAAACAAAAAAACCAAAACCTGAACCAGGAACACACTAAAATATCCTCCAACCACCAGTTAGGGCTAAAAATTACAGCAGGTTCACTTCTCAGTGTTTGAAATTTTTAAGAGAAATATGATCTCTAAAAATTTTCTTATTGAGGGAACCTAAATTAAAATAATTAAACTCTTCCAATATTTCTTAGCAAGAGCTTTAATGATATTCAATTTCTAGTTTCATCCAGCATCAATTGCACATACTGATTAATGGAAAAATATTAAAGAATTAATGAGATATTCTGCTACTGAAAAAGGCTGTTCTAATTCATGCACTAGTACAGTTTGAGGCCAAACAAAATATGTATTTTATAATCAGTCAGTTATTTCAGTAAAAATTCTTTTATACATTGTTTGCAAAAACAGCATTGAAGCAAATTAATGTATTAAATGAAAGAGTTCTGTGAAAAGCTGCACAGATGCAAATATAGAAACTGGTTAGAAAATTATCTGTTAATTGTCTGAAAATATGGAAGTAAGAGCTAGAAGTAAAGCTGATTGGAGAATGATATACATTTGGTGGAAAAATTTGGGTTTTTTTTCAACATTTCCTGATTGACCTGGACATTTCAGAGAGGGTACTTTGGAGCCTCTGTATAAAATTTATGGATGACACTAAGCTTGCTGTGACACTTCATACACCAAGACAAGAAGCAGGACAAGATAATAATATACAATGACATTGACAAACTAAAATTCTAGTTTAAAATTAAAACAAAAACATAATAACAGTACTAAAAAGAACAATATTTCAAGACAAATAAAATGAAGAGTATGAGCTGGAGAAAAAACAGGCCTGAAAATGACCATGAGCCACATACAGAACAGCAGCTCATAATGTTCATGCTGCTGGCACGTCCTCCCTCCTTGCTAAAGTGGCCCGGAAAACAATAGATGATACAATGGAATGCAAATGTACAGATTGCATTTGTATACTACAGCCAAAGCATTCTGCTCTTATGGTGTTTGCCAAAAGAGAATATGCTAAAAAAAAAGCTATAAACTACTACAACATAAGGATACACTAACAAGGGGTTATCAGGGAACTTTATAAATAATGAAGAAATCAGCTAAGAAAATTCAAAAGGGAATCAAACAGAACCAGAAAAATGTTTAGTAATGTCAAGAGGGAGGATGAAAAACAGAGAAGCATTAAAAACTGGACCCAATACTGATCCAAGGGGAGCACCACTCGCAGCTGGTTGCCAACTGGATTTAACTCCACTCACCACCACTTGCTGGGCCTGGATATCCAGATAAATTTTTTAGCCAGTGCACCTGTCCAAGCCATGAGCAGCCAGTTTCTCCAGGAGATTGCAATGGGAAACAGTGTCAAAGGCATTACTGAAATCCAGGTAGACAATATCCACAGCCTTTCCCTTGTCTGCTAAGTGGGTCACTTTGTCATAGAAGCAGACCAGGTTGATCAAAGAGAACCTGCCTTTCATAAACCCATGCTGGCTGGGCTTGATGCCCCAGTTTACCTGCATGTGTTATGTGATGGCATTCAAGGTTCTGCTCCATGACATTCCCCAGCACTGAGGATGGTGCTGATAGGCCTGTAGTTCCCTTCCTTCTCCTTCTGGCTATTGAAAGTGACTCTGAGAACATGCACCAGCTCTTTAGTACCTTGCTGCATGTCAGCTGGCCCTATGCACTTGTGTATGTCTGAGTGGTGTAGCAGGTCACCCACCATACCCTCCTAGATAATGGGGACTCCATCCTGCTCCCTGCTCCCTGTCTTCCATATCATATTGCTGGGTACCTTGATGACAAGTAATCTCAGTATTGTGGTGGTGTGCAATTTGTTTTCTTTGTTTTATATGAGTTTATACACATTTTATGTAATGGTTTGTTCCTTGTACCCCCCTATTTCTGTATTGGTTCAGACTTGTTTACTCCAAAGTGCTCCCAGTTGGTTTTCTGTCAATCATCCCTTCCCCCTGTACCCAGGTTGTCAGTCCTCTCTCTCTCCCCTTGGGCGCCCTGTCTATCACTCCAGGACCCTTCCCTGGCTTCTGGAAAGCTCCAGGGAGGGTGTCGAGTGATAGGCTGGGGCCCTGGAAATCCCCTCCCAGCGTTTTGTGGTTGGTCCCCTGTTCTGTGGTTTACACCCCTGGTTACACCCCCAAGTTCTGTAATTGGCTGACCGGTTGTCGCCGCCCCTGTTTCCACCCCCCCTTAAAAGTTGCTGCACGCCTGCTCTCAATGCTCTTCTGGGCAGCAGGTCTGAGAGTGCAGAGCTCCGTGCTCCCTCTCCCCCTCAATAAACCCGAGTTGTACCCTGCTCAGGAGAGTCGCCTTTCATTCAGCTGCCATGGTCGTCTTTACCATCTATTGCCTGTCACTGGCGTGGGGGAAACAAGGCCCCACAGGGAGGAGGTGGCTTGCCTAGCCTGCCACCCCGGCCTACCTACGTTGGAGTGGTGCACGTATCTGAGCTAGCCCGTGGCCGTGCTCACCTGCGCGAAGGACGGCACCGCGACACAGTATTATAAAATAAGGCCAAGAAAACACTGAGTACCTCAGCCTTTTCCTCATCTGTCATGTGTTCCCCCTGATTCCATAAAGAATGGAGATTATCCTGAGCCTCCCTTTTTGTTGCAAATCTAGAGTAACATTTTTATTGTTTTTTATAGCAGTAGCCAGATTAAATTCTAGTTGGGCTTTTGCCCTTGTAATTTTTTCTCTGTAAAACATCACAACATCCTTGTAAGCTTTCCTGAGTTCTCTTGAGTCATCCTGCCTCTTCTTTCATAGATTGTAAACTCTCCTATTTTTTAACCTGAGTTCCAGTTAAATCTCTGTTCAGCCATGCTGGCCTGATTCCCCATCAGCTTGTCTTTCAGCACATAGGAACAGACGGATCCGTAAATTTGATTTAAACCGTATTAACTGAGCAGGTTTTCCTGTGAAACTACACATATTCTTGACAATATGAAATATCTTGGAGAAAAGCAATCTTGTATAATAGGATAACAGGAAGATATTATTTTATTGTTTTAAGTGTAAATGATACTTTTTCTAGAATGCCATTTAATTTAAGATATTACAAATGCACTCACAAAAACCGATAGCCTGCAGTAGTGTAGGCAGTATGGAAAGAACCTTGGATTTATAAGAATGAACACAAGAATTTCATTTGTTGAGTCCAGATAAGAGCAAAATGAGATATAGTGTGGTTGCAAAATAGAAATGGAAAACGCAATAGAGAGGAATGACCTTCTCAATGGCCACAAAAAAACCATAAGAAAAAAGTGGAAAAAGAAAAAGTATCTAGTTTATGAAGTTAGCACTTCAAATTTCTAATAAAGTGATTAATTACAGGTAAAATGTATGTTATTGTCATAGTTTTAATTTTAGACTGGGCAGAAACACCAATTAATGTAGTGGTTTCACGTTCACTAAATTTTGGTCTTAGTACTTACTCTTTCTGTGGGAGAGAGACTAGGAGAAAAACAAAGCAGGCTCAACCTTAAAATTAGCAAATAGTTTTATTAACATACACTAAAAGAATAGAAAAAAAGAAAGTTGGAAAAAAACTAAAACAGAATGAAACTTCAAAAACACTCTTCCCTCCCCTTACAAACTGTTCACTTTCTTACAAAACAACATAAAGAGAAAAAACTTGTAATTTTCAGTCAGTTTCACTATCTGACAATAGTCTTTCGTCAATTCTTTAGGGGAAGAGTATCTCTTAGAGTCATGGATCCCACTGACAACTTAGAACAGTTCTCTTGTGGGTTTTAAACTGTCACAAAAACAACCGCCCAGAGAAACTTGCTTTTGTGACCCTCCCATTAGCAGGTTCCCAAGCTGCTTATGGGTCATGGGTCTTAGACTTTTGCATACTGGGGTGTCACCTTTTAAAGATGAATAACTCTAAAACAAAGGATTCTTTACTTCAAGGTACAGAGATATCTTCTCACTTCTTCACTGGTGCAGAGAGCTTCTCATCTTTATCTCTGTTCAAGCATCTTATAGGATTAATATTATATGGCTATTACAAACACCTTTGCTTAAATCTACACACAAACCTAAACAATCATCTCCCCAAATGCATATCTTTCCCATGATTTAAAGGAATGACCTAAATATAGAGTTCATTTCCATGGCTCAAGTAAGAAGGGAACAACCAACTCTTCAACCCTCGGTTCCAATAGTCTTTTCACTCTTGCTCTACTGACTTCATGCTGTTGTTCTTTATGTTCACTCTGTCCTTTCTTACTCTCTCAGAGAAGGGCTAAGCTCTGGAAGCTTCATGTTGCTAAGAAAGAGTTAAATCTGCTTGGAGTCTTTGTCCCTCTCTCTGCAGCTTGTGGTGTTAGATGTTCAAGGCCGCGCTGGTGAGGGAGGAAGAACTCACAGAAACATCAGAGATCAGAGCACTCGGACAGTCCGGAATCACAAAAAACCAGGCAGGATTATAAACGACTTCTCAGCCCACCCCTCGGTGTAAATCAGGGTGGCTTCGGCCCAAATGGTGCCCACAGCTCTTATCAGGGGCCCAGTAGAGATCCCCCCCTGCTCCAGAGAAGTCTGAAGAAAGTAGCTGTTGCAAAACAGCAATCTCTCCTTCCCCCCTTCACTCAGGAGCCGATGGAATCCGGCCGGGCCTCAGGCCAGCTCCCCCCACAAAAGAGGAGAGCAGCAGGCCCAGCTCAATGTTACCTGTCTCTCTCTGGCCAAAGGAAGGAGGAAAAAGGACTCACCTACAGGAAATCAAGGGGTCTTATATGGTACTTCCCAAAGTCGTAGCTAACAATTTTCAGTGGTTGGAACAGATGCCAATATTCCAACTAACTCTCTGATAGGTCCCTGTCTCTTCCAAAGCAATTCCCAGGTCCTGACCTGGAGACTTATTCTACATTCTTCTATAACTAAAAAACCAAACTGTACTAACCCGTGACACCTTTCAAGTACCCTCCATTGTAACCTTGCCCACAAGACTAGACACCACTGAAGGTAAAGGAAGAGTCTTGACTCTCTGGCTTGGTGGATAGTTCTGCTTTTATTCTTAAGTCCTGCTCAGCCTGCAGACCCTACCCGATGGAAAACCTAAGCCAGAGAGTGCTGGCCCCTCCCCCACCGTGGCTTTTTCCCCCAGGGGGCGGGGCCCATAGGCGAGACCCAGCGGCTTCGCCCAATCAGTTTTCAGTGGGAGGAAACAAGATTATGTTACATCTCAGTGAGGGGGTTGGGCACAGCTGGGCGGGGACAGATAGAAAAAAACATTACAAATATAAACCCAATTAATGCACCACAACACTCCATGTCTACTGTTTTACAACTCTATTTTTAATGTTCCCCTAAGTTAGTTTTCTGAAGAATATTATAGCAAAAAAACCACGGCCGCCTGGAAATCAAAACAGGTTTTGCATTGTATGATGGGTTTAATATAGCAATGTCTAAGAATAAGATGTAGATTACTTCAAATACTATGCCATGAAATCTGGGCTTAAACATAAAACCTACATAGTATGGGCTACTGGAAATCAATGTCAGAATAATAAATATATATTGAAAGCCTTCAGGTTGCAGTAGTAAGGTAGGTAGTATCATGTCCTTGCAGGAAGAGTACCAAAGAATTGCTGATTGACACCTACAGATATTTCATTTAACAGACTTTAGAGATCAAGAATACCTGTAATGTGAGAATTGTGTTAGCTGGACTGGAAATTTACAGATATTTGAAAACACAACTGAAGACAAACAGAATTGTTATAATGGGGAGTCCCAGAAACTGCCACACACATGATTTATAGCCAGTATGAGGCACAATATCTATACTACCATATGAAGTTGCCCAGCTGCCTTATGAAACGGCTACCAAAAAAAGCACATAAGGAGAAACAGAGGGTGCTGAGTGACTGTATTGAGTGCCACTCACTCATTTTTCCTGGGCTTAATCTTTGTCTCTCTTTTATTATTATGACCTTTTTTTCATTTTTTCTATTGTTAAACTGTTCTTAACTCCTGAGTTTCACTTTTTGTTGTTGCTGTTGTTTTGTTGTTGTGGGGGGGGGTGGGGGGGTGGTGGTGGTTTTGGGGTTTTTTTTGGTTTTGTTTTGGTTTTTTGTTTGGTTTTGGGTTTGGGTTTGGGTTTTTTTTTTTTTTTTTTTTCCTTCTTTTTTTTTCTACATCCTGGCCCACCGGAGTGGAGAATAAGCAAGCAAGGCAGCTACATGGCACTTAGTTGCCAATTGGGGTTAAGCCAAAACAGTGGTTATTTCCATGAAGCAGGAAAACCATCTCTGGGTAATAGCAAGATCACATTTCTTGCCATATATTCTTAATCTCTTGCCATATATTCTTATAGCAATCCATAAAAATAATATACTTTGCATTATGCAAGTGTCTGTTATTCCCAATATAGCAGAAATATATTAAATATTTCCATTATTAATATATATTACACCAATCATAGCTACATAGTCAATTATATAGTGGAATATATTATACTTCTTCCATGGAAGAAACTTTTACATGGGACTAACATTTTCTTCTGCACTTCTAATACATAGATTTGCAAAATACTGTTAAAACATTCAGTAATTACTATTTGTAGAAAATAAGATCTGTTTTCTTAAGACTTCTTGTACAAAAAAAAAATGGAAAAATTTTATGACCAAATTATTTATGTGTGAAGCTCTCATTGCAAGCATCAACCTATGTGAAATCCCAGGCACCATATCTATGCATACATATATGTTTACATAGACATACATACATACAAACATAGTTGATAAAACGTGTGTGTATATATACGTATTATTCATGTGTACCTCATATATCCATTTTTATACCTAAATTTGTATTTTTTTTAATTTGTCAGTTTAATAATAAACAATGAGGGAATTAAATTATTTCTATCTGAAATTTCTAACTTACTATGCCATGACTGATTTCACCACGTCTGTGGCACCCAGAATATTTTCTATTCACTGCAAAATAGCCATCCTTATGATTTTTAATATAAATCAAGGTTGAGCACAAATTGGAATCTCTCATGTTCTAAGATAGTTATACTTGCATGGTGGCAACTTAAGGAATTCTTACTTGCTTTAGTAGTTTAAGAAACATCATTTATATATTGTAGAGAGTGACAAGAATGTCCCATCTCTAAGAAGTGAATAAAGCATCTTAAATTTCAGAGGTTAGGACATTTGAGGGGTAATGGAGAAGAGGGAATGGCAAGAAGATGGAATTTTGCCACTGGTTAACTGAAACACAATGGAATTCTTATTTTCTTAGGACTCATCCCTTATCATTTCAGGTCTGTGCTCTGCTATTCTTCATACTGGGCTCTGCTTCTCAAGGCCTCTGGTATCATACAAGGCATATATTTCTCTGGGCTGCATCAATATTTTACAGTCATAAATATCTAATTGTATATAGAATAACCACTTTATCTTTACAAAACTATGGTTGGATCATAAAATGAGAGATAAAAGTAAAATGAATTAGTTGTGGACCTTGTCAATTAAATTGCTTTCACAGAGAAATCAAGTAAAACAACGTTACAGGCAGGTCAAGAAAAGTTCAGGCAGAACAAGTTTGACAAGTCTCAGTCCTGAGGCTCTGAAATATCAGTAAAAAGTTTATAATCAATTTCTAGGAATGACAACATGGCCTTGGATTCTACAACACAGGATTTTGTTCTACTGTGTGCTTATTTCTCTTTCTACCCATTTGTCAAGTCTGTTTTATCTGATCCTTTTTCTCATGAATCATACATTGAGTAGGGGTAGCAATTTGCCGGAAGAATGTCATAGTTTATAAATATTTGTTTTTATCAACAAAGCTTATAGGTGTAACAATGTCAATCCCACATTCACTATGTTTTTAAAGCTATGTGCCATATGTTCCCTTCCATTAAAAGACAGAAATTCCACTAATCCAATGCAAATCAGAGTAGGGTAAAATCATAGAAGCCTGCAAAAGGAAGCAAGTGACACCAGGTGAGAAGTGATTGCCATGAATATGCTGTATCCGTACCAGTATTTATCCCATGGTAATAGCTCCTGGTGGACTGTCTAAAGAAGAAAATATGAATAGCTGGAGAAGGAAAAAGGCATAAATTAACACCTAGGAGGCCAAAGTCTGTTGTGCTGGCTTTATTGCCAGTATTGGAAATACATGGAAGGGTAGAAATTCAAAGATTTTTCAATGGTTAAGCAAACAATACAGGAAATTATTTTGTTTATTTCCTCACAACCCATTTCTTGAATACATTTCCTTCTATGGGGTCCTTCAGCTGTAGATCTACTGCAGTGGGTTTCCAAGATCATTCACCATAGCAGTTCTTAGTCTGGACTCAAATTATATTAAACTTCCATTTGACTTTGAAGTACAGAAATTTGCATGTGTTTCACTGAAAATTTCTTGAAAATAGTAACTGTCATGGGTTAGTACAGTTTGGTTTTTTAGTTATAGAAGAATGTAGAATAAGTCTCCAGGTCAGGACCTGGGAATTGCTTTGGAAGAGACAGGGACCTATCAGAGAGTTAGTTGGAATATTGGCATCTGTTCCAACCACTGAAAATTGTTAGCTACGAACTTTGGGAAGTACCATATAAGACCCCTTGATTTCCTGTAGGTGAGTCCTTTTTCCTCCTTCCTTTGGCCAGAGAGAGACAGGTAACATTGAGCTGGGCCTGCTGCTCTCCTCTTTTGTGGGGGGAGCTGGCCTGAGGCCCGGCCGGATTCCATCGGCTCCTGAGTGAAGGGGGGAAGGAGAGATTGCTGTTTTGCAACAGCTACTTTCTTCAGACTTCTCTGGAGCAGGGGGGGATCTCTACTGGGCCCCTGATAAGAGCTGTGGGCACCATTTGGGCCGAAGCCACCCTGATTTACACCGAGGGGTGGGCTGAGAAGTCGTTTATAATCCTGCCTGGTTTTTTGTGATTCCGGACTGTCCGAGTGCTCTGATCTCTGATGTTTCTGTGAGTTCTTCCTCCCTCACCAGCGCGGCCTTGAACATCTAACACCACAAGCTGCAGAGAGAGGGACAAAGACTCCAAGCAGATTTAACTCTTTCTTAGCAACATGAAGCTTCCAGAGCTTAGCCCTTCTCTGAGAGAGTAAGAAAGGACAGAGTGAACATAAAGAACAACAGCATGAAGTCAGTAGAGCAAGAGTGAAAAGACTATTGGAACCGAGGGTTGAAGAGTTGGTTGTTCCCTTCTTACTTGAGCCATGGAAATGAACTCTATATTTAGGTCATTCCTTTAAATCATGGGAAAGATATGCATTTGGGGAGATGATTGTTTAGGTTTGTGTGTAGATTTAAGCAAAGGTGTTTGTAATAGCCATATAATATTAATCCTATAAGATGCTTGAACAGAGATAAAGATGAGAAGCTCTCTGCACCAGTGAAGAAGTGAGAAGATATCTCTGTACCTTGAAGTAAAGAATCCTTTGTTTTAGAGTTATTCATCTTTAAAAGGTGACACCCCAGTATGCAAAAGTCTAAGACCCATGACCCATAAGCAGCTTGGGAACCTGCTAATGGGAGGGTCACAAAAGCAAGTTTCTCTGGGCGGTTGTTTTTGTGACAGTTTAAAACCCACAAGAGAACTGTTCTAAGTTGTCAGTGGGATCCATGACTCTAAGAGATACTCTTCCCCTAAAGAATTGACGAAAGACTATTGTCAGATAGTGAAACTGACTGAAAATTACAAGTTTTTTCTCTTTATGTTGTTTTGTAAGAAAGTGAACAGTTTGTAAGGGGAGGGAAGAGTGTTTTTGAAGTTTCATTCTGTTTTAGTTTTTTTCCAACTTTCTTTTTTTCTATTCTTTTAGTGTATGTTAATAAAACTATTTGCTAATTTTAAGGTTGAGCCTGCTTTGTTTTTCTCCTAGTCTCTCTCCCACAGAAAGAGTAAGTACTAAGATCAGAATTTAGTGATCATGAAAGCACTAGAAAAGGTTCATACAGTCCTGTAGTTTTCAAATTGTTGTTAACTAATCTAGAAAATCCACTGGCTATTTCTTATGAATCTGTGGAAGAGCAATAAAAATTGAATATCTGAAACTGTACAAGATGTTCTATACTTCTGCTTTTCAATCATATCTAACATTTTTGTAAGTATCTACTTAACTTTTAAAATGACCCTTTATGTGCCTCTGTGGTTCAGAAGAGATTTCCAAAAAGCTGTAAATTTTTAGTTTAAGGATAAGACAACTACTGGAATAAATGAGGGGGAAGCCAGTAGAACAGCTCAATTCCAGTAATGATGAGAGAAGTTCTTTCTTTTGTCACACTGCTGCCACGGTTTTGAGCCTAGAAACTATTTTGCTCCAGGTAAGAGGTTCAGTTAAGGAATTGCTTAGAACCAAAGAGTCCGATACCCATGTTTCTCTACACCTTCAGATACTTAATTTTTATTTGTCTGGCACCAGTGACATAATGTCAGTGGACATAATTCTTTGTATTCCAATATATAATTATAAAAGTCCTCTTGTAATAACAAGTCTGTCAAATTTAAGTCATGTCCAGTAGCTATGCTACCAAAAACTGTGGTTGTGCAACTTGTGACTAACAGTGGGCCAGCGCCTAAAGGAACAGTGAAGGAAAAATCACTTTTACTAACTTTTAGCAATGAACCCTTAGCTGTAAGTACTATTCAGAAAAAAACCCCTCTGAAATAATTTTAAAAATTCTATTATCATTAAAAGTAAAAGGAAGAATGGTATGAGAATCCTAAATGAAAACTAGCTCATAGAGATGAAATTACATTTAAATGGGCTTTACTTAGACTGTGTCAACTGATGAACAGTAATTTCAAAGCTATGTTACAAAGTATTTGCTAATGCAAAAATAAAACTGTTTAATCTTTGAGACCACCTTGAAAGAAGGCACCTTCATTTCAAAGTCAATAGGGAAAATTCCTTTGAGCATAAATTAACTGGAAAAAAATGAAAACAGGAAATGAAATTTTCCATTCAGCTGCTCCTGTGAATGTGCTCAAATTATCTCTTTCTATGAGATACAAATTATGAATATTAGGGAAAAAAAATCACAAAAGAACAGGAGACCAGAAACTACCTTGCTGGAGAAAAGAGGAAATTCTTATGGTGGATGAAGAACTGTATTCAGGCAAGCTAAATTATTAGCTCTTGCAAATAATGTAAATATAAAATTCATTCAAGACCTGTCCAGAAACATATTGATTCTAGTTACTGGTTAAATAAACCCTACTTTACTTTGCAGCTAGATGACACTAAAGAGGTTTAACTGCCAATAATTTTCTACATTACTTTAAATAAGAATTAGCATGTAAACTATTGGAAGTTGTTTGTTTTGTCATCCTTGTCCTACAGATAGAGATATATATTTTTACACAATGTGGATAATTTTTGTACAGAAAAATTATATGGACTAGGAGGAGTCAGTGAAAAGGAGTTTTTCTGTATTAAAAAGATGTTCACTAATGTTTTGTAAGAGCTTTAATGTATTCACCAAAAAAATCCATACACAGGCAATCAGAAAACAATAGGCTTCACATAAAAAGTGTTTTGAATGTGGCACTGAAAAGAAGTTTGCCTTATTAAAGCTTGACAGAAGTCACACATATTTTCAACTTTCTGTGATGATCTGGATTGTAAACATGGTGGTTTGTTTTGCATTCTAACAAGAGTTAGCTATCAAAAATACTTGTCAATTTTTCCAAAGTGTTCAGAAATGCAAGTCACTTTCCTGAACTTTTATTAAAACTATCATATGAATGTTTTATTAAAACATCACATGAAAGTGAAACCCCGCTTAACAGGTTACTTAGATCTCGGGGGGTTTTTTATGACTTAATAAACTTGATCAAGTAGAGCAAGAAAAAAGTGCAATGGTTTAAAATACAGCTGAAAAAAACCCCTTTATGCTAAGCTTCAAGTCCATGTTGAAAGAGAAAATAGCTTTGAAACTGCTTTGACATGTCTAAATACTTTCAAACATTGTGGCTGAAAAATATTGGCACTCTACATTCATGTAAAAAGCTGAAGCAAATATCTCACTGTTACTTTCATTAGTGTAATGAATCACAGAATGACTGGTTATGAAAACCACTTGCAAAATCTTGGAATTTTGGTTAAATTTAGAAGCTAAGAAAGAAGTTCAAAGACAATGAGATGGTGAAGAGCATTGAAATTTATGTAGGAATCTCTTGTTTTATTATGATTAAAAAAAAGTGAAACACTCTTTCCAGAGGTCAGCAGATAAGACCAGAGTAACTTTCATGCCAATATCACATTATAGTCATTAGTTCACTGTTTCAGCCTTACTAGCAACGGAAGTGAAATATTGATATAGCCTGGAAGAACACCATTGGAGATAGACATTGATCCTTTTGAACCTTCACTCACTTTGAATTTCAAGCCTCTCATTAGAACTGGTATATAGATATAATGGTAGACATGCGGAATCATAAATTCTTTTATTGTCCTATCAAATATCTTATCAACAGATCTAAACATTTTTGACCCATGTGAAACTTTTTTTTTTACATATGTAGAAAGAACATCTTGTCATTTGGGCATGCTATTCTCTGTACACTGTCTGTGGATGGGGAAATACTTCCTTTAAAATATCTGAAGGCTGCTATCTGTTTTTATCAATCCTTTTAACACCAAATTAAAGCAGTTTTTTTGGGTTTGTGTGTGCTTTGTGGATAATTTTCAAAGCTTCTAAATATTTCTGTCACTGTGTTCTGGATTCCAGTTTTGTCTACATTTTTTCTTATAGTTCAGTGACCAAAAAAGCAGCATTCCAACTGAAACCTCACCAGTGCCAAGTAGAGCAGAATAATTACCATCTGCATCTTACATTTTACACCTCTGTCAAATCCCACTAAAATGAGTCTTGCCCTAAGTCACTATACAGGTGACGCAGATTCTAAGAGCATTTTTCCACATCCTTCCTCAGTCTTTTTTCAATACATATGTAATACAAAATATTTTAGTTTTACTATCTTTGTATATGATTTTTCTCCTGGACTGTGATAATAGTTTTATATTTATTTTGTTTCATTTTATTGATTTCTTGAGTTTTTAAACATTTCAAATTCTATTTCCTTTGCTTAGTATGAGAGAGACAGGTCATTAAATACATGCTTTTTAAATTGGATTCAGCCTTCTTAAAAGTCACATTAAAATTATGAAAGGAAATATTGCAGGCTTACACTGTGAAACAACAAGAGTGATGTTAAGCACACTGTATTACTAACCTTCTGCAAGGATTCCTACGGAAATCCCTAATGATTTATAAGTACATTCACAGTTCCTTTGGTTTATGCTTGCTGAGTGCACTCAAAGCATAACCTATTTTCATAATCCCTGCTTCACACACTCTTTGAGGATTTGCAAACTCTTGCAAGATTGTAGAATCCATTGCATTTCTTCCATCTATTGTCAATACGCTATGCTGGCAATAACTGTAAATACTTTTTCTTTTTTAAACTCTGACCTGTAATGTTGAAAGTCTTTTGTTTAAGGGTAGCCTTCTCTTCATATTGTCAGACTCCTGTTCAATCTCCTGCCTGGCATAATTCTGCACTTACCAAGTCTGGAGCACATTTTTGCCAATACTCTCCTTCTTCCTAATTATCTTTTCTTGACCTTTGCCCAAGTTTCCTTAGCGACCTGGTATCTCAGTGAATCAGTTATTAGGATCAGTGTTGTAAGATATACCTGTATATAATTTCCTAGTTATACACAAGATGTTTTAAGCATTAACTTTTATTCTTCTCAGGTGGATAAACATGCTTCTGTTTTATACTTTTTTTTGGGTTGGGTTAGAGTTTAACTTCTGTCCCATGCTATTGTTGCTATTGTTGTCTGTGTAAGCTGATTGAAAATAAGTGGGAAGTTCACAAATTTCACAGAATTCACAGAATTCACAGAATTCATTGAATGACTAGGTTGTAAGAGACCTACAAGGTCATCAAGTCAAATCCATGCCCTAACACCTCAACTAAACCATGGCACTGAGTGCCATATCTAATCTTTTTTCAAACACATCCAGGGATGGTGACTCCACCACCTCCGTGAGCAAACCATTCCAGTACTTTATCACTCTTTCAGTAAAAAACCTTTTCTTAATAGCCAATCTATATTTCCCTTGGCACAGCTTAATACTCTGTCCTTGTAGTGGTTTCACATCTGCCAAATTCTGTTTGCCAAATTTCGTGTAGTAATCTTAGTGTTTATTCTCTTTTTGTGGGAGAAGATCAGGAGAAGAAAAGCACGCTTGAGCTTAAAAATAAAAAAAAAAGTTTTATTAATACACACTAAAAGAATGGAACAGGAAAAGGTAAAAAAAAAACCAAAACAAAACGGAACTTCAAAATGCTCTTCCCTTCCCTTAACAAAACTGTTAACTTTTTTACAAACAACATAGAGAGACACAACAAAACAGTCTTGTGGCTCTCAGTGTTACAAATCTGCAATTGCCTGGAGGTTTTTGCAGACTGTGCTGTTCCGCCCATTAGCAGCCTTTCCCCTGGCTACTTATGGGCCTCTCATTCTATCTGGGGTACTGTTTAAGAATGCTTCTTCTAGTACAAAACAAGGATTCTCTTCTATCTCTAAAATTGTCTCTATCTCAAAATAAATAGAGACCTCCTTTTACCCCAGGAGCAAGAGGCTTTAAGATTTCCCACTTAAATCTCAATCACATCAATCCCTAACTTTGATTAGAACCAGCATTCCCCCAAACAACATTAGGATGTTGCAAGAAACATTCCATTTCTCCATAGTCTACCCCAGAGAAGTCCTGTTAAAAATGTCCACATCCTCAATCCCTCTTTCTAATAATCTTTATCAGTTCTTTCACTCTTGCTCCTGAATGATGATTTTAAAGATTAAAGATTTTAGCTAAGGGCTAGAAGCAATTGATTAGTAAATGGTAGGTTAATGATTATTAGATGCCTAAGCTAGAGCTAATTGTTATATTTTGAGTATGTTTATAGAAGAAAATGGAGTAAGTGAACCGTCATAAGAACAGATTCAAACCACTAAGAACAATGGCCAGCACCTGGACTTGGTATCAATCAATCACAAAGCAGGGGACCTTGGATCGTGCCAGAGGGTCACAGAGACCTGATGAAGACTCTCCTGACTTCATCCTTTGAGACCACTGACCCAATTTGAGACCACCGACCCAATTCAAGAGGAGAATTCCACACGCGTGAAGGACTGACAGCCTCATTTTAACAGAGAGCGGGGATGGAAGGTGCTGGGGTTATGCCTATGTATTGTATGTAAGATCTTGGAAAATAAATAGAGAGCAAAGAGCCTTGTTCAGGGTGGCCATGCATTTCAGAGATGACTCCCGTGCTGCCTGCTGGTGAATAAACAAACCACTTTCTAACTTTAATTAGTTAGAGGGTCTTTATCCATAATTATATCAGTTTTCAGTGACTCACTCCACTGACTTCATGTCTCTTTCTTTTTTCTCACAGGGAGGGGTTAGGCCTTGGAAGCTTCATGTTGCTGGGAAACGCTTCAATCTGCCCAGGCCTGCAGTGGCCATGTGATTTCTGCCCTGGGCAGCAGTCTCTCCCCCTGTGGCTGCACCTCAGATCAACCTGGGTTTCCTCCCTCCACTCTTTTCCTTGTCCTTTCTAAAACAATTTTCAAGGTCCTGACAGGGCAATACATCACATTTCTCCCTAATGAAAAACCAAACTGTGCCAACCCATGACAGCCCCCTTGTTCTGTCAGTTGCTGCCTGGAGAAAGAGACCAACCCCCACCTGACTACAACCACCTTTCAGGAAGTTGTAGAACGATAAGTTAGTGCTGCAGAAACAGTCATTCTCAAAAGTAAGGGTGTATGCTGCACGTTTTTCTTTAATGGCATTTCTTTCTTTCAGAACATTATACTGAGGGTAAAAATTTCTAATATGTGGAAAAAGTCTGGTCCTCTCTCCATCTGATCTTGATATACAAGTGAAGTCATGTTGGGAAAGATGAAAATTTGACAAGAAAGCTTCACAGACATGTATGCTTAGCAGAAGGCTCTTTGAATGTGGAACCTGTGAGCAGAATAGAGATGGAAGCAAGTTTTGATAGAGAAGAAAAAAGATGTCTAAATTAAGGATTGCTGAGCCAGTAGTTACTGGACAAGTAAGAAAGCAAAGGTTAAGTCGAGCTGGAAGGTGGCTTTATGACTAGAGCAAAGGATATGTTGGCCACAAACAAAAATACATTTTCATCAAGTAAAGATAAATCCCAGGAAAAGCATAGGCAAACAAAAACATGTTTTTACCAATTAGAAAAAAGGTCTAAGAATTTTCCACTGCAAGAAAACAGAAAAACAACTTATGCTTAAACTATGACATGCTAACTCAATATGGTAGTTATGATAGGCTGTAGGTAATGGTAAAGGTATTGTGTATGATGCTGATTGGTTATTACGTATTAAGATGCTTGGCAAAGAAAACCATAGAATGCATTGTAACCAAAACTAAGGTGGCTTCAGGCATGCCATAAGCTGATAAACTATAGACTTGGCTTTGTTGCCCACAACTGGCGACTGCTGTAACATCATCTATGCAATAAACAGCATTTTGAAGAGTTGCCTGCTGTCCCAACATCCTTCGTCAACACATCTTCTACAAAGTCATACAGAGGTATCCAAGAATATTTCTTTGTAGCAAAGGGAGCAAGTATGGTGTCGGTTCATGGTACAGAGTCACTTTATGTGCTTCTTTTTATCTTTGTTAGTGGGATACCATGACTTTTTCTTAAGTGCCAACTTTAAAGGTAAGTGGAATAGTGATTTGGTTCTTGAAATGGAGGAGACATTTTCTTTAATTGTAGAACACCAAAAAGTTTTTTGCAGTAAAATTAGAAATCTTGTTGAAAGGTGAAAGGTTGCTATTCACAGACTGTCATTGCAGCTGTCACCATTATCCCCTGTTGGGCCAAATATTCCTTGAGTTAAACCAAGGCTTAAATTAAGCCCAAAAAATCTTGATTTGTGTAGCTGGCTGCCTATTTCTTGTCCATATGTTTACTTTGACTTTCATCAGATGGAATGAGTAGGAAGTTCCATATTGTTATGAGAAAATTATATCTTCCCTTTCCGTTTAACTTAAATGGCCATGCCTGGCACACTTCCTAATATATATTTTCTTCATTGTTATTTTTCCTATGTCCTTCAAGGATGTTTCCCATTTCTATATTAAAACTAGTTTTTTACACATATTGAGTAGGTTTAAGTCTTTCATAAAAACAAAGATTCCCTTGAAGGGTGATGTTACATTTAATAAATTGCTCTCCTCTTACTCAAGTAACACAGCTCTTTTATGTCTTGTCTGAGCTGCCTTACTATTTACACAGTCAGATTACAACCAATATAAATTGTAAAGATCTTCTGAAAATGCACTCTCCCTGGGCATTCAAAAAGCAAAAAACAGTAAGTAACATTGAACTTGCCTTTTTCCCCCCCTTTCATATGCAAAGTACTCCTTCTCTGGAGCACATAGTAATACTCCTTCTCTGGTACATAATAATAAATCTTTTTCTGATATTGTGTGTTTCATTCTGTCTTATGCTATAGCCCTACCAAGCAAATAGACTGTCCTGATCAAAGATGGGGCATGAAAACTCAGTAAAAATTTGAATCAAAAAAAAGGTTTGAATACTATTAAGTTAAAGGCTTTCCATACTAAAATATGACACCGAAGTAGAAGTCATTTTAATTAAATCTTTGCCTTCTGGCTTCCTAAATGCAATTCAGAAATGACTTTCTGACTTTTACATTTGTTGTGGTTTAGGAATTTCCCGATTCAGTGCTCCCGCTGAGACTTTCCAAATCACATGCTGCTTGCTCCATACCCTCTCTTTCCCTTCCCTGCCCTGCTGCAGTGCATTGGAGAGGAGAACTGGAGGCACAAAAGACAGATTTCACAGGCTGTGATAAAACAATTTACTGGAGACATTGAGATAAGAAAACAAACTGCAACAACATTAATAACAAAATTGTACAAAATAGAGAGTGGGGTCCTTGACCCAGCTGTCGCCATACCACCCAAACCACTGTTACCCCACTGTTTTGTCCACAACGCTTCCTTGACTGGAGGGAAGCCCTTCTCCTTGGAAGTGAAGATTCCTTTTTCCACTGCCCTCGGCAATGATGTGAGATGATATAGAATAACATCTGGGCCTTAGCCACACTTGCTTCCACCTACTGTAAAAATTAACCTTGTTGTAGCTGTAACCACAAGAAGTACCCAGTTAACCTCGCTGACACGTATAAATGGAGCTGTAGCTGAAATAGTCCTTTTCTTCACATGCATGAATTTCATACTTGTGTATTTTGGCTTTTTTTTTTTTTTTCCTACTGATAACTTCTTTGTAAAATTTTATTTTGATAAAATACATCCAATTTTGATAAAATAAGGCAATTTTTAAGAGAGTAAGCTTCAGGTCATGTAACCACCACAAAGCTGCCATGTTGCAGATTATTGTTCTTGTGGTAAAACTCAACATTTCTAGGAAGATGCATCTTTCAAGTGCCTGATGCTCATGAAGACACTTATTATGTGATGCCACGTGTCAAATCTCAGTCTAACACTTCCACTATGTGGTATTCTGCAAGGAGGCTCATGTCAAGTTGAAGAAATCAAAACACAGAAAAAGAGGAAGGAATAACCTTGTGAAGAGCATAGTTCTGTTGTATACCAGAATGAAGAAGAAGAATGTCATTGCAAGAGTGCAAGGGTGCAAGAGTGCAAGGGTGTCATTGCAAGACTCCTAAAAAAAAAATTACTTAAACCCACCCTTTTATGTTAAATGCTAAGTAGCCTTTCTTTTAATGAGTATTATAATTCTAATGGCAGATGCCAATAGCAATTATAAATATACACACTAACCTCAACACACAGAAAAAGAGCTGAATGTTGTACCTGTTCAGAGAAATAACATGAAAACCTTTTAAATGACACATAAAATTTCAAGTGCATTATTCTTTTGCTGAGCCCTTTACATGAAGGTAAATTTGAACACCTGCAGAATTAAAATTATAGCACCATTAGCATGTTCTGGAGAAAAGGGGCATGTTAACAAGGAGATAAAGCAAATTATCTGAAATATATCACCTTGAACTAAAATGACCTCAAACGTAAATCAAGTTTTGAGTCATCTTTGAAGGCTGTCTCAACATGAATTTATGACAAAGTTCCTTTGCAAATAATAGGTTGCATATTCATTACAAACTTGAATTTAATTTTGCTAAATTTGTACATTTGGTTATGGTCTGGAGACTTGTAATATGAATGCACTGGGCATGAGAGATATTTTTTCTCTTTGGAGAGATATTCATCCAAACAAAATAAGAATAATAACTTGCCTATTTTATTTTAACATACGTTTTCTGCAGAGAGTTTTGAGTAAAAATTTTTGTGTGTGTATTTCATCACAGTCCATACTTTAACTGGAAGTCTGTAAGCCAGCACAGAAGTCCTTCAGGGAATTTTTCAGAGTTCTTCCTTACAGTTAGGCCAGATGTTTTCATTGCATGGTTTTCTTATTTCATCTTTCCACAGCAGCTTCTTACTGTATTTGGGGAATCTGTGTTAGAATCTCCTCCCCAAATATTTTCTAAACTTTTGTGCATTTCTTAACCTAAAAATCACATGAAACTAATGTAAATATATAAACTCATTAAAGGACTTATTATAAAAAATGTGCTTTCTGACTTATTATAAAAAATGTGCTGAAAAACATTATCTGAGTGACCTGCGTAAATGTTCCTTTTATAAATGAACCATAGTAATTTTTCATAAATTTTCTCAAATTTTGAAGATTAGATGCATATAATAAAATCTATTAAAATATTTATTTACTAGTTCAAAGGTGATTCAAAAAATACAGAGCATTCAATTGTAGATTAAGATGTGGATGCTATAATAGAAGTAAGCAAATCCCTGGAGGAAAAAATATTGCAGCTTGGTTTAAAGAGTCATTTAGCCTCAGGCCTATTTAGCAATGGCCAGAAATAAAGGCTCAGTGAAGAGGGCAAGATTAAGCAGTAGGTGTTTATTTCCCAAATATTAACTACATTAATGTGAAAAAAAGCTGAAGAATATATTGATGTTAAGAACTCTTATTCAGATTCTGCTCAGTATTTGAGATGCATAAGATGTCTGGAACTGGAGATCATCAGTTCTCTCCATCATGCTCATCTAAAGAGGGCATTAACAGCAATAAGAGGTGAGATTAGCCAGTGCACTACAAGTTTCATTGGGAATGGCAGATTTAGCACAGGCTTCCTTTTTACTTGCTTGGAGTGCTCCAGTCAGATTTATAGGAAAGTCATAATGGGATCACTACACAGAAAGTGAAATAGATGTAAAAACCTAAAATCTTCCTACCTTCTCAATTTTTAGGATGTTTGCATTGTATATAGGAGTCACAGGTTCAAGTCCAATTCAGTATTTCAATCTCAATTTTTTAGTATTTTTTAAGAAAAACACCTATAATATTTTCTTATTGAAGTCTTCAATAAAATGTCTAAGAAGTTTTGTTTATGTCTGCTATTAGAATTTGTTAACACATAGTCCTGCATCCAAAATAAATGTTGTTACTCTTATACCTATCGAACATCTATCAACCAGTGAAAAAAATTAAGAGCAAACACAGGTGCTATTTTCAGAGGAAGATCCAGCATGACATGACTTAGTCTTAGCTAGCTGGCTGCAGCTATTGTATATTGCAAGTTAAAGCCCATCAGTCTGTTGCCTTCTTTATAATTTCACCTTTTCATAACTGTATTTTGAAAGTGCATGATTTTTGTCCACGTGTATTTACATGATTTTTCAGGACATCCTGGTCCACTGATTACACAGTGTGAGTTCTCTATACTCTCTTAGATAAAGCATGTTGTGCAGTGCTTCAGCCTGCTGTCCTGCCTGCCATCTTTGTTTACAGCATGCATGAATGCTTGGTTTTAGTGTAGTCCAAAAACAAGGTAAATTGCCTTCAAAAATGAAATGTTCTGCAGAATTTTAGTATAGAGAATTGTTTTCCTATACAAAATGTCTGTATATTAATAAAAACACTTTTCTAGGACAGACTTTATTTTCTGGAAGATATAATTCATAAAAATAGTTTGTATTTAGCAGAAAACCAAAACATAGCCTCATACCTGCCACAATGAAGGAAATGAACTCTATCCCAGCTGACACCAGTAGTGATTTTCTGAATTCACAAATAAAATTCTTTATCATCTCCCATATTCATATACAAGCCAATAAAAATCATAGGAAGAAAAATTAAATTCTTGGACAAGTGAGAATCTTGAATGAGATGGGTCTTTAAATTTTCTTCTATATTTAAACAAATATTTAAATAACTGTCAGCATATATTTTGTTCAAGCAAATATGTAAACAATTGATAGAAACAAAAATTAAGAAGATCTTCTGTGTTGCTAGAAAATTCTTTTGGTGCCTATGACTGTGCTGGATTTTACACAGAAAAATTTCTAGGAATTGATCATGCCTGGTATTTCAGTGTCCAACATTAAACAGATGAAAAGGACTCACAAAGTGGGAGTTGCTCAAACTTTCCTAAATAGGATCAGAGACCTTACCTGTGTCACTGCAATCTTGATATCAGTATCTGTGACTTCTCACCAGACACTCCTATGGGGAATACTGTTTAAATGTGATATTTTCACTGGCATAACTCAGATTTTCAGACTTTGAATGTAAACACCTGCTTTGATCCTTCCCTTCACTTACCTACGCTGTGTTTTGCTTATTCAGAGGCATTATTTTGAATAAAATTATCGTATCATAATTATTATGAATCTGAACCTTTCAGATAAATACTGAACTGACAAACTGCAGTTATTTTGACATTTCACCTTTGACCACACATTGATACTGAATATCTTAAATGACTATTTCCTAACTGCAAAATAGGAAACCCCAGCACTAATTAATTGCATGCAAGTAGTCATTTATAACTGCAAATGCTGACTGAAGGGTGTCATGGTAATTCCTGTCTGTTACTAAACCAGAATATAAAAATCTGGGTTTTTTTCTGTTGCTGGTCTCTATTTCCTACTCTTCAGTTTAGTCAGCAACATTTAGTATGCCTTGGTCATTCATCAGGCTGGCACATCCAAGGCTTTTATTTTCTTGCCTTTCCCTTCCATCCCCAGTTCACTGAATTACCTTTTAATTTAAATAATGTGCTTATTGCACTTTAGGAATAAAGGAACTGCTATTTTGGATGTTCAATATTTCTGTGTATTGCATAACTACTTCTGGATGTGTAACTCAAGATCGTGTATTGTTCTAGGTGGCAAGGAGAGTAATAGCCCTAGATATAAAAAGATCAGAGGCATGATAAAATGCACATGGAACAATGGGATGTTCTTTTATTGATTTCAACAGACTTTTTATTAGACTTTTTAAAATATATTCTACTCTTCTAATTTCAGCTAATAGAAAGTATACTTTAATTCTTGTGAGGAAGGAATAATCTTTTCTTTTAAAGAGCAAGCTTTTGAGATCTCAAAACCAAATAGTGTATATTGACTATGAAAGTCATATGGGAATAATCAAATTAGAATTCTAGTACTGAAACATAATGGTAGTATATAGCTTGTTAAGGGGACGACTGATGCTAAGAAAAGTTGCTTTTAATTATTATTTCTCTGCAAGATCTTTAAGATTAAAGTCAACTAAAATATTGTAACATTTATTGTCTGCTTGCAATAAATATAAATGAAAATTATTATATTTAGTCTTAAGGATAATACTCAGGTTAGGGAACAGCTATTGCATCAAAGATATTTTCCAGAAATGACCACATGACTGGATGTAGGTATGTACTAAACTTTCACCACAAAAGAGAAAAATATTTACTGAACAAAGCAGCAATTATTTAGTAGTTCTCATTTCATAACTACAGTTTCAGTGAAAATAGAACTGTCACCATGAGGCATGGCTTCAACATGTTTTAGGAAGTTATGGAGGTGCTACTAAATTTTACAAAAATTTGCAATGGTAAAGAGCTGTGAAATAATGTTAAGCTAGGGTTAGAGGTTTTCTTGATAAGAACTGGCTTTTGGTAACTGTCTTCCCTTTCACAAACTAATTATTTAGCCATTAAAAAAAGAGCCTGCCTACTTTCTGAAATGTTCTATCAGCTGAAAATTTGCATGATAACTTCATAATAATTGGAGACCTCTTGTCATTTTTTAATTACTTACATGATAGCAACTGCAGGTGTGAATGATCCCTTACTGACAGATACTGTTAACACTGACCTAAACGGGTTCAAGACCGCAAGAGGATATTTTAATATCCTTTGCGAATGTTGCTCAGAAGAAATGCTTTTAACAAAATTAGTGTGGAGGGGATTTTTGTTTTTGTTTGTTTCATTGTTATTTCTCTTTTTCCTGCAAGGGAAGAGATCTTTAATGGGCTCTGATTTTAAAATTGGAGGAAGGAAGGGAACTTGATGTTGATGCTCTAGAAAACTAAATCATGTCCTAGGTTATAAGTGAGTAGGCAGCGATATTTCAGGCAGAAATTAGGAACGACCACATTAAAAGTATCTGCTGTGTGAGAAAATGTGATCTACTGAAAGCACTGGCATTCTAATGAAGAGTATCCAATGCATGTTTGTTTTTATCTGGATAAAATAACCCACATTTTAGTTTGTCATATTCCTTGGCATGCAGGACACACAAAACTTGGGCAAAATTTCAGTTCCAATTTGCACATTAATGAAAAGAAACACTCATGCATCATACATAATTTAAAACTCTGAAGTATGAAGCATCTGTTCAATGTAGTTATGATTGTCTTGTGTCCTCCACATGCATATTTCTCACTTACTAGCATTATGAGATTAATTGATGTTTCTTTAAGAAAATGAGCAGGTGCTAGGTTTTATTATGTTCTTTATCAATTTTAGAAAGACATAATGACTTTTTTCTTTAGGGCTACATTTTTATAAAATATAAAAATTACTTGCCAATTTTTCAGTGCTCTGCATGATATAACTGTCAGAGCCTTCTATAAATAAAACATGTCCATAAATAGTTCATAAGGATGAACCTTCCATATCAGCTTGTGAATACAATAAGAGTTTTGATATTAAAAAAAAAAAATCTAGTAATTTAATTTTTTTTTGCCTTACATGATTTTTAAAGAAAAAAAAATTTAAAATATAGCTGTAGGAAAGATTACATGAAATTGAAAATGTCTAATTCCATGCTTGCCTCCAATATTTTAGAGTCATTTATGCTTGCATATATTCAATGGAGAATATCTGTGGTCTTATATTCTTCAATTCCAGAGTGAACAACATCTCCGATGTCTGTCATTATATTCCAAAACCACCATCTTCAGAACTGAGAGAGCATCCTGTTCCTACACTGTGAGCAGTAACGAACTCTACCTATATATTAAGGAGTTGTTTGTCTGAGTAAATAGCAAAATGAAGCCTAACAGTATGAACAGCTCGATCATTAAGGACTAGTGGAACAATCAGCACCATTCAATAAACTGAAATAATTAGAAACAAGACAAAATTCTGCTGGAATTAAAGAATGAAAAAAAAGAATAAGAATGTGATCATGGAATGGCAAGCTCTATCAAGGACAGCAATAACTAGATGTGAGTTTTCACTTCAACACAATGATGAAATTGTGAGGTATTTTAAAATCTGAACAGGAAGAACAGGAATAATAAATAAGGCAGGAAATTAGTAACATTTGTGAGGTGTTAAATAGTAAAACCTCTGCTTTGTTCATTGTAGTGAGGCCACTAATGGAATAATGTCCCAGACTTCATAGAGAATGTGGAAAACTGGGGGAACTATCCAACACATGAATTCTGGGAAGCTTGAGATATTTAATTTATTAGATTCATTAACAGGAATTTAATAATGTCTAATCACAGCCCATTCATATTATGATGCTACATTAGTGCAGCAGATAAAAATCCACAGTTTAAGAACTATAGTTAGACAGATTTACCAAATAAAGTTGAACCTTTTAGCACACAGAATTAGTTGCTGGAACAAATGTAGTATGACAGGCTTGGTCTTACTCAAAATGTTTAATTCAAAGTATATGTCCCTTTTAAAAGATACCATTTGAAGTGTTTGAAGTCAAGCTTTAAATCTCAGAAATACCATGGAAATCACTGGATAAAATTTTATGTCTCACAAAGTGTTCTGGCCTTCAAAATGATGAAAACCACTGGCTAATTTTTTGATTCTTCCTGGGATGTTATAATTTATTATTTCTACTACAGCACAAGATATCAGTCTGACCCAAAATCACATATGCATGATGAAATAATAATAATTTTAAAAAGAATGATGTAGAACAGATAAGAAAGAAAAGAGAAGTAATAATTTTTTTATATTCCTGTAATTTATCTAATGTAGAGATCCTTCCAAGCAGTTCTAGATAATTTAGCTTACTTCTCTAACAACAATTTCTAAATGAAAGATTAGAGATATTTGATGTTGCTGCACTTATTGGTAGTGCAGACATAAACACCCAAATTTATAGGGAAAAAAAGTATTGAATTACCCTGAAGGTATTTACTATAAAATACCTGACCAAGGAAGGGAAGATAGTGTTTTGGCTTTTGCTCAATATTGTAATCACTGCATCACTGTCTAAAACATAATCATGAGTAATATTTCAAAATAATTTTTTGCTTGTCTGCCTCTAATCCTCAGGTAAGCACATTGCAGGTACAATCAAATATATACCATAATGGAGATACTGACAACAACCAACATAATAGTGTTGTTACTTGCCAGGCAAATTTTGGTCTAAGTGTAGATAGTCTAGTAATTGTTACACTTTCAAAAGTCAGGTAAACCCACTACAACAAACTGTAGTAAATATAATTTCTGAATGAGCAAAATGCAGACAAATGATAGGAAGCAAAGCTAAAGAGCTTTTAACGTGAAATGTTGTCCAAGGAAAACCAATGTTCTGTCAAAAACAAAATGGTCTGAGCAACCCTAAGCAGAAAGAAGGGGAAGGGGATGTTAGGTTACCAAGCAAGAGGTACTCAATAGGAGAGGAAAGGAGAAAAATGGGGCTAGATTTTGTTATTTTAAAATTATCCACTTTAGCTGAAGTCTGAATACCTGAAAGATTTACTTCCGTTGAAGAGCTTAAAATACTGAATAGAGCAGTAAAAAATTCCAATTTTCTAATTTAAATTATTTTCATAGATTTCTAGAATATCTCAAATTGGAAGGGACTCACTGGCATCATCAATGAACTCCCTGTTCCTTGCAGGACTACTTAAAATTAAATCATATGATGCAGAGTGTAGTCCAGACAGTCCTTGAACTCTGACAGGCTTGACCACTTCCCTGGGAAGCTTGTTCCAGTGATGGACTACAATCTCAGTGAAGAATCTATTTTCTTATTCTCTATCTTGCTTAAATTCTGTTTTGCATTTAACCTGGTATGCATGGCTTTGACTTGCTAACAGAAGTCCATAAGACTGCATTGATGTGGCAGTGAAAGTTTCAGGACTTGCATGGGTCACTCATAGCCTGAGCTAATTTAATTGTGGTTTTGTGTTTGTGTAACTGTGTTTTGGTAGTAAGCAGACTCACAAGGATGACCAGTGTGTTACAAAGCTGCTGGTGGAGCGCTTCCTATCTCACCCCAGACACAGTTTTGATTTGTCATAACAGACATTTGGAGCTCTTTCCATGGTGCATGGGTCAACCTAATTTTACAAATATCTATTATGTGGATCTCTTCTTACCCTGCATAGTGACATTATACAATTGAAATTGTTCCTTCAGGGATTTTTGTACTACAACATTGACCTTATGTGCACTTGTGCCTCTGTGTCAAGGCAGTTGCAGAAAAACCTCTGGCATAACCAAAATATGTCTTAGTCATAAATTTGAACTTACTTATTATGTAGTACTTAAGTTCAAATTTATGTATTATGTAGTACTTCAATGTTTCTACAATCTCATTCTCTTTCCAAATGCTTTGAACTTTATACTTAGTAACTAGATGAAGATCTGGTCTAGTCCAAGGGATATCCAATGTTGGAAAGTTGTTACCGCTTGCTTACACCCTTTTCAAATTATGTCATTTGCATTATATTATGACATTTTCTAGTTTAGCACTACCTTTCAAATAAAATTTTCAAAAAAGTTAAGTTATTTGCATGTCCTAAATCTTAGGAGAGTTTTTCTTTGTATCTTGATATTGACTGATCAAGTACAGGATTCATTTACATAAATTTGTATTCTGAGTTGATATCCTCCAAGCTATGTGCTGGCATCACTTCATCCACATAGTGGATTTGCACAATACTAGATGTTGAGTCAGGTGCTATCAATGTGTTCCATTTGCAAACATTTTTTATTTTTATATTTTCTATTAACATTTAAGAGGAGTGCATTGTGGTGGTGCAAGAATTGTTTTATTAAGTTTTTATAAGAAGTTTTATGTTATGGTTCAGTTCACTGTACGCCCAGTTTTGTAACAGTCCATCCCCTTTTGAGCTTTCTGTATAACAAGGTGTTGTATGCCAATCACCCCACACCCCACCTATCCTTGTCCATCTCCTCTCCACACACCCCCCCCCCCCCCCCCCCCCCCCCCGGGGCAGCCTGTCTTTCCCTTCGGGACCCCTCCCAAGATTGGAAAATCCCCTGGGAGGGCGTCGAGTGATAGGTCACCCGGGGGGAATTCCTTTGCCTTTCGTTTTAGTGGTCAGAGGCTAGGAGGTGGACCCCCCTTGTTGCCCCCTGAATCCCCTGATTTGTTATCTTGTTGTAACCTCCCCTGAACCCTCCCCCACTTATAAGATGAAGAGAGGGAGATTCAAACTCTCTCTGGCCTGCAGTTTGGACCAGTTGTGGACCTCCCGCAGCTCGGCCTGAATAAAACCATCTTTTAACCTGCCTAGCCGAGAGCCATCCTTTTCATACTGCCGCTGCTGTCATGACACTACTTGGTCCAGCTGCTGCTGACAAGCTGAGCCCAGCAGGTAAAGATAACCTGCTTGCACATCCGGACTGAAAACGTCCTGGCCGCTGTGCAGATCTGAGCCAGCCAGGGGCCAGCGTCCGCCCGGCGCGGAAGAGGCACAGCCACAGGAGCGCATGAACTTTCAATTTATTTCTTAATAATAAGTTAATAAGGACAAGGCTAATAATGAGATTTTGATGATAAATCATCATGATAATGATTTACTTACTACTAGAGAAGAAAATTAGTCATACGTTTTAAAGGGAGACATTTATTTCTAAAAGCAAATACCAAAAAAAAAAAAAAAAAGCCCTTCTAAATCAATGAATTGTTTGAAATAATGTGAGATAGAAAAATAAGAGCAGGAATGAATGATGAAATAAGTGCTAGACTAAAATATGTCTGAACACAATAGAAAATTATACTTCCTGGTAGAAGAAAAGATCCATTCCACCTGGTTAAGTGACTAGACTCTAGTTCAACTATTTCAAGTAAAAGCTAAAATACAGGAGCCTGTTTTATTTCACTAGTTGTTTAGAAAATGCTGTAATATCAACACTATTACTTTGATTATCTTTTATAATGCACTCATTATTTTCTGAGGATACCCAGTAGTGTGGCTGCTCATTTTGTTCTCATGGTACAAAGCATCATGACACAAGCAAGTCATCAAGGGGTTAATAAGATTCTAAAGTAGTGAACATACATACTCTCAGCCTGAGAAAAGAATAGAAACTAAATTAGACTAGGATAGAGTACAAATAGATCAGAAGAGAAAAGAACAGAATAGGGTTTAGTTCACTCTTCCATTTTAATAAACTTACTTTAGGAAAAAAACTTAGAGCAACTGTCGTTAGGTCAAAAAACCTCAAAACTACTTACATACATACTAAACCCAGCTCTGAAATTCTGAAAGTAAAGAACACTGTAGGTAAATTACGTTCCCTAATTTTCTCTTATTTGGGAAAGCATAGTGCTTAGAGAAAAACATATCTAGAAGTGGAACCTTTACGTTTTTATGCTGGACAAAGGATAGAGAGATTTTGTTTTGTGAAAAGTTTTATATGAATTCTGTTTAAATTATAGTTCTTATTTTAATTAAAAATACATTACCTAAAATAATTTATTAATTTGTAAAACATAACAATGCATGAACTGTTTTGAAATGCTAATTATATATTCTTCAGTGGAATATTAAAAATAACCACTTAGAAATACAAGCACAAGGATAATACTGTGGAATGTCAGTGACAGATAAAAAGAAGAGCATACCTCATGAACAGTTCCAGAAGACCTTATGTTATATCAATGAATTTGTTTGAGAATAAAGACACAATTAATCAGTATCACCCTCATACTGAAACATCCAGGAAGTTTCAGCATTCAAAGTTGTGTGTGTGGTCTCAGCAGTGCCATATGGAGAAAGATGATCACCTTCCTGCTCTGTTATACTGCCATTTTGCTTTGCAAGCTGGTGTTTAAATTGCTGCCCACACACTACTCATTTGGGTGTCAGTACTGAATGTGTTTATGCCAACTCTGTTTCAGTTTATTATTCCTTAGAGGTATCTGCTTACATTTTCTATTGCAAGATCTCAGGACTAAACAAATTCAAGTTACAAACATAACACAATGAAAACAACAAATCATAAAAGAATAAATAAAAAATGTTGAAATGTATCTTTATTACAAAAATCTCTCCTGAATAATTAGAGGCACGGGAAATGTTCCTTCAATGAATTCATGGCAAATTTCATTTTGCAGGACCCTACGTTTCTTTCAAATTATCTGAGGCAGGCACCTCTGTAGGGATTTATTGTTCTTCAAAAGATTTCCGGCTCATTTTCATGGAATTCAATGAATACTAATTGTAATTGGTTTTGTCATACTGCTGTTAGAACACAAATCGTTGTCTCCCAATCTTCATCAAGATTTATGATGATTTGGCATTGTCATCTCTAATTGGGGTTTATGCAAATTGCTGTTCTGAGAATTGCCAGTACATCATGCCAATGTATGCTCAAACCATACTGTTCATGCAATGACATAGCCAATTCACATAATGTCATTGACAATAAACTGTCATCTGTTTCAGTAATCTGTAAAAGAGAATCTGATGTTCTATGTAAATATATGTTACATTCTCTTGTGTTTGCTATATTAGTAGTAGAAATAAATAATTTCATATGTTGCAGCACATATCAGAAGGAAAAAATGGAAGGAAAAACATCTACCATGGTAATTGGCAAAGGCTAGTTTTCATTTTCTCTTATTACTTTTAAATATTATCTAAAGAACTATACCTTACGTTAGCTATGATAACTTAAACATGACAAAACCAATAACATTGAGTTTATAAAATTACATCATGGGATAATAAAAAAACCCAAACATAAAAAGAGAGTGGCTCCATTAAGTGCCAGAAGGAATTCCAGACCAGATCTTAGTAGCTATGTACTATCATAGATACAGTAACCTTAATGGAGATTCAGTCACACACACTGTTAAAAAATGCAGTTTATTGCACACATGACTAAAATATTGGCCATGATGGTATATGAGGGTAAAATTTGATTCCTTTATGGTACTGAAGACACAGGAAAATGAGGAGACAGATTAGGAGAAAAAAAGCTAAAAGATAAGAGACTGTGGCAGAAAAGAAAGAAGGCAGAAAGGAGAAACAGAAAAAAAGTGGAAATAGATAAAATTTTGAATTTTGATCAGTTCCTATCTGGTTTAAAGTTGAACATTTTGTAGAGGTATTTCCGCCAGCTTTTTTCAGAGATATTGAAGGACAACCCTTGATTCTGAAGATTGTAACAGATGAAGGTTTAGTGTGATTTCTTCTGCAGGATGCAGAAAACCCCTTATATACAGCTTGATCTGATTTGGTGTGGTTGCTTAGTCTTGGCTAACAGCCAAACTCCCACCCAGCTGCCCTCCACCCACCTCTGGGAAAGAAGACAGTAAGAGTGGAGAAAACAGGGAGAGCAGGAATCTCAGGGGTTGGGACAAAAATGGGGAGATCATTTACAACTTAGCATTGCAGGAAAAGCAGACTTGGCTTCAGGAAAATTGACTATATTGTCAATTAAAATAAATATTACTTACAGATTTGGGTAGTGGGAAACAAATAAAACAAACATTAAGTCTTTTCCTGTTCTCTCATTTTTCCCAGTCTCATCTTTAGCCCTTCACTCCAGTCTCCTGTCCTCCCCACCTTATTGTTGCCACTGCCCTGTTGGTGGTCTTTTCAGCTAGGAATCAGGCAGTGCAGGAAGAGGGGAATATGGAGAGTTCGTGCTAGTTTCTCACTGTCATTCCTTCTTCCTCAAACCTTTCCTCTGTTCCAGTGTGGATCCTGTGAGAGACATAATATGAAAAGTAGATCCAACTAACAAGAAGAAGACAAGCAGGTAAATAAATAGGGAAAATGGGGGAAAAAAAAAAAAAAAAAAAAAAAAAAAAAGAGAGAGAGAGAGAGAGAGAGAGAGATTCTAAAATAAACATAGTAAAAAAAATGAGAATTTTTATGAAATGGCGACAAAGAGAAAGGAAGGAAGCAGTGAAATAAAGACAAGCAAACAGGAATTCTAATAAAATGATGTACTAATCATATGTGTGATTAATAACTGTATTATAGGCACATGTCAGAGTAGGAATCTGAGAAAAAAAATTGTAATGATTTTAAATCAGTGTTTGCTTTTTACTTTCTGAGAATAACATAATTACATAAATGCTTCACTTTTTTTTTTTAAGATGAAGTCTGTGAAGCTCTTACTGCAGTCTTTAATAAGCTAAACAGTTTTCCTAGGACATGTGGGGAAAACAAAATTAAAATCCTAAAGGTGATAATTAGACAAGCACAGTGATTTGTCTGATGTAGCCCACTGCAAATATTAGAAATAACATAAAATCCTGCCAAGAGGGCAAATGAATATAAAGCTTTAGTCTGCACTTCAGAACATTTAAATCTCCTTGAACTGATGAAGTATCAAATTACTGCACTAAAATTATGAAGCTTTCTCATTTGGAGGAACAAAAATAAAACAAACAAACAAAAATCAAACAAACAAAACAAACAAACAAAAAAAATCACAAGATACGTTAGGACACTGTAAAAGCAAAACTGCACTGAAATTCAGGCAGTTATATATGTATAGCTTTAAAAAGTACCTGTTGTTCTATGTCATGGTTTAATTCTGGCTGGCAACAAAGTACCAAACAGCCTGTCACTCACTGCCCCCTTACTGTGGAGCAGAGTCAGGAAGATTCTACTACAGATTCCTTTGGTAAAGCTCTGATTTTAATTTTAAGCTTCATTTTTCCCATTTAAAATATAGTATGACTTAAACTTCTACATAAATATACTGCCCATCTAAATTTTTTTAGTCCAGAAACAGTTTCTGCAAGGCCTCATCTTTTTGTTGTCTAAACTGACCTTCCAGAAAGCCCATACATGCACTTTTTGTAAATTATCTACAGAGGAAAATATTCTTTCTTTTTTTCTTGTATTTTCATTTAATTTTCTCCTGTGTTTCTAACTCATTAGGACTGCCTGGTGAAAATATCAACAGGCGTTTCTTGAAAGGGTTTCTGCAGAACAAAGGAACAGGAGTTTCTTATTGCTGATATAAATCAAATATATTTATGTTATCAGCATACCAAGTACTTACTGTTGCTGTTCATGTGCAGACCTTTACAAGTCTGCATTAGCAAAGTTAGAAATTCTGAGGTAGTATCTCCCCATTCTTACTGAAAATTATTGACATTTCCTGCACTACAAAGTGAAATCAACATCTGCACAGGAATAAATAATTCTTTGAAGACAAAGTGTGAGTGAAATACACTTGAAGGTTTTTTCCCAGTTTGGAGCAAGCCTGCTCCATCATCAGGGCAGTAAAGCAATGAATTAAAAAAACAAAAACAAAAAACCCCACAAAAGTGCCAAGAGAAAAGCAATAGAGAAGACTAACCCCCAAGCAATTACAGAAAATGAAAGAACTTTTAAAAGAGAATACCTATCTACTTACTTATACTGTCATTTTGGAATGCGCAAAACCAATCACCATTTCTGCATAGAGTATTCCTGTTTATTAGATCATGAAATCTCATTTCTTATTTTTGAGTGCTTTTTCTGACCTGTGGTTTGTATGTTTTATTGCTGCATTGTAGGTTCAGGAGAACAATGTTTGTTGTATTACCTGGAAAAAGTTTTAAGTGGCTATTTTGGGTCTCATTTTACCAGTTGTGTGAGGACAAATCAAGGTTTTACTGAACAGGCTCCAGCAGTGCACAGATACCTTCCGTATTCAGAGGTGCCCTGGAGCTGTGTTTAAACAGTTATCTTAAGTCCCATAGAAAAATGATGTGCTGAAGTGGAGTGTTTGATTCTGCCTTGTAAACAAAGGTGTCTAGTGCCATCTGAGATGACCTGAGAGCGTAAAATGTGGCTGACACATCTGACAAAGAGCCTACAGGAGATATGTGCCACTCTGGAACCATAGATGGACATCAGGAAGGATATCCTAAAGCAATTCAAGTGGATGTTGACTTGTCAACAAACAGTCAGCAAGGAGCAAATGTGTCAATACCTTGTATTAACACGTATAGAGAGGTTAGGCTCTGAGCACTTTCATATACGTAAAGGCTTTGATATGTGGAAATGTATGCTTCTGGAAGAGAACCTGTTTTTGTGAAATATCATGATGTGAAGAGTAATTTAAAAAGAGAGGCTAATTCTGTACATCTGAAGTGTTCAGAGTCTGAAAGATTTGGGATTAAAGGAAATAAACCACCAGTAGACAAAGAAAAAATAATCCCCAGAGCAGTTTTAAGAACTCAGTGAAAAGTGACATAGAGAGGATGTTAAAATGACTCTAAACTGCTGCTATTACCATCCTGATGGAATAAAAATATGAAACAAAATTTGTCTCCCTAGGACAGACTGAAACAGTAGCCCTGATGAAAAAGTGTCAAAATTTATTTAGTACAGTTTCCTTAGAAACAAATTTGGCTGTGAATTTTTGAGTACCAGTGTACAGTACTCATAACTGTTCCTTCTCTTCAGCTACTGTAGGGGTCATGGAGGAAGGACCTTTAGGCTTGGAAAACATTTGGCTCCTGGAAATATTATGGTATTCTTCCTTAACTACATCAGTAAAAAGTAAAACTAGTCAATTAAGAACAAGAGTGCTTTTGTTTTGTCTTTCTTTTTCCCATGACACTGGCATCACCCATTTTTTTTGTTTGTTTGCTTGTTTCGTTGTTTTTGTTTGTGGTTTTTGTTTGTTTGTTTTGCTTTGTTTTGTTTTTGTTTTTGTTTTAATTAAACTCAAACTAGGCCAAAAATAGAAATGGAGTTTGAAAAAAAGATTCTGAACAAAATGTATTTTGTCCTCTTATATAAGTCTAAATTTTATAGCTTATGTGAAATAGGTTTTATAGTTTATTTGTGCGCTCCTCTCAGAAATAGTAATTGTTCACATGTTTTACATAGGAAATGATAGTATGCAACTTTGAAGTATTTACTGATAATCATGAAAAATGAAACATGAAACCACTTGAAATTTGATGGTATTCTATGCCAGTACCATCTATTGTCCAAAGCACACTGTAAAATATGCAGTGTTGGTTAGTTTTTTCAAAGACCAAGTTTAAACAATAAATGAACTTCAAAACTGGAGTGGAATAGAAAGTGATATTTTGAATACTATCTATCCTATAACACCAGCGGAGAAACCAGAATTAATTCTCTAAGCTTCAAAATAATTTGTTAAACTTCTACCAGTTCAAACTGGTGAAGGATAAATGTGGAAAAAACTGTTCTGAGATAATGTACTTCAAATGACATATCCTTACAAATGGATAATTATAAAAAAGGGTTTTCAAAACTGAGAAATCAATGAATTCTTTTGCAATGACTGTAAAGTTATTATCCTTCAGAATTGCTTTGCACAGTTTCAAATTGTTTGGAGACATAGACTGTTTAGAAATACATCACTTTCCAAAGAAAATCTTGATTCTGAAATGAAAGCACTTGCAAAAGACATGCATGGCTTTAAAAAGAATCAGTGAAACACAAGGAACCTATAGACACATTTTTCTTATTGTGCATAAAAAAATTGTGATATAAAATCAAAGAAAATGAAGTGCTTTTGTAATATTTTTGATACCTGAATTTAAAGAAAAAAAGATATTTTACCTATTGCAATGAATAGTTTAGACATTTGTAATTTTAAGTGCATCATTCAAATGGGCACTGAGGGTGATATGCTGAAACCACTCCTAGCCAGGAAAGATATTTCATGATATTTTTCAGTAGAAAATAAATGTTTATGCTCTAGTTCTGGCTGGATCCCAATTTACACTTTCATTTTATATTCTACAGTTGCAAACTTTTTACCTTGCAAAGGAAGAAATATTTCTCCATTTTTTGTGCAAACTGGTTTATTGGGCTATGGCAGATCAGATGCCACATTTCATCTAACAAATACTAGGATTTCATTACTAGACAGAAATACATGATATGCTTTGGGATACTTGGAAGGGAAATTACTACTTAGTTACTAAATGTTATTAAATTTTTCCTGATTTTAATTGTATATATTTTAATTCCCTTAAATATCCCAGGATGCACAAACACAAACTAGATTTCCTCTAACTTATTTGTACATGTTATCATTATTTCAAAAGCAGCTTTAAGAAAATGTGGAAAATCAGTTTTCTGTTTCTGACCAGCCAATCTTTTGCATGGTTGATAATAGTTTGCAAACTCGGTACCCTGTGTTTAAAACTGCTCTTTAGCTGGATCTAAAACATTTACACAAGGCTGAAAACAACTTCTGTTGCATAAATGCAGACACATTTAGAAACTTCTTATACAAGTAAGGACAGAAGTGTGGTGATGTGGGATAGGGGAGTGCTCACCTTACTGCACCTCCCAAAGTTGGGGTCCTGAGGACACAAATACATCTGTCTGGTTCTCCCACTCCAGCCCATTGGGAGATCCATCCCAGCTGCCAGCCTGGGGATTCCCATTTCTGATGCAGGGTGTGGTAGGATGCTGCTTTCCAGATCCACCACAAACCTGCCCAGGCAGCCCTCGGGGGGTTCCAGTGCTCCTGACAGCCTGGAGTGGGGAGCAAACCCAAGCTAGGAAGTTGTCATGGCACATTGATAAGCTTGTGTAAACTATGCCTGTACATCCAGCTGGTCTAAAATCAGAGAAATGAAGTCTAGAAACCACAGCTGGCTTCAAATAGCCTACCTTTAATGTATTTCCATACAGATCAGGAGCAACAACTACTCCTGTAAATGACCTTCGCAATTCAATAACTACAACGTGAATTCTGCTATATAATTAAAACAAAAAATCAAAGAGCTGAAATATAGGATTTTTGGAATTTGAAAAAATTTCTATAATGTAAATTTACCTGTTTGTACACATGCGGAATGACACTTATGACTTGACCACACGCTTAGGATCCATGCTACATTCAATGATTATGGTTGCAGAAATTTTAAACATTTATGTAGAAAGCAAAGAGAAAATGAGGTAAATTTCTTACAAATAGAGTAAAAACCCCCAAACTAGGGAAACATATATTATTTTCCTGTCTTGTGATTCTCTTCTGAACAAAGTTCTGTCTGACAATATTTGCAATACATTAACATAGAGACGCAACCTGAAACCATATTTTCAGAATTTCTGGGTTCTTTCATTGCATTTTAAACTAATTAAACTTTTGCTTTGAATATATCTTAATGTATTAAAATGCTTAGGGAGCTGAAAAGCTAAGTTTATTCTTTTGCAAGCTTGAAAAACAAAACTAACAAAAAATTTGTTTCCTTAATTTCGGTTTTCATCTCTACTTATAAACATGAGAAAGGGAAAAAATAATTCGTCTAATTTCAAGGGTCTGTGGAAATGCATTGGTATATCTAGGAAGTGTTTTTGATGTCATAACAGTAGTTTTTAAAAAGATTTTACTAAAAACACTACCAGTTAATGACTTTTATATGAAATGCAGTTTTGGATAATACATGGTAAAAAAGGTCTAGTTAAAAAAGTCTTGAAAAAGTGGACAAAAATATACGAACAGAAGTAGCATATGCAGTGGGAAAAACAATAATTACATTTGACTGCACACAGGTGGAAAAACTTAAAACTGTTAAGAATTTACCAGTTTTTTATCTATTTACAGCTCCAATTCAACTTAAACTTTCTTACAAAGTAGAACTGAGTAATTTAAATTAGTATGTAAGAATGAAGAAAGTAAATAAAGCTTTTTGAAAGGTTTAATGGAATTAAATTAAAATATAATCCCATTGTCATGGGTTAGTACAGTTTGGTTTTCTAGCTATAGAAAAATGTAAAATAATTCTCCAGGTCAGGACCTGGGAATTGCTTTAGAAGAGACAAAGACCTATCCCAGAGTTAGTTGGAATACTGACATCTATTCTGACCACTGAAATTGTTAGCTGTGACTTTGAGAAGTACCATATAAAACCCCGTGAATTTCCTGTAGGTGGGTCTTTTTTCTTCCTTCCTTTGGCCAGAGAGAGACAGGTAACATCGAGCTGGGCCTGCTGCTCTCCCCTTTTTGGGGGGGAGCTGGCCTGAGGCCTGGCCGGATTCCATCGGCTCCTGAGTGAAGCGGAGGGGAAGGAGAGGTTGCTGCTTTACAACAACTACTTTCTTCAGACTTCTCTAAAGCAGAGAGAAATCTCTACTGAGCTCCTGATGGGAGCTATGGGCACCATTTGGGCCGAGGCCACCCTGATTTACACCGAGGGGTGGGCTGAGAAGTCGTTTATAATCCTGCCTGGTTTTTTGTGATTCTGGACTGCCCGAGTGCTCTGATCTCTGATGTTTCTGTGAGTTCTTCCTCCCTCACCAGTGCAGCCTTGAACATCTAACACCACAAGCTACAGAGAGAGGGACAAAGACTCTGAGCAGATTTAACTCTTTCTTAGCAACATGAAGCTTCCAGAGTTTAGCCCTTCTCTGAGAGAGTAAAAAAGGACAGAGTGAACATAAAGAACAATAAGATGAAGTCAGTAGAGCAAGAGTGAAAAGACTATTGCGACACAGGGTTAAACAGTTGATTGTTCTATTCTTACTTAAGCCATGGAAATGAACTCTATATTTAGGTCATTCCTTTAAATCATTGGAAAGATATGCATTTGGGGAGATGATTGTTTTAATTTGTGTGTGGATTTAAGCAAAGGTGTTTGTGATGAACTAAGTAATATCCTGTAAGATGCTTGAACAGAGAAAAGGATGAGAAACCCCCTGCACCAGTGAAGAAGTGAGAAGATACCTCTGTACCTTGAAGTAAAGAATCCTTTGTTTTAGAGTTATTCATCTTTAAAAGGTGACACCCCAGTATGCAAAAGTCTAAGACCCATGACCCATAAGCAGCTTGGGAACCTGCTAATGGGAGGGTCACAAAAGCAAGTTTCTCTGGGCGGTTGTTTTTGTGACAGTTTAAAACCCACAAGAGAACTGTTCTAAGTTGTCAGTGGGATCCATGACTCTAAGAGATACTCTTCCCCTAAAGAATTGACGAAAGACTATTGTCAGATAGTGAAACTGACTGAAAATTACAAGTTTTTTCTCTTTATGTTGTTTTGTAAGAAAGTGAACAGTTTGTAAGGGGAGGGAAAAGTGTTTTTAAATTTCATTCTGTTTTAGTTTTTTTCCAACTTTCTTTTTTTCTATTCTTTCAGTGTATGCTAATAAAACGATTTGTTAATTTTAAGGTTGAGCCTGCTTTGTTTTTCTCCTAGTCTCTCTCTCACAAAAAGAGTAAGTACCAAGACCAAAATTTAGTGAACATGAAACCACTACATTAATTGGTGTTTCCACCCGGTTTGAAATTAAAACTATGACACCCATTAAAATTATTATTTACTAATATATTTTTCAATGCTTCTAATGTCAGTCATCTGGTAATATTAAAAAGAAAATTGACTCTCCTTTTACAAGGTATCAATTTGAATTTCAGAATCATAGGATTATTTCATAATTTCTTGAAGTTAGAACATCATTTCAGTTACCAGCAACCAGCTGTTTAAAAATAGTGCCCCTAAATCATAGATCTATATTTTTCTGGGCCATTTTCCCCTTAAAAATTGACTTGACATTTAAAACATCAGCTTTTTCACAGTGTGCAACCCATCTGCAATTATGTGACAGCCCACTCAGCTCTGTCCTTGCAGTAGCAATAAACCTATTAAAAAACCACCTGCAGATGGGTAAAATTGGGAGTTATCCAGGACACACAGAAAAAAAAGAGAAAACTATGGAAATGACAAAAGAAAAAAAGATGATTTAAATAACTAGACATTATTACAGATACCCATTACACCCTAGGGTGTGGTCTGTAGTATTTGAATAAGAAAGGAATATTATTTACTGAAGTTTCTTCCCTCCTTGGGTAATTATAGGCACCAACAGAAATCAACCTCTCTTCCATACAAGAATTTTAACATAGTGGCAGCAATCATTTAATATTATTTCATATGCTTTATTTGTAACATGGAAGAGCAAATTAATGAGAGTGCTTCTGTCCTTTGTCATAACTGGATAAAACCTTATGTTAGGGAATGAGGATAAAAGGCCTGCCTTGCCTAACTTGTAAATTTTATTTGGATGGTAGCCATTTCCTATAAACACTGAAAAAAGCCAAAAAACCCTGAAGATGTAGTTCTAAGGGAATTTACATATAAATTCATTTCATGAACAATGCAAACTGTCAATTTTTGTTTAATTGATTCTGTACTTTCTATTTGCATTCACCTACACTGAAGAAGCTTTAATATTTTCAATTGCTGTGGAGATTATAACATCTTTCTTTTGCATATGTTCATGTATTTTTTATTATACAATAATAGCAGCAACAAGAATAATTAACCAAAAGAATAACAAGAATAACAGTAGTAATGCAGTACAATCATGCTATCACCTCGAAGGAGATATTTAGTCTGTCTCTCATCCAGTCACCAAATGAAAATTTTCATAAAATCTGTAGAAATTTAGGCTGAAATGTGTTTTGAATTCACATACATATTCAAAACCTGAAAGCTAGAACCTGAGAGACAAGATGTGGTACACAGAAAATAAACTAGTCTAAACTGAAAAGAAATTATACATCAATTTTGTTTTCTACTCTATAAAGTTTTAAAATCTCATCTGACTTTACTAACATCTCAAAGAAAACTTTCATTGCAAGCTAAAATATTAAAGAAAAAATCCCTAAAGTGCTGCTGAATAAGCATGAATTTTCTTGCTCTAAGTTGCTTGTCTAATTCAGAAGGTTGTGGCATACAGCCAAACTTCCTTCCTAGATGTTAAGACTATACCATAAAGTGTCCTTAATGTAGTTTTCAACACTTCTGCTAATCTCCCTGGGGATAAAAGAACCTACTGTTTTGAAGTGTCAGATTTATACTGTGTTGCAGCGAGTATTTTTATTTATCTTCCATTCTATATTTTTCTGAGGCATATATAAAAATAATCTTCAAAGAGTTATTCCTACTATTTCAGCTTTTTTCATATTTAAGTTTTATTTTCAAGAACCATCCAGAAAAAAACATATAGCCCATGGTCTGGTAATTATACTCAGACTACATGCATCTTTTTTTTTTTTTTTTTTTAGGAATCTGCCATTCTAAATTGGATTTTAAATATTGGATACTACTTGAGAGCATAAGATATTGCATTTTACTACAGCTTCCTTCCTATGCTAGATAATAAATGTAGATAAGAAATATCCTTATGGTTTCCAATTTAATTGCTTGCAAAGGTTTGAAGATACTGAGATGACCTAAGGCCAAGTCTCTCCCATGCTTAGGCTCTCCTCAATCCAGCATCAGATGCAGAGCTGCCAGCAGTCAGGAAAGGAATTTCAATGTCCTGAATGCATGCTATAAAACCTGGTGATGCAAGTGTTTTCAGGAAATATATGAATGGCATAATACACTTTTGTGATCCCCTATCATTAGAAGTGACAGATATGCTGCACACAGGTAGGCAGTTCTAATGTAATGTCCATGAGGAGTTGCTCTTCAGCAAGAGGATCCTCTAGGGATCTCTAGCCCAAACCATCCCATGTCATTTATTTCACTTCCTGAGGGAGGGAAAAAAGAAAGAAAAGAAAAAAAATTATATCAATGAAAAGTCCTTCCTGCTCAACTTTAATGAACAAAAAATCCTGATTTCTTAAAATTCAAATTTCCTTGAGAGCCATGAGGCTGAATTTCTATCAGAAAGTCATTAAAGTAGGTATTGTCTAAATATAAATATAAATATAAAGTAGAACTTTTAACTGCTTATAGAGCTGAGGCCTGCAAATCTCTTTAGGATATATTTAATTTGAAGAAGAAGAACTGCTGAAAACAAAGATATAATTCCTCTCAGAAATGTTCACAGATATATCTAAGGACTCCTAAAGTGGTTTGCAGCAGGAAATTGTAGTCTTTCTCTAGAAGTCAAGGTAGAAAATCAGTATCTGATTCATCAGTGACTTTATTTGAACTCTGAATTGGCAGCATGGGTATGGCCCTTGAATAAGGTAGACTTCTTCACTCATTTATAGGACTGTATTTAAGTGTATGTAGCAGAGCAGGAATAGAAGCACTGATCTTAGTCTCAGCTCCATAAAGCTGCTTTGGGGAAACAAGTAGGACAGAGAAATTTTGGGAAATATTGTTAAAATACAGAATGAATAAAAGGTGAGAAAATACAGATTTTTCTGTAGCAATTGTTAGGAACTATGATGGAGCTATTATAAGGTAGGATATAATACTCTTCCTATTTAGACTTCTTACATACCTACATTTTAAAAATTTTATTTCACTGCCTTTCAAGTGTGCACAGATAGTCAAAAGTAGAGTTATTTTAAGCATTTTTTTTTATATTTTATAAACAGTGTAATTAGAAAGAGATGTTACTAGAGGACTTTATGTAATATCTGAAATTACAATCACATCCTTCATCCTGAACTTGATGAAGCACACTAGCACTCACTGCAGAGAAGACTGAGAAGCTGAACTCTGCTTTGTAATAATAAATTATTAAACTGTCCCCTTGCAGCTCTTCCAGATATTGGTGGTAATGATTATCAAGCTTTTCTGGGTTAATATAATCTTCCTTCATGAAAATGGCTTATATCTCCTTTGACTTTCTAGCATTCTTCTTTTAATGCATTTTGCTAGTTCCATAATTTTTGAAAATTCTTCCCTCATTTGCTATTTTAATCTATGCTATTCCCTACTGTGTCACTGTACTTCTCTCTACTCCTGTGCCATGCTGTCCTCAGGCTAACATGAATAGCATTATGTACATCTCCGAGGTTAGATGCAAATCTAGACTAACATCTTGTGAACATGGCCTGTAACATCTCTCTTATGTCTGTTCAAAATGTTCAGATATGGAAAACTGGGATAAACTTAATGCCAGTTGCTGTACTACAAGGAATAATACATATGCTCATGCCAAAAGGTCCAGGACATGCTGTAGATAGCGTGTTTGTCTGGCACTTGCATCTGACAGGGACTACGGCTCCCTTGTTGAAGAAACTGGGCTCCAGATGCACAGATATTTAGGGACCAAGCCCCAGGTGGTGCTTGGAGGATGGGATGGAGAATACAGCACTTGTTGTTGTAGCAAAAACATTGAGAACCAGTCATTTCAAATATACTGAAACCACAAAGATGGAAAGCCAAATCCTGCTCTTAGGAAGTAGTGTTGAACTACTTGCATCTGAAGTTTCTGTCAAAGGTAATAGTTTCACCGATTCATGTGGACTAAAATGTCCTAACACACTCCACAACAAGGCATGTCATTCAGTCACTGTAGGAAGGGGCATGGCAGGGACTCCCAGGGAAGGCTGTACTCCAGAGGAAGATAGAATGGCAGCAAGGCAGCTGGAGTTGTTGGCTCACCTGCAAGGTGTCAGCGTGTCAGGGTCAGACAAGTCTGGAAAGAGGTATCAGAGCCAGTCTGAGGCCAGTGATAATTCAGCAAGTCCATTGTGATGAGTCAAGGTCATATCAGGAAGTCATGTCCAGGTCTGGGTCAGGTAGGCATAATACCAGGTTCAGGTGTAAGCATTCCAGCTGTGGTGCAGCTCAGGATCACGCTGCAGATCCACTGACTAAACAAGGCTCCTATGGGAAAAAAATATTAAAATCCTTGTTTCTCTCTCACTTCCCAAAGGCTCTTAGCCAGGAGGATGACATTGGCCTTGGCTAGCTGAAGTCCTTAATTTGTCTTAACTAAACTCATGGAACTGAAGATGGATTCTGGCTTCTGTCAGGAAGTTTTAACCTCTGTTGAGTCAGTGGATTGTTTAGTAAATCATGGGATATCTTACCAAGTCTAGCCAGTATCATTTGTATATCTGAAGAAGAACAATACATATCTCAGTTAAGAAGTGCAGCCAGAGTAGCTTCTGGTTAAAAGTAGATAAAATCAGCTTTGAGACAAGACATTAAATGGCTGAACTCCCCAGAAGAATGGAAGGGAGAACAGGTTAACTCAGTTAACAGGTTTTTTCATGATGAATATCTGAGGGTAGTCCCTGGGGGCCCAGTCCTGAAATGTGCTCTGTGAAAGAAAGGACACTCTTTCTCTTGGATGGGTGCTTTTATCATAGTCTCCAAATAGAAATGCAGCATGAAGCATGAAATCATGACTGCCATCTTGTAAGAAGCAGTTGGCAAATCAGCTGTTTGGGAGAGATATTCTTATGAGGTAATCTTGATATGATCAAATTAAATGTGATTTTTTTCCCTTTTGTTTATTCATCTGTGTCTTTAGAAAATTTGTTACTCTATTATCTATTCTAGCTGGTATGAATAAATTTTGCCTTTTTATATTTGTCTTAACCAGGAGGTCATTTAATACTCTTCCCCTTAAGATAGGGGGAATAACTTGGGATACAGCAGCAAACAAACAAGGACTCAAAGGGAAATAGACTGGTGGAGTTCAGCCTTTCCATCTTTAAGGGAGGCCCATCAAGATTTAGAGGATTCATATGCCTCCCACTCCCAGGCAATAGAAGGGCACCGGGTAGATGAAGGGGAGTGGAATCGGGTCCCTGCTCGGGGAGGTAATAATAAAAATTCCTCCCAACCCCCATCCCCTAGCCAGGTGTCACTTCAGAATAGGTATGAGGCCCTGGATCTAGAGAGCCAGCCAGATGATTTGGATGATTTAGAGAGAAATTACCTGCCCAGTGAGCCTCCCAATTATGATTCAACTGTAAGACAGATCTCCACCTCTAACATCAAGAAGAAAAGAAGGGTAATCGTAGTAGGTGACTCCCTACAGAAGGCCCCACATGTCGCCCGGAGCCATCCCACAGGGAAGTCTGCTGCCTCCCTGGGGCCTGGGTACGAAATATCACTGAGAGACTTCCTGGGCTGATTCAGCCCTCTGATTATTACCTACAGCTCATTCTCCATGCTGGCAGTGATGAGAGCGAAAAGAGGCGTATCAAGGCAAATAAAAGAGACTTTAGGGTGCTGGGTCAAGTGGCTGATAAGACAGGGGCCCAGGTAGTGTTCTCCTCAGTCCCTTTGGTGGGGAGAAAAACAATGAAAGAAATAGGAGAACTCACAGCATTAAAAAGTGGCTTAAGGGTTGGTGTCATCAACAAAATTTCTGAATTTCATCATGGGGCAACTTTTATGGCACCTGCTCTGTTGGAACCAGATGGGATACTGTTGTGGTTCTTTATGGGACCAGACGACCACTGATGGCAAAAGGAAAGAGCCTGCTCTTCATCCGGGAGGGAAAATATTGCTTTATTTGCCCGGGAGCCAGTTTTAGCTCCTTTCCTGTCCAGGCCAGAGCCAGATCTCTCGAGGCCCCGCCCGTGCTGGGGCTTTTTCCCCAGGGGGCAGGGCCCAGAGGCAGCGACAAGCCACTGCCCAATCAGGGATAAAGTGGGAGTGGAACAGAGTTGGGTTACATTCCAGTGTGTGGGATGGGCACTGCTGCACAAGGACAGACCGTGTGATACAGAGAAAAAACATTACAAATCAAATGAAACACAATATAAACCCAATTAATGCGTTACAACAAGATACATCTCTCTGTTAAGGGTAGAAGGTTCTTAGCTCATGAACTGGTGGAACTCATTGAGAGGGCTTTAAACTAGGTTTGAAGGGAGAAGAGGATGCAGCTGGGCTCTGGAAGCAGGCCCAAGGGTGGTAAGCCTGAGTCAGGGGTGGAATCAGTAGCCCAGCTGAGGTGCATGTATACTAAATGTGTGCAGCATGGGTAACAAAGAGGAAGAGCGGGAGGCCATGGTGCAACAGCAAAGCTACGATGTAGTCGCCATCATGGAGATATGGTGGGATGAGTCACATGGCTGGAGCACTGCACTTGATGGCAACAAGCTCTTCAGAAGAGCAAGGAAAGGGAGAAGAGGTGGAGGGGTGGTGTGGTGGTGCGAGAATTGTTTTGTTAGGTTTTTATAAGAAGTTTATGTTATGGTTCATTTCACTGTATCCCCAATTCTGTAACCCTTTTGTGTTTTCTGTATAATAAGGTGTTTTGTGTCAATCATCCCACCCCCCACCTATCCGTGTCCATCCCCTCTGCCCCCCCTCGCTCGGGGGCAGCCTGTCTATCACTCCAGGAGCCCTCCCAGGTTGTGAAATCTCGGGGAGAGGGCTTCAGGTGATAGGTTGATGCAGTGTCAGTCCTCACGCTTGCCAGCGCGGCCACAGGCCAGCTCAGTTTATGCACTACAGCAACGTGGATGGGTCGGGGCAGCAAGTCGGGCAAGTCACCTCCTCCCCGTGGGTTCTCAATTCCCCCACACCAGCGACGAGCGGATCGATGGAGAACGCAACCGCGGCTGCCGAAGAAAGGGCGACTCCTCTAGGCAGGGTATAACGGTGTTTATTGCAGGGAGGGGGAGCACGGAGCTCGGCACTCTCTGACCCCCTGCCCAGAAGAGCCCCGGGAGCAGGTGTGCACGAGCTTAAAAACAGGGGAGGGGACCGGGGTGGCGACAACCAGTCAGCCAATTACAATAATGAGAGGTATAACTGGGGGTATGAACCTAATAACTGGGGGCCAACCAAAAAACGAAGAGAGGGGATTGCCAGGGCCCCAGCCTATCTCTCGACCCCCTCCCTGGAGCTTTCTAGAATCCAGGGAAGGGTCCTGGGGTGACAGACAGGGCGCCCAAGGGGAGAGAGAGGAGATTGACAATTAGGTATAAAAGGGGGAAGAGATGACTGACATATAACGGACTTTCTCTAACTCCGGGCAGACAGGTTACAACCAATACTAAAAACAGGGGGGTACAAGGAACAAACCATTACAGAAAACTCAATATGAATTACATTAAATAGATAAAACAAACGCACACCACCACAATAGGTAGCCTGGGGGGGGATTCCTTTCCTCTGGAGGTAGTTGGTCAGAGGCTTGGGGGTGGGCACACCTTGTTACCCCCTGAATCCCCTGATTTGTTGTCTTGTTGTAACCTCCCCTGAACCCTTCCCCCGCTTATAAGGTGGAGGAGGGAGATTCAAATTGTCTCTGCTCTGCTCTCTGCTCTTGGTCTCTGGCCTCTCTGGCCTGAGGTTTGGACCGGCTGTGGACTTCCCGCAGCCCGGCCTGAATAAACATCTTTTCACAAGCTGAGAGCCAGCCTTTTCTTCTGCTGCTGCTGCTGTCAAGACACTACTTGGTCCAGCTGCTGCTGAGAAGCCGAACCAGCAGGTAAAAATAACCTGCGTGCCTATCCGAACTGGGAACATTCTGTAGCTGTGCTGACCAGAGCTAGCCAGAGGTCAGCGCCCGCCCACTGCGGGGACAGAACCAGCCACAGGGTGGCCCTTTATATTAAGATGGCTTTTGACACCAAAAGTATTGAAACTAATGGAGTTGAATGCCTATGGGTAAGAATTAAGGGAAAAGCCAACAAGGCTGACATCCTACTGGGAGTCTGTTATCATCCACCCAACCAGGAGGAAGAGGTAGACAACTTATTCTATAAGCAGCTGGAGAGTGTTTCAGAATCATCAGCCCTTGTTCTTGTAGGTGATTTCAACCTGCCAGACATCTGCTGGGAACTTAATACAGCAGAAAAGAGGCAGTCCAGGAAATTTTTAGAGTATACGGAGGACAACTTTTTGTTGCAGCTGGTGGGTGAGTGTCACAGAGACACACAAAGCAGTCACACGCAGACGAGATTTCGCAAGGCAGAGGTCCTTCCGATCCCAGCTCACAGCTGAAAACCGAGAGAGGAAGAGACCCCTTTGTTTATTCTTTTACTTTTTATACATTTGTGGGTCTAGCAGAAGATTGGCTTTTTGGGGTTTCCACCCCTCAGCCTCAGTGGCCAGACGAATTGTCAGTTACAATTGTTTTCAGGTTAGAAATATGCAAACAAAGGACAGGGAATGAAAAACAAAGGATTTGTTTATATTACTTCTGTGGGAAAGGTAAAAAACTGCTCTAATATTCTACAGTAACTAAAAGATCTGACTCCATTTATGAAAATCAAAAGGCTAATAAAGAAACTCAGAAAAAACAGGGTAACAGGTGAGCCCAGCAGGTGAAGGACTATGTTAGATCTGTTGTTTGCAAATAGAGATAGACTAGTGGGAGATGTGGTGGTTGGAGTCCAACTGGGGCAGAGTGATTATTAAACTATAGAGTTCTTGCTATTTGGTGAAATGAGGAGGAGCACCAATAAAACTCTTACATTGGATTTCCGGAGGGCAGACTTTGGCCTATTTAGGAGACTTATTCAGAGAGTTCCTTGGGAAACAGCCCTTAAAAACAAAGTTCAGGAAAGCTGGGCATGCCTCAAAACAGAGAACTTGAGGGCACAGGAACAGATTGTCCCTGTGGGCTGAAGAATGAGTCGACGCGGTAAACGTCAAGCATAGATGGGTGTCCTAGGTTACAATGTAAAATGTGCCCAAAGTATGTATTCTATCACCATCTACATGAAATGTTGAAACTAAGTTGTGCACCACTGTTTCCCGTGCCCCCTCCCTCCAGACTATCTTCTGTTAATGGCCCATCAATGCCGTCCTGCATGACTCATAGATAACTCCCCCCAGGAGCTATCTCTGTTTAATAGGCAATCAAGGACCCATTACAAAACTGATAAAATTATATCAGTCCATTGTGAGATGCTCCGCCCAGGGGGAGGAGCCAAGCATTCCCACCTGGATATAATCTGGGCCTTGGGACAGCACAGGCAGCCTTACCCACTGGATTCCCAGAGGAAAAGAGCTACCAGACCTTTCTGCAAGAACACTGCTTTAACAAGACCACTTCATCTGGACTGCTACCACCACGGTTTCAGGTTGTATTCTGACTCTGTCAGTGATCTTTTGTACCATTGCATGTGTTTTATTTTATTTTACTTTTTTTTTCCTCTCCTATTAAATTGTTTTTTCTGACTTGGAGTCTCTCGCTGGTTTTGCCTTCAAGCCAGCACATATATTTTGGTGCCCAACGTGGGGCGGGAGGTACTGAGAAAAGTCAGAATTACAATTTTGTAGTGAGGAAAAACGAAACAGCTGTCCACTATGATGCTCAACATGCTTTCATATATCTTATACCTAGCTCTCTACATTTTCCCACACATGGGGCAGTATTTGCCGGTCTTAATGCTCATGTGTAGACCAGGGTATGGTACCAGAATTGCTGTATTGGTCTATTATGTTTATTGTATGATAACCTCTGAGGCAATGAGCATCATTCGGAATATATACTCTATTTTGTGTTCTTGTCCTGGTCCAGAATGCTACATCTGGGCTCTCAACAATCGCACCCAGCCCCTGTGGGGAGGGGTAAAGAATGATTTTTTCCAGTCTTTTAGGTATGGCACAGCAGTTTTTGAAAGTATTGAGTTCTCTCTAGGTGCCAAGGACAGCATAATATTGTTGTTAGTTGTGCTTTGCCTTCTCTGCACGGCCTGCACCATGTTTAGAAATCAAACACTACATGGGGTGGTGCAGTGTCTCCTTCAGGAGGAGGGAAAAAGAAACAAATGCAAAACAACGGCATCTGTGTCTACACAAACTGTCGTAAAGGAAACAGGAACCGCATCTATGCAGACTGTCACAGAAGAGAAAAGAACCAAAAACAAAGCAACAGTTTCTGCATCTACTCAGACCATCACAGAGGAGAAAGGAACCAAAAACAAAGCAACAGTGTCAGTGTCTACACAAGTTGTCACAGAGGAGAAAGAAACCAAAGGTGCCATCAGCATCTCCACACAAACTGTCACCGAAGCAGAACAACCTAAACCAGTGGCAGTTGCCCCTGTTCAGAAGAAGAAATCAAAGAGCAAATCAGTCCGCATAGTGACTGATGAGGATGTGGCAGGACCTTCACACTCAGCAGAAGAGACAGAGCCAGAGATCATCACCCGCTCTCTATCCCTGGGTGAACTGCGTGACCTGCGGAGGGAATTCACCCGCCAGACAAACGAGTCCATCCTAACCTGGCTGCTCCGCATCTGAGACGCTGCAGCCAATGACACCATTCTGGATGGAAATGAGGCCAGGCAACTGGGATCGCTGTCTCGGGATGTAGTCATTGACCAGGGGATCGGGAAAACCCAACAAACTCTCAGCCTCTGGCGGCGACTGCTAACAAGTGTGAGGGACAGATACCTTTGTAAAGAAGACCTCCAGGTGCACCAAGGAAAATGGAGCACAATGGAACAAAGTATCCGATGCCTGAGGGAATTGGCTGTGCTGGAGATCATTTTCTCAGAAGATGAGAGATTTCCTAAAAGCCCAGATGATGTCCAGTGCACATCGCAGATGTGGTTGAGATTTGCACGGCTTGGACCAGAGATGTACTCCCGTTACCTGGCAACGCTGCAATGGAGGGAAGGTGAGGACAAGGTGGGCGTCTTGGTCAATAAACTAAGAATTTACGAGGATACTGTCACTGCCCCATTTCGTACCCATGTCTCATCCGTGGAAACAAGGCTGGCTGAACAAGTCCAGAGCTTGATTGAAGAGGGCCATCAGAAACTGAAAAAGGAACTTAAGGAAGAAATTTACCACATCTCGCCAGAACCAACAAGAGTCTCTGCCATTAGGAACAGGTACCCACCAGCCAGGGAGAGAGGATACACTCCACGGGGTAACCTCTGGTCTTTTCTTTGGGAGCATGGAGAAGACATGAGGAATTGGGATGGAAAACCCACCTCCTCCTTAGCAGCCCGGGTACGTGAACTGAAGAGAGAGACACCTACCACGAAGAGCTCATCTAGAGCCAACACTGCTCCAGTCTCAAAGGCACAGAACTCCAGACAGTATAAGAAAAATGATATGACTGATCCACTTGAAGGGACCTCAGGAACATATTTACAGGAAGAAAGCAACGTGTACCATGACCAGGAATAGGGGGGCCCTGCCTCTAGCCAGGTAGAGGAAAGGGACAATCGGATCTATTGGACTGTGTGGATCCGATGGCCTGGCACATCTGACCCACAAAAATATACGGCTTTGGTTGACACTGGTGCCCAATGTACCCTGATGCCATCAAGGTATGTAGGAACAGAATCCATTTCTATTTCTGGAGTGACAGGAGGGTCCCAGCAGCTGACTGTATTGGAGGCCGAAGTGAGTTTAACCGGGAATGGATGGCAAAAACACCCCATCGTGACTGGCCCAGAGGCCCCATGCATCCTTGACATAGACTACCTCAGAAATGGATACTTCAAAGATCCAAAAGGATATCGCTGGGCTTTTGGGATAGCTGCTGTAGAGACAGAAGACATCATACAACTGAGTACCTTGCCTGGTCTCTCAGATGACTCCTGTGCTGTGGGACTACTGAGAGTTGAAGAACAACAGGTACCAATCGCCACAACAACAGTACACCGACGGCAATACCGCACCGACAGAGACTCTGTGATTCCTATCCATGAGATGATTCGGAAACTGGAGAGCCAAGGGGTGGTCAGCAAGGCTCGTTCACCTTTCAACAGCCCTATATGGCCAGTGCGTAAGTCCAGTGGAGAATGGAGACTGACTGTGGATTACCGTGCTCTGAATGAAGTCACCCCACCACTAAGTGCTGCTGTGCCAGACATGTTGGAGCTTCAGTACGAGCTAGAGTCCAAAGCAGCAAAATGGTATGCGACCATTGATATTGCCAATGCCTTCTTCTCCATTCCTTTGGCAGCAGAGTGCAGGGCCCAGTTTGCCTTCACCTGGAAGGGCGTACAGTACACCTGGAACCGACTGCCCCAGGGGTGGAAACACAGCCCCACCATCTGCCATGGACTGATCCAGACTACACTGGAAAAAGGTGAGGCTCCTGAACATTTACAGTACATTGATGACATCATTGTATGGGGGAACACAGCAGGGGAAGTCTTTGAGAAAGGAGAAAAGATCATCCAGATTCTGCTGAAAGCTGGTTTTGCCATTAAGCGAAGTAAAGTGAAGGGACCGGCCCAAGAAATCCAGTTCCTGGGAGCAAAGTGGCAAGATGGACGGCGGCAGATTCCCACTGAGGTCATCAATAAGATCACCGCCATGTCCCCACCGACCAGCAAGAAGGAGACACAAGCTTTCCTAGGTGCCATAGGTTTCTGGAGGATGCACATTCCTGAGTACAGCCAGATTGTGAGCCCTCTCTACCTGGTCACCCGCAAGAAGAACGATTTCCACTGGGGCCCTGAACAGCAACAAGCCTTTGCCCAGATCAAGCAGGAGATCGCTCATGCAGTAGCCCTTGGCCCAGTCAGGACGGGACCAGATGTGAAGAACGTGCTCTACTCAGCAGCCGGGAACAATGGCCTGTCTTGGAGTCTTTGGCAGAAGGTGCCTGGGGAGACTCGGGGCCGACCACTGGGATTCTGGAGCTGAAGCTACAGAGGATCTGAAGCCAACTACACTCCCACAGAGAAGGAAATCTTAGCCGCCTATGAAGGACTTCAAGCTGCCTCAGAAGTAATTGGCACTGAAACGCAGCTGCTTTTGGCACCCCGACTACCAGTGCTGGGATGGATGTTCAAGGGAAAGGTTCCTTCCACGCATCATGCCACTGACACCACATGGAGCAAATGGATTGCCCTCATCACACAGCGCGCCCGTATTGGAAACCTGAATCGCCCTGGGATTCTGGAAATTATAACTAACTGGCTGGAAGGTGAGACTTTTGGATTATCTTCTGAAGAAGAAGAAGTGACACGTGCCGAGGAAGCCCCACCGTATAACGAGCTACCGGAGACTGAAAGACAATATGCCCTTTTCACTGACGGTTCCTGCCGAATTGTAGGCGCTAACCGGAAATGGAAGGCTGCAGTATGGAGCCCCACACGACGAGTTGCACAAGCTACTGAAGGACAAGGTGGATCAAGTCAGGTTGCAGAACTTAAAGCCATCCAGCTAGCTTTAGATATTGCCGAACGAGAGAAGTGGCCAAGACTCTATCTCTACACCGACTCGTGGATGGTAGCTAATGCTCTGTGGGGATGGCTGAACCGCTGGAAAAAGGCCAATTGGCAGCGCAGAGGGAAACCCATCTGGGCTGCTGAGATTTGGCAAGACATCGCCGCCCGAGTAGAGAAGCTGACCGTGAAGGTTCGACACGTGGACGCACATGTGTCCAAGAGTCAGGCTAATGAAGAGCATCACAACAACGAGCAGGTGGACAAAGCCGCCAAGGTGAAAGTATCACAGGTGGATCTAGACTGGCAACACAAGGGAGAAGTATTCTTAGCCCGTTGGGCCCATGATGCGTCTGGTCATCAGGGGAGAGATGCAACATACCGATGGGCCCGTGACCGAGGGGTGGACCTTACTATGGACAACATCTCACAGGTCATCCACAACTGTGAGACCTGCGCTGCAATCAAACAGGCCAAGCGGGTAAAGCCTCTGTGGTACGGTGGACGATGGTTGAAGTACAGGTATGGGGAGGCCTGGCAGATTGACTACATCACCCCTCCCCAAACCCGCCAAGGCAAGCGCTATGTGCTAACTATGGTGGAAGCCACCACTGGATGGTTGGAGACCTACCCTGTGCCTCATGCTACTGCTCGGAATACTATCTTAGGCCTTGAAAAGCAGGTCTTGTGGAGACATGGCACTCCTGAGAGAATCGAGTCAGACAATGGGACCCATTTCAAGAACGGCCTTATAAACACCTGGGCTAGAGAACATGGCATTGAATGGATATATCACATCCCTTATCATGCACCAGCTGCCGGGAAAGTTGAACGGTGCAATGGGTTACTTAAGACTACTCTGAAGGCGCTTGGTGGGGGGACTTTCAAAAATTGGGAACTGAACATAGCAAAGGCCACCTGGATGGTCAACACTCGAGGGTCAATCAATCGAGCTGGTCCTGCCCAGTCTGAACCCTTGCACACAGTGGATGGAGATAAAGTTCCTGTGGTACACATGAAAGGCATCTTAGGAAAAACTGTTTGGATTAATCCCACATCAAGCAAAGGCAGACCCATCCGTGGGATTGTTTTTGCTCAAGGACCTGGTTCCACTTGGTGGGTAATGCAGAAAGATGGGGAAACCCGTTGTGTACCACAGGGAGACCTAATTTTAAGTGAGAACTGGGTGTAGGGTTTCATTCTGTATATGTGTATATTTATCTATCTAGCTGTAAGAATGTATTAATTTAGGTATGATGTAGATGGTCATAGAATAAGGGGTGGATTATGTCCTAGGTTACAATGTAAAATGTGCCCAAAGTATGTATTCTATCACCATCTACATGAAATGTTGAAACTAAGTTGTGCACCACTGTTTCCCGTGCCCCCTCCCTCCAGACTATCTTCTGTTAATGGCCCATCAATGCCGTCCTGCATGACTCATAGATAACTCCCTCCAGGAGCTATCTCTGTTTAATAGGCAATCAAGGACCCATTACAAAACTGATAAAATTATATCAGTCCATTGTGAGATGCTCCACCCAGGGGGAGGAGCCAAGCATTCCCACCTGGATATAATCTGGGCCTTGGGACAGCACAGGCAGCCTTACCCACTGGATTCCCAGAGGACAAGAGCTACCAGACCTTTCTGCAAGAACACTGCTTTAACAAGACCACTTCATCTGGACTGCTACCACCACGGTTTCAGGTTGTATTCTGACTCTGTCAGTGATCTTTTGTACCATTGCATGTGTTTTATTTTATTTTACTTTTTTTTTCCTCTCCTATTAAATTGTTTTTTCTGACTTGGAGTCTCTCGCTGGTTTTGCCTTCAAGCCAGCACAATGGGTAAGGAGGTTTTGGAGGAACTTAGGAATGAAAGGAGGATTGTATCATTTTTGGAAGGAGGGTCAGGTCTCCCAGAAAGTATTTAAGGGGGCTGCTAGAACATGTAGGAAAAAAATTAGGGAGGCCAAAGCTCAGTTTGAACTTAAAATGGCAATTTCTGTAAAGGATAATAAAAAATGTTTCAACAAATATATTAATGGTAAAAGGAAAGGTAAGGCAAACCTTCATTCTCTATTGGATGAGGGAGGGAACTTAGCAACTGCAGATGAGGGGAAAGCAGAAGTGCTTAATGCCTTCTTTGCTTCAGTTTTCAGTGCGAAGACAACTTGCCTTTAAGACAACTGTTCTCTTGGGTTGGTTGATGGTGCTAGGGAACAGAATGGTCCTCCTATTATCCAAGAGGAGGCAGTCAGAGAACTGCTGAGATGCTTGGATACTCCTAGAATCTATGGGCCCAGATGGGATTCGTCCCAGGGTGATGAGGGAGCTGGCAGATGAGCTTACGAAGCCACTCTCCATCATCTACCAACAGTCATGGCTCACTGGTGAGGTTCCGGATGACTGGAAATTGGCCAATGTGACACCCATTCACAAAAAGGGCAGGAAGGAGGATCCTGATAGGCCAGGACCTCAGTACCTGGCAAGATAATGGAACAGTTTATACTGAGTGTCATCTTGCAGCACTTACAGGATGGCCAGGGTATCAGGCCCAGCCAGCATGGGTTTAGGAGGGTTCGGTCATGTTTGACCAACCTGATCACCTTTTATGACCAGGTGACCCACCTGGTGGATGCAGGAAGGGCTGTGGATGTTGTCTATTTGGACTTCAGCAAGGCCTCTGACACTGTCTCCCACAGCACACTCCTGGATAAGCTGACATCCCATGGCTTGGACAGGAGCACTCTTTGCTGGGATAGGAACTGGCTGGATGGCCGGGCCCAGAGAGTGGCGGTGAACGGTGCTGCATCCAGCTGGGGCCAGTCACCAATGGTGTCCCTCAGGGGTCTGTGCTGGGGCCAGTTCTGTTCAATAGTTTTATTGATGACATGGATGAAGGTATTGAGTCTTTCATTAGTAAATTCACAGATGACACTAAGCTGGGAATATGTGTCGATCTGTTGGAAGGTAGGATGGCTCGGCAGAGAGATCTGGACCAGTTGGATGGATGGGCAGAGTTTAACAAGATGAAGTTTAATAAGTCCAAGTGCTGAGTCCTGCACTTTGGCCACAATAACCCCCTGCAGCATAATGGGCTGGGGAAGGTGTGGCTGGATAGAGCCCAAGAGGAAGGGGACCTGGGGGGGGTACCGGTCAGCAGCTGAACATGAGCCAGCAGTGTGCCCTGGTGGCCAAGAGGGCCAATGGCATCATGGCCTGTATCAGGAACAATGTGGCCAGCAGAGCAGGGAGGTCATTCTTCCCTTGTACTCGGCCCTGGTGAGGCCACACCTCGAGTGCTGTGTCCAGTTCTGGGCCCCTCAGTTTATGAAGGATGTTGAGATGCTTGAGCGCGTCCAGAGGAGGCAACAAGGCTGGTGAAGGGCTTGGAAAACAAACCCTGTGAGGAATGGCTGAGGGAGCTGGGGTAGTTCAGCCTGGAGAAAAGAAGATTCAGAGGTGACCTTACCACTCTCTACATCTTCCTAAAGGGTGATTGTAGACAGCTGGGGGTTGGTCTCTTTCTCCAGGCAGCAACAGACAGAACAAGAGGACACAGTCTCAGGCTGCATCAAGGGAAATATAGGTTGGATATTAAGAAAAAGTTTTTCATGGAAAGAGTGATAAGGTACTGGAATAGTCTGCCTGGGGTGGTGGTGGAGTCACCATCTCTGGACATGTTTAAAAGAAGACTGGATGTGGCACTCGATGCCATGATCTAGTTGAGGTGTTAGGGCCTGGGTTGGACTTGATGATCTTGAAGGTCTCTTCCAACCTACACATTCTGTGATTCTGTGATTCTATGAAAGAGCCACCATAGGACTTTCACTGAATATGTGCAAACAACACTAAGTCTCAAGTACATACTAAGGTTATTTTAAACTTGGAAGGTCATAGACAAGTGGATAGCTTCCATTTAAATATTCAAAACTATTAACAGGTAATATAATGTTCAGTATCTCATTTTCTGTGTTGAAAACATAATATACACCTAGATGAAAATAAAAAGGCAAAGACCTGCCAAAAAAAGAAAGAAAATATTTCCAGTGATGTCACTGGAAAACAGTTGCTTAATGGATCTGAGTATATAGGATTTAGGAAGAATGTGTTCAGAAGAGCAGACAGTTGTATGTACACTAGGTCATTCTTAGCTCAGTCTTTTTCGTAATACTGTCCAAGAAAGTGGGGTATGTTTCCATCTCAGGGGCATCAGTATATATCGAGATACACCATTTTGCTCCCTGTTTCTATGCCAAATTTATACTAGTATTACTGTAAGTCTTGGAGTGTGATTCCCATCTCTCATAAAGTGTCAAGCACAAAATTTGTAAAACAAAATTGTAAAGCAATGAAGAAAGCCAAGTTGAGATCAGAAATATGTGTTAAATGAACTCAGTAATCAAACTGTGAGACATATTTAACATATGTTGAATTAATTTATTCTGAATTCTTTCTCCCTATTCTGAGAGACATTTTTTTTCCATCAGCTTTGGTGCAGTTGATTTACTATAGATTTATACAGAAAAATGCATGGTGAATTTTTTCTTGTTCTTTGTGCTATATTTACAATTTTTACAGAAACATATTATCATATACATGCCAGAAAAAATTCTAAAAAAAAGTAATATGTCATATTATGGTGGGATGTATTTGCTCATACAACTTGAGCTCTGTGAGAATATTAATCTGAACTCTTCAATCACAAATGGCTCAAGGCCTAATTTTATTTCTGAACTGAGCTGTAATATGATGATTCATAAATTTTTGATTTTTTGATTTGAAGCAGTTATATTTCAATATCCTCTTAGGCCTCACAGAATTTGGAAATGTAGCAAACTCTTCTTCTCTCAATGACTAGATCTCTACCTAGCTTTTGTCTAGTCCAGCTGTGACCCTATCCATGGCCTCTAAATATTAAACTATTCTTTGTGACTTCAATGTTCAGATAAGTTTTGTGGGCTTTGTAGAACACAGCAGTAAATTGAAGTATTTGTCCCAAAATATATGCTATTTCTAACTTTTAACATACTTTTAATAGTAACCTACTGTCACAGCCAAAACCTAGCCCACAATAAAGCTGCTGTCAAACAACAGTCCTTAATTTAGCCTTTGCTAATTTGGCAATAAACCTATTCTTTTTCTCCTGAGACTAAATGTAATTGCACTGTCAATACTAACTATAGCATCAGTGGCTCATGGTGGAGCAAATTCTGGAGCACTCCTTACCAGTTTTGTGTTCTGGCTATTACATAATGATGAACTGACACTTTTCATGCAGTTGTATGTTCACATATCTGTTCTCAAACCACTTCTGTCTCCATTCTTAGCAGTCATTCCCTGGCAAAAACCCAGTCAGAGGTTGCGCACACACCCCATTCTGACTTCAGACATTTAGCAGGATGAAGACATCATCTTCTGGACAATCCATAATTTTAAATGCAAACCTCACTTTAACCTCAACCACTGTGATTCATCCTAATCCAACATTAATACTGCCAAAACTGTGGAAGAAACCGAAGACAATGATATCTTTGGTTCCAGGGGCATTGAGTCATTAGTTTGTATTCAAATTAGGATGTAAACTAGAGCCATAATTCAGTGGTTTTGGGGTACAATTTAAACTCTGAAAAAAGTGCAGAAAATCCAGCTCATTATGGCCTTCCCTTTTATGCCCAACTCTGCCAGCCTTAACTACATACTGAATTAGGAATAATTTTTCATGTTTGCAAGTTAACTCCCACTCACCCTTTCTTTTCTTTTGATGGTGCAGATTGCAGAGGCAATGACACATCCCTTCCACATTGTCTTCAAGGTGTGCTAGGTGGCTTGGCAGATGGTGATGTAACGTCTTTCCTATCATTTGGGTATGTAAGAGTTCAACAGAACTGCATCTGGCATGCCACTGCAGCTGTTTCAGGCATCTGTAAGCCCTTGCTTCAGGAGAAGCTTTGGAACAGCAAAACCGAAGCCTCAGTTTAATGGTATTCCAGTTTAATGGTATGACAGTAGTATCAACTTCAGTACTTCCATTTCTGGGAGAATAGAAGGTACCCCATCTAGCTTCTTGGTATTTTTTCATCTGTGGTTGTGAGAAACATTTAAAAACTTGAACTTAAATTCTGAATGTTTGGCTTCATTTACCACCTTAGAAAGTGAGGTGTTTGAAAACTACAATAGAACAGAAGGAGAGTCTGAGCTAATTTTCATCTTTAATTATTTTTATTCAAATGTGTAACATTTGAAGGATGTCATCAACAATGTTTATTTTTTGTTATTGCCAAAGAAATTTCAGAATATTGGGATTAAAAATGTATTAAATTTTAAACATATAAAGAGCACAGTGTGCATTTTTTGGAAATCTGAACTCTCTTAGACTTTGTAGATCTTATTTTGCAAAGCATCGAGATGCAGGCCATGAGCTGTCTGTCATAAAATGATTCTCCTTATAAAATCTACTTTAGGAAAAAAACCCACCTCCACATAACCTTTTTATGATAGACTAGGAAATCAGTTGCTCATGCAGATTGCCCCATTCTTGGTTTTCTTTCTATGAAGACCTTTTTGATTGATTTGTTCAATTGTTTTTAATTAAAACAAAAAAATTAAACATGCAATTGACAGAAATTAAGCTCAGGGAGACACTTAAATCATGGTTTGATAATGCTTACCAAGTTCATAGTGCTTTACTCAATGGTTGTCTTTATTAGGATGAAATGTATTGTATATGTTAGAAACACACCTGACTATAGACATAAAGGAACAGGGCTTCTGGGAAGAGACAATAGTTTTTATTAACCAGCAGATAAACTTGAAAATCAGACAAGCCTGGACTTACTGCATCTTTAACAAAGCTCCAAAGAAGAAAACAGTCTTTAAACAAAATGGTTGCAAGGTCATAGCTTCCATAATTTAAAGAAAATGTCTTCCTCTCAGAACTTGATTGGCTTTAGTTCTGAGCTATTGCTTTTGCTAGCTAAACAAAATAACCAGCTACTTGCAAAGATTCTTTTTGTCAGTCCTTGTAGGCTTCAATGAAATATTTTCATAACGTCCTTTTGAAGAGCTATATAAATGAACATGTTGGATTTATTTTTTTGCTGAAGTGCTATTATTGAAAGTTTACAGATAGTAAATCTGACTTCTTGGGTTTGTGGTTAATGCATAACTTCCCTTTATTGGGGGGGGCGGAAAAAAAAAAAAAAGAAAAAAAGATTTCTTTTATTCCTGAGCACATTCTGCAGGTCATGTATTTTGAGAAAGACATTACAAGATAAGATTTTAAATCCTTTTCTCTGAATAGAAGTACATAGTCAACTGTGGTCAGTCTCAGAGAGACTCTGTGACAACATAACAGCACTTGGTGAGACAGATATTTGGAAAAGACATTAAGAGCCATAAACCACCCACACACTGTTTTGTGACAGACCTTATGAAAAGGGAGTTCAACACCGTCTTCAGTGAGGCTAATATTCAGTTTCAAGATAAGAATAAGTAAAATTGAAATGAAAATTCTGAGTGGCATTTTGAAAGATCTGTTTGACATCCTGTGTCTTGTTTATTTTTTCTGATGAGAAAGAACATTATCTTGTAACAGGGAACAATTTCTAAATGTCAGTGATTTTTCTTCTCTTTGGGAACACAGACAATGTCAAACTAGGTTTACAAAAAATCTCAGTAATCAGTGTCAGATATATATTTTTCATAGCTAAACTCAGAAATTGAATATCCTATTGGACCCACAGCAAGCAGAACAATAAGCAGACCCACACATACTAACAAGGAAAACACTTGCAATCTGAATTTCTGAAGGTTAAAGAACTTAGGAAGAGCAAGACCATGCAGCTGAAAGCAGGCTGTAGGTGAATAAAATAGGTGAAATATAATAGCTGAAGTAGTCCCAGTAAATAATTCTGATATTCTTTGGTACTATGTACTTTCAAAGTCAAAACTGCTCTGTTGGGCCTCTGCATTGCCCATTGCTAGGCATTGGACCTGCCTATGTTAGAAAAAATCACAGAACACCACTCTTTGTTAATTCTCTTTGCTGCTATATCTCATTAAGATTTTTTTTTCTTTCTTCTAACTCTATTTCTGAAAATAGAAAAATTTTAAAAATAATACTTTTTCTTCCGAAGTGAGCAGATCAGTAATGAACACTTGGATAGAAGAGTTACTGCGGTCAGTATGTAAATAGAAGTGATATTGAAAAAAAAAAAAACAAACCCACAAAAAAAACCCCAAAACAAAACAAACCCAAAACAAACAACCAACAACAACAACAAAAACTACCCCATAGATTTCCTCTATAGGGAAGCTCTTATTTTGAAGTGCGGTGCTTACCATTACCAAAACTTGAAGAGGAAGTAAAAGAACAAGGCTTAGGGCAAAATGAATTAAAAAAAGAGCAAAAGTTGAATCCCAAATCAAAGCCTCCTGTGCTATTTTTTTGGTAGGTATCTATCCAGTTAGTTCAGATAAAAAACTTAGGAATTTTACTTCTTTTCAGATGAGTTACTGACCTAAACCCAAAAAGAAAACAGAGCAATCAAGGTCAAAATCTAAACAGATAAACATCAAATGTGAAAGCTAGAAAGGCTTAACAAAGGAGAACTCTGCTTTAAAAAATATTACCTACATTTGCAAAATTATTCAAACAACTATTGCCATGAATTAAAATTTCAGTGCATCAACAATGTCAGTTTGCTTCAAACTTAATTTTTACTGAAGATTGGTAATTTCATAATAAATATTGTGATAGTCATTGTACCTACATTTTTCATCATATTTTTTATTTCTTTCTTTTATGTTTTAAATCAATGTTCACGAAGTGATAGCTGAAGTTACAGTCTCATTAACAATAGCATGTTAATATTTACATGGTTGGTCATGGTTAATTACTATTCTTCAGTAAACACAACACATCAGGAAGCTGTGAAGGGCTTTTGAAGAGTGTATATCCCATCACTGCTACTCAGTGACCTAAATCAACCTTAATCCAAAGTTTGGTGTGACGGAGTTTCTAGCCTTCTGCATCTGAGCAATTAGCACAGAAAGAAAAGGCACATGTGCAAAGCTTTATGCACATAGATACAGCAAAAGTGTTCTCACAGCACTTGTGGCATGAAGGACCCATAGTGAGCCTGCAAGAATTGTGCATAGCTGAGCTGAGCAGAAAAGCTCCTCAGGGAAAGAAGAGGTAGTACTGGGTGAAAGAATGAAACTGGTAGGCATGACATGTTAATGAGCTGTGTCATAGCCATCTGAGGTTTGGGGAAGATAATTGCAACTTGAGAATAGTCATCTTTTTTTCTATTCAGGACAGTGTTCTTTGGAGCTGTCCAAGAACACTTGGTAAAACAAAGAAGTCAAGGAAGAGTCCTGGAGATAAGCTTTTTCAATCCAACATCCCACTGACTCCAACTAGCTGTTTTATCCTTAAACAAACAGAATACCAGATTAGTTTCCAGAAGGAATTTTGACTTGTAAAAACATTTTTTTTTTTTTTTTTAACATTATTTCACTGCTGGTCATTCAGTTCTTGCCGGATAAGAAATGAGCCTGCCTCTTTCACTTCTTGCACTCCAAGAAGCAAGATGGAGGAAAATTCTGAGATTCTCTCTGCTTTAATGATCAAGCAGAGGCTCTGTTTTTTGTTTCTTTGTTTTAATTTTCCAGCTAAGTGACTTCTAAAGGTTCGAGTTTATAAATGGCTAATGCCCCTATTCTTAGCATCCTTTCATGATTGTGACTAATTTTACATCTCTACCCTGTTTTGCTGTCCTCCTTTTCTTTTCTGCCTTTAAATAAAAGAATCTAACCTTACTAGGGTGAACAGGTTCTGTCAGCTAATAACATGAGCAATTAAAGAACATTCAACAACAAAGGAATGACCTGTAGTCTCAAGGATGGGTGGAAAACGTTACACCTTTTAACTATACTTCTACTGATAATTAACATTTTGTACCTTAGGTGGCTTTGTAAGCAGGTTATGTGTGTAGCAATATCATGGGATTATGTTATTTTTGACAACTATTTTTATTTCTCTCCCTCTGCCTTCATTTGTGTCTCTACACACACACACATACATACACACACATATATATATAACATTGAGTCTAATTCTGTTTCCTACTATGAAGTGTATAAAAACTGATACAATCACAATGGATTTGACAAACTACTTGGAAACCTTTCACAGGATTCAGCACGCTGCAGGAGTGCAAAATTAAGCTCTTTTGCAAGCTGTCCTGTCTCTGGAACTACAAGGGAAGACAGCAATATAAGTCCAGCACCTTACAAGACAGTACAACCAAAATGAAGAATCAAATGGAAAGCAGCTTTGCAATCTTCTTGTGAAAAATAAAACCAGTATTTTTTCTTCTTGGTTACCTACAGATTTATTACGTACACGCTACTATTTCACTCAAAAATAACAAAGCCTCTATTGACAAGAAGATGGTAATATAAGAGGAAAAATTTCCCCACTGTTTCCTGCAAGCCAGCCTCATAGATTTTTCAGATAAATAATGGCAAAAGTGTCCAAAGTATATGCATATATCCATTTCATATATATGTGGGTTTGGGAGTTGGGGGGAGATGGAGAGAGGGTTCCACATCACTGAGAAAGGCACATTTACATTAAAAATGTAGGAGTAAGAAAAAATCATCCATTTTTTCTGCGACCGATTCGCAAAAGTTCCCTTTCAAGAACATGAATAGCAGTGAACAGTTCAGCATATCTGTACATAGAGTGCATCAGAGAGGAAATGTATATGCTTAAAGAATATTATACTTGCACATCATAAGATCTGCTTCTCTGTTTCTGGAAAGACTGCAGAGTTGGCAGTAAAGACTCTCTTGTTCCTTTATGTATGAGCCAACACTTTGAATACCAGCATTTTCCCGCAGTATTAAGCTGTTACAACAGTGGTGGGAAGGACAAAGTGTTTGGGAGAGATCTGGTGTTGAACGCTACAGGCTTTAGAAGGCCACGTTTTGCAATGACAAAGACTGATTTAATGAAACTGTTATAATTCTAAAGCTTGATTTTTTACTGGACAAGGTTTTTTTATTAACTAATGAACATATAATGTGAAACTCTTGCAGTACAAGGCAGAGAGCATTACTTTGATGTTGACTCTCAGCTGTATAACATTCCACTACAATGAAATTTCTGGGATAAAAATGTTGCAATAAGGTGATTTATGGTGTTTTTATCAATAGAATACAAAGACTAGAAAACAATTGAGGGAGAGAGATGTGTATTGCTTGTTTGTTAGACTCACTAAATTTCAATACTGAAGAATGAAAAGTAAATTTGATTTAATAAAAGAATTTATAGATTGTAATGATGAACATCAATATGCCAGCCACTATCATATTTCCTCTAGGTCTACAGTCCGTAATTCTGCCCAGGTCTCCTAAACAGGGATAAAAGAAATCAGATACCTCAGAACAAGAGTCAAAGCAACAAGAAAGGTAACAGAATCAATAAATAAGTAAAAAAGAAATACAGTGGGGAAAAGCAGGTATTTTCCCTGTACCAGAATCCACCTTTTAGCTATGATAGATAACTATGTTTCTTTGGTGTTTTGTTGGTGAGTTGTTTGTTTTTTTTTTTTTGGGTTTTTTTTTTTTTTTTTTTTTTTAAGCAGGGAAAATTTCACTTACTGTTTAAATACAGGACAAATTATGGTCTTTATTTGACCTCTCTCAATTAATTGAAAAGTACTGAGAGTGGCCAGTCATGAGACAGGAAAAGTAGCTTTGTGCTCCTGCTTTAGAAGAAATGTTTTATGTCCACTAAAACTGCAGGAAGAATCACAGAATTTCATTAAGGTTTTAGGCTGGTTTGGTTTTTTTGTTTCTTTTTGAGAGCCAGAGTGAGTCTTCATCTCTCTCTTATTAATGCCATCCCACCTTGCAGAAGAATAATAGCAACTTGTCTATATAATTTTCTGATTTAGACGCTCACTCAGAGGGAGAAAGGTATTACTCCTAAAATTATACCTGTATTTTGCATCACACAATCAGTGCAAACATCTTTGGCATAGGTGTCACAATAATGCTCTTAATATCATACATATCTTTTTGCAAAATTTGAGAGTTATACGCTAATATTATATACAATATATTCATTGAATATATTAAAAAATAATTTGATTTTACAGAAATCACAACATAGGCAAACAACAGCCCAAACCACAATAGAAAGACTGCATCTAGTCTCCCCTTTTAAAAGAGATGTAGTAAATAAAAAAATTGATAAACAATTGCCATCTTAAATTATTTGTGAGAAAGGATTACAAGTTCAAGGATCGTCTCAGTTTTAATGTCCTGATTGTTTTATTAAATGCTACTCCAGTAACTCTGAATGAGAACAGTCATGGTGTCAGTTTCTAACGTGGAAGTCACATCAGTGGTGGAATCAGATTGCACTGAGATTTTGGATCGGAGAAAATGGATGAGTACTGGGCTAAGGACTCTGCTGAGACCTGTACATCATTGGCTAGCATTCCAAACCAGATGAGTAAGTTTAGGTGCCAACAGGAGAGGAAATACACATGCTAATATTTAAATAGTTTTCTAAGGTTGCCCTCCCAAATCTGGAAGAAATTTAGGTTCCTAATTCTCCATATAAGAAACCATATGTGTAATTCTGTTTATTATGATCCTCCTATATCAGGGGTTTAGATATAAGAAAAATGATTTTTTTAAAGCAAAATGTTGTTCCCATTTTGTTGTAATGCATTAATTGGGTTTATATTTCATCGGATTTGTAATGTTTTTCTCTGTATCACATGATCTGTCCTTGCCCAGCAGTGCCCATCCCCCACACTGAAATGTAACCTAACTCTGTTCCCCTCTCACTTCTCCCTGATTGGGTAGTGTCTTGTCCCTGCCCCCTGGGGAAAAAGCCCCAACATGGGAGTGGCGAGCTCTCTCTGGCACCAGTGAGCCATCGGGAATGGCTCCAGCCAAGCAGGGCAGGACTCGAGAATAAAAGCTGTAATATCTCACCCAGTGAAAGAGAGCCAGACTCTCTTACTTTTGCCATTGGTGGTCGTCTAGTCTTGTGGAGGAATACAACAACTGATGCCCAACGTGGGGCTCGAAGCCACAAAAGGTTCCCAAAAAGCTGGAAGAACCACTCGGGGAGCATGTGGCCGAGGAACCTCATGCAGGTACATGAGTCATGAAATGTAGCCCACCCACGCAGAGACACAGACCCACCCATCAGGCTTGGCGTTCGCTGTGTAGTCTCCGAAACACAGGATTCTAGAGGCCAGGGCTGCAGTTTTCTCCTTTGGACTTAAAGAACCCATCAGAGTGCTGCGATGAAGCCCCCCTGCTGCTCCCAGGGAAGGTGACCACATGTTTGTGGAAAGATGACCCTGGGATCCAGGACTAGAAGCTCTTTTTGCACCAAAAAGGGTCAGTCTCAGGCAAAAGGAGTGATTGGGAAGGAAAGGAACGCTGGAATTTTGGTGAGTACCACTTACGGTTTTCTAAGGGAAAATCTTTTTCAGAGGCAGTGTTCCTCAGGGAAAAGGTGTTTGCTTTCAGAGTAAACTTTCAAAGTGCTTTAATAGCACGCTTCTTTCGGCAGCCTGGGGCGGGGGTGGAAAAGGAAACTGCTTCCCCTTTTGGCTTTTTTTCTCACCAGCGAGGGTTTTTTTCCTTTTGGTTTCTCAGTCACAGTTAAAGAGGACACAGAAACTCAAAATCTGAGCCAATAAATGGGTGCTAGGCTGTCTGTGTATCAAAAAAGAATCTATTACCACATTTTAAGTGCCTTGAATGATGAGGAGACCCATTGTTCAAAGAAACAGCTGAGAAAATTAACTCTGTGGTTGTTTTCTCAGTTTCCACATGTATTATTTGAGCAAATAAGCTTCCCAGAATTTTGGGAGGCTATAATGAAAAAAACAGTTGAATCTGCCTCCTCTAACAATAAAGAACATGCAAATTTTGCTTTTTATAGCTTAAAAATTAAGTTTGCATTGCAAAAGCAAAATGAAAAGGGAAAAAAGCTAGTTCTTTGTGAATTTTCCCCAGCTTGTACCTTTGCAGGCAGTCCAAGTGCTCAAACCTCCCATCTTAGTGGACCCCAGGTGGGGGGGTCACAGGATGGAGGGGATTCCTTTGTCCAAAATGGCTGAAGCCATGTGCTCCTGAGCCATGAGGAGTCTCTCCCTTTGTCTGTCCCTCCTTCTCGCAATCCCTTCTTCTCCCCAGACCCCTCCTTCTCTTCAGTGCCACCCCCAGCACTGCCCTCTCCTCTGACTCTGTCCCCTACCCTCAAACCTCTGCCCTCTGACTCCTCCCCATGTGACTCAAGCCTCCAGCCCCTCCCTGCCCCCGGTTCCCACAGTTTCCCCGCCCACAGTCCCAGTTCCCACACCCCTGAGGGGAGGGAGGGAGGAGCCGGGAACCCAGAAGCAGGAAGCGATCCCGGCTTTTCTGCCACCCCTTTCATGTATCAACAGTCAAAAAGAGGGGGTGCTGTCCACAGTAATTGGGACCCCTTCCCCCAACAAGCGATTCAGGGTTTATGCAAGGCTCAGGCCAAATTTGGATATGAAAGAGAATACTTTTGCAACTGTTTAAAAGCAAATTTAGTGAGGAATACTACAGTTCCCTTTGACCTCCAAAAAGATTTACTTCCGGAGCTTTGGCAGAATCCTGAAATGGCTGTTGATAATAAGAATTTGCCAATTCGATTAAAACATCTGTGTGGTGGTAGTGAATGGGTCTCAGCCCTCAAGCAGGCTGAGGAAATTCCTTTAGCTGTTTTTGAGCACATTAAAGATGCCGCTTCCAAAGCATTCTTTTCAATACAGCCCGATGGGTCTTTCCAACATTACAGTAAAATAAAGCAGCTTCCATCAGAATCTTTTGTAACATTTGTGGAGCAGTTAACCTGAGCTATCGAGTTACAGGTTAAGAATGAAGGAGCCCAAGAACAGATCCTGGAGGAGATGGCTCTGGCCAATGCAAACAAAAGGTGCAAGGCAGCTATCCTCAGCCTGTCTATAGAACCAGCTCCAGCTTTACATGACATGCTCCAGGTGTGTGTCAGGAAGATTCCCTTCATAAAAGCTCATCAAAGCCACAGTTCCAGAGTCAAGACGCCACAAAAACCTGCTGCTGCAGACACCATGCCTCCTGTGCCTGTGCCACGGCCACTGCCCAAGAGAAGAACAACGTGTCTCCTGTGCAATCAAGCTGGACATTGGGCATCTCAATGCCCTTTAAAGAAGCAATTTCTGGACTTTCAGGACAATGGGGGCAGGAGGTCTCAAGGGTCCAAAGGGAATTTTTCAAAAAACTAAAATCTCAGCGCTTACTTGCACAGCGTGCCGATAAATAGGACAAGTCCGAGGAGGGGGGAGAGAAAAACTAGAAAATGTAAATGTTAAATTAAATAATCCTGCTTTAACCAGTTCTGCCTTTCAGCAAAAGTCACCAGATATGATAGTAAAGGATCCAGCGACCAGAGAAACAAAAAGTCCTCATGATCAGGTCACCTGGGGTCATGGGTACGCCTTTGTGTCCACTCCCCCAGGTCTCAAGTGGGTGACAGTCAAGGGGGTGAAACCTTTCATCCCTAAAACTGCAAAGCCACTGCAGAGGCCCCACAAGAGACCAGTGCTGCCTGGAGAAGGAGAAAGAGCCGAACTCTCTCCTTCTACATATCATTACTCCTTAACAGTGTTTTTCTGAACACTTTATCTTCACTAGATGCCATTTTTTTCTTCTCCAACTTTAAAGGTATTCAAGGTCCGAACTCTGAGCATCTCCCACGAACTGAGCCTTCCTCCTTCTCAATTTAATAAGAAAAGGGGAAATGTAATGCATTAATTTGGTTTATATTGTATTTCATCGGATTTGTAATGTTTTCCTGTTCCCCTTTAACTGTACCACGTGGTTTGTCCCTGCTCGTCAGCACCCATCCCCCACACTGGAATGTAACCCAGCCCTGTTCCACTCCCTCATTATCCCTGATTGGGCAGTGGCTTGTCCCTGCCTCTGGGCCCATCCCCCTGGGGAAAAAGCCCCGGGACGATGGGGCTCGATCTCTCTCCGGCACTGGCGAGCCACTGGGAAAGAGCTCCAGCTGGCAGGGCAGGACTCCAGAATAAAGCCAATATTCCACCGGTGCGAGAGCAAGCTCTTTCCTTTTGCCATCGGCGGTCGTCTGGTCTCCTAAAGAAACACCACAGGTTTGCACTAAATGACCTCCAGAGTTCCTTCCTAACTTATGGTATGATACTATGATTTTGTGGCATAGCATAGCAATATTCATCTCAGTTGTACCTGAGATGTAGAGGAACAACTCCATTTATTGCATCACTGTTGTAATGCATCATTTGGGTTTATATTTCATCGGATTTGTAATGTTTTTTCTGTGTATCATGTGATCTGTCCTTGCCCAGCAGTGCCCATCGCCCAGACTGAAATGTAACCTCTGTTCCCCTCCTGCTTCTCCCTTATTGGGTGGTGCCTCTGGGCCCTGCCTCTGAGCCCTGCCCCTGGGGGAAAAGCCATGGCAGAGGAGGGGCCAGGTCTCTCTGGCATCGGCGAGTCATCAGGAAAGGTCTCCAGCAAAGCAGACAGGGCTTGAAAATAAAAGCTGTAAAATCCCACCTGGTGCCAGAGAGCAGACTCTTACTTTTGCCATTGGCGGCCGTCTAGTCTCGTGGGGAATACTACACATTGCATTCCTACTAGTATTTTTACTTGTCTAGTTTCTTCTTAATGCAATTGAAATATTGGACATCTCATCATCAAGAGCTTAACATATCATGATCACTTGCATGAAGCAAAGAGCATCTTCTGAAGGAAGAGTCTGAGAAGAAGCTGAAGTATAATGATGTGACTTGCTGAAACAATTTTAGACAGAGATTTTTACATTTATTAATGTAAAAAAGAACAATATAAAATAACATATAAGTATAGGTAGCTTTTTCAGTGAAGTCTTAATGAATCCTATACTGGAAACTCTCTTTAGCAGAGATTTAAAGTGTACTGAGATTGTTTCGTAAGTCAGAAATAAAACAAAGGTAGCCTTTCAAAGGGTTACTCATGAGATAATGTGGATGTGGTAAATGATCCATTTTGACTGCATTAGTATTTTTCACCAGTTTTAAACTACCTCTAATTGTAAAAATACATGATTATGCCCTCAATAGTCAACTGCATTTTTTTTTTTTTAAATTTCTGATTTAATTCATATAGGAAAATTAATAAAACACATTTTCAACAAAAGTATTAAATAATCACATATATCTTTCCTTAATTAACACTGTTGGAGTTCTACAACAACTTTCCTGCTCACCTTGCTGAAGGACACAGTGTCCTGAAAAAAGTTCAAATGAGGATGAAAATACAGTTAAAAGAGATAAAGTGGGAAGGTAAATACATACTTTGTTTCTGACAGATTCCTGGTGACATGGGTAGCATCAGTCCTTGTTTGTTCTGACACAGCTGGATGGTGATGACCAAAGCAGGGCACTGCAAGAACTAAAGAACAATGGATAAATATCATACATCAGTTAATCTTTTTTGAAAGAATAGAATGAATTTAATTGAAGAAAACAAGATTTTCAAGTCCACATGTACCCTCTGATCTTAGTGACTATCTTAGAAGACCAGACATGAGTATTTACTTGCCTCATTAGTATGATATTCCTATTAAAAATATTCCTATTCTTGAAATCCACAAACCTTTGTATGTTTTTACCGATTCATGATTGCTATGTCCGTAACAAAGCACAAGACATCAAATAATTGATTAATTTGGTTAGTAATGTTATTTTTAGCTCCACCACATAACTGCTTAACTATTTAAAAATCTTTTCTACAAGCTATCATATTCCTGTGACAACAATTGCAGTCCAACAACAATTTGTTTATTCCTTGTCTTGTTTATTCCTTGGCAGGAGATTAACTAGAAAACGTCAGTCAACATGAAAAAGGAATGAGGCTATTTTCTTTTTTTGACTACCCCTTTAAGAGTGAAGTGAGCTCTGTTGAAAGAGCAGAGCCATGAGTTAGGAGCTAGGCTGACACCATTGGTGATATCAAAAGCTGTATATTAGAAGTTCCTCCATATGTACTTTATGTTTTACTTCATTTGTTTTTCCCTTTAATCACCAATAAAAGTTCTCACCTGAAAGATATTTGCTGTTAATCTGGGAGAAATCCAAAATGAACTCATTTAGAGAAGTGATCTCATCCTCTGAAACTTGACAGTGTGACAGGGCAGGTGGAAACCCACTGTGTTTGCGCAACAAGAATCTAAAATAGGAGACTTCATTTTCTTTGAGTATGTTTCCCTTAGGGGGTCTTCAGAAAAACAGGATATATATTTTCTTTTGGTTTAAGAAAAAAGGGTTGCTGACACTGGAATCTGCTTGCTGGTTTTATCAAGGAAGATGCATGAAAATATAACTTCAGAGATCAGTAAATTTATAATATACACCATCTGAACCTTATCTCTAGCATGAAAAAAGTATTCAGTTAATGTTCTAAAATAAAATGACCATAAAGTTCAAGAAAAATAGCCAACCTATACATGTTTATGTACTCTGTTTCAGCAGTAAATAAACATAGTTCGGAGACATACCCGGAACAGATTAACAGTGCAAAACAATTCCCTACGACTACATATATCCACTTTAAGGATTTTTAATTTGCTAAATATTTGCCTACAATTTTCCATCCAACTCCATTATGTGTAGTTAGGCTTTTTATTTGTATTCCTTCCTCATCATAGTTTACTCATGTGGAATAATGCTTTCAATTATTTTCCTTTGTATAACTGAAGTATGGTCCTTGGAATGGGGAAGATTCCTGTTATTCATGTAGTTATTGTAAAAGCTAGTAAAAGCTGGAAGAAAGCCACATCTCTTTTACTATAGCTGACACACTACATTGATCTAGCAGGAAATCTGTCTGTTACTGAGACAGATGGGGGAGCTCTGGGACTCAGTTTAACATGGTTGAAGCTCCTGCAGATGCTGATATCATACACTGACAGTAGCTGAAGTCTGAACAGCAGAGTTTACATGCCTGAAATAAATTGTTTTGATTAGAACCTTTAGGAAAGAAATTCATAAGGTACAGTTTTATTGACTACTTGCCAAACAACACAGACCTGGGCTATGTAAGCTTGTTTTGTTCTTGTAAGTCAAGCACCAACTGGGCTCTTATTTTCTAAGGTTATGGACTTACAGCATAATACATTATCATTTTCTCTGAATTATTACATGGAGAAGAATCAGAAACAGAATGCATATTCATTTCTAACTGTATTTGACCTTAGGAAATTATTTTTTAAGTAGTCTCTGCACTTTTTTATTTTCCATGGGAATCTGACAAATTTGCTATTGATAGAAATGTTTCCAGAAGAAAAAGGCACATATAAACAATATTTGTGGCAGTCATGAAGAATAAAATTATCACTTCTAATTATTATCAATATTGTGCTATTTTTTCATAGGAGGTTTTTTTAGGAGACATTTCAGGTTCTGTTTTCTGACAGTCAGAAACCACTCTATTTGTGGCATAATGCTATTATGATCACTTAAATAAACTGAAACAAATGCTGTTCAAGGCACAGCTAAGATTTCTTTCCCTAAGCAAAATCTATATAGTATTATTGTCACTAAGGCCATTATTTGTTGTACTGTTCTTTTAGAAATTAGTATGTATAGGTACTGTTATGTTCATTTATCATTGTCTGTTCTGGTCTAATGCATTTAAATGCCTAGTCTCGTAGCTAAAACTGAGCACATGAAATTTTACATTTTTTTGTACAACTCCAGTGATAGAGTTCTGGCTGTTCATTACCATTTTTATGTTTTAAACCAACATCTTCCACTGAAGATTGCTTTTATTTTAGATTTCTTTTTGATTTATTTTTTAAAGCATAGTAATTTGAATAATACTAAAAAACAAAATAAAACAAGACAAAAATATCCCACAAACAATCGAAGAGGTCATTAGCTGTATACACAAGCAACAAGGTTGCTTTATGAATTTTCAAATCTGATACAGCATCAAGATTTTGCCTCTTGTCCAGCTACTTCAGCAGATTGATTCATATTTTTATTGACAGTAGAGGCTAGATAGCTTTTAAACCTTCCAAAAATAAACATTATGAGAGTTGTTTTATGTTTTGTTTCCCACTTAGCTGAGACAACTTATTTTCATAGGAGAACCTGAGAATAACAAATATTAGATTTCAGAATGTCTCTTTTCTCAGCTATGAAGTAAGTTGCTTGACACAACTCTTTACTGACACCCGACACTACATGACAGAAGTAATAAATTGACACTGTGGTTCAGGGTGGGCTCAACCCAGACATGAAGGGGGCTCAAAAGCCCTCTCTGCAGAGCTGCATCCTGTCACCTGAACATTCCTCAGGAAGCCGTGTGAACAGGTCCTGTCCTTCATAACCAGTAGAACAACATCTACATATTAGAAATAGCATCTAGACAAAATGTTCAAAAGAAGTTAAGTACGTGGCTGAGGCTTCAGTGCTCATTCATTCATTGAACAGAATTCTGTCTCAGCAAAACATGTTTTGTAAATTATTGTTCCTTAAAAATAAGACAGCCTCAGGCAGCCCCATTATTAAACCAGCTTTGTGTCTTAAACAATCACATTGCTAGGAAAAAGGAGGCAGCCTATTCAGGCTTCTGGTCTGAATCATCCCCGAAATAGACTTTCTCTGTTGACTGTGTGCAAGAATTTTAGTGAATAATCTATATTTAGTTTGATTGAATATTTCACCTCAAACCTTCAACCGTAGCAACTCATATTCTTTCTTTTACCTAATTTGATGAACTCTGAACAGACTTGTCATAAGTGAAATCTTCGTGTTATGGTAGTACTGTGAGAGGGTTGTCTCAAAAGAAATAAAAAAGAGCCCAAAATTTTACTGTTTATTAAGAGTAGAATAGAAAATAAAATAGAAAATATCCTTATGTCTCTTTGTAAATGTGGTCATTGTTCAAAGCCTAAAAAAGGTAACAAAAAACTTGAAAAGACTGATTGAAGATTGATAAAACTAATAACATGGGACAACTGTTAGAAAAGGAGGGGGAAAACCCACAACACTAAACAGACCCATGCTATTAATGTTACAATAGAGATAGGGAACAGAAGAACAGATTTCTGTTATTTTCTGAGTGCCAATGAAGAAAGTAAATGGCACTAGCCTTTCACAGTCTCTTCTGGAACAAGAGAACATCAAAGAGTTACCTAACAGACAGAGTGGTGGGCTAAATGAATGCTCGATCTGGGCTACTGCAGTCATTACATTATGGTTTTGATCTACTGACAAACCAATCTATATAAAAAATGAGCCATAATATTTCTTTTGCTTATATTCTGTATGGGATTGTGTTTTATGACCCAGTGCAATTGCCCTTTTACAGGAAGATATATAACAGAAAAGAGACACAGAGGGTTTTCTCAGAAAGGCTATTTTAATTTTTTCATTTATACAAAAGCAAATCAAACTGAAACATGAAAATATGAATTGTTCATTTTACTTGGCAAATGTAGTACTCAGTGTCTTGTGTGAATTGCAGACATTGCTGAGAACATAGTGCAATTTATTAAAATAGCTATTGTTATGTTTAAACACATGGATAACCAGGGAAACATGTCCTCTGCTAATGCCAGACTAAGTTCCCTTCCTTCCCTGACAAAGCTGACAGCACAAGAGTTAGTTGGTTCCTCCAGGTTGCCTTGGGTCCTAGTTGACGATTCCCAACCTCTTTGTTAATTTAAACCCAGAAGCCTTGGAAAGTGATTATCTTACAGGCCTAAAGATACTGGTTAGTGTATATTCTGGAACAAAAGTACTGTTTCAAAGGATCCCATTTCTTCTGTAAATCTGGGTCTTGACATGTTATAGAATCCATATGAGCATGCCTGAACTGACATCACTGGAAAACTAATTGCAATGTATTTAACTATCTGTGAATAATTTTTTCAGTTCTATATACAATAAACAGATGAAGAAAGCATAATATGGGATAGTTACATTTTACAAACTTTGATCACATTGTAGTATTTCTTGGGAATATGTCATCTTGCCAAAAGGTAAAAGGACCATATGATCATCTAGAAGGCAGCATATGCAAATAAATATGGTAGCAAGTAAAACATATGTTTAATCTTCCCACTTCATCAATGAAGAGCTCAAGAGGTTTTGTCCGCACAAGACGACAAATCTTAAGGCTTAAACTGTGTTTCTGCTACTCCCTTTTTTCTTAGTTCCATAGTTATGTATCTCTCAAAAATCTACAGAATTACTTCTTTTTAAATAACTTCTAGAAAAACTCCTACTGCAAGTAAAACTAGACCTACACAGGCAAGCTCAAAATTGAAAAGTATTGCCTAAGAATGTACTGAATTTGTTCACCAAGTTTCACACATCATACATGATATATTTATACTGAAATGAGACAAAATAGTTCACAGTTTTGACAAAGTACAGGAAAGATGCATCAATCATCTCAAAGGATGACACAGTGGAGGATTTAAAAGTTGCACTTTATAGATACAAGGAGACAGAAAATCTTCCACGCTTCTAATAATTTGTTCCAGTTGTTAATTAGACATACTGTTAAACCTGTGTGCTTTATTTCTTATCTGAATCTAGTTAAGTTTGGCTTCAATACATAATCTTTTAGCATGCCTTCCCTTTCCAGATTACACAGCCCTGTAATGGTATGTATTTTCTTCCTGTATATCTGCTTACACAGTACAATAATATCGGTTCTCTGTTGTTCTCTGCTCTAAGAGCAGCACACCTTAAGGTGTTTGGGGTTTTTTTTGTGTTTTTTTAATTTGCTCGCATTATTTATTTGAATTTTCTACAAATTTTGAGTGATTACTGCTTTTTGTTTAAACAGATTGCTGTCATGTGTTGGCACAGTTTAGTTTTTAGTTATGGAGAAATGTGAAATGTATTTCCTGGTCAGGACCTGGGAATTGCTTTAGAAAGGACAGGGACCTATCAGAAGGTTAGTTGGGATATTGGCATCTGTTTTGACCAATGAAAATGTCAATTGCGACTTTGGGCCGTACCCATATAAAAAACCCTGATTTCCTGCAGGTCAGTCTTTTCCTTTTTCTGCCAGGGAGAAAGGTAACCTCGTACGGCAGCCGGGGGTCGGCCGGGCCCCGCCAGCCTGGCTGGTTGGCCGGGGCTGGGCTGAGCCGGGCCCAGAGCAGCGGCCCTGGCCGGGCTGTGCCTCCGGGACCATCTGCTGCCAGCAAGGGGGGCCGGGCAGGCCCCTGATAGCAGCTACGGGCCAGGGCGCACCCCAATTTAAACCGAGGGGTGGGCAAAAATGGCATTTATGATTCTGCCTGTTTTTCTGATTCCAGGCTGCTTGGGTGCTCTGATCTCTGATCTTTCTGCATGAGTTCTTCCCTCCCTCACCAGCGAGGCCTTGAAAATCTTAACACCATGAGCTACAGTGAGAGAGAAAAAGACTCTGGGCAGATTTAACGCTTTCCTGGCAAAATGAAGTTTCCAAGGCCTAACCCTTCCCTCAGAGAGAGAAGAAAAGGGACAGAGTGAACACAGAGAAGACACAGCATGAAGTCAGTGGAGCGAGAGTTAAAGGACTATTGGGACAGGGGGTTGAGGGGTTTGCCATTCCATTTTAGGCTGGTTTTCTTATTGAGCCATGGAAATGAACCCTATATTTGGATTATCCCTTTAAATAATGGAAAAAATATGCATTTGGGGAGATGATTGTTTAGGTTTGTGTGTGGATTTGAGCAAAGGTATTTGTGATGGAGTAAGTGATATTAATCCCATAAGATGCCTGAACAGAGATAGAGGTGGGAAGCCCTCTGCGCCAGTGAAGAAGTGAGAAGATATCTCTGTGCCTTGAGATGAAGAATCCTTTGCCTTTGGAGATATTCATCTTTAAAAGCTGGCAACCCAATATGCAAAAGTCTAAGATCCATGACCCATAAGTAGCTTGGGAAACTGCTCCTGGGAGGGTCACGAAAGCAGGTTTCCCCAGGTGGTTGTTTTTGTGACAGTTTAAAACCCACAAGAGAACTGTCCTAGGTTGTCAGTGGGATCCATGACTCTAAGAGACTCATCTCCTAAAGATTGGTGAAAGACTATTCTCAAATGGTGAAAAAGACTGAAAATCACAGTTTTTGTCTTTTTATGTCATTTTGTAGGAAACTTAACAGTTTGTAGGGGGGAGGGAAAAGTGGTTTTTGGAGTTTAATTCTGTTTTGTTTTAGTTTTTTTCCCCAACTTTTCTATTCTTATAGTGTGTGTTAATAAAACTATTTGTTTATTTTTAAGCTTGAGCCTGCTTTTCTTTTCTCTTAATCTTTCTCCCACAAAAAGAGAATAAACACTAGGACCACTGCACTAAATTTGGTAACCAGAATTTGGTGAATGTGAAACCACTACAATTGCAAATTTCAATTAAAAAAAAAGTGGCTATTTCAAGATTCATGTTACCTATGCCATATAAGTTGAATTTGGGCATATTCCACTGGTAATATTCTCAGGGATAATTTTTATTTGCTCTTTTTGAGGAATACTCATTCTAGAAGTTAATGTTGTGTTGTTTTCCTTCCATTTTTTTTTTTTTTTTCCCCCCCAGAATTTACCATTTCCATGAATGCACAATATTTTTTGAGGGATGGAGAATGCATCAGCCTCTTGGTAGAATTCCTCTCTAACCTTTGTTTAGATATCACTTGCATTTGCTCTCGTTCCATTTCATCTTCTTAAGATAAGAGCTCAAAGATGGTGTCTGCCAAAAGTGTGGCACTAGGAGATGCCTCTTTAGGGTGCTGGGTGTACAGTATTTATAATATTTGTGGGTGCTGTCTTTCCAGTATTTCTGTGCTTCAAAGGATTATTAGGTTTTGTGGTGCACCAGGTATACTCCTAGAGTTTGCCTTCTGGTTTAGGGTCATTGGAAGGAAATCAGCGTGACGGCCACAAGATCTCTTATCTAATGTTAAGCAGATCATAATTCTTAACATTGGGGTGCTAAGGAAAGTTGCTTTGCAACTACACTCCTGATGTGAACTAAAACACAAATGTAGATTCCTTAGAAAGTCTTAGAATTTCTGGATCACTCTTCCAAACAAAATTTTACCTGAAACCACTCTTTTTTCATTAGCACATAAACTTTTATGTCTATTTTTTTTTGTTTATTTTTAAAAGATATATTGATAATTTAACTTTGGAAAAATTCAAAATTATACATTATTTCAAAACCAAAAGTTGAAATATTTCATTGTTTATCTCTTCATTACCATTATTTAATTCTTAACTTCACCAGTTAAGTTTAAATAGAAAAATGTTATGAATGTTTTCTTTGAAAACAAAATAATTTTATCTAAAGAGAGAAAGAAAATTGCACATCAAATTATTATTTAGTCAACCATCCTTAACCGTAGTTTTTTCCCTCATTCACTACTACTTCAATATAAACTCATTGCACAGACCTAAATGAGGGAAGAAACACAGATTTATACTGAGGTCTTCTGGGTCAAGTCGTAATATAATACCAAAATTTACCCTACTTAGGATAAGTAGTCACAGGAAAATAAATAGATCAGGAAGAACAGAGCAAAGAGAAATCACCAGTGAGCAGATAAAGAATTTGTTAACCTTGTCCAATTCTATGATCAACTATTGTTATTTTTCATATCTACTGTAATGCAACAATTTATTTATTTTATTTTATTTATTTTTTTTTTTACTATATCCTGTGAGGGTAGTAATGTTTTGATTTATATAAATTGTTGTTTTAATCATTGTTAATTAAATATGGTATTAGTAAAGCGTCTAATATTTCTCTAGTGATCCTAGTCATCTGCTCTCTGAGGGCACAGTGAGATATCAGATTTTTAATTGTTGCTTAATATGTTTTTTATGAAGAGTGTAATGCTTTTATTAAAAAAAAAATATTTTCATGCTTTTTTATAGCACAGTCTCACAAATAAGAAATTTGAGTTCAAGAAATCTCCTTCTATAAAGAGTGTTTGCTACTCAGAGTAATACCGGTAAAACTAGAAGTAATTCTCAGGGCAGTCTTTGGGAAAAAAGTATTTCTTGTGGTGGTCCACAAAATTATAGTCTGCACAAACAAAACCAATGAAAGAAATTTAATTTAGTCTACATTTTTTATCTGAAATATGGCAGAGTAGAAGAATAGAGTGAAAATAAATAAAAATAAAACAAAAGCCACATTTAAAAAATGGAGTTTTAGAACTAGATTCTTGACTTCTTCACCTAGAGTTGGAATTGTATGCAAACCATGAATCTACTAGCAAACTTTATTGACATACAGTTTTAAAAAGTAGCAGCATATTCATACCACAGAATTAGAGAATTACAGATTAATTTATGTTGGAAAAGACCTCTGAGATCATTGAGTCCACCCAATATATTACAGAACAGATGAAGTTAATGTATTGATGAATCAGTTCTCTGCCAATATTGTCCACACCACTGGATGACTCAGGTCCACTCTAATTTCAGGATGCAAAGGATGTGGCTGGAGGGAGTTGATTAAAATTTTTCATTTATCATTTTAATGGTTGAACAGAAGCGCTAGAGTGAAAAAAAAAAAAAAAGGAAACAAATCCAAAATGTGTAGAAAATAGCAACAAATTTTACTTTGAATTTGGGAAACAAGAAATTAAAACATTGACAATAACTGGAAAAATAGTTCTGTTCACCTTTGTTTCATTTGAATGGAAAAAACACAAAGGGATCATACTTGATCCTGATCTGATTGCAGATGTAAGAGGCACTTCATCTGCACAGGACTGGAAGGTTATCTAAGTGGCAATCATGTACCTCAGTGCCATACAATGTGACCCATAGTTATGGCTCAGTTAATGCTTGTGAACAAAATTAATGCATTTCATTCTAGAACAGAAATTATTATGCATGCATCTTTTTTATGAGATGTTTTGGGTTTTTCCAAGAACAAAACCACTTTTTTTCTCTGTGTGCTCCAGAGAGTTTGGCAATGTCTCCAGTTGCAGTAAGAAACTAGTCCAGTATTGGAAGCAAAGTTGGATGAGAATGGAAAGCAGACACATTTTCTTTCTTGGCTGGTTAGTTTAAAAACAAAGCACACAAAAAAAGAGGTGTTTTTTCTGGTCTAATGGGGCTCAGTTACCATCTGTGACCAAAAAGAGGAAAAAAAAAAAGGAGTAGAATATCGAATTTAATTATACTGTTTAGGAATCAATCAATTTAAACAATCCTTTTTATTTTCAAAATTGCCTCATAATCTAAATTTTAGTTGCATCAAAAAAGAGGAAAACAAAACAGAACAAAACAAACAACCTCCACAAAATCCCCAACAGAAAGAAGCTTGTGGAACATATCTTTCAACAGCATTTTGCATTTATCTTTCAATTCCATGTGAATACTAAGCTCATTTTTAGTGTCAGAATAAGGATTAGCATTATCTAAACACTTTGAGTAAACAATTAATATAAATGTATAGATAGCACCTTTATTTTGTCAGTCTTCAAGTATCTTCATCTCACAGTGAATATAATATTTCATAATTAGATACCTCTACTATTAAACATTCTTCCTTCTGGATGGATTTCACAAGCCCAGTCTATAAAGTGGACACACATTGACCTTTTTTGGATATGGTAATAGTATTCAGTAATTTCTTAAAACTAAGCATTTTCTGGTTTGCTCTTTAGAAATTACCTGAATCTCCTTTTCTTTCAGAATTTACAGTTCTTGCCTAGAATTTTATTAGCTCATAAACCTGAATTTGATGTAATGCAAAACAGGAGTACTGAAAAATATTGTGTCAGGTTTTATCTACCTGGCTGTATTGCAGTGCATTAAGTGAAGATCTGACCTGCCATATTCCCTCCAAAGAGCTGCCTCTTGATAATGCAAATTGTGTGTCTGTTCTTTCTGCAAAACAAATGAGATGGTTCCTTATGCAATCCACAAAACCCAATTATTTTCCCATAGAATAATGGGAAGAATAGGACAGTCAAACAGCTATCCAGGTTCAGGAAATATCCAAATTTGGGATTTCATTTTACCTTCAGACATTTGATCACAATCCCTATTATACCAGATGAAAATTAATTTATTAGTCTGAGAACAGCAATAGCCCTATAGGATTAATATATTCTGACAAATTAAATTAGGTGTAGAATTATTCAATTTGTTTCCTTTTTTCTAGCAATCAGTTACTGGATACATCACACAGCATCAGTGCCTTCCACCCAGTCTTTGTCCATAGAACTGAATTTGGTAACTTCTTAACAAGTTTATTATTTTCCCTGCATATATATTATATTATTGACAATAAAGAAGAGGAAAATTTTGTTCAAAGCATCAAATTATTCAAATTAGTTATCGTAAGCCAAATGGATGTCAACATGTGCTATACTGCCTCCTACAAGTACTGTTATAAAGACCCATAAAAAATGGGTGGTGTGGCCTCAGGGAGGCATTGTCTCTTGAGGAGGTGAGGAACATGCAGTCATCCATATACTCTTTTTAGCTGAAACTTCAACCTATGAGGAGTTCCTGCCACCCTTAAAATAGAACAATAATAACTATGTGAGACTATGCCATAGCCTGGCCTATTTATTAAGGTCCTGTAAGTTTTCCAACTGACTTCACAGCTTGCAGAATTACAGTATATTTTTTCTAAGTAGTACTAGACTGAAACTCACATGACACAAGATGAAGCTAAACCACCTTTCTTAGGTCTCAAACAAGTCCATGCTTCGGGGGAAAACAGTCACCTTCTCCAGGTAACACAAGGAGGGGCTGAGTCCAGCAGAGAAGGAATCATGTGAGGAATTTAGGCATATACAGTATTCCCAGCATGGAACACTGGCAATTCATAGGAATGGTCCTAAAGGAACATAGGAAGAGTGAGCGAAGAGAGCTTCTGGATCAAGTTATCTGTTACCATTGGTGTTCATCCCACATCTTGTAGTTTGCAGTTACAGGGAATTTGGTGTGTTTCCCACCTTGGAAAGCTGCTGCAGACCCTGGAGCTTGAATGGCCAGACTAGCCTCTTCACAGGAGCAGGCCTCAAAGTTGGTGATATTTCTTTACCACTTCTTTCCTCTGGTCATATTTAATTACAGCCTTCTGCAATATGAACTCTTGGAAGTGTACACAGTATTCAGCTTGTGATCTCTTCACAACATTACTCAATCCTTTAGTAAACTATGTGCTGTTTTATTGGCCTTTAATTATAACAGAGTGGCAGGTCATAGCCATGCTACAAACAAATGTTACAGCCACTGAGTCCTTTCCGACTAACAAGTTCTTGATTATGGATGTTTTGGTTTATGTACGATCTCTCATATGCAAACCCAAATACATGACTATGTTTTATGTTACTGGATTTTATGTGATAAATAAGAGGTCTGAGAAGGCACTAATCTACCATTCCTAGTCCAAACTGATGGACTGGAGTAAATGGGTACAAAAGGCTATCTTCTATTCATAGAACTAAATGTTTACCCACAAATTTTACATCACCATCTTGTCTCACTTGCAGATGGTAGGAAAAAGTTGTGGTCTATTCCTTTAAAATAAAAGGTGTACAGAAGGAAGTGGGTGTGAAAAATCACATGAGTTTAAAGATTACTGTTTTATAACACTCCGCTCTTTCCAAAGAAAGCCATTTCCAAAATGGAAAATGCAGAAATGCACTTTAACTGTATTAAGCTATGTTAAAACACGGTGTTTGCTTTCAACATGAATAAATATAAGCATTTTGTATGTATTTTATGATGTATGTATTTTGGAAGTAGGACAGATATTTGCTCTTTTAGCAGTGTATGTTGTGTATATCATCACAGGTTAAGATTTGCTACTCAGTTCAATCATTTTTAAATATGTCAGTCATTACCTTTTTAAAAAAGAAATCATATAACAGAAAACATCTATAAAACTTCATTTCCGCTGATCTGATAGCTTTTTCTGTGGAATTACAAAATGCTAAATGGCTCATGAGGGTGAACCATAGCAAATAGAATCCTGATGTTCACTTTCTTATTATGCAACAAGACTCTGAAAATGTCCCAATAGGTGTAAGAGGAAAATGGAATGAGGTGATAAATAATTTATAAGTAGAGAAAACTAATCAGAACTCCTCAATTCACATTGTCCCTATACAGGTGCTCAATTACTTCCTCGAAGGGGCCAAGAGACCAATAACCTGACGTCTGGGATATAAATGAATTTTATTATTAAGGAAGATATTAAAACTTATATTAGTACACTAAAGTAGCTAATCTAAATTCTGTGCAGAATTTCTACCAACCTTTCATGTGCCCTTCTTGATAGGGCTGCTTGCACAGTAGTGAGTTTCACTAGAACAATCTGCTGATCTTATGCAAAATCAGTGATTTCACCTTTACCATAGTCAGTTCTCATGCAGCCTCTGAGAGGTTTGCAATACTTCTTTTATTTTCTATGTGCTTAACCTGGTCCTTTAAAGAACAAAATTTTCTTTATACATAAATCATATATATACATTAAGAAAAACTAATCGAAAAATATCCAAGTCTTACTAACAAGACTGTCTTCAAAGTTCATTATTCCAACTAAAACTGCCTATGCAAGAATAATCATGCAAAATTTACAATGTGAGCAGTGTGTATTGAACATCTGTATATCAGATGCAGAGCTGACTTATTTGTAAGTAGACTAAGCATGATTAAGGATGAGAAAGAAAAGAAATATTTGATTAAATACAGCAAGGCCAATTAGAATACTTTTTTTTAACCTTCGTAAAAAAATAACTGTTATCCTCATATTTTGTTGAGTAATATTTTAACCCCCGACTTACCTTTGGAAACAACAACATATATATAACATTCTACTGTTCTTCAAAAAACAGTTTCCTAATTGAATTGTGGCTGCTCAGTCTCAGGGCTCTGCAACCTTCCTTATGCATCTGCATTTTGCTGGAATTTCTTTGGTATTGCATGTTGACTGCAGTCAACAAGTGGAAGAAATGCTAGATGTTCATCTTTCCGGGGTGTAGGACAGAGTTGAAGACAGAGCTGAAGTAGCATGTTGGTAACAGATATTGTGCTCCTGGGTGATGAGGTTTTAAAAGCAGAGATAAGAGGTGTTTATAAATAAAAACAACAAATACTTGACTTCTTACATTACCAGGCATGAACACGTAATTTACTTTTACATAGGTATAAAACTCAAACTGCCTGTGTGATTACCAAGATTTTGAAAATAAAATAAACTTGAGATGATAAATCAAGCTTACCAAAAAGCATTCTCTTTAGACACAGCTATTGAAGTAGGTAATATTTGCTGAATATGGTCTGTATTCTGTGACCCTCTGCATTGTTTTCCCTAATGTATTACTATTTACTGTGTTTCACTTCGAACATTGCAATCTCTTTCCAAAATACTGCTCTCATGTGAGATGCACAAAAAGGATATGATAAAGAACCAAATTGCTCTTACTGAATTCACACACTGAAATGCAGTGGATTGCTAAATATCTTGCAAATTTTGCTCCCACCTCAATATATTCTACCATTTCTTCCTAATCCTTGTTCAGCTTTATCCAAGTAACCTCTGTAGCTTGTAACATTTCAATGACTTGGTTTATTTCTTCCCATCAGTTCTGTCTGACCTTTAAGCAGTCCTTGATTTGATTTCAGATATTCTACTTCATATCCAAAATACTCAATTAAGGTATTATTTCAGTCCTGATAGGAACACCTTTGTACTCAAAAGTTATGTTTGAAAAATAGAAAATATATCTTAGTATCTTAGTTTAATAAGATAAAATTTTCTTTATTTTTGAATAGACTACATAACACTTTTCTTATTACCTACTGATGGCCAAACCCACTCTGCTTTAAACAGTATTGATTTCCAGCAAAACATAATTTGGATGTAGCATACTAATGTATGGGTCTCATTCTTGGACAAGGACAAAATGATACCAAAAACCTTAGCACTTTCAGAGATATGAACTCTCACCATTAAGAATTTGTCTCTACTCTAAGTGTAGATATAAGAGAGTTGTATCCAATTCCAATGCAGTCCCACCTGTTTTTTCTTACTAACACTGTGCATTCTGCTCAACTCCTCCAAATACTTTAACCCTGAGACTATTAACCTGATAAAAATCACTCATTTCTGCCATGGCTGCAAAGCATATAAAATTTAAATGAAGGAAAAAAATATAGAACAATCCAGTAATTTAATGTAGAAAATACATAATTTACAAATAAATTCAAAACTTCAATTTCTTTCTCTTCTTCAGGTTTTAAATAAGCCTGTATTTCTTTCCTGTGAAAAGCAAAAATATAAGCACTTGAATCAACACTGCTTCGTGGCATTGATGCTAACCAATGCCATGAAGTCAACCTTTATCAAACTATATGTAATTAAAATAAAATGCAAATTTCGGTGTTAGTTTAACCCTTCTTTTTAGATACAGCTGGGGGAACAAAATTTCTGTATCTATACCTATATATCTCTATGTATTTTACCTTTTCACAGATCTTAAGACTCAAACATTGTCAGGTACTGATTCATATTCTGGAAATTGCTATGAAAAGCAGCATAACAAATCATTATAGTAGTAGATCTCAAAGTCTATTTTGAAGAAACTAAAGGAATTCATACACCGAGGTGTGAATTTAATTTTTACCCTAGCATAACCACTAAATGTTTCAGCTTTGCTCTATCTAAAATGAAATATATTTCTAATCTTCCTGCCTTCAAATACTTAGAGTTTCCTCATACAAAGAAACTTTAGCTATGCGACGTTTGCCTTGTCACACTGCTGACAAGGTTTCATGATGCACATGAAGCAAATGAAAACACTGATATTCAGTTATGTGGGATTTTGTTTTTATTTTACTTTTATTGTGCTAGTCTCACTCTTCACTGCACATTTTCTGTGCACAACTCCCAAGAGAGGGGGAGCTGACTGTGAGCACACTGTCATGTTCTTTGTTTTGGGTTTTGGTGTTTTGATTTCTTTCTTTATTTGTTTGTTTAGCTTGTTTTAACCCAGAGATTGGGTAGGGGTTTTGTTTGTTTGTTTGTTTGGTTTGGTTTTTTTTTCACTAGTCTATAAACATTCATATTTTTGAGACAATTTTGACATTATATTCTAAAGCCTTGGATTTCTCAAACTATTATTTACTTTATTAAACCTTTCTGAAGTGGCAAGAAACTTCATGGTAAGAATCTCAAATGAGCAAAACATATAGTTGTGCTACTTTGATGAGCAAATTAACTCCAGCTGAAATCAGAATGTTCTCTTTTAAATGGAATGCATGAACTCTTTCAAATTCAGTCTGTGTGAGCAGCAGTGACTTTAACATGCCCCTAAGCAGCTGGATATTCCCCAGCATCTCTCCATAAGTTGGAATAATCACACAGTGCTCAATTTTAGAAGCTGTTTTGGTCATTAGACCATGAGTTTAAGGTCTTCATAAGACCATCAGGAGCAGCTACAGGTACACTGCATGATCCAGAAATACATGTTAGATGAATTATATAAAGTATCAGTGAACACCACTACACATCAACTTCAAAAGCACATTATAGGAGTAGAAGTTCTACTTATATTTTGATCAAAGACTTGAACTGAATAAAATCATTATCTCAGTTAATTCTTCAAGCATCAATATCTTACAACAGCCCATTCCAGCTTGCCATCAAAATGTAACAAAAGACACCCGCTACCCCATAAGCTTGTGTAGAGAACTACATCATTTACATTATAAGTTAATTCTTCAGTAAAATTGCAGTTATACATGGATAATCTTTCTCTTGCATACTGTCAGCAACAATGATGAACATAAATATGCAGGTGATCTGTTTTTCCGTGAGCAAAACATCACAAGCTCATGTCCTATTCTCCTCCTTGTTTCTTTAAGTTGAATAAGTAAAGTCTTCACTGTTGGAATTGTTATTCCTACCAATCTTGGAATAGAGTAAAAAAGATATAAGTACACTTATTTGCAGAATTAAAGCTGTTTTTTTAGAAGCAGAAGAGTTAGAGACCTTTCTTTGTTTAATGGAAGCTCACATTTTGCAGAGCTCTGCAAAATATGGAGAAAGAACCTCAGGGATCTTAAGTTGTGTTAATGTGCAGTGAATCACTGCTGTAACTCATTTAAACTCTAATATTTGTGTATCACTGAGGGAACAGAGTCCTAAATTCTCAGGAGATGTGAATAGTTTGCACTGGCCTTTCTCATATTTCAAGACATGGCATTATCCTTTAGGAGAGGTCTTATATACCAAATACTCTGAGGCTCTATGCATTCATTTAGTAACTCAGCACCTTCTACATAAAATCAATTACACCAATAATTGTGTGAAGTGGTAAAAATATTGCTTACTTTTTTTTAAAGATACTGTTTAGTGGTATGAAGCTACAGAATGGGGTTATAAATGGATCATTTAATGTGAAAAATTTTAGTTATTCACATGGGTTTTGGTAACTTTATTTTGATACTATAGAGGTAGTATAATCTTTTGTTAGAGCTATACTAAACAGATCCAGTATATTCTTTCTTTTCTAAAACTAGGAGATTCACTGAGTCATAATAACAGCAAAAGAACTATAGGCTATTTGTATGTCTTCATGTTTGTGTCCATGTCATCAACTAGCAGGAGGTTTAAATACTTGAGTTTGCTGTCTCCTTACTGTTTAAGGAGTCAGGGATAATACTTGAATTCAGACCACAGAACCACCTCCAACATGATGTACTTTTCATCCAAATGAAACAACAGAAGAAAGGAGATATAAATTTCCTTTATCATCCTGAGATGGTAGTCTGCCCTTCCTACAACACAGATGATTTCTGAATGCTTGCAAGTTCGTAAGTACCCAGGAATGCATTCATAGATATTATTCACATATTTCCACTGAAACTGTGTTAAATAAAGTAAATGATGACACATAGTCAATTCACCATGAAGTATAGAATTGAAATGTAAGAGATTTTGTGATCAGCAATTTTACTAGGCTTATTTTCAGAAATATGTATCTTGGATTACAATAAATGGCCCTTATGCTTTGTTTTCCAAACTTATTCTAAGAAATATATTTCTTGAAACACAATGGCCCTGATGCTTGTTGGTACTAAGTGGTTATTCTTCAAGATTTTGCCCATCCTTACCTGAGCATGAATGAATACTGAGAGCTTTGATTTATGGATAGATGTATTCAGTATTTTTCTAGTTATTTAACACAACAATGTATTTTTGATGACTTCGCAACTTTCTGTAAAATATTTGGCCTCAAAATCTCTCCTAGTCACAGTTCTTCATTTGGGAATAGAACAAATAGTAGAACTTCCAGTTCAGTAACAGAGATGGGAATGAAGGAAGGAAAGGGAAGATTCTCACCTTAGATAATTTAACTTTAGCTTCTAAACATTTGCATATACAGTTATCAACAACATTAATGAGAACTGAGTATTCAGATGCCTGTTACAAGTTGGAAATTTTTAAACTGAAGCTCCCCTTTAATCATATCACCCCTGTCTGATACTTTGTCGAATGAGCTCAAGGTTCTTTAAATATCGGAATGCCGAGATATCAAGTACAGATATAAAGGAAACACATATGGCATGAAATAGGAACAGGGCATATGGAAACCCTAATTATGCCCCAAGGGAAAAATCAACAGCTGGAGAAACAGAAATAGGAGCAATTCTGTTCCCTGGAAAATTTGGGTTCATATCCAACTGGATTAAGTAAAGATTGTATCTGGCCTCCTATTTTCTTTAAGAGGCTCCTCAAAAATGTATCAGTAGATAAAAAATTGGTTACCTCATCTTTATTTCTATGAAACGAGTATGAGATTTTTTGTTTTGTAATTTCCAGCAAAACTATTTTACCGATTCAATCAGAATGTCTGGGTAGTCAAATGATGACTAAACCATCCAATTTTGGTGCTGGTGGATGACAGTGAGAAAGGCCCATATTGAACCAAAATAAAGCCACAAATGTAGCCACTGCAAAAGAAAATTAAATGTAGGGCTCTAATGATTACTAGAGTTTCAAAATTTCATAAACTTACGTAATTATTTCATTTACACATTTTCACAAATACTTTTTTAATATTTTTTAAATTTTTTTTAAGGAGCACACTGTTTTAGTAGTAAACTAAAAATATTTGAGACTTTTTTCAGACTTTTTTTCCCTAAAAAAATGTAGTAAATTTGCCATCAACCTGCAGAAGTAGTAAATTGTCAAGGTACTTATCAATATTTTTTAATATTCCTCCAATTCTTATTTGTTGTGTCTTCCAGTTGCTTCTCACATGTTTACAAAAATTGTATTTAATTTCTCATATCTATGTTATTGAGAGACTGTAAATATTGAAAACACATGCATGACTAACACTATTTCTTTAATTTAAAACATATGTTAGCAGCTTTAGGGAGTCAATTATTCTTTCACAGTTTTTAAATTTTAATATCGTTCAATTTTGTTATCAAAGACAAGTGCAAAGGATCCTGCACCAGGGGAAAAGTAACCTCACACACCAGCACAGGCTGGGGTCTGACCTGCTGGAAAGCAGCTCTACAGAGAAGGACCTGAGACTCTCTGGCGGTACAAGTTTTGTCTTATTCTGCTTAATATGAACTTTTATAATGGACTGTTCCTATGTACCTCCCGGTTTTCCCTAATGGTTTCTTCCCCACCTGTTGTTTGTTATATAACTAGTCAGTACTTGTCAATCATTCCTTCCCTCACCTGCCCCTGCCAATCCTCTCTCTCCCCTCTTGGGCGCCCTGTCTGTCACTCTGAGGCCCTTCCCTGAGTTCTGGAAAGTTCCAGGGAGGGCGTCGAGTGATAGGCTGGGGCCTGGGTGACCCCCTGCCCACATCTTGTGATTTGTCCCCAGTTATGAAGTTGACTCCCCCGTTACACCCCTCTGACACCCCCATTGGCTGATCTGTTGTCGCCACCCCTTGGTCCTCCCCCGGTTATAAGCTTGGGTCAGACCCCTGATCGGGGCTCTCCTGAGCGGGTGTGGAAAGGTGTGGAGCTCCTTGCTGGACTCCCCCGCAATAAAATACCAGCTATTTCCCCTCAAGAGAGTCGACTCTTTTCTGGTTGCCGCGGTCGTCTGGAATATCACCTAGCCCTGTTGCTGGTGTGGGGATCCAAGGCCCCACAGGGAGGAGGCTGCTTGCCCGGTCCTGCAGCCCCAACCTTAGATGCATCAGCCGCAGTGGAACAACTGAGCTAGCCTGCAGTCTGCCCCTCACAGGTGTTCCTGGGACACTGTGACAGACTCCTGATGGACAAGGTGTCCCTGAGCCAGCAGTGTCCTTGTGGCCAAGAGGGCCAATGGTACCTGGGGTACATCAGGGAGAGCACTGAGAGCAGACCAAGGCTGGTGATCCTGCCCCTCTACTCAGCCCTAGTGAAGCTCATTTGGAGTGCTCGGTCCAGTTCTGGGCTCCTCAGTACAAGAGAGACACAAAGCTCCTGGAACAGGTCTAGATGAAAGCTATGAACATGGTTAAGGGACAGGAGCATTTCTGTTACGAGGACAGGCTGAGGGAGCTGGGCCTGTTCAGCCTTGGGAAGAGAGAACTGAGAAGGGAGCTCATCAGTGTCTGTCAGTATCTGAAGGGAGGGTGCCAGGAGGATGGAGCCAGGCTCTGTTCATTGCTGTCAAACAAAAGGACAAGACACGGTGGATGGAAACTGATGCACAGGAGGCTTCACCTGAATATGAGAAAGAAATTGTTTATTTTCCAGGTGTCCCTGCCCTGGAACAGACCGCCCAGGAAGGTTTTGGAATCTCCCTCACCAGAGATATTCAAGAACCATCTGGACACAATCTTTTGCCATGTGCTCTAGAATGGCCCTGCCTGAGTAGGGAGGTTGGATCAGATGACCCACTGTGATTTCTTCCAACTTGGCTCATTCTGTGATTTTGTGATTCTGTGTCATAAGGTGTTATACTTACATAATTTACAAAAAAATTCTCAACATCCATTTTCTGCAGTATTCCTTAAGGTACGCTAGCAAACCCATTTGTACCTAAACATAAACCCCAACTCTCTGATTTTCAGTTGTTTCATTTGATTATTAACTCCAATTACCAACAAAATATGCCAAAGAATGCATTTAGTGCAGTGTGATGCTACAGTGCCTGTTGCAGGTTGAGCTCTGGGTGGTGTGAGCCAGAGGCAAGAGGCTGTGAACTGGCACCAATCTTTGCATAGCAAATGGTGTGAGAATTTGTGGCACCAGCTTGGTGGCCAGACACTCAGACACTCAAGAACCAATTGCCACAGACTCTCAGGTGCTTAGACTGGGAGGGTATAAAAGCTGTTTCTTTTGTTAGGGGTCCCTCCTCAGAAACACAAGCTTGAGATGTTATTCTGTTGCTGCACCATGATAAATTACTTCAAAGAACCAAAGGCCTGAGTCCCTGTTACGGCAAGCCCAGCAAACCTGGTCTGACTGTGTTAATGTGGTGAGCTAGGTAGTCAAGTGGGTCCCTTCAGGTCACTGGAGCAATCCAGAACTTCAGTCCCAGGAGTTAAAGCCTCACGTGGTGGGACTGTGATTGACAGAGTGACTCCTGAATGGTCAGGCAGCAAGTTTTCCTTAACAAATATTTAAAAGACATAAGAACAAATATCTTAATTTGGTATTTCTCAATTCTTCAATTATCCTTCTTAGAAAAAAATTTACTTTTCTTTAAAATGGTTTCAGGAGGTCAATGTTCCTTTATTTCCTTAATTTACAAAGTGCTCTTTCTTCCTTTGAAGAGCTTAGATTCTTGTACCCTATTCTTACTTTTGAAAATATCCTCCTTCAGTACATGCATATGATCTGTTGTTTCACTTTACTGCAACACTCCCAGTAACTTTGCTATTTGAGTAAAAATTTTCTGCAGTGACCATCTGAATTTGCTGCCTTTGTGCTTTCAGATTTTCTTGTTTTATTTTTTTTGCTTTCAAGGAGATGTTTCTTGTCAAGACATGAAAAAGAATGTGGAAACAACTGCCAGAATTATTGCAGTATAATAACAATAACTTTAAAATAACAGGACAAAAGGAATGATATTGTATATTCAGAGCAATTAAAAAAATTAATTCCAAGTACCCAAATAGACAACAGTTTTTGTCTCTTAAAAAAAAAAAAAAATTGAAAAATAAAGTATTTTCTCTCTGATCCTTCTTCTTGCGAGATATACTGCAAGAAAAATTCTTTCCCAAACACATGCAGAGAACGTGTTTACAGAATGTGTTATAACCATTACATTTTTTTTGACCCTTACTTTTTTCTTTCAGTGTGAGGATATTGGTAAGAATCTATCTCACATTGATTCCTAGAAATCTAATGTAGGCTCCAGAATGTAAATCAAGTAAAACTGATGTGCTGTAGAAGGTTCAAGGTCTGATCAAATTAATAGCACAGCTGTATCTTTTACAAGTTCTGAGAAAACTGGATGACACATTGCATACGCACCAGATCTTGATTCCCCCCTGGTGAGGCATGGTGGGGCATGAGCAAACTCTGCAGCTCTTCCCTGGAAGACATCCAAGTTCAGCAGTGTTCTGAAGAGAGCCTAGTGGCACGGACAGAGGCAAGAATTTTTGGGTTGGAGAGCAAGGGAGACTACAGCTAAGAAGATGAAAAACAAATTCAAATGATTGCTAAAGGATGGGATCACAGGAAAGTGACAGAACTCCAGTTTCAGCTCTCTCTGCTAAGAGCACACAAATATATTTACTACTTCTCCTTTTTTTTTTTTTTTTTTTAATGCTTTGTTAGAACACAGTTAATGATTATTTTGAATATTCAGAATAAATCACCGTTGAAATATTCCAAGAAAGGGATGGCAGTTTGGTTTGAGCCTTCAGCTTGAAATATGCAGACTCTGTAAATCAGGTGATCAGTTCAGTCTTCTAGGGTAAAAAAACTGCATTATGTAGTGATGTTAAGAAATTCCTTCTTAGAGGATAGAGGCTCAAAAAGTCTCTACAGACTAGACATTCTAAAGGGGCTTTTGCTCCTGACAAAATGATTTTTCTGTAAGTATTTCCTCTCTGAATTCCTGAACCCTATCTATGATCTTTACTCATTGAAAATAGGAAATTATCTCATAAAGCAGTATTGATGCCTTTTTAAGATGTTTTTATTTTATTAATTTTATTTTAAAAAGTATTTTATTAGAAATATTGAATCAAGTCTAGAGATTTTCAAACAGACATTTTCATAATTATTTTCTTTCCATAAGGAGGTCAATTGTGTATGTACTTTTCTATATGAAAACTTCTACTTGAAGTATGTCAGTGTGATACTGATTCCTAAATGTCATGGATAAATAACACCACAAAATAATACAATTTTAAAAAAACTAACTGATTGAAGACAATATTGTCATCAATATACAAATTACTATTTGTATAAACTCAGCACACACTTTTTCATGTCCAGAAAAGTAAGTACTAAAAAAATACCCATAGTAACTCAAATTAAGTACTCACATGCTTTCAATATCTCTCAATACGAGTCAGACTGGGGAGAAATAAAAGAGGGGGTGTTGTGAATTATTTAGGTTTATACTGTATTTCATTTTTATATTGGGTTTTGCTGTACCCCAGTTCCCCTAGAAAATGTACCATCCCGAGGTTTGTCCCTGCTCCTTTTCCTCGCCCATTCTCCCACACTGGAATGCAATCCAACTCTGTTCCACTCCCACCTTATCCCTGATTGGGTAGTGGCTTATCCCTGCGTCTATCCCCTTCCTCCTGGGTAAAAGCCTGGAAAAACACAGGGATCAGTCTCTTGGCTCAGGGACAGGGAGCGGGCTGCTGACCCTGCGGGGGCAGGACCACAGGAAAAAGACTGAATAAAGCCCTGATTTCCCCGGATCAAGTGCAAAGACCCTTCCTTTTGCCATCAACGGGGGGCCTGCTCTCTCTAAAGGAAAACGTTCACAGCCGCTTTGGGATCTTTAGTGCCCTGAGGAAGAATCCTTCCAACGGTGGTTGGTCTCTCAAGCTAGCTGAGGCAAAAATGGAACCAGAGGGCTCAGAGAGAGAGACCCCACAGCAAGGGGGATTTTTTACTTTTTCTTTCTTTTCAAGAAACAAGAGATATTTTGTACTGCTGCTTGTTTTGATTCTTGTATTGAATTTTTGATGATACACACCCTTGCAAGTTTCCTGGACATTAAGGAACAAACAAGTGGGCTGGCAACTGGATATATTATAAACATGATCTATCCTTGGAATAAAGCTAATTTAACAGAAAACTAACAATCTCATCTCTATCAGTGTCAGTCTAACATTAACGGGCACTGTGGTGTTTCTGAGGCAAGTACTGACTTCATTTAGAGTCCAGGGAACCTAGAGATAGTAATCAGTGTTTAAAACTTATAACACAGAATATACTTAAAACAGAATAATAAATAATCCTAAAAAGAGAGCAATACAAGCAAAGCCTTCAGCTTTTCAGAATCTTTGAAAGTTTCTGAGTACCCCTGGAAACTCCGTAGACCCTTTTATGCACTCTCAGGCTCCCACTGTTTGTTTTTTTTCCTCAAAGCCTTGTGTTTAATTTTCCTTTCTACTTTCTTTCCTTATAGCCAGAGTTCATCTTTGCCTACATTTTTGAATACCTGAAACAAATCTGTCTTGTGAAACAAAACTGAAGACTAATTAGACTATATCCATATCATCTGACTTTATTACAGAGGTTATTACTGAGACAAAAAACTATCAGAATGAGCCTTGAGGTGAAATATCTATTATATTATATGGAATAAAGTCTGTAGCATCACTTACCAGCTCTCTTGCCTTTTCTTTTCTGTGTATTAGCTACATTTAGGTATGCAGAACAATATACAGGATTTTCTGTTAAAGATCTAGATTTATTATAGCTTAACATCTTCAACTTAAATTAAGGTTCCAGAAGAAAAATCTAAGAGGAAGAAAGGGAGTTTCAGTATGCCAAAATATAGCTCCAAATGCCAAATTATAGTCCTAGAAGTTGTTACAGAGGGTAGTGAATATTATATTTCATTGGCATTAAAATATAAGCAAGCCTGTTAAATTGTGGATTGGCACTAGATGTTTGCATTGTAAAATGTGTGTTGATTTTGATGTACAAAATCAGACAGGCAAGACAATCAATCAGTACAAGATCAGATGAAATGGAATTAAATGATATGTAAGTTTCTCTAATGTCCATCAAATTGCTAATTTAAATTAGAAGATACATCTATCACTTGTATTTTTCATTTAATGCTCGCTTCCAGTAGGAATTTTATTCCAGTTAGTTACTTACTGAGGGTCAATAGACTTAATCAAGGCATAAAATTTACACATATTTAAATTCTAATGACCTAACATTCCTAAAGATATTCATTCACTTTCTCAAAAATAAAGATCTATAGGTCAAGCACCATTTGAAACTCATTACAATATTACAATATGTAAGATGGTGTCATAAGGCTATCAGATACTAAAGATTTTTAGGGGACTCACTGTTCTCAGCAGCTGGAGGACTGGTTATATGCTCTCATTACTGACACCCATCTCACATTACATCAGCGAGCCATCAGTAACCCATCTTAAAGCGACTGAATTAAGCCTACAGTGTGTGTATTTCTTTGTAATTAAAGAAATGAGAAAAGTACCTTTGAAGATCAAAAGAGTAGATTTCCCTTCTTGATTCAAGTGCCATATCTTAGGTTAAAAATTTTCCTTTTGTAAATACTAAGGGACACATATCCATTGACTGTTCCAGAATGCAGAAAATCAGTAGACAGAAATTAAACGTTTAGGTAATACAGAGTGGATTTCAACTTGTGCATCTAGTAGCTTCACCATTTTTCATTTTCAGTTGTGTCATTATCATCTCCAAATGCAAAACAATTGGATGCAGTTTTTTCTCTCTCAATAACTGTTTTCCTCAAGTAAAGAAATATTTTATTAGGTTTTACTTTTCTTTGAGCAGGACATTTCTGCAGTCTCTTTGATGTTGTGTCTGTGGGACAATCTGCAAAGAAAATGTCAACAACAATAAAGTAATGAGAATTTTTCCCCCAAATGTGCTAAGTCTTCAAAGTTTAAAGCGTGGGTAGCTTCTTTTAACAGATTTCAGAAAAGATTGTGACATGTGAACAATTAGCATTTGGGGAGTAGCCCCTGAAAAGAGTCTCAGAAACATCTGTTTTAATGATAAATTAAATTGTTCTAAAAAATACAATTTTGGTATTGTAGTGTATTAGGAATCTTCATTTTTTATTTCCCCACATACCTGCTTTATTAATTAATTATTGAGGGTACTGAACTGCCTTGTTTCTTTTCTGCATATATATATATGCATAGCGATCACTAATGCAATTTTTTTGTTGTTTACTGCTTTTTATTCTTTTGCAATATGCACTTTTAATTTTGAGTGCAATCTGCCCATCTGTAATGAATTAAAACAAATGCATACTTTTTTCAGTGCAGTTGCTTGTGGATTGATGTTCTCTGTGTAGATAATAAGAGACCAACCTGATATTCCTTGCTAAGAAATACACTAAATTTACCAACTCTGTATGCCTGCTTTTTGTAAGACGCTTTCAAAGACTTGTGATTTTTGAAGATGGCAACATATTACATAAAGAGTATTGTGCTTCAAGTTACACAACTATATATTATGCAGCATAATTTGATGAAATACTGTGAATCTGCAATTCACAAAAGCAAGTGTTCAAAGTAGTTTTTTTGGCTTAAGAATACTTGTTGTGTTTCTGTTATTTTTCCAGCAGTATGATGTATAGACACATATTCTAGCTCTAAATTTATGAGATCAAATTCCAAAGTGCAAGGAACACAAAATTCCATATGGGTAGATTAATCCTTCTGGAAGGGTTTTTCTTTAGTTTTTTTGTTTGGTTGGTTAGTTGGTTTTTTTTTAACTTCTAATTTTTACTAAGAAATGGGACAGCTCCATAGAATCATCGATTCACAGAATCATAGAATGGTTTGGGTTGGAAGGGATTTTTTGAAGGTCATCTAGTTTCAATCCCTCTGCCAGGTGCAGGGACAGCTTTCACTTCACTAAATTGCTTAAAGCTCCATTCAGCCTGGTCTTGAACATCTCCAGGGATGAGGCATCTACAGTTTCTCAGGGTAACCTGAGTGCACTGCCATAGTGAAAAAAGTGAACCTAAGTTTAGTTGATGTGAGTTTATTTCACCTAAACAATCCTTTAACACATGAAGTAAAATAATTAAAAGTGTCTCTAAAAAATATGACATTATGTTGCAGTCCAGTTTTTCTATAGCCAACTTTTCACAGCCATTTAATAGTCCAAATATGCAGCAAAACTGAAAAGTCCCATTCAAAAACTTAATTTTCAGTAAAATCTAGGAAGAAGTAAGTGTATATACATGAAATAGTACTGTAAAGTTCTTGTGCTTCTGGGCCCAAATAATGTCAAGGTTGAGGCTGTTAATTATTTGTACACTTTTTAAATCCACTAGAGGCCTACCTGCAGCAGAATAAAGACCTTTGAAAACTACGCTTTTAGAAGACCTTGGAATAAGAGTTATGCCTCGGATAAAGGTAAGATGCAATTCACCTAATTTAGTCTTCAAAGTTAGATGCCTAATCCAAGCTTGTCATTCATGCCAAATTTTTCTTCAAAGTGAAGAATCAAAAGGAGATACCTCCTGAGAGGGATTCGTCCATTCTTAAGACAAACCTTTAAGGAATGTAAGACAAATTGTCCTCTAGAAAAGCCTATCTTCTTCCTTTCCAATGCATAAAGGAGTTAAATCAAGAACTTAACTTAGACTACATGCTTAATTTCTGGACAATGAAGGATTAAGTGAATCTTACCATTTTTTCTCTCTGGTGCATCTTCAGAATTGTTTATTCCTTTTCTTGCTGTTCCTTTCCCACAGGGACTATACTGGTATATCTATTGTTGTATAAATACCAATTCTCTAAGATACTGTAATTTGTTACTGTGATCATCAAAATATTTTACATTATGTTTAACTTATTGAATAAAAAATTATGCAAGACAATTTTGCCTCTTTTTTCACCTACCTCCTGTCAATGTCTATGCACTTGCATCATATTTTTCCAGAATTATATAACAGTCAGAGAAAGAAACTGAGGGTTGGTTTTGTTTGTTTGTTTGTTTTTTCCCCCTCAGTAATAAAAAATGGATTTATATCTATAAACTCCTGTAGACAAAAGAAAGAAACAATATAGAAAAAATCACAATGTTTCAGTCAATGCATCTTAAGATTTTCGTCTTAAAATTTTGATGGTAAAATTATATCAGAGAAAATGCCAGTTCTTCAACTACAAAATTAGAGACAATGATTGTAGGCCCAGGGCCTGTTCCTGTTGCTCTACATCCCAACATAGGAGCAATGGGATTCCATGAAGTAAGCAATACTTTTCAATGATAATAGACTGCAAATCACAGAGTCCATCCCTTGCCCTGGGGATTAGTGAATTTAACATTATTTAACAGTATTATTTACTATACTTATTTTTTACAACAGTGATACCAAACACCCCAAGTATACTCAAATGGCCAGAAGCAAATATTTTAATTTTGTGTAGTTGCTAGTGTTAACAGTGTAATTGCAAAGATATTCTTGCATTCAGCTGCTTCAGATTTTCACAGTCAATTTTTCTGCCTGCAACCAAGCATTATATTTACACTTAAATAACTAAAAGTTTATTGATTTTTATGGGGTGGGGGGGGGAACAGATCTGAATCCAAACTGCTGGTAGCTAAAGAAAGAGCAGTAGACTGTAAAACCAACATCTTACCGAGTAAGTGCTATCAATGCATATCTGTAGCTGACAGATGGTTTGGTTACATGCAATTCTGAATCATCAGTTATACCTATTCCAAAACACAGAAGACTGTGGCAAGTTTTCCCAACCAGAGTCTTTGTTGAAAATATGTTCTCATTTGTAATTATCATAATGTAATTCCACAGATATTAACGTAACTGAGAAAGTAAACATATGGCATACGTGGATCTACAAAAAACCCAATGTAAAATAAACATAATTAGCACAGAGTAATGAATTTGGCAATTCCAAAAAGTTAAGTTTCTTCTAGTTTCCATTTGTGACATGTAATTAAATTTTATCTTTATTGACTCAAAGCCAACAAAGGGAAAAGCCAGATCAGTTACTTCTCTCTGTAATGTTTAGTCGACAATATTTCCTGCCTCATTTTGAGCTTAAGGAATCCTGAAGCAAACAGTGTTTTGATTGGTCAATGCCTGTACTATTTTACAGTTTTATTATTCTATCATTTGAGCAGGGAAAAAGTTTTTACAAGGTCTGGGATATTATCAAAGGCATTCCAGGTGTTGAAGACAAATTCCCTGGCAGATAGCTTTATGCTGAGACTAGGTCTAGTCCTCACTTACAGCTATTTCAGATGAAAACTGTCAGAATTACCCCATTAAAATTAAAAAATGCAAGATTTTTCCTAACATAATAAAATAAAAAAATCAAAATTATGTGAATGTTTTCCCTTGTTATGTGAAAGTAATTCTTAACCCAAAGATGTAGTTTTTGAATTACTGTGTCAACACCACGGACATCTCTACTACACTTGCAATAAGTGGAGAAACATTACTATATAAGACAAGAATAAAATACTTTTCTCCAAGTCCCACCTTCTTTTTCTGAAATAAGTGGTATCTAATAACTGTGCAGTGTTGTTATATACATGCATGTTAATGTTAATGATATGCATAAGACCTGCCAGTTAATATGAATGTGGGACACATGGATGGGAATCCCAAGACTAGAGTGGTGCTCCTAGACTTCCTGCTTTGTGGGAGCAATGAACCTTAGAAGAAAAGTCCAGAGTGGAGCTGAAATATATCAGAAGACTGGGATGCTACCAGGGCTGAAAGGACTCTCTTTGATAACTTTGAGGATGGTGAATAAGTGTAAGGTGGAAGGAACCAAGGAGGGCTCGATTGAACTCAACAGAACTATGTTTGACAATATAGACTGCTGACAGGGTTGATATTAATTAAAAAGAGGGATTGAGGCAAGTGAATTTGTTGTTACCATGTGAAATAGGAGATAAATTCTTAGAGAATAAGATACAGCTTTGGCTGCTCCTTGCCTGAATTGATCTCTTCTGACATTCTAGCCCGTGACCCTCTTTTGCTCTAGGGGGCAGAAGCAGATATACTGGAATGTCTTCTGCAAAGCAACACTTGCAAAGACTCTGTAAAAGAAAAAATCACATTACTGAGTAAAAAATACATATTACTTTCATAGGTAATTTCATTCACATGTTGCAGATAGGTGGTATTTACATACATATGTATTTTCTCTCATGGAAAAAGACAAGCTAATAATTTACCTGTGTGTGCTTCACCTCAGAAAAAAATTGTTTTGTTAACCATGTCTCCTTTGATTTTTATGAAAATAGTAATTTCTTTCTGGATTTAGGTAGGAGACCAAAAATAGAGAATCATACATCTCCATGTCATGTGGAGAACCACATCATTCAGTGGCTTGGGAATTCATTTATTAGGCAGGGTTGCTCAGATGGAGAGCAACTTCTAGTCTAGAGTTTCTGTCTTACACATCACAGACCACTTATAGTCCCTTTCCTTCTGGTCTGGGTTAGACTTGCTGCAGGATCCAGGCTCACAGAACTGTCATGCTGGATGTGCCCTTGTCCTTGTTCTGACTGATGGCCCAGCGCCTGTGCAAAAGGGTTTCATCTTGGTCCCAGCCTTTGATATCACGTCTGAGGTCCACACGTGGTGTGCTGATCTCACCTCCTACAGTGTAATTGTCTTCTCTATCACATTGCAAAGTGGATCATCAGCACAAGCTGCTAATGGTCTTGTTAATCAGGCAGCCTGAGGCCAATCACTTTGGCTTTCTCTATATCTAGGGCTGATTAGCAGTTATCACTCTTATATCCATGGTTTCTGTCATTCACCTTCCCTGGCCCCAAATGTGTTACAAAAGGGTGAAATCAACAATAGGCATACTAAAACATTCTTTTTTCTAGGCTGCAGCATAAGGAAGACATATTCAAATTGCTCAGTGTAAGAAGATTTTCAAAGGTCTTTCTGAATGTAGAGAAGAGAAGGAACTGTTCAGTCTTTCCCTCATTTCATCCCTATACATACCTCTGCATAATGCAGTGCATTTACTTGATTCATGCTCCCGAGCACAAAATTCTCATTGTGATTTAGCCTATGGCAAAAATCAGCTGGTATTTTTGTTGAACTAATTTGCTGATTTGTTAAAGTAAAGGTTCCAAATTTTGCAACTCGCCATTGTATTAAGTAAATATTTGATATTAAAATATATCCGTTTACATTTTTCAGATGTATTAAACTAGTCAGGCTTGGATTCTGAGATTTTTTAGACTAAAATAGGATCTTTGAGCCTTCACTCTTTTCAGATCTTGTCCTCACATCCTTCAAATAGGAGGCTTCTTCCAAGTCCTAAGAAAGAGAAAAATCCTAGATAAAAACCCCAAAACATGAAAATTTCTCTCTGGTGAATGAGACTGGAAAGCTCTGACATTTCTGAGGCAGATTTAGGTATGAGCTGAGTACTCATCTTCTCCACTGCCTGGAAACATTAACTTGCTGCTGCTGAGGAAAGGCCAATATGATTTGATAGCTCCTGATGAGTGTCTAGGCACCATTTATCCTTTTGTCCAGTACTGGCAGGAACAAAAGGTGTGGTTCTTCATGTCTCGCCTGCCAATAACAAGAGGAACTGAGGTATTTTGGAGGTGTTAAGAGCCATAACATTTTGTGGAAGCACCATGTATATGTTTCTTTGTATATAGTACAGTATTAATTTTTGAAAGCAGCAAAGAAATGAAAACTGATGAAAAAAATATCATCAAGGAAGTAATACAAAAGCATTGAAAAAACTTTCATTTTTATTCCAAATTAATCTCTCTGCCCAATTTCATTTAATGTCCTTCAAATGCTAATAGCAAATGAACAGACATGGGTATGTGTGAGACCGTTTATTTTGGCACTATTGCTACCTAAAAGTTACAGCAAAATTATGGAATAACTGTCTGTGATCACAATAGTGATCACAGAATTGTCATTATAATCCTCCATCCCTCTGGTCTCCTTTGAACCCTTTCCTTGCTAAGTCCTGAAGTAGTAGGTTGAAGATGTTTTTGAACAGGTGTGCGTTATTGTCCTGTCTCATGTACGTTATTGTACTGAATGCAGTGCATCAGAAACAAGAGAAAGTAGAGTTGTCAGGTCAGACTAATGTACCTGATTAGCTACTGCGACCAGCTGTATTGGATGGAGATAAATACAGAGTGGTGGAAGAGATATTGAGAAGGTTTTCAAATGCCTCCTGATGCTTATAGGACAGGACAAGCTGTTCAATTGCAGTGGAAGGCAAGGAAGATGCAACATTCCTCTTTCCCTTTTTTACTGTTCTTCCACATGTTTGAATTCCCATAATAAAATGTGGCATCCTTTTAGGTGGAAAAGATTTGTGTCACCTGGCTTCTTCTATGCCCTCTAAAAATTGCTCTTTTTCTCCTATTACCATCAGCTTTCCCAGTCAGAAGAATTAGTATAATTATCTCAGTTCACACCTCAGTTCACAGTGAAGACACTCCAGTTTAATAGTCTGAGACACAGACAAACTCAGTTAAAATTATTTTTCTCATAGTCTCTTTTCTAAAGTCACTGTTCCATGAAAATAATATTAGAATAAAATTTTTAGCTCTTACTAACCCACTCAGTTCTCATGTTAAACCAATTTTTTTATTATTACTAATTTTTTTCCTTTGTTCTGCCCATCATCTGATTGTCTTACTGTGTTGCTGACCTCTCTCCCTCAGCCAAACTCTCCAATGATCATCTTCTTAGGGGCTGAAAGCAATACCTCTGGGCTAAATTCTGTTCTGCTATGCAGATATGCCTGTGTTAGTTTAAAGTCATTTAACTGATTTTCTGGTTAGAGAGGCTTTAGAAGTGGCTAAAATAAGAGGCCAATTCTCTCTCAGCCTTTGGCTCCAGATGCTGCCTGTTACTGATAAATCATTTCATAAGCTGCTTTCCTTTTTAGATATTTTTCTTGTAAACATAAATCTTGCTTTTGGAAAACTGTAATCAAGTAAGTGCTCTTGCTGTCTAACAGAAAACAGAGATAGCTGCACAGCACAGTTAGTGTAATATCTTTCACAGTATGTCCTCTTTTAATCTTTTATTTGATTGAAAGAAACTGCCAGGTCAGAGCATACAATTGCTTTCTCTGAAGGAATAGTTTGCTAAAGGTTTCCAGGGATGCCTTAAAAAATAATCTTTATTACTGTATGCACACATTGTTTTTATTTCTTCTCTCCTATGTTAAGCAGAGTGAGTTTAAAAAGCAATTTGAGACAATGAGATTCAGTGTGTCTCTGAATTTCCTGAGACAGTGGTTGGTGGGAGGGATAAGTTTCATATGGAAAAAGAAACTAATTTTCTACTGTGTGCTTGCTCATCTGAAAGTGACAGCACTTGTGCCTTTGCTACTTATAACAGAAAATTTTTGAAAACTCCAAAGCTGTTTCAGTCTATTTTGAATTCTAGAGTAGGAGGAGATTCAAAGCTATTTTCCCCTTAACCTTCCAGCCACAAACAGCTGTGAAGCAGAGCCCAGTTAACCTAAACTATATGTTGTGCAAGGCCATAAAAAGTGGGGACATTTTCATTGTATCCTATATTTGCCCACCAAACATTAGGGAGCATTGACTGTTTTTAAGGCAAACATTTATTCTTAAGCATGACAACAACAGCTGAAGAAGTCATTGGTGGGTAGAATTCTGAATTCGAGAAAGCTTCAGGGTTTATTTCAATATGTTTGCATGGACAAAATTCACATAAGAAGCCATGATAGTTGTTAATATTTACCTATTCACATATTTTTCCATATTATTTGGAAACACAAATTATGTGACAAATTTTTACTGATTGAGGGATAAACTTCATTTGTAAGATAGAAATGGCAACACATTTATTAATATAAATTAGTGATTTAATAAAGTTTGATGGCAAGTGAAACAGTGGTTTAACAAGATTCTATGGCAAGGTACACTAAATTATTTACAGCGCAGAGGACTGGGTCAAATGAAACTGTCAGGGAGACGTGTTGAGTCATGAGGTTGAGAAAGGGCCACCTTGTGTTCTAAACACTTATTTGTCCTTCGCAGAGGGGAGTTCAGGTGTGTTTGGATTCTGACTTTGTTCCAGAGCTTGATCAATTGTTTATAGGATTCTGTGTGGACAATAAATTCTTTATCACTTAGCTAACATTTCAAAATTTAGCATGAGAATTTAATGAGATTCTCTTGTGGGAAGGAATGTGTCAGCCTCAAGGAATAATCTTCAGAGGCAAGGGGACAACCTGGTCTGCAGCCCACTGCTGTGCAGGAGAGCTCAATGGGCCCTGGGCTGTCCATTACCTATAAGATAATTGCTTCATAGTCACATTTACATACCAACTACAGAATTAGTTTCTTCCCAACTTGGCTTGACTGGACTCTTGACCAGCACCATGTTTAGGGGAGGCACACTGCTCAGATTAGCTCTTTGCTATTGTTTTTATCTGTCTCTCCTGAATGCACTATGAGTTGGTTGCAGCCATGATGAGAAGACCAGACACCTCCATTGCAACTGCTACTGCTTTACTTGAGTAAAGTCACATGAAATAAAGGTCAGGCTGGGGGCTGAGCACACCATCACACAAATAGGCAGAGATATATTAGTGTAGATATATTAAGGGATTAATAAAAGTGATAAGAGAAAACTTAAATATGTTTAAAGTTTCCATGTAAAAAACAATTAAATTCAATATTATATTTGCCAAGGTAATGCTTGCATTTTATTATGACCTTTTATAGACAGGAATACTGATGAGTCCTGTTTTCTGCATTTTTTATGCTGGCTTGAAAACATGTAGAAATGCAAAAGGCATGACTTAGGTTAGTTTTAGACTTGACTTTCCATTCCACATCACTCAAGGATTTTAAGTGTCATCAGGTAGCTCTAGCTGAATGTGTAACAATACAGAACAGGAAAATTACAGAAGAAAAGTTATGTAACTTTAAATCAGTTTTTAAATGTTATAGATATACAATCTATATATTGCAGCTGTCTGGAATCTTCTAAATTCTCAAATATTTCAATTTTCTTAAAAAAAAAATAAATTAAAAAACCCAGACCAATAAAAAGTCATAATCATTCCTGGTTTTAACAATGAAAAATCAGTCTGCCATCTTCAATCAATGTAGAATAAAGTCCTCTTTTACCCAAATGTATGTTAAACACAGACCAAAGTTGTTTTTCTTAGAGGCAAAGTGGCTAAGAGCTTTGATATTCACCTGAAAATAATTTGTGCTAAAATGACATTATTTGATGAGCTTCCAACAATGGAACTGATTTGTTTTGATTTGTTTTGTTTTTTATTTTCATGGCAATCTAAATATAGTAAATATTGATATCAGTATAACTGATGCCAGTATAATGGAGAAGTTAATGGAGAGCTTGGTTGATTTGCATTAATTGGGCTCAGGTCTTCAAGCTGAGAATATTACACATTTCTCTGGGTATCAGAATTGAGAAAGTCTTTCTGCCTGCCACTCTTGGTCATTAGAGTGGATTAATTTCCCCCATTTCCATGGAGTAAGAATAAATGTCTGTGGAGTTGCTTTTCTGTTCTAGCTTGTTAATTGTTGACTTTAGTTTGTCATTCATTTGAACTTTGGGTGTTCAAAAACCCCAATACAACATTTAAATACTGGAAGAACAACTTAGTGTGATTAATATTTCAATTATTCTTTTTAATCTCAAAACAAAGCCCTTATCCCTTCACATGTTGTTTAGACTTCAGCGCTTTGGGTGCAACAGATGAGGCCTTTGGACTTAAGTATGCGTAGATTGATTATGTTTTCCCTGGTTTGCTCCCCTCCATTGAGCATAAGCCTTACTCCGGACTTTTCTTCTGGACTTACACCCAGGCCCTATACAGTGTTGGTTCCTCATTCACATTAGCTTCCCTTTTACTGTTTATATAGTTGTAGAATCCTTCCTTGTGTCCCTTCACATCCCTTGTCATATTCAGTCCGAGGTGGACCTTTGATTTCCTACCTATCCCTGCACAATCAGACTACAGCTTTATATTTTTTCCTGGATCAACTGCTACTGCCTGCTCCTCTTGTTCATTCCCTTTCAATGTCCAAGTTCAGTTAGAACTTCTTGTCCTTGCTGCCCTCCTGCTGCCTTTGCTTTATTTCCTACTTGTTGGAACGGATAATTCTGAGTTTTCAGGTGGTGATCCTTGGGTATCAACCAGCTCTCCTGGACTCCTCCAGGCATATCTCTGAATAGTCTGAACACTTCTCTTTTAAAATCCAGGGATCCTTTACATTCTTCAAACATGTTAAGACCCTGTAGGAGAAGGGAATACAGGTGGTCTCACCTCTGAGAAGTAACAGAAGTGTTAATTAATCAATACAGCCTTGCCCCTGATGACTAACAGCTATAGCCAATAAGGATGAGTGAGGTAAAAGAGGGGGTTAGGTGGTAAGGGAAGGATCACCACAGAGGAGGAAGCTTGAAGAAGAGGGAACAAGGGGATCATGAGGAAGAAGGATCTTGGGGAGCAAGAATTGCTGCTGTGAGGTCAGTCTGGGTCTGCAGTTAGAGCCTGTTGCTGGAACCTGCAGCCATAGTCTAGCTCAGTAAAAGCGTGCAGTCAGAGTCTGCAAACTGATACATGCAGTCATAGTTTAGCAGGAAATAACCAGCAGTTAGAGGCTGCAAGGGGAACCTACAGTAGGAGTTTGCTTCAATCAGAGTCAGTGAACTGTTGGAGTTAAGATGACTAAGCTGTGAAGAGGAATAAACCAGGCCCTCTTTATGCTGTTTGGCAAGAAGATTGCCTCAGCCCATTTTTGCTCTCTAATAAGAGGGCTGCTGCAACAAGACACGATTTTTGTGAGATTCTTCTACCCAGATTAAAAGTGCAAACAGGACCATATGCTAAAAACAATAGTATAGATTTTATTTAACAGTAAAATTCAAGGCAGAGAGATAGAAAGAAATAGAAATGAGACAGGGGGAAGAGAGGGAGAGATAAGACAGTCACTGCCTGTGCATCCACTGGCATCCTGTTTGTCCTTCTTCACCCTGGACTTCTTGATGGTGGGGATCCTGAAGTTGTTCAAAACGTTTCACTATACATGCTATCAACATAACAAAGTAATTAATGCTCTTTGGCTGCACAGTTCTCTTATTCTATTGGTTAAATTATTCCTTCACTTCTAATACTAATTAATTCCATGCTCCTCTTTCTCTTTTTTGAGTTGGTGGGTTTCTTTGAGTCAGTGGATTGTGCACAATCCTCCCCTGCTGGAATTACCTTTTACTCTATCATACCTGATTTCAGCACAGTTGCAGAGTTGGCTTTATTTGTGTATTCTTTGTGTCCAATATCAGTACCCCTTACCCTTGGTCTGAGATAACACCTTTATCTAATCTTAAATTCTCATCAGACAATTTACAGTCCAGATTCCAGGAATCTACAGATGCATGCTCAGAGGGGTGGGAAGGGTGGACATGAGTGGCCACAGATGCCATCAGACCCATAACTTGGGGACCTTTGTTTGACTAGCGATACTCGTATGGGCAGTAGTCTCTCTGCACAGTTTTCCACAGTGGGAGCTCTTGCCTGGGTACATTATCCAGTATATGCCAGCCTAAGCTCCTCAGGCTTGGAACCACCTACATCCTGCTGCTTTTCTCCATGCTTATCCCATGGCGAAGTCTTGTGGTCTTAAAAATGTTTGAGACAGGCAATTGTGAGGTCATAACCATCCAAAACTAAGATCCCCAAAAGATGATCACAATTAGTGTGGTAGTGTAGGACTAGAACTCTATTGTGAAATGGTTGGTGTTAAGGACCTAACAGCAACAAATTACCAGTTTTGTGGGGTTTACTTCAGTCTACTGCTATGCTTCAGCAGGTGGAATGAGTCTTCCAGTGATATGTACTCTAATGTAATCAATTTTCTACAGTCAGAATGTAAACCAGAGGGTGGCAAGAGCATAAAATTGAAAGATTCTTTTCAAAACACTCTCCCAATCTGAAATAAAACATTAACATGGCTCCCCAAAGTCCCTAATCATAGATATTCCTAAGCTTCTTTAATACCTAAAACCTCGTTAGTAAATCATTATATTTCTTGTCATCACCTCACAAATACTGAAGGCTGTTTAATTCTAGCAGGCTGAAAAAAAACCTCTAAAACATCAAAACATATGTATTTAACTAGACCATACAAACCACAGCAAGGTGGAAATCCATTCTTCTTAAGTCAGTTCTGTATTTCAGCTGTTGGAGAACTTACCTGAGTTTCAAGGGACTTTGTAATATTGCTTTTGCCCAACTGCAAACAGACAGGATGTTTCCTAATTATCAAAACTAGATTTCTTGCACACTTTCAAATTCAGAGAATTGAAATAACTGTGTTTTGTATTGAAATGTAATGAATCTAGTAGTCCATCTTGTTCTCAGGGCTTTCAGAGGTGAATTTTCAATAGATGAACTTGAGAGAACCTCACAGAGTACATTCAATACACAACAGCTATAATAACCTGTCAGCATCTGAATGGATCATATTGAATCCAGGCTCCTATACCTCAGTGGATAAGGCAACAAAACCAAGAGAGTTAATGACTTTCATATTCCGAATAACTTCCCATGTTGCACACCTGTTGATGAAAAGGTAAAAACAGACCAAATAAAATTGGAGACATGGCATTATTACTTTGGTGAAAATTCACCTCTGACCTTCCTACCTCAAAAAAGGGGATTTCTTAGGTCAGAAAGACAAATGCTTTTCTTCCTTTCACCTTTGTTTGTTTGTTTGTTTTTTAACCAGTAACTACATGTTTTGGAAACTGGACTTTTAGAGGACTCTATAGTTGCCTGTTAACACTCTTCTTTCATTAAAGTACCTAGACCAATTTTGGTAATTTGCTGTAGCAGAAGATTATTTTACACAAGAACATAGTATTTGCCTGGAAATGTAGCTGTTTTAATTATCTAGTTCAGCTTCCAAATGCTGTTTTTCCTTTCATGGACACATAAAGGTGTCACATACCTGCAAAAAATTCATCATTTATTAATCAACAAGCAAATATCTGATTTAGATATAATTTATTATTGTTATCGTAGGTTGAACAGTCAGAAAGTTATTAAGCTCTTCAGAGTCTCCAAAAAATGAGACATTAAAATTACCTCATTGCTTGTAAATTTTTATTTTAAATTATTCAAAATCTACTGTCACAAATATTGTTTCTGACCTAATACAGAAATCTATAGAAAAATGAAATATTTGTGTTACAATTCTGCTATGTAATTGGTATTCTTTTCTTCTAACAATTCACAGAGCTAAGTAGGGAAGTTGCACCTAAGAGATATTTTGCATAAGTCAAATGCTAGTAAAAATAACCAGGCTACTAATACCTGTATGTGATTACAGAAACATGAGTTCATTATGAGTTCTGGTAACATGTATTTAATAATAGGAATATCCTTATATTAAAACACCTGTCTGATCTTCAATACCTTTGAATGTTGAAGTGTTAAAATTTCTGCAAATGAAGTGTGAATTGAAATTTAAATTATGAGGCTTTTAAAGTATGCCATGTCTAACAAAAGGAGCAATCACATTTTACCATACTTTATCTGCCATCATCACCTAAAATAATCCCCAATCCCGTTGCAGAAATTTTTTTACATGGAATTTGTCCTTCATATTTGGTAGCAACAGGTCAGTGGAAGTAAAATAAAAATCCTTTATCTCATTTTTAAGCCTGCCAGCATAAGTGAACAGGGGAAAAAAGTCACCAGCAAAGGTTATCCTGGGTGACCATTGCCCAGAGCTGACCAAAAGCAATATCTGTGGACTAGAAATTTCCCTGGCTTCTAACATAGGTTTTTTTATATGGCATATTACTTGGAGATGGATTTGTGAACATAACCATTAGAGGAATCAGAAAGGAAAATATTTGAGATCAAAGTGGCAAAATCATAGGTGTGGATTTTTGAGCAAGATAGCACCACTGTTTGTTTTCCCTGTATTCAAGAGGAATACATATTTAATGCAAAATTATATCCCTGTAACTGACTTTTGATATTAAATATTTTATTCATACAAAATATTCTTGAAATTTGTAAATATTGATTGTAAAAGGTTCAATATGGAGCTAAGCCTGAAGCGGTATTGATTAGCTGAAATTGTTATTCTAATATTAAACTGCAAATGAACTCAAGATTACAGGTACAGTAAAGCATGTGGAAAATAACAGAGATCAAGAGGAGATTAAAGCTAACCATAATAAAGCTGCTCTCAGTTCAGAAACAGTTTATCACAAAGAGCAAATAGTTTCTAAGCAATTCATATCAGATAATATATTTTTGATAAAAATATAATAGCAGAGTTAAATCACTTTTGAAAAAAAGACTAGTTTTCCATTAAATAAAAATATTAGCTGCTCTATAAAATTTGTCATAATAAGCAGGTCATAAATTTCTGGCTAATTAATAAAGTTTATTCACATCTTCACCTGTGGGGCCAAGGTAGGAATCCAGATAGTGGCCAGACAAGCCCTCCTATTTGGATAAGGATCTCACCTGTTTTGTGCAGTGCTTTCAGCCCAAATGCTTTAGCACTTGATAGGTCCACGTGAGCAGCACCAAAGACAGGTCCTGATTTACCTTTGCAGCCATTTAAAATTAACACTACTCAATTGTTTTCATTAATTTTCTCTCAGTTGTCCTGTTGTACCATACATTCACATAAAAAATCCGGTATTTTTGGTCTACTTTAAGAAGCCTTTCATCAAAATTCCATGATTTCCCCCCATTCTTTAAAGGAGATATGCTTTTCTTTGTAAAAGCAATTGGAAATTGTCTTAGTCTTATTGTTGTGTTTATTTTTATGCCGTTTCTAAATGGGTTTCATTCTGAGGATCGAAACGTGATAAGGCTGGTCAGTGACAACACAGTACCTATCTAGAACCTTTGTTGATGTGTTTGGATCTCAGCTGAAAAAGTCAAATGCTTCCTTTCGTTTTATGTGTGACTGATTTAAAATCTTTGCCTAAATATTTTGTGAGCTATCATTTTGAAATTATTGCCCTTACAGTCAAGAACAGAATTTCATTGAGCCTATAGGAAAGACCTATAAATACTCTTATTGCATTTTATAATATTCTATATTTTTGGACCAAAGAAACAAAAAGAGCTGGAAGGTCGGTTAACGTAGTTTCAATATTGTCTATTTAAAAGCTCTCAAAGAGTTATCATTTTGAGGTTGAGACTTTTTTTCAGCTGAGAATTTATTATTCCTAACTTGAACTTAATATGTGGGCACTGTAATGGGAATTGCTGAGACTTAAGACTGTACAAAGCACTGAACAGTAACAAATTATGCGTCTACTCTGTAGTTGTCACCATGATTTATGTAATGCAAAACCTGTACTAATTTTTAGCTAGATAACTTGAGTCTTCAGAACATCAAAGTCCAGTGGAGGCTACGGACTCAAACATTACATTTGGCAGGTTTGCTTAAGTGCTAACAAAAATCTGTCTAGATCTCACTATGATGACAGCAGTTGTATTGCAGACACTGGTGATGAAGGTTCAAAAATATCCTTCCTGCTGTCCAAGAAAATTTTGAGACTTGTCTATGTGAATCCAAGCTGTATGTAAAAGCATGGGCTCAACTGTGTGTCGTGTGCAGTATGTATGCAGGAAAATCCCAGATGGTAATACTGTAAGGCTGATGAAGGAGCAAGCCACAGGCCTGCTGAGAAGAGTGGGATTGATTATTTGTTTCTATTGAATGAAGTAGGAGGTTTTGTGGTTAAAATAGAGATTGAAAATACATCAGTTTGTATCCCAGAAGCCATTGTTTTTTCAAAATCACCAGGAGTTGAAATATTCTATTAAAGTTCTCATGGCAGAATATAAAACATGATTTTGTTTGTAGCTTGGGCTTAAGGCTTTCTCTTCCTGCTTTGGCTCTTACTGCCTATGATACAATGCAAATGAAAAGTACAACAGAAACTCAGGCCATACAGGGACAAACTGACTATTCCAGATTAATTATTTAGGTGTAAAAAATTAAAAGAAAGAAACAAGTTCTCCCAGGAATGTACAGATAGAGGTGAACAGACTAGAACTTTGAAAATGCTGTATTTTATTAAATACTCACAGCATTGATAATGTTTTCAGTTACTGCTCTAAAAATAAGTTTACTATTTTACATTTTTTCATCTTGGGTACTGTGACTTCATTTTCTGCTGTTGTTATGCTTCAGAGTCTACAGAGAAATTGAATTTCATGAAAAAAATACAATTATAAAGTAAACACTGTGCTAGAATTTATTCATCTTTGACATTTCTATTTCATATCTTGCTCAACAAATTTATTGACTCATTTCTTGGCACTCCCTGTAAATAAAGTTTTATTAGACATTGAAACCCATTCAAACAGGTAAGAGAAAAATGAACTACATAACTGGAAGGGTGGGTTTACTGGATGACAGTCAGGTATGGTTTTAATCTGATTTTCCCATCTACCCTTCCAGAGAAAAAATAATAAGTGGATGAAATGTAAACCTGGCAGCTTATGTTTTATTATAGACTGGTCTGGCACACAATCCAATAGTTGAGGTTAAACTGAGACATCAGGTCCTTGCTTACATATTTTCACAATATCCAGAGAAACAATTGTTATAATACCTTTTTTCTGAATGAACAAGATTTTCAAACAAAACTCTAGAGCTTTCACCTCTTTGAGTGATATATATTTTTTTGTTGAATATTTTTTTCACTCACATGGTATAGATATCAATTTTTGGTCAAACTCTTGAAAATAAAATGATATATTAATTTGTTAACATGAATTACATAGTTGTTCTCAATCACTCATTTGAAGACTGGCCTTGTAGAAAATAAAACATTAAATGCCCAAACTCCCCATTTAAGCCAAAATAGAAATAGTAACAAGACTTACAAAATTAAATGTAAAAGATTCTTTAAATTAATAGCAGTCTGTAATGCATAGCATATGTAGTTTAAATACACGATGTGTCACATACTAGAGCTGGATAGGAATTATTGCTGGCAAATTCCTAAGTTCTGGTTCACAGATTTCTGCTGCCTTATTATAATACAGGTCAACACATCATGTGTCAGGCTCTTACATGGAAATTTCCTTGTTAGTTTTCTGATATAAATGCTGATATAACCATAATAAAATTGGGTGGAGTGACATCTCCTTCCCTCTTTCCTATGCTGCCTCTTCAAGATCCTACATTCACTTCACAGGACTAGCTGCTGGAAAGGACATACATTCCACAGTATGCTTTTTTCTACCACCAAAAAGGTCCTGAAAGGAGCAGAACAGGACAGAGATTTTTCATGTTCATCTTCAAATGGTATGGGTTTTGTTGATATTTAACTTTGAAAAAATAAATTTGTTTCTATTATCAACTGTGAAACTACAGAACAGCTGTGAAGTCAGTAGAGCAGGTTTAATACATACAAAAGTTAATTTTAATTGTATACACATTGCATGAAAAAGAGGACTTGAAGTTTCACAAGACTTTTAATTCATCACTTGTGGTTCTCTAAAATTAATTCTTGACACTACATTCTGCTTAAAGAAAAAAAAGATCTATTTGCAGGTTGTGTATTAGAATATATAAATAAAATATTTTCTCACTTAAAAATGTATAGAAATAATGCATTTTTAAAAAATATAATAAGATGTGTAGGCATGTGAACATGCATAAAAATATATCTCTCTACGTATATATGCACACTCACAGACAGATTTGCACATCTATCACATATTTTGTATGTCAGATATATATGTAGCTTTGCTTGTTATGATATCTTTAGCCATGAAAGAGAAAAAAATGCATAAAAATGTTGATTCCAGTGGATTTTTCAGAGATTTATTGACTAAAGACTGCCAGAGATCATAATGGTAACTGAATTGTCAGAGTGTCCCTCACGCCTAGCAGGCGTTGACCACAGGCTAGCTCAGTTTTTGCACTGTGGCAAACATGGATCAGTCGGGGTTGCAGGCAGGGCGAGCAACCTCCTCCCGGTGGGTCTTTGGTTCCCCACACTGGTGGATGGACATGATGGCGTCACAACTGCGGCAGCGGAAAAAGGGTCGACTCTCTTCTGAGCAGGGTAAAAGGTGGTTTATTAAAGGGGAGTCTGGCAAGGAGCTCTGCCTCAGACACTTGCTGCCCCGAGAGAACCCGGATCAAACCTAAGCAGAGACTTATAAATGGGGGAGGATCCAGGGGTGGCGACAACGGGTCAGCCAATAAGGGAACATGGGGGTGTAACAGGAGGTATCCACTCTTAAACATTGATCCAATCACAAGACAGGAGAAGGGGATTTCCCAGGCACCAGCCTATCACTGGAGGCCTCTCCTGGATCTTTCCAGGAGCCAGGGAATGGTCCCGAAGTGACAGACAGGGCGACCAAAAGGAAAGAGAGGGGATTGACAGGGACAGGTGGAGGAGAGGAATGATTGACATAAAACATCTGGTTATATAACCAACTCATAGGGGGGAAACCATTACAGAAAACGGGGGGCGCAGTGGAATGAACCATTACAAAAAACTTCTTATAAAACTTACAAAAATAACTTAATAAAATGACTCTTGCACTACCACACTGAATAAACAAACTATTTTAGAAACTGTAAAATTATTCTGAAACTATATACTTTTACATAAAAAGTTACCTCATCTTGGCATGAATGTTTATTTGTTCCCTTACCATCCTTTGCAGGCTATTCCAATATTAGTTATCATGAATATATTTTGTTTGGAATTAAAGTTGTTAAATTGTGCTCAAGGGACTTCATTCCAGTAATGCCTGCCACAGCATTGCTCTGAGAGCTCATGGTGAAGCAGCCTTAAAAGGTGACCTCCAAATGTTTTATCAGTTACTGCTATTTATGGACAAGAATTCTTAGCTGATAGTATAACCCATGGATCTTTTTGCAAAGTGTATTAGTCCATACCTGCATTTTGTTGGATTCTGACAATATGGCCAAGTGATTTAGATTAAATTCTAACAGTAAACTGCCCTCCTTTTTTTTTTAGTATCCCATTAATCTTTGTGTCATATGCAAATTTAATCAGTTAAGATTTTATTTCATCATCTAGATTGTTTCTAAGAATGTACTGAATAGTGTTGGACCAGGAGTCTCTCTCAGGAGGCCTTCTTTGGACAGCCCTGCTCATTGATATCTGCCAATAAGGCCTTTTTTAATTCATCTAATGTGTTTCCTCTTGATTAAAAATCTTGCATTATAGAAAATTAAAAATGCCATGTGACAGAATTGCAAAAGCCTTAGAGAAGTCTAAAATTGCTGTCTCAACATGGTTGCCATTTTTGTTTGAAAAAAATACACTTTTCCATGAGACTTGAGCAGTATTCATGAAACTTTTTGGTTTATGTTGTTCAGTGAAAGAGACCTGAAAAGAGGTATTATTTTGTAAAAGCAGGGTGAAGTACCTTCTGTTGCTTTCTTTAAAATATTTTTCACTGCCTTTTGTTTGCCTCTGATTAATCCCATGAGCTGGGTGGGACAACATGATTACAATCACTGGTAATGATAAGGTTTTCTTTTACAATCCAAAATATTGCACATACAATATACATACATGCATGTGTACATGTATAGACACATGCACTGTATAAGTGACAATCTGTATCTGTAATTCTCATTTTTCCTTAGACCCTGCCAAGATGAGTTTGAGCATTTCAGTTCAAGAAGAAAGATATTAGTATTCTGTAGCTCAAAATATATTTTTTTTTACTTGGAATATACTCCATTCATTACTATGGAACAGTGAGTGCAAACACAAAAATCACTTTAGCTCTCTGTGATTATTGTTTTGCCATATTGGAGTAACATATATGACAATCTGTAGGGTTTTATTCAAAATCTTACTTTTGGCCTTGACCTGCAATATCTGTACTTTTTTTTTTTTTTTTTCCCTCCTATATCAAGGAAAGGAAATAAACTTCAATATGTAATCTGTCTTGTCCCTTTTTGATCTTAGGAGAATACTGGCCTTTGACATGCCAATTCATTATATTTAGCATTTAATTTACTTGTAGGCTATGTAGTATGATAACAAGCGAAGTCTCTGGTCCAATTTGTCCTTATCTTTTGATCTTAACCGGAGTTTTATTTCTCTTTAAAATGAAGATGCAGTTACAGCTCTTCATCTTAATCAATTCTGTGAATACTGCTTTGGATCTTGAAATAAAGATGTGTTCTAATGTAGAGTTCATAGGAGACTTAAAAATCTTTATAACTTTTATTAAAGTGCATGTTTTAATTACATTAAAGAAAAAACTAAATTTATTTAGTGTTTGAACTGTTGATTCTCCATATGAAAGTCAGAAAAGTCTGATATTGACAGTCTCTACAAAAGTTAAAAGATTATTTTTGTTTTAAACCTACAGACTTTTTGCAAATATACATAGTAAAAACTGTGCAGATATAATTCTCATCAAGATGTAAACCCTTTAAAAATAATTAAAACCTAAAATAAGATATATTAAGAGACAAAAAGGTCAGATTAATAACAAAACTAAGTAGTATCTTAAAGGGAAGGACAGATACATGATAATAAATAAAAACGGACTAAAAAATCAGTTTTTGCAGTATTAATGAAAAGCCTAATTAAATGAAGATGGTCACTTCTGATTATCAGGCAAAACTTATCTCCTAGTTGCAGCAAAGCTGTGGTAATTTTTTATTTTCTCCTTTAATTTTAATAAGCTGGTGGAACTTTGAAAAATAAATATTAAATCTGGAAGCAATCTGGAAACCTGTGCTTGCAATATTAATGGAGGCATATATGAAAGCAAGGCACAGAGTTAAAACAAAATAGAAATCTGTATCATTTGTTTTTCTTTCCCCTCATTCATATACTAACACCTTTTTAAATTAACCTCTTCAAAGAATAAATTAAGAACAGGGTGTCGAAGCGGGTGTTTCCCTCTCTGTACAAAGCAAATATACTGTATGTACTGTGAAGCAAAGGGCAAGATTCAACTTTTGTCTTACGGAATTATAACACAAGAAAAATTATGCACTTTTTTTCCCCCCTCTGTATGAGAAGATGAATACATTTACATCTTGATTTGAACTGCCTGATTACTTTTGGTCTTACATAATACCTACCAGTATCTCAGTGTGTAGTGCAGGACCTTAATATGGGCAGATGATCCTTCCAACTTTACACATGGTATTTTCCACAATATATTAAGCCTGGGTTAATATATTTTATGCAGACCAATGCTTGTACTTGGTGGTGGATCAGAAAGACACGGTAGGCTTCTGCTTAAGAGAGTCTTCATTGAAGTTGGGAAATCTAGCACTTCTGCAGCACTCTAGATGGGCACCACTTAGTGCATCACTGGAAGTGGCTTATAACCAGGAACTTGCTCACCTCTCTTCTTTTCTTTCAAAGAGATATTAGCTTGTTTTAAAGGAAGACTAGCTATTGGTGAGGGATAACCATTCAAAGAGATATTTTGAATATTTTTGTGGTAGTAGAGAAATTAGATTCTTGAAATAACAAGCATAGAGAAAGTTAGAAAATAGAAGCAAAGCTTGCTGACTATTTCAAATGCAGCATTTTATCATTGCTGTGAGACTCTTAAGTATTTCTCAGAATCTGGACTCCGCTTGCACTCTGTGGTGGTGTGAGAATTGTTTTTATTAAGTTATTAAGTTATTTTTGTAAGATTTTAAAGTTATTTTTATAATGGTTGAGTCCACTGTATACCCCTGTGTTCTGCATTGGTTTTCCCCTTATGAGTTAGGACGTTTTCTGTCATTCATTCCTTCCCTGCACCTGTCACTGTCAATCCCCCCCCCCCTCTCCTCGTGGTCGCCCTGTCTGTCACTCGGAGACCCTTCCCTGGCCTCTAGAAAACTCCGGGAGTGGTGTCGAGTGATAGGCTGGGGCCCGGGAGACCCCCTCCCATCATTTTGTGGTTGGTCTCTGGTTTTAGGGTTCACACCCCCGGTTAACCCCCCGATTCCTGTGACTGGCTGACCGGTTGTCGCCACCCCCGTTTCCACCCCCCCCCTTAAAACCTGTCGCACGCCTGCCCTCAGGGTCTCTCCTGGGCAGCAGGTGCAGAGTGCAGAGCTCCGCACTCCCTCTGTCTCAATAAACCTACGTTACATCCTGCTCGGGAGAGTCCGCCTTTCTCTTAGCTGCCGGGGTTGCTTACATCATCTACGTGCCCATCGCTGGCGGTGGGATCCAAGTTCCCACAGGGAGGAAGCGGCGCGCTTGCCTGCCGCTCCGACCATACCACGTTGCCGCAGTGAGACACTGAGCTAGCCTGTGGCCGCGCTGGTCAGCGCGAACTGGACACTGCGACAGCACTCTGCTCCCTACAAAAGCTTTTCATCTTTAGTTTTACAATGTACAATAATGGTTGCTGTAACCAAACAACTCAAGTAGAAGTATTAATGATGTATTCAATTTGCTGTGATTAAAAAACTGTATTAGGTTAGTATTAGATATCATTAGACATTCTAGGGAAGATTAATTTCACAATAGGTAAATCTCCACCTTCATCATAGGGTACCATTTCATCAGCTGGTAGAGGCTACTCGCTTGTGTTTTTCATTTTAATGAATGTCTTTTGTTGTAGCACATAGATTCAGCTATCTTATATATATCTTATATCAATGCAAAATGCATTGATATTCTGATATTCCTTCTAGCGCTTCCACCATTTTTCTCAGAGAAGAAAACAACTGAAAAAACACCTTTTGGTTCATTATAGGAAGAACACTTCTGTAACCCTTCTATTTCTATACCCACATTGGCAACTACACATATTTCATGGATTTAGAATAATTTACTGCTTTTGTTCCCAGTGATATGAAGTAAGTCTTTTTTTTAAAGTCTGGGAATTTTTAAGAGAAGGAGAAGTTTTAGAATGGTTTAATTTTCTATTTAGAAATATTCAGTAGTCTTGTCCCTGCAGAAAAGAAAATTTTTAAATTTGAAATATTGCCCACTGTTACTCTGACATAATCTGGCATTCACTAAAAGACAATCAAACAATTTTGGGTTGCATGAACCCTGGGTCTCTAGTCTTCAGCAAGAACTGGAGTTTCTTTTCACTTCTTAGTTTTTGAGTCACTAAACCTGTTTTTATTTTCATTAGTAATTTTTAATGTATGTGGCAGGAATTTATTTTTGTTTATTCTAAGGGGGAAGTTATTAAAATATTTTTTAATTTATATAAATGAATGCAAAACTTTTTTGCAAAAAAAAGAAGAGCGCAGACTTGCAGTTATGGTGATGTGGTGACATTAGGGTGTCCTAGTTTCCCGACTTGCACTGACAGTATCCTGCCTTGCTTCGTAACAGTGTGTTATCTCTAACTTTCTTACTTTCACTCAGTAAAGGGTCAATAACAACTTATATTTCCTCCTCACACATCCTCCTTCTGAGATTTTCTTCATTATTACTGTCTTTAAAGATTCAGTTTTACAGAATTGCTCTAAGCACAGAATCTACATGAACTCCAGCTTGCAGAAGCAACCCAAATGAAATTCCAGGAGTGTTTCTGTAACAAAATTCTGCGGAAAATAATTCTTCTATCTCCAAATTAGAATGGCCATGGTATTTAAATTGAAAAATAAAGTATGTATAGGATAAAGAAAGAAAAAATGCAGCCAAAGGCCTTTTACAACGTATTCCACTTCATAACTGCAAGTGAATACCTGCAGTTGAATCTTAAGGCTTTCCAATTCATTTCAGTGTGTGGTATCAGTTGCCCAGCTGATGTTTTTATGGTTTCAATGCAATTGATTCTCAGGTGGTCTAAGATCTCTGTCTTTGGAAGCCTACCTCTAGAATTAGGTATTGAATTTTAAGTTTTATCTGCAAGGATTCTGCACAGTTTCCATCTAGCTCTGGGGGAGCATTTACTTAAACAGTCCAATAGCTTATTCCTGGTCTTTTCCAGAGTTTTTGGTTTTGGGCTGCTGTGGTTTAACCCTGCTAGGAAGTTAAGCACCACACAGCCTCTTGCTCAGTATTCTCTAGTAGGATATGGGAACAATCTGAAGAGTAAAAGTGAAGAACAAACCTCATGGGCTGAGATAAAGACAGTTTAATAAGTAAAGCAAAACTGAATTAATGGAAAGTAAAACAATGAATTAATTTTTAATTAATGGCAAGTTCTTCCACCTCCAGAAGAGCATGGTTCTTTTGGGCCTACCAGTGACTTGGGAAGACAAAGGGCTTCACTCCAAACATCCTAATTTCCTCCTTCTGTCCCCAGCTGTACATGCTGAGCATGATGCCACAGGGCATGGAATATCCCTGGGGTCAGCTGTGCTGGCTGTGTCTCCTTCCAACTTCTTGTGCACCCCCAGCCTCTTTGCTGGTGGGGTGGGGCTGGGATCAGAGAAGTTCTTGGCTCTGTGTCAGTGCTGCTCAGCAATAACTAAACCAACCCTGTGTAAACTGCACTGTTCCATCAGCACTGAGCTCTGCTGGTTTTCTGCAGCCACGTCAGTCACAAACACGCAGCATAGCCCCATTCAAGATACTATAAAGAAATATAACTCTACCTCAGCCTAACCTGTAGATTATTTGTGCCAGCAAGACGGCTAATGCCATAAAGGTTAATGAGCTAGCAATTCTTAGGTTCTGCTGGTAAATCAAATCTAGAGATTGAAGACAATTTTTTTAAAACTTCTGTCTCACAAGTTTCTTCAGTCTTTTTAGCTTAGATTGTCTCATGTGGAGTAGGGCTCCTCTGGAGCGTATACTCACCAGATGAATAAGAAGTATTATCTCCTCCACTATTTTCACTCTCTGCCTTCTGCTCTGGGCTTGGCCTCGGGCTCCTTCATTCTAATGTATCCATTGAGATAACTTTTTGCCAGTCCTATGAAATGTGTGATATTCACTACTTACTGGCATCACCTTGATTCAAAATGTACTCTTCCCTCTGCAAGGGATTGTGGGTGGTTAGATTTTTAGAAGGTGGCGTATTTTACCTCTGAACATTTTTAAAGTACAGTAGTGAATGTTTTTTGGAGCTGAAAGAATTTCTGCTTTAAATTTCTCTGGCATTTTTGGGTAAAATTGTAATTTGAAAGAGTGGAATAAGAAGTTCCTAATTTAAAATGTAAATGTATCCTAATGCAAGCACTCTTGAAGAGTTCCCAACTATCAACCAGAAATCATCCCCTATTATAAGACAGATTTTCCAAATTGTCACACAGGAGCAAGCAATAAAAATGTTTTGTAAATACCATACAAAATGGCTGCAGTGTATGATTTTTAAAACCACTGAAATAATTTGTTTGCAGTTCATAAAATACAAATATCCATATGTAGAATTACCACAGACTGACGTTTACACACATAGGAAAAATAAATCAATGATTAAAATAAATCATCCTTTTATTTCTCAAAGCTACTCTATTCAAATAATGAAACTAAGAGAAATCGCAAAATTAACAGGACAATCATCAATTCTGTTCTAGCTGCTTTGAGACACTTCAGCTGAAAAAGCAAAAGCAATGTTTAATATTGTTCACTTTCTAGCCCTTGCATACAGGCACTTTTGGGAGAAGTGGAGAATGACCTTAGGCTCTGGTTCTTCTCAGCTGCCAGAATAACTTCTTGGGCAGCTGGACTGCTGTAAATTGCAGTATGGATTAGATTGCCCCTGGCTGATTCTAAAGTCAGGGGAATATAAGTATGGCTTTGTTTCCATTTTCTCAGCTGTGCCAGCTGAGGAGCCAGCCTTAAAAGTTCACCATTTGCTCAAGGCATATGAAGGAGTCACAGACAGAGCTGATAGTCGTGTGTGCCTGAAGGCCTGGAGGCTGTCAGCTGGCCTGTGAACCAGCACGTACACTGGTGTCCTTCCATGTATTTGTGCACTGCTTTGTACAATGGATGTCTGACCCTTTCTGGGGCCTTTAGGTACCCTTGTACTGCAAATAAATAATGCTATACTAATAATTTAGGAGCAAGAGGGAATTTTCCTCAGCATTCAAGCAATAAACTCTCTTATTTTACAAATATTGACAATTCTGAGAGTAACAGACATTCACATGAAGAGAATTTCTATGCAACTCATGACAGAATGATTTGCCTAAAAATTTAGAAAATTATAATATTTAAAAGTATCCTGCAATTATCTTGTTTTCTGAGAAGGAAACTTTTAATTGCTCATGTGATAATGTTTTTAAATGCTTTTTAAGAATTGCAAACTGATTAATTTTTCGCTGATTTATTTTCAACAAAAAGAAGACTTTTTAAAGCTAAATTTTGGGATGTTTAGTTTGATGGATTTCAGCTCAAAAATGATCTGCTCTACAAATTCCAGTGGAATTCCTCATGTGACCTGGCATGCTGTGTGAGCTCTGCTACATGATGAGTCTTACCTTGGCTGTCTCAGGTCAACAGTGAAATCTACCATATATCATGGATACATCTCAGTAGTCTTTTACCTTTGATTGTTTTGTATCTATGTTCCCGTGGAAAAGAGTATTAAAAATCTTTCTATACCAAATTTACACTGTACAGATTCCTTGAAAGTATATACAATCAAATTACTGTGAAGTATAGAAAATAAAACCAATGTCCCATGATACATCTATTATAGAAGAAGTAAAATATCATAAGAGGTAAATATCAATGTATGTCTTCCTATACCCTTAGGAATTTAGTCCCACAAAGAAACAGCTCAAACCTTTTTCAAGTTTTATGAGGGCTTCTTTAAATATTTAGAGTTGGGAAAGCCACTTCTTTTCTACCTCAGGCTGATAAAAGAGGAACTTTCTTTTAGTCTTTTTAAAACATGAAAGGTGCAAGATCCCTAACATCAGAAGCCTCCTCCCTTTTCTCTAAGAATCGTTCTTTCAAATCTTCAAACAAGAAAATACTTTCCTCTGTAGTTCCTGATTTTCCACCAGATAGAGTGCTTTTAATCCCAGTGGGCACTGTGTGGGGGTGTGTGTGTGCTGGCATGCCTGTGCCTGTGTCTGTGTTAGAGCGAAAGGTAATCCTTTCACTTTCAAGCACTATGGAGATTGCAAGGAAAGATATTTATATGCTGTTACTTTAGCCTGCTTATATACTAAAGAATTAACAATAATAAAATGTTATCAAATATTATATTAAAATAAAATAAGAAAAGCCAAATAAACCATGAAAAAGGTTAATAAAATTCTGTTCATTTGTCACCAATTAATGAACCCATGCTCCCTTCATTTTTCTGAGTGTTTTAAAATACCTTGGGAAAATGTTTGATTATAATTATTTAATGTATAGTGTCTGCCATGCACTAAGGAGCTGGTACAACTAAAGAAGAGAGTGGTCAGATCTCATCATCTTTGCAGTACCAAACCTGTCACTTCCAACCTTAACAGTAGTCTACAGATTCTGAAGCAGGTACAAATGTAAAGTGAGTATGCACAGATAGAGTGATTGAAGGAGGAAGAAAGATCCTGGTTCTGTGCCCTGCCCCAAATTGCACATCCTCAAAATTCAAGCTGAGGGGAAGGATGCTAAGGATCTCTGTGCAATCTAACAGTATAGAAAACAGATTGGGTTGATACTTAAACATTTGAACCCCATTAGTTCAAGTCATAAAATCTTAGATTAGATCTTAAATCAGACTTTGATTGTAATTAGGTTCTCAGGCCTTGCAATGGTCCAGCAAACATTCTCCTATGTCCAGAGAAATGTTTTGTCTACATAATTAAAATGAGTTACTTTCATACACTTTTTAAGAATGTTGAAAAATACCTTACATACACTCAAAAGAAACAGTCCTGCAGTGACATAGGGTGATTAAGTTGAGTTACATGCACTTACTGAACTTTTCAAAGTTCTCGACACTAAAAGCTATTTATACATAATTTATGTCGTACTTGCTGCCTGAACTCTGTTCTTATACTTCATGCCTGCCATTCTCATGAGCGTAATAGCAATAATCCATCATGTATATGTATAGCATTCTGACGCTGTTTGCAGGTTGATAAAGATAAAGATACAATGAAAAGATAGATGATGGTTGCACCAGAGCCCTGGGGTTATTAGATTTTAGGAGGGAAAACCTTATTCTTTCATATTTATATTAACTCTTGAGTACAATGTTTTATGCAGAAGTGCTGTACTATAGTGGTAAATGTTAACTATGTTTCCATATAGGACATGGTTAATCAATTCAAAGTCCAAATTCCTTTTGTTCTTATTACAGCAATATTGCAACTGTCATTAATATATTTATTTCCCTTGGAGCCATTGGGGGCTTGCAAATTTATGGAGCTGGACTTTATATGTATACTTTAATTTTCTGTAGCATCGGGGTAAATAAATAAAATTTGTTTTTAAATATCACCATTTCCAAAGGGTTTATTGGAACTTAGCTGATCATGTGGAGCAAATTCCATGTTTGTAGTATATAAAACTAAAAATTCCTTTATCAACATATTGTTGGGGGCCAAGACGTGTGATACTTTTCAGTGAGTCTTCCCTAAAACTGGACCTGTACAAGATGCCTTCTTAAGCTTCTGGATGGTTTAAACTCTAACTTTTTAAATGTATGCCTATCTGACTGCTTTCACAAACAAAAAGAGAACTTATGTATTAAAATAATCAAACAGGAAAAGAGCTAGTCTGAACAGAAAAGTTAAAGAAGAGTTGACTAGCTTTGTGGGACATGAGCACTGATCTTGATGTTTATAGTGTTCAAAAGAAAAGAAAAAGAATCATCTGAAAATCACATGCAGTAAAACTTGACTGAAAGTAATAATAAAGGGTATTTATCATATGCATTAAGTTCTTTAGGGCTTGAAGTGACTATTTTTGAATATGTTCAGGATGTGTTACTCAGTAATACTGCTTTCAGAGATTAGCTCTGAATAAAGTTAATTAGCTGTGAATAAATTTCTGTTAATGTTGTAATGCATTAATTGGGTTTATAGTTCATCGGAATGGTAATGTTTTTTCTATGTATCATGTGATCTATCCTTGCCCAGCAGTTCCCATCCCCCAGACTGAAATGTAACCTCTGTTCCCCTCCTGCTTCTCCGTGATTGGGTGGTGCCTCTGGGCCCTGCCTCTGGGCCCTGCCCCCTGGGGGAAAAAGCCCTGACGAGGGAGGGGCCAGGTCTCTCTGGCATTGGCGAGTCATTGGGAAAGGTCTCCAGCAAGCAGAGCAGGACTTGAGAATAAAAGCTGTAATATCCCACCTGGTGCTAGAGAGCCAGACTCTTGCCATCAGTAGCCATCTAGTCTCGTGGGGAATTCTACAACTGGCACGCAACGTGCAGCTCGAAGCCACAAAATGTTCCCAAAAAGCTGGAAGAACCACTCGGGGAGCACGTGGCTGCGGAATCCCACACAGAGACAGACCTGTCAGGCTTGGCGTTCGCTGTGGAGTTTCCGAAACACAGGACTCTACAGGCCAGGGCTGCAGTTTTCTCCTTTGGACTCAGAAATCCCATTGGAGTGCTGCAAAGAAGACCCCGAATGGCAAGCAGCTCCCAGAGAAAGGACCACATGTTCGTGAAACATAACCCTGGGAATCGAGACTGGAAGCTCTTTTTGCACCAAAAAGGGTCAGTTTCAGGCAAAAGGTGTGATTGGGAAAGAAAGGAAAGGAACGCTGGAATTTTGGTGAGTATTGCTTTCGGTTTTCTAAGGGAAAATCTTTTTCAGAGGTGGGATTCCTCAGGGAAAAGGGTTTTATCCTCGATCAGGGAAGGTTTTGCTTTCAGAGTAAACCGTCAAAGTGCTTTAAATAGCACACTTCTTTTGGCAGCCTGGGGGGTGTGGAAAAGGAAACTGTTTCCCCTTTTGGCTTTTTTTCTCTCCAGTGATGTTTTTTTTCCTTTCAGTTTCTCAGTCACAATAAAGAGGACACAGAAACTCAAAATCTGAGCCAATAAATGGGTGCTAGGCTGTCTGTGTATCAAAAAAGAATCTATTACCACATTTTAAGTGCCTTGGATGATGAGGAGACCCATTGTTCAAAGAAACAGCTGAAAAAATTAACTCTGTGGTTGTTTTCTCAGTTTCCACACTTACCATTAGAGCAAATAAGCTCCCCAGAATTCTGGGAGGCTATAACAAAAAAAAAAAAAAAAAAAAAAAAAAAAAAAAAAAAAAAAAAAAAAAAAAAAAAAAACAAAAAACAAAAAAAAAAAAAAAACAAAAAAAAGTTGAATCTGGCTCCTCTAATAATAAAGAAGATTCAAATTTTGCTTTTTATAGCTTAAAAATTAAGTTTGCATTGCAAAAGCAAAATAAAAAGGAAAAAAGGCCAGTTGTGAATTTTCCCCAGCTTGTACCTTTGCAGGCAGTCCGAGTGCTCAAACCTCCCATCTCATTGGTCCCCAGGTGGGGGGTCACAAGATGGAGGGGATTCCTCTGTCCAAAATGGCCGAAGCCATGTGCTCCCGAGCCATGAGGAGTCTCTCTTTGTCTGTCCCTCCTTCCAGCAATCCCTTCTTCTCCCCAGACCCCTCCTTCCCTTTGGTGCCACCCCCAGCACTGCCCTCTCCTCTGACTCTGCCCCCTACCCTCAAACCTCTGCCCTCCGACTCCTCCCTGTGTGACTCAAGCCTCCAGCCCCTCCCTGCCCCCGGTTCCCATGGTTTCCCCGCCCACAGTCCCAGTTCCCACACCCCTGAGGGGAGGGGGGGAGGAGCCGGGAACGCGGAAGCAGGAAGTGATTCCGGCTTTTCTGCCACCCCTTTCACATATCAACAGTCAAAAAGAGAGGGTGCTGTCCACAGTAATTGGGACCCCTTCCCCCAACAAGCGATTCAGGGTTTATGCAAAGCTCAGGCCAAATTCAAATATGAAAGAGAATACTTTTGCAACCCTTTAAAAGCAAATTTAGCAACAAATACTACAGTTCCCTTTGACCTCCAAAAAGATTTGCTTTCGGAGCTTTGGCAGAATCCTGAAATGGCCATTGGTAATAAGAATCTGCCAATTCAATTACCAGCCCAGCCCGATAAGTCTTTCCAACCTTACAGTAAAATAAAGCAGCTTCCATCAGAAACTTTAGTAATATTTGTGGGGCGGTTAACCCGAGCTATCGAGTTACAGGTTAAGAATAAGGGAACCCAGGAGCAAGTCCTGGAGGAGTTGGCTCTGGCCGATGCAAACGAACGTAAGGCAGCTATCCTCAGCCTGTCCACAGAACCAGCTCCAACTTTACATGACATGCTCCAGGTGTGTGCCAGGAAGATTCCCTTCATAAAGGCTCATCAAAACCACAGTTTCAGAGTCAAGCCGTCACAAAAAGCTGCTGCTGCAGACACCGTGCTTCCTGTACCGGTGCCACGGCCACCACCCAAGAGAGGAACAAGGTGTCTCCTGTGTGATCAGGCTGGACATTGGGCATCTCAATGCCCTTTAAAGAAGCAATTTCTGGACTTTCAGGACAATGGGGGCAGGAGGTCTCAAAGGTCTAAAGGGAATTTTCCAAAGAAACTAGAAAACGTAAATGTTAAAGTAAATAATCCTGCTTTAACCAGTTCTGCCTTTCAGCAAAAGTCACCAGATATGATAGTAAAGGATCCAGTGACCAGAGAAGCAAAAAGTCCTCATGATCTGGTCACCCGGGGTTGTGGGTACACCTATGTGTCCACTCCCCCAGATCTCAAGTGGGTGCCAGCTGAGTGGGTGAAACCTTTCATCCCCAAAACTGCAAAATCCCCTGCAGAGGGCCCACAAGTGGCCAGTGCTGCCTGGAGGAGGAGAAAGCGCCGAACCTTCTCCTTCTAATTATCATTATTCCTTGACAGTGTCTTTCTAAACAGTTTGCACTAAAGGTCATTTTTCTTTTGCAACTTTAAAGGTACTCAAGGTCCGAACTCTGAGCATCTCCCATGAACCGAGCCTTCCTCCTTCTTAATTTAATAAGAAAAGGGGAAATGTTGTAATGCATTAAATGGGTTTATATTTCATCGGAATGGTAATGTTTTTTCTATGTATCTGTCCTATGATTTGTCCTTGCCCAGCAGTGCCCATCCCCCACACTGAAATGTAACCTCTGTTCCCCTCCTGCTTCTCCCTTATTGGGTGGTGCCTCTGGGCCCTGCCTCTGAGCCCTGCCCCCTGGGGGAAAAGCCATGGCAGAGGAGGGGCCAGGGATCTCTGGCATCGGCGAGTCATTGGGAAAGGTCTCCAGCAAGCAGAGCCGGACTTGAGAATAAAAGCTGTAATATCCCACTTGGTGCTAGAGGGCCAGACTCTTACTTTTGCCATCGGCGGCCGTCTAATCTCATGGGGAATTCTACATGTTAATAAATTAAAAAAAAGTTTTGTGAAATATAGTAGCTTCATACAGAGACACTGACAAACTATGAATCAGTTTCTCACTGAGAGGCGACCTAATTAGACAGGTGGAGAGTTGCACTAACATGGCTATGCTGCTGCACTGGTTTTGCATGGCAAGGTTTGGTAGTGGGGGAATCTACAGGGCTAGCTGCTGTGAGATGCAGCCAGAAGCTTCCCCATGTTCAACAGAGATAATGCCAGCCAGCTCCCGGATGGACCCACTGCTGACCAAGGCTTCTGGGATAACATACCAAAGCAGAGGAATAAACTGCAGTGGAACAACAATGAGAAGCGAGACACGAGAAGGATGTGACAGCAAGAACTCTGCAGACACTCAGGTCAGTGAAGACAGAGGGGAAGGAGGTGCTCCAGACTCTGGAGCAGAGATTCCCCTGCAACCCGTGGTGAAGACCACAGTGAGGCAGTTGTGCCCCTGCAGCCCATGGGGGTCCATAGTGGAGCAGAGATGCACCTACTACCCATGGATGCCCAAAGGAGGCCGTGACCCTGTGGGAAGCCCACACTGGACCAGGCTCTTGGCAGGACCTGTGGACTCTTGGAGAAATGAGCCCACATTGGAGGAGGTTTGCTGACAGAACTTGTTACCCCTTGGGGGATCCATGCCAGAGCAGCTGGTTCCTGAAGTACTGTACTCCATGGAAGGGACTCACACTGGAGCAGTTCATGAACAACTGCTGCCTGTGGGAAGGACTCAAATGGAAGAAGTTGGTGAGGGATTGTCTTTTGTGTGAAGGACCCACACTGGAGGAGGGGAAGAGTATGAGGAATCTTCCCTCTGTTGAGGAAGGAGTGGCAGAAACAGCATGTCTTGAACTGACCACAACCTTCATTCCCTGAGCACTGCTGGCTGGGGAGAAGGTAGAGAAATCAGGAGTGAAGCTGAGATTAGGAAGAAGGGAGGTGTGGGGGGAAAATGCTTTAAACATTTGGTTTTATTTCTCATTACTCTACTCTGGTTTTGACTGGCAATACATTAATTTACCTGAGTTGAGTCTCTTTTTCCTGTAACAGTAGTTGATGAGTGATCACTCCTTGTCCTTATCTTGACCAGAAGCCTTTTTTTATGTTTTCTCTTCCCTATCCAGTTGAGGAGAGCAGTAATAGAGTGGCTTTAGTGGTCAACCCTCCACAGCTCCCTTCAGTTTTGGGGTGTGATTGGGAACATATGCATGGCACTTCTCTGCTCCAAGAGCTGTTGTGATTTAACCCTTGTGGGCAGTGAAACTGGTCTCAGGAGCCTTGGCACTCCGCTGCAGCGGAATGGGGAACAGAGTTGTAAAAGTGAGAAAATTCATGGGCTGAGGCAATAGGTAAAGGCAAAGCTGTGCAGGCAAGGAAAACAATAAAAGGAGTTCACTGCTTTCCATGGGCAGACAGGTGTTCAGGCATCTCCAGGAGAACCTGTTCTTATCACACAGAAGGGCGAGTTGGGAAGCCAAAAAATATCACTCTGAATGTTGCCACCCCACTTTCTTCTTTCCCTAGCTTTATAGGCTGAGCATATGGGGTGTAGAATATCCCTTGGGTCAGTTTGGATCTGCTGTCCCAGTTGTGTCCCCTTTAACTTCTTGTGCATTCCCAGTCTTGCTGCTGGTGTGAAGATAGAAGCTGAAAAGGCTCTGTGCATGCAGCAGTAGTGAAAATATCCCTGTATTATCAACAGTGTTTTTTGCACAAAAGCCAAAACATAGCCACATACAAACTACTATGAAGAAAATTAACTTTATTCCAGCCAAATCCAAGCCCTAGAAAACATCTTTGCATTTTTAGGATAAAATTCTTTCTCCATATAAGTCACTGATGACAATTCCTATTGTCTTTAACTGGACTCAATCTAACCTGTTTTAGAGTCTACTCCTGTATGTGAGTAAGTATTATAGTGCTCTAACAATAGAGAAGAAATTGTGCATGAACAAAATTAGAAAAGCCAATTAACAAATATACACCACATGAAACTTAGGTAAAAAGAACTATGAGAAGGTTTTTAAATTCTTTAAAATAAAGAAAAATGAAAGAAATAAAATTTCTATTATTTAAAAGAAATGAGGACCAAATAACAGATGACATAATGAAATGCAAAATCTATATTTTTTCTTCATTCTTCACCAAAGAGGTTAATTGTGACCAGAAGCTTAAAACAATTAACATTAGCAACTAAATGCTAGAACTATAAGCCAGAATTATTCTGTACAGACAGAAAAGTTCTTGGATCACCATAACTTAACAACACTTTTCTCTAAAGTATTTATGATCTGAAATCTTTGAACCGTTAGCAGTCACCTTTGAGAACTTTTAAGAACAGATAAAGGCTGAGGGGACATCTAATGGGAAAATAAAACTAGTAAACTACAGAGAAAAAGAGTATTATTTGTCATCCCTAGCTTACACTTAGAATGTTAAGGCAATAAATTATTAATCAGTGATTTTTCTCTCTGAGCACCTAGAAAATCTGAAGTTGATTAAAAGTAACCACAAGAGAGTTACTGAAATCACAACAGAGCTTCAAATCACAACAGGCCAATCTGATACCATTCCATGGCAGCACAATTAAGTGAGTAACAGGGAAGTATTTACATACTTTTTCTTTGCTGACATCTGACAATTCCATATGACACTGTCAGAAGTATGGTAATATGTTTTCATTGGAAATTACAGTAAAATCAGTTGAATTACTTATCAGAAACATCTGTTTGCTGACAATCTGAAAGAAATAACTGAAGTGCAACATTATACAATATTTTTATTACAAGGACCAGTATTTGTGAATAACATTAACCAGGAATGTTATAGAAGTTCTGGAAGGTAGAATTATATTCAATACAACTCTGATAAACTGGAGGAATGGTACAAAGCAATAAAATAGGATATAACAAAGACATGCAAACTGCCTAGGAAGAAAAATGTAAAATGCAGACTGGCTTTCTACGCAGATATACTGCAGAAAAAGGGCTCAAGATTACAATGGGTTGCAAATGGAACATTAACCAATATTGCAAAACCAGCAGAAAAAAAGATGATTTAAAATATGTAAGTCCTGAGACATAGGAGTAACTATTTCACTCTAGTCAGCATTTGTGAAGCCTTAAGAGGATTACTGAATGTGGTTTTAAGTTCTAAGGAAAGGAATGGATGAGATATAAGCAACAAAAGGTTAATAGATGTGGCAAATATGACCATTTTCAAAGAACGAATGAAAAATATTAAAAGCCTTTCTTATTTAGTCTTGAAAAGAGAACCTTGGTGTCATAGGTTAAGTCTTACAATATACAAATTGTTGCAAGGAGAACAATCATTTGTAGTCAATGCTGCAACTAAATGCAAAACAAAAATAATTTATTGTAGTAGAAGGGATTTGTGTTATATATCTGCAACACCTTTATATTACAGTTAAGAACAACTTACCTAAATCAGTTGTGAACTGTCTGTCTAACTGTCCAGTCTACTTGGACTTTATTAAAGATTTTGACATGGTTTCCCATAGCATTTTCCAGGAGAAATTGTCTGCTCATAGCTTGGATGGGTGGATTGTTCACTGAGTAAAATAACTGGCTGAATGGCTAGGCCCAAAGATGGGGGTGAGTGGAGTTACATCCAGATGGTGTTCCTCAGGACTCAGTACTGGGACCAGTCCTGCTTAATATCACTGTTGATGCATCACTATCAATGATCTGAATCAAGGAGGATCAAGTAAACCCTCAGCCAATTCGCAGATGACACCAGTATGGGAGTGTTTATCTGCATGAGGGTAGGAAGGTTCTGCAGAGGGATCTCAGTAGGGGAGGTAAACCAAGACCAGTTTTATGAATTTAAGCTGAAGTGCTGGATCCTGCACCTTGGTCAGAACAACTGCAGGCAATGCTACAGCCTTGGGAGAGAGTAGCTGGAAAGCTGTTTGGGGGTGCTTGTTGTCAGCTGGCTCAACGTGAGCCAGAGTGGGCCCGTGTCCAAGAAGGCCAATGGCATCCTGGCCTGTGTCAGAAGTAGTATGGCCAGCAGAGCAGGGCATTGATCACCCGTCTGTACTTGGCCCTGATGAAGCCACACCTTAAGTACATGTCCAGTTGTGGGTCACTCCCTTCAGGAACTGACGTGCTGGAGTGTGTCCAGAGAAGGGCAGTGGGACTGTGAACAGCCTTAATAACAACTCTCACGAGGACTGGCTGAGGAAGCTGGGATTGTTTAACCTGGAGAATCGGAAGCTCTGGGGAGACCTTTTCACTCTCTACAACTACCTGAAAGAAGGTTAAGGACAGGTGGGGGTCAGCCTCTTCTCCCAATTAATGAGTTTCTGTGCAAGTGGAAATGGCCTCAAAGTCATGCCGGTGATGATTTAGTTTGAATATTAGCAAAAAATTCATCACAGAAAAGTTTGCTAAGCACTGGGACAGGCTACACAGGGAAGAGATTGAGCCACCATTCCTGGAGGTGTTTGAAAGAACAGCAGATGTGGTGCTTGCGCATGTGGCTTAGTAGTGAACTTTGAAGTGGTAGGTTAAAGATTGGACTCAATTATCCTAGAAGTATTTTCCAGCTTAAATTATTTTATAACTGTGAAATTACAGTTACTTTCAAGATGTCTTAAAAAAAAAAAAAATACAGCCTTGATATTAGAAAATTTAGGAGTTATTCTCCTTGGTTATTTAGTGTAACAATGTGCATAATAAAAACCCCAATATTTTCCATATACTATAGCAAAAAAAGGTTTCAGTAAAAGAGTTTAGTAAACCTTTTTTATCATTGTACTGAATGAAAGGCACAATCTTACAGCACAGCAAGTGTAGAAGTAACCATTACTTCAGCATTATCTTCTTTAATATATTTATTTATATATATATTTATATTTCAGCATAAAAGCTTTTTCTGGGTGACCTGAATATTGAGGTTTCTTTAAAAAAATCACATTACCTGTGCTTATAACTTCTTTAGTCTCCAAACATACTAAAGGTCACTGAGACAGGAATTGGCTTTTACTGACTTATGCGCAAATGTGAAAAAAATCTTTTATCAAAACCTTTAGTCACTAAATAATTAAGGATTATCAGAATGGATAAAATCTTGGAAAAACTTATCTGACGGTCAGTGTAACCCTGATTTGGTTGAAAGGATTCATCAGTGCCTTTAAGGTGTTTAAAAAAACCCCACCCTAATAAAATAAAAATTTATCTAATTGCGGGAAGGTACAATGAATTGGGTTTTGTTTTTTGACTAAATCATGAGGAGAAGAGGAACTCTTGATGCCTGAGATGGTCCAAGATGAAAAAACGCTTCAATTTTGAGTAGTTAAAAGATGTATTTCTTACTTTGTATAGAACATAATGACATATATATCAAATAATTCCTAATAATGACACTAGAATGTGCAATGTTCTTTACATTCAGTTGTGTACTTTTCATTCAATCCCTGGTATTTTTGGGATATTTAAAGTCAGACATAATTTCATTATTATTCTGATTTCTCTCAATTAGTCATTGTCAAACTATACACCTGACCCTGACCTGTAATGTGACACCTCCACCAGGATGAGATTAGTTCTGCGTTAATTGTGAATGTCAAGTTCCTTACAGTGGACAGAGACCACCCTACACTTTTTAGTGAATTCACAACTTGTTTCTGAGTTAAATGAAAAATAATTCATTAAACTGCCTCACTCTTTGGAGAGTCCCTTAGAAATGCCTGTCATCTTAATAGGTTCTAGCATTAATCAGACCAAGAGAGTGGCCAAGAGTAGCCAAGAGTGGTCAAGTAGTACCAATGCAGGCAAATTTTGGATTTGCTTTTTATGATTATTGCTTAAACTTTAATGTGGACAGTACATACCCAATGAGTATAAAATACATTCATCTGCAACCTCTCACTTCTCAACAACATGTTTAAAAAATATAATTGAAATAAAGGAAACATGTCATAATAGGATTCCCCTCTTTTCCCTGTTTTAATAAACATAAAAGAAACAAAAATAAGGATACGTTCAAAATTAATTTAAAATAGGTTTTCCCAGTATTAGCTTCAGCATTCACTTCTTAATACATAACCTTCTGTGGCTGTGCCTTTCCGTGCTGGGCGGATGCGGGCCCCTGGCTGGCTCAGATCTGCACAGCGGCCAGAGCGTTTCGGTCCAGGTATGCACGCAGGTTATCTTTACCTGCTGGACTCGGCTTCTCAGCAGCAGCTGGTCCAAATAGTGTTGTGACTGCGGCGGTAGATGAAAGGATGGCTCTTGGCTAAGCAGGTTTAAAGATGGTTTATTCAAGCCGAGCTGCGGGAGATCCGCAGCTTGTCCAAACTGCCTGCCAGAGAGAGTTTGAATTTCCCTCTCTCATCTTATAAGCAGGGGAGGGTTCAGGGGAGGTCACAACAGGATAGCAAATCAGGGAATTCGGAGGGCGACAGGGGGTGTCCACTTCTAAGCCTCTGACCCCTGACAAAAAGGGAAAAGGGGATCCCCTGGGGCCAACCTATCACTCGACGCCTCCCTGGGAATTTCCCAAGCTGAGAAGAGGTCCCAAAGTGATAGACAGGATGCCCCAGAGTGGGGCGGGGTGGGGGGAGAGGGGATTGACAATGATAGGTGGGGGGTAGGATGATTGACATGAAACAACTCAAAGGGGATGGACTGTTACAAAACTGGGGACACAGTGAAGTGAACCATAAAACTTCTTATAAAAACTTAATAAAACAATTCTTGCACCACCACAGCCTTCTAAGAATGTATTCTGAGGCAAATACATATTGGATTTTACCCCTTTTGATGGTGGAAATTATACAGGTGGATTTACCATTCACTGAATGTGACTGACATGATGAACTAGGGTCCAAATAATGACATTATTGAGTCCCTATTCACATATGTGATAGGAAATATGGAGAGAATAGAATATATAATGAATTACTATTAATCTGAGTGATTATTCACAAAGAAATAATATATTTATTAAAATAAAGTTTTCCTTTATAATACAAGTGAGGAACAGGAATTTCAAACCTAACTGTCTTCTTACTTAGGTAATTAAGTAAGTCAGAAAGAGTTTTGACTGTACAGTTCTCTGTGAATATATTTCCAAATTAAATTAATTGCTCTGTAGAAACATGACAAAAGCAATTAAATGTTAAGTGCTGATCCTGACCAGTGTATCTTACTGTAGCCTTCTCTAAGGCCCTGGCTTATAATATTAAAGGACTGAATATTTTTAAAGTTTGTTAAAATTGCCTTCTCCTTTTTATGAAACAGTGTATAAACAGGTGTAAAATTAATTTTATTAAAGTCATAGATAAAAGAGACCACAATAAAATACAATTTTGTAACAATCATTCCTAATCAATATATCTTTAATTTTCAGTGAATATTGTCATAAACAAATTATTCAATTCTATATTGTAAATTCAATCAATTGAAATTATAATAATTTTAAAAATTGTTGAAAGTTAAATAGGTTGGGTAAGGAGTGGATTCTGTGAAATCTGTTTGCAGTCACAAAATCACAGAATCATTTAGGTTAGAAAAAACCTCCAGGATCATCGGATCCAGCCTTTGACTAATCACTACCTTGTCAACTGGACTATGACACTGAGTGCCACATCCAGTCATATCTTGAACATCTTCAGGGACGGTGACTCCTTCAGCTCCCTGGTCAGCTTGTTCCAATATTTAACAACCCTTTCTGTGTTGAAATTCCTCCTGATGTCCAGCCTAAACTCCCTCCGGTGGAGCTTGAGGCCATGTCCTCTAGTCCTGTCTCTGGTTGCCTAGGAGAAGAGACCAACCTCCACTTTGCTACAACCTCTTTTCACATAGTTGTAAAGAGCAGTAGGGTCACTCCTTGGTCATTCAATGCAAAAAAAGAAAGAAAAACATTATGCCTAACCAACTTCTTCATACTTTGAAAAGTCATTTTACAGTCTTTAAAAATTTTTACTTGGATAGCGCTTTGTGCAATAATAGATAGTGAAAGATAGTAAAGTTAAAAATACAAATTTTGGAAAGATTATACAGAGCTTTTAATTCATTATCTCAAATTGATTTTAGGGAAAAAATTAGTTTAAAGACACAGTAGATTCATAAACTTTGGAATTATTTGCAGCTGGTCTTGGACGCTGTGGATAATGCATTTTGTTTAGTATCATGTTTCTTTTGAAAAATCTCTTAGAATGGAAATGATACACTAGACTTTCCAGTATGGATTTCTGTTTCTTGTACACAGAGACATTTTCCAATGGTGTTCTGTGGTACATTAAGTACTACAATTACATACTGATTTGAAAAGTAATGTGTCACAAAGCAATACAGAAACATACTTTGCAGTGCAGAACATAAAATAAGACAAAAATTAATAATGAGTAAAAATAAATGTTTTTTAAGTTCCAAAAAATCTTTCTGTTTATAAGACATAATTATTAAATAATGGATGATAACTTTCTTCGGTATGATAAAATAGGAATGTATACATAATAGAAAAATCTGGAAGCATGAAAGCACTGACAAACCAGCACCTGTGTTGATCTCTGGGAGGAAGGGACTGACTCATTTATGCAGATTGTCCATGATCTGGCTGTTCAGGGAGGCTCAGGAGAAGTGGCTCTAAGGGAGGGCAATTCCAGAAGGATCTCACAGATGTTTCTGGCAACCATTCTAGGGCCAGCAGATGTTTCTATACCCTGGTTCAACATAAAGTCCAGTCAGTCAAGATAGCTGCCTGGCACACTAAAGCTTAGTCAGGACACTCATTCAGATGCTAAAGTCAATGCAGATTAAATACCAATGCTCACTGCAATAGAGGGAGCCTCAAGGAGGCACTTGCACTGCCTTTGGGACTGGTGCTGCTCTCACTGCCAGGCTTTGGTGTTTTCTTGTGCCGTGTGGGACCCTGAGCACAGTCTGTTCATTCAGAGGGAACCTGAAAAAAAGTGTTTCAGATGCTATTTTGATAAACTGTAATTATAATATAATCATATGGTGTAGCTGTTTCTGTCTCTGCACCGGACGGACGCCGGCCTCTGGCTGGCTCAGATCTGCACAGCTACAAGATGATCCCCGTTCGGATAGGCACGCAGGTTATCTTTACCTGCTGGCTCGGCTTCTCAGCAGCAGCTGGACTAAATAGTGTTGTGACAGCAGCAGCAGTAGAGAAGGATGGCTCTCAGCTTAGCAGGTTAAAAGATGTTTATTCAGGCCGAGAAGTCCGCAGCTGGTCCAAACCTCAGGCCAGAGAGGCCAGAGGGAGAGAGAGAGTTTGAGTCTCCCTCCTCCACCTTATAACTGGGGGAGGGGTTCAGGGGGGGTTACAACAAGGCAATGAATCAGGGGATTCAGGGGGTAACAAGGTGTGCCCATCCTCAGGCCTCTGACCATTGACACCAAGGGCAAAGGAATTCCGCCCTGGGGGACCTATCACCTGAAGCCCTCTCCGTATGATTTCTTAATCTTGGGAGGGGTCCCGAAGTGACAGGCAGGCTGCCCCAGAGTGAGGGGCAGGGCAGAGGGGATGGTCCAGGTTAGGTGAGGGTTGGGAGGACTAACACAAAACACCTTATTATACAGAAAACACAAAAGGGGATGGACTGTTACAAAACTGGGGATACAGTGAACTGCACCATAATATAAAACTTCTTATAAAAACCTAATAAAACAATTCTCGCACCACCACAATATGGGATTTTCAAAAACAATCACACTGCTCATTCAGTGAGGTCAAAATTGTTATTGACTTTGCTTATGGCAAAGCCTGATAATAATTTAATCCTCCACAAAGTATTTTGAAACCAAATTTCTGAGAAATTCAAAACAATAAGGCTTGAAATTTTCTTCTATATATACACTTATACTGGATTTTTAATTATTTTATTGTGATTACTTATCAATACTTTTTCATATCTATATACTGCTAATGCTGTCTTTGAATTCTCTCATTTAGTTTCAAGCAAACTACTGCAATCTGTTTAACATCCCATGCTGAAAATATGCAACGAGAACAGCATGTGTTATTTTGTGTTAAATTAGATTTAATGAAATAGGTATTTTTAATCATCTAGTTTACATGTTACGAAATAGGAAAAAATAATCTTAATTCCTTTCCTGATTATCTGAGGCATTGGAGTGAAGCTACAAGTATTGTGTCCACGTAGTAGAAAACACCTTTAAAATGTTGTCATGATTTTTTTGAAGCGCTTATATGTTGAAAGACTACCAAATGTTGAAGTCTGCACTTCTTGTATTAGAGCTAGCTTTGTCACATCACCACAGCTTGGAATGTATTTAGCACTAAGGGAGGCTGACACAGGGCTCTTTTTCAGGGATTTTCGAGGCTCCATTTCATACTGTATGAGTTATAATTACACTTCTTGACACTAGGAAGATGCTTTGTCAAAATCTTCGGAATGTGTAAGATATCATTTCAAGACCTATTTATAGCTCTGGAAAAACAGACAGAGTGTTTGAAAATATAGTCAGGTTCTGTTTGCTGTACACTACCCTGAGACAATTTTTATCATAGTATCTATAGTTTCACAGGATTTCTATTGTCTCTGCTTCTGTTTACAGAATTCTACGAATCACAATGCTTTGCAGCCCAAATAAAATTTGTACTAAATATATTTTAAAATTAGATATCCCCAAATTTGTTTTAAGGCCCTCGTCCACACCCTGGTAGTAGCCAGAACCTGGAAAAAGTAAAAGGATACAATGCAGCTTTACTGCAGTCAGTGAGCATTCATGACTGAATTACCTCTAAGTTCAAGCTTTTGAACATATGTGGCAGAATAAAACGCGGAAGGCTGTAGTTTCACTCTTTTCAGCACTTGTGCTGTCTCTGGCAGTCCCTACATTTCTGATGTTCCTCATCCTCATTTCCCTTTGTTAAAAGTAACTTACTTTTACTCTGGATAGAGTTTCTCAATCTCACAATCCAGACCTGCAAACAGCTGTGCTAGCTTAAACTGAGAAAATGGCATAAGGACTACACTGATAGCTGAGAACTCCTTAAGACAAACTAGTGCTGAAAAAAGTGTTCTTAAAAATACAGGTAAAGACATGCACCAAATAAAATTACTTTTTCTGTTCTGTGTGCATGTGAAGAAGTCAAATGGAAAACCTGTTTGGAACCACTATTCAGTGATTTTTTTTATTGTTCATTACTAATTTTTTTGCAGTCCTGATACATGTAGTACACTTTTTTTAAAAAAATCATAAATTTATTAATCATGTTTTATTTGCTTTTTAGGTGCAAAACTGTAGCATTTAAGAAATGATCTCCTACTTTAACCCCATCTACTTGTCCTCTCCAGGAAAACCATGCTTTCTTAAGTCTTTTTTATGTTTAAATAAATAGGTAGAAATTAGCTTAATTCAATTTTCAATTTTTTGGTGTATGTGTGTCTTTCGATTGCTTATAATTTTTTTATTTTTGAATTCCTGTGGCATGATTTAACATGATCCTTAATAACATCAATAAATCTTTAATGGATTTTCTTACATATAAAATGACTTCATTGGTAACTTATCAGTTACAGAATATACATTGAAACTGGATAATAGATTCCCCAGGAGCCTTTGTTCTCACAAGAAAAATGTGATCTGAAAAATTCTTTTACTAATGGCTAAACCCAACAGAGTCCAGAAGCTAAATCTTGACTACATTTTGGGTTACACTGCATTATTTAGTTTCTCTCAAGATATGCTATGTTAGTGCAGCATAGTATATGGGCAAAATATAAAATATATGGTTTTACTTCAGGCTCTGAAGAAGTTACATAATGAAACCTCCTGCAGTCTGCCATGTGTTAGATGAAGCATGTCTGGGAAAAGCTCACACAGAGGCACCAAGTGTGAATTACACTTGACAAATCTGATTTCTTTCTATGATGAAGTAACTTTCTTGACTGATGTGGAACAAGCACTGGACACTGCATGCATGGATTTCTTTAAGACCTTCAATGTGGTTTCCCACTACATTTTCCTAAAGAAACTGATGCACTGTGGTCTAATGGTCTGTGCTGTGGGCAGGGAACAGACAATGTGTGCTAGAAAACATCCCCTTTTCAAACTGTCAGCCTGTCACAAATGCAGTCCCCCAGGGATTATTATTGACCCCCAAAGTGTTTAATCTGTTCTTTTTGGATGGGATTAAGTGTATTTTAATGAAATTTGCCAACAAACTGAATGGGGAAGAGGACACTTCAGAAGGGAGGGTCACCCTGTAGGAAGACCTGGATAGGCTGGAAGAATGGGCCTTATGAAGTACAGGAACAAACATAAGGTCTTTGACATAGGATAATAAAATCCAGGAATGAAGCACAGGTAGTGATCTACCTGTCGGGAGGGAAATTTTGTAGAAAGGTACCTGAAGGACCTGGTGGACAGCAAGCTTCACATGAGTGGACAGTGTTCTGCTGCAGCAATGAAAGGTAATAGATGTTGAGTTGCATCAATGTGAGCATCACCAACAGAGATAAAGGAGTCATTGTCCCACTCAGCACTTATCAAGTCACATCTGGAGTGTTGTGTTCAGTTTTCGTCCCCACCGTACAAGAAAGGATGTGGACAGACTGGGGAGGGTTCAGAGAAGAGCCACAGAGATGTTCAAAGAACTAGGAGGCCTGACATGTGAGGAAAGGCTGAGAGAGCTGGGCTTGTTCATCCTTGAGAAATGGAGGCTTAGGGGGGACCTTATCCCCATGTTTCAGTACTTAAAGGGTGGCTACAGAGAAAATGGAGATTCCTTTTTACAGAGTCACATGCGAAAGATGAGAAGTGATGGGTGGGAGTTGTGCTGAGGGAAATTCTAACACAACACAGGAGAAAAAAAAAAAAAATGCAAAAGGAACAATCAACCATTGGAAAGATCATCCCAGGGAAGAGGTAGATTTCCCAACATCGGACTAGGATTTTGCAGGACGTGAGGCTGGACGCTCTTGTCTAGACCATGCTTTTGCCAATAGAGGTTGGAGCAGATGATTCTAGAGTTTCCTTCCAACCTGCTGTTCTATGATTCTATGATCCTATGAAAAAGAGATGGATGCAGTTATTTTTTTAAAGTCTAATCCAAGTACTTATAAGATCTTAATTTTGAGATCTTATCCTTTCCAAAGAAAAACAGATAAAATTGTAATTGATTCTCTTTATTAAAATTTAGTCACTGAATGCTTTACAAGGGAAATACAATGACAAATATACTTGTGCACAAAGGAGTACGCAGATTGTGAAGGTACAATCTCAAACATATTTTTTTAATCTCAATAATAGAAGCTATTTATTTTTGTTTAAGAGGTTCTTCAGCATTTCCAGTCAAGGTCAGATACATCTTTTTAAGTTATTTTTTTCCTCCACTAGGCTCCTTCTTCTTCATCTGCATGGCATCTTGATTTTTTTGAAAATATGATTAGACAAAACCTATATCTACTTTGCTATATAGTAGTGCCCTATTGATTTGTCATTCTTTCACAAGTTGGGGTTTTGTTTGCTTCTTTTTTTCTAAATGTAAAATTAATTTTATATCAAAATATCATAAAATAAACACATTTAATGTTGAGCCTCAGCACACATGAGGCTTAAGAAATATAATCATAGAGTCCCATTGAAAGAAAAATCAACATCAATGGGACCAGGGCCACAGGAAAAATCTAAACCAGCATTGGTTGTTAGAGGAATTTTCTATTTACCTACTTTTTCTTTTCTACCTTGGCAAAATTTTCTGACAACCATTTTTTAATTTAAGTAAATATAAATTTTCATTGCTAAATGAGCAGAATTAAGGCAAATTCCCTTGTAAAAGGACATTTATTTTCCTCTATATTATTTTAATTACCACTTCAAGAGACTATGTATATCCATCTCAATTACTTAAAAAGCAGGCTTCATGGTGACTCTGGAATAGAACTGCTCATATATTTATTACAATGTTAGCGTTGAAAGACGTTATTCCACTGCTGAGCTTGTTACCTCTTTTCCTTCCAGGAAACTATTTGATTTTAAATATTATTTTTAATTGTCAGTATTGTATGTGGTTGTATTTGGTTTAGCTGAGATTAAGTTCATTTTTCCCAAGGCAGCCCTCACAGTGCTGTGCAGTGTTTTGGTAGCTGGAAAAGTGTTGATAACACAGCTGTGTTTTGGGTACTGCTGAGCAGGGCTGGCATAGCAGCAGCACTATCAACATTTTCCCCCCTGTCACAGGAGTGGGAGTGGGCAAGGTCCTGCGAGGGGACACAGCCAGGCCAGCTGACCCAAACTGACCAAAGGGATATTCCATACCATGTGACATCAGCTCAGCTATAAATCTAAGAAAAGGAGGAGGAAAGGGGGGCATTTCTTATTTACAGTGTTTGCCTTCTACAGCAACTGCTCCTTACACTGAAGCCCTGCTTCCCAGGAACTGGCAGACCATCACTTGCAGATGGGGAGGAGAGAATAAACTTTTTATTTCTCTTTGCTTATGCATGCACAAACTTTCACATTTGCTTTAGCGAACTGCCTTATTTCAACCAATGAATAGTTTTGCATTTTATTTTCTCTCTCTGTCCAGACAAGAAGTGGGAGATAACAAAGCACCTTGGTAGGTGGCTGGCATCCAGCCAAGATCAACCGATCACAGCGCTATTCCTTTTAGCCCCTTGTCAAGATATATTTACCCCGTCAGCTCTAATCTTAGCTATTTTTATTTTCATCCTGACTTAATTTTTTATGTGTATGACAAGCATTTGTTCCTGTCTTAGCTCCAATTTATGTGTTTTTAAATACCAATTTAAGAAATACTTAGATAACATTCCATGTGGATGATCCACTGTACTATTAATTCATAGATCATAATTTGAAAGAAAGTTACTTTAAAAAACAAGGAAATATATAGAGGGCAAGAATAATGAGTCTGGGTTTAGAGTTAAACAGAGGTTTCTCCAGTGGATCACTGGGATCTCTTAGGAGACTGAATCACAAATACGGTAACGTACTTGAGTTGCTGCAGAAAGTCTTGAACCCATTGTGAGGCCTGCTTTGGTCTGTCTCCTTTATGCATGAACAGGTCAGTCAACAAAAAATTATGAAATATCTTTCATTTCAGAGTTTAAGGATAAACAGCCCCATTGAAAATTTCCTTCTTTCTAGGAGTTTGTAATTTGCTCTCATTGCAAAGGGTTGAAGCCTCCAAATTAAGAGCACAGTGTACAGCTGTGGATAATGTTTTCTCTAGCCATTTATGAATCTCTTCATTCATATATACAAGGGCTAGTATAATTCACAGTTCAACTATTTTTAAAGGTCTCTTGCTACATTCTTCTTTGCAATTACTTCAAATTTGCTGTGGGGTTTTTCTGGACTCCATCTCTTTTAAGAGCAGTTTTTCAAACTGTATATAAAGCAGAATTAAGAAGTTTATTGGTGATCTAGTTATATTTTTGTCAAAAAATAATAACAACTCCATGGTGCTTGTTTTTGTTTTCTAGTTAGTCAAATATTTTACTAGCTGTAGGCTATAATATCTGTCATTTATTGTAAGAAATAGGGTGGATCAGGGTTCTTCCAGTCACAGCTGATGACACATAATTATGCACCAGAAAATAAAACTCCTTGGGGGGAAAAAAATTCAGATCATGCTCAAGTGAAATTGTTTAAGGCTATTTTTGATGGCATGGGTATTTATGAGCTCTATTAATAATAAATTAACTAATGTTGTAGTTCTACAATTTGGAGACCTCATCTGACCGTTGAGAAGATGCTGACTTTCTGGCAATAATGAAAGTGCATAAATATTCATATCTTAAGAAAATAAAATCTCCTATCACTCTATAAGTGGTTAAAAGTACATAAAATGTAATGGAAACATGAAAAGTAGTGGCTACTGAAATTTGTCATAGCTAGGTTTATTAATTTATAGTTTAAAACCACATTAGAAATTCTTTCAGCAGCACAAGCTGCTATTAACCCTTCAACCAGTTACTTTGCCAAGAGTATTAATTACTTGTTGAATTGCAGTGCTGCAGAAACATGCAGATGCACAGAAATTTTGTATGCCTTTGCAGATAACGTTTTGATACACTTTTTATACCTGTCCAGAAGAAAACTGAATGATGCCCTAAGTCCAAAAAAAAAAAAAAAAACACACCAAAAAAACCCCCACCCACAAAAAAAACACCACGCCCCATTTAAAAGAGCAAGTAAATGCCTTCTAAGCACTTTTCTGTATGGAAATGTTTATAGTTACAAAACTAGTTAATATTCTTTGGGAGGTTATTCTTGTTTTGAAACACAGTTAATTCCACAGAAATTGTACCATACCTAACAGGAAAGTAATTCCTTCATGCTCTCTATTTTTTGTGATCATCATTAAAACGACTGTGGAGCAGGACAAAATATGAAACTAGGATTTGCCTACATTTATTAAAATCTGAGGACATGCATTTTCCAGTGCTGGTAATGTTGGGAATCAACACTTGTAGCATAGTGCATAATTAGGAAAACAAGAAGCACCCTCTGATTTGGGAGTCAGGATAATTCTGTTTCTTCCACTCGGTTTTACAGCAGACAAAGATCATTCTTGCTGAGGGATTTCTATGCCAGCATGTGATGTAGGTGCATCCTGGGAGTCCTAGACATCCTGGGAACTGGATCAAGAGTGGAGAGAAGACAGAAAATGTTAGAAAACTTTTGCAACTCTGCAAGTCACATATCCTTATTTCCCTGGTGATTCCAGCAATACTGTCCAAGTGGTTTTTTTGTTTTTTGTTTTGTTGTTGTTGTTTGTTTGTTTTTGTTTTTAAATTATTTTTCCTATATTTAAGATGTCAGTTATATTGAACATGGAAAGAATATTTTCATCTCTGAATTTGATCATCAAAACCTGGAATGGTACGGGATTAATAAAACAAATAAACAAGAGAAATTAGTTGCTCTTTTCTCCTGTCAATGAATTTAGTAATTCTATTCAGTCACCTAAATATGTATCTGTATCATCACACAATTTCACATGAATATTTACATTTTTATATTATATATATATATAATGTGTTAAATAATTAAATAAAGCATCCCCTAGCAGAACAGGACAGATATAAAAGAATAAAGATATGAACAATTTTGTAACCCTGATTGCAAAATATAAAGCAGTACCAAGGTCACAGCTGCAGTTCAGTCTAAAGTAGCAGCTACAAAGCAGATCTGGCTTTTCCCACAGATTGATACAACTCTGTATATCAAGCCACTTCATGAACTACACTTCTACCAAAAGATACAGTTTGGAGAATGTTAGCCTGATAGAATATTAGGATAATCAAACACAAAAAATACACAGGATCTAGGAAAGAATATTTTATTGCAAATTACCACAATGCATCTGAAATGTGAAAAAACTCAACTGGGATTTTGCTGGCTATACCAAAGCTAACAGAATTAGGCTTTTGATTATTCAGGCACAGTGTAAAAAGTGACACCTGGGAGCAAATTATAAGGTCCTTCAAGAAGGAAGCTGTTATTTTTTTTCCAACACATAACAAACAACAGTCTTTTAGTATAGTCTTAATACTGAATGATACTGATTGACCTCTGATCTTGTTTTGTGTGGTGTTGTTTAAACCTCTCTTGTGTTTCATGCATGGACATATATGCACATCCGCATATAGACCATACAAAGATTATTTCAAAATTTTTGTTTAGTACCAGTAAAATTTCCTAACATTAAATAGTTCTAATTAGTCTATAACTCTTGCTGCCTAAGTACTCTTATATAGCTGCTGTAATAGAACTATATGATCCCTAAAATTCTAGACATCCATCTCATTTCTAACAAGGCATTAATAGGGTCAAAGATTCACCCTCATTCACTGAGCAACATTAAACATGAATAATTGGAGATACTTTTGCTATTTTTAAACAGCTAAGGGAATCTCTATACCAATAATTTATTTAAACCATTAGCAGTAAGATGGCAATATTGAATCCATTAATAATTTCCATTTTATGAATTTCTGTTTCACTTTTCTGAATCAGAAGTATAAACCTATCATAATTATAACAATTTCCAGAAACCTGAGGGACTTTTCTACTTTCTGTTAATTATGATAAAGCATGGGTACCATTGCAGTTGACCAGTACATGTTGGAGAGGGCAAGGCATATTTTGAGATATTCCTAATAGGAAGAACAAGAGAACCATAAAATCTGTAGGTAAGGGTTTGTAACACCAAGTTGTCCAAAATGGTGCATCATTCTTCACTAAAAAACTGTTGAGGTAATTTTCAGGGTTAAATGCAGATGTCCTTGTCCATGAAGAACTGAGTCTTATACCGCTGAAGCTGATGATCCAAATCTTCTCAAGCTAGTGATCTCAGTCCTACATCTCCCTGAGGTCAAAAGAATTTCCTTCACTTGTGCAAGATATTTTTTCTTGAGACAAGATACTCTTGCACACAAAAAGGAATTATAGTCTGCCCAAGTTTTTTATCATATTTGTTAATACAAAAAGAAATATTTTCCTGATTTTAAAATGTTACATACTATAGCATATATATGTATATATATATAAAATACATTGCTATAGTGCATTTCCCCCCCTCATACCTTATTGCCAAATACTCTCATTTTGTTTCTAATCACTGCTTACTATAGAAAATAATATACTAGAGATTAAATATAAGCAGTATTGCTGTAATCTAGATAGATAATATCTACATGTAATAGGAGACCAATATCTTCGATTTCTCCTTTTAAACATATGTTTTTCTGAAACATTTGAAATCTTTCCTGTTTTCCAGATGTCTCTTATCTGTATAAAATGTTTCTGTTCTTTAATCACTTATTGTCTAAAAGTATGACAAAAAAAGTCATAATTTGAAGTCACGTTTTGAATATAAAACAGGTTTTTTCAGTATTGGGAAAGTCAAGTATTTGGAGCAACCAGACAGGTTCGGAAATACCCATCCTTGAGTGTTTTCCAGACCAATCTGTTCTATCAGCTGACCCTGGTTTGAACAGGAGGCTGGATTAGAAAACTTATCAAGTTCCTCCCAGACTTAATTGTCCTATTAACCTATGCTGCTGATTCAAGTAATTATTGAATGTTAAGTGTATTAAACTTCTCACTTATTGACTCTTAGCTAATCCTAAACTCACCCCGCAGTTTTGTTCAGCCATACATATAAAAACATGACTGGTATACTCTATCAGTGGCAGGTACTGGGGAACTTAGCACTGCTGTACAATCTTAGAGAACAGAAAGTGTGTTCCTTCTTTCTTTGTGCCTAGACATTTTGCATCCTAGGCACTGAAAGTGACACCTTGTATTTTCTATCGCGCTTCATCTCACCATATCTAGGTGGTTATAGACAGTTGCTGGTTTAATCTTATTTTGGTCTGCTTTGGTTTATACTTTAAAAGGATAAAATGGGGGTAGACAATCAGGCATAACTTTATTTGCAGAACATTATGGTCTTCTGTTCAGTATATTTCATATGAAATGGAAAGTTACCTGGGAAAAAAAAATACCTCTAGCTTTCCAAAACTTCCCCACATTTTTCCTTAGTGTCTATGACAAATTGGTTGTGGAAACTCAAGATCAGATTTAAGTTGAAACTTAAGATTGAAAGTTTTCTTCTCATGCTGCATGTTTCACTGCTAACCTCACATTTTTATTTCCATTCTATTCTCCTATTTACACTTTCTGGTCTGTACTGGACTGTATTTCACTGGAACTGGTCAGTTTCTTTCTGTCACGTCTCCAGAACAGTACCATCAACAATCTATAATTGCTATTTAGCAATGTCCTGGAGCTTCAAATATAAAGTCCACCTTTATACTAGAACAGAGAATGTTCTACATAAGCAAAGATATATGTGCTGCTAATCATCTTTATGTTGTATATTAACAGTGGGTTTGAAAATTTTTAGCAGACCAGATTTTCATACAGAAGACTAAGGAGCTATCTTTTAAACAAAGGTCCCTCCCAGACAATTTCTAAGTAACTGTTCCAAAGTGTGATGTTTTGCGATGCTTTTTAAAAAAAGTCTGGCAATTATTTAAAATTGGCAAACAATATATTATTTTCTGCTTTAATTCTCAGAAATAAATGGGCTGTTTTATATGACATTAAAGCTGAAACAAAAATGGAAAACCACAAAGAAAATCGATCTGAAGCAATCACTTGCAATGGAAAAACATATACCCAAATAGATGAAGTTTATTGATGTTTGGAACAAACAAAAGTAGAACCTTATAATGAAAAGAATCAGACTACCTTAAAAATAACTGGTATTACCATCGTCTAGTAAAATATCCATTCAGATATATTTGGAGAAATGAATTCTTGCTATTACTAAAGGCCAGTGTGGTTCAGAAACTAAACCATATTAGACAGCTGTTCCCTTACCTTGCAATATTATTGTATTGCAATTGTACATTTATTTATGTTCTGGTATTGAAATCCTAGCAATGTCCTACAGTAACTGTCTCTGGAGTATTCTGTGCACACACAGTAAAGTCATTTTACTTTCAGTGGCTTTCAGTCACTGTCAGCTATGGATCGTTAAGTGTTGAGCATAGCATACCATAAGAACAGATCTACTCTCTAGATCTAGTTCTGGATGAGAGCTGTTCGTATGCATTGATGAAATACTGTGGGATTTGAGATGATGGGCAATAAGCAAGGTAGTTTCAGCTTCACTGTATGCAAAAAAAAATCAAGAACATATGTAAAACCTGGACCCTTTTCTAGATCTCAATTTGTAATTTCTGGGTGAAGAGCTTCTGTTTCTGTGCCCAGTGAGTTCATAGTGATCAAAATGTATGTCACCCAAAGCGTATGGAAATCTAAAAGTTATGATCTGTCCATAGCTGAAAACTTTGTATATTTTTATAGAACCATTGCAGTTGAACTGAAGCCATTTTCATGACTTATTGGAAAATAAATATGACTCACACTCCCATTCAGTGCACTCCTACATCTAATTGAAAAGACTATCAGGTTGTAAACCAGGAGGAATATTTGCCCATGCAAAAAACTTCAAGCTCTCTGATCATGAGCATGAATCTTGTGCTCTCAGAAAACTTGTACCATCTAGAGTTTATTCATGTTCTGGTGGGAATCTTATACAAATTCAATAACTGAGTATGGCTTAGCCTGACATAAACAATTTGGATTATAATTTTTATTGTCCTTTCTCCTTTCCTCTGTAGTTTGACATGTCTCCAAAACAAGAGAAACAGCGTTATGTCTGAACATTAGGAACTATATTTCACTGATCCTTACCATTCAGATGTTTTCTAAATAAGTGGTGTCCAACAGTTTCCATTTGTTACTATTTATTTCCCATAGGTTCTCTGTCCCATTCCCTTTATAAGGAATTTAATCTTCATCCCTTAATTATCACTGTCCCTCTGACCTACTACAGCAGAGGGCAAGCCCTTGCATGAATGAAGGAGTTAGAAGGGAACTCTTGTCTTTTTGCTCTGCAGTGTAACTTATATATGTGCCTGTGAGAAGGTTGTTGGGTATCTACAACTGGGTGGATATTAACTGAGGGAGCATTTAAACCTTTGCAGTATTAATTTGAATTAAGCCAGACACTAGGCTTCTATATTTTCAGTTTTCCTATTGCTTTCCAACCCCTGGCAGGGAGGCAGAGTTTTTTAGCATAATTCTTGGTCTGTTTTCCAGTCTGTAGATACCAGTTTGTGATTTCTCAGTTGTGCTGGTGTAAATATGCAAGTGAAATGATTCTATAAAGACATTGGATAAAAAAGAGCTTTGTAATGATAGAGCTCTGTACTACTCCTGTCTTGTCCAATAAAACCAAAATTAATTTTTCAAGATATTTAAGAAATGGTACACATTTTCTTATTCAAATATCAACTGTAAAATTCAGACTAACAGAAATCAAAAATACTTTCTAACTATGTCAGCTCACTGTAGTAGAATAAAAGCGGAGTAAATTCTACTACTCTCCCAATAGATTCTTCAGCTGCAACTTAAAACATCCTGATTAGATAGCGGCTCAGACTATCTCCCTAGAAGGAAACAATTTTTCCATCTATCTTTTTTCTGAGCTTTCAGCTTCTGTTGCATACACACAAACTCCAACTACTGCTCTCCATAAAACAATCCCTTTAGAATGCAAATGCTTCCCAAAATAATTCTGCCACACTGAATCTGGCTCCCCTGAGCCCCACCCTGTAAAAAAATTTATTTGTCATTTATATTAAATAGGCATGAAAGATACATTAGAAAAAACTAAACTAAACAGATGTATTTTTGAATGCTATTAACTCATTAACTGCCACAACCAACTCTATAATGTGTCTGAAAAAAAACTTGTTACACAGGTTGCCAATTCAATTTCAGTCATCCATTCTGTTCAGTACTAACCTAAACTAATTAGAGTAAATAATGGTGCTGGAATTTCTGGATATCATCTGCTCAAATCCCAAAATGTAACTCAGATTGTTTAGGACCTTCACCAGTCAGACCATGTCCCATCTATTTCTGGTAAAACTGAAAAAAAACACAAAGCAGGAAATTCTCTGTAGTCTGGTATGATTGTTATATTACAAATCTGTTGTTCTTTCTAAACACTTTAGCAGCTTTCATTTAAAAATTAAGTCAATTACGTAATTAATGTAATTCCATAACTTTTTAACTATATAATTAATTGCTGAGGATGAATAATACCCATATTTACTCTCAGTTTCTGAAGCTTTCTATATATGACATTATTAACATTCCAATAAAATTGCTAAGACATGTATTATCATAGAACCCTGGAAGGTGCAGCATATTTCTGAGATTTCAGTTAAAACACAGAATTACAAAGCAAACTTAAAGTTTTCCAGCTGCGCTTCACAGTTCTTATTTAAACAAAGTAGAAAGCTCACAAAATTTCTTCTGCTTTAAAGCAGTAAAATAATTAAGGACCAAACTTTTATGATTGCTAACAAAGAATGCGGAGCCATGGCAATTTACATTAGCCAGCCATTTGGCTTCTGAGAGTGGAAAGAGTCAAGCAAGTGACTGCAGCGGTATTAAATGTTACTTAAAGTCCGCAAAAAGAGTTTTATGTCAGTGTCTTAAACAGTATAAATGATTGAACAGATAGCAATAAAACAGATGAGAATCAAGACCACCTCCTCTATCCAATGCAGCATAGTAAGAAGCATCTCCCTAGTCACCAGTCAACTCGTGTGCTCTGGAAACTTCCCTCATTAATTCCAAGCAGGGAAAAAATATATATTGAAACTTTCTGACTGATGTCACAAATTTTATAATCAGGGAGAAAATAACCACTGTCTAATAGAAATACGAAGTTAGGAGAGGTAGTAGAAACATTGAGTAGTATGTGTGAAAAGCCCAGATGTATTTGAAACTTGATAGTATTTTAAGGAAAAGTGGTTTCTGGAGGTTACTTATCTGGTTAATTGTTACAATCTGTATGACTTTCACCTTCTGGTTAAATGTGACTCTCAACTATTTTTGAGTGGTTAGATAGGTGATACAGCCAGAATGCCTTTCATCTCAATTTAGTTAGAATTTTAGAATCTTATCTTTCAAATTGTCAAGGAAATGTGTCAAATTGTTAAAGGAATATTTCTACCCTCTAGCCTTAAATCAAGGTACACTTCTTTCTGCTGACTTGCAGTACTTAAACTCATTCATTTCTACTTACAGACAATCCACATTAAGAGTAATAATTTAAAACTGTCACTCAGCAAGTCCCAAGCATCTCCCTTCTTCAAAGAATTGCAGAATTGTGGAACAGCGTAAGGGGACCTACATCATCTACCTTAACTCCACTGCACAAAGGTGTGTTAGAGTAGATTGATTAGGGCCATATTCTCCTAAGTTTTTAATACCTCTGAGGATGGAAACTCCAAATCCTCTCTTGGCAACCTGTCTAAGTACTTAATCACTCTCAGGACTATTTTTTGGCTTTTAATATTTAAACAGAATTGCTGTGTTTCAGTTGATACCTATTGCCTCTTGTTCCTTTACTGGGCACCACTGAGAAGAGTCTGCTTCTATCTTCTTTGCCCTCTCTAATCAGGTATTTATACACACTTGTAAGACCCCTTCTAGAATCTTCTCTAGTCTGGATTCCTAGCTTTCTCAGCCTCTCCTTATGTGATCCATTCTCCTATCCCTTAATCATCTTTCTGGTTCTACACTGATTTGCTGCTTTGGGTCCGAGTCTTCCTTGCAGAACTGATACAGAACTCCAGATGGGGACTTGCAGGGAAGAATAGAGGGATGAAATCACCTGCTATCATCTGCTATCTTTCTAGTTGCTAATACTTAGAACTCTTACATATATATATATATATATATATACACATATACATATACATATATATATACACTCCTTATAAATCTGTTCCTTTCTTCCAGGTTCATTGCTGTCTACTGAGTATGTTAAAATTAGATGTTTTGCACATTTGCTCATTAATACTACTGCACAGGTAAAGGGATGAAATTGAACAAGAGCCCTTGGGATTCTGAGAACTAAAACAGCCTCCTAAAGTCCAGTGCCCTGTAACAGTATAGTCCATGTTGACAAAAGAAACGAGGTAAATTTTTACTTAGTAAATGAAACAAAAACTGCAGTCCTTCTAATCTGCAAAGCCTATGTAGTCTAAAGCTGACTTTCCTCACAACATTTCTAAATTGACAAGAAGAAAATTCCCTGGTTTTGCTTGCTGTGCAACACTATTTTTCACACTGCTAAGCTGTAGCCAACATACTATCAAAGCTTCAAGAGGAAGTAAGTGTGCCAGGTCTTTCTTCTCAGTTTAATATCCCTGACAGTAGAGTGAATATCGATGACAGCACTAAATGTCTTCTGGCAGGGCTTTGCTAAATCTGAAAGTAAAAAAATTGAAAAAATATATAACCACTCAGTAAAAGCATGCATGAATCTTTAAAGTCAGTATCTCCTTATGTGCAAATTGAAACATAAAATAATTGAAAATGCTGTAATTTTTTAAAATTTAACTCTTTCTGGAATGACTAATGATGAAGCCACTGTGAATAAAATATACAGTGGTGGAAAGGGGCGAAGAAGAAGGTGATATACCAATTTTATCATGGTTCTGCATTTTTAGTAGATACTTTTTATGGTATTTAAGGCATGCTGAATAGAATGACAGTAAGAAAGTGGCAGGTATTGCCCTAATAACTCCCTTAACAGCTTTCTGAGGAACACATTGAAAAGAGATTAAATTTTGAACACAACGGTTAAAAATCCTCCTGCTTTAAAATGTGTGAGTTTTTTGTATATGGGTTTTAATAAACAAAACAGAATACTATATATGGGCAATTCATATCCCCTGGTTACCATATCTTGTGTAGAGGTAATTATTTTTCCAGTACTTGCAATCTGGACAGGATTAGAAGGATAGGCAATATGACTGCTAGTGCCCTATTGGGCCACAATGCAGTGCATAGAAAACACCACATGCTCTATCTGTGACCATCCATTTGGTTTTCTGTCTCTTTTTATTCCTCTGATCCTCTGGGTAACTTCAGGAATAAATTGTGGCCCAGATCTGGGAAATCTATATGTTTTGCTTTTGTATCAAAGATGGTTGCCTTTGTACTGTTGGAAGCCACTTAAGCAATAATAAAAAAGCAGTATGGCAAGATGCCCCTGCATCCATTCATTTTTGAATTAGAAAATACAGTGAGTCTTGAGTACAAATGCTGTCATGTATTTAAATTACCCATATCCGATATTTATTCAAAGCTCATTTTCACAGAGCAGGTAAGGATGTAGTTACTAGACACTAGGCAAAACCAGAATAACAAGAACAGTTTTACAGGTAATGAGAAAGATCTTTTCAGTGTCAAGTTTCCTGTTGATGATTGAGGCTGTTGCTGGTGATAGAGATTTATGGTCAAGGCACAGGTTATTTACAGCATTATTGTAAAATAACGTTGCATTTTCCCATTATTTACTGTGCAGTTTATGCAAGATACCAGGTGGTATTTGAAAGTAGCTGGGGAAATAATGTTGCTGCTCACTGCAGCCTTCTGACAGTGACAAGGATTTATGATGTCACCTGAAGATGAGAGCTCATGGAGTAAAAAGAAGGCCTTTGGTCTTGTATCTGCTCCTGGCATCCCACTACCACTTTACATGTTTTGACATCTTGCATTAAAGTACAGTATAAAATGGCCTTGTATGGCACAGACACCATTTTGCTATAAGACCAGTTATATTTTACCCATGGGAAATTTTTTATTAGACACTCATTGGCATGCTTCTTCACGATTTCTTAAAGGATTAATGACTATTGGCATATCCATTTTTAAATGCCTAATATAGCACCCCTTTCAGAAAGAAAACACTTTACAAAATGAAGAACATTTTAGGTGTTGTTCTTTAATAGCCTGGTAAAGCTATGAACCTTTCTTATTAATAAAAATTTTCAAAGGCTGTTTAAAAAGTTATCTAGGAGTAAAAGGAGAGTCAATAGAACCTAGGTACAAATTATATTAGAAAGGTCTCTGTCAAATGATAAAATATCTGCAGGTAAAAGTGAAATTCTTCTGTATTTATAGAAATTCGAGCTGATGGCATTTAGAAAGTCTGAATACTTAAATTTTCAGGAATTTCAGAAGTAGTCCACAGAAATAAATATTACTAAAATAATATTTATAAAATAATAACAACGTAGTATTTTCAACTAGGAGGGCAATCATTTTCTAAAAAGATGAGGGTGAAGTTAATAGTGTTTAGGTCATGTTTCTTATCTGAGTACCTACAGCAGACTCATAAATAGAGATATTTCTTCATCTAAACTTCACGTGCAAACAATGTCTTATGTACTAAAACTTGTATATGTACCTTTGGATCAGCCACAGTAAGTCAACTACAATTTGTGTTGATCTCAGAAGATAAATTAAGGTTCAGAACTTCTGAAAATCAAAACATTAAGCAAGAAATGTTGACCTACTCTGATTTTTTTGTTATTCTAGTACTTTTTCTTGACTGTTACACAGTAATGAAAATGTGACAAGTTTGCCTGCTCTGTGTTCACAGAAACTCACAAGATGGCACTTGCATTCCCATCAAACTTTCTTTTTTCTACCAGTTCCTCTTCTCTAGCTCCCCCCACAAATAGAAGAGCAAATTAATCTTATTCTTGAGATAAAGAGTCTTTAAATTTTCAGAAAAGGACAAAGCAAGAAAAATAAAATGGGAAACATCACACACAAACCAGCTTGAACCACAGAGATGAAAGAATAGTTTGATAGTGTGATCAGTCTTATCTGTGAGTGTATCTCTCCTCATTGGCATCCTGTTGCTTGCGGTTAAAGTCTGACTTTGAAACTCATGTCTTTCACTCCTGTGGCACTTTTTTTTTTTTGTGTTGGTCTAAGTGCAGAACTAGACTGTATGACATATACATAGGTTCCTAAGAGTTAAGTTGCAGGTTTAATATTGGGTTGTTTTGACATTAAGAGGATTCTGGTTACTTTGAACATGAACTATAGAATTTGCTGGTGTCATGTCCTGTGAAAAGAGACTTTGCAGAGGTGCTAATTCTCCTCAAGATGTACCTGGGATGACTAAAGTGGTAAGCAGTCCTAGCTCTTTATCTTGACCATATGACAAATTTTATTTTTCCAAACATAAAGACATCCTGAATCTATCCTGAATAGATATTTGCATCTATCCTGAGTGGGATCCTTGTTCACTCCTGACATGTTTACAATCTAGAATATTAATATAAGCTACTTACAAAAAATTAAGAAGCTGACAGAAATCTGCTGGTGGACTAAGAAGGACCAATGTTACTTTAATATTCTGTCTGCATGGTGTGATGACCCAGGAGTGAACACGCATTCATCTGAGCTATGTCTGTGTCAGGGTGGTGCTTTGTCAGAGGGAGATGGGCTCAGGGCAGTATTCACTTGTACTGATATGCTTACTAAGTATATTAGTGCCCCTCTATTCAAATACATTCCACATAGCTTCGTTAACAGATGTGCAGGGTTTATGGCTAAATTAGAGGACAAATCTCGAAATACTGAAATACTAAGAGTCATGACCTAGAAAATGCTGAAAAAAATTAAAATGCATTTCATAAATAAAATAATTTAAAATAAACCTCTTTACAGTACTTATTTTTACACTAGAACTTATTTGAATATATTTCTTTACTGTGCATGAAACTGTATAAAGAACATGAACCTTGCTCCAGAAATAGAAGTTTTTGCTTTTCTTTAGGAATATATATTAAATTCAGTCTGCTTTTCTTCAGTTATTCAGATAACTCAAGTTATAATAGACATTATGATTTTATGGAAATGATTAATACTATAATCTGAAGAAAAGCTATGAAGTGTAGAAAAGACAGAGAGGAGCTTTAGAAATGTCATTTCCCACTGAATAATCCTCCTGAAGAAAAGTAAAATTAATCTGATACCTTTATGTTAATGGCTCAGAGTGGATCAGAGAGCTAAGATCTATGAACTGGGAGATAACTACTAGGACTGTAGAAGTATAGAATCCTATATAACAGACCAGACATTTGAATTTTTAGTTGTTTTACTTCCACAATATGCTCTAAAGCATAAGTTTAACAGTGTTATGGTAGTTCCATTCTATTGCCTCAATATTTTTTAATACAGCCATTATTCCACAATCCAGCTCACCCATAATACCTTGGTCTCGATCCAAGGTATACAGACCTCATTCATTAACAAAAGCGAACAAACTAGATTAATTTGTTGTCTCATTTAATATTTCTTATAAATCAAAACATTTCTTGTTTCTTTGAATCTGAGAAATAAACTCCATTCCATCCAGCTGATCACTATCACCAGTTTAACTAACCTAACTGTGTAAGAGGAGTGAAGCTGTTTAGCTCTCAATAGGCTGAGAAGAGGATTTTGACTAAAGACATTTTAATTGAATCACTTCATTGACCAAGTAAGAGAGAGAAAAAAATCCTACTTTCATTTTCTTACAACTTTATTGCTTCTACAGTTCTAACAGAAATAAAAGCAATCTAAATCTTATTACTAGTAGTAAAATGCATAGATATGCTTCACAATAGGTGAATGCATATATTTCACAATTCAAGGTGAATATTGGTGAATTGCTAACTAACTAAAATACTAGCTGAAGAATATTGCTGAAATGTTTCAAAATTCACCAAGTAATGTTTTCAGTTATATAAATATTTGTCTAGAATTGTTCCTCTAGAGTAAAGACAAATATCATACTTGCAAGAATAAAATACTTCCATTATACAATTCCACTACTAACTATACAAGTATATTAACCTTTAATTACAGAACAAATATTATATTAAAAGTATGTGTCAGGCGATTATTGATGGTGTTTAATCTAATATGTGCATTGCAAAGCATAGAAATGGGTAAAAATGAATAAAGACATTCTCTTTTTATTTCATACAGTGAAAATCTGATAACTTAATTATTACTATGTTCTTGCCAATAAAAATATACTTAATAATTATTGATTCTACCTGAAATATATGTTTAAAATCAGAATGATCTAACAATTTTAGTTAAAACAAAATTCTGTTTAATCAAAAATATTGACTTTTTTTTTTTTTTTTTTTAATCTGGTTTGTGTATATTTTAAGTCAATCTATCGAGTACTTTTTCACCTCAAACACTAATATCAGTAGATAGCATGTAATTTCTTCATGCACGTTATATCAGAGAAATTGAATTTTCTTCTATTTTTTTTACTTTCCCTTCTCTCCACACAATGCAATCCTTTGTTCCTGTGCCTCTATTTTAATGCAGAAAACAGATTTTGTATTTAATGAATCAGCACTGCCAAACTTCATATAGCTTAATGCCCAAAAAACCTCTTGGAGTAATAATGCCAACTGCCACTTCCTAACTGGTGATTTGTGAAGCATAGTGAAAAAAAGGAATTTTGCATGTTGATTTATGGACTGCTGAGGCTTACTTGCGGCTTTCTCTTGTTTGAGTTGAAATACAGTAACAAAAGCATCAATGACAGTTATAGTTCAATAAATTCTTTCTTTCCTTATTTTCCTATCTATGCTACCTCTACTACCAAGAGAAGGTGATCAGAAGGCTTGAGCATGTCTTCTGTGCAGACAGGCTGGGAGAGTTGGGGCTGTTCAGCCAGCAGAGGAGAAGGCGTCAGGGAGACCCAATAGCAGCTTTCCAGTGCCTAAAGGGGGCACCCAAGGAAGCTGGAGAGAGACTCCTTCAAGATCATATAGAGATGGGATGAAGGGGGAATAGCTTTAAACACAAAGAGGTACATTTTGATTAGACATTAGGAAGAAGTTCTTTGTTGTGAGGGTAGTGAGATACTGAAATATATTGCCCAGGGAAGTACTGGATTTCATCTGGAGTGTTCAAGGCCAGGTAGGATGGCACTTTGAGCAACCTGGTCTAGTGGAAAAAAACCCTGCTTATGGCAGGGGATTTGGACAGGATTGTCCTTCTAACCCAAATCATTATATGGTTCTATTTTTAATTTAGTACATTACTTGATGCTTTTTTCATAACTATTAATGTACCTTGAAAGCCATCTACCACCTTTTAAAGCTGTATTATAAGTCTTTTGCATCACCTTTCCCTTTTCAAAGCATTTAACCTAAAGAAAGATGCTACATGAATACAATTCTACATAAATGGGATTTTGATTGATTTACTCTGTGTTGTTATCTGTCTAGGTCATGTTACCCTGTGACCTGAACAATTTTTTAACCTTAGACTTAATTACTCAGATGATTTAACCCAGAATATCTCCATGTAGTTGCTATTTGTTCTTGTTAGCACAGTTCTCAAAACACAGTTGTTCTATTTTTTAGCCCCTTGTAGGTGAAACTGCCTGTGGAAGGATGATAATGGGTAGGATGCCTTGATGTTTCCTTCACAGTTCAGTGTCATTTGGTACACAACCTAGTTTGTTGATGCTACGCTTTATGAGACTTTCCTCAAGTTCTCTCATTGACTTCCTTCAGCTCTGCCAGCCCATCCTGCAGTCCCTTCACCTAAATGGTGGTAGTATGTCTTTCCTCTCAGTGCTCTCTCCACACATTTTAGACTATCCCTTACTTAAATAGGCTTAGCTGCTTTCCTGTTTCTTGTATACCAATTCAAACCATTCATAGCTTTATTCCTACCTTACTACTAGAGTTCCCTTCTTGGTCTATTGCTTTCTGACAGCTAGTTCATGCCAATTTGATCTAGAACTCCCATGGAAAAAGCCTTTTGCATTCCTAGAGAGTTTTTGATAACTATTTGCTGACTCAACTGATCAAATAAGCTTGAGTGAAACAAGTAGATATATAAATCTTGTGTGAACATTTTAACTTTTGCAGCAGCCTCACTGCTAACCTATTAAGCTGGATCAGGAAGAGTCAGTAATGACCAAAACTAGAGATAAAAATTAGAATACTTTAATTTTGGATTATAATAACCATTCACAGGGGAAAACAAAAAACCAAAACAAACAAACAAACAAAAAACGGTTAGAGGAGAATCCTGTAAGGTGATCTTGCCTCATTGCAGAACCAACTGAAAAGTCAGAACAGTTTGTTCATGACATTGGACAGTTGAGTTCTGAACATCTCCAATGATAAATATTCCTTAATGTCTCTGGACAACCTGGTTCAGTATTTCATCCCTTCACTGTGATTTTTTCCCACCTAATACCTACTCAGAATTTTCTTTTTTCAATTGTTGTCTATTCCTCAAAATATCAATTAAGACCAATTTCTCTGTTCTTCTGACAAGGAGCTGAATCTGTCTTCCCTGTAGCCTCCCACTAGGTAACCACAGAGACCAAGAAGATCCCCTCTTAACCTTTTTTACTTAAGCCAGCTCTCCTAGCACCTTTTTACTCTTTATGTAGCCCAGTTCCTTTTTTCATCTTGCTTACCTTCTCAAGAACTCTCTCCAGGATGTGATTTTTTTTTTTTTTTTAGCTGAAGAACCAAAAAACAAACACAGTGTTCCTGGCATAGCCTTCCAAGCTGCACAATAAAGAAAAATAGCCACTTCTCCTGAAGATCTGTCTGCACTCTTTTTCATAGAACCCCATATGGCCTCATCCTCCATTGTCACAAGGTTGCACTGCCAACTTGAAATCCCTTGAAATAAGCTCTACATTCCAATACTAACTGGTAATAGCTGAGAGCCCTGGTTTCTTAAGTGACTTGTGCTGTCCTAGCAGAGAAGAGGTACTTTAGACATCTAAGGATCTTTATATATAAAATTCACAGCCCTACCAAGTTCCTTGATGCTTAATTTGTGCAGGAGCATGTGAGAGGAGGTAAGATGAATAATGCAGAGATGCCAGTCTAGGGTAAGTTAGTCTCAGCTTCTGAATAATTTTATTAGAAGTTACATAGCTAATCTGTTTTCACTTTTTCACATGTGAAAAGAACCTCTAACATTACTTGTCTTATTTTACATCTCAGACACTTTTTGCAGTAATGTAGACACATTTTTACGGTAATGATGTGGCTGTGAACCAAATATTTGCATGGGTTTCATTGGTACCATGCAGACAAAGCTTGTTGCCTTTAAGGAAAGATTGACAATTGTGCCGCTTTCCTAATTATGCAGTATCTCACTTGCCATCCTGACAAAAATTGTAGTTGTAGCAAATTTTATTGCATTTTCTAGCTCACAGATAGCTTATCTAATTGGGCCAGCTTGTTGGACATTCCCTGAAGAAAAGAGCCCAACAAACACTTACTCAAATATTATGACTCATGTTATATCATTACTTAATTAGTTCAATATAATTATATTGGAAATCAAACATAGTCTTTGGTTCCTCCACTAAAAAAGTGACCCTAACTGAGAAAGGAAACATTAGATAAACAGAATTTTTTATAATTTTTGATAATTCTTTTCTGGGTCATTTGAAACACCCCCTTCTTAAAATGTCACTGTAAATTACAAGTAATATCTTTCCTGTCCCTTTCCTTCTTGGTGCTCTCAACAGAACCAAACAAAAAAAATCTCACATAAATGCCTGGGAGAAAGGAGAAACTTCCTCACCAGAATCATAGAATAGCCTGGGTCAGAAGGGACCTTAAAGACCATCTACTTCCAGCCCCTCTCCTGGTCACCTTGCACTAGACCAGGGTGCTCAAAACCCATCCAGCCTGGCCTTGAACACTTCCAGGGATGGAAGAGTGAGACCGACTGCCAGGGAGGTTGTGCAGTCTCCATCCATTGAGATTTACAAGAGTGACTGCATAATGACCTGAGTGACCTGGTCTGACCCTCTTTCGTGCCTAAGTCTGGACTGACCTACTTCCTGAGGTATCTTCCAGCCCACATTACACTATGAAACTACAGGCAAACTTAGAATGTTGAAATATAAAATGAAGTAAAGATGGGGATTAATCAAGCCTGTTCCTTAACTCCTGAATTCAGTTGGACCGTATATCAAGCCATCACCTATTAATTTTATACTCCAAATAAAAATAAGTGGAAAATTGAAAAGTTTCAAGCGATCTATGTCTGGGGATACTTGTTTGGAGATTTTGATTCAGTTTATAGCTGCGTATATCTAGGGACTATTTTGGAATGATTTTCTAGTGTTATCCCATCAGTCCATCAAGTTAAAAAAAAAAGCACTCTCTTCTAAAACAGCAACAAAGGGAAACACTTGAAAAACATTAGAAATTTATGAATCAATGTCTATTAAGCTGGAAAGATAGTAGTCTGAACATCCTAAGCATAAGGAACTTTTAAATTCAGTATAACCTAACAATAGATTAATTGAAAGATGATTCCTTCCTCTTGTACGTGGCCAAGGACAGCAACTAATTAAAACTCATTTGTTATAAAAGATTTATAGTTACGGAAATTAAACTGACTACATCAATATTTTTTTAAAAGATTGAATTTACCTTCGTATAAGGGGATTAATAAAATAAGAAATGGAATTCACTATAAAATGCAGTGGTTTGAATACATGCAACATTATTGAAATAGAAGTGTTTTAATGAGGTGAATTAAATTTGACTCTAATAGCAGGAAGAAATATGTATGCATTTTTCCTAATAATACAATTTTTGAGTTCTTATAATGCTTCACTGTGCAATACACATAAATATAGCTAATTCTTTCCATAATGCTAAAAAAATCCTTTTTCAGGAAATATCCTAATACTTTATAATTTTATATATCACAAATACATTTATATTCTCAGTTCTCTCACAGATTCAGACCCTGTGCAATTGTTAAATTAGTATTCTTTCCCTGACAGTGAGATGTTTAAGTGTACAGTTAAAGGTTTAGTTAATCTGATTAAGATTATTTTTGAACTGTTTTGTAACATTAGAGATGTTGATTAAGATTCTAATGGAATGCATATTAAGGAAAGTGTGTTCCCCAAAGCAGTCAGCAACTGGGACAGACAAATTGTATCCTCAAAGAGCTAAACAGTGTCTTAGTATCACACTTTGCATTAAAATTCTTTTCCCAATAATTTTTCTCTTCAATAACTTAATTTAAATATACCTTTCATATATTTAGTTGTAAATAATCTGCAAATGCTAATAATACCAACACCAAAACAACTCACTTTAAAGAATAAAAATAGGTGTGTTTAATACATTCTGTTGCTAGTAATGTTTGTGCAGAAGCATATGTACCTTATAGAATAGCTTTGTCTTTCACATGGGTGCTTTGCAATTATACTGACATTTTCTCTTTCATCACTGTTAGGCTGCCCACAGTGTCACTACATGCAATTCAGTGATAATCATTAGTTTTACACAGCTTTAAGTACCTCAGGATTATATTCCTAAAGGAACATTCACATCATAAAAATTACTACTGCATATGTGAATTGTAACATAGAAATGAAAAGAGAAAGTCTGCCTCAGGAAGTTAATTTTTTTCCTTCTGCTATTAAGACTTACCACAAATCTTGATAAGAAGCAAGAATAGAATATAAAGTATGCTTGAAACATAATCATATACTAGAATACCGCCCTCTACCAAATCATAGGAGTACAGAATATTTCTAATTAAAACCTACTGTAGCTAAAAATATTATCAGTATATTTTCATGTATTTCAAACGGGTCTGGAGTTTTTTAAGCATCAGAATACACAATAGATATATAGCAAAAATTAAGTAAAATTACTTTTAATTGCCTATTTTCATCACATATGAACATCATCTTATGATAATTTTTGCACCTTAAAATAATTTTGCTGAAATCGCTATCTTCATTTGTTCTTAATTCTACTGAAAATAAAAGCTTCTGGTTACTACAGGACAGAATGGCAAAAAGTATTTAGCTACAACCCCACTATGCTAGAAAGAAAAATTCAGCACCGCAGCAGCTAAAAAATGAGATTTCCTCTGAGTTCACATACCCTCCAAGCTAAAATGTGGTTTGATGTCTCCTGGTCAACTCATGTACTGGGGATTAAATTAATTAAGATTTGCCCTAGTCCATTAAGGCTCCCTGTAGACTAATTATTAAAATGCCTTGGACCATTACAAACCTACAGCAAAAGAAACTCACAAAAAGTGTTGCTTATATTGTGCGAACTCCAGTACCCAGTAGATCATCTTTTGCAGTAAAAAGATTCTACAATAGAAGGAGATTGCCTTCCCCTTTCCTTTTCTGCCATGTAAGGAATAGAAAAATGTACCAATAGGAAATCTGCATATTCATTAATGTTTCTTTTTTGATATTCATATGCATATGCTTTGATTTGTTATAGATGGAAAAATCTTTCTAATTTCTGATTTTTGTGTTTTTTTCTAGATTGAGTTAGCATATATACAATGCTTAGGGATTTTAGAAACTGTAACTATGAAATTTTAAAAAAATATATAAGATTGGTAAACAGAATTTCTTACAGAAGTGCTGAAGCTGTCTATGAGGTCATTATTTGAAACAACAGAAAATTTTCCCATATATTACAACTTCACTTTTTTTTTTTTTCTGTGCTGCCTTTACTGAAATCAGGAAAACACAAGGGCTCTGGGTAAGCAATTCTATTATCTCAACACAGTTTCACAGCTATGTAGCTTTGCTCATTTCACATTATCCAAACCATGGTGCAGAGAGAGCAATAAGACCAATGAAATTATAGAAGTGATCACGCGGACAATATTCTTAAAAAAACATATTTTATCTACTCTTAATTCTTAACTAAACATCTCCCTAGCATAGGTGCATTACATCTCTGACAAATGAGTTTCCCTGAAAGGGCTTACTGTATCTGCCTGCTAGCCACCTGAGTTCATCAGATATCTCAGAAGCTTCCAGGGCAACTTTGTGTGTTTTTCCAAATCCATTTTTGGATTTCACCTAAAATTACTAGCCATAGGTACATCTTTTGAGGCCACTCAGCATGAAAGAAAGTTGAGAGAGCAATTATGCAGTCTTAGACAGAATACTCATCTTCAAGAACATTAGCAGTATATTACCTTACAGAAATGTAAGGTCATATGCAAGAAGTAAAAAACGTTCAGTATAACTGAGTTGTTCTTGTGCCTTGCTGTTGTACTGTGTGATTGAACAGTTCTGTTTACTTGATAAATATGAACCATTTAGGACTGTACCATACGGATGAGAATGTTGTCTCTTTCACCTACACACATGGTGAACAAGCCTGACTATTTGATTGCAGACACACAGAAAGTCTTCTGTATTTAAAATAGAAATTATTCCTCTGATCTTTCTAAAAGATCAACTTATACTTTAATTATCAATAGTTCTTGTTAATCATAAATTATGTATTAAAAGACATTTTTTCAGTTTTAAATAGATACTTTTTGCAAAAGTAACCCTCTTACCTTTGTTTATGGATTTGCATAGGTTTGCAGTGGAGAAATATTGTGCAGTAGTTCATTAATCAATGGTGGAGACAAAAGCTGCAATAGTATAGCTGAATAAAAAGATTAAATTTAGTACATATTTAGTCTATATGCAAAGGTATTTCTTATTTAAAATATTTCCTTCAGGTTTGGAACTGTTGAAAGACTCACCAAAGGAAATTCATATATTTGATTTGTGGAGTTTTATATATGCAGATCAAAAGCTGACCAATCCAGTTCAAAGGCATGGCTACTTGATCAAACCACAAAAAGTCATAACAACTCTTAAGAGAGAGGAAAAATCTAACTCAATAGGAGAAGCGGAAGAAAGGAACAAAGGGGAGAGTACTTGCCTACTGCTCACAGTAGCAGCCTATTTCAGTATTTAAACTGGTACAAAATTCCTGGTTTTAAAACTTTCCCTTTTCAGAACCAGCTGTACCTGTCAATCCAGTGATCTAATTGGTTACCATAGGAACAGCTGAAGACTTTCAGGTTTTGAAAGTTGAACCTCTAATAGTTTCTATATATGCCTCCAGGTCTAGCCAGATCCTATAAAGGAATATTTAGGATCTTTAGACCCCCTCTGAAATTCTGTAAAGTTACCTATATGCCTAATAATTAATGTAGAAAGAGATGTGACAGAAAAACCTAGTGATTGCAGGAGGAAGGCTATCCAGTTAAATGAAAGACTGTGGTGGATCAACAAAGCAAATGAACCCCAAAAGACTGCACTAGGATAGACTCAGAAGGACCAGCAACCTCCTAAGCATGACAATTGGAGACTCTTCTGTTTTCTTAATTTCTAGTCAATTTTCTATATTTTTTAGAACCTTTTAGCTCTATCTCAGTGGCACAATATTTATAGTTGGATAACTATGCATAATCTGTTGCATTCACTGGCAGCTGTTGCAATTTTTTGCATTTAACCCTTTTGAAATCTTGAAAGAAAAAGCATGTAAAGATCAGAGAAACACAAATGTGCATTCCTCTTCCAAGAATTACTCCAATCTTATGGAAACTCTTGGATTTAGGATTAATGGATTTTTCACCCTGCTAAGGTAACCGAGCAATCTTTTCTGCCCTGACTGGCATCATTTGAGAGAAGAAGCATCAGCCTTTGCAAACACCAGACCAACACTTCAATATTGCTCAGCTTGCATCATCCACTATCTCTGCTAACACCGATAATGTGACCCCAGTCATCATTTCTGCAGTAGCTCAACTTCCCTCTCTTTCTTTAACATTTTATAATCTTCTGTGCAGGTATTTTCTCTCCTAAATCCTTCCAGACCAGATAATTCTAACAATCCTGACTCTGTAATCTTACCTTCCTTATATCTCTACAGACTTTCTCACAGCTCTTCCTGTGTGAATCAAGGGTGGGCATCTGGGTCTTATTCGAGATGAACCTTGGAGTCTTAGATCCCCAGCCCCTAAAAGAGGGAGAAGGGGGAAGCTTAAAATGGGCAGTTGCAACACTCCTCCCCAAATGTTTTATTAAGTTGATGATGGAATGCATAAGTGAGGAAACAAAGGAGAAGTCAGTTCCCTTGGAGTGAGCAGATGAAAAATGTCAGTGTCCACTGCTATCATCAGAAGTCTTTATCCCCTTAGGACGCAACCAGTTGTTAACAAAAGGGTATTGCTCTCGTGAGAAGATGGGACAGAGTGCTATGAGAAAGTAAGAAGGCTGAAAATCACCAAGGATTAAAAAAAAAGGAAGACCGATTTTTATTTTTGTAATTATTTGAATGTTATATGTAGATTTTAAGAATCTAAAATATTAAAGAAATAAACAAATAAGCCAGACTTAAAAAACAAAGTGCTGATGATTTATGTCAACAGATCCTGCGACAGACTAACACCATAGTTTTTTGTGACTGCTTATCTATTATTCCGTTTATTCTTATTAAAAACTGATGCTTTGTGTGTTTGTGTTCTGTATGAGCCCAGGAAAAAACTATGGAGATGGGTTTGAAAGAATGTGAAATGCTAAAATATTCTTTTTTAACTGTTTTATTAAAATATTTAATATGTGAAAAATAAAACCATATGTCAGGAGGTGTAAGCTGTGATTAGTTTGCCAAAACTAATTCTTGATTTTTTAGCTAAAGACTGAGTATTCTGTTTCCTACATTGCCCTATGGTTCTGTTTCTTTGTTATACTGTGGCTTGCACAGTCAGCACAAATAGGATTTCACATCCATGATCAAATCTTCACAACAGCACCTTCTTGACCCACTAAAAACCAAAATCTTCTCTTGGACATATTGTTCATCTCAGCTTGAATTTCTAATTGTTCGAATTATTTCAGAGGTAACTTCAAGCAATGTAACCATTCTAAAGAGATGGTTGGGCTCCACGGAGAAATTCCTAAATTCTAATGTTAACTTTTACTTTGAGAAGGTAATTACTGAGGTTTAACATTGCCCATTTTCTTATTAGATAGGTCTTTAAAATTTTATATGTTGTTTCCATTGTCTATTAAAGTCTGACTAATTTCCAACTAGAGAGAAATTATAACATTTTGAGGTTTAGTTCATCTACAAGGGAATTGTTCTTCAGTTTTAAGACCCACAATTTGAGATAGTGTAGGCAATCATTATAGGTGTTACAAGCTTGTATGTTACAAGCATTCGTGTTACTCTTCTTCTGCACACATAAGCATACAAGAAAAAGTAGAGGTACTTCTCAGGGCAATAATTAATCCATTTTTCATGGATCACAGTGGCAGCTTTTAAAGCAGCTTTTGCTCTTTAACTCCTGCTCTAAACTCCTACATACTGCTGCTACTTCTCCAATCAGCTAATACAGTGAGAATCTGTATAAAAAAAAACTTTCATGATATTTTCTCAAAAAGTGACTCCTGATACAATTTCCGATAGAGGACAGGATGACTGAGGACTGTATAATATTAACACAGTGAGCATCTTAACAGTAACTTTGCAAGCCTTTTCATTGCTTTTCTCTTGTATTCTGACAGCTCTCAGCAGTAGTATCTAGAAAGTTTTGAAAATACAAGCAAAAAAATTACAAGTAAAGGCACCAAAAAAATAGTTATTAGTATCATTTTAGATAATACAAGGTCAGTTAAAGCAACTTCCCTTAAAGAGAGACTGAGCACAAAAGTGCAATAATGAAATCATGACACCGAGTCCATGACAAGGACTGAACTTATTCTATGTTGTTGACATTTTTACTTTTATTTACATCAGTAAATCCACTAGTTTTGTCCTTAATAAATTCTTTCTAGTGAACTACTTAGATACCAACTGCATGTTGATTATAACTAAATAAATTGCAAAGTTGTGGTCTTGTTTTACTGAAAATTTTATTCTAATTAGATTTCTCTATCCATCACCTCTGTGTCTCAGTTTATTCTCTTTGTTCTGAACCTGACATGAGATCCACAAGATAGAAAATGGGTAATTTAAGTAAAAGATGATTTTTTACATTATTTATATTTTGCTGGACCCACCTCTGATTCATATCTGAATACATTCTAATACAACCATATGCTAATAAGCCCCTCATCCTTCTTACTGCAACTGAATTTGGAACTTCTCTGAAGAAACATCTCCTGCAGATTGTCTTATGCCCTGATCTGATCCTCATTCCTATTCAATCACTCAGCAATTCTTCAGCATTAAAGAATGAAGAAGGAAAACAAAATCAACATTCTTCAGGAAAACTCCCTTCTTTTACATAAAACAAGAGTGAAGGAAAAAAATATTTGATTTATCCTTTTAAGGGATTGTTTCAAATGGTGTCTAAAGCCCACCTTTGAACTTTGAAAGAAAGTTTGAAATAGGAACTTTGACAGAACTTTTGAAGGGCAATAAAAATCTTATTGTTAGGAATAAAGTTCAAAATCTTTCTCTAAAAGCTGTCAGCAAGTCAATGGATTAAACACCACTCCTGCCAGAAAGAAAATAGGCAATGAGAATTATCATTGAGTTTGTCATTGACTTAATTCATCAACTTTGTTGGCATAGGCTGGGGAGATAGCTGAGAAAGAGGTGAAAATAATAAAAAAACACTTGTTAGCATTTTATCAATGATCTGAATTCAATATTCTTCTCACAAATATACAAACTTTACTATATAAAAATATGCATATTGCTTATACATAGCTATGTACTGAACCATCAGTCGAGGTCAAATTCTGACAAGTGTGTCTAAAGCAGGGGTTGGTGAGACTTTCCTCTCACATAACTTAATGTTGAGTGCATAGTCTTAGCTACACACCTGGAATCTCTCTCTGGACAGTAAAGACAGAGAGGCAGCTCTGGAAGTTGAGTCACTCAACCTACCTTAAACCTCTCTTCATGTGGAACTAAGTGCTAAGTATTTATCTCTCTCCTCTGTTGAGGTGATCTTAATGATTAGCTGACTATAGTTATCCAATTTTTTTTTGGTTACCTTTACATAAGATGAATCCTATTGTCAGTCTAAGTGCGTGAATTGTACATTCACTGCATATATCTGAGGGAGATATACTTTTATCTTCCACAAATACCTCTATCTCTCCATTAATGTTGAAAGATCTGCCATGGTTTACTGAAAGTTAACTTTCAGTTCAAGTAGGTAATTATTACCACTGAGAACAAACCATGAAAAAAGCTCAACAAAAAATCTGATTTTGCATTTTTACTGACATTGCCCCTTTGACTAACTTTACTATTGTATTCACATTAAAAATAATTTTAATTGAAGATAGAAGTCCTAGAGTTTAACAGTCCATACAATTCCATGTCTTGCTAGTATTTTTTAAATAAATAATATTTCCTAAAATATTTTTTATCAGATTTTCTTTGCCTGCTTTTTTTTTTTTTTTTTTTTTTTTTCAGTGTTACCTGGGGTTTTGTTTGCATGATTGATTGGTTTTACTAATTAGAATTAGGGTGGAATCAAGCCAGTTTTGAAAGACAAAGGTAACTCTGAATGTGGAGGGTTGTATGGCATCTCTTTTCATGCCTAGACAGTACCTGCTGTCTAGAAATGGCTTAGAGATGCTGGTAAATCGCTTTCACAATAGCTGTGTTGTTATTATTTGAAAACTGAGTAAAATCTTTTGTCTGTGGGGGCTTTACTCAAATTAATTGAGTTCAGGATTACAAGTACTTGATTCATGTCAAAATATATTATGCTTTGATTCAAATGGAGCCTAACTCTCCATAAAAGACTTTGATCTTGACATGAGACAAATTATTTTTTTCACTGTAAAATAAATTCCACTCTAAAGCACTATGAAATCTAAAATAAGCAAAACAAACAAACAAACAAACAAACAAAAATTCCAATTTATTTTCCTTTTACTATGACTAAGCAATAATAGTTAAGGATGTGTTTTGTCTGTATGGACAAACCTTCTTTCTGATCATAACCTTCTGATCATCACAGCATGCTTAACCATTGGCTAGTCCCCATGCACAAAACTTGGTAATGAGAAGTGTTTTTTGCATAAATGACATTATCAGTAAATCAATATCTAAGTACTTACATATAAACAATAAAATGTTTTGTCCATGGGACAAAAGAAAACATACAGTTTTTTATTTCTAAAGAAAGAGCTTTGGCTCTTCAGGAGTGAGCCCTGAGAAAATATTCTGTGCGCAATGGTTATTGCATCAGACTATACTTCAGGTTGAAACAATTCCCAAGCTAATAATATAAAAATATTTCCTCTTTTATAATTAGTTATCATACCAGTAAAAAACCCTGTTTACTTATATCTTCCAGATTAGCTATTGCATCATATTTTCTTTCCTAAACACAGATTTCAGCTGTTCTTTCTCAAGGTATATTAGAAAGAAGAATTTATTAGAAAAACATATATATATATCTCTAAAGATATAATTCTAAATTCACATATAAGCAACTGCATTTCAGAAGTATTTTCTATACAAACGGTCACCACACCTTCAAGAGTTACTTGGTAAGGAATAGCTGAGTGATTTTTTTTCTTTTTTTAATGTTCATGCTAATTTTAGTTTAACAAGAGCATAACATAATAAGTGTGATGATGGCACATTTTTCTGTGTGACAAATTTATTCTGTTTGCATCCATCACCTGCTGACTCTCCCATCTCATTTATAGTGCTATTATTGGCAATAGGATTTTATGTGTCCTGATGCCAGTGTCATTTTTAAATCAGATTTGCTCTTTATGAACCACTCTGTACTTGTAGTTAAGATTTTACTACCCCATTTCCAAAATTCAGAAAAAATATTATCTTGGGTCTGCTAGTGAAGAACTGAAGTTTGCAGATACAGGTAACAATCTAAACCTAAACCTATATTTCTGTGGTGCCTCCTGTGCAGGTTTTTCTTGAAGGACAATCAGTGGTCAATGAGACTCTGAAAAGAGGCATTCCCTTATATTGAGAGAGCTGAAAAATGCATTACTAAAACTTATAAAAATACTTTAAAATATATTTTAAGTATAATTTTTGCCTTCTAACCACTAAAGAAAATTTTAAATTTTGTGTTATGTGTGAAATATGAATTTATTAATAAATTATTTGTGATTTGTTTTGAATAAAAAAGAAAAATAAATCATATATTTGAAAATTTTATGCTCTCTCAGGAAGACATAAAAAGGTAAAAACTTTATTGTTTAAAATTTTTTATTACATTTCAGCATTGCACTACTTATATAAAATGATGGAAATCAAAATATTCTGAGATGAGAGTCACTGGATTAAAATTAGTGTACAGTATAAATCTGCAATGCAAACCCCATGTTGGATGTATCAGAAAAATACTTGCAATGTGGTCTAAGTAATCCACAGATTTATTTCTTTATATGGGATCTAGAAAGCAATAGCTTCTCTTCAAAACAACATATAAGACATTAATTTTTTTTTTTCTTTTAAAATCAGCTTTAACGTCAATAATTGACCAAAAGCTATTAGTTGATAGGGTGTGTAATTTAGGGTGCAAGCATCCATAGAAATTTTCATACCACAGTTTTGGTTTGCTTTACTGCTTTTCTTCAGTATGTTGTTTTCTTGATGATCACTTTGCTTCCTATCCCCTCAGAACTAGGAAGTGAACGAACAATCACAAGAATATCTCAGTCTCTATAGATAATTTAAAACAAAATATCAAATTAATTTTATAGTAAAATACTCGTGCTTAGGTTCTGAATTATAAAAAATACCCTACCAAAGTGCTTTTGTAGTTGTTTAACCTGTGTAATATGAAAGAACTTCAAAACATTTTGAATTAAATTTTCCAAGTCATGAATATTGTAAAATAAAAGGATTTTGTGTATTTTTCCTTCTCTTTTCGACATGAATTGACTAGATCGATATCTAGTTTGAAGATTGTTTTATAGAGCACATATGTACTTAACTGCAAGTGTTACGACTTCTCGAGAGAAAACATAAATCTCAAAATGGAGCAACAGAGCCAAACAGTTTCTGAAGAAATATAAACCAATCTCTACTCTGCCCTTAATATCCCAGCTGAGAGCCATTCTTTATATACTGCTTAGCTTGCCTCTTCAATACAGCTGCATTATATTTCTGTTTAGTTAGTGCACAATATTTTATTTTCTTAATATGGAAACTAACGAACAGTAGAGGATGACAAACCTGGACACATGCCTAAGAGAGTCTCAGGAGAAAGAAAAGAAGTAGCATATCAATAAAAACCTCAGTTAAACATCATAACCCTGTCCCCAGAAAAACAAGTCCAAATGCAGAATGCATACACAGACTGATTCAAGCACTGTGTCTGTTTTATAAGCAGATGGAAGCGGTCATTCAGCCTTAAATCCTTGTATGTTTCTCTATTTGGTTTTTAAAAATATCACCAAGGTATTCTTTATAGGACTCTTGCTTGAATAACAGAAAAGTTAGTTTCCTTTTTTGAAGGGGCTTCTACACATTTCCACCAATGCAACCCATGACTGAAAGTGCATACCTATACCCATGATTAGTCTGTCTGGAGGCACAACTTACTAAGGCTATACAGAAGTTAATTAATCATTGAAACTGTAGACAAATCTTGAGTTTCCTCAGTGGCAAATGTGGGTTTTAATTAGTATTTTATTATGTTGCTTGTAAAGGAAAGAGAATGAAAGTACTAAATAATGCAAATTTAATATACCATAGAGCATATATGGCATTGCTACAGTTCAGTGAAGACTATTAACAGTTCATGAATTTTTAAATATTTTTTCTGTGTCTGCTGAACTGTCAGTTAGAAAGTATGATGGATTAGCTCCATAAATTCAATGGATCTTGGTAGAAATTCAAACTCCTTCCCTGAATTTTGAAACCTACATAAGACAATAATCAGTCTGAAGAGTTCATATCATATTCATATGCAGCATCTCAAAGGTACTTCTGAATTTGTGTTATTTCTTTCACAATTGATAGCTCCAAAAGAGGGATGTCACAATTCCCAAAGAAAAATATACATAAATTAACTTATGTTTTCCCCAAAAAGACATAGAAGTTCTTGTAACAAATGGTACTAATAAGCTCTGCAACTCTTGCATCTCTTACAAGCTTTACTAGGTAAAGCCTAGACCTCTTTGATGGAATTTAAAATCAGGATCAAGGCAGAAAGTTACGACATCTTCTAAACAGCCATCCTGTGATTTCCATGGGAGCAGGGGCAGAAAATATTTAATGTCATCCTAATTTGGATGTCGCTGAAATACAAAAAGATGCAGTAGTGGTGGAGTGGCAGTAGGCAGTTATAAATAATCCATATGATAAAAAAATAATTTATTGGAAACAAACTTTTGTATGCTGCAACTGAAATGTTACAGCTAACAGATGGCTATGACAAAGATTTAAGCTGATGCCTTTTAGATGAGCTATAGACCAGAAATGCCAAGATATGAAATGTGATAATCTCCCCCTGAAGTAACAAATTTATTTACCAGTCTTTCCAAGTTGTTCATATCAGGCAAGGATGTCAACCTGGCAGTATTTCTTAGATAATAAGAAATATTCCATTAATAGATTGAAAAAAACAATTCATTGGCAAAGAGGAGCACAGTATAGGTAGACCTTCCAGTGAGACAGCAAATGTTTGAAGGTGAAAGCGAGCAAACTCTAATTTAATTTTGGATTATTTTTGTGTAATTATTAAACTTTCAGTTAGTGTCATATAAATAATTGTAATCTAGCTAAATACCTTTGGACACATCCTAGACAAATAATCATAGTGATTTAGCAATTTAACAATAAATGTCATCTGTACTGTCACAAAAATCAGAGAATACCATTTAAAAATTTGTAGGCTGCACTTCAGCAGGACGGACTGTTTCTTTCTATAATTTCTCATTCCTCGTCCATTAATATACTCTAATATCTAGGTTAAACTTTGTGGAAAGATTCTTTTCTCTTTTAAGGTACATAAAATTTTGAACTATAAAAAAGAATCTAAAATGGCTACAATTTCAAGACATTTTAAATATTCTATTTATTTTAAGTAACTAATAAAATATATACAACTGCTCCTCTTCTCCTGAGCATTAGTCATTAAATACATTTTAAGCCCATTATCATTTTACATTGTTCTATTTCTGTTTAGATTTTCCTTTTAATGCCTAGATATATTATGATATACATTCAGTATTTCAGGAACAAGCCCACTTTGATTGGATGCTCAGCTGTGACAGTACTTGGACACTGAGGCTACACATTAATGCTTAGAAATTTAACATAGGAAAGTGTCATTAAAAATGTTCAAAACAGTATTTATGGAGACTTTGAGAAAGGTGATACATTATTTCCTTCACTTTTACATGTATTCCTACTGTTTGGGGGCTTTTTCTCCTAATAATCTGGTTAACCAGTCTATTGCAAAAGACAATTAGTGTGCCATCATTTTCAGGTTAGGATTTTTCCATTTGAGTTCATTTAAGTCTTTTGAGAATTCTGTGTGACATAGATATTTTAAGATCTGTATTGATGTGAGAGTGAAAAATCACGTAGATAAAATTCTGTAGAAAATATTCCTATTATGCCAGTGTTGAATTGCATACAGAACTTTATCGTGTCTGTACTCTACAGGTCATAGATACAAATTAATATTCTGAAGCTAAAAGAAATGTTTGGAGTACAAACATCCTATATGGAGCTAATGGAATATGTGACACACACACACCAAGAATTAAATTGATAGCTGGAATTTGTTTGGTTTCATTTGTTTGAAAACTCATTTTCAGTATGTGGTACTTAGCAATCTGCCTGATTCCATTGAATCTATTCATTACACATGGTTTATTTTCTAATGGTGTCTATTCAATCAGAATCTGTATCTCTGAAATGCTTTCCATTCCTCAAGACAGATGAGATTTAGTGCCTGTAAAACATATTTCTTTACTCAGTCAAAGCTGTCTCCGTTTCATTGGATAAAATTTTGTAAAGGTTTCTTTCCTACCTCTCCTTCCATCACAGCCTCTTTCTTTAAGCGGTGAAAGTCCATCAACCTAATTATTTTCTACAACATATCTCTGCTTTCCATTACTGTATGTGTTCTTAATGATTTTCTTTTTACAGTGTAGTATGTTCAAGATCATTCTGCTGCTTGTTAGGTGAGAAATGCATTTGTGTAATAACTGGTAAGGTCAACTTAAGGAGGAAGAAAGCAGAATAACATTTATATTAAGTTTGACTAGTATCAGAACTAATTACATTACTCATTGCAGTTCAACTCTATGTCCATTTTGGTATTACAAGTTATACAACACAGAAACATCTTTCTAAGGTACATCTAAATACATACAAATATTATGCTTGTTAGTAGAGGATCTTAACGGTTTTATTTTTATCTGTTACTATCCAATTTTTATCCTTATTTCTAAGGGAATTAATTTTTTTTCTTAGCTAAAAAAATGGAAAAAATAGAAAAAAATAGATGTAAATTTTGTTCAAGATCCAGTTGTGGTGTTCAATGCCAAATTAATCAAGAGCAATGTCTACAAGAGAGTATATGCATGTACACTTTTTTACATACACTTCCACTGTTGTATCTAACTGAAAGCTGCAGAACAGCTTGTAAGGAAGATAATGAACTTGCCACTTTTTATGTTGACCACTGAATTGCATTTATGTTGGAAGGTCTCTCTGGAGACCATCTAGTTTGACCTTAAGCTCAAAGCAGTGCTGATTTGAAAGTAAGATCAGGTTGTTTATGGTCATACCCCATTTGAGTTTTGAAAATATCTAAGATGAAATTTCTCCAGCCTCTTTAGACAACCTGTGTTACCATCACTCTGAAGTGCTTTTTCCTTCAATCGGGATTTCCGTTGTTGCAGCCTTTTACCATTATCCATTACCCTTTTGCTGTAGTGGTGCAAGAGTTGTTTTATTGAGTTATTAAGTTATTTTTATAAGATTTATAAGTTATTTTTGTAATCGTTCAGTCCACTGTACCCCCCTGTGTTCTGTAATAGTTTCCCCCTTATGAGTTAGTTATATAACCAGACGTTTTATGTCAATCATTCCTTCCCTGCACCTGTCCCTGTCAATCCCCCCTCTCTCCTCTTGGTTGCTCTGTCTGTCACTTCAAGACCCTTCCCTGGATTCTGGAAAGATCCAGGAGAGACGTTGAGTGATAGGCTGGTGCCCAGAGAATCCCCTCCTCCCCTCTTGTGATTTGTTAATGGTTCAGAAGTTGACACCCCTGTTACCACCCCCGTGTTCCCTGGTTGGCTGACCCGTTGTCACCACCCCTGGATCCTCCCCCATTTATAAGTGGCCATCAGGCTTTGATCTCTGCTCTCTCTGGGCAGCAGTAGTCTGAGGCGGAGCTCCCTGCTGGACTCACCTTAATAAACTACCTTCTGTCCTGCCTAAAGAGAGTCGACCCCTTTTCCGTTGCCACATTTCCGTAATGCCATCAGGTCCACTCGCCTTTGTGGGGAACCAAGAACCCACCGGGAGGAGGTTACTTGCCCTTCCTGTAACCCTGACCGATCCACGCTGCCGCAGTGCAGAACTGAGCTAGCCTGTGGTCAACGCCTGCTAGGCGTGAGGGACACTGCGACATTTTGCCATGCACTCAAGTGTCTGGTTCTAGCTTTTTGGACCACTGTAATTAATTTGTCCTCATTTAATTATCCTTGCAGGATAAATAAAATCAGCTGCTTCCGTTTCTTCGCACATTGCGTGTGATCCAGACTCCTGACAAATGAACAGCACTCCAATGGACTGCAGTTTGTTTACGTGTGTTCTACTGGGAGCCACAAAACTGGACAGTGCTTCAGATTTGACCTCATGAATGCTGAGTAGAAGGAAATAAGCACTTCACTTCAGCTGTTTTTTATGCTCTTGTTAACACAGCCTAGTAGGCAATTATCTTAAGCACGCATGGCTGACTTTTTCAGTTTCTAGTCTACCAGGACTTATAGGACCTTTTCTGAAGAGCTGTTTTGCAGCCAGTCTGCAGCCTGCATTAGTGCAGGGTGTTGTTCTGTCTCCATCCATTCCTCCATCTTACCAAGGTTCTACACGACAACTTTGATGTTCCACATGTTAACGATTCACCTCTACTAGTTGGGCTAAGTAGGCATTCTGACCCATGCACCAAATACTCAAAACAGAAGTAAAAATATTTTTTTTCTAGGTTTTACAGAATAGAATCTGCATCTATTATTGCTAGATTAGCTTTTTGTACATTTCCAACACTTCAAGTGTACATCCTGTAATCACTGTTGAAGTCCTAGACAGGTATATACTTATCAACTCTTTGGTTTGAGAAGACTTCCTAAATCCTAAAAGATGATCCTGCCAATAAAACAAGTGTACTTTCTTTTTCTAAGCAGAAGTGCTCCTTGCAACACTGTCGGAGATAATCCCAGTGAGGGAACATCTGTCATACTGAGCATGTAACATCCAAGTGACCACGATACCTTCATGTATTAGTTTTTGGCTCTGCAGCTTAAGTGCTGCAGCTTAATTCTCCTAGCAACAAAAAAAGTAACCAGCAAACATTACCTTAGAATTTTGTATCATATTCTATCTTGCCTATGCATTTGTATCTACTATTTTCTCAACATAATATTGCCATGTGTAGCTGATCTTGGGAGTGTGGTGGCCCTATCTATTCTTGATTAGTACTATCTCTTATGGAGAAATAGCTTATGAACCATAAATCAATGTTTTTCCTAGTTTAAAAAAATATTTTCAATAAAGTTAACAAACATGCTAAATTATTTGACAAACATAGGTCTACCCTCAACATTCTGAAATTTAAAAATAGCTGACTTAGAACTTATGAATCAGAATCAAGGGGCAGACGACATTATCATGGAAGTCTTTTACTGATGATCTGACCAGGAAGACCGCATGGATGAGGCCATCTATAAACAGATCAGAGCAGCCTCATATTCACAAGCCCTGGTACTCATAAGGGACTTCAAGCACACTGGTATCTGTTGAAGGGACAACAAAGCAGGGCATAAGCACTTCAAGAAGTTCCTGGAATGCTGTGGTGAAAACTTATTTCTCTGAGCAATAGAGAAGCCAACAGGAGAGGTGGTATGCCAGACCTGGCTCTCACCAGCACAGAGAGACTGGTGGGTAATGCAGAGCTTAAGAATGGCTTTGGCTATGGTCACTATGAAATGGTGGTGTTCAAGATCCTTATGACAGTGAGGAGGGCACACGGCAAGCTCACGGTGGATTTCAGGAGAGCAGAATTTGGGCTCTTCTCTTTGGTAGTGTACCATGGGATAGAGTCCTGGAGGGAACACGGGCCCAAGAAAACTGATTAATTCTTCAAAGATCACCTCCTAGGAACTCATGTGTGATGCATCACATCGAAGAGGTCAGGCAAAAATGCTAAGATGTTTGCATGGGTGAACACACAGCTCCTGGAGAAGTGTAGCACAAAAAGGAAGCCTACAGAGATTGGAAGCAGATACAAGCAGCCTGGAGGAATACAGAGATATTTTCCAAGTAGACAGGAAAGCTAAAACCCTGGTGGAATCAAACCTGGCCATGGACATCAAGGGGAAGGAGAAAAGCTTCTGTAGGTTTCAGGGGAAAAAGGAAGACTATCAGAAATGCAGGCCTTCTCTGGAAGGAAATGAGTTGTGGTTATCCAGGGTATTGGGAAGGCTCAGGTACCGAATTACCTTTTTTTGCTTCGCTCTTCACTGGCAATTGTTCCAGCTACACCTCCCAAGTCACAGAAGGCAAAGGCAGGGACTGGGAGAAAGAAGAATCATTCACAGTAAGAGAAAATCTGATTTGAGGCCATGAGCCTGAAAGTATACAAGCTCATGGGACCTGACAAACTCCATCTGTGGGTTTTGAGGGAGCTGATGGAAGAACCAACTAACTTCTGAAACATGCAGCTTTTACAACTGTCATTCACTGTCTGAAATTCATAACAATTTTTAAAATTAGTGATTACTATTACATCTGTATTTTCAAAGTACTTTTAGCATATTTTTATGAGAAAAGAAAACAATATTTTGAAGATAATAAAATATGCTATCATTATTTTTTCAAATGGTCTATGTGTTAAAGTGTTTTATCATTTAAGTTCTAGATTGCTAGTATACTAAATAAATGTGTGAATGATCCTATTTATGCAAATCATGGGAAGAGTCTTCAGTACATGAAAGTATTAAGTTAGTATTGTCCTAACCTAAGAGCAATATATTAAAATCTTCCTTTTATACCCTTTATTTTTCTTAGTGGGGTTTGAAAGTTCAGCACAACCCATCAAAACAAAGGGGAAAGTAATTTTTAAGTTAAGATGTTAAAAAACTTCTATACTACAAACATATTAGGAAATATCTAAGTACTACTATTTTGGGGCAAAACCACTGCATCTGATGGAAAAGGGAGAAAGAAAGTCAAACCAGGCAGACATAAACAGCTGGGCTTAATTTAACACCGTATGTGAGCTGAGAAATACATGTCATGAAAAGAAAATGCCTGAGGAGGTCTCTTTGAATAGAAGTAACTTTGCTTCCCAGTAGTGACTCATGCACTAGAGTTTCATAAGGTTTTCACTTCATTATCTTCACAGTGAAGGATTTAAAAAAAAAAAAAGATTGTTGATCTTAATATACTAGGTACCTAGTATAGTAGATTTTCTAATTTATGAAGACTTAAAGTCAGAATTCTTCACTGCATGACTCTTCTCCCACCACAAAATGAAATCGTCATCCTTCTTTTGTGTAGGTAAGGTGAAATCAAAATATATATTTTTTCAAAATAAAACTGAATTGTCATACTCTATTGGAAGTTTTCTATGCTTACTATTCTTTGCAACTCCCACATGAAGATGAGCAGAAATGGTCAGAAAGGCACCTTACAAGAATATCTTTGCTACTTACAGACGTGCGTAGTATTAGCTGCTTCTTATGCCTCTCTTCCTGAAAATTCTTTTGAGTAAGATAGAGGTATGTGGCTAAGATACTTACGTTGTGATAATTTCTGATTTTGCTTATACTTTAATTCTTCTAATGTCCAAGGTCCTGACTTGTAAATATTTTTTGGTTTAAAGTTTTGCTATTATTAAGAGAGTCCATCAGAATAAAACATGCAAATTACCAATGTCTCCTCTTTTTTCATCCCTTCTTGTCAAGCCTGATGCCTCCACAAAATTACTAGAAAACAACTTACTTCCAGAAAATAATCTTTGCAGCTTCACCTCTACAATGTTATTCGATGCAGAATTTCCTGATGGCTATTCTGTTTTTAATATATTATTTTTTTGATCTTCCCCAAAGTGAAAAACTCTGGTTCAAGCCATATATGATCTCAATGAAGAAGCACTTTTTCTTGAAGATATCTTTAATATATTTATATGTTGTGTATATATATTTATGTGATTAAAATATATTATTTGTATATTTTATGTAGTAATATTTTATTTTAATATTTGTCAGTAGTCTGGTATTTAAATTCTAGTCACTAGATTACTATTATTTGTTTTACAGAAGAAGGATAACCATATGATTAAATAAATACATATCCTATTCCAGTGTGACCTACAGTAAAGGTCTTTGCTTGGCAATGCTGAACTAAAGAAAGGAACATACAACTAGAATGTTCAAAGATATGCTGCAGAGTAAAAAATTAATTATCTATCTTAAAAGAAAAATATTTTCAACATAAAAAACTTGGAGAAATCAATGAAAAGATCCCTATAAAATGATGTTTTCATTAAGCCTTATGAATATCATGTAACTTTCTATAGTGTTATTTTAAAATGGAAATGTGGACTACTTTCAGGGATTAGACATTTGCATTCAACGTGTCAACAAACAGACTGATAGAAATCTGATAAGAAAAATAATATAAATCTGATTTTTATAAAGCTAAAATTTTGAGAAATAAATAAACACTATTATAGTCATTTACTGTCCTTTTATACACTTTAAACACTTCAATAGTGTTTTGTCCTTTTTTTATTCATTCCTTCATTGCCAAAATAATCCTTATCATGTCCTGACATACATATTTCTCTTTCCAAACACTACTATTTGTAAAACATCATATTCATTTCCTCACATATATAGCCAAATTTTATTTCTTTTTGGTCTCTCACATATTCAACACCAATTTTGCAGAAAATTCTACACAAAACTAAAATAACCCCACCAAACTTTATCATTTTACATGCTAAATTTAAATGCATTCTTTCCTATTATATTTTGTAGAGGATGGCAAATCATCAGTAAAGAAGTAAAGCTTGTAGAGAAAAAAGCCAGGATGTTTCAGATTTTAGTGTTCTAGAGCTACCACTAATTGCATACAAGTAAAAGTATCCAGCAATCAGTACTAGAGAAAATATATTTGAGCAATGGATAATGATATTTATCTACTCATATTCTACTACATTTGTAGAAAACTAATTTATGTTACCTGTTTGCTTCAATTTGCTGCAAACCTCAAAATATTAGACAATAAATTTTAACCAATGAACACGCCTGATTAATCTTCTGCATCATGTAGAATGTGTATGCAGAGAAATGAAATGTAACAGAGGTTGTTTAAAGACCAATATAAGAGAGGTATTTTGATTTTTTAATTTTCTTTTTGTGTTGGTTTAATTTTTGCAAAAAATGAAGTCACAGTAGGAAAAATCATAACTTTGTTAAATATATATATATATATATATATATATATATATATATATATAATTTTTTAAAATCAGACTGCATTACAACATATAGGCTGGTTACCCAGTAATTGTGGCGGTGCGAGAATTGTTTTATTAGGTTTTTATGAGAAGTTTTATGTTATGGTGCAGTTCACTGTATCCCCAGTTTTGTAACAGTCCATCCCCTTTTGTGTTTTCTGTATAATAAGGTGTCTTGTGTTAGTCCATCCAACCCTCACCTAACCTGGACCATCCCCTCTGCCCCGCCCCTCACTCTGGGGCAGCCCGCCTATCACTTTGGGACCCCTCCCAAGATTGCGAAATCATAGGGAGTGGGCTTCAGGTGATAGGTCCCCCGGGGCGGAATTCCTTTGCCCTTGGTGTCAATGGTCAGAGGCTTGAAGTTGGGCACAACTTGTTACCCCCTGAATCCCCTGATGTGTTGTCTTGTTGTAACCCCCCCTGAACCCTTCCCCCAGTTATAAGGTGGAGGAGGGAGATTCAAACTCTCTCTCTCTCTCTGGCCTCTCTGGCCTGCGGTTTGGACCAGCTGTGGTACTCACACAGCTTGGCCTGAATAGACAACTTTTAACCTGCTAAGCTGAGAGCCATCCTTTTCTACTGCCGCACTCTTTAGTCCAGCTGCTGCTGAGAAGCCGAGCCAGCAGGTAAAGATAACCTGTGTGCCTATGTGAACTGGGAACGTCTTGTAGCTGTGCAGATCTGAGCCAGCCAGAGGCCGGCATCCGCCCAGTGCGGAGACAGAAACAGCTACAAGTAATAGTGCAAAACAAATACTTGCGATTGAAGTGACAGTGACAGAACAGAATTCTTCTCAGATTAATGGAAATTGGCATATTAGCTTTCTTTCTTTGGCTGATTTTCAGGCATTGAAATATAGTAGATATCATCTCCATTTCCACCCAGTATCTGAAATGGTGCTACACATGAGAATATAAGTAATGAAACAGATACTGGCCAAACATCTTTAACATATAAACAAGATTAAAAAAAAAGCAAAAAGAGGTAGTGTGAATAAAGGAACTTTCAGTCTTAAATGAGACAGTACTGATTAAGTTGCTAAAGATTAGTCTTGGGATGAACCTTGGTTAATAAATTAATTAGTTACAATGAGATAATAGAGTGTAACAATGAAAGCTGATAATGACAAAATTAAATGCTATAATTAATACAGAATATCAAGAAATAACAGTATGACATGGAGAATAAAAAAATAATAAAAATGACCTGAAATTCAATTATGAATAAAATCAATACAAATTCAAAAAAGGGAAGCCATCCTCAGGATTAATAACATAACTCACCTACTGGAAACAGAAGATGAAGGGAAAATACAAGACTGTTGTCTGATCACAGTTTCACTTTGCAGATCTTGCAGGTATGCACCTGTTTGGCAAGAAAGTGCAATTCTATGATGTAGGAGCTAAGTTTCACTGTAGGATTCCAGGATAGACAGGAAAAGAGTTACACAGTATTTTCAAAGTTTTGGAGATCTTTTCTGTTATGCTTCTTTCAAATCATCTGAACAATTATTATTTAATTTCCTAGGAAAATGAAGATTTTAGGAACAGAACAGTGATAAGAAACTACAAAAAATTGTCAGACATTCTGAAAAAACTTTACAGTATGAGGATGCATTAATAAATGAGAGCATATTGATTGCTTAGCTAAATAAATAAATATTTCCTCTAAATAACTAAATAACTAATTCCTCTAAATAACTAAATAACTAATTCCTCTAATTTAAGCACTTTGTGAAAATGATATTATGTGATAGTGGTATAAAAGAATGAAAGAGCCAAACCAAATAACCTGGAATATATTCCAGTTCTGTAGTCCTGTGCCCATAAATTTCATTAAGCTCTTTGAACACCATTTTTACAGTCTTCAACTCTTAATAAAAATTAAAAAAAAAAAAAAAAAAACCAACCAAAAAACCCACAAAAAAACAAAAACAAAAAACAAAAACAAAAACAAAAAACAACCCACAACCAAAAACAAAAACAAAACAAACCAACCAAAAACAACAACAAAACCAATAAGCAAAACTGATTATTTAAAAACATTTTGAAAAAATCACCATCAGTGAACATATGAAATATTATTTTAGCAACTTCTAACCCAGTTGACATCACATTAAATGACATCTATAAAACATAAAGTATTTTTTCTTTTCTATAATGTACACATAAATAAATATACATGTACATATTAAATACATACACACATAAATTATATATCAATACAGGTGCAACTATAGATGCTTTTAACTTATTCTGTTGTTTCGAACAGTCTGATGGAAAGCTTTTTCAAAGCAGCAAAGAATCTTGATTCATTATGCAATGGTTTCAGTGGGAAAAATTGTGCTTCTCCAAATCCTACTCATGATCTTGTTCATAAAGAAAAAAAAAATCTTTAATTAACTCCTCTTACTGTTAGATTTCTACTAAAAAAACTGTCTCTTAAGAGTAAAAATGATGTTTCACCAGTGACTTCAACTGGAGTCTACATACTTTACGCAGATACAATCTAGGTGTTTTACCATATGCTACATAGATTTTTCCCAAGGGATAGTGTCCAAGAGGCATTTCACATGCTCGATTATTGTAATGTTCCAATTTCAGCAATGTAGAGAAACAAGAATGTTCTTCTACAGAGAGCAGAAGAAATACATTCTTGTAGGAAAACATATCAAGATCTAATTTGTGCCATGCTACCTGGTGTTCTTGTAGTTGATAATCTGTAATATGATAATTTGTGTCATATCAATTTTGTTTTCAGATATTTATAAAACAGGTCAAAAGATTTACTACAGACTGAAATGTAAAAAATACCCAAAGTTTCAAGAAAAATTCCAATGAAGCAATTTAGTTATAACAAAATATCTTTTTTGTTAAAAAAGATTACTCAGAAAATTTGCATGAACATAACCCTCCTCATGAATCTGATGCATAAAACAAATGGAATATGCAATTCCCTACATGCTTGGGGTTTTTTAAGCCCATTTTTTGGTATATAAGCTTTAGTTGAATCTTTGAGAACACAGTGCAAGTACCATTAACCTTAACAAAGAAAGTCATTACAAATTGTAACTATGGAGTGGTCCACCAAAACAAAAGATGCACTATTAAAAATAAGCATAGATAATTAAAACTGCATTTTAAAGAAAACTACATGCCTAGAAGAACATGTAAAATTTATGTAATTTAAAAACTATTGGAAATAACAGTTCTGAATTAGAGATTGAGTATAGCAAACTAGAAATCTAAAGAATGCAATTTGCACAATGGAGTAGACTGAAGATTCACAGAGTTTTCATAATGTCCACAGGCACCCGAATCACCATCTTCAGAGTGGATTCTTACAAAGCATGTCAACTCTTGAAAGTGAATGCACAATCCAGGTTTCCCTTTCCCATGAAAATGTTCAACATAAGCTCTCTAAGGCTCTTTAATTCCTTCAAAGAAAAATAATCTATCATCATGATTTTTTAAAATAAAAATTGGAAAAACTTCACAGAATAGATTAAAAATTATTCACTGCTGAGTGTCCACACAATAATAAGTATCGTTGTCACTGCTTATGGGGGATTTATCCAGCTCTTTTTAATTCCCAGGAATCAGTGCTGTTGCTGCTGCATTGTATATAATTAGTACTACCACTGCAAAAATATCGTTCCAATTTCTTTTCCACACAGGTTGATTTATTGAAAGGCACCCTAGATTGTAAAAAAAAGACACACTGTGAGGGACTAAGAATCACTTAGATGGGGTCTGAGCTAAGGCTTAGCACCCAGAATAAGAATTCTTGGGTGCTCTATTAGATATTCAGATATTTAAAACAACTAGGTAGGTCTTATTGAAAAAAATATTTGCAGTAAATCTTTGCAATAAATTCTCAATAAAATTAGTATATTTGAAGTTCTGAATCACAAAGCTATCCATCAAGTCAAACGGCAAAAGTTATGAGCAGTTTTGAAGATATTAAAAGGATAAAATGGCAGTTAGACATTTGTATGGAATTAGCCTTAGCTTTTCCCATCAATAACAGAATCAAACAACACAGAAAAAATCCCTCTTTTCCATTTTTAGAAGTATTTGTCACATTGAGATGAAGATTTCATATGAAGTCTGTGAATTAAAACAGTCCAAAAGACAGGAATGGGAGGGAGAATACGGCAGTGAACTGTGCAAAATACCCTGTAATATCTGTGAACTGCAAAATGCCCCTGCAGGAAGAACACTGCACTGGGGCTCCATAGCAATAAGATGTTGTGAAAAGAGAAAGACTATAAAATGTGATGGGCAGGGCTCTCTGTAGGCACTTTTGGTTGCCAAGGAAGCTTGCACTGTTCAGGGTTCCCTTGGGAACATTTCAGTCACTCATTTAACATAAGCTGTGAATTCTGTGATGAGTAACAGTGTCAAAGCTGTGCTGTCAGGGGATTTGTTCTCTCACCTATAATATCATATACCTCCTGCCTCTGTCAGTATTCTGGCCTCCACAATCTAATAAAACAGTAAATGGAAGAAAATATTTCCATTTTAAAGAATACATTACTTTATAGTCTGTTAATGATTTCCAGTATGGATCATTGGTAAATTGAAATAATGTATGCTCCTGAATGCAAATAATGTATTCTTTTGAAAATAATTTACCTATTCATAAGTGAGTAGTTAATGCATCAAAAATAAACAGTTTACAAATATTTTTGTGTCATTTACAGCAGAACATAATAATAATAATAACTGTATAAAAAAAGATGGAATTATCTAAAATACCTTTAACAGGAATTAGATTCTGTTTAGCAATATGTGAATTCATTTTATTGAGATAAATGAAAAAAAAAAAAAAAACAACCCACAAGTCAAAACTAAAATAGGAAGTAATTAATGTAAGTTGAAACTTTTGATTTTCAAAATGATGAGTGGATGAATTAACTTGTAGGTTAAAGTTTTATTTATTTTCTCACCTTTTATCTCTAAATCAACTAATAACTTTTAACAATAACACAATATTGCAAAACACATAGAAGTACTAAAATATCTTAGAGCTACCAATCCCAAAGCATTTGAGGGAACAAAATAATATTTGCTATTAAAGTAAAGAAACATTTTCTATTTTTTTACATCAATGAATATTTCTGTAGGTAGATATAGTTATAAATCACATAAACAAAAGTTAAGTGTCTCACAACAGGGCTCCTGTGCAATTATTAAGCCTCCCAGGTGTTATGAACTACTAAAACAATAAATATAATTTTATTACAGAATTAGAAAAAAAGACCTCTAGGGATGACCCCAAAAAGCCATGTGGTTAATCCCTCTTCACTAAAGCAAGATTGCTTATATTCAGAATCAAACTTAAGAGCATCCAATCAATCTTCCCTTAAAGTCCTATTTAAGAATATTTCTCTGCAATGTCATGTAGCCTACTGCACTCTGGACCAGCATTACAATTAGACTGTTTCCTCTTACTATCAAACTGAAATATGTTTTTTCATTTAGAAAGCTTCTATCTTTTTCTGCAAAGACATCTGCTTTGTAAGGACAACTTATATTACATTAATTATTAAAAAGAAATTCTTTACTGTGTGGTTTTTAAGACACTGAAAAAATTAGCCCAGAGAAACTGGATGTCTCATCCCTGGAAGTGTTCAAGGTCAGGGTGGATGGGAAACATTATCTAATGGAAGACGTCCTGGATCTTGGCAGGGGGGTTAGATGATGATGAGATGATCTTTAAGGTCCCTTCCAGGCCAAACTCTTCTATGATCTAGGAAGGTTATTCTTATGCTCCCATTTTTATCTCAGTTTGTATTTCTTGTTCCTCATTTCTTCCAGACAGTCCCAGGCATGAGAGTGCATGTCCCATTTTCTTATTTAGAATGCATGTGATATGCCCAAAATAAATAATAATTCCTTTTTGGACAGTGCCAGTGATCAAATGCAAACAGAAATGTTATCCTCCACATGTAATGCAAAATACTTTTCAAATCTAAGTGAATCTTGGAATGTTACTGCCTTTTTTTGTCTCAGCAATACAAAAAACCTTGTCTAATTTGTGCCCCTACTGTAGTTGTACATTGTTTTAAGCAGCATTATTGCTTAGACAATTTAATTCATATTTGTACACATTTTATTTATGCTTCTTAATTATGACATTTATACTTTGTTTTTATTGATGACTTTACATCAGTTTTCCATTTTCTCCAAATCACACTGAATTCTGATCTTCCAAAGCACTCATAACACCTCCTTTCTAACACCATCTGTACACATTATTATATATCAACATCTAAATCATGAACTAAGATATTAAATAAACCAGTCATAGAAAAGTGCCTTACTTGAAATCCTTCCAACAGATAGTGAATCAATAATACTAAATACTAAATGTAGGTTTTCATCCAACTGTACACCAATTTTGTACCAATAAAACATGAACCCTTCTAGAAGTTCAGATTACTTCAACATTTTTAAAGTAGTGTGGGTTCTTTTAGTTCCTCAATTCATCAAACACTGAATACTTGAACTAAAGTATTCCTCAGTGTCTTCTTTCCATATTCTGGCCTACAGTCCTATTTCTGTGCAAGATTAGTGTTGTAATGTGTTTGGACAAAATTAAATTCATAAAGACTGAAGGAAATTATACTTAAACCTCCTTTGTTTAAATCATAATTTGTTCTCTTTCCCCTAAGTAATTAACCTATATATTTTACTTTGTTCTATAATGCATTCATAAAATGTTCCTTTTATCTTTTCTTTTCATTACAAAGAACTCATTTTGTCTCTTAGTTTTTCTAATTTCATCCCTTTTTTGTAGAGGTACATTACATAATGAAGGCTATACACTAAGAAACAATGAGCTATGAAGAACCACATAGTGTAAATGTAATTAAAACCAAACTATTTAAGCAAACTTTCCATTGGAGTAGCATGATGGAAGATGTGGTCTCGAGAACGAATAATAGATTCAAAGAGAATAGAAAGAACAAAATATATTTGTAGAAGAATCCACATTCAAGAATATCTGTTATGTACAATAGCAAGGAACATTATGAAATCTTATTGCTCCTTGCTGTGAAAAGAATCTGTGAAATTTATGAGCAAGTATCATCAAGGTCATTTTTCTTTTTCTCCTTGTAACTGATGAACATGCCCTACTGCTACATTCTTTTAAAGAACAGATGTCTGTGGCTGATGGAAAGCTTCCAAAGAGTAATAACATGTAGTGGTGGTAACTGTTAAATTTCATAGGCAGACAGTGTTGTGTTCAGCCCATGCTCCACATATGTGTGAAAATTTGTTAACACAGCACTTACCACTAACCTCTATGTTAGCAAATAATGCTAAGGTCGGATATATTTCCTTCTGCTCAGCACTTTGCTAACTCTGCTCTTTGTTCTTGGAGGGTAAACACACATGGAGCTCACATGTAATGGCATGCAACAACATGTGACAATTGTTAAAGGAAATATGACTAGTGATACTGCTATAGTGTATTAGAGAAGCCTTGAAGGGTATGCTACATTCACTAAGACTTATCTTTCCCGTCTTCTTTAACTAGACTTTAAAACAAACATGTTACATCACAGAAAGTAATTCAGAAATTCATTCATTGAAAATAAATTGTTGAACAAGAAATTCATTCTTGCATGAAAATGTGTCACTATATGTACGCCCCTTTATTAACTACTTGGCATTTATATTGTATGGTCAACGGAATATCCTTATGGTTATAGATACATTAAGCCATCCATATTACAGGCATCAATATATTCTTGAGTAGATTATTCCAAAACCATTCAAAATCAGATTTAATAGGGTCTAAAAATACTCGCAGAGAGCTTTCTTTAATCAGCATGAAATCCTGAAAGAGAAAGCAGACCAAACTAATGAAAAAAAAAAAATCTGTGAAATATGAATACAAAACACAGATCAAATACTGAATTTCCTAATCCAGTCCAGAGAATTTCTACTGGGAGAGATAAGAAAAAAAATAATGCTTTAAAATTAAACTCCTTCAGTTCTTTATACTTTATGAAAGGAAATGAGTATATTTTTAACCACTACTCTCAGTGAACCATGAATTTTTAAAATTATTTGGCTTGATGCATCTTTCTTGGGACAACCTGTCATTACACACCATTAAAATATAACATTGTGCTTCCTTGCATAATGCCCCATGCTGACATAACAGTGAACAGTTTATCATTCTGATTAACCTTTCCAATTGAGAATTTCAAGAAATTGTGGTTCACTGAAAACCAGGATTTAAACAATCATAATTTATTTTGTTAACCTTTGCAGTGCCATGTTTCTGTGGTATTTAATATAGTTTAAACATGTTACAAGAATTTCACGTATTTCTTCTCAGAAAGTTATTCTTTACTTAAGAATGCAACTAATGAAACAGAAAAATATATAGTTCACCCTTTAACAGTTGTGGCTGCTTTGAAGAGGTACTCTGGAAAACACTTTCCAGATTATTTAGGTCTAAAAACTATTCAATAAAATTGGTATTTTCATTATTTTCACAACATATTGCCATTTCTAGTCCATTCTAGGACAGTGCAGGGGAATGGTGGTATCAAACCTGTAAGTATACAATACACCAACTCCCATGACACTCAAAGCCAGCTTGCAACAAATTAAGTTTGTAAGCTTTGCAAATGTTGGCTCAGAGACTCCTCAACATTCCTAGCTCTCTGCATGGGGGAGTACTCAGATGACATTAAAACCTCAACGTCTACTGCACTGAGTACTGTTAGACCAGCCTCCGCAGTGTATGTTTTAAATCTGATAAAGATGATATTCTAATAAAAACTTATCAGGAGGAAAGATCGTGGAAGACCAATATATTATGTTGCTTAATATATTTCTAGTTTTTTTTTTTTTTTTTTAATCCAAACTTATAGCATCTAATTTTCTTAATTCTAGCCTGGACTTTGTTAGTCATATTTTTGTCTTGAAAACTTGCTAAGCCATAATGGCTTAGAATATAATAATTTCCCTATAAGTCCTTTTTAAAAGGGAAACTCAAAAAAATGTGTGACAACTGGTAGTACATAAGAAATGTAAAAATAAAATCTTGTATCAGCTCAAAAAATCTTGCTAATCAGAAATGTTCACAAATATTAGACATTTGATTAAATACTTAATTTAGGAACTAGAATCAGTAATGCCAGTTAACATAACATTTTATTGTATTTAATGTAGGACTAGAAATAGGGGGGGGTTATTATTATTTTTAATTTTCTTCCTCTGTATCCTACTGAGAAGGGGAGAGATAGTGGATTTTGATGTGCCTCTGGTGGCCACCCAAGGTCAACTCACCGCACTGGCTCAGACCAGTCCTGATGCTAATGTATTTTATTTTTTCTATGTTATCTGTTCTTATGTCATTACAAGTCATAACACATTGATATTTTTACTAGTCTTTTATTTATAGACACAAAACATACATTAAAATGGTTTTTCAGTCATGACGTTTTAATTACTTATATTTGCCTTTTTTTTTTTTTTTTTTTTTTTTTCCAGTGAATATTTGAATTTAATAAATTCTTTTATGAGCTGTTCCTCTCCCAGTAGTCTGTCACCTGGGCATAGTTTTTTACATGTCCCTGTCTTACTCCAGTTGACCTTAGTATTAGCATTTTCTTTATTTTATCCTTATACATTTTCCTTTCTGTAAGTAAAAGCCAATCCATTCTGCTGATTCTCACCTTTTATTTAAATTAGTTATTTAAAATAAATTAATTATTCACTAGTTTTGGGAGTCCCAGGGTCATTTCTGGTTTTGTTCAGTGGTTATTAATATAAAATGCATGAACAGTCTTGACAGCAAGACTGACTCCAGATATTTCAGAACAGCAGGTAAGTAGATGCTGAAGAGCTCAGTGATATTTAAAAGTTTGAATAAGAAACTAAAATAGAGAATTTTTTACTGTTTTACACAAAAGAGTGGAATTAAGAAATAGATACCCTGTGCAAAATGTTATGAGGCATCTAATCCTGTAAAGTGTGTAGCATTTTAATCTAAGTAAAACCGTTATTATCCTACTCTTCTACAAATTTTTTTTGCTTTGCGCTATCCAAAGTTATTGACTTACTAGGTATGATAAATTACAAATGACAACAATTTGATCTACATGTATCACAGGATCACAGAATGACAGAAGGGTTGCAGCTGGAAGTGGCCTCAGGAGATCATCTAATCCAACCCCTCAGTAAAGCAGATACACTTAGAGCAGACTGTATGGAATCATATCCAGGTTTGTTTGGAATATCTCCAGAGAAGAAGACTACACAACCCCAATGGGCAGCCTGTCCCAGTGCTCTGGTACCCTCAATATAAAGACATTTTTCCTCATATTCATACAGCACTTCCTGTGTTTCTGTTTGTGCTGCTTGCCCCTTGTCCAGTCACTGGGCAGGAGTGCCATGAAACAAGTCTAGCCCTACCTTCTTGATACTTGTTCTTAAGATATTTCTTACTACTGATAATATCCACTCAGTTATCTCCTCTTCAAGCTAAACAAGCCCTGCTCTCTCTGACTTTTTTCTTGAGAGAGATGCTCCAGTCCTGCTAATCACCTCTTCCAAAAGTTCCTTGACTTTCTTGGAGTGGGAAGTTCAGAGCTGGACACAGTACTTGAGATGTGGCCTCGTTAGGGCAGGGTAGATGGGGAGGATAACCTTCCCCAGCCTGCTGCACACAGTCACTGTTATAACTGTATATTGGCTACATAATGGTTATATGCAATATAATACAAAATCCATACTACATACTAGAATAAGAAATAGCATGAACCTGTAAAATACACAAGTGGTCTGTACATATACTATCCGGATAATTAGACTCATTACTCATGGAAAAGTAAGTATAACAATAAAATATCACTATATTCTGAAATTAAAGAACTGGCCATTTTATTATCATAAAGAGCTGGCAATACACAAGTTAATAAATAATATAAAGAGAAAATAATACAGTACTTAACCTGTGGTGGAACCATCCTTGAATAATGGCAAATTTATCCACTATTTATCCATTTATATAATCAGATTTTCATCCTATTTTAGAGAGGAACTTGTTATAGACAATTTAACTACTCAATTTTTCAGCTAGATTTTATGCCTTTGTGCTGTCTGAACATCACAATTATGCTATAACTAAAGAAAACTGGAAGATGAAAAGAGAGACATTTGTCAAGATTTAGAAATTAATGTTTTGCATTGAAATCTATCTATGAAGAATGAAAGGGGAGGAAAATCAGGGTTAAAAAGGAGTTAAACACTGAAAACTCACTTATTAACTTTTCTCCTGAGAACTTCTATTTGCAGATAAATATTTGCCTGTGACATGTATATCTACTATAGTACTGCCAAGTGGATAATACATCAATTTTTTTCAACTTCAGTTAAAATCAATATGCAGCTAATCTGTAATATGATTCACATTTAGGGGTGTATTTTACAAAAAGTGAAATGAATGCAGATAAAATATTGTTGACTGACATTGTAAAAACAGATTTTTGAAAATAAATACATATACATTGCATTTGTCTCACAGTCACAAGGTCTTGAGTAATCATCTATTGAACTCAATCATTGAAGTCACTGACTTCAATACGACTGGAGCACACAGCTTCTTGGAGAATTTTATGCAGCAAGTCTCATACTTTGATGTCACAGGACACAGGATAAAACACATGAACAGTAATTTCAGTGCATCTGGAAAATTCTGCATCGGATGTGGCTTGTATCAGGGCAGAGTCTTGGCCCAGCCAGTAAATGTCTTGAGACAGAACACATAATTCTTAAATTATCTCAAATATAAAATAGAAGCAAACAGAAAAATATATAAGGCTGAAAATTACAACAAACAAAAGGACTCAGTAACTGCACATTTACAGTAATCTATTAAAATAAAGCAGATGTCCATCCAGTCTAACGACAGCCATGAAACACAAACAAAAATTTAAATGGATCAGAAAAAAGGAAATAAATGTTGTTTCAGTAGAGGATTAAAATTTGCTTTAAAGGTCTTAATTTTGTTGTGAAGTTCTCAAAACTTTCATTATACTAGTAGGCATTCCATTAATCTTTTTGTTCCATATTCTTTTATTAACTGCTTTGCTCTTTTTGCATAAGCTTTATAAATGTTAAATATAGGTAGCTGGGAGGTACTTAGACTGACAAGAGTATCATACTTATTTGCTTTTTTTTAAATTCACCTTTGAAAGGTTATATTTAGTCATCAGACTTTATATATTTTCCTCACATTTTAAATTTTTTTTAAAATAGGTATTTGATGTTTTGTGTTCAAATTCACTGTCATCAGGATCTTCCAAACCATTTAATAAATTCTGGCAGTACAGCCTTCGATATCAGCCAAGATCCGTTATTTGGAATGGAAAGAAATGTTGCATCACCTGTCTCTTACTTTATTACTTTCCTCTACCACAACGTTGCAATCTGGGATGACTTACCACATCAAGTATATCAGCTGAGAATTAAAACTTGCAAATTTTAGGCTGAAATATTAAAATCTTCTGATTTAAAGCCCAAACCCAAATATTTTGACTGTTTGTGTATATTTCCAGCAAATAATTAGACAGGTGAACGTCAAGGGTAATCCATCCCAGCAGCACAGCCACTTAAGGACTGTGAAAATCTGTAACATGTAATACTCAGTTTTGAAAAAGTAACTGAAAATAACAATTTTTAACATAAAAATCATCATTTATTTATGAGGTGTCATTAGTGAGAGCCACATTTATAAGACAGACAGAAAGAGGGGGTCCTAGCTTTTGGTTGCTTACTGCCTTAATATTAGTGACATGAATACTTATTTTTATAATTGTATCATTCCAAAGGTTCCAAACATAAATAAAATACTGAAGATACACTTTTTTTATTCACAGTTTAAAATATTCATCAATTATCAATTGACTCAAAAAAAAAAAAAAAAAAAAAAAAAAAATCCAGGCTCTTCTGTATTTTGTAGGCATTTTGTTTCAGTCAACACATTCCTCGAGTAGGTGTGTGAAACTTCCTTTTTTATCATGTTGACTTCCTTCAAAGTTATGGAAAACTCTGTTATTTTTAAGGAATATTGATGAGTGTTAAAGATAATTTGTAAGGAATGAACATTTCTCTCTATTCTATTCTCTCTTCTATTGCTCTCTGTCACCCAAGAAAAAGTAATTTTTAAAAGCAGGTTTGTAAAATAGTGGTTTAAGAACATTTTGATATAATTTGGCAACTATGTATAATGTTTACTTTTACACTACTTTACAGATAATATCCTATTAACATTACTCAAAAAAATACAAAGTTGTCTTCAAAAGAAAAAGTGACAGACTTCCTTTTGATGGCTTTGTTAGAAATAAATGAGAAAAGAAAATAAATTCTTCCATAGCAAATGTAAAAGTATTACAAAATTCCTTAAAAATATACAAAAGAATAATACTGAAAATATTGATTTTGCATGCCTGTGGTGAGAAGGTTATTCTACTTCAATAGAAACAAGTAAAAGAAGCTCTATTACCTTCTTATTCTAGACATAAATTAATCCTGCTTGTATCGTCACAGGCTCTCCACTCTTTCCACTCTTGGCAGTGCAGTGGCAAAGAGAGCTTGAAGAGAAGCCCAGAGGATCTGTCCACATGTGTGGGCAAACACGGCACTGCCCCAGATCGGGAGAGCTGTATCGTAAACTGCTGAGACACGGGAGGCAGATTTCCCTGTTGTTACACAAGTGCACTCATGTAGTCTTTCTTCTTTTCTTAAGGGAAATGAACTGAACCAACCTCTCAGTTTCTATGAAATAACTTAGCAACTAAATCCTAGAGTCCTGAGCGATAATCTCATGGGTCTTATTTGGAGCTACAGGTAGGTGCTTACCTTTGGGAAACAAATGCTTTGTTTCTCCTTTCACTTTTTAGTTAGCTCAAAGAGAGACACTGCCTACTTAACCATTCATAAAGGACTTCAAAATATTTTGTTTATGGCATCAAAATATTTCTATCATATGACATCTCAGTATTTTATCTTGGACATGAGGTACACAGTAATGTGAATTCCTTTTGGGAGAAAGGGGAACTTGGAGTAAGCTATGCTGAGCATCTCTTGTCCCAGGCTACAAGGGGAAAGATAACAGCAGTCAGGCTCTCGTTTTTTGAGAAATGAGAGCATCTCCTCTTAGCTGGAAATTCCCAAGAATGAGCAAGTAAAAACATTTTAATCCCTAAGGATAAAATCACAAAATACTTTACAGATAACTTATATCTTGCAATGTGACTATTTTACTCACAAATTATCTTTTAAATTGGAACACGGAATAAGCCTTTTAAATATTGTTTTGAAATGCCTCTATACTTCATGCAGCGCTATGTAAGTTATATTAGGCACACTTTCATGATACATCTTGGTTAAAAGGTTGCAACTTTCCTTAAAGTGTTACACATTTAGTTATACCAATACATGAGACATCTGAATCAGGAAGGAGATTTGTATTTACCTGCTATAAACTCGGAAGGTTTACTGGCAATACATAGCAAGGTGCTGGAGCTGAGGGACTCAGGGAGGAGAGGCTGGGGCTGCCCCACATCAGACAGCCAGCTCCAGCCCATTCCAGTGGATGCACCGCAGGGCACGGCTGAGCCCCTCAGACAAGCTGATGGCACCTCGGTGGAAACGCGCCTGAGACAGGGCACAAAATGCCAGACAGGCAGAAGTGGACAGAGCAGAAAGGGTGAGAAGCAGCAGAGGGAACACCACAGTCAGAGATGGAGAAGGATGTGCTCTGTGTGCCAGAGCAGGTATTCCCCTGGTCTCCTACATACCAGTTAGTCCACCTTGAAGTTCAGATACCCACACACAGAATAGTGAACTAAAACAGCTAAAATAGGGGCTAAATCACACAGGAAATAGGAAGGGAGTTTAATAACTTTTACAAAACTTGTAAGTTTAATATTACTGGCACAGTGCTTGGTCAAAAAAAAATTGTACTGTCAGCATCCTGCTTAAATGTAATATTTTGTTCCCCTCTCCCCAGTTCTGTCTTGCTCCTCCCCAATCCAGATTTCTCCCTCCATTACCCCACTTGTGGTTCTTCCTCTAAGCACCTGACAGTTGTTTTGCACATTTCCACTTCCCTTATAAATGTCCCCTGGCAAATTTTGGATAATCCACCAGGCCCCTGATATATGCCATAAAAGGTTTGTTCATTTCCATGAGTCTCATGATAATCTACCTTCCTCCTTACTATCAGTTACAAAGTTATGTTTGAGCTTCTTCATGGTGACACTTGAGTGACTGTGACAGTGGCTCAACCATTGGTGGCATTGGAGCTCTTATCTTTGTTACGCTCGCTGTTATCTCCTGACTCATTATGTGTATTTACTTACTACGTTTCCTATCTCTTGTTTCTGTTTATTAGTGAGTAAATTACTCACCCAATACTCTCACTCATACCAGATATCCCTATAACTCAGGGATTCACATAACCTTTGAGTTTCCTACATCTTTACAGAGCTGACACAATTACTTTAATCTTATCAATATAAACCAGCTAGGACAAATAATTTATTAGCATGCATAAAATAAAACATAAACTGAATGTAAAGCTCTGTAATAATGAACTAAGAAACTGTCTAAATTCAAACGATATGGAGGCTGTTGTCTAGCATCATAGAGTATTTTTCCCACTTATTTATTTTGGTTTTGATTTAATTTAGACAGATTCAGCATAGTTTTCTCTTCAGTAAAAAAGAAAAAAAAAAAAAGTGAATTTTAGTCAGTTTATTGTGCTATGATTTTGATAGCAAAAGGAAGACTAATTATAAGCTTAACCAGCATTACATGTCAATCTAGAATAAAAAATAATATTAGAATATTTTATCCATTAAAAAATAGAACGAGAAAGTAATAGACAAAGTAACACCCAGAACAAAGAATTTCTTAAGAGCTATAGGTATTTTCTCATGTGGTGAATGCTAATATTTATGAAATTTAATACTTTGCATTTTTTAATACTTTGCATAGTATGAACAGAGACATATTTCATGACCTGCATGTTTGTTTTCTCTAACACAGTATAAATCATAGTAGAGGTATAGACATAAGGTGATAGTCATTGAATTTTTAAATATATTTTTTTATTCTTTTATTTATTTATTGGATAAAAACCTCACTGTATTTCATTACATAGTTCACACACTACATTAAACCTGCTTTCAGAATATGTGCAATGAAGACAATAAAAGTTGAAAGTTGTTTTGTTTATGTAGGTCCAAATAAATCTCCCTTCTACTTAACTGGATAATAGTGCTAATTCTGCGGGGAGAAATTCTTGCCTAACATGAGAAGCACTCAGAATGTCTTGGATTTCTAATTAGCATGCTTACACAATTTTTCCTTGGTATGCACTGATTGCAGCTACCATATTTACCAGCACTAGCATACTTCTGAGATTTAAAAAAGAAATAAAATATGCAAATACTGGGGAAGGATAATAGTGGTAGAGGTTTTATTAAGACAGAGAGGAGAGCTGGGAGCAGACACTATGCTTTGTTTTTGTGTCCCCCAACAGAACATACTACAACTACTCAGCCAGAGGAAACTTCATGATGAAAACAAAACTCTGTCTCAGATAATTTACACTCCTATTCATCTTCCCTAGCTGCTCCTGTGTCAGCAGACCCAAACTCTTGCCAAAGCAACAAATATAGCCTCCAATATTTTGAGTTTTCTAGCATCGAGTTTGCAACACAACCTGAATCTCTGCATCTGACTTGATTTATGTGCAATTCATTTCTATAAGCTCACAGCTGAGTGCATGTGCTCGGTGCCCAGCTCCACCTAGACTCACAAACGTGTTAAAGCTGTACTACATCTTCCATGCTCAGGGGGCCATCCTCTGCAAACTCAAGAGAGGGAAAGAGATGAAGTTGTGGAGACCAGATGAAGGACTGAAGGGAACATACTCTGAGATAAAATTAAAGGCATTGTTTCTAATCTACCTATAAAATCAGAACTTTGAGATAAATTAGGAAATGTAAGAAATTCCACCAGGATACACCTCTAAACAGAAAACTCAAACATATGGTCTTCCTAGCTTCTGGATATTTAAATTTATTGCAGTGTGCCAACATACACACTATTCAGTTCTTAATAATTATGAAACAGACCATTAAATATTCTAAAATGTCACATCTCTTGGGATCCAGGGTGATATGTGAAATCATGATAACAGCTATAGTTGTAGAAAAGAAATTATAAAAAATTATAAAATTATTTAAAAATATTAATTTAGGAAGACTGATTAACAAGACATATTTATAGCACATGGACAGGTAAAGACAACATTTGGAAGAAATGCTCTGGTTAGAAAAAAGTAAGAATTGCTTTCCAGATCAGTATCCACAGAGGAAGGGTGGGTTAGTGCCAAAGCATAATTTTCCATAAGAGTTCATGCCCAAAGTCTCTTTTCAGGGGCCATTAACTAAGCAAAATTAATGTAGATATAAAATGTTGGCATCATTCCTGAATTTTAACCACAGACACAGAAGTAAGTAGAAATTAATAATGAAACAGTAAAACAATTGTATTAGGGTACTATCTCATGTCTTTCCTATTAACAGCAGATTTTGCATGGCTAAAAACTCTTGGAGGAATAAACAACTCTACTGGGCATCCAAGAATAAAGCTGGTCAGAAATTTTCTGTGGGTTTTTTTTAGCTTTTACTTATTATTTGAATCATAAATCTTTCTCAAAACATTTTAGACTTGATTAATTTTAAGCAACCCCACAGCAGAATCGCAGATGAAACCTAGACAAATTTGGGTAAGGATGTTCTTAGGAAGTACAAAAAGATTTTGTAGTCAATGAGAATTTTGGTTTTTTTCACAGAACAAATTATTCTGTGCTTTGCTTCTACTTCTGACATTCATAAACAAAGTTAGGCTTAGTATTTCTCAGAGACATTTAGTTTTTCCTAAACCTAGAAAAGCATGTCTTTTTAGAACTAAGGAAGAGTAGACACACTGAGCAGAGTCTGTCCTTATCTACAAATAACTTTAAGGTCCATCACGTGGCACATTGACCATACTACCTGCATGTGGGAATTAATAGACCTGCCAACAACCTGGAGATTTCGTTTTCACTCACCACCAGGAAACTGCCAATACAAATAATTTTTTTTCATCACCTACTAGCAGGTTAGTCAGTAGATGAGATTGCTGGGTATTGTGAACACTGTCTTGCTATTCATTTCTCTATTCTTATACAGAAAAATCTGCTGGTATCTGCTGGAAGAAAGAAAGTAATGGCAGCAGCACATAAAAGAATCTTAAGAGTATCCTTTTTTTTTTTTTTTTTGCTACAAGTAACAAAATAATGGATATATGAGGCGAAAAAGTGGGAAAAACATAAATTTCTATAGAAATGACAATAACCTTGATTTAGTCACCAACATGAATAAAACACACAAGATCACTGACAGGAGTCTGCTAACTGCTGATGCAGCTTGGAATAGGAGGAGGAAGTAGTTTAAAGTTCATCTAAAAGGGTAGCCAAGTTGAGAAAAGTCCCTTTCACTTTCTGTGAAAACTTGGCAGTACAATAGTTCCTGATGAAAACTTATGAAAGCTTAGGGAAACAAGTTCATTATTTCAGCATGAGTATCAAAAAAAAAAAAAAAAAAAAAAAAAAAAAAAAAAAAAAAAATCCTAAGAGGTAGATGCCACATTTTAGTAGTTAGCTTTGTACATCTACTCTCATGAAAAACACTAGGTCAAATTTGTTAAAAGTTGTATTTTCTGATGAGTTAGTGAAATTAAAGGATAAATAAAGGAAATTAAAGGATATATATAGAAAAGGAAGTAAATAGACCCTGCACTAAATTAGGAAGGTCCAGTTCTCAGGTATTCTTTTATTCTATTCAAAACAAAATTTCACTCTCAAAATAGTGACTGCTGTTCAGAGAACATAGACTATATTGTTATTACGCTTTAATTTATACTTGTAGTGTTAAAATTCTTTGGAGCCTACAAAGTTATTTCTTCAGGTATAAAGGATATATAGCAGATAGAACCAACAATGAAATGAGAGATAAAAGAAATTGTGTTAAACCAATTAGTGCTTCTTAGAAAGAAAAAGACTTATGGTGTGAAAAAACCTACAGAATACAGTTTCCTCAATGAATGGTTCAAAAAATAACAAAGAAAAATATTAAATTTTGTGGGATACTGTATTCCAGTGTCAAGGTTTGAAAAGATTCTGCTTTCAAGTACTTATTACTTTAAAGGTGTGAGCATAGTGGCAGTCATGCTTGTAGCACAGGCTAAATATTGTCAATAATGTGACAAAGGCATTGTGCTTATTACACATGCTATAAAACATGGATATAGGTAGTCTGATTATCTCATTTTGCCAATATCATTTGATAATTAAAATCAAAAGAAAGTATTTATTTTCTAATAGAAATTTTAGAAAATTTCTAAACTAACTTTTCTTAGTTTAAAAATGGACATCATTAAATAAAAGTACCAGGTATTCTGTCATCAACCATGTTTCAGCATTACATTATGAAATATTGATTTGTGTATGAAGGATGCAAAACTTACAAAGTATGTATATTCAGGAGATTTTGGATAATGAGTAAATAACTCAGTGAAATCTAGTTTGTGACATACCTGCCTAATCTGTCACATATAATTGTGGAATATCAATATAATTTCAAAATACTGAGTCAGGGAAAATCTGTATATTTAACGTAATTAGAGTAAACTGGAATGAGGCCCTACATACTTCTGGTAAAAATGTCAGGGAGGACAGAATTAGTTCTTACAGGTCTTTCACAATAATTTTGCCTGAACAACTGAGTACTAAAGTATGTTATGATTAGCCTAGAAGTGAGTATCAACCTGGAAATGATAACCCAGGAGAAAATGTGCCATGTGAATGGTAAGATAATTCTACAAAACATATTAGCATTGCAAATATCACCATTTCAATGTTATTCAGCAGAAGTTTTATCTACTAATTATTCTGCTTTTCTGCTATTTTGCTTTCATATATATTTTTCCTTTATAACCTTCTGCCAGAGCTCTTGGAAACATCTATGAAACTAATGCAAAATAATTCCAGTCTGTGTTAGGTAACCACATGAATATTGATGAGCTAGCTGTGAAATAAAATATACTACAGTAGAAATTTTGCTTCTGAGGAAACTTTGCCGTGATTACTATACTGATGTTACCTTGTTTATTTTTATTTTAATAGTTAAAGTTTTAAGGGGTATGTAATAAAGAAGGGACTTTGAAAAGTTATGAAGAACACAAGTTAATGTAAACCATATAACCAGATATTTATATGAAATTTTACTAAAAGATTAGAAACAAGAATTTTTTTGACTTGTTCAACAGGTCAGTAGAATAGCTCAGAACAAGAAAAAAATGGAAACTCACAGACAATGACACAGAATTATCAAAATTTTCATTGATTTTTAATAAAAATAACTAGGTTTCTTTTTCTGGAACTTTCACTTTACACTGGCCTGCTGACAATTGGGAAATTGATAACTTGTAGTCTAATACAACAGCTTATCTTAGCTCGGCTGAACAACATACTTTTCTTCCACATGTCCCAAAATTTATAGCATCAATCTTCACTCATAAGTGAACCAGCAAGAAAATCCATCTGAATATGAAAAATATCCACCCATATGTTTTCTAATTAAAATGATGCTTAAAACGTGAACTCATTATTTGATGTTCACCATGTCCTGAGAATGCTAAAATATAGAAGTGCTTAAAATAGGCTGTTTATTGTTTATGCAACAAACAATTTTTCTTTGTGCACAAGGTAACTGGCATCCCATAAATTAAAAAGTTCCTTCCTAGTCCTATCAGATGTCACCTTTTTAATGTCACAAGAACAGAAAAAAATAGTTTGGCAAACTCTTCTGAACAGGTGTGGTGATTTGACATCAGCTGGATGCCATTGCCTACCTAATCTACTCTATCACTACCTTCCTCAGCTGGACAAGGAAATATGACAGGGTCATGGGTTGAGGACAGGGAGAAATAATTCACTGATTATCGACATGGGAAAAACACACTCAGCTTGGAGAAATAATTTGAGTTTATTACCAATCAAATTTGAGAGAGTAGAGTAATGAGAAATAAAATCAAATCTCAGAACATCTTCCATCTACTCCTCCCTTCTGAGCTTAACTTAATTCTCTTCCTCTTGTCCTCAGCAGCACAGGGGGATGGGGAACAGTGGTTTTGGTTAGTTCATCACATGCTGCCTCTCCCTTCTCCTCATGGGGAGGACTCTGAACTCCTCAAACTCTTCTGCTCCAGTAAGTGTTCCTTCCCACAACATACAATCCTCTAAGAACTACTCCAGTGTGAGTTGTCCCTACAAGTTGCAGCTCTTGATGAATTGCTCTAGGATGGATGCCTCTCACCAGGTGCAGTCCTTCAGGAACAGACCAATGTGGGTCCCCCATGAGGTCACAAGTGCTGCCAGCAAACCTGCTCCACCAGGCCAGAGGTCCAGCACCAGTGCAGGCTTCCTGCTGGGTCAGAATTGCCTTCAGGTATTTCCCTGCCTTGGCATTGGATCCTCCAGAGGCTGCAAGTGGATCTCTGCTCCATGATGGAACTCCGTGGGCTGCAGGGGCATAGCTGTCTCACCCTGGGCTGCACCACAGGTTGCAGGGCAGTTTCAGCTCCAGCACTTGGAACACCTCCTGCTCCTCCTTCTTCACTGACCTCGGTGTCTTTAGAGATGTATCTCTTACGTATTTTCACTCCTCTCTCCAGCTGCTGTTTTGCAGCAGGTTTTTCACTCTTCTTAAACATGTTATTGTCCAGACATTATCACCATTGCTGGTGGGCTTTGCCTTTACTACTGGTGGGTCCATCTTGGATCTGGGTGACAATAGCTCTGTTGGACATGAGGGAAGCTTCTGGCAGCTTCTCATAGAAGCTACTGCAGCCTCCCCACTACCAGATTCTTACCACAGAAACATAGTATCATGGGAAATCTCTCATATTTGTCTGCCTGTCTGAACAATATTTTCTGTAAATTTAGCTACATAATACAAGTGCCTCCTAAACAATTACAGACAAATTTGTTTCAATCACCTTGTATTTTATAAATCCTAGTCATCTATTTTACATCCTTCCAAAGTAATATAGCTATCTAAGGGCATTTTTTGTATATTAAATGTTAACTATTATTACAGAGAAAATGTTTGAAACTGTGAATATGAATGTGAATGCTTAATATATTAGAAATATTGAAGATTTGCAAATAGCTGTACATCTATGACTGACCTATTTAGCAGCATTACAGTATTAGGTCTTTGGTACTCATCTGTAGTAGAAAAGAGATATCTACAGCCTGACAATTTGCTCTACATAATGTGTCAGGTAACTTTCTTGTTATGCCATCCTTCACAAAAAGGATATTTGCTGGTCATGTTATCATTTGTTTTACATTAATTTTCAGACAATCCACACTGGCACCATAAACATCAAGACTCATCATTCCACCTTATGATGTGTGAGGAGCTTTAATGTTCCCTAGATTCATTTAGTTCTGTAACAACCTAACTGATTAGTATGGGATCATTAATTAGTGTGAGAGAATCCAAGACTGAGAGCCTAGATAAGAGGATAAGTGAGCAGGGGTTGTTTAGCCTGGAGGAAAGGAGGCTCAGGGAAGATCTTATCAGTCTCTACAACTACCAGAAAGGAGTCTGTTGACAAGTGGGAGTCAGATTCTTCTCCCAGACAACCAGTGACAGGACAAGGGGAAATGGCTTGAAGCTTCACAGGAGAAATTCAGGCTGGACATCAGGAAGAATTTCTTAATTGCATGGGTAGTTAAGCATCGGAACAGGCTGACCAGAGAACTGCTGTACTCACCATTCCTGGAAGTATTCGTGAAATGACTGGACATGGAAATTGATGGAGCTTGAACTCAATGACTTTGGAGGTCCTTTCCAAGATTAATGATTCTATAATTTTTTGATTTCACAAAGGATTTTTTTTTTCCTTTATCTCTTCCTCTCCTTCAATTCAGTCTAATAATATCAGGATATAAGATCAAAACTGTTAATATTTTTTATTACTGCTGTTACATCTGTGATGTCAATTACCTAATAATAGTCTTGATCTGACATAGAATAAAGTGACATAACCTATATAAACTAATATTTCCTCAATTACTTCAACAGAGTTATGATAATTTAAAACAGTTGAGATATTTCCTTATTATTTTAGTAGGTCAGTGAGGGCTGTTATGATAGTCTTATCTCTGAAATATCCTTAAATATGCTAAGGCATACTCTTTCAGACACCATGATCATTCTTTGTTATTTCTTATGAATTTTTTTCAGCTTTCACCTTATTATGATTTCTATTTTATTTTATTATTATTTGTGAACCATACAACACCACAGAATTAAGTTCTTAGCAGGTATCACTTCCATTTTTGGGAACACTAACAGACAAAATCTACTTTTGCCTCCTTTGCCACTGTTTTTAGTGGTGCGTGACAGAATGTGCACTAATACCACTGTTTGTTCCTACTGTGTTTTCTACTTTGTTTCCTAGCACCTTAAACCAGGTTCTGCAGCTCATAATGACTTTTAAAAAAAAAAAAAAAAAAAAAAAAAAAAATTGTCACATGGGTTAATCATCTTTGTCATGTTTTAACATCACCATTCATACTCTTAATGCAGGAAGATGCTGTTTCAGACCTTAACCTCTCGCTGCGTGAGTAACAGATTGGCCTGAGATAACCTTGTAAGATCAGAATTACCTAGTATCCAGTCTGTACTCTATTGCACTGTAGAAATCATTTCAAATTCACACTTGTGGCACCCAAGTTTACTCAGCTTTGGTTATCCTACTATCACTGTATTTTCAGACTTGTTCTCTCATTCTATGCTCATACTCAAGAATTCTTGCCTCACACTACTTTTAATTAATATGACACCTAACAATGTGTAGCATTTTTGAAAACTTTCTACTGTGTAAATATGAAAATAGCAAATGATACAAATGAATTTGCAGCATATTTAAATTTTTAAACTTTGTCTTTTAATTTATGTTGATAAGTTTGTAAGCCTTATGATTTTTTAAATTACTTGAAAATGTTCTGGTTTAGAATATACAAGCAGTGAAAATGCTTTTATTTATCATATAATATCCTATTTTTATGCAACAATTGAAAGAAGTGCTCGATGATGTCTTATTCAAGATATCCATTTGTGCTCAAGTAATCCTTTGAAATACTTTTCAAGTTATTTTTGACTTTCTGAAGTCGGTAATATTGAAAGTTCCTTAGCGTGGAAGATCACTAAGATTGCAGTAATATACAAATTTATAAAATGCATATGTACAACTTCCAGGTCTATGTTTCAAGCAAATATCTCAACATTTATAGTGCATATAATACACTATAAATAATGTTTCAATATACATATATATATTGTGTGTATACACATATACATATCGAGGCCTCCTGCTTCACTTCTATGAACAGGCAAGTGTAGTTAGGCAAAGAATTTCTAAACTGTGTTACCCGTTAAATAATATTGACTGCAATTACTGATATTCCCAGCAACCTTCTATTGTCACATAGTTTGTTCTAGTGAGCCTTGGGGAGAGACCATTGTAGCATGTTTTATGAACAAACAACATTATTTGACGTAAGAGAGGTTTGGAAACTAATCATCAGATGACAAGTTTTCCATGCCCAAACTTTGGAATCAGTCAGGCTCTAGCAGATTTCCCTCTGGGCTGCAACAATCTATTTCTTCTGTCTCCCAATTCCCATGACCTAATTACTGACAATATTACAAACTTACTGCCAGGCAACTCTGAACACTACTTTCTGTCTTAAACAATCACAAATACATAGTCCTTATAGAGCTGTATGAAGAGGGGAATGAGGTGGTCACAAAATAGAGGGAAAAATAAAAGATTCAAAAAATATAGTTTGTCCTGCTACCAGAGATATTTTTTTTCAAGACAAAGGAGAGAAGGTGGCAGGTAAAACCTGAAGGATCTCAGTTTGAGAATGGGATTTGGGCACCAGTTGCTTTTCCTCACGAGGATAAGAAAAAGAGAATTTTATAATTTTCATTACGAGAACTGAAATATCAGTCAATATTCTGTGTAATTGTTCTTTCATGACATTAAATGAAGAAGCATGATAAAGAGAAAAAAACACATTAAGAAAATGTCAAGTAAAAAATAATTCCAGAATTAGATTGTGTTTTTACCTGAAAACAGAGAAGTTTTAACATAAGCATGTAAAGCTACTTATGTTTAAACCATATTGCAGAAATAAACAGAATTACAATTGACAGGGTAACACCACTGTAAAAAGGACTTGACAAATCTAGAATTTAAATGTAAACCTATCACGGCTGGATTCCAATTTCTTAAAATAGCATATTCATTCCATTTTTTGGGTAAGCAAATTGTCAAATATGAGACACGAATTGCCAGAAAATACTTTTATCCTTCATGGACATGGTATTCTTGGGCATTTATGCCGCATGAGGTCCTTACTGTTATTTGGTTAAACACATTTTTGTTGAGTAAACAGAATGAATATGACTCAAATTATCAAGTGATATAGAATTTTTAAGGTTGTCCATAAAAGAGTCAGAGGATTTACCTGGAGTAATTCTGTACCGGCAGTAGTGCAGTCCCACTTGGGAAGGAACTTCTTTGTAAGGTACATGTTTAAGGCAGAGTTACACTGTGATGGGTGCATACTGCCAGGGGTACGGTCTTGAAAATTAGTCAATTCTTCTGGATGTTATATGATGGTTTCGCTTTTATCCTAATATGTTGGAACAGAATCACTTTTGAAACTTCACATTTGGAAAGCAGGGATAAAGAAGAAAAGGAAAAAGACAAAAAAAAAAAAAAAATCCCAGGAGTTTGCCATCATTTGCTTGTAATATTATATATTAATGATGTCACAGATGCATATACACAGTCAAGCAGTGAAAGGAATTTATTGACCATTGTTACCTATCTATTTACAAAATGAATTCCAGCTTTCACTTCCTTAATGTGATACACAATGAGGCACGAAAGAGAAGTTATGCATCTCAAGAGCCACCACATTTAATGAAATCTCTATGAATGTTATGATATTCATATTTTCTTTAATTTCTTCCCATTGTTATTTTCTCACACATGTATAAAAATAATCCAGTCTAGTTCCTATAACATTCAACAATTATATTAAAATAGCATTTCTAAAGTCCTTAGCCTTGATTTGCCCTTCAACAGGATGTAACACCTGGAACATACATGGTTTTTCTTACTGAATATTAGTAATCAATTTGAACTATATATTTTTTCAGAAGTGAAGATCTACAGGACTACCACCATAATACTTTACCTAATTCTGTTCATCCCAATGATTCTACTTCTTGTTAATTAATTCTAGTCTCCACTCTTGTTCCCAAAATCCTGACAATTTTTTTATTTCCAAAATCTTTTGACTAAATTGCATAATCTTCCTGATTTGCAGTCATTCTTTCTTCTTTTGTGTACCCACACCACTCTAGCACTAATTCTTCACTCTGTTCACTATTTCTAATGTCCTAAGTTAATTTTTCTTTTTTCATGAACTTTCATCCTAGTCTATCAATGACCTTATAATTGTGACAGCTTTGACCTTAATGTTACACCTTCTTGGTTACCCTGACTGTTTTGGTTCTTTTTCTTGTGTGTGATTGGTGTGTTTTTTGGTGGGTTTACATAATTTCTTTTTTTCTTCTGTGAACTCTCCCTGTTTCACTTATAATTTATGCTACCATCTTTGTCTTATCTCAGATTTTTCATAGCATGTCCTTTCCAGTCAAAAAAACCCCAACCATTTTTGGATGCACGAGGGCAACAGCTACTTACAAAATTCTTGGAATAGATCTTATTTCTAGAGGACACATTGCATCTTCTGTAGATTGTATCTTCTATCTGGAGTCTTCCTTCTGAGGAAAATTTCTGATGGCTCACAGAGACAGGTTGATTGGTATATCAGTAGTGATTCCAGTTTAGGAGATTATAGGACTGTAAATGATGTTTTATCTAAATTTAAAATGTGTTGATCTGGTTTTCAAAAGCCAAGTATTAAATGTCACTTGATAAGGCATGAGAAAGTGTTTATGATGTTTCTTAGAGTCCCTTTATTCCTACATTGTCTCATTTCAGGCAAATAACTAGATATAATTATAAATGAGACATACCTTTGTGGCAAGAAATATAGAAAAAACAGGATGGCTGTACTAGTTTAGCTCAAAGGTACATCCAATCCAACCTTTTCCCTGGTAATAGCCAAAAGGTGACGCAAAGAAGAAAGCAAAAGACTATAAAAATATGTAGCAATATTTCCCCTGGATACTCTCGTAGTCTCATTGTATCACAGATTTCTGAGCTGGAACTCTGTATGCATATTTAAACACTTTCTCTTATCCATCACAATCTGAAGCTAAAAACTTTTGAATCCACACATGATTCTTAATACAAGTTCTATTATTCAACATGTTCAACAACAAATGACTTCTTTTTACTTGTTTTTGTATGCGTGAGAATTATGAAGACAAATATGTGTTGTTTATAGAAATGAGTACCCTCTTGTTTTTAGGTAGGTTTGGATCCAATAACTGGCTTTAAAGATTTGCCATTATTGTTTCGATACAGTGAAACAATAGTTCCTAAACAGAATCACAATTAGAGAAAGCTTTTATGGAGCCTTTATGGGTCAGTGACTTATTTATTAAAAGTAAATATTGAAAAATATAAAAGACCAGAAAAATACCCTTCATAGATAGTACATGATAAACAATGTTAATGATTCATACAAGTCCTAGATATAGCACAGAAATACTTCAAGACAAGTGGAATTTCCCTGTTTCCAATATCTCATAGACATATTACTGCATAATTAATATTTATTTAACAAAGTTAATAATTCATTTATTTTCTTCCATTCTGGTCCTGTTTTCAACAAGAACAAACACTTCAAAAAAAGAAACAGAGTCAACACTTGCTACTAACTGTGTAAGTTGTTACATTTACATTTATAGGTTTTGGGTTTAGGTGGTGTCATGGTACTATGACATGTCCTACAAAACCAGAAGTATTAAAACTACCGCTAACTTTTAAATGTATATTTTTAGTTAATAAGTACCATGCAAACACAGTATTGCCATAGGTAATAATAGTTTTTATTAACTTTGCAGAGCCTCAGGCTGGGCTGTGAGGCTTACCATTTCTGGACTCTATCTTGGCTTGCTTGGAGATTTTTTTAAATCATTTAAGCTGAAAAAGCAATTATCTCATGACCAAGTGGTTATTAATTAATTTTTGCTTACTTTGGCTTTACAAGAGTCTGTGTTGCGACTTTGCTAATAAATTCTAAGTAGATAGGAACATCACTTAGATTCTGTGGAGAATGTGTGATCCATGGCCCTATAACAATCATGAAGCATCTAAAGATACAGGACTGGGGCAGAGGCCTTTGGAGTATGTGCACAATATCATATTAGACATATTAAGTATATCAGCAGCTCCTCTGTTCATAATACAAACTTAGAAGCTGAGCAAAACAGATTTTAGCGGTAACAAAAAGAAGCAAATGTATCCAATATATGCACTGGACGCCATCTGCCAAAGCCTTACAGAATTTCAGAAGAGTAAAGAAAGAGCAAAGGATAAAGTCTGTTAGAAAACAGACAAAAATGGTCCCAAGTAGACCCTAGAGTGAGGACAAAAACTGTCACTTTCAAGAGTGTTTTTTCCTGACAAAGACGAAGAAGACAAACCCTTAATTAACATCCCATTCCTAGGATCCTGAGAGAATGCCAACAATTAATCATGACACCTCAGAACCCATGCTAAAAGAATTGGCTTGGAGTCTATGAGAATATTTGGAATGGTGATGAAAATATCCTTCCTCTGGTGGATTTGGTTGGCTCATGGCCAACTTAGAGATGGTGTCTTTGACAGAACAATCTAACAGAGGAGTCAGTGGAGGCTCCTAGACAACTGGCAGGGAGATCTGGCTGGTCTTCTGTCTATGGCAGCAGCTTTCATTTGAGACTTGTCCTAGGTCCTTCACAGCATGACTGGGCCACTTAGCTCATTTATCCAGATGGGGACCCTGAGCTATGGGCTGAAGTCCTGGCCTAACCTCATCTCTGCCTTGGCACCAAGGTGCAGTCACTGGGCTGTATCTGACTCTGGTCATGGTCTCTGAAGCTGGCAAATGAGAAACAAATTCAGCTTTCATAGTGGTTTGTTTGTTTGTTTGTTTGGTTTGTTTTGTTTTGTTTTTTCTCTCTTAAGATATAACAGCTGCTAACTGCAGATTTGCTAATGCAGTTTTTTTTTTTTTTTTTGTACTAATTAGAGAATTTGGGCTGTGAGTATGTGTACCAATGTAAATGAATTAACAGTAATAGCCATTTCTGTCTTGTTTACACTATTAAATTGACAAATTTAACTTTTTTCACTTATGGAGCATTTTCTCTTTCTACCTAGAACTGTCCTAGAATTACCAGATTCCTATTTCATTCAAGCACCAGCTGTTCAGAGGTTTTCAGGGGTAACTCTTGTGGACATGAGACTGCTTCTCGTCAAGTGTCTCTGATACTGATGAAACATATTTACATTGTAATACAGTAATAATGTCTCATACTTTTAAGTAAACCTAGTTCCACTTGATTTACCTAAACCACACTCTTTCTTCTACTGTCTTATTCCTGTTTTTTTCATGTCTAAAGCAAAAAAATTGAGTATTCATTTAAAAAGAAGATCCTATCCTAAATCAGTACTTGTTTTTCCTTTTAGCTACAAAGAAGATCATGATTTAGAGGCTGCATATTAGCTTTTCCAATGCTTACTCTTTTCAAATTTATAAGTGGTGTTTTTCAAAACACTCCTGGAGACACTCTCACACAAGAATTATTTGCCACGGTTTCTAAATCTCAAAACAATGCTCATTTTGCCAGATTTCTCCTATTACTATATGCATTGCTTGACTGAACTACTGTTACCTTGATTATGTACTCATAAAAGCTTTAGTAAAACAAAGGTATATTTAACCAATCATAACATAATTATGAATAATAAAATTAAAATAATCATGTCATTTGTTACTGCATGACACACTTCCCCCTCATGGTCTTGTTAGCAGTCAAACTGAAAGATACACACAGACACAGCTAATCTTTAGCTATAAATTTTCAGGTGAGAAATTCAGCTGAAATGACAGTTTTCATCTGTAGCAATCTCTTTAAATACATATTTTGACTTTACCAGTTTCACATTGGTTGTTGTTTTTTCTTAGCTGATATGAAGAATTCTTAATCCCCTGACTTAGTCACTTGGCCTTCTTACTCAAGTGGATCCCATTTCTTCCAATCAATCCTCAATCCCCATGATATGTAGGTATCATAATAATAAAAGCAATTTCATTTCAGAAGGGTTTTAAAATTGCAGAACTTGTATCTAGAAATAAGTTAATAAATACTTAAAATTTAAAGCATGTAATTGCTTTTTAATAATTTCACTTTTTTTTTTTTTTAGTTTTCATAGAAATGCAAAAAGAATTTTTTTGTTGTTGTTCAGAGGATGCCCCTCTAGAAATACAGTTTTCTCTGCTAAAAGTATGTGGGGAAAGCACAACCAAGATATTCATTATGAGTACATCTCCGCCTGCTGCAAATCAAACTGTAAGGTCATTTTTTCTGTAGATGCCAGTTAAACTTAATGAACTGCATAAATTAATATGGAAGTGTAGTAGTGAGATTAACTAGCATCATACATTTATAAATATATTGTTTCAATTCAAACTAAATATATTTTCCTGTTTTTTTGCTTTATTGCAAATAAATGTATTTAGAAATAAATATTTTATAACAAAAGAATTTGCAGTCTACTTATTAAAAATGTTATTGCATAGTTTTGCACAAAACACTGCCTTATCTATCCAGCTCCGTGCCAGATACGAGTAAAGAAAACAGGGAGAGGAAAACATAAAAGCAAAAAGGGATGGCAATAAAAAAACTTCCTGCAACTCCTGTTCCAGCCTTTCCTGGATGCGCAATGGATTTTCATATGAAGCATTCCAAGAAGAAGCAATATAGGGTAAGAGATACACAGCAAATCCCCAGAATTGTATTTGTGCTACTTTAGCCACCATTTATCTGTTAGCATGAAAAATGACATTTTTTTCCACATTACCAAAATGTATGAATATGCAAAGGTAGGCTGTTAAGTCATATTTATTTAGTAAAAAAATAATTGCCGTTTGAGTTCAATGATCTTAGGTTGCGTCATCAGATATTTTTATTAATGCAAGTCTTGACAATCTCTCAGTTTGGGCTCTTCTCCTAAGTCTTAATTCCAACTCTGAATTATCTACCCAACTTTTAACATTAGCTGAAAATCATTTTGTATAGTATTCAGTATCTATGAGCTCTAACAATGGTCATAAGAGCAGTCTAAAGATGCTATTTAAAGTCCATTTGGCAAGGTAGTGTAGAGCAAAGAGAAAAGGTAACACATTTTCCAAGAACTTAAATGGGTGGACACAACTCACTCTGAAGCATTTAAAAGCTTATGTAGAGATGTAGGATTAATATCCAGAAATAATACAAACTATAGAAACTGGAAATCTCTTGTGGTGCTGCATCTAATTTCAGTATAAACTATATAACTGTATATAACATAAACATAAAATGTGTGTGCATGTATATATATACACACACACATATATATATGTATGTATATGCGTGTGTGTATATATGTGTGCGTGCGTGTGTGTGTGTGTGTGTGTGTGTATATATATAACTATTTATCTGTTAAAGTAATTATGAATTTTCTCTAAACCTGTTCTGATACTTAGTAGTGGAATTTGGGTGGGACTACTTCACTACACAGAATGAAAAAATGTGAAGGCCTTGATAGTTTAAGGGCTCAATGCTAGAAAAGGGCTATAAAACTACACAGAACGTTTCTCACAATGCTGAATATCGTGTGATGAAATATTTGTATTTAGCACAAAGCATTGGCTGAACTATATAGTCTGCAGCAGAGATATTCAGGTCAAAACAAAAAGGCACATAAAAGATAGATGATCTTATCTTGCATTCATATTGCACAATCTGGGGCAAAAAAAGAAACCCAAACCAGTTAAAATCTAGCACCCTTTGGCTCAGGAAAGGAAACAAAAGTACTTCAGCTAAAGTTTTCTCAAATGTATAAAGAGAGTTTTCATGTCTCCATTTCCATTGTCCAGGAGATCCAAGGAGATATAGAGCTCCCAGGTAAACTTAATACCTTTACAGATAATTCTGCAGTGGAAATTATATTCTCTCATGATTTATTTTTCTTGTAGAAGCATTTAGAAGCTCATGTAGAGATGAGTTCCACTGTGATTGTTACTATCCAAGTACATAGAAAGCAGAAGCCTGAATTAAAAAAAAATAAATATAAATAGAGATGGGTATGACAAATTAAAAATTTATTACATCCACAGTACAAATTAGGAGATTCATCAGAGAGGATAAAGAAGGAACCCAAGAGCTTGAAGAATATGCATAATAGAACTAGGAAGATAATTCTTAATATCAGTTACTGCTAATTCCCAAAACCTTTACAAGATAATGATTAAGGTACATATTTGAGACATTTTTGGTTTATGGTTGTATGTGTATGTTACTGAAATGTGAAGAACTTCTATAATATGACATAAATTACATAATACAACTTTATATCAATATGTATTTTTGTTTGAAATTTAGTCTTTACCCTCTTTGCATAACAAAATTAAAAGACCACAAACTTTGATTACCCTGAAAATTTACAGCTTCTAGCAAAAGGTATCTTTAACTATTTCATTAAGAATAATTAATTATTTAATTACTTTCAGCTGGAAATATTTTCAAGAAAAAAATTATGAAGCTATGAATAGACAAACAGCTAAAATTTCATTATCTCATGAAATACAGAAGAAATGTTTTTCTTTCAGGGTTTCTAGTCTGGAATACTAGTCCTTGGAGTTTTTACCTGTCAAATAAAAAAATTCCTTAGTTTGCCTTCTTTTGCAGGTTCATGAAATGATCATAGATGAAAAGTATTCCTTTGTTTTTGCCAACTGTTACAAATTGAGCAGCATGCACTTTTCCTTACATGAGAAAGTACAAATAAAGATAATTTATATCACATAATTGTGCTGCCATTTGCTTCCCTGTATTTTTATAATTATTAATGTCATGGTCTTAGGTTCAGAAGGAAGCAAATAACCATGAAAATCACAGAAGCACATTTTGATTTGTTGTTTTTAGGAAGACTAAATTTTGTGTTATTTGGTCACGTGTAACAAATGTGTAGTTGGGTAGACCTACTGACTATGCTGAATTTGCCGTAAATAGGTTCACTTCCAACTCTCCTCTATAATGAGCAAGAAACTCAACTTTCTACTCCAGAGTGAAATCTCAAAGGAAGACAGCAAAGTAAAAGTGAACATACTTCCTGAAGTTTAAAGATCCACCGGAAAAAAAAAAAAAAAAAAAAAAAAAAAAAAAAAAAAAAAAAAAAAAAAAAAAAAAAAAAATCCGCCCAATAAATGGGGCTGTATTCTCAACCTCTCCAAAATGGTGTCAAAATGCCTAATACTTGCCATTTCAAAGAAAATGGCTCAATTCTATTAAGAAGGAAATATCCTAATTCTCGAAGATACGCAGTGGGTAATGTGTTAATAGCACCATTATCAGCTGATAACACAGTGCAGTTAACGTAGCTCAGCATGAGTTGACTTTACCACAAACCATTGTTTCCTTTTAAAACAGCATGAAATCTTGGGAAAAATCTCTCAGCATCTCACTATGGGGACTTAATAAACATTAGTCACCACAGTGCAGAAACAGGGAGGAAAAAAATATACTTTATATTTCTTCTGTTTCATGCTGTTTTATTCAACCTCTCTTAATTACTTAGTTCCTTTAAGCAATGTATCTGATCCTGGCACACTGACTCTTACATTATTATGATGGACAGTTTTCTTGTAAAAAAATTCTGAAAACTCTCTTTAGCAAGTATCAGAACACTTTAAGTGACACAAGGTTGTATTTCACAAATATAAAACTACCAAATAGGACCATCTGCTTTGTATTTTATTACTAAGATGTCAGTAAGAATGGATGAGAAGAGGAAATCCTTTTGGTGGAGCTGCATCTCTGAATTCAGTGTCTTTATTCTGTATTTGCATGTCCAAGTCACCCCTGGGCTGGATGTATAACCAACCATCCTTGGTTGTTGTTCCATGTTTCCTTAAATCCTAGTTAAGTTAATATACTTGAAATTGAAATGCATTTTAAGACAAAAAGAAATCTTTCTTGCTAAACAAATCCATAAAAGCTGTTTGGTACAATGAATTTTCATTATATGTAAGAGTAGGAAAGCAAATGCAGCTTCCAGTTGCATGTTAAAGATGAATAAGTACAATTAAGGTTTGTTCCACAATCCACTAGGCAACTGATTCCACTGGAAAACAGGGCTGTGTTTGTGTAAATACTAGTTGTGGTCCAGATATATGTTTTCATCATATAAATTGTGAGAAGCATAGTGCTATGTCTTCATTAACTTAATGGTTAACACAGAAGTATAAAATGAAGCATCTATTCATATTTTGTAACTGAACTTTATCAAAAATTTGTTTAAGTTTATAATAAGATTTAATTCTACATACCATATTTCTTATTAGATGCAAGAGACTATGAAAAGATTGTGAAATTAATCTAGTGATTTATATCTATGCTGGATGAATCTTCATTCTATTCCTTTATCATCCTACATCCATCTTCCTCTAGAATATTTCCCATCTTATGAAACTGGTAGCTATTTTTACAGTTGATCTAACTGAACAGTAAGAAAGGATTTTCCTGAGTAGTTGACACCTCTTTGGTTTTTGTTGTTGTTGTTGTTTTTTTTTTTTTTTTTTTTTTTATTACTGGAAATACTTTATTTTGTAAACAACCATTTACCTTGTATTATTCTGCAGGGGTAAATAAAAGTAGATACTGTACATATTTGAAAACTAATTCATAGAAGAGTGGCGAAAACTTCTCAGCCTTTGAGATATGATGAGAACAACTAATTGTTGCAAGATGAATCCAATCACTGCTGAAAGGAGGCAAAGTTCAAGATACTTCAGTAGTTTCTATATAGGGTTAATTGCTTTAATTGTTAAGTAACAATTTAGGTAACAATTGAAAGCAGCGTGTTCCTCTATCTCAACAGATTTTTCGAATGGGTTAATATTGCAAGATCACTGGAGAATATTTATTAGCTTTAGAGGAGAAGTTATTTCATTTATGCATTATGCATTGTTACTACATGTGAACTCATAACAGTTCTAAGGATGTCTGTTCATTTGTATACATGCAAAGTAAGATGACGGATATAGAAAACAAATGGACCTTAAAAAACACACTACAATGCCTAAAGTAAAATTAAGGTAGATTTTTCATTATTCAGAGTTGAGGGGAACAAATGGGCCTTTACCTCACTAATTGGGTTTCTAACAGATTGAAATTCAAAGATTTATCAAAATAAAATGTTGCTCAATACAAACGATTTTTTTCCACAGGGCTAAACTGTATATTTCAGCAACAAACCCGTGCATTTCATTTGGGTTCACAAACTAAGTATCAAATATTTTATGCCAACTTCATGGATAAATTTTTAATTACCATTCAGTCAGAGGTTATCCTGTGTAAGCTATGGATATTAACAGTATCTCTATTACTAAAAGAATATAATGTGCCAATCTAACTGGCACTGACTTGTTAAATAAAGTTATTTTTCACAACTAGCAGTTTTTATAAGCCACAGTGATTGCCACTGTAGCAGCCTTCACACAGGGTGGAGGTGTTCACCTGGAATCAGTTGTACCTATGGGCCAGCTCAGTAGGTCAGATGTTAGCCAACTCTGGCAGAAATCCTGGGTGGGTTGACAGAACCCTTGAGTCTATAATTGCATATCCTGATGAGTCATAAGGAACGTTGTCTGTTTGGGACTGTGATAAGCGTGTACAAGTATGATTTATCCTGGTTAAGAAAGAGAAGAGTAATCTGAGTTGTACAACACTATGCAGCTGTTTCAGAATATTCTGGTTAAAAGAATAATTGTATATTTCTAGAAAAACTGGCAATAATCTTACTGAACTTAGGAATGTGAGGAGCTTGATCCCTCATCTCTTTCAAAATTGTCAAATTCACATTTAATGATGGAACTTTTTATGTGTTTGGGGTTTTTTTCCCCCCATTGTTACAAACTACGTTATCTTCAAGAGGGTTTTTTGTTTTATTTTCAGCATAAAAAAACATTCAGACAAAGGAATTCCTTGATGTAAATCTTTCCTTTATTCTACCCCAACCTAAAATGATGAAAATAAAGCAGAAAAAATAGACTTTCTGAATGGTGAAAGGAATAACTATGACTTCATGTATTTTCTCACCTAGCCAGCTGTTCTATGAAAGCCTTTTCCCTCCCCTTCCATGTCTTTCCATATTTCAGCAATATTCATCCTAGGCAAGAAGCAGCTGCATCAATGCTAGTCTGCAGTAAAATTCAAGATAACCACATGATGAGAATGTGTCTGACTTTGGACAGACAGCTGATCCTAAAAGAAGTATGCAAACAGATTTCTGCCCTCTCCCTGGGGATGCTGATCTTGGGATCTGTATAGGTAAATGGTCATTTTCTAGCAGCTTTTGCTGTAATTTCGTTTGGTATTAGTTGAAATTAACCAATTGGTTCAGAAAGTTATTAAAAACAGACAGATTAAATAAAATTCTTTAGTAAACTAAGAAAATGTCTTCTATTTTGCATGGATGTCACACCCCTGTGACACTGGGAATGATGTTCACAGGTGATATGCATAAGAATAAAAATTTTTGAGGATATGGGAAAACAATGAAAGATGTTTAAGTATATTGGCAGCAGCAGGTGACATTATAATAAAGATTAAAGCCATATCTGGTTTTACAAAAAAAGTGAATTGTGAAATATTTTTCACTGCTGTCATTATTGTTGTTTTGAAATGCTAATATATCATGATTCATTATAGCAGTCTTTAGAGTTAGGATTTTATTCAGCTGGAAAAATAAGATGTTTGAATTACTATAGTAGGTTTAATCATTTACAGTTGCTATATAGCTGTATTAGTTTAATATTTAATACAGGTTTTGAGAAAAATAAAAGCTCTAGACAGACTAAATTGCATTTGCCATCAGCGAAAGGAGTAACTTACAAAAAGTATAACTTATGGAGGATCAGCAAGTTAAAAATTGCTCTACTTCTCCATCAGATTATGAACTTTGGTTCTCATCTCAGGCACTGCAGAAGAGCTTCCTATGCAAAGGGATAGGGAAGGACAAGAATGTTCTTCATCAGGAAAAGCCCAATGAAGAATGGAATTGCGATCATGTTGCATATACATACACAGAGATTTCTTAGTTCATTGTGCTGTGTATGCTATATGTCACTTTTCTCATTCAGACTACTCGGCCATTTCACTCGTATATTTGTTTCAACACTGTCAAACTAACCTTCAATAGTAAATTCTGGAAATGATGCTATCACTTGTTCTGTGATTCCACCTCAGGAATAAATGTACATTTATGGGACAAGCAGTTTTTCAAGATGAGACAGTGGACAACATCTAACAGCATTCTTCTTATGCAGAAACACATATTTCAAAGACTAGTAAAATTAAATTTCAACCTCCCTTTATAAATTACTCTCACTAGTAATGAGACCTATAGCAAAAAAGGTTATATATGAACTACATTTTTTTCCAAATTCTCATTTTTGATAAAAATGTTTCTTTAGTTTGAACAGAAGGAATGTGGTTTCTTTCCCATTTTTGATTCTTCTTATAGTCTTTAACAGAACAGTTATGTACCATAAACTAGAATTTTGCCTGAGATTTATAAAAGGTTTTGTTTACATTTTCCATATAAATAAATATAAAAATATAAACCATAACAGAAAAATTCAACCAACAAGCATTTTATCTTCTTACTTGCTTATCTAAGTGCGAAGATATGTGTTGAACACAAATAAGTAAGGCTGTCACCTAAGCAATTGCTCTTTGAATATGTTGTAACTGTGGCCCTTTGTTTTTTGTCCTGTCAATAGATTAGGATGGAGATATAATGTTAGCCTTCTAAAATTAATTAATATGGGCCATAGATGTGCCCTAGAGGGATTGTTTTTTTCCTTAATTATTTCTAAAATAGCCTTTTTAAAAAAAATTTTCTTTTTTTTCCCACTATAAAATAAAAATTCAGAACCTTTTAAAAATAGATTATCAACACAGCTAGAACATTAAATGAAGATAAAGGAATCATTTTTTGGAAGAAAGGAAACAAAAATCTATATGGGCTAAGAAATACCAAGTACAAAAGACTATATTTTGCTTTGTTTTCAACTACTTTCTGTTAGATCTTTAGAAAATATCAAAACTGTGGAGAAAACACTATCACAAATCTGAGGGTTATCTGAAGTTCTATATCATTACAGATCTATAAGATGAATGTGAAAGTTATACATTTAGAGATTTCTTCTGTCTGCAGTTGTATCAATGGAGGATGTATATTAATTGCACAGGAAGGTCCTTAGAGCATTAGGATTAACTGATTGAGTAGAATAATATTTCTAGTGAAACCTCTTTTCTCATATAGATCTACTACAGTTTATAAAAAAATGTTACATGTAAAAATAAAATTGCCACATAAAGGAGAAACAGTATCATGACCCATCAAGGTCATGAATGCACCACCAAGTTTTATATTAGTAGATTTCTAAGATGTCAAGATGGACTCCACAGTTTTACAGTTTTAATCCTGACATGTCTTGATCTATCAGAACTATGCACATACATTGATCCGTGAGTGTTGTGCATAATCTTGTTTAAAGTAGATTTTTTGGGGGGTTGGTTTTTTTTTTTTTTTTTTTTTTTTTTTAATTTGAAGGGAAAATGATTAACAGCTAAAACTGAGAATAATTTTAAAAAAAATCAACTTCAATGCTTTTCTGCATGTTGGATAGGAGATACCTAGCCAACTACTGATACTACTGGCTGCATCACTTTGTAAGTAACATGATATTTTGTCAAATATGTACATTCTGATTAGACCTGTAGATATAAACAATGTCATGCAGGAGGCTATTACTGAGTCAGGTCTCTTCAAGGGCAAAGCCATTTAAGTTTTATCATACAAACCCATAAAAAAAACTTATCACATAGAGATTTTGTTATTTTCCTTTTACATAGCTCTTCCTGAAATTATATACTCGTATTATGTATTCAGCTTGTTACAAGATATTTATTTCATAATGTTATTATGATATAGTTAACAAAATCTGCTAATCGTTCAGTGATTATCTTTGATGCTGGAAAGAATTGCTCATTCTTATGTTAAGTACTTGACTCCTTCACAAATATTGAGCTATTTTCTGACACCAGTAAACAGTAAGGCAGACTTTCATATAATGACACACTGTGTGCAAGTCTAAACTGCAGTGTACTAATTTTGAATAAGCACTATTTTGGCATGGAGGAAATGTTTTATTTAGTAATCAGGTTCAAACTATAGGAATGTGCTGCCTTTCTTGCTTGTATTTGCACTTTTTAAATATATCATAAATTATGATTACATTGTTTATTAATATCTATGCATGCTTGATGTACTTTCTACTAAATTTAAAGCTGATTTTACACATTGCATTGCTTGGAATAGTTAACTGCCCCTTTATTTTGTTTTAGTGTCAAGTATAAAATAGCTCAAAATGAGTATCACCAATTATGAAAAAATCCAGGGCAAATGTGATGAAAACAGTAGGATATCCTTAGTTTCACACTTTTTGTTCAAACAATCCCATAATTTCCAGAAAATCCCACCAACTGCCTTTTACTGATTGTCTTAGAACAAACCCAGTCTCAAGGAGTAAGCCCTGCTTTTAATATAGTGACTGAAAGGTATAGTCATCAGGCTCTGATGACAAACCACATATAACTTAGAAGCAGACAAATCAAAATAATTCTGGAAATGCCTGTCTATAAAAGATGTCAATTAAATAATCATAAAAAAACCTAGCTAATAGCATTTTACCAGGATAGTTACTAAGCCAAACATTTCAAAATTTTTTTTCAACAGCCTCCGTAACCAAAAACTTACCTACAGTATGCCATTTTGTTAATTGGTAAGAAAATGGTAACTATACCAATCATATGAAACAAAATGGTTCCTCTATAAGTTAGGTCTAGTAAAGCAAATGTAGCCATATGTCTAAAAGCAAAGAAGTCATTCTGTGTCACTTACTTAAAAAAAAAAAAAAAAAAAGTCAGTCTTTGATGACTATTTGTGATTTAATAAAATGGGTTTTATTTGAATAAAATACCTCTTTCTTAAAAAGAGGAATTTATATGAGTTTGCATAAGAATATTAGTTTTTATAGAGAAACAAAGACCAGAACTCCATCTACCTCTCCTTTCCCTTGCAATCATAGAAAACAACACATTTATGCATACAGGTCTCGGTGGATATGGCCTCTGTTTCTAGTGCACACTAAAAGGGAAATTTAAAATATTCCTTCCTGACCTGGAAGCAATTCATTATTTTCAGTAATTTTCTGGTTTCCCTTTTTCTTTCAAATATACACTTGCTTTTTGGAAAACAAATAAAACAAACAAACAAATTCTATTTGTAAATACTCATGGAGAACAAAATATGTGATTATTATCAGTAGATAAGTAATTATTTTGTTTTATCCTCTAGGTGTTTAAATGCTCATGGCTGTTTTATCTTTATAACTGTATGTGCCATTGTGCCTTCAGAAGTAAAGACACAAACTGTGAACATATTTTTGAATAGGGTAGTGCAATGTGAAATCTTATGATCCAGAAATACTTCCCTGGGATAATTTTCCTGATTTTTGACAGTTCTTATTCAGAGTTGAGAACACTTACATAGAAACTACCTTCTGACATCTAGTATTAAGTTGAATTTCTTCTTATATGCTTGCGTTTCATTCAGTTAATTGTTTTCTGCTAACATCAGTGAGATCAAGTTACTTTAACATTCCCCAAAATAAAATGTCTGCACATAGAAGAAAATTGCATGGTGGATGAAAGTTCTGTTAAATTTCTGTAGAGGTACAAAGCTCAGCAGAAACTATTCACTGAGTTTGCAGAAAGAGAAAAATCATTCCTACAGTTGCAAGCTTCTGAAGTAAAAACTTCCCAGCAAAAAGTGAGGGAAGCCTGCAGGAACAAACAAGCAGATTGCTAAGCTTGTAACAATGTTATTTAATAAATCTGTTAAAGCAACTTGCTACTTCAGACAGCTGGTTATGTGGAGTAGAATTGCATATGTGGATGAGATCACACGATTCACACTACCTAAAATCTCCTCAGTTCACACTACCTAAAATCTCCAGAGCATGGTAAAATGATTGAGTTATGTAGCACTTTCACTTCTCTAGGAGGCTATATTTATCAGAGTAGTTCAACTTTAGTAACTGAGAAAGCTGTGTGGTCTAAGATAGTGTCACTATAATTCTGATACTTGCAACCACCTTACTATCTCATATGCCCACTACCTCACACTCCTCAGAGATACTCGTTTATTCTTATCTGATATGTCATACTAGGTGAAAGGTAGACTGATAAACTTCAGGAAGGACTATTTATCTTATAAGACACTGCTGCCACAGTACTATCCTGAAGCTTAATAAAACCTTATTGTTCCTCATTTATCCCAGAGTGGCTACCATATCCTCTTTCAAACAAAATTATTTATTAGCTTCACAAAATGAGTATTTTAACTCTTTTTAACTCATGACAGACTAACCTTTCTCCTGGGCACCTTATTAATTTTCATAGCTCATGGTATTTAGTTTGAGTTTGTCTGTCTCAAACATGTAAAAATATCTGGCCAATGTCCCAAGCCCTTGTGGGTTACAACATCATTTGAGCAGATCCAGCTGCTTCAGGTATTTTTTTCAGTTTTCAAGAAAAGAACAGACAGCTACATGTTTTCCTTCTTTCTTCTGTGTGTGCTGGGCTGGAAAGAAAATGTAGCAAAATTATAGATTAGAAACTATTAAGCAGTCAAGAAACACAACATGCATTCAGCATCAGAACAGTTTTTATTACCTCTATTTTGATAAAGAAAAAAATAATAATAAAAAATAAAGGTCTTATGGAATGATTCATCACTTAATTTGCAGGTCAAACATCCAATCAGCAAAAACTATAAGAAAGAAGAAAATGTACTCTTATCTTTACCTGTTAAAAATTTAGATACACAAATATGAACTACAGGTAGGTGCCACTTTCATCTCTGTGGTGTGCTTAAGTGGGTAGATGGTGCCTTTAGATACACAGAGTAAAAGTGTTTTTCCATATAATATCTTGTGCAAAAGAAGTACACGGCTTTTTTATTATTACTGTTTTTATGTGATTGTCTATAGAATTTACCTAATTGAATTTTACTAAAACATGAATTTAACAAGTCTTTGTATTACAAATTATGCAGTCAGTACATTAGTTTCATTTTGTTTGATAGCCCATTTACATGACCTATGGCTGCTAACAACTCCTGCCTGTATTTCTATGTGTATTTCTACAGTAGCACTATCAATATCTCTTTTTGCAAGGTGCTTTGTGATACCCTTTGACAATTCTCCTGGCAGCTATAGCTCCCCATGTGACAGGCACAACATGGTTCTGCAGGTCTGACTGGCTTCTATTCATATTTGGGTCTAAACAATTGAGAAGTCCATCACTTATTCAGGGAAGAGGGGTCATGTTTTGCATTTCAAAATGTCTAAATAAACATGCTGTGAATGTTTTATGAATGAAACAGTCATATTTTATTTTTAGAAAAAAATTGATTTAATATACTAAATAGTGTTTTTAAAAAGCCTACTCTTTTAAGGATGCAGATAATAAAAAATAATAATAAAAAATCTATTGTGCTTTCATTTTTCTCATGGGCTTTCAACACAAAGGGAACTTTTAGTCTAACGGAGTCTTTTGATGTGAATTTTTCTTTAGATTAATTCCAACTTGTTTTTCTCATCCTTTGCAGTGAATATGCTAATAGATTTTACTGAATACAGCTCTTTTTGTAGGTTTCTGCATTTTTCCTTTACTGTAAGCTGTAAATCAATAGTAACTGATTCCTGGGGCCAAATATGTTGACAGCAGCTTAATCAACTTGTGTCCATGTTACTTTCAATGTCACCTCTAGCCACAAGGCAGTAAATTCTTTCAGAGCATTTTTCTTTGAACAGTTCTGCTATATTTTCTCTTTGTTTGTATTAGAACACAATTCTGGCCCTTTCCCTCACAAAGTGCTTTTAGTCAGCAGTTTTAGAGAGTGCCTCTTTCCTCCCAGCTCTACTTGTCTTCTTGTATTTCCTTTATACTTTCCCTCTTAAGAATTTGTACAAGGCCTTTTTGGCAAAATTAATATGCTTGATATTAATAGACATTTTATGATTGCAAAAACTGTACTAAGACTGAGGTAAGGTACTCTCTATTTGTGCTATATGTGTCTATCTGCATCAGATATCTGGCTAAATTCCAGTCAAGATTTCTCAAAAAAAATACAACATGAAATAAATTTTGTAAAATCATCAATTGGAAATATTACCTTGGAGAAGAAGTTATGAAAGAAGAGAAACAAATAAATAGGAATATTCTGTATCCAAAATGATAAACATCTAGTAAGCCTTTCCTTTGTTAAGTTATATTGTTGCTTATAATGAATAGTCTAGAATTGTTTTGTGCACCAGGTCATCAACAGCAACTTTTGAACATCCTAATTTGAAAGCTTATCTGTAACAGGCTGATGAACACAATTACTAAAAGAAAATATTTTCCCAATAAAAAACTTTAATCAGCCCCCTAAACTACTGGAGGTAACAAGGAAAATGCCCCATCTGTTCCTCAAGCAGACAGGAGTTGTGCTAATTTAAATCTATAAAATTATTTATTAATATTATTGCAGAATATGAAAGTGACACAATTATAATGGTTTCATAAAGCCCTACATGTATCCATGCCAGCCAAGAGTCAGCCTTACAGTCACTTTGTCAGGTTTAGTCCCTAAAACTCAGTACAAAAATATGGGTTTTTGTCTGGCAATTCAACAGAAGTGTCTGTCCTAGAAAAGAATCTCTAAGTAGGAACTACTCATACATCAAATAGTAAAGTCTACCTTTGACATTATTGTTAAAGAAGACCCATGATATGGGGCTAGCCTTTTTTTTTTTTTTTTTTTTCTTTTTTTTTTCTTTTTTTCCCCTTTTTTTTTTTTTTTTTTTTTTTTTTTTTTTTTTTTTTTTTTTTTTTCTTCTTTCCTTTAAGCCTTCTTTCTTTTTAAAACAAAACTAGACACTTGTCACAGGCAGGACGAAGTGGATATGGGTACTAGATTAGTTTCAGAATTTATAAGACAGTACATTCTGAAATTAGGTTATTCTGCTAAGCTGAACAGATTCCTAGATCGGATCTGGACTGATATTTCTTAGATCTAGCCTTCTCTCCCCCAAGTGAAGAGACTGTTTTCAGTCAGGCAAAAAGCCATGTTGCCTTCTGTTGTGGCACCTGTTTGCATTTACTAGTCCCAGGTGTTAACTAGTTAAGCTCCAGGACATAGCCAGACAAGTCTCCCTGATTGCAGAGATCTTCTGCCACTTCCCAGACCCCTTTCCTCAACAGAGATGCTCCTTTCCAGGACTTTGAGATCAGTGTTGTCTCTGTCTAAATAGCATATGTGCAGAACCTATGAACAGCCCTCTAACTGATAATTCTCTATGTTATTTGAAGTATTCAGGACTTGTTTCCTTAACTCACATTTTAATCAAAGGGTATAGCCCACCTAAAACAATTGTAGCTAGCAAGCAGGTTTCTGCTTGATAAAACAGTAGATCAATTTTGAACATTTGCACACGCAATTACCTGGTCCCTGTCATTGTTCACAGTTTATTTTTTGCCTACTATAACCCCTAAGGAATTTTTAAATTTTGAATATGATCTTCAGGTATATGCAGTTACTAAATTCATCTAACATTTAGACAGATATATTTTTCTGATTTGACTTAAAGTGTCAAGTATTAAGAATTTATTTTAAGTAGTAGCCTACTTTCTTTTGATCACTCCAGCTTACGATCCCAGCATGTAACCTAAGTCATCTTAAAATAGAAGCCGGAAGCAAACAAGTAAAATTAGTAGCTCAGGAATCAAGACCTTTTCCTGAAATGTGCCTTTGTCCAGTTCAGTTTATTTAATTTAAAACTGTTTCTTCCACACCTAACAAAAGTACAGGAGCCTTGTGTTCTCTGCCAATGTTTCCTGAAGATTGTTTTAAAGATGTTTTTCTGACTAGATTTTCATTTCAATGCACTGAGAAAGCAAATATTTCTCAAGGTTTATTTTTTAAAATATAACTCTCCTGAATATGAGCTGGAAAAAAACTGCTGCAATACACAGTAATTCTAGATATTGTCGCACAGATGCTGTATTTGGGAAGGCACAGAAAAACTCTGTGTATAGAAAATAGTATATAAAGAATTCTCTTGTGTAAGGTAAAGTCAATTTCATTTTGCTCAAGGAGTAAGCCTTTGAGTTCAGAGCCTTTGCTTATTCTTTCTGAAAGTTTTCTCTTTTTAATCTTAAACCACAAGAAATTACTGGTTTAATTTCTTTAATCCAGCCTGAAGAAGAGAAAGCTCAGGGGATCATACCAGGGTATACAAAAGTCAGAAGGGAGGAAGTAGAGTGTGGTGGGTGCTTGGCTACAAGAACATCAACCAGCTGCTCTCTTGTTCTGGAGTCCAGCTTTGAGGAGACTGAAACACTGTTACATCTTGTTACCCCTTTTTAATGTGGCAGAGGAAGAAAATAAGATGGAACTCATGGATTGAAGACAATTTAAAAGGAAAAGCAAAAACTGCACATAGAAACAAATATAAAAAAAATATTTTCATTCTCTATTTTTCATCAACACCAAGACATCCATCCACTTGTTAGGAAAGAAAGGCTTCTACATGAGTAGTAGTTTCTTGGGAAGAAAAATAACATAACCACAAAAGTCTCTGTATCGTCCTCTTTTCCCTCAACTTTTATGATTATGTTGTAGGCTATTATATAGTGTGTAGAGTACCACTTTGGTCAGTTTGGGTCAGCTGCCCCAGCTATGTCCCATCCCAACCTCTTATCCATCCCCAGCCTACTAGCTTTTGTGGGAGGGACAGGTTGGAGAGAGGTTGAAGTGAAAGTCTTGATGCTGTCCATTTAAGTATTCAGCAACAGACAAAACACTGGTATGTTACCAACACTGGTTTAGACACAAATGCAAAAACCAGCACCACAAAGGCTTCCAAGGCAACAGCTAACTCCATCCCAGCCAGACCCACCAAAAGATACAGAGACTGTGGTATCAGGGGCAGGACAGGAGGCAATGGTCAAAACATGAAACACAGGATGTTCTACCTGGACATAAAGATTTTTTTTTTTTAATTATTATTATTATTATTATTATGTTTGGGCAGCTAAGCAAAACTACAAGCTGTCCTTGGAGAAATGCAAAAGATGTCTAGACAAGTGTAAGAACTCAAAAACTTTCTCCATGAGTCTCTCAAAAGAGATTACTCTTTGTTCATGTACTTTGAATTAGATGCACTATAGAAACACAGACAAGATATTCTCAAGAGGTCAAAACAATAAAAAAAATTACTGCCAACTTCAGAAGATCAGAGAACATTGTCAAAAAGCTCAGAGCAGCATTCAGTCAACATAAAATATCCCACAGAGCACTAAATTAGCCCATTTCAACTTAGCCAGTTCCAAGCCCATCTGGTTTTAAGTTACCAAAAACTCTGAGGAGAGGGAGTTAGAAAAAGAAAGAAAGAAAATACATAGAAAAGAACAAGCAGAGCTACCACTCCTAGTCCTGGTGATGTTCACCTGATAGAAATTCCAAGAAGTGGTAAGGTCAAAAACATGTATTTGTCTCATGCAAATATTAAATATCCTTTGGCTTTCCTGGGCCCTTCTCCCAGGTGGGACTTCCATTCATCTGGCCACTCTGGGGTTCAATGGGGGTTCCAGAGGCAGGTGTGGAGCACTGATGGGCACTGCCAGGGCAGGATACAGGGATGGGAAGTGGGGTGTGCAGAATGGGGCATGGCCTTACCAGGGCAAGGCCTGGCCTGCCCCTTCCCCTCACACATGCACCCTGAATGTCTTCAGCCAGCAATCCCTCCGGACTCTCACATGTTCCTCAGAAACCTGCTCTGGGTGGCCCAGCTTGAGCAAAGGGGTTGAACAAGATGACCTCTGGAGGTCCTTTCCAACCTGAAACATTCTGCAATTCTGTCATGATATATAAAGGTAACTTATTTTAGTAGGCACTTCATTAATATATGTAGAATCTTCAATACAGCATACCAAAGGGGAATGTTATTCTCTATGACATATCATTACTTTATGTTACTTTATCTTAATTTGAAATAAAAAGATACAAGATTGTCCTAGGGTAACTTTATGATGCTTGTATCCCCAATCGTCTGTTCTGTTTGTGCTGTACATTGAGTCCTGTGCCTTTAAGACTGCCTTCTAAGAGCAAGGAGAAGCGCGGAGTTTGTTTGATACAGAACAGAGAATTACAATGACCAATCAATTAATCAAAACAATGTAACAATCAGGTACCTGCCTGTGTATCACATAAGTGTTGAATGGAATGAAAGAATTTTTGTGGGCTTGTTAGTATGTCAAGGTCACATTGGCAGATCTAATTTTTTGGTGGGTTGTTACCCTGGTTTTTCTGAGTTTTTTTATTAGCCTTTTGATTTTCATAAATGGAGTCAGATCTTTTAGTTACTGTAGAATATTAGAGCAGTTTTTTACCTTTCCCACAGAAGTAATATAAACAAATCCTTTGTTTTTCATTCTCTGTCTTTTGTTTGCATATTTCTAACCTGGAAACAATTGTAACTGACAATTGGTCTGGCCACTGAGGCTGAGGGGTGGAAACCTCAAAAAGCCAATCTTCTGCTACACCCAAAAATGTATAAAAAGTAAAAAAAAATAAACAAGGGGGTCTCTTCTCTCGGCTCTCTCAGCTGTGAGCTGGGATCAGAAGGACCTCTGCCTTGCGAAATCTCTTGTCTGCGTGTGACTGCTTTGTGGGTCTTGGTGACAGTGATGGGTTTTTTTGTGGTTTTTTTTTGTGGTTTTTTTAATTATTATTTTTTTTTTTTAATAGAAGTTTTCTACAGTTAATACATGAGTTAAACTCACATGGAAATATATAGGAAAAATGTTATGGAGAGATTAAAGGGAATTTTCTCCCTATACTAGTGAACACATGAAACACTTTCAGCTTGATTATATGGGATTTTTCCCTAATAAAAGCAGAATGAAATCCTTTCTTACTAAATATACTGACTTGATAAATGTAGAAAGTAAAACCATTCCAGTCTATTCTGTGAGTTACATCCAATTAAAAAAAAAAAAAAAAAAAAAAAGGAAAAATTATTGCTGTAATTCTGTAATTATTTTAAAAAGAAACCATACCAGATGTGAGCTGACATTATTATTAAAATCAAAGCAAAAAGTAATAAGAAAGCAAAGGAGGAAATACTTTTCAAAAGCACTCACAGATTCCTTAGCATAATGAGAAAAAAAGCCATCTTCAAAAATAGTGCATCAAATATGTCTTAAAATATGTCCTATGTTCATGAATATGAATATGAATATGAATATGAATACTCATCTACACATGATCTACAGTTTTAACTAAATCATTATTTATTAGTTTGGGTATTATCAGTTTTACTATTCTCTTACTGTAGGTATCTTACCATTTTACTAAGTAGCAGAATAGTCTGAGGCCTAGATGACATATCTTTCTATAAATTGTATTTTTCTTTTTTATTCTCTTTAAATACAAACCTACACTACTTTGTTTAGATAAAAGTCACAAAGTAAAATGATCATATTAGTGTTTTAATTCAGAACTGGAGAGTGCTTGTGAGTAGGATTTCCTTATCATCCCTTTTACTTAATTTTGGTGTTCGCTGTGGATTAACCGTGAATCCTGCAGACTTAATTCTCTTTCAAATGAAACCAAACTCAAGGAATTGCTATAGAACTGAATTTAATGTACAGCAACTGCTAAAGAGTTTTCAGTCCATGGTACCACAGTGGAAATACTCAGGGTAAAGGTGGCATAACACATACAAGGTGATGTCTACACAGCCTGTTAAAGGTAGATGATACCTTTAATATTTGAAAGCAATTTGTTTTGTTGCATTGAGTGCAATACAAGATGCTTCATAAGAGTCAAATTGGATTCTGAGAACAAAGTATGTAAACTTCTCTTCTTGATTTCTGCTGAAATAGAGCTATAATTTTCTGTAGAGAATTTAATTGATCATAATCAAGCAGAAAAAACATGAAAAATTTAAAAGGAACCCTGTTTATTACAGCTTAGTGTAATGAATATGGGCTTCTCACTACAGTAAAAGGTCTTTATTTTGACTATTCTACAGTACATGGAATCTCCACAGTATCTATGTAGGAGGAATGTAGTAGCTATGTAGGAGTAACCATCTGGACTATATGCTGTTCATCTACTCTAACATTTATCGATGAAAATATACATGCAACATAATGAAGTTGAAATAAGAAATACTGTTTGGCAGAATTTATGATAATATAATAAGGTCAAAGAAAAAAAAATCCAGTTTTGAATAACTTTACCACTGCAAAATGTTGGGAACGGGCAAATTTATCGAACAGGAGTCACTGCAAGTAATTAACTACTTTTTAGACTGTAACTTCTGTTTTAGGAGGATTCATTACTGTATTTGTGTTAAATGCTTGTGCAGCTCAAAAGAGTTTCTTTGTATTTGACCAGACAAAGACCTGATGATGTCCAAAAGTACCAGTGCCTTGAAGTTAAGACTACTGTCTCTTTGTATTGTGTCCTCAGAAAATATCAAGCACTTGTGAAAACAATGGTAACCTCAATTTCATTCTGAAATTCTGCTACTTTCAGATACAGATATTGCAGTGAATGTCACCACAGGAGCAGAAGACAACTTCTTCTCCTGGGTGATTATTTTATAATGGGGATCATAATTTCTATTACGATCTTTTTCATTACATCTTAACTGTTCTGTCTTGCTTGGCTGCATCCAAACACTTAATGAAAGTTGCAGCTGTTTTTGCATAAAAGAGCCTCACAACAAAGAGGGCTGGTTGCATGCCAGAGTTGAATGTATTCCAGACATTCAAAGACTGAATTCAAAGTCTTAAGGCTAATCTAAAAGTGCAGCTATGGAGTACATAATTAGTCAATAGACAGACAACAATAACTTTTTCCTTCCACCACCGCCCCCCCCCCCCCCCCCCCCCCTTAATTATTATGCACATTCATAAGGAATCTGTAGAAGACCTGGGAATAGAAAAAAAGACATTATTTTCTAAGTTTCTAGGCTACTTGTTTTGAAGTATCTCATTGACATTGCATTTGATCTGAATTCACAACCAACTCACATTGGCACCTGGATCAGAGTCTCCTTAACAGTTTTCACCTCAAAACATTCATAGCAAGTGAAACAAAGAAGAGAAAATGCACATAAACCAAAGGAAAAAGAATGAGAGAAGACAAGCTGAAAAATCTTGAAATTTTGAAGGAGAGCTCTATGAGGGTTTTTTTCCTGATTCTTACTTGCACAATGTAAAAATGTAAGCCTAAAAGACAGTGTATCACAGCTGCAAGATTCAGGTGTTTGTTTATTATGGCTTGTACTTAGAATTTCCCTACTAAGTAGCTTGTTTGCAAACATATTAACAAACACACAGAAGTTGCGAAAATCTGATTTTTGAAGAAGACCTACATTTGCATAAATCCCTAACGGATTGACAAAGGTTCATTATGAAGAATTTCAACTGAAAAAATTGGAAATGCAGTGAGTAGAAAAGCATATTTTATTCCAAAAAATCACTATAACCTGATTTGTGCCTTTAACTGTCATTTAAAAAGTCCTATGTATAAGAGAACCTTTTGTCTAAGTACTGTCATTCATATGCATGAATCGCTCTCTTTTCCAGCAAACATTTCCAACTAATTTTTGGTACCCTTGAATTATCTTCCTTAAATCATAATTTGATTTTTTTGTTTTGTTTTGTTTTGTTTTTGACTGATTTCAGGTGGAAAAGGATCCACATTATGTCCTCAACTGAAACATAATTTTAGATAGCAGTGTACAGATACTTCTACATAATTAATGCTGACAATACTTAGAGCAGTATACATGCATGGACAAATCAAGACCATCACCACAGTATACTCTAGAGGGTGATTTGTTCACTTTAGGGTGTTATACTCTAGGGTGGCTGATTTGTTGGTTTTAGGCTGTATATGGACTGAAGAACTCTTTGATATCTAAAAGTGGATGAGTTGAATTCATGATAATTAACAGAATGGGACATATGGGTATATATTTTGTACATTTACGTTGAATTAAAGCAGTAGGGAGCACTATGAATCAATAAGAATGCAACTATTCCCTTGTTATTGGCAAATGTACTAAGACTAATGATCCATTTCCCGAGTTTGGAAACTGAACTGTGAAAACAGAGTGGCTTCATATAAATAGAAAAGATTTTTAGGCATTCTAGACCTTTAAACCTGCCAATAATTAATTTGAGAGAGAGCCCTGAGCCAAAGCTATATGATGAATATTTTAAATAAAACATTTGAATTTTGGTGTCTAGGATCATGTCTTGTCATGGTTTTTACCACCAATGGCTGTAATGGCTGTAGTTATTATGTCATTTCCTTCAGCCAACATTCACAAGCTCAACTGAAATGATCACAATCACCTTCAAATCAGGTATGGAGCTTGCCACAGTTATTTTATACTCCTACAAACCCTAAAAGAATGCTGTGTTTTTGTCCATAATGAACTAATTCTTAAGTTTTTAAGTAGTCTATGAATCTTGAATTTAAAAAATTACTGCCCTTCTTAAAGTTTAATGAATATATGAAAAATATATCACCACCACCAAGAAGTTCTTCGAGTTATTGATCTGCATCATTAATTGTCTTTCTGGTTATCAAATAATAATGCCTTTGTCAATCAGGAAGTACAATAAATATTATAGTAAATAGTAGAAGCAACAGTAAATATTGTTATACAATTTTGTCAATAATTCTCTTTTGGATAAAACCTGGAAGGAAACTAACTCAAGTGGGAAGGGAATCCTTAGCAATCCAGCCTTATAACTAGTAATACAGATTGAATAACTACATTAGTAAAGGACATTGTACATATACATGTTGGGTTAATGACCTGTGAAGGATATAATTTTTTTTTAGTTTTTATTTTCAGATGCAGCTTAAGTCTATTTAATGTGAATAAGGGTTTCTACTCCAGTTTGCTTTCCCCTTTCTTCTCCAATTTAAACCTATTCATCCTATGTGTACTAAAAAAAACTCCAAAACATAAAGAATTGTTGTGGGAGCTCTAACATCATAACTATGACTGTTGTAATTTCATATATATTTATTTTCATTATTCCCAGGTAAGATTACTTTTTATCTAAGGTTTTTTTTTCTTTCTCCAACAAACAGATAATTTAATTATTTATAATCTCATTAGCATGCTTATTGATATTAAATACTAAATGTGCAAGCTATTTTTGTTGCTTGATGGTGATTTTCACATCTTTGATCATTTTTGTTCCCCTTTGCTTATTATCACAAGTTTGTAAGGCCCCAATTATCTTTAATTCAATGCCTCAAAAGCAGATCCTTTATTTCAGTGTTTTTACAACATGAAGAAGACAAGATACAAGAAAGCAAAACATGTTAGCCTATATTTCCACATCTATATGAGAAATAAAAAACAAAACAAAACAAAACGGGAATATCACTTTGAAATCCTTGTTTTTGGTAAGCATCTATTATCACCAAATAAATACATGGTTGTAATTTGTACTATGTTGTAGGGTTGGTTTGTTTTTTTGTTTTTTGGGGGTTTTGTTAGTGGTTGTTTGTTTTTTTAATGTCTGAAAGAGAGCCTTTCCAGAAACTTTAAAGTATTATATAAGTGTAATAAATAAATACAGAAATACAGAAATTTTAATTGTGATACTTAATTGATTCAAAATAACACCTTTCTTATTTAACTAAGTTTACTACTTAATTATTTAATTTTGTGATTTTTAATTATATACAGCTATTTCCATTTCTCTCTCTATGGCTTTTCCCAAAATGCTGCATGTTGCCTGAAGCTATTCCAATCTTCAGTGTAAGATTTTGACATTTTTAGGATGTGCTTATTAGACATTCAGGTGAGAGACTGCATTGCAACACATTCTGTTAGTCTCAGAAGTATTTTATGAACACTATTGTTATGCAACTTCTCTTTCCAGAATAAAAATTACTAAACTTGATAAGCCTACTAAAGACCTAAGCTGCATCTGAAAATAAAAACTAAAAAATTATATCCTTCACAGGTCAATAAACCAACATTTATATGTACAATGTCCTTTATTAATGTAGTTATTCAATCTGTATTACTAGTTATAAGGCTGGATTGCTAAGGATTCCCTTCCCATTTGAGTTAGTTTCCTTCCAGGTTTAAAGTGACATTAGATGATCTCTGAGCCCAGTGAAATGGAAGCTGATGGAGACTTCTCAGCAGTGTCTGTCTTTAGATCGTAAAATTCTTATCTGACAAAGTGGAAGAAAAAATGCAATCTTATGCTTAAGATGATATTTAGAGAGAGTGTATTTCAAAAATCAACACTGTGAAGTTACAATGCTAATCAAACACCAGGTACAGAAGGGACTGGATAAAGCTGTACAATTCTCTAATTAAAGGATAAGAAAATATTTACCTTGTGTTCAGTATTTATGATCACTATGCTGCGTTCAAACATAACAGACTTGTAACTTCAACACTCATTCAGCAACAAATTCTGGTATTTCCAAATGGTCGTGAACTGCTGCATCTGTGCAATGGAACACCACTCCAAGAAAGGATGTTATGCCACAACAGGAGAGGTAGAGAGCAGACATTTCATCAGATTTACTTACAGCATCTCCCAGTATTTAGCTTGAACCACACAATTCACTAATATGGCTATACCGCTTCTTGTAGCTGGTGCTGTATCTTCAAATTTTACCAAAGAATACATATAATATCATTCAACTAAGCAAATTCATTTATTAAGCAATATTTTGAATAAGATTAGAAAATTGATATTGTAACTTAAGAAGAATTTTAATATGTGCACTGCCCTTAAGGTCTAAAAAAGATGTTTTGTATTTTCATTATATTTTATAGTCACAAGTCATTTCTCTGCCTCCATTCTATGGATCCCTCTAGCCCCTTTCTCATTCTTCTGTCAATCCATTCTCCTCAGAAAAAACCCAATATTCAGCACTTCTGCCTGTTGCATATGAAAAATGTTCATCTCTTCTATTTCATCTCAGTTGTCAGTTATGGAAAAGCTTAGACAAAGCCTCTAAACTTTTCAAAATATCTAAAAATCTGAACAAAGACAAGACTTTGACATAAAATGAAGTAGTAAAATTAAACGTAAATCTACTGTTGAATGAATATTATTCAGAAACCAGTCATTTGGCTAAGTTGATATACTTTCACAGCTTTCACTTTCTCTCAGAAATAAAGGTTCACAGAAGGTAATTTATCACCATATATTTGTGTGATAATTGCTTCTTTTTATTCTGAATAAGTTTCTTCTTATTTTTTTTTTTTTTAATCTCTGTGGAAAAGAAAAAGAAAATAATTTTCTGAACATGCTAATTGTTAAAAGCTTTATCTTGCACAATCCTCATACTGGAGTAACTTAGAATTAGTAGTATACAGTAACGTATTTTCTGTGTTCTGAACAGCTGTTACGGTTGCAAATAAATATCTAGTCTTTAATAGAATCTGCAAAGCTGGAAAAAAACTCCAAGATTTTTGACCAAACACCATCATGCCAAATAAACCATAACACTAAGGCGCAGTAATTTCTTAAACTCTTCCAGGAATGGTGACTCTGCTCCTTCCCTGGGCAGCCTGTTCTAATTCTTGACAACCCACCAATGAAGAAATTCTTTGGATGTCCAACCTGAACCCCCCTTGGCACTGCTTGTGGCCATTTCCTCTTGTCCGATCACTAGTTGCCTGAGAGAAGAGGCTGAACCCCACCTGGCTACAGCCTCTTTTCTGGTAGTTGTAGAAAGTGAGAAAGTCTCCCCTGAGCCTCTTTTCCTTCAGTCTAAACACTCCCAGCTCCCTCAGCTGCTCCCCATATGACACACTATCTATATCCTTCTTCAGATCTGTTGCCCTTCTCTGCAAACACTCCAGCACCTCAATGTCCTTCTTGTAGAGAGAGACCCAGGACAGGACACAGATAGAAGATGTGGCCTCATCAATGTTGACTAAAGAGGAAGAAATCAGTTCCCTACTCCTGATGGTTGTGCTATTTCTGACACAAGCCAGGCTGCCACTGGCCGCCTTGGCCACCTGGGCACACACTGACCAATGTTTAGCCAGCTGTTGACCAACACCCTCAGGTCTTTTTCTGGTGAAGAGCTCTCAAACTGCTCTTCCCCAAGCCTGTGGTACTGCATGGGGTTGTCATGACCCAAGAGCAGGACAGGGCACTTCACCTTATTGAACCCCATGAGCCTTGGCTGATTGATCCAGTCTGTTGAAATCCCTCTGCAGAGCCCTGCTACACAACTCTCCCACCCAAATTAGCGCTGTCTGTGAGCTTACTGAGAGTGTACTTGATCCCCTCATCCAGATAATTCATAAAAGTTTTAACACTGGTTCCAGTGTTGGATGAGACTTGGGAAACCCCACCAGTGACCAGCCACCAACTGGATGCAGCACATTCACCACCACTCTCTGGGAAAGCCATCCAGCCAGTCTTTTACCCAGTAAAAAAGAGCACCTGTGCAAGCCATGGGCTGTAAGCTTTTTAGGAGAATGCCATGGGAGACAAAAGCTTTACTGAAGTCCAGGCAGAGAACATCCACAGCCTTTCCATCATGCACTAGGTTGGTCAGTTGGTCATAAAAAAGGCCAGGCTGGTCAGCAGGACATGCCCTTCTTTAACCCATGCTGGCTGGGCCTGATCCCTGGTTGGCCTGTACGTGTCGTGGAACTGCAGTCAAGATAATCTGTTGCATAGGCCTAGGCATTGAGGTCACAAGGACAGGTCTCTAATTACCCAGGTTTTTTATGTCCCATCCTTCATGTTAATTGAAGCAGAGTTAATTGAGAGCAGAGTTTCAATGAATATCACTATGGGAATTACTTACCATTTTACCATAGTGATATGTTGTAGACTTTATTATGAATATATGAAAATAAGGAAAAATCTACAAGCATCAACAGATTCAAATCTGGAACTGTTTGTGAGAAAGAAATCAGAAATAGCACAAATCCCCTAAATAGTTTGTCACTTCTATTTTCCTTTTCATATCATTATCAACTCAGCTTTTGCACAACTTCATGTAATAGCAGGTAGTGCAAAACATAGTTGTCTTCAAACTACAACCAAACATGAATGTTTGGTACAAGACCAACTACATCATAAAATTTATGTGGGCTAGAGAAATGTCTACAAGCCCAAGCACTTACTGATATTCTAATTAAAGAATTAAAATTAAAAAAGAATTTTTATTAGTACAGTTACAGTGATAGTAACAATTATAGACCAGCATATCCAATTTCTGGTCATTGCATTTAATGAATGAAATGAAAATTAAATGAATGAAGTTAAAACTGATCTAACTGAATAGTATCTGCCTGTTTCTTTGGTGTTATTCTTACCTTTCCATTTTTGTTGAACAAAGAAAAAAATCCAACAAAACAGAAGCCAAAACAATCTCAAACAAGCAAATAATTGAAGAACCCAACACCCACCTGCAGATGAGAAGCCATTTGTACTCCAAAGTTCTTTACTAGAAGGGAAATTATGTCATTCTCACTCCATTTTCTGTTGAAGTTCATGTATTCGCTAAAGCTCCCCTTTTCTTTATTAGTCCATAATCTACGGTTTCTATGTAACTGTTGTATGTTCTGTGGTATATGTGTGTTGGACATTGTTTCTTATTTTATCTCTAAAACCGGTCCCCAACTTCTAAGGTAGTATTTCTTTAATACTTATTAGTTGACCACTTCTTTATAGCCCTGGGGACTCTCTTCTTGTGCAGACTTTCAGAGTGTATATCCTTACATCATTACTCTAGAGTCATAGATAACTAATTTTTTCCCAGAACAAGTGCTTCTTTTTACTATCTCTCAGTAATAATATTAATAGAGCAGAATTTGTAGGCATTGACTACAAGAAACAAAAAAAAGTTACTATTACAGTAGGTATTAGAATTAAAAAAAAAAGCTAAACTGAACCTGAAATAAATTAGATAATATACAGTTAGATTTTTAACAACTATAGAGATTGCTGAAACTGTTTTAGGTAGGCCAAATTCAGACAAAGAAAGCAGGGTTAGTTAAAATTCCAGGCCTTTGTATACTTATTGCAAGACTGTGGCCTGTTAGTAATATGGTAACATAGTCTCTGTGCACTGGAGGACAGCAATTTTACATTTGTCCAATTGAATATGCAGTGATTAAGGGCTCTATTTCTCCTTTAAGAAAAGGCTGAAGAAAGGGGGAAACTGGTTTTTTTTTTTTCTGTTTTCAGAGAGAAGATCCCAAGATGCTGAATTGTAAGAATGCATTAAATTGTTGACAACCGAAATCAGCTCCTGACATTGAAAACACTGGAAGAGTTCCAACAACATAACCCATTTTCCTAATTGCTACAAAGCAACACAGCTCTGCTGCAATCAGTTAAGTGCAATGTTTGGCAGGAAATCAGAAAAAGAGGAAACACTCTTCCATACGTAAAGCCAAATTTTTGTTGAAACTTTAAGACTAATCAATGATTATTGACCTACATTTAGTTTTTATAGAACAAAAAGAAAATTTAAAAAAAATACATAGTATTAAAGGCTTTGCACTTTGCTTTTCATGATTGAAATTCTATTTTATAGGTCAATATATGCAGTATCTTACCTATGTTGGGTAATTACGTTTATTTTTCTTTATTGATCTCAAAAATTGTTTTTGCCAAGCAATCAAGTCTACATTTTCTTATATGACCACTGGTGAGTTATTTATAGCTGTGGGATCTCCTTTATAATCCTGTGCCTTCTTTTCCGTATTCTGTATGTTCCGTATATTCTGTATTTATATCTTATGTCTGCAGCTTTTTACACTCCACTGTGTCCCTTTCAAGACTGCTGTTGTTCTATGATATCTGTATTTATATTGCTACCACTGTTAGTGTGATAAATATTTCTTTCTATATAGCATAATTACTTTCTACTACCATCTATAGAAGAAATACGCCACATGATTATTTAAACCTAAATTAAAAGGAAGGAATTAAATAATAATGAACTGATAATAGACTGAGTAATAATTAGTAAACTGATGATATAGTTACACAAGCTCATTTTATTCAGCAGGCTAAGATTAAGACAGAAAAAAATGGAAAAATATTCAAGCCTTGAAAAGTTGAACAAAACTTATTTCTTGCTAACACTGGTTCCTGCCCAGTATATTATTCTTAATATTCAAAGACAGTCTACAGGATTGTTGGTAGTTCACAAGTTTGTAGAACACATTTTCTAAGGTGTAACCCATCACATAAGTCTGTGGATAGCTTACCTACTTAATAGTCCTCCAACTAAAAGTTCTGACCTTGTATCTCAGAACTGTTGCCTGTGGTTCTGTGATGGTTAAGCCTTGGTTGAATGCTTGTTTCCTACCACACTGCTCTAGCACTGTGATCCTGTGCAGGACAAAGAAGAAGAAAATAACATGACAATAAACACTTGTGGATCAAGATAAAGGCAGTTTCATAAAGCAAAAGCAAGGCTGAATGCACAAAGCAAAGAAAAAAACTCAAAATATTTTATTCTCTACTTCTTATCATCAAACAATGTCCGGTGCTTCCAGGGAAGCAGGGCTTAGCATGCATAGCAGTTTCTCTAGAAGACAAATGTCATAATAATGAACTATTTCCTTCCTCCTCTTTTTTCTTAACTTGTATGTCTGAGCAGATCTTGTACAGTATGGAATATCCTTTTTTTGTCAGTTTGGGACAATGATATCACCCCAAACTCTACTGGTGGGAGGTGGAATGTTGGAGAGACAGCACTGATGCCATGGGAGCACTTCTCAGCAGTACTCGAAACACTGATGTGTTACCGACACCTTTCTAGATACAGCACAGAGTTAGGAGGGTGCCATGGAGAAAATTAACTCAATCTCAGCCAGACTAAATAGAGCCTCACATGTTCAAGCTCTGCAGTAATAAGAACTTCAACAGTTACAGGTGAATAATTATCATGCTGTGTTCACAAAAAAAATTCTAGTACTTTGGGATACTGCAGAAGTTTGTAATTCACTCCCACTTCATGTTGGATTCACATACTGCAAACTGTATTTCAAAGCTTTTCAGACTCCCAGAAATAACTAGGTCCTGACCCACAACTGTTGAGAAGAAGAGTAGTGATTTCATGAAGTGATTTTAAGAGCAATTACTGGAGGAAAGTTCCCTGGGTCATGCTGGTTCTATAAAATCTAAAGGAAATAAAACATAAGAATTCCTTCAAATCCTCTGCATTTCTGGTGCAATCTCATAAGTTCAGTGGCCAAACTGCAGGCTCTTTTCATGTATCACAATTTCAACTTCTGTTTTATGTTGGCTTTACAATCTTATTTAGCTGTCACCTATTCATGAGTGTTACTACACAGAAGTAAATTAATATCTTCCCTGAAAACTAAAATGGTAAATTAACATCCTACAGAACCTCCAGTTAAGCACACTTAACAAGATACAGATCTATTCAGGCCCCAAATACATAAAAACATGATAAATTTGTAACACCTTTTCCAAAAATCTTCAAAGACCCTTGTTTGAATTCAATCTTTAATTGAATCACTCTCAGAATTGGAACAAACCACAATTGCCTTTGTGTGAATACTATGTCAGCTAAGGGGGAGTAACATTACTTTAACACTTCTTACAAAGGTAATGTTATTGACATAGTGTTTAGGGACTGGTATGTATTATAATGCTGATAATTTTTCTTTTATGCTGCTTGTAATAGTAAAGATATTGCTGCCAGAAGTAGAAAGTATATCTTCAAAACAAGAGAAAGAAGAGAATCTAAATCTGTCTAGAGCTGTGAATCTGACCTTAAAGTAGAGCCCAAGCCAGAGTAGGCACTATGACTCTGTAAAGTCAAAATATTAATAAGAATGTTAAGACAACTGAAAACTGAAAACTGAAAACTAGGTCTCAAGGAGATTAATTTCTACAGACGTGGGTTTCTCACGGAAGCAGATGACTACACAGGAGTACTTCTAGAACACTTCTGTATTTACAAACTTTTGTATAATTGCATTATACAAAAACACAGATTAAAGCTTTTGTATCTGCTGAAGAGTATTCTAACAAAAAATGTGTACTTTTCTTCTTACCAGAAGAAAAAACACACTTTTTGAATAGGATAAGAGAAAGTCATTCTCCATTTTCTTCCTGTAAAGCTTTGCAGTGTTGCATAAGGAAAAGAATCTAGATTCATAGAGCAAAGGAAAGAATGACTGTGTCTAACGGTACCCTTCTGACTCTGACACTCATTTAAAAGAATCCCTTGAATAATGTAGCATTAAGATAAAATGGGAATTAATAGGATGTTATCAGTTCCATAAATAGAATGCAAATCACAAAGGAATTCCTGAACACTAGGTCATATGTTCCTGTTTCACTGTCTTGAAGGAGACCTCCTTTTCTTCTGAATCTATTTTTCCTATTCCAGATACAGTAGTATCATCTATATTTAAGTTGAATTTCTTTATGAAGACTATTCTCTAAGCAGTTCAGAAAAGTCTGTTTTCTAGGGAGTAAGAAACATTCTGTGTTTTTAATATGATTATTAGACTAATCAGTTTCATTCAAGAGTGAAAGGAACCAAATGGCCTACAGCAACATGTGCCTAGCTCCTCACATAGCTAAGAGGACTATATACATACACTAAACCAAACTTCTTTAGGACTTTTGAAATTGCAGGGTATAAAGACAGATGTTTGCTAGGCTTAGATGTAGCAATAGGCATAAATAGCAACCAGGAAGAGGTTTTCCAATGTTTCTGTAAATGTTCCACTTCAGCTGTTCATTTTCTACTTTATAGATGTCCTTTTGTTCCTGTTTTTCTTTTATCACAGACCACTTTTTAATGTACATAAATACTTCAAAAGACAAAATTTAAAACTATTGATTTACAGTGATTTATCTACAGAACCTTATAGTTTTCTAACCCAAATCTCACACCAGAATGACTTTTTAAAACTGTTTACTGAAAGAGAATTCTAGTTTCCATGATTTCCCAGTATCCGTTCTTAATAGATGATGAAAGATTTAATATATTTTTGTAGCTCAAAATTTATAAAACAAACAAACAAGCATAAACAACAAGTAAACTAGTAAAATTGCATGAAATTTCACTGAAGCACAATTTCTCTACTTTCCTATAGACAAAACCCCACCCTTTTAGTGAACATTGTGTTTTATAATAAAACTGGTACTAGAAAAAACAAAATGATAGAAGTTATTTATATTTCAATATGACATTCTCCTAGAGGAAAATCGGGGCTAAAAACCACCACAGCAGGAAATTTTGTGTGAAAAAAATGTAAACTGTACTTTTGTAAAGAGGCTAAACACAGTAGGTAAGTACCTTTACAGGAATCCCTTTGGAAAAGGTATCTTATTGCTAAGTGCAAAACTGAATAAAAAGTTAGGCTAATGGAACAACTTATGGATTTTTTTTTTCCCTCTAGAACTGCAATATGAATTAACCAGCATACAAGAAATTTTGACTTCCTTATATGAAAGGAAAGCTAAGCAGATAAACTGCTCAAAAGTATTTCTACTTGTTCAACACAGTACTTTGATTCTCTCCCATACTACCACAATGTTTGGTCTCCAAAGTATCATGGAACAAGCATTTTTTCTATATCAAAGGCCTAAGCAAATAACAAGGCTCTGACAGTGGCATTACATTAGATCTTGAAAAGTTTTCCTTATACCATCAAACTCCTCTGTCTTTGAAACCTTGAAAAAAACAGAGCAACTCCCCCTCCAAAATCAAAAAAACACAAATAAAAAGAAATAATTTTTAGGTGTCAAGTACCATTCATAGGTATAGGCCTAGAAATTACAGAATTAATTACTGCAGGAAATCATTATATCACAGTTTATTATAAAGAAACCTGACAAAATTAGCCAGAAGTCCACTTGAGACATGAGTTACTTTTCATCATTTTAGTTTTCTTCAGAAAACATATTAAAGCCTGCTAGAAAGTTGTAGAAATAGTAGTTTAAGGAACTGGAGTTGAAAACAAAATGTTAAATTGCTTTAAAGCATATTTGTAGTTCTCATGAATAAAGTATCAGCTTTAAAAAGCAAAGCAAAAAATAACAGAGCAGAAAGGCAAAGGCTTGATGGTAGAAAAAAAAAATAGCATTTCCGTCTGAACAGATGTTTCTTTGAAAGCTTGTTCTCAACATTTTGAGAATTTCAGTCAATGAAAATATGGATTTTGCTTAATCAGGTGATTTTTGTCACAAAAATATAAAATTAAGAAAATAGCCTGCAGCTGAATTATATGTAGCTAGATTTACAAAAAGGCTTGTTCGTTAAAAGAACAAGAATATACAATGAAGTTAATAGTTTCAAACATGAGAAATGCTTTTAGGGCCAGTTTTAATTTCAAGCTAGGCCATCAAAGTAAACTGAGGCCATGAAGAGATCCACCCCCCAAAAAAACCCCAAAAAAACAAAAAAAAGAACAACAAAACCCAAAACACACACACACACACACACACACACACACCCACCCCACCCCAACCCAAACAAACAAACAACAAAAAACCAAAACCAACCAACCAACCAACCAAAAACCACAAAAAAACCCCCCCACCAATCCACACAAAAACCCAGGTAGAGAGATTTGTTTATAATAAAGCAGGAAAGGTTCCTGTGTGGTGGTGTGAGAATTGTTTTTATTAAGTTATTAAGTTATTTTTGTAAGATTTTTAAGTTATTTTTATAATGGTTTAGTTCACTGTATACCCCTGTGTTCTGCATTGGTTTTCCCTTCTGCATTGGTTGTTTTGTCTATTGTAAAACCAGACGTTTTCTGTCATTCATCCCTTCCCTGCACCTGTCGCTGTCAATCCCCCCGCCCCGCCCCCCCCCCCCTCCCCCCGTGGTCGCCCTGTCTATCACTTGGAGACCCTTCCCTGGCTTCTAGAAAACTCCGGGAGGGGTGCCGAGTGATAGGCTGGGGCCCGGGAGACCCCCTCCCATCATTTTGTGGTTGGTCCCCAGTTCCATGGTTCACACCCCCGGTTAACCCCCCGATTTCTGTGACTGGCTGACCGGTTGTCGCCACCCCTGTTTCCACCCCCCCTTAAAAACTGCTGCGCACCTGCCCTCAGGGTCTCTCCTGGGCAGCAGGTGCAGAGCCCCGCGCTTCCTCTGCCTCAATAAACCTACATTACATCCTGCTCGGGAGAGTCCGCCTTTCATTCAGTTGCTGAGGTCGCTTACATCATCTACGTGCCCGTCGCTGAGGGTGGGATCCAAGCTCCCACAGAGAGGAAGCGGCGCGCTTCCTCCGCCGCTCCGATCATACCACGTTGCTACAGTGAAACTCTGAGCTAGCCTGTGGTCGCGCGGGTCAGCGTGAACTGGGCACGGTGACATTCCTGCCCAAAGATCACTGAACAAGGGTCTACATTTAAGATCACAGAACTCATACAATCACATGATTGTTAAGTTGGAAGGAACCTCTGGAGTTTATCTGGCCCACAACTTCAGTGGGCTCAAGCAGTGTTTCCTAGAGCCAGGAACATATCCAGATGCCTTTTGAAAATCTCCAAGCCTGGAGATTCCAAACCTCCCTGGGCAAACTGCCAGTGCTCAGTCATCCCCACAACAAAAAAGCATTTTCTGATATTCAGACAGAACCTCCCATGTCTCAGCTTGTACCCCGGGCCCACTCAAAAGAGCCTGTCTAGGTCTTATTTGCACCCTCCCTTCATGTATTGATATATATTGATGAGACTTCCCCTCCAGCTTTCTTCTCTCCAGGCTAAATAGTTCCACTTCTCTCAGCCTTTCCTCAGGGGAGAGATGTTCCAGGCCCTTCAGTATCTTAGAGGTTCTGACCTGGACCCAGCACTCTGGATGCATCAGGGCTGCTCTCTCACCACCCTTGATCTGCTGAACACTCCTAATGCAGGTCAGGATACTGTTAACCTCCTTTGCAGCAAGGACACATTGCTGGCATAACATTCTGTCCGGTGAAACAAAATGAAATCTAGACCTAGTTGCAGCAGAAGTTACTTTTGATAAACATTTTCTGAAAATAAACTTTGAAAGCTTTTATAGATTTATCATGTAGAAAGAAGGATTTTGACTACAGGAATTATTCTGATATAACCTAAGATAAATAGATTTTTCTTTTTATAACTCCATCAGGTTGTTAGCCTATAGTCTTGATGCAATTTCCCAAAAATTTTTTCTCTTCTATTTCCAGATGATGATCACCAGTGTAAACTTTTTTTTAAACTAATTTTTAAGTCCCTGGACAAGCTGGAATGGTTTTAAACTAAAATAAGCTATATTTAGATATGGTGTTAGAAGGAAATTCTTCAGTGTGAGGGTGGTGAGGCACTGGAACAGGCTCCCCAGAGATGGTGTGAATGCTCCTTCCCTGGAAGTGTTCAAAGCCATGTTTGGTGGGTCCCTGAGCAACTTGATTTAATGGGTGGCATCTCTTTTTGTGGCAGGGGGCTGGAAAGTAGAAGATCTTTAAAATCCCTTCTAACCCAAATCATTCTATGATTCTATGGTGAGTGTTGTTAAGCTTAATATGGTTTTAGATATCATAGAGAGATTATGTCCTGTAAATTGATTCTTGTCTCTTCATAATGTTGATAGCATTTGATGATTTTAATGAATGAATCCCACTTGTGGGAAACAATTTACTTTTAAGTGCCAATATTTTCCCTTTGTTGGAGATTTGGTACTCTACTGATGACTGTTTTTGGTGTAATTTCATGTATGTACTATTGGTATCCATTAACATCTACAGAAATATTTAGGAGACTTTCCAGGGATTGTAATGGGAACTTGATCCATCCCTTTGTAGCTAGAATAACAACCTACGGGTAGGTATTCAACAGTTTAAAATAGGACTATGAGCTCTGGGAAACAGTTTTCAATCCCCTATCTCATCCAAGTGTTATTAACACAGGGATTCTAGGTCAACATTAAACTGAATATGGTTCTCTTGCTGTGATCTGAAATTCTCTAGGTAAACTCTGCCTGAGCCACACTTCTCCACGTCTATCTTTCTGTTCACATTTTTACCTGGCTGATCACTGACAAAGAAAAGGGACAATGAAAAGCTCAGATCTCAGTCTCTGTGACTCAGGGGCTGATCAAACCACCTGCTAGCTGAATGAAGTGGCACACACGTATGAAGACAGGAGTTTCTAGTCTACTTTACTGGAATATTTAGGCCAAAGGCTTTGGAGATACAATGTTTCCAAAGACATTTTTGGCAGCAGCAGCTTCAAGACATTTTTCAGCTGCCTACATGTATGTTAGAACCGCCTATTCTACTGTTTTCCCTGTAGGTTTGTCCTACAAGGAAGATTAATTAATTAAGTTTTCCTCCCCTCCAATGTTATGCTTCAGTCAAATCATTCCTTATTGCACAGAGGCTGTCCTACACTTCTTCAGTTCTCAAACAATATACAGAAAAAAGTGGTAAACAATCTTTTTTTGTTTGGTTGGTTTGTTTTGTTTTAATTCTTTTAATACATTAGCTATGGTTTTCCATTTTGTTACAAAGGATCATTTTTAAGATCTTACCATTCTGCTTTCCTGATCTTAAAAATTTAATTTGAAAAACATTCAGTCATTTCTTTCAAAAATAATGTGTACAAATAGAGAATACAATACAGGTTAATTACCTTGAATAATAACTCCAACAATATCCAAGATTTTTTTCTGGTTTTGGCCTGAGAGAAAACACATATCTCTAAATATGATAATTAATTACAATATCTCTGTGTGATTTATCATGACTTTTTTCTTCAGAAAAAAAAATCAACTAGAATAAAAATATATGAACATTAATTTCTCAAAAATCATGGTCTATAGCTCTATATGAGGCCTTTAATAGCTATTACCATCCACTTGGCACCATAACCCTTTTTAAGATGCTGTAGAAGGCAGACCTACAGGTAAAGAGCCTGGCACCGTCATGCAAAACTTTTAGGTCCTTATGTTTTTCTTTTAGCCTCATCTTTGTCTTGAGGACTTTGGAGGATAGATAAAAGAAAAAGTTTTTCAACTCTATGTTTCATCACAGTTATATATAATAAAACAATTATTTGAGTAATTGCGTCTCGAATTACTTTCAAAATCTTTCTGTAAACTATGGAAAATGAGTGAATATGAAATAGAATACTTTTCAGATCACTATTTCAAGTAAGAAATCAGGACAAACATGATTGTGAAAAAACCATAGAATTGCAAATACTGTTTATCAGTTCCTGTTTGATATTTTTTATTTCTTAAAAAAGACTTAATTCAAAATGAAAGAAAAAGGGGACATATTTTATCAGAAGTTGCCTAAATTTAATTTAAAAATATTTTAGAGATTTAAAGTTTAAATAATCAGTTTTAAATGCCTATATGCCTACTCACTCACTCCTTTTTCTCCCTCTTTCTCCCTCTTTCCCCCAGCATTTATTGCTGAGCATGACATCATCTGGTATGGAATGCCAATGTGGGTTAGCTGTCCCAGCTGTCTCCTTCCAGCCCCTTGTTCAACCTGACCTTACTTTTGGCTGGGGACTAGGGACTAGGGCAGAGGAGAGAATATTTCACAAGAATTACTCAACAATAGCCAAATTATTGGAATTTTACCAACATTGTTTAAGCCAAAAATCCAAAACTCATCATCATAAGGGCTGATATGAAGAAAATTAACTTAATCTCAGACACAGTGTACATAAGGATGTGGCAGCCATTACTGAGCTGAACTAAAAAACTACAGAATCTTCTAGCAAAGATTTGAACCCTTCTGTTTGTTTATCCATTCACTGTGTTCCATCATAAAGAAAACTTGGTGAAAATATCTCTAAATAAATGAATTCTTAGACTCATAAATTGAAGGCTTCAAAGATCTGCAGCATATAGTCTGCAAAACTGTATGTTGAATAAAGTTTTAAAACAAAGTTATGAATACAGAGTTCTACATCCTGGATTTCTTCATTAGCTTTAGAGGAAACGTGTAGGAGTATAAAGATCCATGCTGTGTGCACTGAGGAATTGAGTCGGGCTTAAGGAACCACAAAATAAAATCAATATAAATACAAGTTCTGAAAAAATGAAACAATAATAATTGAGAAGTAGATTTTAAATTTGATTTGCGTACATACTATATGGTCATTGAAGAGCTTTAGCTGCTTTCCTTTTTTCTTTTAAATTCAGTGAAGCAGGAAAAGTCTGCTTTTTGTAGGAAGAGAGGAAAATAAGATTCACTATCTTGAATAATAACATATGCTTCAATAATAATTTATTTTTTACTCTGTCTCAACTAATTCACAGAAGCTGTTGGGTGAGAAACAGCCACTAATGGAATGTACATTATATACCAGCAATACTGTAAGCATTTCCAAAATAAACAGTGCATTTGACATCAAAGTCATAGGGAACAATTTGTGACTAAGAGCTATGTAATAAACTCAGTTAAAGAAGAATGCAGAGAATACTTTTCAGAACATCTGAAGAATTCGAAAACTCTTTCAGAAAACCTTTGCCTGATATTCAGTTATCATTGTGGGCTTTTGAAAGCACTGAAATAAGTTCATTGCTTTTTCTTTGAAATAAATCCTGTATGTGAAAGCTTCCAGAACTACAAAATTTAGAAAAAAATCCCCAAAGTTAAGAAATGGAGACACTTTCCCTCAACAACTCTCCAATTTTTGTATGATTTAACAATAATAATAATTTAAAAATCCTGAACTTGTAACATCTTGAGCATTCATATACATCTCTTTCACAGGTCTGTGAAAACAAGAAAGTAAGAATTGAACACACTTTTTGTAGGATTTTGTTTTAGATGTGGACTGGTATGTTAAATTTGGTAGCAAGAATAAGGAAACATTTCTTTCTAGAAGACAATTCTGTGTCTGCTGCCTACCTCTCAGTACTTTCGTTGAAACAATGAGGGTGTGGTTGGTTTTTTTTTTTTTTTTTTTTTTTTTTTTTTTTCCCTGTTGGTTTGGTGTTTTTTTTTTTTTTTTTTTTTTTTTTTTTTTTTTTTTTTTTGTGCAGAAGCGGGATTTGATTGGTTTTGTGGTTTTTTAGATTACTTGTCGTTATTTTCAAACTCTAATGCTCCACATCCTCTTGAAGAGAAGAATCATGTCATGTAAAAAGTTGGACAAGAAAGCCCTTTTATCAAGACATTTTCTATCAAAAGAGGAATTAACTCTTGTAATCAGGTAATTGGTTGCAGTGCCTCTAAGAATGGAATCATATAATCATTCTGACATAATCTAGAGTTTATTTATTAAATATTTTTAGTATAGTGCTGGATAGCAATATCTAGGCAGGTAAGTTAATCCTACATCTACATACCACATCCTACAGCCACATCCCTGCCCTTCCAGTCCAGGTTAGACTGGCAGAACAGATCCAGGAGCTCAGGGCACTCATGCTGGCTGGATTTCTATCTGGTGGCCTGGTCTCTGTGTGAAGCTGTTCCATGTTGGGCTCAGCCTTTAACATGGTGTCTGAGGGGCACACCTGGTGTGTTGATCTCAACCCGTATCGGGCAACTGCCTCTATTATATTATAAACATCAGTACAAGATGATACTGCCCTTGCTAATCCAGTAGCCTGAGACCAATTTCTTACTTGCTCTATATCCAACAACAATTAGAAGTTGTCACAGTTTTCACCAGGGTTCCTCTCACCCACTAGTTTTCAGCCTCAAACATATTACAAATATGTGAAGTGAACAAAAATTACATAACATAAAAAAAGGTATCTATTAGTTCTTTGTATTCCAACTCATCTTGAGTTAATTTATTCAGACCTGAAGTCCCTTATTTGATCAGTGATTTAGGGTAGATTTCATACCATATCAATGTTTAAAATGAAATTTTCTACAGATTTTTTAATGAAAATAAGCCAGCTAACTGGTCAAGACATTACACATAGAGGTAGTTGCAAATTTTTATGCAGCTAGTTTCATAAGAAACCTTCGTAGCCTAGTCCTATTACATAACTGGTAAAAAAAATCAGGCAGAAGTATTCACCTTTTTTTTTTTTTTTTTGTCCCAAAACTGTCAGCTATGAGGAAAAATAAGAAATTACATGTGTAAACAAAATCAATGTAGGCAAAAATAACCTTTGATTGCTTGTGGTCAGTTCTTCAGTTTGGGGCTGGAGCCTTCACCACATCACTTGATGTCTATTTTCCCCTCACCACATCACTTCATGTCTATTTACCCTTTGTGATGTACTGTCAGTGTCCTGCTACCTGAATGTGACAAGTATGCAATGCTACATTTTGAGGCTGCCTAAGTTTTGAACACTTCTCAACAGCAAGTGCTTTCATGTTTAAGACCATTAGGAAAAAAACCCAAACAAACTAACATATCAGTTATGCATTAGTTAGTTTATATATTGCAAAAGAAAAGGGAAGTAGTAGGTATGAGGTGTGATAGGCGCTCCATGTGATACTGAAGGAAGAAATAAGACCAGTTCCGTAAACCTCATCCTGAATGAAGGGGAAGTAAGAAAATGCAGCACTATTTCTCAGTATTAAACAACAGATTTTATAACAGAAGTATCCCAAATATAGGCAAGCTTTTGGTCTTGATTGTTTTGAGTAGTTGGTTCACTGCTCTACTTAGTTTTCCAATTTCATAGGAGCTTCATTTTCTAATAAATGATTTCGAAGTTCTGTAGATTGTTAAGAAAGTGCTGATCTAACTCAAATTCTGCAATAAAATTACATGTAATTCGGAAAGTTTTATATACATAAAGAACCCCAGTTAGCTATGACAGAAAATATGTGTCTTCACCTAAAACTAAAAATTTCATATTTGTGGCTAATTTATTTTATGGTTTTACCCACAGAATAGTTGTCAGATCTGTTTTGTTTTCATGAGTCTACAGACTAATTGAGATTTCTCTTAACTTTCCAGTTTGTTAAACTCAACATGTAGTTTGACTTCACAAAGGCTCATTATTATAGCTTAAGTTTCTATATGTATTTGAATACTCACTAAATATAGTTACATCTTATATGTCAGAGCCATTTCAAAAATTATATTTTTTTCCGCACTAATTTTCAAAGTGTATTTCTTTCCCAGTTCTTTGATTCATACTTGTATCCAATTATGTTCAAAAATATATTTATATTACTGATTTAAATTCTAAAAAAGTCTGTGACACTAAAACATAGGCTTTTGAGAGCAGAAGTCATATTTACTTCTAGAATATGTATTCTCACCTATAATAAATCTCATTTTAATACTTCATTATATTTAATATAGCAAAAATAATTTTAAAAATTTCCAGACATCTTTAATATTAGTGCAAGTCAATTTTACAGACATAATGACATTGAAAGACAGAAATTTTATCCTGTAATACTCAATAACATAAAAGAGATGCAGTCACCTTGTTGTCAACATGCTTATGGCCATTGTAGCAAATAACAGGTATTTTTCTCTCTCTTGCAAGATATATATGAATGATTTAGGAATGATTTAAACATCACTTATTTCCAAGATTATTAAGTGTTTGGACTGTCAGAAATTCAAAAAACAAACAAAAAACCCCCAGGTAATCCTACCTTTGGTGGCATGCTGCTCCAGCTCCTCTTCAACACATGCAGGCTCCCTAAATAAGTCAGCAAAGTAATTTTTCCATCTTAAGTATGCTAAATCTTCCCGAAAGCTTTCCAGTTCTCAGCTTCTCCTTTTTATAATCCACACTTCTGGCAGTGTGCAGATTTTAAATGACTTTGTGATATTGCTTGTATTCACAGTAATAACTCTTCACATCCGCTTTAAGTATTATGGGATTTCATCACTTACTTATGTGTAAAATCTCTTGCAAAAGAGGAAAAAAAAAAAAAAAGAGCTCTCAGAAACTTTACCTTGAAGGTCTCTCCCTGCTGGCTGTAAGTTTTATCTGCTACCATGAACTATCTTGAAGTCATCTACTGTAAACTACAGACAAAAGTAAAATCTCTTTGCCAAGTACTTTGAGACTTGTTATAACATTAAAGTAAGTTTTCTGGTACAGGATCAATCCATTTAGTCCAATTGATTCTGGGTTCAGCTAAAGGTGTATCACAATCATCTTTATGTGCTCTATGTTTTGTTTACACAAAAAATTACATAGCATGTCAATTTATGCTTTTACCTAGACAGTTACTTTGATTATTATTGCTTAAATACTATCAGAGTGAAGAAAAAATTCTGCATATGAAAGTCACCACTGAGTGAAGTTCTACACTGAAAGACATTGAACAGACACTCAGATTTACTGAGAAAGATACTCATCTGCTTTCTCTGCATTAGAAGCGTCACAGAGATAAATACAGAAACAGAATGGTTTGTACTTTTTGATAAATGCAAACCTTTTATAAACATGTAATAAATCCATCAAGAAACAGATCAATCATGATACATTCCAATGACTATATTGATTTGTTTGGACTAAAAATGACAAGTAAAACACTGATGAGACCAGTGAAATGAAATAAAATATCAAATGCTGCTTTTACTTACTTTGTGCATAGAATGTTCTGAGTCAAAAACATTATGCTATACACCACTGAATGGAGAAAAAATACTTTCAGCACAAAATACTGAGAATGGATAGCTGAACAGAGAAAGCAGAGCTGCTTAATTACTAGAAACCAGTGTTGAATCCCTATCAAGGAGTCTTGAAAGCAGAATAATATGCTTTTAAGTTCAAGGACAAGTAGTAACAAATTATGTCAATCCAAATACTGATCTACTTCAGCCCCTCGGCATCTTCTGTTTTACTTTGGTTTCTAAATGAAGACACAAACACCTGTTCTTGCAGCAGGTGGTATTTGTTTATTATAGCTCTTCCTGCTGAGTTTTAATCAGCCTGCAGCTGCAAAATCCAGACTAAGGAATGGTTATACCAGATTTTCATATATAAGCAGTAGTGGTCCAGAGAAAATTTTTCATACTTCATTTCCATCATATGTTACCAATCATATAATTTCTTTCTCACACTCCAAGTTTTTAATTAAAGCATAAATTCATGTATAATGCTAGTAAAAGAAGTTTTGAACATTGTGCCCTGAGGGTGTTATTTGATTATATTCTTTTATTGCAAAGTCTCCAATTTTTGGAAGAGGATTCTCAAACTTCTGCCAATTTGTACCCCTGCCATTCTTTACTGGGAGAATCAAGAAGCTTAAAAAAAAAAAAAAAGTCAAGGGACAAATTAACAACATGTAAATCCCGCTATTCAAATGCAATTGAAATAAGAAAAAGGTACTTATGAGACAGGAGAAGTAGGGTAAAACTTTCTATTCCAAATGGGAACATTACTAGGAGTGTTTTCCCATGTATTGAGATGTGTTTTAATGTTTTCATCCTTATTAAACAGTGCCTTCTATTCATGAAGAGTATGCAATATAACTGAATTATAAATTATTTATTAATAAATATATTAATAATATATTAATTATTATTCATTAATCAAATAAAGTAATGGGCTTCAGACAGTAAGATTTTTGCAAAGTGTTATATTAATTTTTCTTAGTATTAAAGCAACAAGTATTCAATGAGGCTTACAGAATACAAGAATTTGTTTTAAATAAAGGAAGATAAGGGTCAAAAAAAGTGAGATTTTGTTGTATGGAATGACAGAGTTGCTTCAGTGTAACTAGAGTGAAGCCAAATTGGATAGTGAAACTCTGGAAGATGTTGCTCAGAGAGGTGATAGATGCCCCATCCCTGGAAACATTCAGGATCTAGTTGGATGGGGCTCTAAACCGCCTGGTCTAGTGCAAAGTGTAACTCAGATGATTTGATTTTAGGTTGGTTTAGGTCCTCATAGGGTCACAGCTCATTCCAGGAGCCTGTTCCAGCAGAGATACTCCATGGGGTCACAGCTTCCCTTGGGACAAATCTGCCCCTAGGAGAGCAACTTATGTCACTGTCGCCTGCACTGCAGGCTGCAGGGGAGTTTCACGTCCTGGGCTGGGAGCACCTCCTCCTTCTGCTCTGACATTGGTGTCAGCAGAGCTGCTTCTCTCACATCTCACTCTCTCCCAGCTACTGTTGCACAGAATTTTTTCTCCTTCCTTGAATAGGTTTTTGCTGAGGTGCTACCAACTGATTGACTCAGCTTTGCATAGTGGTGGATCTGTCCTGGAGCCAGCTGGAACTGACTCTGTTTAACATGGGGGAAAGTTTCTAGCATGTTCTCACAGACACCATCCCCAAAGACCCCCTACCAGCTACCAAAATTTTGCTACTTAAAACCAATACAAGGGATGTATGACACAGTGTGTGCCAATATTTGACCTGAAATAAACTCTGAAAAGCTAATTTTTCAATTGAAGTGGGAGCTTTTTTAGTTTGTGTTAATGCAGCATCATGATTACAGCATCTTGGTACATAGAAATATAAATATCTTTATTAGATTGAAGTTCTGTTGCTTCCTGAGATTTCCACTCCTATTTTGACACTGTGTTTTCCCTGAAGTCAAGAGTTGGGAGTTTTGCTTTGTTGGCACTTTTTTTTTTAAAAGTAATTTTTCTTCTTTAATTATATTTCTATGTAATGAAGAATTGTAATTCTGAGCCCCTGACCATCACAATTACTGTATGAGAGAGCAAGTAAGGAATAGGTGTGTGGTTCTTAATTAGACAATAAATTAGGACAAGTGCTCTCAAGTACACAGTCATTTCAAGCATCTCTTGAGAGAAGAATTTCAATGATCAATACAGTTTTTCCTTTGTTAATGAGAGGGGAACAGTAGAAAAAAGTATGAAATTATTTTAGTATTTTTATTTATTTTCTTTTTTATTTTTCATTTAGTAAACTTTTTGTACTTCCTGCTGGTAAAAACTGTGATTGTTCCAGTTTTAAGTACTAAAAATAGACAAGGGTTTTCAATACATGCAACATACTAACAGCATTTCTTAAAATCATGAAATTAGGTCTTTATTTTTATGAAAAATATCATTCTCTTCCAAGGTATCACCAGGCTGAAAGGTTACGTGTATAGAGAATATTGCATAGATCCACAGAACTCATGGAAAATTAATTCATTGTTACTTAGCTTTTGCTGCTGCTTTTCATCATAGGTGAAATAGACACTGGATATTTTTATCCTTTCTACTAGCTTTAAGGCATTACAAGAACTGCATACAATAAAGGGTCACACAAAGGGGCTTTAACAGAAAAAATATTTGTCCTGAGAGAGTTTGCTCTCCTAAGCTGAAATTTACGCTTCATTTTGCTATTGAACTCATAATGATAAATATTAACCCCTAATATTAGATGGTCTATATTCTTTCTGTACTGGTTTTGGCTAGGATGGAGTTAATTTTCTTAATAATAGCTGGTATGGAGCTGTGCTTTGGTTTTGTGCTGGAAACATGGATATTTTATTATTGTTGAGCCTTGCTTGCACAGTGTCAAGGCTCTTTTGCCTCTCAGCCTATCCCACCAGTGAGATGTCAGGTACACAGCAAACTGGGACAGGACATGGATGGGACAGCCAAACCCCACTGACCCAAGGGATATTCCACACCATATGACAGCAGGAGCAGCATCTAAAGCTAGGGTAAGAAAAAAGAAGGGGAGATGTTTAGAGTGATGGTGTTTGTCTTCCCAAGTCACCGTTATATGTGATGCAGCTGATGGGGGAAGTGGGATGGCTGAACACCTGTCTGCCGATACTAAGCTGTGTATGCATTCTTTGTTTTGCTTTGCTTCCTTGCACAATTTCTGCTTAACCTTTGAAACCCTTTGTTTCAACCCGTGAGTTTTCTGACTTTTCTGATTCTGGTGGTGGAGTCAGGATCTCTGGAAGAGTTAAAAAAAATGTGTGGATATGGCACTTAGGGATGTGATTCAATGGTGAATATGGTGGTGGTCAACAAGGTTGGTGGCTGAACTCAATAATCTTACAGTGTGGTGGTACAAGAATTGTTTTATCAAGTTTTATAAGAAGTTTTATGTTATGGTTCATTCCACTGTGCCCCCAGTTCTGTAACGGTTCCTCCCCTTTGAGTTTGCTGTATAGCAAGTTGTTTCATGTCAAACATCCCACCCCCCCACCTATCCTTGTCAATCCCCTCTCCCCCCACCCCTACTCTGGGGCATCCTGTCTGTCACTTCGGGACCCCTCCCAGGACTCAGGAATTTCCCAGGAGAGGCGTCAAGTGATAGGCTGGTGCCTGGGAAATCCCCTTTTCCCCTCTTGTGAGTGGTCTGATGTTTAAAAGTGGACACCCCCTGTTATCCCCCCAAATTCCCTGATTTGCTGATCAGAGGTTGCCACCTCTGAATCCTCCCCCATTTATAAGTTCGGGGAGGGAAATTCAAAGGGCTCTCGCTAGGCAGTTGGATGGGTGGCAGAGCTCCCACCGCTCAGACTGTAATAAAACCATCATTAAACCTGCCTAAGTAAGAGTCACCTTTTGTCCACCGCCGCCATCACAATGCAATTTGGGCCAGCCACTGGTGAGAAGCCGAGTCTCACAAGAAAACGTTGCCAGCTTGCGACCGAGACTGAAAACGCTTTGGCCTCTGTGCAGATCTGAGCCAGCCGGTGGCCCACGCCAGCCCGGCCTGGAGGGGACAGCCACATTACAGGTATTTTCCAACCTTAACAATTCTATTATTTTATGATTCTTGCCCCCACTTACCCAGGAGTCTGTGTGTGTGTGTGTGTGTGAGAGTTCTGTGTGTGAGTGACAGCTGTGTGGGGTTTAGTTGCTGGCTGGAGTTAGTCCACCCATGCAAAACAAGGTTGGCTGCAGTTAACTGTCCCCCCCCAGAAAGTTAGTGCTAGTCCTGGTCCAAAAGTCTGACCCAGAAATTGTTAGAAATTAGGAAAGGATCATGGGAAAAACTTCACCTAATATATTCTGTGAAGATCTGTCCTAAAAAACATCTATGGATTGTCGCTGAAAATATGGTTTCGGGCCACTGGCACTTCAGAGATTTTTAGGACTTTTCTCAGTTCCTCAAAGCAATCCAATAGCTTAAGAAGTTTTGGTTTAAGACGCAGGGAAATTTCCAGATAGCTGCTTGATTTTTAAACCCAGTAAATGCAAAGAATTCTAGAAGACTTGGAGTTGTAGCCTGGAAAGCACCTGGGAAAATTAGGTGGTTATGATGAAAAGCTGGGCTCAAAGTTCTCAGCCAACAGAATTCTGGCAATTACACCCCTTCCCAAGCACATGATGATGCGTGCAGCACACAGAAGATTACACAGCAGAGCTGTCAACAGTCTAACAGACAACAGCAGAGCTATTAGGTCCTTAATAGATTTCTTGGTGGTAGTGTGGTTTTAGAAAAGTAATTGACATGAAAATTCAAAGTGCATGTATATAAATGCATATAATTATATATAGATATACAGATAAATACGTATCATTATATATAAAGAAATATCTATAACACCACAAACATATTATTATTGTAGTAAATGTTTCTCTAGTACTTGTTTTGATTGAGTCACCTTGACCAGATTCACAACTTTGGAGGATCTGGTCATATCTACTGAGAGCATGCATCATCCAAGCATGTCCTCTTCAGTAACCTAGTTCTTATAACACAGTACTCACAAGCCCACCAAACTTGAACTAAATCCAGGTCATCATGCATTGTCTTTTCTCTATTAGTACCAGTTCAAAGTTCCAATTTAACTTCATTAACTTAAGAATGATTTCCTTAAAGGCTAGTATAAGCTACAAATGACTAAATAAATCCTTCAGAAGTTCAGATCCTTTTGAAAGTTTTATAGAAATTCTGAGTGCTGGTTTTGCAAAAGTGTAAAAAACCTGACTCTGAATAAGTGATATTCAAGTGATATTCATCAAAATGAAATCACAAGAATTTTTGCTGAAATTATGCCAGATCACTAGGTGTAGAACTATCCTATTTTGTAGTCCTATGAGACACAGCGAAATTAAAATGAGTCTAAGGAAATGTACATTTTTTAAATCATACAAAAGCTGTGTAATCTGCACTTTAAAAAACAGTCTGATCTATATATAACACATTTATTTTTCTTAAGCTGGATAGTATTTTACATTTCAAATTTGGGGAAAATAAAGCATCTTTCGCACATTATAACAGTCCAGTCTGTTCTGCTTTATAAACCATAGAACCTCATCCTATATTGCTCGATTAAATCAGAATTTGCTTGAACAACAACCCATCTTTTAGAAAGATTTAAGTGATAGATTTATAATTAAGCTATCAAAATGGCACACAGCTCAGACCTAGATGGCAATTTTATGAACAGTACCATATTCCAAATCACCTACCTATCTCAAGCCCAAACAACTATATATCACGGTCAATTTTAGTTCAGTCTCAAGAGGGGTTTTAAATCAGTCATCCAGAGGCATCCTGTAATAATTCAGCTGTTCTACAACTGTGCATCTGAAAAGCTGCAATACCTACAAACTATGCTTTCAAGTTTTGTTTGAAAATTATATATTTCAGTGTCCTTTAAACTTCTGTTTTCTTACCTTCAGTCCTGCAATCTCACTTGCATTTGTGAGGGAGCTCACTAGGTTTTCTGTATACACCCCAAAAATTATCTTCATAGGTGTCTTCTGCATATAGATGGTAGTTCACTGGATGCTAAGGTGATCAATGAATAACAAAAGAAGTAGTACTGCATAAAAATTGCATGCCCAAGAAAATAATTATGCTATATGTCGTCTCCTTAATGGGAAATTAGCCTACAGTCCTTTATACCTCTCAGCTTTGTCTTATGCATCCACATCAACATATAAATTCTACTTTTTTCACACCAAACAGTTTAGAATCTTACAAAAAGAAGCCCAGGTGATTGATTTATCTATCACCAGTCAACAGAATTTCCTAAAATATAGGATGTGATTGCTTGCGAGATGTGGGTTGCCACAGTATGATTGATCTTTCCCTAAATTTTGGACCTTTTCAGACTTTTAGATTCTTCTGAATGTTTTGGGCACAAAATCTTTGGGATGCTTTATGACACTCAGACAAACCTCACATATATGCTTGAGAATTATGCATTATGTTTATACAGCATGACTGATTAAAAGATCAAAATTGAAGTGCATACCAGACCTTAATCCATTTGCAAGGTAATGGACACATGGCTAGGGTGAGCTAGAACAACTGTGGGATAACATGAATCTTTAGAATTTACTGAGCAAGACAAGAAAATAATGTTAAAACTATACAACCAAAAAGTCACAGATATATTCTGAGCTCAGAGAAATCATCATGTAGGTTCTGGTCTAGCATTTTTAGAAAACTTCTGTGCTAAAATAGTTTTCTAGAAGTAGAGTGACATTATGCTCCACCACACCCATTCCACCTGTAAAATATCACACTGCCTTTAATAGAAGTCTAGAGTTCATATTAAAAAAAAAAGAAAACTCAATTTTACAAGTCATTGTTTCCTCATTCTGAATGAGTACACTGTAATCTACAAATATTTCAAAACTTAATATGTTTTAAAGCTTAAAGGATATTACTTGTAAGATGTATAGAAGTATTTAATTCTGAAAACAAATGTCTTTAATCTAGCTTGATTGCAATGGATTCTTTTGGTCTGGGGGTTGTTTTTCTTTCTTTTTGAAGGTGCACAAATATATTTATATCAATTAAGAATTTTGACATGAGGTTCTGAAGTGCTTTCTGAAGCCATTCAACCTCTACAGCACCAAGAAAATTAGAGTGAAAGTCTAAAACATATTGTCATTGACATTGCACCAGAGAGGAATAACAGCATAATGAGTTTGTTAAGAAGGCTAATACTGACTTTGTACGAACCATGGGAGTGTGCAATGAAGAAATACATGTTGACTTGTCCTGGGTCATTTGAGACTTCATCCCTCTAAATAAAGACTGCAATAAAGCAGCTTTTATATTCTTTATTTACTTTAAGCACAACAAGTCTACATAAATTCAAGTTATGTTTCTATGGGTTTTTCCATACTCTGCATATAAGAAAGTATCACGTGTGCTTAAGAATAAATTGTAATGGCTTTCCACATTGTTAAATGTCAGACAATTTCTTTGTTTTAATTAACTAGAATTAACAGCTTCCAGCAGGTTTAAAGACCATTGACCAATTACATTAGCTTTCTTTAACCACAACAGACATTTATATTAAGTGGTTTAAGTATTGTTAATTAGTTTCAGTATTTCCACATGAAAATAACAGCTGACATTTCTAGAGCACTGCCTGATCGAGGATTTCAGACTGATCCAACAAGAAATTTCTTTACATATGAATTCTGAAATTGCTTAGTACAATAGGTCACGTTTTTCCTATTTGTCTCAGTGAAGTCTATCATATCCCAGCAAAATCTGTACCAGTTTTATCATAAGAGCTTTCTAGTTAAGCAATAGAGCAAAAAGGATATTGACTGTTATACATCTAAACCAGGACAATCTACTCCATGACCATCCCCAGCACTCATGTCAGGTTCAGACACCCTCCATGCATCCTCTTTGTGGCCCCCCCTTGTAGCTGGGCCTCACACTTACCAACCACCAGCCAACTGGCACTTCCCATTGCCAGGACTGTTAGTAAAAGATTGGTGAGCAGTTATGCCTGATCCCCCAGTACCTTCAGGTGGATCTCATCCAGCCCCATAAACCTGTGATTGTTCAAGTGGTGTAGCAGGTCACTGATCATTTCCCCTTGGATTATGTGGGTTTAACTGTGCTCCTCTTCCCTGCTTCCAGCTCAGGGCATCCAGAGGACAATTGGTCCTACTATTTAAGACTCAGGCAAAGGAACCATTAATTACCTCATTACCTTACTTAATTACCTTACTTTTCGTCATCCCTTTTCACTGTGTTTCTCCCTGGATCTAACAACTAATAAAGGACGGAGATTTTCCTTAACCTTCTTTTTGTTGTTAATATATTAAGAGAAACCATTTTTCATGGCCTTTTAAGACAGTAGTCAGATAACTTTTTTTATTTTTTAATCTTACTTACTCTGCTTTTCTTGACAAAGCTCTTCCATACTTTCTATGAACCTTTATATTAGGACAATCTTGCTTTTTGCAATTATCTTTATTTTAATCCCATTCTTCCTGGATAACAGCTGTTTCTACTTGACTGATGACATGACTTGGAGCCTTCAGAATGCAGTGGTGTTGGAAAAAAAGAGATGAAAACTTCTTGATTGCTTTCCATGTGTAAAGACTTACTGTGACTTCATTCATTAATGAAAGGAAATCAATTAAATGTTGTGTAAAATCAGATCTAGAAACATGTCACTATGGTGAAGATGATTTTGGCATGCATACAAGCTGTCATTATAGACTAGTAAATTATGACTGCAACTTATTATCTGGCTGGGTCAGTAAATAAAGAACTCAAAAAGCATTAAACCATACATACCTTGCAGTTAATAGGAAAATGCAAAATGAGGCCAGTAGATGGTATTATATTAAGAGGAGCTGTGTATAAATCCTAGGAGAAGACTACCCTATTTATATCAGCTATGATATGAAGCAGAATGACATGGCAAGTGTCAGAAAATCCAAGATGTAGGATTAAGCTATGACATGGGGTTTTTCCAGCATCTGTTTTTATTTTTCTTTTCAAAAGCACTAGAATAACTGAATTACTGTGATACTGCAAAACTTGAAAATTCTAAAAAATAAAATCCTTGTTTAGCATTGCAAAGATCATTAAAGTACATGGATTATTAAATTTTTAAAGGCTGAGGAAATCTGCTATGGTTGCTGAATAGTAACTTTCTGAATAATGCAGATTTCTGACACATCTAGGGATTTTTTATTCTCCATCTTAATAACAGGTGCCTCAGCTAAATATGTCCTGATCTTCAAATAACATATTAAGCCTTCACCGCTTCTAACTTAAGCTGTTTCAGTAATTAGACCATTTGGTCTTATTGAGCTGATGCAGCTGAAATTTAAGTATCTTCTACAAGTGGGTTTATCATGTTCCGTTCTCCTAGATTATTCCATCAGCAATCTGGTTCTTGTGGATTCTTGTGGAAATTGATCAAGTCATCCACAGAAAGGAAAAGTCTTACTTTCTTTTTATAAAACATGGTTTCCTTAATTTAAAATGATGGCTAAAACTTTGATTTCTCAAGCTCAAATATCCCATAATGGCCTCATTAATGACAGAAGTAATACAACCTCAAAATTCCTACTTTGCTATTTTCATAAAAAGGGAATTAAATATAATTAATAAATATAAATTGTGTCAGCCTCCAATGTTAGAGCACCAGAAAGATGAAATGGCGAGCCCCGCTTCTTACCCCCACAAGAAAATTTTAGATTACAATGAGGTTTCTCCTCAGTCTCCTCTGTTTATGCATACCTATAGAGCAGAGTTTGAATCAGTACTTGACAAGCTACTTACATGTAGACTTGTGAAGAAGCTAATATTTTTATTTCTCCTTAACAGTTACATGAAAATTTAATGTTAATACTCCCATGTCTTCCAAATTAATCAAAAAGAGAAGCACTTATGACAAGTTCAAACTTTAGAAACAGAGCCAGAGAAAAGAGGATGAGAAAAATACTGAACAGCTCTCATTTCAGCTGAAAATCTTAAAAAGGTGAGGAAAGACAAGCTTCCTTCAATTTTGAAGTTTCCATTTACATTCTTGCTATGAGAATTCCCTTTTCTCTCTCATACAAACATTGAAACATTTAGTGAAGACAAGCATTAACATGCACTCTATATTCTCTGCTTGGAACGAAAGCTAATACAACGGAAAATACTTTAAACTTCAGAAACACTTGACTTAGGTTCTATGTTTAAACACAAATTCAGATCTCAAATGGTTTTTTTCCTACATTCCTGTTAATCTTGGGGAGGGAGGTTTGTTCATATGTTGTTTACCTATTGCTTATAGCAAAAAATTGTAGTCTATAAATTTTGCCTAAGATTTGCTCCATGGAAATCTCAATTTGCATAGCATTATAAAGTGCGAAGGCACATGAACTTTCATGTTGGAAACCTATAGTATTACATTTCTCATAGTTCTATTTTTAGTAGCTTCTTTTCAGTCATCAACATTAGACAGACTCTAATAGATACAGCTCTTATGTATCTGCAAGCATATTTCAGCCTTACTCTTTGGGTCATTGTCAACATCTTTGTGACTCTACTCTCTCATATTTTCTGGCCTATTTTTGGTTCCATCTTCTTTGTTATTCACATCTGTGTCTTGGCTTTCAGAACATGAAGACTCCATCTGCAATTACAGTTTTAAATACATTCTTAAATCCCTAGCGATTTTCAGTTTAGGAAAAATGTGAATCTTCACATTTTCTAGTATTTGTAAAACAAATTTGATCACTCTTTATCTTCATTACAAGTAAGTAATACTGTCATTTTCTTCCAGTATTTTACAGAATCTATTTTGTTTAACTGTCACAAAATAATCAGTACTTTGTGGAAAGAAAAAAAACCAACCAAACAAAACTTTGCTGAACTTTCCCTGAGGAGTTTGTGTTTGGTTTGGTTTATTTTGCCTTTATAATTTTTTTTTTAAGTTATTTATTTCTTTATTGACAGGAGTTCAAAGAATTAAATATCTCTTCCTATCAGAAACTTTTGAAAAAAACCTTTGTTTGCATTTAACATGATTTAAAATATTTCATTGGTGGCAGATTCTATTATGCTAAATGTAAGTGCTTGACTTGTTCAATTATTTAATTTATTAATGACTTATATAATTTTTAAATAACACTCTAAGGATTTTTTTTTTTTTTTTTTTTTTTTTTTTTTGATGGAGCATAATCTCTGGTTGTGAAAAAAAGCATAGCACTTCTAGTCATGTAGCTTATAGTTCAGTGTACTGGGTCTGGGTAGGATGAGGTTATAAAATCTTCCCAGTAAGCTGTGACTCAAGGAAAGCCCTTGCTGGAGCAGGCTTCTGGCAGGACTTATGACAAACTGACCACAACCCCCATTCCCAGTCCCCCTGCACCACCAGAGAGGAGAATGTAGAGAAGATAAGAGTGTAGTTGAGCCTGAGAGGGATGTGGGGAAAGTGTTTTTAGATTTGTTCTTACTTCTTATTATCCTCCTCTTTTATTAACTGCTGACAAACTAAACTAACTTCATCCACGTATAGTCTAATCTGCCCATGACTATGGGAGAACAGATGAGAGATAGAACAGAAAGCACAGATATCCTGGCCTTGGTAATATACAAACTGTGGTGTAAGTGACCACAGATATGAAAAAGAACCGGAAAATGAACTGCATGTGTAACAATCAAGGTCTTTGAGACTATGTAGTTTTGTAAAGGCTGCCTAACAATGTGAATATGCTATCTGTAGTTTTTGAAAAAACCTTGCTTAAGGATGTGACTGTTTAGGGTTGTGGCCTGTTTGAGCTGCAACAAGTACATAACACTGTACAGTGAGAAAAATACCTGACTTCAAGTCCTTTTTATTCTGACTTCAGCTTAGACTTAGACTTCTGCTTAGACTTCAATAAACTGATTTAAATTCAAACTCCAACCTATTTTTGCACCCTCTCTTTTGAAGTCCCGTCTCTCAGTCATGCGGCACATGGCTGTAGTTGTTTAGTGATCTCCTTGTCATTATCTCAAGCCATGAGCTTTTTGTTATATTTTCTCTCCTCTGTCTTGTTTGTGGAGAGGATTGCTAGAACATCTTGCTGAATACCTGGCAATCTACCAAGGTCAACCATCCTTGGGTTACTGGTCAAGATCAGACCACCACATTTACAAAAGAAGGGATGTAAGTATCACAGGCTTTGTTCTCTGGAATTGTATCAGTGAGAGAATTTATGGTGAAATGAGACTCCAGAATACAGGCTGTCATGACTAAATACTAAAGGGGGTTTTTTTGCAAGTTAGAATGTTACACAGACAGTGTAGTAAGTATATTAAAAACTGACCAATCAACAGAAAGTTTCAGTTTTTAAAATCAAATAGAAAGATAAAGATCTGTCATGGCCTCAAGACCAATCAAGTTGCCTAAAATGGAACCTTTGCAATTTGTAGCTGTGATTGATTTTTCTGGATGAATAATTAATTCCACCTAAAACAAGGTCTTTCTGAATAAGATACAGCAAACAAAACCACAGGGTAGAGACAATGATCTGTGCAACTTACAGTTGGAAGAATCAATAAAGGCATGGGAATGAAACGGTCATGAAAACTAATTCTCACTGTGACTGAGTTTGTGAAAGGCTTGTGCAGTTTTGTAACTGCAGTATTTCAGCTCACAAAGAGGATATCGGGAAAACTCATATAACACAATGCTAAAAGAGAACTTCATGAAGAAAATAATAATTTTATATTCAGGTTTAACCTTTGACACTGAGCAGAAATACATATTAGAATTATGCATTGAACGGTGAAGATAATGAGAAATCGTATATAGCTGCCTCACTTTCTCAATATTTATTACATTCTTTATTACATTTGCACAAAACCATGTTCTTCTCATGTTTTTTCTCATTCTTTACAGGTGTCTGTACACACAGGCAAATAGCAGTATGTGTATATATGTGTTAACAAATTTTACATATATACATAGATACAGATGTATATGTAAAAATAAATATAAGCATCCACAAGTGATCCTTTTTTCTTTGGCACACATAGCATGGCTTCCGTAGATAAAGGTCAATCAACTTTTCACCAAATCCAAAATAAAAAAAAAACCAACCAAAAAAAAACCCCACCAAAATTTCTGAAGAATTCTACTATCAAACACATAAATTGAACGAACTAACAAACATTCACGAACCTCACTTATTGGAAGGTTGGGCTAGATGATTTCCAGAGGTCCTTTTCTAACCTGAGTATTCTCCAATTTTGTGATGAAACTCTTGAAAATTCATGCAAAACTTAAGAAGCAGAGATTTCTGAACAGACTTTCTTGGGTTTGGCTCAGTGCTTGAACTTTCCAGAGCAGTGTGGTTCAATTTTTATTATCACACATCTGCTATTATCTTGAAAATATTGCAAAGTGATGCAAGCATGACTGTAAACAGCAATCCAGGTAAAATGGGCTTTTATCTTTCAAGCTAAATGGTTTAAATAAAACTCTATGAGTTAAATCTGAACATCTGGGCTGTCTGCCTCTAATCATCTGGTGGAAGCACTCTCTGAGTAGGGAGTCATCTCTCAATCAATATATTGTGAGGCAAGACTGTTTCAGTGTCCTGACTTATTTCAGCTATTACTTCTCCTAATCCTATGGTGGTCGTGCAGAAGAAAAAAAACAATAATAAGATGCATATGTGGAAGTCAATATTCATAGAATCATAGAATCATAGAATGGCCTGGGTTGAAAGGAACATTAAAGATAATCTAATTCCAACCACCCTGCCATTGGCAATGACACCTTTTACTAGACCATATTACTCAGAGCTCCATCCAACCTGGCCTTGAACACCTCTAGGGACAGGTATCATAGGTTACAACAATTTTGTTTTCTAGATATAGAGAAATGTATAATGTTTTTCCCTGCCCTGACCGTAGGGTAGGTTGGGGCGGGGAGGACAAGGACCTATCAAAAAGCAGGCTGGGATATTGGCAGCTGAATTGACCAATGAGAAGTGTCAGTGTGACTTTGGAAGGAACATTTAAAACCAACCTGCTGAGACCGCCCACTCTCTCGCTTTAGGATCAGCCATGAGGTAACAGCTGAGGTGGCGGGTGGCCTCGGGTCGGGCCTCGCTGCCCTTTTGGGTGGCTGGGCTGGGCCTGGCTGGGGTCTGGGGGCCGCTGCCTGGACGGGGAAGGCCTGGGCTGGCTGAGCCCCTTTCCCTTGCTTGCGGGCAGGGGAGAGGGGACAGCTGCAGCTCGGCAGTGCGGGGCCGTGTGCTCAGACCGCGGCAGAAGGGGCCAGAACATGGCCCAGCTTAATCACCGCTGGCAGCGGAGAGAGCAAGCCTGCAGCTCCATAACAACTCTGAGCTGAGCCGCCCTAGATGAGACCGAGGGGTAGAAAAAAGGACCTTTACCAGCTTCCTTTGTCAGCATGGCCTGGCATTTTTTTCTTCAGCCCTGCAGCTCAGCACGTGCACGTGGCCTTTGCAAGCCCGGACAAATTTAACCCTTTCTTAGCAACACGGAACCTTTAAAGCACAATTCTTCCTTGAGAGAAAGAATAAAGAAGAAAACAGAAGGTACATGGAACTGCATGAAGTCAGTTAGATGAGAAGTGAAAGAACTAATAATATTGGAATAGAATTGAAGAAGTGGACATTTTTAACTGGACTTTTCTAAGGTAAATTATGAGGAAATGAACTGTTTTTTGCAGCATCTTAGTATTATTTGGGTAGAATGCTATTCTAATAAAAATTAACAATTGATGTAATAGAGATTTATTTGGGAACTTTGAATCCCCCTCTCCTGGGTCAAAAGGAGGTCTCAGCCTTTTGAGACAAAGATAATTTTAGATCAGAAGAAGTATTCGTAAATAATACCCCAGATGCACTGAGAAGCTCTGCGGATAGAACATCACAGTCTGCGAAAACTCCGGGTGGCAGCAGAATGTGTAACAATGAGAGCACTGGACTATTTTTGTCTTGTAGCAAATGTCTTCATAAAAAGATCTGAGAAGGACTCTTCCCCTAAGTAATGAGTAGTTATGTCTAAGTGGTGAAACTGACTGAAAATCCTAAGTTGTGTCTTTCTGTGTTGTTCAATAAGAAAGGTAATAATTTGTAAGAGGAAAGAAGCATGTTTTAAAGTATCATTCAGTTTTAGTTTAAGTTTTCTTGTTTCTCAACTTTTTTTTCTTTTCTCAGTCTTCTAATATATGTTAATAAAACTATTTTTGTTCATTTTTAAGCTTAAGCCTGCTTTGTTTATTTTTCTCCTAATCTCTCCCTCCCACAAAAATATTAACACTAAAACCCCTACATTTAATTGGTGTTTCTACATGTTTTTATTAAAGTAAAACCATTATAACAGGGCATTCACTTCTCTGGGCAACCTTTTCCAATGCTTCCACCCTCACAGTAAAGATTTTTGTTCCTAATAGATAACCTAAGCCCGCTTTCTTTAATTTTGAAATCATTCCCCCTTGGCTTTGAAACAATGCTGTTTGGCTTCTATAAATAGAGCTTAGTCTCATTTAGTCTAGTCAGAACTAAAATATCTGCAGATAAGTGTGAAAGAAAAATAAACCATGTGTTATATTTTCTCTTAGTATGTATGGAAGGGTAATAGTTTTTCTCCTTCTACTTGGGAACAAGTTATAGCTAACTACAAGACTGATTCCCTTTTGGAAATAAGATCCTCTTTCTATATACAATATCTATATTAGTTTTTTATTATTATATATCATCAAGTATTTTTTACATATTTATATATGATTGTTTGTGTGTAGTTTCTTCTTTGGGAAGAATAGTTTATGTAAACTGAGAAATATTTCAGGTATGTCCTTATGTCTCATAAGTACATAACAAGCATTCTTGTATAATTATTTTGATAACAAAATATTGTGCAAAATTACATTCAGGAAACAGCTTCTGTTATTGTTTCTATGAGTGACCCATTAAGCTGGAACAATTGACCTTGTTAAGGAAAATTATGAGACCTCAGGTGCACTGCAAGAGAGAAGAACGTGACTGAGAGAAACAAAACCTCCACAGAAGCAGTTCTGACTACTTCTTCCATTTCTATAAAAAATAGGAAGATTTTCTACTTCATTCATCTTTGTTAAAGAATAGGAAAATTTTCAACTAGCATCAAAAGTAAGTTGTGGTATAGAATTCTTCATATCTACAAACTGATCAGTAGTCTTCGTGGTATTGTATAACATCCACAGCTGACATCAAGCCTCAGGTTTGGAATATATTTGACCTAATTTGGTCAAAGGAAATATATTGGTCAAAGGAAATTATCTCTGACACTTGTGCTATAGTCTTGAATGAGTAAAAACAGTAAGTATGGATATATAAAAAATATACAACTCTTTTAAGAGGCAGCTCTTTAAAGTGATAAAAATATTGGGGTGTTAAAGTGGCACAAAAAGACATTTCCTAAGAATATAGTTCTTTGGAAAACTGTCAAATATCTAGGAAGAAAACCAGAAAAAACACGTATTTCAAAAGGTTGTGAAAGATTTACAAAATAAATGAAGGTAATGATCAGGATGAAAAATCAGAGCAGTGTGTCACTGAGGAAGAGAACCCACTAGAAAATTATCTCAAATGTGAAAATGCGCACTTAGGATCTATCTTAGATAGACAGATCTTAGATAGACCTGTGCATCATCGTGCTCATTTGTAAGGTATAAATAAGCTGGAAGTGAGATAAGTTTCATAGCCAATTGCTAAATAATTGCATAAATGGATTCCAGAACTCAAAAATAAGATTCAATTAATATAAAACCAATAAATGCTGCAGCCAGAATGTTTAGAGAAAAACATTAACATCATGGATTTGTAGTAACATGCTAAACCTTTCTATATAAATAATTGTTATATACAATGCTAATTAGTCATTCAGGCTTTTCCATCAACACTTTCCAGCTGTGGATAAGACTACAAACAAATTCTTCATTTGTAATAATACCAAGATATTTTGAACAAAATTTTAAAACATTATAACTCATTGTGCTCTGTTTCAGGAAAAACAAAGCAACACTAACCAGAATGAAGATTGTAGGAGGAATTTTTGGAGAAGTAAATATATATTTTCCTATTTTATGGATATGAACTTTGGTTCTAGTGGGGTGTGTTTGCAAACAAAGCTGAAATATGTGGATGTGTATGAGTGGATGGGAATGTTACAAGAGGAACAAGATACAGACTTATAAATTCTTAATAATACTATTACAAAAGATTCAAGTGATAGACCTTGGACTACAGTTTTTGGGTTTTTTTCCTGATCTTGAGTATGTACATGCCTCTAAATACATTTTTCTTCTTCTTTTCTCTTTTAGATTCCTGTTGTCACCTTCCTGTTTCTCCAAAGTTTTTTTCCTTATACCTTCCCCCATGAAAGCACGTTGCTACAGTCTTCCACCAGCCTAAACACTCTTTTTTCTCCCTCCAACTTATCCCTTCTTTAATTTTCAGAGACTTTCTCTGTTTTGTTGTTCATCTTGATCTCCTTTTCATTTCTTGCAGACAAAACATAGATGATGGCTGGGTGAGTGAGAATAGAATAGATGATAGTAGAATAGAATAGATTATAGTAGAGTAGAATAGAATAGAATATTTCAGTTGGAAGTACCTACAGTGATTATCTAGTCCTACTGCCTGATCATTTTAGGGCTGATGAAAAGTTAAGTTAAACACCGACAAGTTTGGGGCGTCAACAACTTTTCCATTAAGCCTGATCCAAGGTTTGACCATCCTCTCAAAAAGAAATGCTTCCTAATATTCAGTCCGAACCTCCCCTGCTGCATCTTTGAACAATACACACATGTCCTACGTGTAGGTCACAGCAGGGCTCAGCACCTCAGTCTCCCCTTCCCCTCTTCAGGAAGATGCAAAGTGAAATTATGTTACCCCTCAACTCCTTGCACTACAAGGTGCATTGAAGTCCTCCACTAGGAGGAACAGGCCTGTCCCTGGAACTGAACTCTGCAGAACACCGCTAAGGACTGGTAACCAGTCAGCTGTAGACCCACTCATTACAAACCTTCGAGCCTTGCCATTCAGTCCTGGCCAGCACACCATTAACCTGCTCATTCCACAGTTGGACAATTTGTTCAGATGGATACTTTGAGGATCAGTGTCAAAAGCCTTACTAAAATTAAAAAACAAACAAACAAAACAACAACAACAACAAAAAACCACAAAAAACCCCAAAACCCCTTCTTTTTGAAGTAAATCTTTCTGGCATTTGGTAATTTTGAAATAATTCTTTGTGCAATCAGCTTAGTTCCTCACTTTTCTGTGATGTGGGCAGACAGAAACTATAAGTCTTTTGCACAAAAAGGGCTTGTGATTCTGATTAGCTGAGAAGCAGAAAAATATGCATTTGTGGCTCTATCGGTAGCTGCATCTTCCCTTAAGCAAGGAATATTTTAAATTTACTTGCATAGAGCTGAGCATTTATACTGATGTAACACCTACACAGCATCTGATCTGGCTTCAGTATTCCAGCTCTGTACTACATTATAAACTGTGGATATTTAATAAGAAGCCTCAGGGCTCAGACAAATTATTAAGTCACCCAAGTCATCTGAGCTAATTAATTGGCTGTGTTCTTAGTTTGGCTCTTACAAACTGAAATAAAATGACATATTACTAAATGAAGGTGTTGTGGGTAAGTCGCCCTCTCTCTGTTTCATGCAGCCAGATACCAGAGGTTTTAATTCAGGCTATCTCATCAGCCACGATAAACCAGATTTAAGCCTAAGTCTTCAGGCTCCCCTTCATGTTGATAGATCTACACCCTAGGTGTAGTGGCAGTGGTACAAATGTCACAGTTTTTCTGCATGGGCTTCAATTGACTTACAGAATATCTGTAGATTTGGGTTAAAAACCCAAGTAACTTTTCCAAAATCAATTTTTAAAGTAAACTCACAACTTTAAATATAGTCCCACAATTCTAATGATACAGATGAGATTTTGTGACTTCTGGAAGCATTTTGTACAAAGCTTTTACTGTTACTGCCTATATATCTGGTTTATTAAAAAAAAAAAAAAATCCTTTTGATAAAGCCATTGCTATCCTAGCATGAGAGAGATTAATTGAAGAAGGGAACCATTCATAGGGTAAACAGACAGGGATTTTTTGCTGGTGGACACAGTCAATATCTGTCATATCTAGGTTTTTAATATTAAGTTCCCACTAGGGAAGTCTTGTAGATATCCTTATCTGTGGCTGTGCCTTTCCACGCCAGGTGGACGCAGGCCCCTGGCTGGCTCAGATCTGCACAGCGGCCAAAGCGTTTCGGTCCGGGTATGCAAACAGGTTATCTTTACCTGCTGGACTTGGCTTCTCAGCAGCAGCTGGTCCAAATAGTGTTGTGGCTGTGGCGGTAGATGAAAGGATGGCTCTTGGCTAAGCAGGTTTAAAGATGGTTTATTCAAGCCGAGCTGCGGGAGCCCACAGCTCATCCAAACTGCCGGCCAGAGAGAGTTTGAATTTCCCTCCCCGATCTTATAAGCGGGGGAGGGTTCAGGGGAGGTCACAACAGGATAACAAATCAGGGAATTCGGGGGGGTAACAGGGGGTGTCCACTTCTAAGCCTCTGACCACTGACAAAAAGGGAAAGGGAATTCCCCTGGGCATTGGCCTATCACTCGACGCCTCCCTGGGAATTTCCCAGGCTGGGGAAGTCCATCCCGAAGTGATGGACAGGATGCCCCAGAGCCGGGATGAAAGAGGGGATTGACAATGATAGGTGGGGGGTGGGATGATTGACATAAAACAACTTAAAGGGGATGGACTGTTACAAAACTGGGGGCACAATGAAATGAACCATAACATAAAACTTCTTATAAAAACTTAATAAAACAATTTTTGCACAGCCTCACTTATCCATGTGAAAAAGTATTGCTTGGGCAAAATTTCTGTGTAACTTTCAGAATAAAAAAAAAAGAACATCAGTAAGGGCTTCAGCTCTTTCAGGTAAATAATTTTTAAAATGAAAAGAACTATATTGAGATAGGTGATGATAATATCTAAGTGAAAAGTCTCATCAGTGAGAATCCTTCTCATGGAGTAGGGGCTAATAGGTCTGCATATGTAAGGAAAACTCCTTCACATGAAGCATTCTATATCTCAAGACAATAACCAAAAAGGTATGAAACACTGCATATGAAAATATTATTTAAGCTTCTCATTATTTTGTGTAAGACAGGAAATGGCACTTAAATGCACTTTTTCATTTTGCAGGATTTCCATAATAGTTTAATTGAATGACTGAACTATTTGAATGCTTCTGTCTTTCAGGTTAAAAAAATGCACATATTGAATCTGAGATGATAACTAGAGGATGTGATTTCAAATCCAATTCCTTTTTCACTTGTAAAGAAAGTAGACTGAGATGTTGATTCTTTAAATAAAAGTTCTTCATCAAACAGCAGGGGGCAATGAAACATAAATCAAAATGAAAAAAAGCTCCATTACAAAGTACAGGAAACATAAAATAGAATATTGTTACCTGAATATTCTGTTTGCTTTAGTGAATTTTTATGAGGAGGTAAAAATACAATGGGGAATCTTTGGAGAGGAAAATAAGGAGAATTTTTCGTGTAACCTATGAAAGTATATGAGCATATACAAAAGTATATGTAGTTTGTGATATGTCAAAATCTCAATAATTTTTTTTCTGTAGAAATTTTTAAACATTTTTAAGTGGCTACCATGTTCAGGTCTATAAACACCTTTATGTATCTGTAAGTTGAAGGATATAAAATCTAGACAGAAATAAGATTCCACTGAAAGAGAAGCTTGTTTTCTTCTAAAAAGGAATATTATACTATCTTATAACTCTTTGATTGCAGCATAATTTTAATGTATGCAATTAGATTTTTAGTCATTTTTATTTGCACAAAGTCATGTAAAACTTAAACAATTGTGAATGTTATTCATTATCAAAAATGCTAACTAGTTTCAAATTTAAATGCAATCAATATATGCTACAACTCCTTTTCTTAGCAGATACTTCAGAGTTAAATATTTAGTCATACATTTTGTCTTATTTTATACTTCTTATTTTACTGGTATGTGAAGTATATAGCATATATTTTATGTCATCTAGTATTTTATGTGAATAAAAAGGAGAAATTTCCATACCAAGGTGTTAAAGTCCCCTACAAACAACAAAGGATGTTATGTGTCTGCATTCCAAGGCAGTGAAATTCATTAAAATGGTCTGAGAGCCAAAGCTGATCTATGCCGATTGCCAAAGCAGTGCGGGAGATGATCTATATGAGTCTCCTCAAAAACAAGCACTTGCAGAAGCTGTAAAACTTTCCATTAGACCTAGCACTTAGTTTGTACCAGCTTTTCTGCCTATGTGTACCAAAAAGGAGAATGCTTCCCTCAGTCCCTATATAGGGTAATGAAAGTATCCAGTTCTGTGGACAAATCTGTAGAAATTCAGTTGGCTCATACCTCTTGCTAGCCAAATATATGCAAGCTTGAAAACCGTGTGAAAACGGAAATAATTTAGTTTATTTCAGTGGAAAGACTGTGACAAAAGTTTATGTTTGATACTAGGAAAAAAAAGTCCTTTAAAATAATCTTGGACCTTCTGAACTTGTCATGTGATCATACTCTGCTCTACGGTACAGTCTCTTTAACCCACCTGCTAAAAATCTGGCCATTTGTTGAATTTTTATTGCCTGCACCTATTAGCTTTAGTAAAAAGGACCAACTGCCACTCTGGACTCTTTTAATGGGCTTGTCTATATTACTAGAGACCACTTTGTACCATTTCCAGCACTTGCTTTTCTCATTAGGTTTTCCCCTTTCATCTACTCTGGTAAATCCTTTAGGTTTTCCAGAGAGTTCCAACAAGACCAGCACCAAAAGCAATCAGACAGATCAATGGCTCCTGGCAATTCTGCCACACTCAGGGTTGTTTTTCTGCCACTCCTGGAGCAAGAGAGATCACAAACTGCAGAGTAGATTCTTTCATGTAACATACACAATCTTCCCTCAACCATCAGGAGACTATTAGATATATTTCTTACTGTCATTTTCTTTCCAAAAACCCCTGAACCCTGAAAATTTAAAAGAAAATATAAAGCAAAACTAGGAGATGTTATATTGTTATGTATCACTATATAAATAAACTTTAGGGCTGTAAAATGGACAGTTTATACTGAAAAGTAATTATCATAGAGATGGCTGTACAGTTTTCTGACAATCCAGTATGCTTTTGTTCTTTAATTACATTGACCACATTTGCCATTCTCTTTTTCTCTTAAAGAGATGACTACCTCTGACACTGTCAGATGGAAAACTGAGAGGTTGAAGTAATGTTGCGTGAAGAAGTACAAATCTGTCATCCTCTAAGTGCTTAAGCTTTGCAAATTTAAATATAAATTTGACGTATTTTTTAGAGTTTCAATTATAAACTTTTTTAGTGTTACCTCATATATATATATATTTCTGTTGCGTTATTATTCTAGACTTATGTAAATATTATTTGTTGTCTGAAAGAAAATTATCTAAATACGTTAATCTGTGAGGCACCAAATAATAATTTAAAATCGCTTGAAGGTTAAGCTAACACTGCTATAACAAGAAGAAATGTATTAATTTCCAATGAATTTGGATTATTTATTACAAATACAAGGTTTTAAAAACTGCTAATCTCTATGATGCCTAATTTTTTATGTATATTTATGTTAGAAATGTGGAGGAACACAGCTTGAAAAAGCATAATATATGAAATGGAAGGAGAGGAAGAGCACACAAGTGTTACACAAAATCAAGGTTTCAGAAGGAATTAGAACAGCGATTGTATCTGGATATGCACCTAGCAGCACCCAAAAGATGCTCCCATTTATAGTCCTTCCGTACAGTAATGTGTAATTACATGTTTATGAAGATATTCCTGTTATATGCAATAGTAAACTATAACTTTTATGATGATTTAGATATAGAAGATATGTTTCTAAGCAGTGTCTGTGAAATGTCACAAACATTTTATGTTTCATTTTGTATTCCACTGCAAAACTCTAGTGTTGTCATCTTACATATTTAGCTTCTAAAGTTGATTGATTTCTTCAGCGAAAAGTGTATATGGTATTCCACTTCTTATCTGAGTCAATGTTTTTCTCAATACTGTGAAGTAAATTAAAATAAAGTGTTTAAATCTACTGCATATGATAAAGAAGACCAAATCTTATTCTAAAAAATGTGAAATACAAGTTGTCATGTTCCTTTCACTTTGTAGAAATGCTACCACAAGGCTTAACCAGTTAAGTCTAATATGTTGACATTTATTTTTGCTGCAATAAATGATAGGATTATATTTTTGCTTTAAATTCTGGCATTTTTAAAGATCACGATGACAAGTGATTTATTCTTCAAATCACTCTGGTTTGTTTTTACTTTTTGAATATGGATTTGGCCATGTGTCTCCAAGGCACAGTACAAAGAATATTTCATATGTTTTGCAACCTATTAGTTTGATTTAAATCCACTTTTTCAGTCAGGATTTATGCAAGGCTTTCTTGATGTTATTTGCTCTGAATTATGGCCCAGAAATAATCACATGGAATCCAATTTCACACAGGCTGTGTGGCCTATGAGGTCTGTCTCTGTAAAGCTCTAAAGCTTCTAAAACTTTTTCAACTGAGGTGATTCTTCAAATTTTTTTAATATATAACACTGTCTTGCTTTACTTTCACATTTGTCCCTTCCCCTCAAAGTATGAAGAATTTGATTGGGTTCATTCAGTACTCTGTGATGTTTGACCCTGGCTGGACATAAGGGCATACATAAGGACAGGGAGAGATCACTCACCAAATACCACCACAGGCAAAACAGGCTTAGCTTAGGAAAATTATTTTAATTTATTGCCACCCAAATCAGAGTAGGGTAATGAGTCCAAATCTTAAAATCCTTTCCCCCTGCCGGTCTTCTTCACTCTTGATTTTGTCTGCTTCATCCCTTTCTGCAATGCAGGGAGACAGGGGAATGGGAGTTGAAATCAGTCCATCACATGTCTCTGCCACTCCTTTCCTGTCAGGGAGAGGACTTCTCACACTTTCTCTGCTGCAGGCAGTCCTCCACGAACTTCTGCAATATACGTCCTTACCACAGTATACAGTACTTTACAAACTTCTCCACAGTGGGTCTGTTCCATGGGGTCACAAGTCCTGACAGCAAATCTGCTCCAGCATGGGCTAGTATCTCCAAAGGTCCACAGGTCTTTCCAGGAAACTGGTCCAGTTCAGGCTTCCCACAGGGTCACAGTCTCCTTTGGGCATCTCCTTGCTCCAAGATGGAGTCCTCCAGACACTGCAGGTGAATCTCTGCTCCCCCAGGACATTCATGGGCTGCAGGGGTACTGCTGCTTCACCGTGGTTTTCACCACTCTTCTTGGGTGTCTAGAGCATTTCCTCCTCCTCCTCATTTTTCACTGGCCTTGGTGTCTGCAGAGCTCTTTCTCACATGTTTTCACTCCTGTCTTCTCTGAATGCAGTTACACTGCAGCTTTCTCCATACCTTCTTAAATATGTTATCAGACAACCATATGATTTAAGAATAGAAAAATAAATTAATACTGTTAAAATACTAAATACTGTTAAAGCTGGACCTTTTCAAACCACAGAACTGTAACATACCGGGTTGGAAGGGTCCTCAAGGATCATCTGGTCCAAATTTTCTTGACAAAAGTACAGTCTAGACAAGATGGTCCAGCACCCTGTCCAGCCAAATCCTAGATCGTGTTCTTTCAATACATGTACAATGTTTCCACTCACTTTTACATATTTGCATGTCATATTTCAATTGTTAAAAATTGATATGCATTCTTTGAAAGTAAATATAAAAACAGAAGTGTTCTTGAGTTTTGGAAATGTACTAAACTTCTGTGCTCAAATGCCTCATTCAGAATTGACCCTTACAAATTAGTCCACAAGTTTTTGTTTTCCAAAACACTCAGCAAAACCCCTTAAAATATTCTATTGCTTAATTTGCATATATAAACATGCCTAGAGGCAGACTTAATTTCATCCTGTGTATTTCTGATTACTCCTTTTCACCTCACCTTCATTTAGCATAGGTACATGTGCTGGCAGAACTGCACTGCAGGAAAAGCTTATTTACCCTCAACGTTAAAACAAACAAAATAACAACTCCCTGAAGCAAAGTGGGATCTTTAAGGGGCTTGCTTCCTTTTTCTGTGGTGTTTTTTTTTAATGTTTTTCTGTTTCCTCTTCAGAAACCATTTATATTTTTAACTGAATATTGAAAGGTATCTAATCATATTTGCCATAAATCAGTAAAGGCATCAACCAGCAGAGCACTAGAAGTATGAGCTAGTTCAAATGATATAATGTGTCTCTAGGACAGCTATGTACTTGTTTATTCTCTGCAAAGGTAGCCTGATATCATACTTTTTATACATTTCCTAAAGCCGTGATATTAGAATCTGACTGCATGAAATCTAACCACCTTCGCCATAAACAAGCCATCAACTGAAACCACAAACTCAAACATAATTTATTGCCTTCACAGCAGCAGATGGAAAAGCTATGGGAAGAAGTAGAAGACAAGTATTAAGTTTCCAGAATCAAATAATTTTCTAAGACTATGTCTACATTTGCAGTCTGGATGGGAGCAGTAATGAGCTTTTGAAGAAAATCGCTTCACTTATTACGTGCTGAGTTAGTTCTCAAAACTGCTTCAGACCCCATATTCACACACCCTCACCCCACCCCACCCCCACCCCCTTCCAGAGGAAATTAAGCCAATAAATGCCTGCATTCAATAACATCAAAGTACTTCTTATCTATCATGCAAGTGTACTTGAGTCTTCGAAAACTCTGGACTTCAAAACCTGCATTTATTTGATATATAGAGAGCAAGTGCCCTCTTACATGCTTCCAAGCCCTCAAGTCTTTGAGGTGCCACTAATCCTTCCTCATCTACCCATTTTATTCAGAGCTCATTTTCAACCATCCCTCACAGGACATGGTTAGGTTTATGATCTGCAGAATCTGTATTCCTCAGTAGCTGTGATCTGTGGAAAAGATGACATTAGACACAAAGTTAATGTGGTGTGTGTCTTCAAAGATGCTTCAGGACTGACAGGCTTATTCTTCTGCTCACCTCTGATGAAGAGGTTTTGCAGTATCCGTGTGCTCCCTGCTGATTTGTCCCCATGTTACCAGAAAAGGGAGGTAGCTTGGACCAGAAAAGCCATTCTGAATCCCTTGTAGTGTGCCCTGTCCGGGTGGTGACTCAGGCAGAGGAGAAGACAGAGACAAGGGAGACAACTGAGCTTGTCATCACAGATGTTATCCAGGATGTTCAGCAGGATCAATAGTTTGGAGTCCACATAGAGATCAGATGGAAATTCAGGAGCAGGATGTACTGGATAGGTGAAAATGTTGGTGACAAAAGTGCCAAACCATGCTTCCAGGTAACAATAAGGCCACAAGAAGAAGTGGAGATCAATCTGATCAGTATGTAGTCCCAAACTACAGAGCCTTACAAGTCCTTTAGGTCTTCAGATTTCCTGGAAGAGAGGGGACTGCTGGATCTAGAAAATGTGGCAATTGTTACAATTCTTTCATTCTTACCACCACTGCAAGTGCATTGTTTGTCCCTTTAGTTAGACCATATGGGCAAGATTTTTCAGAATGAGTTTCTAGGGGATCATGTTGGTTAACATGATGAGGATGATGATGATGATTTTGGCCATCACATTTTTCTACCAGATTTCTGCTTCTATTCCTGATTTTTGCTAAATTACTAGTGCTATCTTAATCCCTTTCCTCTACTATTCATATATTTATTCCTGTCAGATGACAGTCTCGGGACCCAATGGCACAGGGGCAAACAGCATCTACTACAATGCAGAACAGCACCACCAAAATGTCATAGATGTTTTTGTTGTAGCACCACTTTCTCATTTGAGTTTAAGTCACCTTACTTGTACCATCACCTGCTCTGTTCCAGGAAAGAGGATGTCCTGTGACCTGGGTGTTCAGATTAAATCTCCCACAGCCTGTCTAGGGTGCCACATGCTGAGTACCACCAAACTTAGTGGGAAGGTGGAGGAGACAGCAGGCACATTGCGTCACTTGAAAATTTTACAGGATCTGATTTAAAGATTTGGCACATTAATATTTGTATAGGCAATGGTGGTGGGGACAAGAGACATGTCTCTTGATCTGCTGTCATCATCTTCATGAGACAGGAGAAAATAGAATATGAGGTATCCAGAGAGATTCTTCAAAGAGCCCACACTCAAATAAAAGGTTTATGATATGCTAGCTCTTCTGAAAGCTTTAAATTACATGTATAGTAGGGATTTACCACATAGGAGACCAAATTAAAATTAATGTGAAGTGAAATCTTCCAACAGGATATGATGGATATAAAATGAGACCCAACATCAACATTTATCTACTAATATATTTGTTTTGTGCCAAAACATTTTTTAAAACAAATATAGTCTATACTAATAATGGTTTTCTTCCACTAATTTCATTTCTCTTCCACTAATTCAATGTAAAATAATAATTTTACATTAATTTTGTTAGTACTTCAAGAGTAAATCTTCAGTTCTGTGCTTCTTTCTACAACCCTCTCTTAATTTTGCCATATCATTCCTGCATATTAGCTACAGATAATCCATCATATTCAATGCTAGCAAATATGCAGGTTATATAACCACTATACTGATATCCAGTATTGTCCTGTTCATACAATGTATTAGCACCTTTGGTTAGTGTCACACTGGGAACATTCTGTTAACTTCTTCCTGTCACTTCCAAGTTCTTTTGAGAAACGATGTGTTGGGTTCCCTGTCATGAACTATAGCACTATAGCTTACACATTACTAGATATATACTGGATCTTTTTTTTTTTTTTTTTTTTTTTTTAATAGATGAGTGTACGTGAATTAGCAAACTTCTTCAGCTTTTTTAGTCTAAACTTCTATCATGCAACTAAAAGGCCAAAACTCATTCAGATAAGGAACTCAGAAGAAATATTTCCACTAAAAGTCCTGTGTTTACTATGCTGCATTTGAGATGACATATAGATGTAATTTGACAGTTCTGATTTCGCATCATAATTCCTCAGTAAAGGTCTGATCATGTTCCTCCTTGTGCATATGAATGTATATATATATATACCTATTTTCACTGCTACAGATTTACTGACCATGTATATAAACAATGAACTGATGCTAATATGGAATATAATTCACCTCAATTCCTTGTATGCTGCTTTCAGTGGTCTTCGAATCAGACTGCTGGCATTAGAGATTTACTGAAGGAATTTGCAATTTAATAAGAATTCCGTGAAATTATCCCCAAGCCGAGCTTAGACCAGTGCCACTTCTAACCAGTGATGGCAATGGATATGTGTCATCAGTTGGGATATCATATATATTTCCAGTTCACAGAATGTCTAGGTTGGAAGAGACCTTCAAGATCATTGAGTCCAACCCAAATTCTATGGAACAAAACAAACAAACAAACAAACAAAACACACAAAAAAACCAAACCACCAAAAAAACTACAAAGCAAAAAACCCCCAACAAAACAAAAAGCTTCAGGATGTTGTTGACTTATTTTGTCCAGAGTCAGTTCTTCTCCTGGAAGTCTGTTACAACTTTTTCCAGGAGGTTTACACAAAGATTACACAGTTGGTTGGCATAGTCTCTAAATGCCAAGTAACTGGAGATAGGGAGGTGATAAGATAGACTCATACCTACATGCATGATACATTGTTATTTAGCTGTTTGGTAAACAAACCTGTACTGATGTACAGTCTCCTTGCTAAAATTTAATAGATTTCCTTTGGCTCAGTAGTCAGCTTTTTAAAGGTCCCTCAGGACATTAGCTCTGACATTTGGTGTATCAGTCACTCCCCTTATACGATAATATTCACACATTTGCTGAGAGTGAATTCTATGTTATCATCCAGATCATTAAGTTATTGAACACTTAAAACCCCCCAGTATTTCCTAGTTCTGACCCTTGAGATATTCCATTTGTTACAGATCACTGCTGATGTCAAACCAGTGATCACTTTGATTCTGGTGACTCAGTCAATTTTTACATGATCATTTATCTTTAGTTGTTAAATGAATTTATCTAATTTTATGAATATATATTGTAGTTTATGTAGATCCTAAGGTTATACCCGATCAATTCTGTGATAACTCCTCACACCCAATGCTTTCTTGTCCTCAGTCACTTCTAAGTACCAATATTCTGTTGAAACACCACTGCCAGAGCCTCTGCAACTGAAAGCTCACAAGGGGGTTTCATTGTTGAGAGGCCCAGTGGAGAGATTTTTCTTTAGAGGGTACAAATAGGAGGACAGATATATTACTTTTAAATGGGTAGTGCACTGTAGATATTTAGTATGTATGAAAAGGGTAACACCGTGGTATACTGATGAAAACTACAAATTGAACCACACTCTTGCTGTGGTTGACATCTCTGCTTACAGTACCACCGGTGTCCTTGCGCATGAACAGCCTTGAGTGGAATGCAACTCCTCTCCCCTCAAGCAGCCTCCCCTGGCAAATTAGCAGAGAAAGTGAGTTAGATGAGGGTAAAAAAGAACATATCCTCTTGTCAAATGATGAAAACATGCACCTTCCTTCATATCATTACAATTCTCTTAATCTGCATTCTTTCTCATCTCTGTACTGCTTTTATTCTCTTCTTGTATAATGGACATTCCTGTCATTATCAGCACACGATTCCGCCTTAGGCAGTTATGATTTCCATATACTCAAGAAGAAGAATCTTCACTAATTACCAATACATATGACTTTCTCACTGTTCATCAAGGACAAATTGTGATATTATCCTTGAATCTTTATAAAACACATAACATGCGCTAATGTAGAGGTATTTGTTGGAAGACTAGGTCTCCACATCAGATATGTGAAAAAGGGAACAAAAAAGGGAAAAGATATAAACTGAATTGTATACTAAAATTATAGTTGTTGGGGTTTTTTGGTCTTTTTTTTTTTTATGAAACAGGAAAGTCCTTGCTGTTTTGGAAATTAATTTTTAATTTAAAAATGATAAAATATAAGAATAGGGCCCCTATTTCTTTCCTTCCTCTTCTAGTGCTATTTCCTTCTATATTTTGACCCTAAGAACTAGGCCTGTGCAGCAGTCCCCAATCCTCAAAAGAGATAGCGTGATATAAAAGCCAAATCTCTGTATGACACCAGCTGTGCAACTATATGATTGATCTGCAGTTCCCATTTGGTCTTAATCAAGCCTTTCTCTTTAACTATCTGGACTGAGGAGAAACAGTTATTATGGCCTTCACTCTCTCACCCAGAGCTGTAAAACAACTCTTGCTGTGGTTGACATCTCTGCTTACAGTACCACCGATGTCCTTGTGCATGAACAGCAACAGAAAATAATCCAAGGGCTGGACACATCCTGTAAATCTCTCCATATCATCTGGTGTCTGGGCCTCAGGCAAGCAACAAGTCTCCTTAGACAGCAAACAGGACTGGCAAATGGAGGCCGCCATTCCCCTTGGGAAAGTCTCCAACTCATACTGCCTGCTGCTTTCCTTTGATGTTGACCTGCATTTCAGGTTTGGCTGGCTATGACACCGCCTTAGAGTCTTCTTCCCTCACAGTCTACCAGGGCAATGAAGCTGCTCTGAAGCTGCAGGTCTGTGTCTTTCTCCTCCTACTCTTTTTCTAGAGTAAAATCAGTCAACTCACAGGTCTGGGTGTTGCTCTTCCTCCAGGTATCTATCTGAATACCTGTGCATATTCAAGCTTTACACCCCTGTATCTAGATAAACAAATAATGGTTTGATATAACCATTGGCTTTGTAAATCTTGTGGGCTTTTTTGGTATGTTACTTTTAAACTGAGCAAGCTGAAATATAGAATCCTTCTGAAGGACTGCTGATTTTACAGACTTAGCAAGTGACTTGCTTTTCCTCCTTGGAATGAAAGAAGCCAATGGTACAAAATAGGTGAGCACCCAATATGTAGTTGAAAAGGGGAAAAAAGCTAAATCTTTCCATCAGAAATTTTTATTAATCAAAATGACATTATGCTACCAATAAGAAAAAAGATACAAAAAGACTTTGAAAAACTCTATATATATGAAAACTATCCTATTTTTTAAATGTATGGATTCATGAAATGTTTTAAATGTCATTTTAAGGCTAACTTCTGTCTCACACGCCCACCATTTTCTCTCTTAGGATAGGGTAAAACAAGGTTGTTGACCACTCCAGTAACGCACCCAAATGAGAGGATATTGTTTTAGTTTTCACACGCCAGAATGTCACAATTACTGCTTGGATTCCATACAGAGTCAATAAATTCTTTTTTTTTTTTTTTCTTTCTAAATATATATACACATATATGAGGAAGATCAGGGAATTTCAAAGGTGGTTTCCCTCTAAGCTTTCTAATATACTATCCCCCTAGATCTTTGTTAAAATCACATTAAATGCAAAGGAAACTGCTAGAACAAATTAACCTCTCGGTGAAAAATTGATCACAGCTTCCAAACAAGAGACAACAAAAATGTCCCAAGTATCTGATTCATATATGTTGTACCTCAATCTACAGAAAAAAGTCAAAGCTCTAGTATGTTTCCACTGTAACAAACTAATCATAGAGCACAGTTAACAATAACCTGCATAGGGGAGTGATTTCGGTTTGACTACTGAAATACATGAAGAGAAAGAACAATAAAAAGAGAGATGATGAGTGTATCTAAATTAAACTGTGAACACAGAAAAGAATGAAAAAACATCTGAGGAAATATCTGAAAGAAAATGAAAATATTCTTTTAAGTATAAATCTTAATGAAAGTTATGAGAGTAGATATAATAAAAATCTAGCATCAGGACAAGACAAGAATCAATGTGTATTGTATAACAAGAATTGCACTGATTCATAAGTTTTCTGCTAATACTCTAACAGGATTGAAGCAACCTGTTTCAGAATTACTCAGATTCTCTACTATTTTTCATGTTTTGTTTTTTTCCAGTTTTTTTTTTTTTTTTTTTTTTTTTTTTAATATATTAAGTATTTTTTGAGTAAGGAAGTTTTAAGTTTATTATTTAAGTTTATTATTCTGTTACTTCAGAGCTTACACTTGAGAATTTTTATGTTCTTGTTGGCAGGAAAAATAGAGAACACGTTATAAGGGAATATGTTAAAGTTGGTGCATGTTGTAATGCATTAATTTGGTTTATATTTCGTTGAATTTGTAATGGTTTTTCTATGTATCTGTCCTATGATCTGCCCATCCCCCACACTGAAATGTAACCCAGCCCTGTTCCCTCCCATTTATCCCTCATTGGGTGGTGCCTCTGGGCCCTGCCTCTGGGCCCTGCCCCCTGGGGGAAAAAGCCATGACTGTGGAGGGGCCGGGGCACTCTGGCGCCAGTGAGCGATTGGGACAGTCCAGCTAAGCAGAGCAGGACTTGAGAATAAAAGCTGTAAAATTCCATCTGAAGCCAGAGAGCAGACTTTGTTCCTTTTGCCATCGGCGGCCATCTAGTCTCGTGGGGAAAGCTGCAGGTGCAGTTTTGTAGAGTTTTAGGAAAAAAAAAAAATCTGACTTGGATTTTTTTTCCTGAATTTTTTTTCTTAATCCTTGCCTGTCCAATATAGAAAGTTTTGGACCCATTCGTAGACAGAAAATCAAAGAGTGGGATTCTTGGGAGATAGAAAATATTTTTTTATTTGGAACTAATCTCATTCTTGCAATAGCACTCCTGGGAAGAATTTTGTTGCCTGTTTTTTAAAATTTTTTTGGCTAGAATTCCTTTATTACTACTGCTCTTAAATATTGTTTCACAGGAAGGGGTGGACTACACCGTACCATGCCCCTTACTGAATTATGAGACAAAAAGACTGGGGGAAAAAAAAGGAAATTTTTAGTTTAACTCTTATTTTGTCTTTTCCAAAGTCTGTAGGACACTACAGACTTCTTAAAAAGTACAGAAGTATTTTATCTTTAACACCTAATTCTTCCACTATAAATGCCAGTTTATTATTTCTTTTTGCTTCCAGAACACAAAGTCTGATGGTTTGGATTAAGGATTAATAATAATAAAAAAACCCAACAACACCTTACAGCTCTTCTGCAATTTGACCTTTATTCTAAAAAGAAATTCTTTCCTACATGTTAAACCTAGAAGTTCCATTTTCATTTCAACTCACTGTCATTCATTAACACTTAGAGTGGTTCTGAAGTTTGTGTCCTAGTGAACCCCAGAATTAGCTTAGTTCTTCATCCATAATCTAACCACTCTGGCATCAGGAAAAAGGCAGGATATAGAAAGGTATTCAAACTATTCTTCCTGCTCCTGACTTCAACAAATTTAGTTCAAGTTCTTGTTACTGGAATTTTTATCATGTCGGTAATTTTTCAGGAAATCATACATCACACAGAGAGACTGTCTTTACAATAGCTTGATAATAAGCTATTAATGAAAGAAAATGTATTCATGATAAAATCAACACAACTTTGAAGCCTCCATAGTGAATATTACTAGTGCTAACCTAAAACCAAAGAAATCAACAGTTAACTGCCATCAAAGTTAAAAATATTACTCGTGTTTTTAAGGACTGTATATAATTAAAAATGGGACAGTGTGGCGGTGCAAGAATTGTTTTATTAAGTTTTTATAAGAAGTTTTATGTTATGGTTCAGTTCATTGTGCCCCCAGTTTTGTAACAGTCCATCCCCTTTGAGTTGTTTCATGTCAATCATCCCACCCCCCACCTATCCTTGTCAATCCCCTCTCCCCCCCGGCTCTGGGGCATCCTGTCTATCACTTCGGGATCCCTCCCCAGCCTGGGAAATTCCCAGGGAGGCGTCGAGTGATAGGCCGATGCCCAGGGGAATTCCCTTTCCCTTTTTGTCAGTGGTCAGAGGCTTAGAAGTGGACACCCCCTGTTACCTCCCCGAATTCCCTGATTTGCTATCCTGTTGTGACCTCCCCTGAACCCTCCCCCGCTTATAAGATCGGGGAGGGAAATTCAAACTCTCTCTGGCCGGCAGTTTGGATGAGCTGTGGGCTCCCGCAGCTCGGCTTGAATAAACCATCTTTAAACCTGCTTAGCTAAGAGCCATCCTTTCATCTACTGCCACAGCCACAACACTATTTGGACCAGCCGCTGCTGAGAAGCCAAGTCCAGCAGGTAAAGATAACCTGTTTGCATACCCGGACCGAAACGCTTTGGCCGCTGTGCAGATCTGAGCCAGCCAAGGACCCGTGTCCGCCCGGCGCGGAAAGGCACAGCCACAGGACTGAGAAGTTTAACATTAAAAAGAGTCTTATATCCTCCCTCTTTAATTTATATTGGTATTTGCTGTTCAAACTGGCAAACTAACTTTTAGACTATACAAACAACAAATGCATCATAAACATGCAATTTTTTACAAAACAGGGGCTCAAGGAAAGGCAGCAAGTAAGAAGGATCCATCTTTTGTTCTGGAAAAGACAAAACAATCTTCCAATACCCAACTGAAAAGGCTCTTCATAGCCTTGAAAATTATGACTGGCTTTTGAAATTAATGACTATTTAAAATAGATTTCTTCAAGGTTAATGAATTTAAATTCCCATATCCAAAACCTTCCAGGCTGTAAAATTCTCCCACTTTGAACCATTATTGGTGTGATATTTCTAAATGTTCACCTCAGCACAAAATGTTGCATTATACATTAAAAAAAAATATATATATATAGATATATATTTTTTTTTTTTCTGTGGTATGGTATATACAAAGAACAGTCTCTGTAGCAGCCTGAAGGCAAAATTTCAAATTTTAAGCAGCCTCTAGAGAATTTTAAAAAGATGACAAAGTCAATTAAGTTATAAGAAATCCTTTATTTTATGAAGAGGGAGCATATTAGGAATTTTATTAATAGTCAGTGCTGTAGTGCATGTTTCTCCTTTGCAATTTAGAAATTCTGACTTCTACTGCAAATTAACAACTACAGTTCAAACAACTGAGATACTCCTTAGAGGAACACTATATAGGGCTTTCAGTCTCTGTTGAAAAAGGACATGTATCTTAATTTAGAGTCTGAAGACCACTCCAAACTATTTTATTACTTAGACCTTGATAAATATCTTACAAAAAGATGTTATTATTAGCACAAAGCAAGACATTGATAAATATCTTACAAAAAGATGTTATTATTAGCACAAAGCAAGACATTTCAGACAATGCATAAAATTGCCTACTGAATTCAAAGTAGGCTCCATCTCTGAAACAATTAGTTCCAAATGCAGAACGGAATGTACAGTGATAAATGAAGCAGTCAGAGACCGTCACTAGTGCTTCTAACTACACAACAAAGCACAAGAAACCTTCCATAGATGTTGAAATTATGAGAGAGCAAAAGTAGGTGCTTAAATTCTATTTACTAAAAATAGAAACAGTCATCAAGTTACAAAAGGAACCTACATTTCACATGTCAAGTTCAACCTGTGCTGTGAAGTACTCCACTGTTTTATGATGAGCCTAGTACTTCACATTTCGGTCCATAATGATTCATGTGGCTCTAGATTTTACAAGCACAGTAAAGATTCACACTACATTAAATAAGTATTACTAAAGACTTTTTTAAAAAATAAGATTTATATTAAAGTATTTTGTATACTGACAAATATTAAATTTTCTACCCTTTTAACATTCCCATATATTTTTCTCTGCTAAACATTAGTAATATCTAGGAATAAAGTATTTTGCTAATTCTGATATTTTAAAACAAGACAAAATCAGCATTTAAATATTAACCAGGGAGACACTGTAGTCACAATAATAATTGTTGTACCGGTCTATTAGCATTAGGGAGACCATTACCAGCAAGTAGAGGGAGGTGATCCTGCCCCTCTACTCAGCCCTAGTGAAGCTCATCTGGAGTGCTGTGTCCAGTTCTGGGCTCCTCAGTACAAGAGAGACACGGAGCTCCTGGAAGGTGCAGGGAAGGGTGACAAAGATGACGATGGGACTGGAGCACCTCTGTTTCAGGACAGGCTGAGGGAGCTGGGCCTGTTCAGCCTCAAGAGGACACAACAGAGAGGGGAGCTCATCACTGTCTGTCAGTATCTGAAGGGAGAGTGCCAGGAGGATGGAGCCAGGCTCTGCTCAGTGGTGCCAAGCAATAGGACAGGAGGAAACAGGCAGAAACTGATGCACAGAAGTTCCACCTGAGCATGAGGAAGAACTTCTCTATTGTGCACTGACCACACATGGAACAGGTTACCCAGAGACATTGTAGAGTCTGTCTCACTGGAGATGTTTGACAACCCCCTAGACACAATCCTGTGCCATGTACTCTAGGATGGCCCTGCTTGAGCTGGGAGGTTGGACCAGATGACCCACTGCCGTGGTTCAATCTTACCCATGATTCTGAGATCTTGTACGTTTGAAGTGATAAAGACAAGAATGTTAAAATGTTGCTATGCTTTAATAATTGAATAAATAATATACTTACATCTGGGGTTTTGTAGCTTGAAATTTTGTTAATTGTTTTATAAGAAGCAAAGCTACTGAGCCAGAAGTTAATTGGACTTGTCTAAGAAATAAGCTAAATTTAGTAAATAATTTTAGCTGACCTCCTTTAAAATTTAGGGTAATATTCTATAAATATCAAAATATTTTACTTTCTCAATAGACTGACTGCATTTGGAAATGCCAGTATGCTTTATTTTCACAGCCTGAAAATGAATATTTTTGTGTTTTTACTTTATTCTCTATAGAAATAGAACAACAACAACAAAAAACATAGGAAGAAAGTTTATGGGCTTGATAACTTTTGAAATATATTGTTCTATAGAAAATAGATTATAGAATACAAAATTATTGTTAAAAATAAATTAATTCATGCAGAATTTGATTTGTGTCTGAAGAAACTAAGAGATCATTTAGAAATATATTGTTCGGTAGTGGGTTAGAATTATTCTGACCTGGACTCTGATCAATAATCCCTTGTATTTTACACTACAGCTGATCATAGGACTGAAATGTTTACCATGGCTATCAAAGCAATTATCTCTGATGGAAATACAAATAAAGATCTTTGCTTATTATTGTTTTATCAATAAAGGTAAAAACCAACAAAACAGAGACAATATACATAATAAACCCCTAAACACAATTTAGCAGACATTCTTATTTGGTTTTATAAACTTCTTTATTATCTCCTCCACTGCAACATGAAAATACACAGTCAAATTCCCACAGTTTAATTGGTGTTTTGACAGCACAAGGGCCATAACCACAAACTGTGGAAGCCAAACAATAGCTTATTACCAAGCTTCTCCAAGAATTTCCTCCCTAGTAGTGAAATAATTCTTCCTTTCTAATGAATACTAACTCCTACTCTTCTATTAGAAATTTTCCACTATACCCTTTCCTGTAAAACAGACCTGCATCATATTCTTACACTGGAGGAAGCCTGCTGGACTTGCCCGTCTTTTCTGAAGATAATGGCTCAACCAATGCAACACTCCGGAGAGAAGTTTTTTCAGAACAAAGCTGCTGGATATCATTCAAAAAGATCTACCAGACTGCCAGCTCAGAAGAAAGAAAAGTTTGTATAAAGCTCCTGAAAATGTCTATGTGTCTTTGTCTAGATTTATGTGTCAGGAACTTCCAGTGATTGAGAACTTGGGCTTCCTGCCCAGTAAACTTAAGGAAGTGGTGACTAAACGAAAAAGATACTGATTTCTCTATTGGAGCTAGAGTCTTTATAAACTAAGGCAGTGGTGGTGGTGGTTTTTTTGTTGTTTGTTTTTTTCCCTTGTCATGGACATGCTGTAGATTCCATTTATTGCATTAAATAATTCAATGAAGTTTCTTTAAAGAACATCTGTAAAATTTCTCTTTCTTTGGTTACCTACAACACAGTTATCATTTCCCTTTCCACTTTGAAGGATTGCCTTCATTGATATAACAGAAGTGCACTTTGTATGTCAAATAACCTTGCATCTTGGATAGGTCAAACTGGTATAGAGACAGCAGCTGCTGCTTTTTTAAAGACTTGCTCAGTACAGAAGGTCACAACTACTTTTCAGGTGAATTGGACCCTAAGGACTCAGTAAGAATTTTTACCTTTACTCTGCCTTAAAAGGAGATGAGATGCAGATAATGGGGGAGCAATTTTAATTTGTGCAGGACTCTTTCAGGAAAAAAGAGAGCCTCAGAGATGATTATTTATACAGTATTAATTAACCAATTTGAAGCCTATTTTAAAATTCTATCTCTTAACATTAAGCAGGGTTTCTGACTTCTGTTTCGAAAACTACTCTGAATTTAATTTTCTTCAGGCATTCCTTTTCTATAGTTTAACTGCCCTTCCTGAACTATAAGCACACCTTTTGAACAGATATTTACATATATTTAAAGAGACCCTAATAACTTTCTACTTAACCTACCAGTTTTGTGAAGTTGTACACTGTATATTGTTATTAAATTCAGTATTTGAGAAAGCAAAACTTGAATCAAAATAATGATGAACTCCAACCTGACAATGGCAAAAAGAATATTGTTACCTCTCTCACTGGCTATAAATATCTGAACACCCTGTCCTGCCCCTTGTTCTAATTTGTTTGTCTGTCTCATCTGTTTATAAAGTACTATGTGCTAGACGGCAACCCCTTTGGGAAGAATTGCTACTTGTACCAGGTTCCGTAAAATTCTGCAATCTTTTCTCACTAAGATGTCTTTAAAAGATATTTAATATACTATTGTTGGATATGATACAACTTTTAAATTATTTTTTTAACTTTGGTCCTGGCTTAGTTTGCCTTTGCCCAGGGGGCAGGGAATTGAAGTTTCTCTTCAAAAGACTGTTTACTGAGGATTTAAGTTTCCCTGGGTGAGTATTCATGAGCCTCAATCAACAACAACAACAAAAATATTCGATTTCTCTGACACTTTAACATCTACAGATTGGGAGTAGATAGAAGACAGAGAGGAGATAAACAGACACTAACAAACCCTCTGTTGCAGTCAGAGACACTCTGGTTCTTTAGTCGATCTCTAAAAAGATCAGTAAGAGAACCAAAGAATGAGGGCCAAATTAGCATTGAAGGTGACGGGATCAATAACCAATAGGAGATTGAATACTAAGAATTGTGTAATAGAGAACCCATGATTGAGAATTTCTTTGGGTTTTTTATGTATAAATGTGAGAAAAGTTTGGTAAAGAACCATATGTGATGGAATGATTTCCACTGCACATGCGGATGAGAAAAAGTAATGCCTAATGCTCTAACACTTAAAAGAAATTGGAGAGTTTCTGTTTCTCCTGTAGTTTCAGCAGCACTATTTTATTGCATGTTTTATGATGTGAATGAAATCCCAGGTTATTCTGTTTCTCCTCTCCATTCCTTTTCCCCTCAATATGAACTTAGAAGTCATAGAATCATGGAATGGTAGAACAATGTCATGGTTACAAAGAACAAGCTGCAGTATACCCTGCAGGTCTCTGAATCTGCATGGATTAAAAAAGTAGTCTGGGAAAGTGTTAGAGAAGAGAGAACTTTAGGGAGAAGGCATATCAGAGTAGATATTTAATCTTTACAAGATAAAATTTTGGAGAGAAGTCACTGTGTAACTTCCTCAGATTACATTGAAAAGCTTGCACATTTTTGGCATAATGAAGAAATATCAAAAAAAGGGACCAAGAAGCCTAAAATCTTGAAACTTTTGGTATGCAAAAGCAGGTCTCCAAAATGGATGTGACATGGAAATTTTAAACTCTTATAAAGGTCCATAAAACTCAGTCATCATACTCACTGGTATATTACAAAGCCTTAAAAGCATTTGGTACTTCTTTCAAAATCAGGCTTTTATATATGAAGAGTAATTTAACTGTCTTCACAGCAGTTCTCCCTCCCAAAACAGTGACAGAAAGAATACATTAGATATACTTTTGCAATAGTCTTTCTTTAGCAAAAATCTGCAACTGCTGAGTACCTCCAAGGAAAAGCTGATTAAAGCATACAGTGCCACAATATATTAAAACTAATGAAAGTACTAGAAATTTCCCAAAGGTGAGAAAAAATAAAGATGCTTCGTAGTTAAAATAATAATAATAATAATAATAATAATAATAATAATAATAATAATAATAATAATTTTTTAAAAAGGAATAAAACCCCCAAAATCCACAGAAAAAAAACAATATGGCAATATTCTAAAGAATAAAAATACTTTGTTTTTTAAAATGGGAGAATAACATCTAATGCTGTAGAAAAATAAGACATATTTTTTTAGATTGATCAGTTTGAAGAAGGACCTCTTATAATTTCACATTCAAAGCTCACCAAATGCTATAAAAGAAAGTGAATTTTCCAAGAACTGAGAAAACAATTTTTTTCCAATGTTATTCTCACCACTTGAAACCATCCAGGAAATTTTAGACAAATAAATTCTTGCATATGTTCTTGATATGGAGACATTTGAAAGTTTTCCCAATTTTTCATATTTCCTTGAGATATTTCTTTAAGACATTATTGAAACTGTTGCAGATTCAAAACATTAATAAGAAGGTCCACTGTCCCTTCTGTATCTAATTGCCTCTAAACTTCCATGGCTTCTGAATCCCCAAATGACCAGCTCTGCTTAGAGAAACACTTAGTTTGTCCCCTTGTCCCACACTCAGACAGACATTTATGCACATACTCCATACACCATCTCAGAAGCTCTGCAGTAGCTCTTACATTATTAATAATAATTAACTGCTATTATGATGCAGTAAAAAGCAATAACATGCATTTCAAATGTAATTTCCATTTTAATATTATTGTTTAAAAAACTAGTCTCATTAAGATTATTAAATGCATGTAGATTTAAATTACTGTGCTGCATAAATAAGTGTTGTATAAAAGAAGAAGATGACCTATCACCCTTTCTTGATTTCTTTTTTCTTTCATTATTTGGGTTTTTTTGTTTTGTTTTGTTTTTTCTTTTAATAATTTTGACCTCTTAAATTACCCTATTCTCAGGTTTTGAGAAGCCAGATACCCCGAAGGATATTTTTTCCTACAATAAGATAAATTAACATCTCATTTTCTTTGCAATCAAACACTTTTTAAAAAAAAAAAAAAAAAAAAAAAAGCAGCTTTCTGTAAGTATTTAGAAGATTCCTATTTCAGTATTATTTACTATGAGAAAAATGCAGCCTAAAACCAGTTTCATAATTTTGCTGGCATACTGAAAGACCTACTGAGTTTTACATGCACAGCAGTCTCAGTTCACAATGACTTTCCCAGTATCTAAAAGTTTTTTGGTTGTACAGGCTGGAAATCCAAAAATAAGCAGAATTAATCAAAAATATTTCTACTTATTCTATGATGCTTCATTGCAATGTTGTCAAGATACAAGCTGTAAGATGCACAAACATAAGTCCTGGAATGCATCAGGAAGGGCATTCTAGAGCATTAATATTAAGGCACATGCATACATCCTCCAAAATAAAATGTATCCTATAGTCACTCAGTTCTGGAAAATTCCTTTAAATTCAAACTTAGACTTATAAGAATGGAAAGGAGATTGACTGGCTTGCCTTGTATCACTACAAAAAAGTGGGCTGAAAGAATTACCTTTACATGCAAACAGGCATAGGTAATTTTAATTTTTTTGAGGAGATACATAGAAAAGCTACATTCGCATTCAGCTTTTTCTGTTATCTTTTAAGAAATTATGCACTAAAAGAAGCACTTTGGCAGTTCAGATGTTTGCACATATATATATATATATATATATATATATATATATTTAGTCAGTTCCATTATTTTTAACAAACAACTCCACATTTCCAGTCACACACATAAATTACACAATACAGAATGTACACAATGGCAGAAACATAACACTGTAACACAGACTTCATACTGGTGATTTTTAATATCAACCAAGCCTGCAACTGTTCTTCAGTCAAGACTTTGTATGCCTTTCATGAGATCTTAGATCAACACCAAAATGATGCCAATTGAGGTATTAACTGATTAATTAAATCAGTCTTTTGATAAGCCAGTTAAATCTGCCACCTCCAAAAGTGTTCTGAAACAAATGGTTTTTCTTTTTAGAAGTCCTATGTTAGACACACACAGACAAATAAATCTTGAGCCGCTGTATTTTTAAATATATGAAATAAATTTTCCCAATTGTCTTATCAGTAGTATAGTATAAACCATTGGTTACTAAAACGAATTATTATCTTAAAATGTAATAAAATGCAGGCACTCAATTTTTTGTTTATGTCAAATTCCCATGTGGACAATGCTGGCTTGTCCACATGTTACTCCTATAATATCAAAAAGTTAGTGTTTTACACAATTTATTAAAATAGCATTTATTAGTCTTGTTTCCATAACCAGAAACTTGCTTCTAAGCACACCAGGTTACGCACTCAGAATAAATTCTTTCCTATGAGCGGGGTGAGACACTGGAACAGGTTGCACTGAGCAGCTGTTGATGCCCCATGTCTGGAAGTGCTCAGGGCCAGGGCTGGAAGGGGTCTTTCGCAATGTGGTCTAGTGAAAGATGTCCCTATTCATCATGGGGGCTTGGAACTAGATGATCTTTACTGTCCCTTCAAATCCAAACCATTCTCTGGTTCTTTGATTCTGTAACCAGGGCACTTGAGGAAGGAAAGACAGTACAAATTGTTAACTCTGATGCCTGTTTCTTTCACTCTGCTCCAGCATGAGACCATTTGGATTCCAAATAATAAATGCAGAATTCAGATTCTAAAATAAAAATATACATCATAGAGTGATACTACTTCAGCCAAGTATTAAATGACAAACGTGTAGAATTACAAATGTAATTTATAATATAATTCAATGGTATCTAGATAGTCTAGTGTAAAGTACTGGGAAAATTTAATTTATTGAAAAGACATTTTAGTGTGTCGATGGCTTGATCACATACTTATAATGATTGAACAATCCCATGTAATTTTCCAAAGAAGTACTAACGAAAACACAAAAAACCTGGACTCTCAACCTCCCCTAAAAACCAAAAAATCGTAAGTTATTACCACAGACCTGGTTAAAGATTAATGCTGGTTAAATTATATTTTGATTGGTAATGCAAAATTTGAGATATACCTATGAAGTAAGATAACCTCATGAATGTTACTTGAGTCAATGTTAAGGATACAGTTCAGCATGGCAGCCTTGACAAAGTCATATTTAGGAAGCTTTCTAAAAGAACATATCTTTGTGGGGCTTTTTTCAGATATCTTTTAATTTGAATACTTATGAATAAAATTGTGAAATTTTGCAGGAAGGTGTTGATTTTTTTTGAATCTTTGTCAGAAACCAGGCAGATTTCCCAAGATAAGGTTTCTTGCCAACAAGCCTCTCTCTCTGGCAGTCTGAAAATGTCAACTATCTGCCATGAATCTGGATACCTCATCACCTACTAGGTCTATCTTTAGCCAGGATACTCCATGGAGAGAGGGTTTCTTTTTATGATATGAAGGGAATCTGAATCCCGAAGCTGAGTTGGCAGGAATCTTTGCATTTCTGATGTTCTGGCAGCGTCTGCTTGAGTAAGATTTCTTTGGGCATAGACTCATTCAGCGTTGTGATGGTAGTCAGGAAGCTGAGACTTCAGATCTGCAGTAGGCATTTCATTGCCAAGTAAAAACCCCTAAATATCAGTTGTTTAAAACTATTATAAAAATTTTGCTACAATGTGAGAATTTAATGAAAAAAAGTATTTCTGAATCCTGTTGCATAAAATTTCTGGAATTATGAAGTGCTAAAAGGGACAACACAAATAATAAAGATGGAACCAATTTAAATCATCATAATGAAATCGTGTTTTGCCTTAGAAAATTTGAACTTACCTCACTCCTTTCCCATTGGCACACGTAACTTTGCCCTTTCCACATAGAGTGAGGCCTTTTCAAAATATCTCCTCTTTGTGTTAATAAGATCAGAGAGCAGATTTCTACATGTCAGTTGTACATGAACTTGAATAGAAGAATTGAACAGTCTCATTATCTATCAGCTTGGAAAGAACACCAAGTTTAATTTTTTACTCTTTACTGGTAATATATTAATCTATATTTATTTATTTCCATGTTTTCTTGAAGAAACTACTGTGTTTCAAGAATAAGAGTTTGTAATGACTAGTTATTTTTTAAAAATATATATTATGACATGAATACTTAAAAATTCTAGTGTTTGAGCCAGAAAAATACACTATTTTTCTAAAAAAAAATAAAATAAAAGGCTCACAAAGTTTTCAAACTAGTTTGTTTTCTTTTACCTCAATAAACAATTTAAATTTTATGTAAATTCAAGCATAAAACATGCCTTACAGGTTCTGAGTTGTGGATGGGAGTTTTTTGTTTTGTTTGTTTGCATGTATGTTTTTTTTTTTTTTTTTCTGGTGAATAAGTTCAGTATTGCTTTAAAATTGGTTATTCTTCCATGTATTTAAAATAAAAAATTCTCAGCAAATTCACATTCCTATAATTTTTGCTTTGGCATTCAAAAACATGTATCTCTGTGCAATTCCTGACAGGTTGTGCCATCACTGTGTTGGCTTTGGCTGGGATAGCATTAATGTGCTTCACAGGAGTTGGTATGGGGATGCATTTTGGATTTCTGCTGAAAACAGGACTGATGACACAAGGATGTTTTCACTATTTCTGAATAGCACTGACACAGAGTGAAGCCATATTCTGCTTCTCATGCCACGACACCAGTGAGGAGATGGGGTGTAAAGAAATTAGGAGGGGACACAGACAGAACAACTAATTCTAAATGCCCCAAGGGATATTTTATACTATATGATGTGCTCTGTACATAATGCTGGGTGAAAAAGTATTAAGGCTGACATGCTCAAAATAATGGTATTTGTCTTCCCAGGCCACCATTACGTGTGATGGAGCCCTGTTTTCCTGGTAATGACTAAACACCTGTCTGACTGTGGGAAGTGGTGAATGAATAGCTTGTTTTGCTTTGCCTCTATGTGCAGCTTTCGCTTTACCTTTTAAACTGATTTTATCTCAACCCAAAAGTTGCCTCACTTTTATTCTTCTGATTCTCTCCCCTCACCAGAAGGAAGTGCCAGAGTGGTCGTGTGGTACTCAGTTGCTGGCTGGGATTAAACCACAGCCACAATGTATTTTCATAAGTCTTACTGGAACTTAGAGGAACTATCCAATGATTGTGATTAGTGTGCCACAAATATATATATATATATTGGTGTATTTTCAGTGAAAAAGACATGCCACTGAAATAGCTGTGATAAGATACTGAATATTTAGTATATTCAGTTTTCTAGCATACTAGAAAATGGGGACACCCCACACCCTCACACCCCCAAACACAATGTCTCAAAAAGTGGAAAAGAATTTGAAAAAGGATCATAATAGAATGTTAACACTGAATAAATTGTACAAATTTTTTGGTATAAATGCATTGAAAATGCATGAGAGTTGTGACTTGAAAATAAAAGAGACCGTGAATCATCTATGGAGTGTGTCAGAATTCATGGGATGGATTTTAGGGCTAGATATATGTAGTTCTTTATTTTAAAGAAGTTGCTGCCACACTTCACACATAATTAATCTTGGTGCCCAAGGTTTTTTCTCTTTATCACAGCTTGGGCTGGGAATCTGTTATTTTGGCCTACAGTATAAATTCAGTCCTAATGTGACTATAACCTTCAAAGAGTGTTTATGTGTCAGTTATACGATCCATCTATTTCCAGACTCCCCATGTTCTCTACATACCCAAGAAAGCACAAATAGGTAAATCCAGTGAAGAGTTTCTCTTGTCTCAGTCTGTGACAATGTTTGCAGTGATTCTAATAGGGAAGGTAAACACATCCACATGTAAAAGACAGAAATGTAGTTTGATACTGCATAGCCTTTGGTAATCCCTTAGTTTACTAGGCATAAAAATCATGCTTCTTCACAGTTGACTAAATCAAGAGGAGAAAGGGAAAAAAAATTCACTTAAAATATGGAAGAAGAAAATATACTTTCCCTACCATTTCTTTTTCTTTTTCCAAGGAGAGCTCTTCCTGTCTCACCAATAGGTTTCTGGTGTTGTGCTTTTGCAGTAGGTCAGTATTTGGAGTTAAACAGACTGTGTTGAACTCTACCTGCTTAGTGTGATGTAATTCTTTTGTTTCTCTAGTCCTCTTATAATTTAAACACAAATTATTACACAAAAAATCCAGAAATAAGAAACTGAAAATATGGTTGGGAAGTAATGGGTTTGTAATTAAGAAAGGAAGGAAAAGTTGAAGTACAGCCTATAATTTGTATAGTTGAAGTTTAGTAAATTGAAGAAAATTTTACCTCCTCTGTTCATACTAAGATTGACATTTATCTTGGCTAATGGAGTGAAGAAGGGCTACAGATTTTATCAGCAGCTGGAGTGACAACTCATTGCTTTGCTTCTGCTTTGTTATGTATTGGGGTTGTTTTTTTTTTTTTTTTTTTTTTTTTTTTTTTTTTTTTTTTTTTTTTTTTTTTGTCAGGTCTTAGAAGTGTGAACAGTGAAGAGATATTTTATGTTTTATTTATTAGGAATTAATTGGGTTTTATGTATTTGCCCTGTCCCAAGACACAGTCAATAAACCTAAGTGTTTCTTCCTTGAAGTAATAGGGGAGAAATGAAAGGACCTGTTTAGCAATACTGAGGGGAGCAAAAAAAAATATTAAAGTGACCTGACCAGCTGAAAACTATGAAGGGTATTCAAAGATATGTATTTAAACACTATGAAAAAGGAAGTTATTTCAATATATTTCATATGTGCATTAAATGCACACATATTAACATTTTCAATTAGCATAATCTTTTCAATCAAGGAAGCAATTATTGCAGGTAAACATGAGTTCTGATGAAAGAAATAATTATTTTAAAATGAAGACAGGTATGGGTTAACCTTTTAGGTACAGTTATGAAATACAGATGTTATAAAGCAAAAAGGTAAAGTAAAAAATACTCTTCAAAGGAAGACTATTACACTAAACATATTGTTAAATTGTTAAACTCCTATCTCTAAATGGAAATTTGCTTCTGAGATCCTCTCCTTTATACAAGACAAGGAATTGCAATCCTTTATTACAATTATGCCAACATTGATTTCTCTCAAAATTTATAAAATTTCTATTACCTGAAAATGTATTTTGCCATAGATTTATGGCAAATATTTTGGCATATATTTTTGCCATAGATGTTTTTCTTTACTATATGTTCCTACTTAGCAGACCTCTAGGAAGTACACTTTTCAGCATCAGTAACTACTCTTTTCCTTTTTTTGCTGAAGCTGCCTATCTTAAAATAGACTACAATTAGATTAACTATTTAAATAATATATGTGATTTTTAAGTTCAGTTGCTAGTTCTAGCATTTTCTGCTTTCTTAAAATAAGTTTTAAAAGACAAATATATTAACCTTCCTCAAAGCATTCAGAAATTATCTACAGAATGTATCCTGAATATACTAATTTTATCTCTTTAGACCACACTTGTTCTATAAAATTAGGAATATAACTCCAGCATATTTCTCTGATAACAATTTTGCAAGTCCTGAGTAACATGTCAACCTTTTAATGCATAATCCAATCTTTTAAGAACTTTAGAGAATGCAAACATGTATTTTATTGGTAAATACCAATGTCTATATTGTTAATGGTACTATTGTACTGGCTATGATGGCAACACAATTTTTGGTTATGTTTTTAGCCATCCAAAACTAGATGAATAAGAGCATACCTTTGTGTTTCCTTTTCTCCTAGAGCCTTTTTTTTGTTCGTGGTCTTTATAATAAGCATTATTTTTTCATTTGAACATATTTTGGAGTAAGAGGAGAATTCAAATAGCATGATCACTTATATTCAGGTACTTCAAACCTCTATCTTATTTCTTTACACTTTTTAAGCCTTTTTTAATCTTACTAAGTTCTGCCATTTTAATTTATTTATTTTGGTCTCTGCAAACTTTCATTCAAGCTTCATTTCATGCATTCATATCAACTTTCAGCACAGTTTTTGAAACAGCTCTTGCATCTGTCTCTTTCTGATCCAGCAACAGAAGGACTTGGTATCTGATATCTATCTTCATTATTATTAGCCGGAATAAATCCAGGTAGGGTATGGTATGTTCTTATACAAACAGACTCTTCATATTTCTTTTATGAATAATTCATAGTTTTCTGACATTCCCTCTTAATCACTTAAAATTACATTGGCTTAGATTAAGTAGGAAAAAAAATCACACAGGTAATACAGCTTAGACATGGCATTTATTAAAAGTACAGTACAAAATGTATTGCTCTGAAAGCTAAACAAAAATTTAAGTTCTGTTACACAAAGTTTTGTTCATAGCTATATGGCAACTGTCTCTGTCACAAAAAAGTTTAAAAATTATAAACCTTTACCACCCCAAAAATTATAAACAAATTGATCTCTCAAAAATATATGATCTAAGACTTGAACTTTCCCAATATAAATCAGTATGAACACTTCTATTCAGAACTACATTTAAACCAGTAACAAAAATAGATTACACAAGATAGGGAGAATTTTTTGAGGTCTCCTAATATTCACCAAAGTGAAAAGATTGACATGTTAAAAAAGTCTATTAAATCTTTTAAACTGCCTACGTAATATCACATCATCTGCCCACTGCCTTCAATATCTGACCACTTATATAAACCAAATCATACCCAAATAAATAATTTTTTTTTACAGAATGTCAGAAAGCATAATAAAATTTAATATTGAAGATGCATGAAGAAAAAGTGTTGAATAAGGACCAATAAAAGATGATGTTCTTGTAACGTCACTTGCAAAATATTCCTAGGATAACTGATTGCTTTTAAAATTGAGTTTTTATTTCTCATGACCCTGATCTTAATTGGTGATAAATTAAATTTAGGTCAAGCTAATTCTGCCTGTGATGGTATTTGGTAAGTGATCTCACCTTGTCATTAGCCTCAACCTATGAGGCTTTCACTGGATTTTCTCTGACCTTTCCAGCTGAGGAGAAGGAGTGATGGAATAGCTTTGCTGGGTACCCAGTAATACAGCCAGGGTCAACCACCATGGTTTTGTAAGACATGTGCTCATCTTGTTACCCTCCTTTATTCCTTTTTATATGTTTGAAAATACATATAAAGATACTAAATATAGTATATATAAGATTAGAGTAAAAATTGACCGTGCAAGTCTGGTGAAAAGTTTGTTTGGTGGGAATTTGAGGAAAACTGAAATGTGTTGAAATACACAAGAATCAGAAAAATATATCCAGCCAAACAGAGTGGGAAGAGAGCAGGCACTGATCTAAACGTTTGGACAGAGTGTTCTGGCTGACTCAAATTTTTGCGCATCCCTCTTGAAGAGTTGCCAAAGGAAATAGCCTTCAGATGGTTTGGCAAATATACCTGAATGTCAGAAGTCTGTTAAAAAAATCTGAGTGAGCTGTAACAGTGGCTATTCATCTCCAAACACAGAAAACACAGGTTTTTGACTTTCTGGGATTGACACACCATGACATGACACATAGCCATGTTCTGCATCAATCAGAATCAGTTTATCTTTTCAAAGTTAAGTGTTTTTGAAATAAAAATACAATTTTGGTGTTAGCCATAGGTTAAAATTAAAAATCTTAAAAAAAAAAAAAAAAAAAACAAACAAAAAAAAAAACCACAAAAAAAAAACAAAACAAAACAAAACAAAACAAAAAAAAAACGAAAAACAAAAAAACAAACCAAAAAAAACCCAACAAACCCAACATTTGAAGTTAGCATATATGGTAAAAAGAGACAAATAACATCATTAAACTATATCTGTATTTCACTAGTTTGCAAAGACTCTGCTTCTGATGTTATTATTCAGGTCTCTAAAATCTTATAGTCTAGGAGGTTAGACAGAGAGAAATGGACATAAGCATATGACTGTCAGGCGTACAAATTTGAAACACAATTTATTCAGACTCAGTATTGAATAGTCCTTATTTTAGACAGCTTTTTATTGTCCAGTTTAGTGTATCAGAGTGTGTCTTTGAACTCTGTTGAATCTTGATGTGAGAAAAGTAAAAAAAGAAACAAAAAACCACCTGATCATTTACAATAATCAAATCATATTTTCTCAAGAACGAAATTATTCAGATTCTGAGAAAAAGATTGCCTGTCAAAAAAATGGTCTTTGGAAGCCCAGAGATACTGTTTAATGGAGCAGTATTTTTCCCACTGACTGCTCATTGCCCCTTGGCATGGTCTAATCAGATGTAGAGACAGGATGCTTGAATTTTAACATGATTCTAAGCCTTTTAAATTCTCAATTAGTCATTGAACTGACACCAAGTATATCGATGCAGACAATTTATTTTGATATAAAACTGTCTGGAGACTTTCTTTCTAAAAGAACTATGACTTGTAGAAGAGTCAAATGTTCAAGTGGAACATGCACATATCTAAGAAAAGGAAGGCTATGGTATTTACTTTAAGTGATCTGTAAAGAGTAAGTTACAGTTTTTATACTCTGTGTTTGTGCATACTGAACTAACATCAACATAAAATTCCAAGGATAGAGACTTTGAAACATCTCCCTTTTTTTGTTTGCTTGGTCTTTGGGTTGCTTGTTTGTTTGTTTGCCATTATTGGTTTTGATTTTGTTTGCATATAAAAGAAAGGTCAGAAAATATAACCTGACAAACTGTTAAGTAGGAGAAAAAATACCTATTATTAATTAGACCAATGGTAAAGGTTTCAGGAGTCTTTATTCTGTTCTTGGCTTTATCATTCATTTTGTTAGGGTCTTAGGAGTGATTTGTTTCCACTCTGTGCATCTCTATGTCTACATCTGTAAATTCTAGAGGAAGTAGAGAAAATTGTATAGGGTTAGGAAACCTGGACAAAATGTTAATGGAGTCTCTCTGGTTCTAGATAAAGTGAAGTAGGTCCAGGGGACATAATGAACCTTAATTCTGCTGTACTAGTCCTGTATTTTGATAATGAACTAGTATGAAGTGTAAGACTGAGTTCTATAATTATTCTAAAAACCTTAGTTTTGTTTGGCTTCCATGTTGTTATTTTTAAATTTTTTTTTCAATTCTTTTCCCCTCCATTATTTGTGAAAGAAGTCTATAATTTTAAGTAAAAAGCTTTATATATACTCTGATAGATTTTAAACATTTGCCTTATGCTTTGCAGAAAATGTATTTAATATAGAAAGAAAAGTTGCCTTCTCCAGGAAATTTACATTTGTTAGGGTAAAAACTGTGCTGTGCTAAATAAGATTTACACTTGCTTTTGTATTTTGATTATAAAAATAGTATAGCTTTTGTTTAAATCTATATAATTTAGATTTAAATTAATTTATGTACTACTTCTTTATTGATTTTTTCTCCTATATTTATGAATTACAGTATAATATCTATACAGTAGCTTATAAGTATTTGTTGTTTATGTGATTTTATTACTTGGAAATCCTAAAATTCTCATCACTTCAATCTGTTAAATCCAAATAAATAAAACAAATAAGGTCATTGATGTCTGTTCTACTTGAATAAACAAATTCATTCAAAATTAACCCATGACTTTCTATAATTAAAAAACCTCACACACAATACTAAATTCCATATTGCAGATTGCTTATCCACAGACTTAGTCTTGTCTTTATATTAATTAATTTTCAACGTTCCTTTTATTTGCTCCAATTTGAAGCACATTCAGTACAAGACAACAATACTAACTGAAAATATAAGTCCTCATTTTCTAAGTTCTGTGGAATAAGATGGAGCATTCATGTTTATAACTTATTTTCCTTTTCCATAAATGACCCCAGCTGGCCCAACATTATATGTAGTATGCTTTTCCATTTAAGTAAATCTCTGTGTTAAGAAGCGCATCACTAAAGAATCCCAAGTATACAGCTTCACCATTGCTTAAAATAGCTGGTGAAATTATATTGTCCTGCCTGTGTCTGTGCAACACAACATTAAGTTCTAGTCACTTAAATGGTCAAGAAAATATTCTTCAGTGATTTCGTGTACACTTCTACAATTTTCAAAGGTACTGTTTCTTAGCTTGACTCAGAATCTCAAGAGTTTTTCTACCTTTCTATAGAGAAGTGACATATACTAAGCCTTTTCTTCCAGATCTTGCTCTTTTTCTATGATTATCCAGTCATTCTCAGTGATCATCCCAACAAGTGGGAGCATCTGAATCTTGATCATAAAATTGTGAAAACAAATTCCAGTAAATCAAGACTGCAGAAACCCACGGTTATTTATTTGAAACAAGGAGAAACAAGAAAAGTTCCTTTTTAATTTACTACCAACAGATGTATGTTTCTCTCTTATGAAATTATAGCTGATTTTTCACATGAAAAGTATTCTAAAAAAGTTATCAAAATTTATGTTTTGAAGTTGATAATTGGTTCAAGAGTTTCAGTTTTCAGATGACACTTCACTTTGTAAGACAAGAAGGATCATTCTATAAGCCTGAAATATTTTTTTCCTACAGTTGCTAACCACTGTGTTAGGTAGAATCACTGTACTTTTTTAATACTGTAATCCCATTAAAGATGGAAAATTCTAATCTGTTTTTTTCTTTTTAGTTGTTGTTTCATTGTATTTATGCCATTAAAACAATCTGACATCACTATATTGAACACCAACTTCAGTTCCTTTAGGAGGCAGTCTTTATCTTTCCATTTAACTGAAAATGCAATCTTTGGCAAGGATATAAGGCTGAAGAAAACATTTATTAAATTAATACATTGGTCTCTGAATAGCGCATGGTGCCGCAGCATCTGTCACAGATTCCTTTATGCACCAATAGGTGAAGAATGGAGGGAGTTTTGGCTGCAGTCTCTAATGTGACATCCACCAGAGAGTAGATACAATAGACGAAGAAGAAAGCTGGCAAAGGGATTATGGCAATAACTTTCACACAGAGGAAATGCAGCTGTACTTGCTGACTCTGTTATACAGTTCTGCACTATTCCCTGCCCCATTTGGGGCTGTTTCTTGATGGGACATGCTATATTATATATTGATACTGTAATTCAAAATAACAAGGACTTATTTTTAACTGGCAATAAATTTAAAGCAGATGTGAAATAATTTCTGTTCATGGATTGAAGAAGACTAGCAATCTCTAATTCACTAACAGCTTAGAAGACATTTCACTTTCATCTTCCTGCTTTACTATTCTGCAAAATAGTCTCAATCCTACCTGATTAATAAGGGAAAAAAAAAAAAAAAAAAAAAAAAAAAAAAAAAAAAAAAAAAAAAAAAAAGACAAGTGTAAAGTGTTGTTTTACTAAAATATAATAAAACATCTTCATTAGGTTTTATTAGAGACACAGAAAAATTACTAAAAATTATTCATAGGGTTCTTTCTATTCCTCAGCTGTTGACCTGTTAAACATTTAAAAGAAAGAAAACCATTTACTTTATGTTGTTGTATGATTATGCTAACAGGAGAAAAAAAACCCACTTCTTTTTATTCTAATTTTATTACAGAATGTTCTATATTTGGAGGTGTCTGAACTGGCAGCAAGTGTGGAAAACAGATATATTTTTCTAGTATTCTAAAGAAATTATTATTAAGCCAATATTGCAAAGCAAGATGAAACCTATGTGCCTTGTTCATACTAATACTCTAGAATTCCTCTGCAGTCACAAAGATCAGTAGAATCCTACAAAATTGATCACCTGACTTGCTTTAGATGTCTGTTGCAGAGTCAAAGACTGATACATATTTATTTATCACCACCAACTAAAAGGAAGCCTAAAACACTTGTTCAGTTTTTTACTTCTAAATTTTAGCTCTATAAAAGCTATAAAGGATGAATCTCACTATATTTAAAGCATCTTCAGTCTTTTCAAGGAAAAATAAAAAACAGCTTATAAGAGCTACAAGATGAACACTGAGTTAGAATTATTTTTATTAGAATGTTAGAAATATTTATATATATACAAATATTAACAAGTTTTGTCAAATGTGATATTAACAGAAATTATGCAGTTTCATTGTTCTCAAGCGCAGTTCTTCAGGCTCTCCCATCTTCAAAAACTGTATTTGTATACAAAAAACCCCAAGAGTTCATGTGAGACTGATTTCAATTTCCACCTCACTTACTTTAATTAGCTAATCACACTCTGGAATGCACATTCCTTGCATGTAATAAAAAAAAACTTCCAAGTATCAAAATACAGCTCCTATATTTAGCAAGCAGTCAACACTTAATCAAAAAACAATAAATATCATCATGACAATATAATAATGTTTTAGAATTACATGCATAAGCAGAGGAGACAGTAAGTCCTATGAGTGGGATAATTATTTTATCTTTCCTTTCTCATACAACTGGAATGAGATGACATTATATAGTAAAATCTTCTGCCCTCCGGTTTTTTTTTTCTTCCTGGTATTTTTTCAGCTACTCTCAAGTCTGAAAAATTTAAACCTTTTGGAGTCATATTCCTATTTAATTTCAAAGACGAAGTGTTATTAGTTAATTAAAAAAAAAAAAAAAAAAAAAAAAAGGACTATCTAAGGTATCCAGCCAGAAAGTGCTTACATGTGAACCTGTAAATGTCAAGGGACTGAGCATTCCTTCTGCTCATCAGGAAAAACCTGCAAGAGAAGGATTAAAAGACTTGGTTATGAGACCTGATAGAAGTGTGCTGGGATAACTTTCTTCACATAGCTGGTGTTGGGGATGTGTTTGGATTTGTGCTGAATGCAGTGCTGATAACACAGGGATGTTTTAACTGTTGCTAAGCAGCTCTGACACAGAATGAAGGCCTTTGCTTCTCACCCCACCAGCAGGCAGGCTTGGAGTACACAAGAAGTTTGTTGGGACACAACCAAGACACCTGATTCTTTCTCATTGACCTAATGTTGACTTGAGAAGACAAATGCCATCTCTCTGAATGTCTCTTTCCTTCTACCCCCAGATTTATATGCTGAACACGAGGTCATATGGTATGGAATATCCCTTAGGTCAACATTGTTTGTGAAGGACTCCTGCTTTCCTGGGAATGGCTGAACACCTGCCTGCCCACAAGAAATCGTGAATTAATCCTTGTTTTGCTTTTCCTGCACATGACTATTGCTTTACTTTTTAAACCCTCTTTATGTCAAGCCATGCATTTTCCGACTTTTCTGCTTCTCTCTCCACTCTCACTTTGGAGGGAGTGAGCAAGTGGCTGTCTGGGGCTCAGTTGCTGGCTGGGGTTAAGCCACAGCAATAACTGATATACATTAATGGGAAAGACATGATAGCTATGTGATGTGTACATTAATTGTTCAGTGTGCATTAGTTTATTTGTATATTAGGTAAATTGAAAATGAAAATTTACACATATGAACTTTCATGAGCAAAGCTGCCTTGACTTGAGGAACTCCACACAGTTTAATTCACTGTAAATTAACCTGTAATTTTAATTACTGATTCAGGTATTAACAAGGGAAATTAATTAAACCAATGACGTATCTCCCAAATCTCATAGGCCTCGGCTAGTCCAAATGGGGCACCTCCACGCCAGGTGTGGGGAGCTGCCTAGGCGTCAGGCTAGCATTAGGCAGGGCCCCTGGGTCTGCCGGTCCCAATATGCTGGAGTGGGGAGACTGAGCAAAGGAGGAGGAGGAAGCTCTCAGTCTGAGGTTCCAACAGGTTTATTGCTGTCAAAGGGTCCAGGGAGAAAGAGCCCCAAACATTGGGAGAAATGAACTTTTAAGCGAGGGTGGAACAAGGGGTGGACACAATACTACAACCAATGACAATCCGACGGGAGGATCATGAGAAGGGGTCCACAAAATCCTAGCCAATGAGGGAACACGAGGGGAGGTTACAATCCAAAAGACCCAAGAGGGTGTCGAACTTGGAACTTTCTGGACGGAGGAAGGAGTAAATATTGATTGGCAAGCAAGGGGCTGGGACAAACAGGGATAGGCACACAAGGATCTAGAAAAAGGGGGCGAAACTGCCTTAGGGCCAAACCAATTGGGATTATAGGGGCTCAGGGACAAACCATTGGGAAAGAACTCACTGCAACAAACCAAGGCTTAGAAAACCTACTTTTCTACTTGTTCCCAGGCTCTGCTTCAGTCCAGCGCCTCTCTCCCACTTGCTCAATTTAAGTCCCTTTCTTTTCGTCACTGTCGCTTGTCTCCATTAGAGCTGCTGGCTCCGTTTTGTCCAGGCTAGCTCAAGACTGTGACATGACAGGAAAACTCCCCTGGATCCTAGAAACCAGGGGAGCGGCAAGGGTTTTTTCCCCTTATCAGGAGAGAGATCCCATCTGTGGTGGAGGAAAGGAGTCAGACTTGGTGAGAGGGACAGTCCAAGGTCTTTATTCCATCTTTATCCCATCCTAATCAGACACTTGCCCCATTCCACAGCTCTTGCCTAGTCCTGACCCGGCCTGGTGGTCCAGGCTTATATATAGGGGAGGGGGGGGGATAAAGGAGGGGACAATCCAACATCCAATGAGGGAAAAGGTGGGAGTGGAACAGGGTTGGAGGGACATTCAAAGAAACCAATGGGAACATAAAGGGAGGAACCTCTTCGGCTCTTGCCCTATCATTCGATGTCCTTACCCAAACTCTTCAGAAGCTGGGAGGAACAGCTGAATGACAGACAAGGCCTGTAGGAGGGGACTGGGAGGAGTGACAGGCAGGAGGGGTAGGGACAATGCTTGGAATAGAACACTTTCCAGGAGAACAGGGGAGTACAGAACAAACCATTATAACAATAATTAACATAAAATACAATATGAAAACAAATAATGCAAAGCAACACATCACACATAACACCCAGTCCCTTCCAGTCCCTTTGGTGATGCAGTGGTCAGTGTACAGTAGTTTATTTCTGTTCCTTGCTTCTTACTGTTCTCCTGCCTCAGCATGTGTCCTTTACAAGCCACAGTCCTTTTGGGACCATCTTGGTGTTCTCAGAGCATCCCTCTTTCATTCAAGTGCCCTTCCTTCAGGCCATTATCAGTTTTGTCCCCAACAATACCCTCTTGCACATTCTTCCAAACATGTCTCTTTACTTATCTCCTCACAGGTCCTTTTTTGAGATTCCTCCCCATCCTCCTCTCACCTTTCTTCTTTTCTGTTGTCTCCTACCCCTAGCAGATGCTGCCCTTCCTCAAGCACATATGATCAGAGGCACAGTGTGCTTGCTCCTCTGGCTGATTGAAGGATTGAGGCATGATGGGCTGTCTCCATCCTTTTTAGAGTCATCTAGAACCTGCTCTGATTGGCACAGGGAGGGTCATGGCCTCCTTCCACAGACACTCTCAGCCCTTGTTACTAAGCCTTACCTTTTATGGATAATACAGAGCCACATGTTTCTTTCATGTCACACTTGCTCTGTTTCCACAATCCTATAGAGACATGCACAAATTTATCTACAGTTTATTCAATAACTGAGCACAAATCCATTTTGTCATTTCATTACTGTGTTATTCATATGTTGTCTACATTAATATGCAGCTATAACTCTTTAAAACTTCTCTTGCATTCATTGTCACATTATAGGCCTATATGGGGATCATCAAATCAGTATTTGAGTGTCTTTCTAAGAATGTGAAATAGAAGCAAGATTCAAAGTTATGAGTCACTCCAAGGTGTGAATCAAATATTCCTCTTCTGAAAGACATTAGTGAGAACCGAGGAAAAAGAACAAGGCTTCCAGCCATCTGAAGCCGTATTCTGAGCCATCTCTATTATTGCCTGGTAAATGGTAAAATTAGATTTTCTTGATCTATAAATTGCATTCAGGCTTTTATATTTCAGTGAGGGATGTATCTATTCTCCTTGACTTTCTTGAAAATCTTTGAATTTATGCTTAAATTTTCCACAATTTATTCAATATTTTGGGAAAAAAACCCACACATCACTAACAACAAAAAAACCCACCCTCCTTCTGTTTACATTTAGTGTGTTATACAGGATTTTATACAGGAACATGCTTGTCCTCGAGAGAGAAAAGCATTAATAAGACAAACATGAACAAGAGACAGTCTATTTCATTGAAGATATCCTACTTTCTTGAAACACCCTTCATTCTGTTGCAGGAATATAGCTGTTAGTAATAATTTCTACTGAGAACAATGCCTGATACCAGTTAAGAACTAATAGAAGGCAGAAAAAAGACTTCTTAAAATCTAGTCTAGCTTTAGTAGCGAGAATGTTCACAGTTGAACTTAAAACCTGATTATCTACAGGTCTGGTGGGCAAGCAACAGTTGAAGGCTTCACTTGATAAAAGAGAGATATAAGGTAAAAATATAGCTTTTGGTAAACAGCTGAAAGTATTTTTCAGCTGAAAGTACCATGAGATAATAAAAAAGTTGGCATTTTATGATGCTGTCAGTTTTTTTGAGTTTTATGTTTTTTGGTTTGGTTTTGTTTTGTTTTTTTCAATGATAGAAGGTAAAAAAAAAAAAAAAATTTCAATTTACTGGAAGAAAATGGAGAATAACCTTCAGAAGGATTATCACAATTTAGTAGGGTTGAATCTGGTGAAATTTTTTTATCTTACACTTGCAGTATGTTTCCAGAGCATTGACCTGCACAGGTCATTATTTAGCAGATTAAAAAATCCTGATAGAAAATCAAAAATAAGCAAGTAAATTCATGTACTGTTTTCTGCCTGGTATTGTCTAAAGGACAGTGAGAAAAAAACTAGCAAAAACCATTACAGAATTGCAGACATTTTAAGACAAACCCAATGCAGTACATCTCCCATTGACTGTTAGAGCTGGTTTAAGCACATATATCTGTGTGTCCAAGAAAGAGAAAACTGGAAGTGTCTTACTGTAGATTTTCAATCAGCTTACTCAAGTTCTGAAGTGATATAAGATGCAACTGAAGTGAAGTTCCTCACTTCAGTGAGTTTTTCTTATAAATCACAGAACTGATGAAATGGAAATGAGAGGGTCCATTGAATTCTATTATTTTTCTTTAACAAGGAAACTTTTATGTCTTTAAAAGAATTCATATCCTGTGTGATCTGGTTATACAGACATGCTTTCAGCAGGAATTTTTGCATCACTCTCCACACCAATTTAGCTTTACAAATTAATTTAGTATCAATCTCATTCAGGCTTATATAGTTTTAGAAGAATTATGTATTGCGTAACAGGGTCATGAAAATAGCTGACCTGCAACTTTATTTGTTGTGTCAATCTGTTTCCCATCTGCATCATTATTCTTTTTTCATGGTGGGGAAAAAAAAAAAAAATTATTATTGAAACTTACCTGTGTCATAAGCATAGATAAGAGAGAATTAAATTTAATAGAATGGGAAAAAAGATCACCAGGATTCTGAGAAATGCAGCAGAAATAGTCTTCACCACAGTCTTGAAACCAAATTGTTTTGCCATAGAGAGCTGATTGCAATTCAAAAGCATAAAGCTCAGTAGTTACATGGCTTTAGTTGCTGGTTGCTGCAGAATTCCTCTATGATGTTGGCTAAATCACCTGTCATCTGGTGACACATGGCTTGCCATCTATTCCTTTCTTTTTTGTCATATGTTGATAATAATGTTGGTTTATTTAACAGGATTGCAGTGATGATTAATTACTTACCTCAGAAAACAGGTAATTATGAAATATGAAATATCATCTTCATACAATACAGATATTTTATTTTTTTTTCCTTAACACAGACTGTTAATTATCTGCAAAACTGCTTGGAAAACATTTGACCTGAAATTTTGCAGAAAAGGTTATGTGAGTTTTTACAATTCTTTTTTTCTTTTCTCTTCCCCCTCTTTACAGAAATACTGTAAAGCAAGACAATTTGTAATGCTAGCCTTGCATTTTTACATAATTTTAGATTAACTTTTAATTAGATTAGATATTGACCTGGCAGCTATGTTGTACCTTAATAATCTTTCCATGTAATATGTTAAACATTTATAAATTTCATGTAGGTGATTCAACAGAGATTGATTCACAGAATTCTATGAGTGTGGTAGTAAAAGTTCAAATGCTTATACTACGGTTAATTTTTAAATTATGCTGGGTGTTTGGACAAGCATATTGCTGTATGGAAAGGAAAACTGGCATACTGTGAAGTAGTGCTAAGTATACTTTAAATATATCCTATTTTTTTTTTTTTTTTTAATATATATATACTAGAACTGCACCTAGCAAAGATAATTGAAGCAGGAGAAATCTTCTCAACAGCATGGATAAAACCATATAATTAAACTGGAGTACATCTGCCCTGTGCATGTAGAGAGTTATCAAGTTCCCCAGCTTTAGTAACAGGATGGCCAGATGAAGTAACCAAATTTTTAACAAGTGATTATTAATTTGTTGAATATCTCTAATAAGGCTAGGATATGGTTTTTTGTTTTTTGGTTTTTTTTTCCAGAAGTCAGAATAGTCAGCCTTTGGCAGTAATATACTTATTATTTAATTAAAGTATTTAGTAATTTCTTCATATTTTCATTTGTGAGTTACTCAAATATTACACAGACATATCTCATGTCTCACTAAATAGCAGGTGATTCTAAATGTTCTAAAACCTTCTGCAAATTAAGGTCCAAGGTGTTCTATTAATAAGACATATAAAAAAACCCTCTTTCTTGCATAAAACCAAGTTTTAGACATGCCTAATCTATTTTTAATAAGTCTATAACTTTAATAAAGCTTATATTATACATCAGAAGAAAGTCTCTCTAGGTGACCTTTGAGAGTTCTAGAATGAATATAGGAAATAAACCAGTATATAAATTTCAATAAATTTCATCTATTATTACATCTCTAACAGAGTTTTCTATATTTTTTATGATACTTTTTTCCTATCTATTACCTTTGGCATTCCAATCCTAAATGGCTTGATTATATTAATTAGCTGCTACCGGAAAAGAATGACATGGAAAATTCTGTACCATTTTGTTCTTCATCATTCTTTAGTAAAATGAAAAATATAACTTCTTGTTTATTTGTGAATGGAGATAAATTAGACAACTTCAGACTGACAGAGATGATATTTTCAGAAAGTTATGAGTAACTGAACAATTAGTCTATGTTGACTCCAGTTGCAGCAATTAATAAACAGTGTTTATACAGTATGCATCCAGTTAAAGTTTCCTCATTTTGACCTGAGTCTGGCATAAGACATACTGACATAACTGGTGTACTTCAGAAAAAATGCAGGTTTATTCACTTTGCATTTGGATATTGCCGTGTTCACCTGCTTCCTATATACACCAAAAAACAGTTTACTCATTCTTCAATTTCTCAAGTCACTGGCTAGTCCTAATTGTGTCAGTGACTAGTAGATATTCAACAAACTGTACCAGAGACACTACCCAGAGTTACCCCTTATTTCTATCACACCTTACTGTAAGGTAAAAATGCAAGAATCTGGTTCTCCTGAACAAGATCTTGGAATACACCTCTAGAAATGTTATTCTTCTTTCTTAGTCAAATCAGATTCAACTCCTTATCTACAACGACAAGAGAGGAAGAAAAAATATTATGATTATGTAATAATTATATGATGAATTATAATGATGGAAGATGTAACCAATAGCTCAAACCCTAACTGAGTTCAGTCATATAGAGAAAAAAATCCACATCAGGTTCTAAATGCCATTATGTCTCTAAGCACTTCTTTGCACATCCCAAGGTAGAAAAAGAAAAAAATTATAATATTTTCAGAAAACTCATTTAAATATGTAAGTAGTAAGTAACAATATTTCTAAAATGAATAAGATTATATTTTTTTAATTCCTTGAGATCTTTTTGTATAGATCAATGGACCTCTACTCCACTCTTGGAGACCCTGCACGGAATACTGTGTTCAGCTCAGGACAGGAAGGATGTGGACATGCTGGAGTGAGTCAGAGGAGGGCCACAAAAATGATAAGAAGAGTGGAACACCTCTCCTATGAGGAAAGGCTGAGATTCTCATGGGTTGTTCAGCCTGGAGAAAAGAAGGCTCTGGGAAGGTATTATTTCAGCCTTTCAGTACTTAACGGGGCCTATAGGAAAGATGGGTGTGATCGTGACACGCAAAGCAACCATACGGAGACAAGAGATTTGCAGGGCAGAGATGTTCCTCAGCGAGAGCCCAAGGCTGAACCAAGGCTGAGAGCCTCTCTGCCTGTTTATTTTTTATTTTTTATACATTTGTGGGTCTGGCTGTGGATTGGCTTCTGGAGTTATCACCTCCCCGCCGAATGGCCAGACCAACTGTCAGTTACAGTTGTTTTCAGGTTAGAAATATGCAAACAAAGGACAGGGAATGAAAGACAAAGGATTTGTTTATGTTACATGTGTGAGAAAAAGTGAAAACTGTTCCTAATATTGTACAGAAGCTAGAGACTGACTCCATCTTATGAACAATCAGAAGGTTTTAAAAAACTCAGAAAAACCAGGGCAACAGATGGGGACAGATTTCCTTGCAGTATCTGTTGTGACTAGGTAAAAGGTAATGATTTTAAACATTGTAATCAAACCTACATGTAGTAGGTTTGATTAAGACTATGCATAAGGAAGAAGATTTTCATAATGAGGGGAACAAAACAATAGAACAAGTTGCCCAGAGAGCTAGTAGATGCTTCATCCCTGCAAATGTTCAAGGTCAGATTGGATGGAGCTCTAAGCAACCTGATCTATTTGAAGATGTCCCTGGCCATGGCAGAAAGTTTGACTAGATAACCTTTCAAAGTCCCTTCAAACCCAGACTATTCTATTGAGTCTTCAGTGATAGAGGTTTTCAGTAGACTTATGTTACAGAGGTCTCAGCACATTAAAATTCTCCTCAGTTTATCATCACTTGGAATGAACCTAAGAATACTATTCTTATATTTCTTTATATTCCATTCTGAATCAAAGTGTACAAAGATCCTTCTATTGCTTAACAGCACTAGTATTCCCAAAATATGTGGTTGCAGCTACACACAAGGATATAAAGGTACTTATAGAAGTAAGTATTGAAAACATTGTCCCTCTGTGATAGATGTACTCAAGTCATTAATCAATCTAGTGGTAATTCTGTACCATCTCCAAAAGAGATAGAGGCCTAAGCCAGTATTGGGCAAAGTGCATATCTAGTTCCAATCTGTTCCCTGAAAACCCATGAAGAAACAGTCACACAGTGAGTTTGGAGCACCAACCTTGTGGTTGACATGTGAATGGTTTTCCAAGGCTCATTTATCAAGGAACAAAATTAAGGAGTCTTATGCATACCTTTCCCATTGCATGTAATCTAACTACAAGCTTTATTCCATAAATATGACAGCGTAAGCAAGCTTTCTTTGAAATCTTCCTGCTCAGAAGCTGGCTGCATCTGAGCTGGGAGATGTCTCTGAGCTGGCTGCTGTCTCCTGAGCTGGGACCCCTCTCAAGGCTACTCATTGATGGAAACACCTCTTGTAAACTGTGGATCTTTGGTCAGTGATTGCCATCACATATATTTATATAGTGTGTTAAGATTCTGTATTGATAACTTTGATTTTGTCCTGATCACTTTGATTCCCACTTGGTAGTTTTGAATATTTTTTACATTATCTGTGAAGTAAGTAATACAGTGAACATTATAATCAAACTCTGTGAAGTAACACTTTTATAATATCATATTTCAATATAAGTACATTTGCTGATACTTTTGTTGTTTCTTCTTTGAGTCATATAAATCACTCATTTGTGAAACTCTCTACATCACTGTACAGCTCTTTGTCTTTTAGCCTTTCTAATGAAGCATATTCTCTCTCACCATTACAAGGTACAATGATAGATGTTGATGGTTTAACAACACCTTGCTATCACAAATAAAATTCAACAGTAAGAAAACAGACAACTATTTGGATCTGTTTGTTTTGATTTGATTTGATTTAGTTATTCTCCCAATTTACATTAATTTAAAATTTTGGAGGTGGGTAACAAATATAATTGCTTCAGGCATCTATTCTCAAAGTATGAGCTGAGGCAGTGGTCAGTGGAGAGATCCTCGGCAATTTCATTCATTGACAGAAATTCTGGCAAAGCCCAAACTTCCCTTGCAAGCTTGATGCTAATGCTGTATTTCTCTCTTACATTTAACTCTGCCAAAACCCAGCATCTGCTCCCATATAGGGTGTTGACAGTTGAAACATTTTTCCATTGTGTTGTACTCTGCCGAGACCTGGCATCTGCTCACAAATAGAGGTGTTGACAGTTGGAACTCCAGCACTTTCCCTTTGTGCATCAACTCTGTGGAAATCTGGCATCTGCTCACACACACAAGTTTTAACAGCACAAACTACAGTCTAACACTAAGTTACTCCAATGTAGGGGAACATGTGTTGTCATAATTTTGGAGGGAGACTATTTTCACATGGCATCAAATCCAAGAGATCAGAAGATACAGTAGGTATAGGGCTTGGAACATCTTTTAGCAAGTGGAAGTCTTCACAGGATCAACATACTATGATCTACACGGAGAACTTTTCCTTCATAACAGGTTCCAGGAGAAAGTGAACCAGCACTCCAGACTCAGCTTTACACCTTTTATCCATGACTTAGGTGGTTCCTCTGTGAGTCCTTAATACTTGAGTAAGATCATTTCTGTTTCTTGCTATGCTGAACAGCAGAACTACTGCGATCTTGTTACTTTCTGTTGGAGCTTGTCTTGAATCCTCAGCCATTTTTAAGGTCTTTCCTGTACATTTTAATGGCATCTACATGAATTGTAGTTCAGTATTAACACATATTTTTTCTGAACTATGGTGTGAAAACAGAGTCCCTATACTTTATTTTAGGAAAAACAGATGACTAAGTAAGTCAGTTCTCCCAGATGTGTTTTGCTCATTTTTATTTTTATTGTTTTTACAACTAGGTTTGCAGAGATTTACTTCTACAATAAAGTTTATCATTTATTGTAGAAAGCAGTCCAAAAGGATTTTTAGCTGTCTTTGTCTTAAAGTACTAAATATAAACCAAAAATAATAAGAGAAACTACATTTTTTCTTTAGATTACTTCCTTTGAAACAAATTGGCAGAATGAATGAGAAAATCAAACAGTTCTTAAGAAAGCAAACACAATTTTTCTGTGTGATATAATTATTTCAACAGTACATAAGTACCATATTGGGAATATGATGCTTTTTAATTATTCTTGTCCTAATTTCAGATTTTAAAAAAAGCTGCAATTATATTGTGGACATAAAAATAAAATTAATGGAAGTAAATACATAATACCAGAAAAACTTAGCAAACAGACCCTCTCTGAAAAATAAAGCTTTGAGTTATACAAAATTAAACTTAGATATGTTTATATTAACATACTGAGATTTTTTTCTTGAACCTAGGACTACTGAATAGAATTTCTCTACTTGAGATTCAGTATTAATTTGTACATGTAAACAGAAAACCCAAGATGAATAAGTAGGGATTAGGGGTATTAAATATGTCATGCTTTGAAAGGTTTATAATAGGTAGTTTTTAAAAGGTATTATGAATTTTTTATCTGCTGGACTAGTTTCACAATCTTTATGATGTAGCAAGTGAAAAATAAATTTCAGGGTTATACATTGGAATCTTTTTGCCATAAGTTATATTCTACTGTTTTGATATATTTGCCCGCAGAATTCTAACTGTGCATAAATGTATACACATACGTGTATATTTATATCCTATGTAGATGATACACATACACATGTGCATGTACCTTTCTAAACAGTTTCCATTTTTAGAACTTAATTAGTTTTGCAAATGAATTTGTAAACACAATGCCATGTAAGACCTTCCACCATGTTTTTTTCATCAGCACATGTCCTGGATAATGTTAACATAGATCAAGATGGAACCATTTCGTTTGACCAGAACATCTATGTCTCTTTCACTGCTGTAATTTCAATCCATGACTATATCAGACAGTTGTTTGTTAACCGCTGCACACAGAGAGATGATTCAAGTGTGTCTAGCCTGGCACCCAAGAGCTGGATGGTTGCCTGGAGACTAAATTTCAGTGTTCAGAATCTGCCACTTTTGACAGGAAAGAACAAACAATTGCAGCTCACTCTAAAGAAGATACTAAGTAACCATAGACACTTGTCAGTTTTATGTGCTATTTTTAAGGTATGCTGCATCCTGAAATTACCAACAAGCATAAACTAGAAAGTAAGAGTTTGTGCATGTTCACCATCCTCTCACCTTGCTAATAAGTTGAGATTCAGAGCTCAAATGAGATCTTTTCATGATTGAGCCACATCTTGCATTAATCTCCAGCATGTCCAGCTTTCCCCTGTCACCATAAATTTCTGCCTCAACTTCTTATTGCACATCATAGGATCATAGGATAATTCAGGTTGGAAAAAAACCTGAGGAGACTGTGTATTACAATTCCCTGACCTAAGCAATGGTAGGTAGTTTTGTTTCTATCCATCACATCACGTCACAGAGGCATTCACCCTTGTTACATGACTGAACATTTATTTCAAACCAAAAATCAAAATAAAAATTGAGTTTATAAAACTTACCAAATGTAGTATCTAAGTATAGCATCCTTAGAAACTACATGCTATACTGAGACAATTCTGATGAACAGCATAACGTCACAGATGTTTTCTGCAGATGTTCACTGAAACTACAGACAAACCACAAACGAGGCTTTACAAACTTCTTCACTGAATAAAGTGCACAATTTATATGAATTAAGTCTAGCAAAATGTCCTTTTAAAGCAAAATAAATTTAGCTTGTTCATGCAAATGGAACAGGTATTTTGAAAATATACTAATTTAATTGTTAAATAAAATCAGCCCCATGTCAACCCCCAAAATTGTCAGTGTCGAATCAGAGCATTTTAGGAAGATTAGAGAAAAAATCAGCATGTTCCCAATCTGGGCATTTATCTATACTCATATTCCATTAATTCTGCTTTTTTTTTAAGGCTTTGATTTTGCTTTGTCTATGTTTTGAGAGGAACTTGCTGTCTGTTTTCAACGAGGATTCTGTTCGGGTATTTCAACACAGCTACTTTTGGTTTGCTGTACGCCAGCAAAATGCTATGGTCATCTTTTTTAATGTAAATGAAAATACTTATCTCAAAGCAGCTATGACTGAGTGCTCCTTGCTCGCCACCTCAAAGCAAGCTGGTCTTATGGAATACCCAGCTGCAATAACTTCTTCTCTTAAGATCCCCAAATTGGCTGTTTCTATTTGCACAGAAGTACCTCTGTAGGATATGAGTGACTGAAACATGCCTGACACTTCTATAGAGCTGCCAGGCTGGGTGACTGTGTCACCTTGGTTGACATGAATCAGACGTATGGAGTCCCTCTGCAGGGACATTGCAAAAAGTAAGGAAAACCATTATTCTCCTGGTTACAGATATATTTGAGATTTCAGTTAAAGCTGAAAAACTTTGCATTGTTCCCAGGAAATAGGAGACCCTGTCACAAACCATACAAAAATAAATCTGTATCATTAGTTTTCATCAAAAATAACAGTCTACCTTGTTAAAAGTGCAATATTTTAACAGAAGAAAGATGCAATATTTTAACAGAAGAAAGATGGTAGAAATCACATGACTACTTGTTCCATGTCATATTTTTCAGTTTTGTTAACATATTTCTTCTAAATGTCCTGTCTACTGACATTCTCCTTACTGATTTGAGGAAATCATTGCAGTAGTAGAAAAAATAATGTCTCCCTATACGTTATTCTAAGAGATACAGAACAGGTGGACATTAGAGTAGAAAGCAAAATTCAAGAGACGAGCTGTACAAAACAATTTAACATGAAAATTGTCTAAAAATATAAATTATAGACTTACAGACTTCAATTTTTAGAAGTTTTATTCATACTTTTATACTTTTATGGCTGCTATATAGAATGCTAAATATGATTTTTGCAGTTACTGAAAAAAACCCCAACCCTGTAGGCTTCTTATTGAATTGTCACATTTTAAGGACTTTTGTGGAACCTTGGCATGATTTTATTTGTTTTATGTGTTTTTAACAACTGGCTAGTAGTCAACTTACTATTAGCTGACCCAACTGACTAGCTGAAGCTCTGTAAGTAGATTACATGCTGAAGACCTGACAAACCTAGGTAATAATTTTAGAAGCAAGCAGCAGCCCTTTATACCAGCTGAAGTTGGAAAAGGCCAATATACAACTTTCAAACTTCAGATGAGAATCACTAAGAAGGAAGTAAAGTCTGATGAAGAAACATAAAACTAAAAAGATCCCAAGGCTTAAGAGGAAAGAGACAACACCGAGAGTTTTAAAATCCCTCTTTGCATAGAATATGTTATACAGTTGACTAGACATCCCACCATTTTCTTCCCACAAAGAAAACTAATGCTGCTGAGCACAGGAGTCTGGACAATGAAAATATGAGGCTAAACCAAAGAACAAGAGCAGAAAAACTGAAATTATTTGTATGAACATTTTTAGCATATTACTGATGAAACATTTATGTATTGATCTGGGCCATGAGAATTGTTGTAACTGTACTACTTGGTACATTTTGATGCAATTGCCAAGTTTTTACTAGACAAATAGCAAATTCTTGTCTGTGTATATATATATGCAAATATATAATTTTCTTATCTAAGGGATGCAAGATATTTTATTTCTTTGTAAAACCTATCAGATATTTAAAAAGTGAACCCTACATATTTTTTTAAAACTATCTCTTTCACATTTGGGGATAATGCCTCAGCATTTCCACATAAATTTATTTCACCAACAAAATTACATCACTTAAAAAAAATTTTATATATATATATATATATATATATATATATATATACACACAGGCTTATTAAATACGTTTCCTTTGACTTCCTTTTTTTCAGGAAGACACCCAGGCATCTCTTTGATAAAGGAATTAGCTGTGTGAAAATTTATAAATTACAGAAATATAAGACATTATTGTGTATTGATGGCTAATGTACTTTGGAAGAGTATCTCATTTTTTGGCTATGTGCCAAATCATATGTGAAATGAGACTGCCAAATACAGAGAGAAAAGACTGTAGTTAAAGCAGCTGAAATCTGTCAGAGGATTTGGATTTGATCTGCTGCTTTCTTATGATTTCTTGCATTCGGTTTTCTTCTTTACGAAGTTTTATGACACAATAGTGGTAAAATTTTTAACTATTGAATTTGAGATTACCAAGACATAACTATCAAAACTTTCTAGTTTTCTGTGCTCTAATTGGAATCAGTAGGAGATTTAAAATGTGTAGTTAGTGGCATTAGGCTAGGAAAGGAACCCATAGACACACAAAATGAGAGTGTGTTTTCACTGTAATTTTACTGCATGTCATATCTAAGCTGTGAAATGGGAATAATTATATTATCTTATTTTGGGAAAGCTGAGTAAAAATTAAGTCATTGTTCAAGTGATAGATTTGCAGGAAAAAAAAAATTGTATTCATAGCAGAGTAGAAATCGTTTATGTAAGGAAACCAAGGAGCAGGCACCACCATGAGCAGAAAACAGTCTCTTTTTAAGTTGATAGTTGGCTTTGTTGGCTCAGTGATTCAAGTGCACAGTCATAGCACAGGAAAACTTGTCAAGGGCTCATGTAATAAGAGACTGTACCAGACTGAATTTGTACTGGACAGCTGACTCTCCTGGCCATGGTGGGTCCCTGGGGCCAGGAAACAGGACCAGAAGGGGCCCTGCAGGGCAGCTGGGCTGGGCCTCACTGCCCATCCTGTCCCGCTGCCGCAACCGCGGGCAGCCAGGCACCTCCTGGGGCACCTCCCCGGGCCCCGGCCAGGCCAGGGCTGGGCTGGGGTGTGGACGTGTGGATAGCCCCGGTGCAGCAGTGGCCATGGCCAGCTGAGCCCGGCCGCAGCAGTGCGGGGGGCGGAGATGTGGCCCTGGGGCCTGGGCAGGCAGGGAGAGACATGAGGAGACCGAGAGCGGTCCCAGGGTCCGATGGGCTCCTGCATGGAAAGTGAGATGACATAAATGACATGCAACACGTTTTATTTCTGATGTGAATTCTTGACTTATCAGACCATATTATTATGTTATTATATCTGTGTCATAAACCTGTGAATTTTATTTCTAAAAATATTATATGGACATCTTTGCTACTCTGCACTGAGGTACTTTTCACAGAAACGAACCACGTCATCTCCCAGCTGCCCTGCTTCTTCTGTTCACTGAAATAATAATTTTAGCAAACTAATTTGTGTCTTTGAACTTTCCTGAATTCTGTCAACTTCTTTGGTAATTTCTCTCTTCCTTACAAATCACCTTGTCTTTTTTTTTAATTCTTGAAATATTCAGAATCACAGGTTAGACTGTATGCATTTCCTTGTCTTTATTATCAAAGTATATTCAGATTTTTACCAGCAGTATGTTATGTGTTTCATTTTTTGAGTTATTTTTGACAATGCATCCTTTCTTACACTCTGGTCTGCAAGACCTTTATGTTCCCTGTTTTTACGAAAATCATTATATTTTCTCCTGTGTGTCCTGTGTGTCCTGTGTGTTTTCAACCTCCAGTTTCCTGAAATTTTAAATCTGCTTTCATATTTTAGCTTTATATATTCTGGCTTTTACATTTTCTTTTTTTTCAGTTAATTTCTGTGGAGCCTTCTATTGAAAAATCATACCTTAAATACTTATTTCTGTGGTGGTGCAGAACTGTTTTATTAGGTTTTTATAAGAAGTTTACGTTATGGTTCATTTCACTGTATCCCCAATGTTGTATCCCTTTTGTGTTGTCTGTATAATAAGGTATTTTGTGTCAGTCCTCCCACTCCTCACCTGACTTGTAACATCCCCTCTGCCCCAACCCCCCTCTCTGGGGCAGCTTGTCTATCACTTTGAGGAGCCCTCCCAGATTGCGAAATCTCAGGGAGAGGGCTTCAGGTGATAGGTCCCCTGGGGGGAATTCCTTTAGCTCTGGATATTAGTGGTCCAAGGCTTGGGGGTGGGCACACCTTGTTACCCCCTGAACACCCTGATTTGTTGTCTCGTTGGTACCCCCCTGGAACCCCTCCCCCGCTTATGAGGTGGTGAAGGAACTCTCTCAGCCTCTCAGCTCTCAGCTTGGAGCTCTGAGCCTCTCTGCTCCTCAACTCTTGAGCTAATAAACATCTTTTAACCTGCAAAGCTAAGAGCCAGCCTTTTCTCTTCTGCTGCTGTTGGCTGTCACGGTACTATGGGGTCCAGCTGCTAAGCCGAGAAGCCGAAATGAACTGGGACCTTCTGTGGCTGTGTTGACTCGAGCTAGCCAGAGGTCATCTGCTGCCCAGTACGGGACGGAACCAGACACATATTTCTTGAGAATTTCTCCTCGGTTTTATCTCTTACTTTCTACTTTTATATCTTTTGTATTTCCCAAAGATTTTCATAATGTATTTTGCTTCTTTTGAATCTGTATAATTTGCTACCATACTCCTTGAGTAAATGACTTGAATTTTTTCAAATTCACAATGGCATTTCTTCTACACTCCTACGAGATTTCAATTTTGATTACAGCTAGGATAAACTCCATAAAGGTTTGTTAGATTGTTTCTTTGGTTTTTTTCTGTGTTTACTACTATCAAAGCCTTATAATAGGAATTTATCTTCCAATGTAGGTTATGTGCTTCAGCTTCTGTAAATAACTCAATATCCACTCAATTTTATGAGGCTTGCCTTTCTTGGAATATGGTCTCATTTCCTTTTGGTATGCTAATAAATTGCACATCGGCTTTCCTGTGTTGAGTCTGTATCTCTGCCGGTATCACTACTCATTTAGTGTTCAAAAATCTGTCAGCCATGAGTTTTGGCTTGCAGAAAGCTTGCTCAGAGCCTGGATAATAAGCGATGACACATGATTTACATTTTGATTGAATGATCCAGCTCAATACACTCCATATGCATGCTAATTGGTATGATCTGGCAGAAAAACTGGTCAGCTTTTCATTTCCTTTTGTCTTCCCTGGCTGAAGACAAATGTTTCATACACCATATTATTTCCTAGAGAGAAAAGGTCAGTTGGAATACTAAGGGCATTTTCAAGGACATCTTCATCTCTGCCACTTATTTTTAGTCAGTGAATCATGTCTTCTACATCACTGCCCATGCAGTGAAGATGAAATGCAACTTCTAATGTACTTTTGATTTTAATACATCCAATGTGCTTACTCATTTCCAACACTTTTGAAAAACATCTCTGTCCTAGTGACATCGTGCTTGAATATAGAGCTATTGCAAATATCAGATTGTTTTATATGTCTTTTTGTTCTGGTTCTGCCTCTAAGTTTTTCTCCCTAAGTCTTTATTTCACTGTAATGTGTTAAAAATTTGTTCTCACTCAGTTGTTGTGATTTTGTTGCTGCAGATTTTATGGCCTCTTCTCTTTTACTTAGTGTTAAATGTCTTGAATCTCTGTATTAATGACCACATCAAAGTTTTATACCATGGGATGGTTGCCTTTGGACAACGTACCTTTGAAAAGGTGTCTGCTAACAACTGTAGTCCCACAACTGGAAGATAAAAGGTATTGTAATAATAGAATCATTGAAGGGTCTGTGTTGGAAGGGACCTTACAGATCATCAAGTGCCAACTCCCCTGCCTAGTGGGACACCTTCCACTACACCAGGGTGCTCAGAGATGCATCCAACCTGGCCTTGAACACTCCCAGGGACAGGGCATTCACAGGATCTCTGAGCAAGATGCTTGAGTGCCTCATCACCCACAGAAGTGAAGATTTTCTCCCTAATATCTGATCTAAACCTACTCTCTGTCAGTTTAAAGCCATTTCCTCATTTTCCCTCGTCTTGCATGTTTGTCTTGGGGTAATTTATGGTGATAGTCTCTTTCTTGATGCTCTGCTTTATGCCCTAAATGGTTGCAGGTTCTTTAAAATGTGTCCTGGGGAGGGGGGAACCTTGGGCTCATTGGTTTTTCAAGGCCTCATTCCCCAGGTGTCTGGGGGTGCAGTATGGTCTGGTGGTTTTTGCTTGGTTAGCTTGGTTTCTGTTAGCCCGGGCAAGAAGTTTTCCCTTCCCTGGCCTTGGAGAAGCTGCAGCAGCAATCCTTCAGCAGCTTCTCAGGGTTAACTGGACAGCTTGTTTAGTCCGAGATCAGGGAAAACACAATCTGTGGGAGAGAGGTCAGTCAGGATCGGCAGGAGAGGGGCTGCTTTGTCTCAGCCCCATGCCACTGGAAGGCTGAGCCGGGGAGAGAGGGCACACCAGAGGCTCTGTCTCATCTGCTTCATGTGCTGTGGAGAGTGATTTGATGCCGGAGAGTCCACAGGTTTTTGTCTCTTTGCCTGAGCTGCTGCATGAATCTCCTGGGTTTTTTTTCCACTGAGAGAAAAGCCCTCACCATCTACTATGTGGTGTGAGCCAGAGTTGTTTTTTTTTTTTTTTTCCCCTGGAATTTTGGGTTTTTGGTCTGTTGTGTGTGAGGGGAGTAAGGTCTGACAGTTTAACATCTAGCACGTACCTTTTTCCTGTGCCTGGTGGGCACTGTTTGTCAATTAACTGTTGAGATTTTTTTCACTTTCATCCACTAGCATTCCCTTCCTGTTTGTGGAAAGGGATTCTTGGAACCCTTATAGAGGAGACAACTCATTCCAGAGTGTTTTCTCCTAAATTTGTCCCTAAACTGAGAAAATGTTCTTGTGAGTAGTCTCTCCCCAGTCAGTCAGTTTTTCTCTTGGGTGCCAGATTGATGATTACTTTAGAGTGAAACTTCATTGCATTACATAGACTTCATTTTTTTTTTTTTTTAAATTTTTCTCTGACTTCTTTTTATTTGACAGCTAAAGAGATCAAGATCATTGTAATTTTGATAAAAATTTGAGGGGATATGTACCTTACAATACTCTGTGTTTTATGAATGTCAATATTGGATAGGCATGAAGCATCTGGGATGAGAAGAAATATCCTCAAGTTTATCTATGAGAAGTTTAAATTGGATATTCTGAAAAAATATATTTACTGTAAGTGTTATCACGCATTAGAACAGGCTGCCAAGGAAAGTGGTCAAGTCGCCATTGTTGGAGATATTTTAAAATGTCTTAGAGATATGGCACTTAGTGACATGGTTTGGTGGTGGACTTGTCCATGTTAGGTTTACAGTTGGACTCAGTAATTTGAGAGGTCTTTTCCAAGCTAATGATTCTATGATAGTGTGTTTCTTGATTATACTGATGGTTGGATGAAGAGTTTTCAGGAATGAAGATCACAGGTGTATAGGCTGATTGCCCTACTAGGAAACAGTTTGGTATAAAGCTTTTAACTATATATGTGTTGGCAGCAAAATGTTTATGTAGTATATTGTTTTTCATCTTTTGACATTATCGTTTTTATACAGATTGTAAGAAATAGTGCAGAATGGTTGTTCAAGGGTCCCCACACAAATTTCTTATTAAGGGAAGTTACAAATTAAATTGGTAATTTCTTTCAGAATAAGTGTGTATTAATGGCCCCTTACTTAACAGAACTCTTTTAAGTGTATAATGAAGAAAATCTGCTCATTTTAATTACTATAAAATGACCACAACTCTTTTATTTCTGTCAGAACTGCAGAGTTAGAGGGTGAAAATCTAATAGGGGTTTTCTTTCCAAACCATATGGCTGGATTTTATTTTATTTTTTCCTGTGCATTGACAACATAGTTGTTGTGAATACCACAAAATGAAAGATAAGAAAGTAGTGATAGCTGGTAAGTTAATTAAACTCTCACTATATTAGGTGGACATGATATTTTATCTGGCAGTCATTTATCTAGAACAGAATATGTACTTTTTAAACATGCTATTTGATACAATTATATCATCTCCTTGCTCTTGATTTTTGTCCATCAAATACATGAAAAGCACAAGCTCTTTTCCATTTTGACTGCTGTTGTTTCCTCAGGTTTTCTCTCATTTCCTGTGAATAATATGTGCTGTGGAAATACAGTGTACCTCCAGGTCTAAAGCTGGCACGTTTACTCTGCAGTTCCCAATTCCATTCCAGTCGCATAGTAGTGGCCAAATGGCCAGAACTGGAAGAGGAGCTTACATGTCCTTAAGAGGAGACACTTTTGAATGATAATGTACACTGGATAATTGCTAAGCTGGTAAAAGAAAGTTTTTAAACCCAACATCCCAGTCCCCCTTCACTGATGAACAAAAATTGAAATATCTTTCCTCCAAAAGGCTGATCTAATAAGGAGGGTAAAATCCTTTCTAAAGCTAAAATATGACTAAAGTGAGTTCTGAAAATAAAGTGCCTGAAGACTGCTTAACTTCAGTCACAAAGATACTGTGGGGCTTTGAGAGAAAAAAAAGTGTATGCATACATGATGTTACAAAAGTTATTGAAGGAAAGACTTGCATTTCCTGTAGGTGAAATGATGAATAATTGATGAATAATTTTTTTTCTTGTACTGTAAGTTTGTAATTATTTATGCTAATAAAAGAAACACTGGAAAAATACCCTGGGAGTGGTACTCTACATGGAAAATACAGTACTCAGTCTGCAGTAAAATCCTGCATAGCATCAGACAGAGTAAAAATTTTGAAAAAAGTTTCTTGATTCCTTAGCAAAATATTAGACAATTAGCCCACTGGGAATCCAAAATGAATAAGCAGATGCAACTGGCCACATACCAGTGCTTATCTCTGTGAGCCAGCTATTTGTGCCACTTGACATTTCAGTACCATCCAACTTGGTTGAGTTCCTGTTTAAGTAGGGAATCCCATTTTAAGCTTGCAAATCTTCTGTGCAATGCATAGGAACAAGCTGTTGACAGTGATTGTTGTAGGTCTGCTTAGGAAAAAACAGCTTTCCTTTTTCAGGGGAGGAATGTGTGAACAAAAATCCTTAATTCTTTTTGATGAACCTTTCTGACAAGTGATAGTGCTTTAAAAAGGAAAGGGGGAAAAGGAGTAAATCTGCAACTTATTATTTTCCTGTCCTGTTGTAATGCATTAATTGGGTTTATATTTGCAGTGTTATTTTCTATCTGTCCCTGCCCAGCCGTGCACATCCCCCTCACTGAGATGTAACCTAATCCTGTTTTATCACTGATTGGGCGATGCCTCTGGGTCTCGCCTATGGGCCCCGCCCCCGGGGGAAAAACCCTCGGCAGGGGAGGGGCCAGCACTCTCTGGCATCAGCTCTCCATTGGGAAGGGTCTCAAAAGCTGAACGCGACATAAGAATAAAAGCAGAAATATCCATCCCAAAGTCAAAGAGTCAAGACTCTTCTCTTACCTTCAGTGGCCATCTAGTCTCGTGGGGAAGGATACAACTGGCGCCCGAACTGGGGCTTGAAGCCACAAAATGTTCCTAAAAAGCTGGAAGAACCACTTGGGGAGCATGTGGCCGAGGAATCTCACGCAGAGACAGACCCATCAAGCTTGGCGTCCACTGTGGAATCTCCGAAATGCAAGATTCTACAGGCCAGGGCTGCAGTTTTCTCCTTGGACTCAAAAATCCCGTCGGAGTGCTGCAAAGAAGCCCATGACCGGCAAGCTGCCTAGGGACAGCCACATGCTCGTGGAAAGAAGACCCCAGGATCAGAGACTGAAAACTCTTTATGCACCAAAGAGGGGTCTCTAGGTAAAAGGAGTGATTGGGAAAGAAAGGAAAGAAACACTGGAATTTTGGTGAGTATTACTTTCGGTTTTCTAAGGGAAAATCCCTTTCAGAGGTGGAATTCCTCAGGGAAGAGGGTTTTTTCTCTATCGGGGAAGGTTTTGCTTTCAGAGTGAACCTTCAAAGTGCTTTTCAGCAGCCTTGGTGGGGGTGGATCCCTTTTGGTTTTTTTCTCTCCAGCAAGTTTTTTTCTTTTCAGTTTCTCAGTCACAATAGGGAGGACACAGAAAATCAAAATCAGAGCCAAAAATGGGTGCAAGATTGTCTGTTCCCCACAAAAGAGCCTATTATTACATTTTATATACCTTGAATAATGATGAGACCCATTATTCAAAGACACATCTGAAAAAAATAACCCTGTGGTTATTTTATCTGTTTCCACGCTTATCATTAGAGCAAATAAGCTCCCCAGAATTCTGGGAGGCTATAACAAAAAAAAAAATAGTTGAATCTGGCCCCTCAAACAATAAAGAAGATGCAAATTTTGCTTTTTATAGGTTAAAAATTAAGTTTGCATTGCAAAAGCAAAATAAAAAGGAAAAAAGGCCAGTTCTTTGTGAATTTTCCCCAGCTTGTACCTTTGCAGGCAGTCTGAGTGCTCAAACCTCCCATCTCAGCAGTCCCTGGGTGGGGGAGTCACAAGATGGAGGGGATTCCTTTGTCCAAAATGGCTGAAGCCATGTGCTCCCGAGCCATGAGGAGTCGTTTGTCTGCCCCTCCTTCACTTCGGTGCCAACCCCGGCCTCTCCTCTGACTCTGTCCTCTACCCTCAAACCTCCGCCCTCCGACTCCTCCCCATGTGACTCAAGCCTCCAGCCCCTCCCTGCCCCTGGTTCCCACAGTTTCCCTGCCCACAGTCCCGGTTCCCATGCCCTGGAGAGGGGGGGAGGGAGGGGGAGCCAGGGACCTGGAAGCAGGAAGCGATCCCGACTTTTCTGCCATTCAATTACCAACCCAGCCCGATAAGTCTTTCCAACCTTATAGTAAAACAAAGCAGCTTCCATCAGAACTTTTAGTAATATTTGTGGAATGTTTAACACGAGCTATTGAGTTACAGGTTAAGAAAAAGGGAACCCAGGAGCAAGTCCTGGAGGAGTTGGCTCTGGCCGATGCAGATGAACATTGCAAGGCAGCTATCCTCAGCCTGTCCACAGAACCAGCTCCAACTTTACATGACATGCTCCAGATGTGTGCCAGGAAGATTCCCTTCATAAAGGCTCATCAACACCACAATTCCAGAGTCAAGCCACCACAAAAAGCTGCTGCAAATACTGTGCTTCATGTACCACAGCCATCGCCCAAGAGAAGAACAATGTGTCTCCTGTGTGATCAGGCTGGACATTGGGTATCTCAATGCCCTTTGAAGAAGCAATTTCTGGACTTTCAGGACAATGGGGGCAGGAGGTCTGAAAGGTCTAAAGGGAATTTTTCAAAGAAACTAGAAAACGTAAATGTTAAAGTAAATAATCCTGCTTTAACCAGTTCTGCCTTTCAGCAAAAGTCACCAGATATGATAGTAAAGGATCCAGTGACCAGAGAAACAAAAAGTCCTTATGATCAGGTCACCTGGGGTTGTGGGTACGCCTATGTGTCCACTCCCCCAAGTCTCAAGTGGGTGCCAGCTGAGGGGGTGAAACCCTTCATCCCCAAAACTGCAAAACCCCCTGCAGAGGGCCCACAAGTGGCCAGTGCTGCCTGGAGGAGGAGAAAGCACTGAACCTTCTCCTTCTAATTATCATTATTCCTTGACAGTGTTTTTCTAAACAGTTTGCTCTAAAGGCCATTTTTCTTTTGCAACTTTAAAGGTACTCAAGGTCCGAACTCTGAGCATCTCCCATGAACCGAGCCTTCCTCCTTCTTAATTTAATAAGAAAAGGGAAAATGTTGTAATGCATTAATTGGGGTTATATTTGTAATGTTCCTTTACACCCTGCTCACTGAGATGTAACTTAATCCTGTTTTATCATTGATTGGGCGATGCCTCTGGGTCTTGCCTGTGGGCCCTGTCCCCTGGGGGAAAAAGCCTCGGCGGGGGAGGGACCAGCACTCTCTGGCATCAGCTCTCCATTGGGAAGGGTCTCAAAAGCTGAGCTGGACATAAGAATAAAAGCAGAAATATCCATCCCGAAGTCAGAGAGTCAAGACTCTTCTTTTACCTTCAGTGGCCGTCTAGTCTTGTGGGGAAGGATACACTGTCCTGTATATTTCTTTGTAATTTATTGCAATAAATATTAATTTTTACACAAAAATATTGTTCTAGCAGTATTTCATCATCTACTAAGTGAATAATGGCTATTATTCACTAAGTTACATAAGACAATAATTTTGAAATAAAGCTTTTGGTCATAGTATCATTATATGATTCCTAAATACATATACCGAACTATAATGTTTCTTGGAGGAGCTGGGAGTGGAAACCAGTAGGCACATATGTTGAAAAGTCAATTGAGACGTCTGTTTTGATCTCTGCTGGATTAGTAATAATTCCCTCTTTCGCAGAAATTGATTTTAGATGTCAGTTTCATATGTTCTGTTTTAAAAACTAAATTTTTTATGATATATACTAAAGAAGTTTAAAAAGTGTGGTAAATACTGATAATTGCATACACAGAAATTAAATTAGTTTCTAATTTATATTTTTACTGTTCAAATTATCTGTCTTCGTAAAATTCTTCATCCAATGAATATAACTCCCCATTTCACTTCACCGAGAGATAGGAAACCTCTAAAGGCAGGAAGCAAACTGGTGTTCCTAGGCACTACTAATCGCTGAAGTTTTCTGGAGTGAAATGGGACTACCCAGAAAATGGGACTACCCAGAAGACAGAGGAGAAAAAGAAGAGTGTTTTAAGACCCTTTTTTAGTAATATTCCTTACTTAGAAAATCTGGGTTTACTGTATTTCAAACATTACCTTCTTGAAGTTCATGTTCCAAAAAAGGCTAACATCAGAGCTCACTAAACTTTCCAGAACTGGTAGAAGACTTGCAGATTCAGATGTGTCTGGCTGACTTAGAAACCTGCTAATTTGTGACATTCTCAGAAAAGCCAGTAAGACTGACATTCACTAGGTGATTAAAGTGCATAAGCATGTTTCAGGCAGTCTGTAGGTATTTTACTCAAACAGGATGTCTGAAGAAAAATCACTTAGCAGCTGAAGCACCTCCTCTTTTGTGAGTTTCATGGCTTTCATCAAAATATATTCTATAGTATTCAAAGCACTAATATAATGACTTACTACTTTAGAAAAATATTATATAATAGAGATTGCAGACTGGTGCCATCATACATTAAAAAAGGAAGACCAGTGATTTATTGATTTAATCTGTCTACTATAGGAATCTATGACTATTTGTGACCAATCAACTACAATGAGAGAAAATTCAGAGGTGATGGGCAAGGGCAGCATGCTTATGAAGCTTAGGGAAGAATAAGTGAACTGACTACTCCTGCTGCAAAGAAAGACAGACTGACACACAGGGAGCTACAGAGTGTCCTTTACTCTATGTGGATAGGTACATTAGTTGATGGGCACACCTGGTTATGTAAATTCTTTATTCTAAATTGTTTCAATAAAAAACAATCAGCAAAAATAATTGGAAGAGAGCAATGGGCTTGAGCTTGCTTCAAGCCATGTATTTCTTTCTTGAGACAGGGGACATCCAGCATCATGACAGTGAACATATTATAGAGATCTGTACTAAGAATCACATTTATATCTGAACTAAATGTAATTTTTACTTTCAGTGTGATTTCAGTACACTGAAGAGTCACTCTTATTAATGAAAATACTGTGTAATGTCAAATAATTTGAAAGAAGTAGGTTCAGTATTAAAATGAAACCATCTACCTTAAACAGTAAGCCTGACACACTCTTGTTTTCAAATAGCCCTCTCCCCCCACCCCCTTCCAGACTGGCCATATTCTGAACAGTCATCTTTTTCATGTTGTTCTGAATTTTCTTCATAAGATTCCTATGGAGTCCAAGATTTGTGAACACCAGTTCTAGGAAGAGATCACCAAATTCTACTCACTGAAATGTTCAGCACAACACAATTTATGCTTATGAAAAACTCTGAGACTTCAGAGCCAGTGTCAGTTCTCATATCAGTAGGTTAAAGCAGTCAGGTTAAGCCATTGAAATCCCATAGATTTGAACTCCAGAGCTGTATCGCCAACTACACATTTTTCTTCATCTTGAAGCTAGTGCATCTCCTTAAGATTTAGGTTCTGAGATAATTCCAGTGCGTAGAAAGGTCAATTTACACTTTTAAAGGCCTGATCATATGATTAAGAGCAAAAGCTTGAGGCCAGTAATGCTAAAGACTGATTATGCAGAAGGTAAATGAAAAGACCACAATATCTGCTATTTTCTAAATATAATAAAAATAATGAAATCAACTTTTAAAAAAGTAATGAGCTTTTCTATCTGTCCAATTACATTCTGAACATGTGAAAAAGGTCAACCCATTATTAGTTCTTCCATTAATTATTTCACTTTTATTAAAAAAAACCCCTTCAATTTAATTGACTTTATACAGTACGAGAACAAATTTGAGATTTAACTAAGAATATTCAACATGGTTTTGTACCATCATTTTAGCACCGAAACACCATGTCAAAAGGGTAGAAAAAATACACCGCTGAATTACTGAAGCTATTGCTTCAATGGGTGTTTCACTACCTTAAAAAGGCATTGAAAAAATCACCAACATGCTAAATGTGCTAAAATGAGTGTTGACATGAAGACATGCAATTTGAATAGATATATTCATCTTAACTTTCACATATTGATTAATGAAGGTAATAAATAAAATTTATATGAGCTAACCAGTTATCCTAGTGTGGGGGGTTAGATTTGTTTCTTTTTTACTTATAGAATTTTTTCCCATAAGTTGCTAGGAAACTAAACACTGCATGAGTTTTGGGGGCAAGTAAAGGCCAGGGCTGGGGACAGCTATGCTCTCTTGCTCTTGGCATCAGAGAGAGGACAGCCAGGCTGCTGCTTGCTGCGGGAGGAGTTCACTGTCACCACCAAGTCCAGTCCTGGGAAACCTACCATCATCTGCTTGTGTGCCCAGGAATTCTGAGCTCGGCTCCTCCTACCCTGCTGGAGCTGGGCCAGCCTTGCTCTGCTGCCGCTTTGGCACTGCTCCTTTTGCTACGCTGTGGCCCCGCATCCCCCTGCCCTGCCGGGACATCCCTGCCCTTCCAGGTAACACCGGCAGAGCTTCTGATATATCTCATCCACCAGCCTGAGATCTTCCATCGTTCCAGCTTGGTGATCTCAGAGTCCTGCAGGGGCACCGACATCAGACTGCCCCAGGCTTCATGAAACCCCTCAAGATCCTGGTTCTGTTTTATTTTTAATGCTGTAGTTGTTGTTTGTTTTACCTTGTTACACATACTACTGGTATTCATATCCACATATCTTTGCCTAAAAGCCCCTTAATTTTCAAAATAATAATAATTTAGAGGGAGGGGGTTTGAATTCTCCATTCCAAGGGAGGCCCTTCCCTCCCTAGCAGACACCTGTCTTTTCCAAACCAAGACACCTAGGAATGTATTATGCTTACTACACTGCATTGAAATGTGCACCATGATGACGTTTTCTGTTTTACCTGTTTCTCAGAGTAAGCCAGCCTAAGGTGGCTATGCCAGTTCACACTGTTCTTGAACTTTCTTTTGTATATACATGCATAATTTTTATATGTATCTATCTATATATCCTCAGGAGAGTTTCATTTTATCTAACTATAGACAAATGTAATGAGCCTCAGTGCCTGTTCTTTTACAGTTTCTGGAAATCTAGTAATTAAAATCAAAGGAAAATACAAGTAATTCATGTATTTTTTTAATAGATCCTGCATTTAATCAAATAAATTGCATCAAAAACTGCACAAACTCTATTGACTAGCTCTCCAGAGATTATAATTGGAACATAGTGACAGTGTTTTCATATAGAGAGCTATGCAACAGATAAATTTAGGAAAACAATTTCTACTTTATTTCCATGTTACAGACTTTTCAGTATCAGATGCAGCTGTTTTCTGTACAGTGTCTATTCAGAAATGTCTCTTTTCTGTCTGCATGGTTTGTTAAAGTTCCTCTGAGTCAAAGAATCATAGAATCACTAACGTTGGGATGAAATCATTGAGTCCAATCTTTGATCAAACACCACCTTGTCAACTAAACCATAGCACAAGTTTTAAGTGTCACATCCAATTTTCTTGAACACTTTCAATGATAGTGACTCCACCACTGCCTTGGACAGCTTTTTCCAATGCTTGACCACCCTTTCAGAGAAGAAATTCTTCCTGATATTCAACCTGAACCTCTCCTGGTAGAGCTTGAGGTCATTTCCTCTTGTCTTGTCACTATTTGCCTGAGAGAAGAGGCTGACCCCCACCTGGCTACAACCTCCTTTCAAGCACTTGTAGAGAGTGATAAGGTTTCCCTTGAGCCTCCTTTTCTCCAGGCTAAACATCCCCAGCTCCCTCAGGCACTCCTCATATGACTTACACTCTAGAGCCTTCACCAGCCTTGTTGCCCTGCTGGGGACATGCTTAGGCTACTCAATGTCTTTCTTGTACTGAGGGGCCCAGAGCTATCCACAGAACTTGTGGTGTGGCCTCACTGGAGTCAAGTACAGAGAGACAATAATTTCCCTAGTCCTGCTAACAACACTGTCGTTGATACAAGCTAGGATGCCACTGTCCTTCTTGGCCACCTGGGCATGTGGTGGCTCATGCTGAGGTGGCTGTCGATCAGCAATCCGTGCTAGACCCATTTCCAGCCACTCTTTGCCCAGCCTGTAACTCTGCAGGGGTTGTTGTGGCTGAAGTGCAGTACACAGAATTTTGCATTACTGAACCTCATACAACTGGTCTTGGCCCATCAATGCAGCCTGTCCAGATTCTTCTGCAGAGCCCTCTTACCCTCCAGCAGATCAACAATCATACCCTACTTGGTGTTGTCTGGAAATAGGTGGGTCACCTGGTCATAGAAGATTATCAGGTTGGTCTGGCTTTCCTAAATCCACAATGGCTGGGCCTGATTCCCTGGTTGTCCTGTAGGTGCTGTGTGGTAAGTAATGAAGTGTGGCTTGGCAACTCTTCCACCAGGTCCCTCAGTAACCTCTAGTGATTCTCGTTTGACCCTAAGGCTTGTGACTGTCTAAATGACACAGCAAGCCATTAACTACTTTCAACTGCTATGGGTCTGTTCTCTCTCTCCCTGCCTACTAGCTCAGGCAGCTGGTTGCCCTGAGGATAGCTGGCCTTTCTGTTAAAGACTGAGGGAAAGAAGGCATAAAATGCCTAAATCTTTCAATAACCTTGGTTACAATGCATCCCCCTGCGTCCAATACAGGATGAAGGTTTTCCTTAATCTTCTTTTTGTTGTTTTTTTTTTTAGTGCATAAAATAAGGAATAGTGAGACTGAAGGAAACAAGTAAATCCAGTTAAGTAGATTAAAAGAAATACCCTACAACTGGCAAAATGATCAGTTTTGAAGTCCAGGATATTTGACAGAAATAGATGAAGACATAATGTTTATAATGAAGTAATTATGCAAATATACCTGTATTTGAATATTTAACTTGTAAGTAGATGAAAGCATCTTGGCTGTTTGTTTGGCAGCTCAGTTATCTTTATCACTTTTATAGTATTTGCATTGAAAGAGAATAGCACAGCTATTAGTTGGTGTCTGTGTTTAATAGCACAAACAGGAAAAGTTCTCTCTCTACAGAAAGCCCAGAGCTAGCACTAGAGTCACTGCTCAGCTGTTATTTAGATGGCTCATTAATGTGTTCATATTTTTCATTGAAAAGCCTGTGGGGTTTTCAGTGCTTTTATTTGAATTTAGACAATTTAAAAAGTTTTCATATTTTTTCCAAATATTTTCATCATTATTAAGGTAGAAAGATATTTAGTCAATTTTTATTTCCTCTTATACCTCACTCTTGTTGAAATCCATCTTCATATCTTAACATTTTCCCATAAAAATAAGAATTGTTATCTCTGCTTACAGCTAGGGGAGACATAAAGCCCTCAGTGCAACCTCATCTTGCTGTGTTTCAAGCTTATGTATCTTAATTTGTACATGTTCACATGTTTCTCCTCTACTTTTACATGCCTCCTCCCCACCAAAACAAACACTGTGAGAAATAATCTTCCCAAGATATTGTAGAAGCCTTTTGCTTTATTATGTGCTTTGAAAATAGTGAAATAGTTTAGCATTATTTCACTTTTGAGTGAAATAGTTAATAATGCTAAACTGTAAAATCTCTTTCTTGGTTTCTGCATCACATGAAATAATACGGACATTTCACGGATCAGAACTGTGGCATCTGGTCCTTTACATTCTCAGGCAAATATCTCTCTAGGTAGTATTTTATCATTTGAATTTCAAACGCTTCTTTTGCAAACACACCATCCTTTGGATTTGCCTTTATTTTTATAGTAAAAGATTAAGCTGGGAAGAGCATCGGAGTTCCCTCTTGGAATCTTCTATGCTACTGTTCATGTCCTGTGAGGAAATGTACATTTGAAAACACATTTTGTAAATATGGATTAAAATAAAATTTTGTTTTTATTTTAATCCAACAATAAATTTAGTTTTTTTTCTTCAAAGTATATTGGGATAAGTATAATTATGATGATAGTAGTAATTTGATTTTCTCAGGAATTGGATATAAAAAAAATATTTTTAAGTTTTGTGTGACACTGAAAGACCCCTGTAAACATGTTTTTAAGCTTGTTTCTAACATTGTCTTCAAACAGAGTTCTACTATGCTGTATGAACGGTCTGTATGAACCAGATATTTATGTGTGATATCAGGTATGAGAATAATTGCAATCAGACCTTTTTTTTCTGAACATCAAAATCAAGAAAGAGAATACAGTCTCTGCTTCTTTGGTTTGAGCCAGTTTGGATTTGTTTTCATAATCTGATGAGAACTGGAACTAAGCCTAACCAATTGCAATGTTTAATTTGATGTTGTTAAGTTTTAGGTTGACATTACAACAGGGTAACTTTTAGGGTTCTCTAAGTGTAGTGGTAAAAAATACATTTATCTTCACATGTAAGTGTGAATGTTAAAGTTCAGGTGTAAATGTTTGGTCCATAAAAAGCTATAGAAAAAAATGTTGGAAATTTTATTTTCTGATGGAAAGATCTAGCTTGTTGACCATCAGTAAATGGTATAATACTGCCTTTGGTTTTGCCCTAATGCCTGAGCTGCCAAAGAATACAAATGGGGGAGGGTGAAAGAAAAAGAGAGAGAGAGAGAGATATTGGAATGGGATGATCACTTCTCCAAATATCTATAATGGAACTCTACTTTTCAGTATATGGAGTTTCAGAGGAAGATCTGTACTTACGATTAATGTCTTATTGCACATATAAACATATACAGTCTTCAACAAACTATTCTTTACCCTGAAAAGATTTAAACATCCACCTAAAATAATGATTTCAATGCAGTCTTGATCAGGCTTTCATTTATCTGTTAATGCTATAGAGTAGGTAGGTTAGTAGAGTGAGTGGATATCCAGCAACCTAAATCTTATTGGATACCAGCACCTCAGGGAACACCATAAAGGTTTTTGATAATTATTCTGATTACTCTTAATATTTTGTGCTAACAGCCAGTATTCTGAGCTGCTGAAATGTAGAGATATGTTTTGACTTTTAGTCTATTAAATGGAATAGCATTTATTTTTACATTAATACCTTGTTTCTTTTCGTAGGAAATAGAAATGAATAGAAAAAAATATGATCACTTCACGATTTTATTGGACTGAACCCTCATGAGCATCATCTTGGTTTTATTGCTACAGCACTTATTGCAAAAAAACCACAGGCAGACAAACATATACAGAAAGGAAAAAGACAAAGAAAAATACAGAATAATAATATAAATTCTTCATCACCCTGTAGACAAGTTTTTTACATCCTCTGTCTAGCGTCTCATTCTTTTCAGTATCACTCTAGGCAATAATTCGTAGAAATATTAACAGACTGGGAAAGTCCATGCAGTGCTTTGAATCTACTGATGTACATTTCTTCAACAGAAATTCTAGGCAATTATGAAAGTTGTTCATAACATTTTATGAATAGTTCATTAAAAACAATTCCAGCAGAATTAATTTAAACATGTCCTGTAGGACAAATTCACTGCAGATTTGTGTCAATGCAGCCTCTTGGTGCATATCTTCTTCCAGTTCAGGGGAGTCAAGTCATATGTGTGTGGCAATGACTGTAATAAATTATGCTTCCTTACCTATGTCTAGATCCAAAGCATCCAAACTCATAGTTTCAGGGATCGGTAAAAGGATATGAATTAAAAGCCAGGAATTTATTGATGGCATAATTGAAATCTTAGCAGTGTCACCAACTTCATCTGGATCTAATTATTGCAGGGGTTCTGCTTCTGGCCAGGACAGGTTAATTTTTGCAGTAGCTAGGAGGGCCATGTCTAGGACCCAGAGGTTATTCTATACGTACTCACATAATTTTTTAAGGATGCAGGAAGAGCTGGCTTCTAGGTTGGTGTAGCATGGCCGAATGAAAGGTATTGTCTATTCTTGGGGGATTTCTGTGGGAATTATTTGCCTCTTTATTGTACAGTCTGTCATTAGTATTGTTGCTGTTTCTGTTTGTTTTCTTGTCTCATTGTTGTTTTCAGTAAATTGTTTTTATCTTGACCTGTGATCTTTACCTTCCTTGCCTCCACTTCTCTCCATCCCGACCCAGTGGGAGTGAAGAAGGTGGGGAGGAAGGGGGGAAGTGAGCAAGTGTCACATGGTTTAGAGTCTCAGTGGGAGCACTAAATTGGAGAGAAACATTCCTAAACCACGACAGCAGGAAAAGAAATTATATTTTATGCAGAAAATCTTTCAGTACTAACTGTTACATGTGCACTTCCTAGCTTCTATTCTATTGCCTGGTGGTGGGCTTGCTCTTCACCTTCTGTTTCCTGGTCTTAAGGCTGGTGCTTTCATTCCCAGGGTGGTAGGAAAGTTATGGTTGGGTTTCAGCCTTTGGTGTTTTTCACTGGAGATAATACAGCATTAGTACATATAGTTGATAATTTCTTCCTCCTTTAGATAAAGGTCTACTCATGCTCATTCTTACAGGTCTGCTGACATACTTTTACACCTTGTATTGGTCTACAGCTTCCCATTGCACCCAGTTTTACTTTTTATTGTGTCTTTTACTAATGTTTAGCCAAGAACCATTTTTGCTCTATATTTGGTATTCTTTAACTGACACCTGCTGAGCTGTTGATAGCTGTGAGTCTCTCATTCCAGGGCCCGTGTTTCATCTCCTGTCCTCACGAGGCTGTACTCCTCTAGGACCATTCTCTGTCTCCACTTCTCAAGGCCTGTGCTGTCACACCAGGTCTATTTTCCCTGTAGATCTTAAAAATCATGCTAATTGCAAACAAAGATTAACAAATTAGCCATAGCCTCACAGTTAGTTGCAAAAATTGCTCTTATGTGCAAACCAAGTCACCAAAGTAGGTCAAGAAAAGTTAAGAGAAAACAAACTTGACAACCCTGAGTTCTAAGGCTGCACAAATTCAGTTCAGTGTCTTCCTCGTGTTGGTAGCCGTGACAATACCATGCAAGAGTGTAGCAAAGAGGACATAAAAGTACCTGAAATTTTAAGAGAACAAAAAGCTAATGGAGAGATTGGAAAGTCACTGAGCAAGCAGAAAAAGGTGCCATGAAACTCCTACAAAGTATTCACTATGTCCCTCAAAATTTCCCAGTAACCTCTGACATTTAATGAATATGTTGCATCCTTTACAATAATAAGAGAAGAAAAATGTCAGGGTAATTTTTGGCAAAAGAACTACTGAACAGATTAGATTCATCCATAGATATTTAATAATTATCCTCCTTTCTCTATCAAGGACAGGAGCACCTCTGTCGTTGTCTTATCTGTCAAGAGACAGCCTTGCCAAATCAGTTTTGGAGATAGTTTTTTTCCAGATTAAGTCAATATTTGAAAAGTGTTTGTTTTAGAGAGAACAAAAACCATATTATTTCTGAACAGTCTGGTCATCAAACTAAAACTCTCTTGTATCTTTAAAAAATGTGTCAAGTTTTCTACATTGTTCTATAATGTGAATTTTCAAATCCCTGAGGGAAAAAAAAAGTAATTTGGGATGAGGGTGTTCTTTAAAGTCGACTTCTCCCATGCTGTTGAAAAAGATACCTATCAGTGCCTTTTGCCACAGTGGTTTTCTTTGGTATGATAATTTGGTCATTAGAGTTGTATCACAGAATATTTACTGTAGGAGAAAAAAGGAAAAATATGGAAGAAACCCATTTCAATCACAAATTGTCAATGACATATTATTTCCACATTTGGAAAATGTTGTGGTTGAGATCACAAATTGAATTTATGGAAGACAATAAAGGTATGTATATACTGAATACAAAATATTCTGTATTTGTGAAATAAAGAAAATGAGAAACACACCTCTACGCACTAGTGGGTGCCCTTTCCAGAGGTATAAAAATCTCATCTGTTCTTTTTCTTTAGGGGTCAATTAATATTTAGTCATTCCTTAAAAAATACAGTGATTTCTGGAAAAAAAAAAAATGAGGTTTTTCCAAAATACACGTCACTTTATGGATAAATCATTATAATGGAAGAAACAGATCCTCATCCTTTGAGATAAAGAAGGTAATTGAACCTGTCTCTTTAGACAAGCAGTGTAATCACTGAAATGCAAAGGAACTGATGAAAGAAGATGTGAGAGGATCAGTAAGAAAATTATACCCCCTCCTTTGTGGACTGAATTCATAAGATGTGTCCCTCAATTTTGAAAGAAATTAGTTAACTGAAATCTGGAAAAGGGTTGTGTGTCCTGTAGGGCTAAAAAGCTCAGAGGTACATTACTGCTACCTCTACCTAAGACTGATGTTTTCACTTCTACTCATTTCCTCAAGAGTAGATCCATCAATTCTTTTTTTTCAGTATATTGGATCTCACTCCTACCTGAAAATATTTCTCGGTGCCTCTCTATAGAATTAAAATTAATAATTTGCCTTTCATGAAAAACATGCATTACTAGAGATAGACTTAATAAAATAAATGCTCAAAATAGGTTCTTTGTTGATCATGGCCTGATAGAAAGAAAAACATAGATTCATAGGATCATAAAATATACTGAACTGAGAGGGAAACACAAGGAACATCAAGTCCAGTTCCTGGCTCAGCAGAGGACAACGCCAAAAATCACAGCATGTGCCTGAGCGCATTTCACAAATGGTTTTTGAACTCCATCAAGACTGGTGCTGTGCCCGCTTCCCTGGGGAGCCTGTTCCAGTGCTGAGCCACCCTCCAGGTGAAGAACTTTTTCCTAATATCCAGTCCAAACTTCCCCTGAGAGAACTTCACACAGTTCCCTCAGGTCATGTCACTGGTCATGATAGAAAAGAGATCAGCATCTGCCCCTCCACCTCCCTCTATGAGGAAGTTGTAGACTGTGATAGGATCTTGCTTCAGTCTCCTCTTCAGGCTAAACAAACCAGGTGCCCCTTGTATGGTTTGCCCTCGAGACCTTTCACTATCTTCATAGCCCTCTTTTGAATGCAGTCTAATAACTTTATATCCTTCTTACACTTTAGGGCTCAAAACTGCCCCAGCACTTGAGGTGAGGCAATTCGCCCTCTTGCCCAGCAGGCGATGCTGTGCCTGTTGTGCAGGACACAGCTGGCCTTCTGGCTGCCAGGACACATTTGATTTGCCATCAACAATGCCCCTCAGGTCCCTTTCCACAGCACTGCTTTCCAGTATATCCCCACCCAATCTATACAGACATCCAGGAATGCCCCATTGCAGATACAGGATCTGGCACTTTGTTAAACATCGTACAGTTGCCAATTTCCCAAATTTCTAATTTGTCAGGGTCTCTCTACAGAACCTCTCTACTCTTGAGGGAGTCAAGAGCTATTCCCAATTTAGTATTATCAGAAAACTTGCTTAGTATCCCTTCCAGTCCTGCATCCAGATAATTTACGAAGGTGTTGAAGAGCACAGGGCCGAGGATGGAGTCCTGCGGAACCCCACTAGTGGCAGGTGACCAATGATAATTTAACTGCAAGGACTTAACTTTGGTTCATGTTGTTGTATTTGGGAGTAAAATTATGTTCCATGTTATTACCAGCTATTTGATTATGCAGAGAAAATATTCATCTAAATCACTTGCCCAGCTACTTCTCCTATTAGAGAATTATTACTACTGCTTACAGTGATTAAAGGCATGAAAAATATTCTAAAGGAGAAGTGACCAGTGGAGCTGAGAAGCTGAAAAGGAAAAAGAATTAAATGAACTCAGAAAAATTAGTTTGTGTAACAGTGCTACAGCAGTGTTTTCTTATCCTTGTTAAACAGTAAGAACAAGGTAACCCTTTGGAGTTCCTAGCTGGCATTCTTAACGATGAGGCTTGGTGCATTCCAAGTGAAGTTTGACGTCTTAGCAGTTCCTTGGGCAGTTTACTATTGGTTTAAAAGCTGGCAGTCTATAGATACTCTTTAAGTGCTGTACTTTACTGGCACCGAGGGTTTTGTATTACTAAAAACAGTAGCCTTGTTCAAAATTGTAATGAAAATCTCTTTCAATATAAAGCTCCACAGAAGAAAATCTAGCTAACGTGTCTTTCTTTACAGTTCTGTAATGAAAGGAATATATGTTTTCATATGAATCAAAGCTTGCTTCAGAATAACAGCTGACTGTTCCTCCCTGCTGTTAATACTTCTCCTGGAATGAATGTCATCCCTACATCATTACTATGTAGATGAGATTACGACTTATATCTACATTGTTACTGTCATTAGATATCCATTTACTTCTAGGAAGTTCTTACACGGTGTCCTCTTTTTTATTGTTGTTGATCATTTTATTGTTGCTAATCATTTGCTTTAAACAGCTGTCCAGGTTGTTTCAATTCCTCTTATACCCTTTGATTCACCTTTTTAAACTATGTGAAGATGTCAGAGGGCCTCATTGCATAAAAGCATTTTTAAAAGAAATTATTTTAATTTTTTTCAACTTTATTTAGTTTGTACTTTGACATTTATATTTCTACATCTAATTACGATACAGAAATTGCTCTGTATGGAACTCTGATATGCAAATTTCTAGAAATCTGTTTCAATTTTAATACTTTATAAACAAAGGTTTTCACTCTCTTCTTCTCAAAGTTTGTTTTTGCTTATGTTACTCTTCTTTCAAAGTGTAGTTTTAGACATTTGTCCCATAGGCTCATGTTGTACAACAAAAATTTTATTGCAAGTGTGATACCACACTTCCACTATAAAAATTTGTGTAGATTGGGTTAAAGCCATTATTTAGTATGTATTTGGTAAAGCACAAATTAAAATGAAATTATCTTAAACATAATCAAATAAATTAATTAACTAATTCAGTTAGTTTAAATAAGACTAATTTAAACCTGTAAAACCAACCACAACAAGGAGGTGGAGACATGGGAATTACGTGCATAGATGGCTCATTCCAATCCCCTTGTTTCAGAAGTTAGACAATGTTATCTCATTTTGTTACATGTCTTAAAATTCAAATGGTCACTGACAACTTCTGGGCTGGCCTCTGATATCTCCATGCTCCTTAAGAGTTATCCTTTCAGACAGAGTTCAGTGTTAAAATGCTTCTTTCTCAAACTTATGTGTTGCAAATATTCATGCACAAGTTTTATTTCATTGACTGAATAATCCTATTAAAGTTATTAAGACTAATGCCTGAATCCATTAAAACACATGTACAAGACCCTGCAGGACCAGGGCATTCATTGTTGTATATTTCTAGTAGAGAATAAAATAAACTCTGAAGAATATATAATACATAATGAAAGTATACAAATTGCTTCTGAACTCAGTTTGATAAATTCTAGATAATTTACTTTTAATAAGCTCTGAAATACTGATGTGATATGTTGCATGGAAATGATAATTTGATAAATGGGCATATTTTAGGTTCCATATTGAGTCCAAATGGTTACAGATTCCTTAATATATCCATCCATGTGGCATTTGCACATTTGTGTATCTCAGTCTTCCTCTCATTTGTGTTTAATGATGGATTGAATCCAAACAATACAAGATGTTCTTCAGCATACTAAACTTCTGTTAAGTGGACTGATAGTCAGATTGCTCTGCACAGGATCCTCTTTCATAGCATACTCTATTCCAAGACAATCAATCTCTATTTTATTGAAAACATTTCATGTATAAGGAAATGATAGTGCAGACAGCCTCTGCAATTATCCATGAAGGAGTCTAACTTGACAGTTGTGTGCAACATCCTTCCTAGGTTATCAATGCTACTACACTTTTGAACCAAAGTTATGGTTTTGTATATACTATCATTTGCAGGTCTGTATTTGATTGTTAAAACAGGCTGCAAATTTCGATTAACTTACAGCACTCACATTACTCAGGACTTTGTGGTTTGTTTAGGGGTTTTTTTTTGCTTGTTTTAGTTTTCTTTGTGTTTCGTTTTGTTCTAGTGTGGATTTTTTTGTTTGTTTGGTTTGGCTTTTTGAGGGAAAGATGAAGACTTCCAGATTATTCTACCACTTTTATGTGTCCCATCCTCTCACCTCCATTGCCCCCTATTTCTCAACCACTGATAGAAGAGCTGTTTCGCTTTTGATGAGGAAATAGAAGACTAATTAGTTGGATTCCCACCAAATAATTCAATTAACTGAGATAACAACTTCTTCCCTCAGGTCAGGGAGTCCTGTGAGACATCAACTGAACTTTACTCTTCTAATGGAAGAAACAGCATGCTCACTTGAACTCAGTTCTGAATTTGTTGGTAACCATAAAAAAAAGCATTAGTAAACAATAGCATTTTTTTGATGTCTGTTTTATTGCCTTTATAATTCAATGCTTTAGTGCTGTGGATTCACAATATGTTATCATTTTCACTGCTCATTAGACTTCTATGACAACACATGTAGACTCTGTACCCTTGAGTGGTGAAGGAATAATTTGTTATGCATTTACTTTAACCATTATTTGAGCTCAGAGTTCCTCTCTTCAAATGCGTCTTAGTTGGTTTCTCATTGGAGATATGTCATTGACAACTCACACACCTGTCATTACTTATTAGTCTTGTCTTAATTATACTACATGGATTAAAAAAAAAAATCAAATACAACTTTAATGACATTTATAGGAAAATGAAGTTGCATTAATAAAATGGGTCTATTGTTAAGTATTTTGTTTCCAAAATAAATTTAATTTGTTTTCATTTGCAAAGCAAATATTTCCTTGTTCTGCATAAAAATATCTTTTTCAGGTCAAACAGTTCCAGTACCAGATCATTAGTTCCTGTATTTGACATTAATCATGAATTTTGTGAATTTTGAATGAAGCTCAGTGCAAATTTCTGTGATTTTGAAGGAAGTTCAATGTGTGTGACTTAACTATTTTTTACCAGACTTGTATCTAAATATTCTGGATCCTCTTAATACCAAATATATGGACTACTTCTAGAGAACAGCTTGACAGGCAGAAAATTTCAGTTCTTCTATTGAAAAATTCCATTAAACCTAAAATTATGTCAGATACTTCCATTAGATACAATCAAATTAAATCACAGAAAGAAATAAGTATTGGTTAGTACTATTAGAGGAAGTTTTCATTATGAGTAAGTAAGCATCTTACCTATTATAATACATTTTCTTCTAATTTACTATTATTCAACAAGTACACTTGACAGACCCTATCGATATTTTTCCTGTTACTTGTCATAAATTTCATATATTTTCTATAAAACATCCCAAATAAAAATTGTAAGACATAGAATCTGATGAAAATATTAAAAACTATATTAAATGGTTTTGTCCTTACTGAAATTTATGTAGCATTTTTCAAAATCCCGTATTTTGCATTGTATGACATTTTAATGTATGTTTCCTGATTAGGAAAATATGGAACTCATACTTCCACAGGATTATTTTTATTCCCCTTTAGCTGAATTTCAGGATGCTGACTTCACTTAGATGCACAAGACAAGGATAAAGTAAAGCAAACAGTACGAATTAGTAAGAATACAGTACTAATTCAAAAAAATGAGTTTAGAAATCCTCTTAATAAGTAGGTCAATGTTCTTAAAGGACAATGAGCACATTATCTCACATTTTCCAAGAATGGTGCCCTGAGTTATTCATCTATATGCATGACAATTTGGAATAAATTTTATACATTTATATTGTATCTGTATGGCTGTCTCTTGAGCTGATTTCAGTTGTGCATTTTTAACTAGATGTTACATTTTGTTTGGCAATTCATCATTTTCTCTGTTTTATATATCTTCTAAGTTGCCTTCTTGTTTCTTTTGTTGCTTGACGCTCGTTAGTCGCAGGACCTTCTTTATTTTTATTTGTGACTCCATGTTCCTTTTCCCAATGGTTATTTATTAACATACAAAATGAAATTTTCCTTAGAAAAAGATAAATTCTGTTTCACAAAAAATACTTTATTTTTTTTTATTGTGACATAAAGCCAGATTATGACTAATATGAATTAAATTATTTCCAAATGCAACTGTTAAGCATTCAATGCTTCTAGTGAAGTTAAAGTTGATGACAATTACCTGTCCAGTAAAATACAAAAGGAATCAGCCTACCCTCTGTCCCTTTCTGACTGATGAAAAATCATGTTAGATATGAATTATAGTATTGCAGATATTATTCTTACCTGCTTGTCTAAGTGCTCTCCCTGTGCTTGAAAATCTCATCAGCAATCATGGACATTTTTAAAAAGTTGCAGGAAGAATTAGAAATTGCAGCTCACAAAGTAACATTTAGTCTAGTAACAGGTACATCAGCTGACAAAAGAGAGGCAGAAATTGGAAGTCATTTTGTGCGTTTGGCAACTCTTGGTAAATCTATTTGAATATGGCAGTAACAAAACAACAGGGATCAAAATTTGGCTTTGTTGAAATAAATGACAAAATAGTTATCTACTATATGACACCAATGATATGCTAGAAGTTCTCTGGACAAATTTCTATGAGACTACTACAGAATATGTACAGGGTGAAATATTTTAAATTGAAAAGTTTCTAATTTTGTGACAATGATCTTGGTATCAGTGAATTATTAATATCAATTAAATTGATAAATTAAAATTAAATATAAAAATCGATTGTTTACATTATGAGATTCAGCATGATAGGCTCAAATATCTCAATTTACTAGAATCTATTTTAAAATCATGATCAAGACCCTCAGAGTCTAGCTGCACATAAGTATGGATGGGAAATAAAAAAACCCTCATTAATTATCCGGAAGAGAATTTTACATACAGAAAAAAAGAAACCTAGAAACTTTTCTGCAGTGGCAGAATAATCTTAGAATGGCAGAAGAGGGATTAGGCTTTGATTTTGGTTAGGTGTTTACTCTGGTTTCAATAGTCTGAAATACCTGAAGTAAAAATTTTTCAGTGCAAATATTTTTCAGGGACTAGTTGCCCTCACTTTTTCTTTCTGGAAAGGATGAACAAGAAAAGTTTCTTTACGAACCAAGTGAAAACTTAAATGTCCCAGTGTTATTTAAATTGTACATATAGATGTCTTACAATGTCAAAAGAAGGAAGTTAATAATATTAGAAAACCACTCAGAGAAAAGGTGGCAAAATAACATTACAAAACAGAGTCAATACGCTAAAGCACAAAATGCAAGGAATAAGACAGATTTATTCTGTATGCCAACCGTTTGGGTTTTTTTTTTATTTAGTTGCATGTTTTTACTATAATTTTATGTCCTTTTAAAATATTTTCTTTTGATGTAATACAAGCCTGGGGTCAACAGAAATTATTTCAACTACTCTGAAGTTTCAAACCTTCTCCAAAGGAAGCAAAACCCTTTGACCTCTAAGGAATGCAGAGAGAGATACAGAGTATTTTGAGCATTCCCTCACTTGAAGTTGCCATTCAAAAGGCACAAATCAAAGGATTTTTCTCCCTGAAGAGTTGCTATGTGGAAGGCTGAGTCAAAAAGATATATTAAAAAAATCCCATAGGAATCAAGAAGGCATGCATTTTAAAGGGAAAAACGACCACATCATTAATTGCTTCTCCATTATGATACTTATTAATTCTTAATTAACTAATTCTTTTATACTGGTGAATACTCACATATTTGAGAAATATGCCTGTGATGTATTTTCTTAGACTATGAGAATAAATTTTTCCATTTCAAAAGATTATTTCCATTCAGTGGAAAGCTGCACTATATCAAGAATTCTTGTGATTATTAGCAAAAAAGTATCTGAATGCCTTTTTTTTTTTTTTATACCTATTGAGACAAACAATAATGTAATAGTTAGATAGTATTGTATAAATATTTCCCAACTCCTGGATAATCCAGGAAGATAATGATATTTCCTAAACTGCAGAGTTCAAGATCTTATGCTTAAAACAATATTTCATTTTCATACTCAAATTGTAAATAAAATTCTACAGAAATGTTCAATAAATCTGTGAATAAAAACCTTTTTCTCTATACACAGAAATACAGGCACCAGCTCTAATTTAATTCTTTAATTTTCCAGCAGAAATTTATCCAAAATGCAGGTATGTACCTTAAACATACAAGGGTTGGTGGTTTTTTTCAATCCAATATGGAATTTTTCTTGTTTTTTTTGTCCAGACCTTTAATCCTTTCTTCAGATAATTGCTTTTAATACAACCATAGAAGCGCTTGTTCAATAGCATGGGTTTTGCAAGTAAAGTCATATAATATGAGTCAAAGGATTTTTCCATGTTGGTAGGTGACCAAGTCAAACTTCTATGTTCAGAAGGATCAGTCAAGCCTATCAGAATTCTATCGAGATTGAAAAATCTGAAGAGAAACATTTTTGTCTTAGAGCCTTTCTCTGTGACATTAGAATTTTTTTCCTAATTCCTTTAGGAACTGTCAGCTATGAAGAATGGTCTGATTGACACACAGTCTATAAGTAACTTTCAGTTTTACATAGAGAACTTTGTTTCTCTGTTATAAAAGGTCTTTTATCCCATCAATCTAAGACATGAGATTTTATTCTTTTCTTTACAAAGACTGACACCCTATCTACACTTCTTCTCGCACTCAGCTGGAAGTTGCCTGCATCTTATCACTTAGTATTCTGTTTCATGGGTCTATTTCACAACGGCAATTCTTCCTGCTAGTTAACATTGTGTCATTGATTGATACAGAAATTGCAATTACTGAATAGGTCATTAAAAGGAGGAGAAATTTAGTGAACAGATGATTTTCCTTAGAGTGTGGGGTGGTTTTTTTTTTGTTTGTTTGTTTTTTTGTTTGTTTGTTTGTTTGTTTTTAATAGAGACCTTACTATTTCCTCAGACTAGAAAAGAGACCAAATGCAATTGAGACCAACATGTACCTTTTGCCGTGAAATTAAAGGATTCAAAAAGGTAATTTTAAAGGGGCCAAAGCGTATTTTGCTTAGTAGGCACAGAAAATTAATTATTATCTCTAAAAATATTTTTGCTCTTATGTCTGTTCTCATATTTTTTTGCTCTTAAGTCAGTTCTCATATTACAGAAACAAAATTATTTACATTTGGGGTAGACGTTGAAGAAGGCATCAGACTATTATACCAGGGACTTTCTGGTTACTGAAGGGCACAAGAATGTACCAGTTCAGACTAAGAGTTTGTCTAGACTGATATCTTGCCTGTGTCTGGCAAGGAACATCACCAGATTTCCAAACAAATGTGTTTGATGAGGATAAAGAAAATATTGCATTTTCCTAATGTATGACATAATCATCTAAATCTAGAGAAAAAAAAAAAAGTCTTAAGATCTATTTTACCTTCTATTTTACACCTTCTGTTTAACCTGTAGCAAGAGCAGGGCAGGGCAGTGCCCTTCCCAGCTGCGTATGGTCCTACAGCCTTCGGGTGGAATAAGCATGGCAGGGATGGTAGTCCTATTGACAGTTCATTTCACCACAAAAAATGCAAGGTAGCAGGGACAGTTTGAGGTTCATTTAGAAAAATCCAGTGTATTCAGGACCTGCATAAGGCAGAGCTAAGCACAGGGCTGAGCTACAGAAAAGCCCAAGTAGGGATGGGATGCTTCTGGGTAAAGAGGCAACAGGGTTGGGGTGCTTCAGAATGATATGATTTATATCCCGAAAACTCCTTTATCTTTCTGATTGTAAAGGTATTCCAACTAATTCAAATGCAGTTGTCTAAATTTGTACTGATAAGTTTTATAGGGCTTGGTGCACATTATGCACTTTTCCCCTAATTTTTTTGCAACCCATACTCTTTGTATGATGCAACAAATTTCAAGTTAAACTATACATCTGTCTGTATATGTTTTGAATGTGACACCTACTAGTATACGCTTGTTACTTTTTTCCTTATTTTGAAGAAACAAAGAAAATTTCTTCTGTATTCATCTTTATTCATGCAACACATGATTTTATATACATATCACTTTACAGTCATGTTTTTTGGTTTTAAACATTCTTGTCTATTTAATTTTTCCCTGTACTGAAGCAAATCAAAGCTTTCATTTTTCCTGTTACCCCTCTCATGATCTTCTCTAGTTCCTACTATTTCTGGTCGGAGATTAAGGGATCAGTATTGGTCTGATAGAGATATTGGGAAAATAAAGACGTTAATCATATCTGTCAGTTATTAACTGCCTGTCTACACCAAACTTAGAAGTTTAACAGTTGGCACCTGAGCACTTATGTCTGTTGTAAAGCAATGTAGTGCCACATTGCTACCTCAGATATTTTTTCTTAGAAAAAAGTTCATAAACCATAAACCATAAACCATAAACAAATCCTGTTACTGGTAGACCAGAATGTTTTAGATAAATCAAGATTCTTGAATAAGAAGGTTTCAAAGGAAAAAGGTGAATCTTTTTTTCAGTGCACTTTTTTTCTTTGGTTTGAGTTTTTTAACTTGTTTTTTCATGAAATTTACAGAAAACTTAGTAAAACAATAGCTGCCATACTATTCAGGCAGCAAAATACCATCTATTTCCAGGAGGAATGCAGATTTCTCCTCCAATATTTTGATTATGTGTTGCACATGTCTGGTGTCAGTCATCAGAATGTTATCAAAGGCAATTGAGAGGTAAGTGAACAAGAGTATCCTGGCTATTCTAGCTGCAACTTGGGAGAGAAAACAAGACAAATTATTTATCTGTCATTTCACATTTTATTGTGGCTACATTATCTGCTCTAAGGCAAGCAACAAAGTCCAAACCATTACAGAAGAAAAGATGTCTTGCCATCAATCACTGTGACATTTGAGATAACAAAAGCAAGTGCAGAATTCATAGGGCTTTAATCATTTCCCAGCAGACAAGAGATGTTTTAAAATGCCCACTCACTTAAAGATCCTCAGCTGGTTACAATACTGAACACAAAACACCCTAATAGGTTCAATTTAAAGAAAAGGCACTAAGTTTTAACACTGTGGCAGCCAAGAACCCATGAGACTGTACTTCCATTCCATAACTGACACACATTCTGGTGCCAAATATTGCCGTGGTTGGTGTGAAAAAAAAATCTTTTTTGATAGAATTTATTGATAGGGAGGTAAAATGTAAGAGCTCAGATTATGGTCTAGCAATATTTTTTCTTCTTTGTCCTTTATATCTACGCCTCTAAATGAGCATGGAAATCTCTAATTGGTTTGCCTTAAATAAAACTAACACATCTGAGGAAAACAATAGTGTATTTTCCCAGTATTTTAGGATTATAATGTCTAACATTTCTGTGGGATGGACTGCTGTGATACAGGAGACACATTTTGCTCGAAAAGTTACTGTGAAACTAAATTGACATGAATCCAGAGGAGGTTTTTTTTCCAGAACAAAAGGAGTTTTCATATGAAAACTAATCTGAAACTATAAAATTCCTGAACTGTAAATATTTATTCCTACACCATATGGCACTGTAGTAAAAGAGTACTGAAAGTGAAATATAAAAAAAAAAAAATCAAAATGCATCTTCAACATTTATTTATATAGATTTGGATGATTATTGAGTCTAAATAAGACTAAAGGATCAACAAATTTTGTTGCTAACGAAAAATATTTTGCCTTCTATGATGAGAGGGAAGTTTCATTATTATCTCACTTTCAATAGAGGTGCTTCCAATAATTGATTCCTTACAATTTTAAAATATTAAAGGATAGATATAAGAATGATCAGTCATTGTCCTTTACCACAAAAGTTGTTCACAGCCTTTCTTAGTAATATAGAAGCAACTGTGAAACCACTTGGATCTCAAATTCTCTTTCAAAGATCATGCATCGACCATTACTTTTCTGAGACAATATTCTAACTCCTAGAACCTAAACTTCATCACAACTTCTGTCATAAGGTCTTCGGGAAGCACATGAACAGTGGAATGCGGGTTTTTTCCAGTACGAGGATTTCAAATATCTGTACTTTCCTTAACACTTCATTAATGTAATTTGAATAGACTATATAGATCATAGAAACATATTACAGTTTGAGCTTAGACAGCTAAGAAAGAGCTTTTTCTTGAGAAGATTTAAATAACTTGTTATGAGTTTTTTCACAGAAGAATTGTTGTTTCATATTTTGTGTAAAGTTTACCCAATTTCCAAGAATTTTAAGGAACTTTGTCTCATGCTTCACTATACAACCTTTGTCTTGATGCTATCAATCTAGCACATGATATGTAATATTTTCTAGCTTAAGTGATGTGATTTAGGAAAACATATGCAAAATAGTTTTTACAAATCAAATTTACAGGAGTATATTACTAATTTTGCAATATTAATAAAGGTCCTAAGAGATAGCTCAGTTAATTTTGGTCCAAATATAGTAAATTTATCCTTATGTATTATACATTGCTTAAATTTGTGTAATATAAATAATACATAGTGGCTAATAAACTATTTATAAGAAATAAACATGATTTCCTTTTCTTTTGTAGTTTTAAGCCACATTGTTATTCGTGTACTTCAGTTATGCCAATTAGCTATGCTTGCTAAGTGTAATAATGTGTGCAAAATGCAAAAATTATTTCAAGCAATCTTTAAGATCTGTCAGACATATTCGAAACCACAATAATGTTTTATTTAATAAAAGCAATTATGTATTTCTATGTATTTCAAGCTCTGTGTTCTCAAGTTCTGTGTTCAGCTCTAGTGTCTTTACATTCCAATTAAAGTAAATATATACATACACACACACATGCATACGCATATAAGCAGAATCAACCAATTAATAAACCTCATCTCAGTATGATGAAAAGGAAGAGATAGGAAAATAATTTAAACTATTTTTGATAAAGAATTTTGTTTTAAGATCCTGTAAGAGCAGTGAATAAAGTACTCATGTATGGATGAATGTCCTAATTTTGTTGTTGTTGTTGTTCTGGTTTAAATACCAGTGAGTAACTTTTAAATGGTATATTGTTAAGTTGGGTTTTGGCTTGTGGAGAAAAATGGGGTGCCTTGAAGTGTTTGTATCTGTTAAGACTTTTGTACAAAAAGCCTTGAGATGTAATCCATACATGCATATTTGCCCTACTTTTGCTTTTCTCTAGATTTATTGGAACTCCATGACTACATCTAGAATCTGGACTGATTGTCATAATAAATTCTACATAGAAAAAAATAATCAGAAATATTTTATTTATAGATTAAACTTACAGTAGAAAAATTAAGGTTATAAACACTTCTTTGAGCCAGTAGCTGAGATAAGTAACATGAAAAAAACCAAAACAATGGTGTGCCTTTAACATTACCAATGACTTTCAGCACTTTACCCTCATATTTGGTTTGAGTTGTCTGCAGCTCCTGCTGGGGAATTTGCAAATATTAATTTTTCTGATACTCCCAGGTTTATCTTCATATTTTTTCAATATGGCATGCATATTGAGCATGCTGAAAAGTAACAGAAAAGGGAGTAAAACAAAAACAAGCACAACAATAAGAAAACAATTATCTCCAAAAAAGGGTGATAATATTTGAGGAGGCATAACACCTGCCTTTATGATAAGCTTTTTAATGAAAAAAAAGAAAACTTGATTAGTTATGTAATATAAATTTAATGAGAAATATACGCCCCATCTCGTCATATTCATTAAAAATGATGGCTCAGCATGTCCTTTAGAAGGATCAAAAAAGTTCCCTCCTTACACATGCAGATTTTTAACAGTTATACCAAATCATTTCATTTGCCCCACACCAGATGTTGTTTAGCTTGCTATTATTAGACCTAAAACCGTCAAGCTTAAATAATTTAACATCACCAGCTTAACATTCTTTTTAGTAACGGAAAAAAAGAAAACCGAGGACAGATGTTCAATACAGGTCCCATTTGCCCTCAGCCTATTTTTGCCTACAGCCTCTTTTTGCATGTCTTCCTTAAAAAGAGCAAAAATATGGTCAGAACATCAGTCTTCATTGACATCAGCTGTTTTTTAGTTTAACCTCATTACAGTAGTAGTTCAAAAGGTGCTTCCTTCTCCAGTCTGCAATGTGACAACTGGACAAGCTGTATTATGCTCTCCAAATATAGACCTATAAATCTTACACTTTTGAATTCCAACAAGATTTTTTTCAGCACTGTAAGACAGTTACAGTATAACTCAGCAGACTGAAATGCTAATGCATGCAATATATATGCAGGAAACAACTGGGGTAGCTGGCTCCACTGTCATGAGTTATGTTTCACAGAACAGCAAGGGAAAAGGACATTGTTGTTAGAGGTAATATGATGTGGCATGGAATAAGAAATGTGTTAGAGGATTAAGTCTAATTTTAACTGTTATTTGAAGCCTGGCTGTGACAGCTATCAGTCTTAAAAATCTGAGGAAGATTTTTAAAATTATTTATAATGATAGTGATTTAGTGGTAGATATATCTGATTGACAACTTTGTCTTTAAACTTTTTTTAAAAGCAGAAAAAGTGTCTTTTTTTTTTTAATGGCAGTAATTGTAGAAATAGAGCTATAGTTTTTCTTAGAAAATGTTAGAAATAGAGCACTTGAAAAAGCTGAATGTGTAAAAGAGTGAAATTATTCTCATAGTATGGGGGGTAAATTACAAGGCACATTGTGTCTGGAATTATACATATATGAGAGAAGATCGTGCAAGGAGACTTTTGGGTTGTTAAGATATGCAGATGTTATGTCCATATTCTGAAGATAGGTGACAGAATGGAACCTAAGAAATTACTGAACATGAGATGAGGTATTTCTGGACAAAACTAATAAGAATGAGAAGCTCAAAAAACTAGTTTTCAATATAAAAATAATACTACAAGGGTGAGGCAGAGCTGTATTGCCAAGATTACAGTTGATCAAATATTAGATAATTAGAGGAGTTCACTTTCAAGTCACACAGCACCCAAGTAAACATATCAGAAATACCATCTATATTTGAAATGTGTAGGTAACTTTATCAGAAATAGCAAATTTGGGTACAGAAGGAACAAGACTGTAACTAATAGGAAGAAAGTATTAGGGCTGCTTTGTGTTTTATTATCTGGGAGAAGATAAGAAAGACAAAGAAAAAATGGTAAATGGGAAGGAGCATGGGAAAATGGAGATAAGAGGGGTTAAAAGGCATTGCTTGAATGTAAGTAAGATGCTAGTCAGTACACTTGTATGACTGAGCTCTACACCTGATCATTGCAAACTTTCCCACCTCCTATTGAGGTCTGTTCCTAAAAGGGGTGTGTGTATGTGTACATATGTACATGTATACAAACACCAGCAGACTACAGACTAGATAAACAGAAGAAAAAAGATGATTCTGTCCTGCAGCTTGTGTGAATGCTGATTCTGCATATATGGATGTTGATAAAGGCATAGTTCTCTGTCCACGTTGGTCTGTGTGGCTGCAGTTGGTCTGTGATGTGTATCTGCATATGTTAATTTGTGCTTGGCCCCATTGCTAATCAGACCTAGAGACTGGTGACTATAGCAGCTATATCGCTGTGATTGAGGCTAGATAAACATTTCCTGGTGTAAGCCCTCCTAAATCTGCCATAGGTATCAGGAATAAAACTTCCCTGAAACCCAAAGATCCCCAGATGTGGCTTCCCTCAGAAACTGCGTGGGGGTTGTTTTCTTTTGTTTTGTTTGTGTGGGTTTTTGGTTGTTTTTTTTTTTTTTTTTTTTTTGTTTTTTTTTTTGTTTTTTAATTTTGAAAAGGCCCAGAGTAGTGTCTTCTCATTCCTTGAAAACTGAAGGTCAGTGTCACCTTAAAAAGAAAATGCCTAATGTCAAGGGGATGCAAATAGGATCTTTCCTAATTTTTTCAATAGCTTCTTCATCTAGTCTGATATGGAACATTTCTAAGTTTCAAAGACTCAGTCTTCACAAAAAATGAAGTTTTGTATGTTTATTTCTTAAGGCATCTTCTGACATGTAAAAGTTGATAGACTGCTCAACCTATACTACCACATTAATCAAATTATCCGTTTAAAGGAAATTAGGCTTTCATGTGAGAAATCCTCAATTACTTCACTTTTTCTGTCAAACAAAGTACAAAAATATTGTGCTGGAGTCATATTTACAGGTTTTAAATATTGCTGTTTCTTCTCAATAGCTAAGCAATGCCTACCTTGTATTCTCTGTTGGAAATCTTGTGTGTAGGAAGCATAAAAAAACAAAATGGAAAAATCAAAATCTTTTAGAAAAGACAAGTGAATGCAATTATAAGTAATATAATCTTTAAATAAAGTATTTTAAAGTTCCTTCCAATGTCATGAAACCAGCAAATTACAGAGAAAGGCCCTTAGCTGAAGAAGTCCTTATAAAAGTCTCTTGGATGAGCCAGGCTCATCTAGCACAGCTAGAAAAAGATGCACAATGCAATATTTCATTGACATGGAGAAAGTTTTTGGAATGTATTTTTTTAGGATTTCATGTACATGTATCTCTGTTTTCTCCTTTTGCAAATTGGTTTGTACACATTCTGCTTATTTAGAACATACTCTACAGCACCAAACACAAGAACATATATTTTGAAAGTTATAGGAGGAACTAAATTGAGCTGGCATATGATTATTTGCATGCTCAACTGTCTTTCAGAATCGGTACTCACAATAACATAAGAATGGGAACTGTGAAAATTTATACTTTGACATTTTATTTTAATCTTTTTTCTATTTTTAAGAGTGAATTAGAAGTGCTGTAATTAGATGAGGGCCTGCTTTTCATGGAATTTGATACTTTGGCTGGGGTATTTGTATTTTTTATTTAGTCCATATGGATCTAAAGTACCTGCTAGAATTGGTAGACAGAAGTCAAAATACATATTCTTTCTTTATATATAGTATGACAACAGAATTAATGTGAACAGTAGGTAATGATGAAAGACAGGTCTGTGTTATATTTCTCTCACAACACAAATAAGCAATGTCTTGCTGGAGAGGGCAAGGTCTAATATTTGGATTTGATCTGCAAATACAGTTGCATTTTGGCATTTCATATCCTGGATATGGCATTAACATGTTTGTTTAACAGTTTTAATGCCAGATTAACTGGCATTAACAGTTTTGAATATCATTACTACGTTTTAAGAAGGAAACACCTTCAATATTGAGCACAGAGAAATAGTTTGTGTTTGTACATTCCAAATGGTATCTATTTGAACCAAGAAAGGAAGGCACTTTGGACATAAGGAAACAATCCTTAGGACTCTTAGTGGACCTGAGGGTCTGTTAAGACCCATCCTATTCCCTGTGTCCATTGATTTATTTATGTATTTCAGAAGGCTGAGTCTATGGTTCCTATATTTTATATACTGAAATTGAGGGTACTCATTAAAGGAGATGTTTTTAAAAGAAGCAAAGTATAAAGGTGGATCTCAAATATTTAACACTCCAGTGTAGACATAGGCTGTTGATCAATGGTGTTTAAACTGAAGTACCTAAAATTCATGAACTATACATAAAATACCTTTTGAAAAGTCTAGAAGAATAATAATATGATAGGATGAAAAGAGAAGGTAAACACATTAGAAAGAAGTCTCAAAAACTACTTCTTGCTAGCTGTCAATCACAACCACCAGAAATTGTGCGAAAGAACACCCTGCAACAGCAAATTTTTTCAGAGTTCGGTTTTCTCTTAAAAAAACTCTAATCCACTCAGACATCTACATTACAGACCATAGTCTACATAAAAGAATTATGAGGATGAAACAGAAAACTTGAGAGAAGGATGAAATAAATAGTGTGTTTCTCAGAGGTTATGGTTGACATAAGTCCTTTTACAAGTTTTTCTTGCCACTCAACAGTTCTAACTGTAACTAGCCCTCTATTCTTCTCAGTGTGCCCTTTGGTATCTTTGTGTCTCCATTCCAGTTACACATGCAAGTCTCTTTTTCTTCCTCTCTCTTTGTCATCTTTTTCATGCATGTCAGTGCTCACAGAAGCTTCAAAAATAGCCATCCTCCCCAGTCCGTTCAGGATGGGAGTGTGTACAAAGGAGATGGAGGGAGATTGCTGTGAACTCAGTAATGTTCTTAGTTTCAAAGACCCGGAGGAGAAGGAACTAGTGGAAAACAGGATGCATCTGAGATAGAGGTCTCTCTTTTACTTCCCTAGAATACTGAAAAATTGCCAAAAAAATAATTAAAAAAAGTGGTAGCCAGGGTCCCTTAATGGAGTCAAAATTTAGAAATCCTCAGAGTCTGAAGCTGATATTTTATTCATGTTAATCAGAAACAGAGTACTGTGTTATTGTATTTATAAAAGCAGGATAAATTGAAATGCTATGTTTTTCATGGTGCCTTGAAAGAAATATCCATGCTTGGGAAACAGAGATGATGATGCCCATAAAAGAAAAAATGTTTTGGGGGGAGATGTAACCTAAGTGCAGCACAAAACAAAACACAACAAACCCAAAACCAAACCAAACCAAACAAACAAACAAACAAAAAAATAAAATGAATTGTAGAAAGCCTTTGGTCATCTGTGTGGGTGTACAGCATAAGTAGTCTGTCTTTACAGCAATCATTGAGAATTTTAGAAGCAGTCAGTCAAGGAGACTACCTAGAGGCAACTCTAGTGTCTCATAAATCCTAAAGAACCTGAAAGACCATTATTATTTCTTATGTGCTTCAGACTCTTGGGTTTTTGTGTGGTTTTTTTTTTTTTTTTAGAGAAGCTGAAACATTTGGAGTCTGTATTTCTGTTGTTGCCTGTATCTTTCATGTTTTCAAAAGACAGATATTATTTCATAGTATTTTTTTTTCTGTAGAAGGTAAAAGCCTGGTGTTGGTGATCTGACTTAATATAACTATTTCTTCTAAAACAGCCTTTCTGTATGACCACATTATGCACTTAGACTAATTGCATCTCATTTTCCTAATGATAAAATGAGCAAAATATTGCATGTATTTTTTTCTTTCCCTCTCTCTTTTGTCTATTAAGAATAAACATTTTTATATTGTTGTATTTTATACTTACCTTAAGGCAAATTGAAACATTAGTTTCAATTTTCATTTTTATAATAAGGCCAGTAAGAAAATAGATTTTTGTGACTTGACTCTTGTTTCAGAAAATTCAACTGGTATACAGTTATTTTTTCAAGTAAGAAGAGATCTAAACTTCTGTAGGTCTTATTTAAATGCAAAACATTATATCTGTTTGCCTGATCCTGTTGAAAAGTTTCATTTTTGCAATTACACAACTTTTCAGATAAAATTACCAAGCAAGAAATGCCTTTTCATCTTGGGAGACCTTTTAAGACAAACCTCAGGAGAATGCTCATAACTACAAGTATTGCATTCATCTGAAGGGTAGAAGGAGGACAGACAATTGAAGGTGAAGTCACTGAAATTTTTAGCACAAACATATGAATTAAATATTACAAGGACAAGAACTGTTAGAAGAGGCTTGTGAAGAAAAAGAACCTAATTTTGCTTCTTCATTAAATTACAAGTATAACAACATCAAAGATTTCATATTGGGTTTTGTAGCTCGATACATTATTTTAAATTCTGCATCTGTTGTTTAAAACTTGGCTGTTTTTTCCTGTATACATTATATGCTTTTGCACTTATCAGTGTTATTTTCTAGAGACTTAGAGATTTACTGCCCAAAATTTACAGTCTACTCTAGCTCATTATAAACAGGGGACCACATTGCTGAATTACCTTATTTGAAGCTGGGCCAAGCTCATATAAAAAGATTTGCAAAACCAATTAAAACTTTTATCAAACATTTGATTTTTTTTCTCCTGTTATACTTCAGTATATCCCCACACATAATATATCTTTGTAGGCAAGGAAGACAGTAAGCCATATAGGTAATTTATCTCATTTACTCCCCCATGTCTAGCACTACCAGAGACAGTTTATGCTGGGATAAATTACTTCATATCATCTCTGACTGCTTTACTTTCTTACATCACTATAATTATGGAATATTCCAACATGTGTTCACTGAAATAATCAAGATTTGGAGACCAATCCTCTTCCTTTCTATTTTCTAGTATAACTGAAGGATATACACATCATGCAATGTCTACTGAGGATATCTCCAAACTGATCACTTTTGCTGCCATGCCAGTGTCCCCTAATAGAGGTTTGGGCATGCTGAGAACTAAAACTACTTCCCTAGATTGTACAAAGACATGTTTCAGTTAAAATTAATTTTCTGTGTTGTGTTCATTTTGTTATATCACTATTTTCTCCATATCCAGTCTCTGCTAAATTAAGGACTTCTGCAACACAGTCTATGTTTTAGCATCCCTTTTCACTTTTCTAGAATCCTGTTCTTACATCAGCTTTGCTCCTTTTCTCGGGAAAGGCAGGCGTATTTGCTCAAGGAAGGAATGAGCCCCTTCAGTGGCTGACCTGCAACTGACCTCAGCCATATCATGGCCAGCTTCAGCCTTGCAATGCTGACCAGACCCTGCATAGGCCAATCACCATTGCATCTGCATGGTGACTGTTGTGTGGCAGAAGTTCCAATCCCCCAGCCAAAGAGGCTAAATGTGAACATTTCTGACCACAGAAGATACCTTAAAGACAGTCTAATTCCAAAATCCCTGCATTGGACAGGAACATCTCCCTGTAGACCAGAGCCCAATTCAACTTGGCCTTAAATGCTTCCAGGGATAGGGCATCCACAACTTCTCTGGACAACCTGTTCCAGTGCCTAAACCTAAACCTCTTTGAGTTTAAAGCTCTTGTCCTACTCTTGTAGATCTTTTCTCTTTATCTTTCTTGTAGGCACTGGTAGGTAGGTACTTCTTGTAGGTACTTTCCTTTCAGGCACTGGAAGGCCACAATTGGGGCACCAAGAAACCTTATCTTTTCCAGCCAGAACATACCCAATTCTCTCAGCCTTTCCTCATAGGGGAGGTACTCTGTCCCTCTAATCAGCTTGGTGGCTTCTGCTGGACTTGCTCCAACAGGTCGTTGTCCTTCCTGTTCTGGGTACCACAGATCTGGATGTAGCACTGCAAAGAATCTGCAGTCAGGGAGGATTTATCCATCTTAAACTGGGGTGACTCTCAAGGTGACTTCTTGAGTTTGAGAGCCATCACCTCTTTGGATTAAAGATTACATTTTATGGGTTACCCTTTCTAAAATGTTGGGGAGACTTGTGTCAGTTTTGTATGACCAATTCCATATGACATCACAAATCAGTATTCAAATGGATAATTTGTTTATTTGGTTTAACTGGTTTATTAAATAATTATCATTTGAATATATAGTTTATCTCAGTTTTATATGCCTCTGAGAAACCATCTTCTGTGGATTATATTATCTTGTGAACTATATAACCTCAGCTTTATAATTTTTCCGTATAAGTTTTTCTTATCAGATGCACTTACTGAGAGCTGCTTCAGTGACATCCTTTCTCACTTTTCCTCCATTTTCATAGAATCATAGAATATTCTGAGTTGGAAGAGACCCACTAGGGTCAGCAAATTTCAGCTCCTGGTCCTGAACAGGGCAGCTCCAAGTCACACCATGTGCCTGGGACTGTTGCCCAAATTCTTCTTGAGCTCTGTCAGGTGGGTGGTGTGCCTCTTCCCTGATGAGCCTGTTCCAGTGTCCAACCTCCCTCTGAGTGGGAGGTTGGACTACTCTATCATCCAACTTAAATCTCCTCTGATGCAGATTCATACCATTCCATCGGGTCCTGTCACTGGTCACCAAAGTGATCAGTGCCTGTTCCTCCTCTTGCCCTCATGAGAAAATTGAAGCCTACAGCCAGGTCCTGCCTCAGCCTCCTCTTCTCCAGGCTGAACAGACTAAGTGAACTCAGCCACTCCTCATAGGTCTTCCCCTCTACACTCTTTGTCTTCAAAGCTGTCTTTTAGATGCTCTCTAATAGTTTTATGAGTTTTATGTCTTTTTGATAATGCGTTGCCCCAAACTGCACACAATATTCAAGGTGAGGCTGCACCAGTGCATAGCAGTGTGGAACAATCACCTTCCTTGACCAGCTGGCAATTCATTAATGAATAATCTTTATTTAGAAATAGACCTGCAAGGCAGCATGCTGAAGTGGAGGGACCTGCTCTTGTAGCAGTGACCTTCTGCAATAAAAGGGTGGCTTGATATGATAGACTGTGTAGGAAGTCATTTGCTATTATACATACAGTATCCAGAACTGTAGGATTTGGGAAACTAAAAGTTCTATCTGTGGAGTATTTTTCATAGATTTCAAGTTGAGAATTGAAGTAAATAAGGAAATAGGTTAAGCCTATATCCAGAAGGTCTTCAGGCTAAGTGTGCCGGCAAAAAAAACCTATTCACATCTCCACATCCAGCTTACCTGGACCCAATCATGGGAGCAAATTAACAGATGTGAACAATTTTCAGACTCAAACTTTCTGAAGGGAAATGTGGAGATGAATCCAGCTGACAGTGTAGAAAAAATATAACCTGATGGTCACAAAAGAATTCCGAGACGAAGGAATAGAACATACTTTGCTTGATAGGTCATACAGTGATGAAGTCTCAGAAAAATCATCCAACTTTTCCCTATTTTCTCTAAGGACAGAGATAGAAAAGATGTAGATCTGCTTACAGCTTAACACTGGGATACCTGGGAAACTTTAAAAACATCCTTGTAACTAGTCACATGCTCAAACACAGGTATGTATGAACAGACCCTACTCAGGGGTTATTGTCATAGCTTTTCAAAGTCTTAGTAAGAATTTTAGTTACTAATTGTGGAAAATATAAAATAACTGTTTTCAGTGAAACAAATAAAGCAAACTTTGAAAAATAATGTAGTTGATACCCTGGAAATATAAACCACATACTCTGTATATTTAGATTTTGTTCTGTAAGTGGACTACTTTATGACTATTTAATAATTTTTAAAATAATAAGTTCATTTTTCTAAATAGTATATCATAGTTTAGGGCACGTTTCACACTGTGGTGTGGTGCACTTATAGTCAAGCATTATTAACCACATTTTCTGCATAATCCCATTACTTCATGTTACGTGACTGACAAGACTTAGATTTTTTTCTTACATCTTCCTGATTTCAAATGCATGGATGTTCTGCAGTCATTATGCTCTTTCAGATTCTTTTTTGTATGCTTCCCACTGTGCTGCATGAGTTTCACACGCCATTACTCAATTAAAAGCTGGCACAAAAAAATTATTATATTTAGCCCTGAATCACTTAGATGGAGCTTTGGAACCCATACATAAATGTCTGTGAATTTCATGAACACAATGAATGTTTTCTTCTTTAGCCAAAGACTATTTCTAAAAAGTTCAGAGAACCAGTAAACTCAGTTAATTATATGAACCAACGGAATATAGTTGTTGTCTCTAGTACAGTGAGTCTGACATAGTTTCCTGAGATAGAAACAAAGTCAGCAAAGGAAACTGTTTTTCTGAAAGAAGTCAGCCACAGAGAAATCCAAGAACTGTAGCAGCAAAATCACTTTATTACAGCAGATTGGTGGTCCAAATACCATATAGGAGTCATCTCCTATTCTCTGCAGTGCTGTCACAGATGTCAAGGACATGAGAAAAATGAGGATGAGAATACTTTATCCTGCAGTTAAAAGCAAAGAATTCAGATGTGGAATTTCTCCTCATGTTAGCCACTGTGCATTTTCATTTTCATAGATGAGATTTAAATCAACACAGATTAGGAAAACTATGACTGAAAAACCCTTACGAAAGTAAAATTTATTTTTTTTCATGAGAATAAGTTAATTTTTTGTTAAGCTCATTCAAGCATAATTACTATATGTCTGAAAGAAACATACTTGAGTTTTTAGTGGCATATACATGCAAGTGGGTTTCCCCTGTAAAAATAAAGTGCTATCAAATAAAGGAAACCTCTTCTAAAAAGAAAAATATTAAACTGTTCTTTCTAGCTTCTTCGATTTAAAATAAGCAAGTATGCTTTGCATGTTGTAAATCTACAAATCAAACTACACCATCAGGGGAGTGAAACTTGGAAGTGTAAACATGGGAAGAAAGATAAGATTTCAGCTGAGATTTCAAATTAAATTAAATTAAAAGGTATGTTGTTTCAGATGCCAAAAAAAGCAGAAGAAAAGCTTTTTTGCACCAGATTGTGCAGAAAGCAAGGGAGGCCAAAACTGGATCAGTAGGGGATGAAAGAATGAGGAGTTAAGTATTACAGAATATTTGTAAGATAGCAAATATCAGTAAGATAGCAAGTTTTTTATGATTGCTATTCTTAAAAAATCCTATTTTGAAGACTTAAAAAATAAAATAATAAAAAATATTTTTAAAAAGCTGAGAAAATACCCAAAACATACACATCAGTTAAAAAAACAAAACAAAATAAAACCAAAACCAAAAAACCCCGTAAACCAAACAATAGCATGACATACCTGTATGTTATTTATCCAATTTAAATGTATAATAATTCCTTTAGGGCCAAAAAATTGTTAGCTGGAAAAATATGCCAAAGTACATAGAAAAACCAACATCTCGTGAGCAGAAATTCATATTGGATAGTTACTAATGTCATATCTCTGAAAAGACACACGGGCAAAACATATATTCTGCATAAGTAGTCTTCTCCCTATACCAATCTTGGTATATTATTTTTCCCTTTAGATAATTTCCCATTGGCCTTTTCATGACAGAACTATGGTCTTGAACTGAGCATTTATTTCCAAAATATTTTTGCTTTACGTGGCTATTCTCTTAAACATGGCTAACAAAGCAGAAAGTTGACTTTTACATTACCTCAGCAGTGCTGTCTCTTCTCTCTCTAGAATCAGTGCTGATTTAGCTGTCTATAGCTGGATCAGTTACTGCCAGTAAAATTAAGTTCCTGAGTGTCATGTTAACTATTTTAAAATAAGGTAATTTTACCTACCAGAGCTTTTTTTTCTTCTATAGCTATGCCGTTAGCAGTGTCACTTGTGAGTGTAAAATGGTGTGCTGATGGTTTATATACGAAAATTCAGGGAGCCCTGAAGTAACAGAGAATCATAAGAGTAACAGAAGTGTTTAGGATGTCTGTTATGGAAGCAGATACCTACTTGGCTCCCAGCTCTTACCTGGGTTCTGAAAGAAAACAAGTACACCAAAAAACTTTAAATCCTTTCCTCTGGATTTCTTCCCCTTCTCCTTTCCTCACCCAGTTTTAGTATTTCCTAGGCTCCTTATCAGAGTCAATATACCAATTTTATTTTTGAATTATTTGGCACTTTATTAGGAAAGATAATATTAATACTTAATTTGCCTTTGCAGTCTGGAACAATACTGTTTCTCTACAAAAGTTCATTTTTAAGGACATTTTAGTATAAATACAGAAAGATAGTTGACTTAATTACATTAAAAAGGAGAAGTTCATCCCAAAAGAGAAGAAACAAAGTAGAAAATAGAAGAAGATGGCATAGTTATAGAAATAAGAGTCTATGTCTTTCCTGTTAATTGATGTCTAATTATGAGAACTTAATAAGAGAAACCAAAATACTATTTTAATTTGGACGAGGAAGAGATTTCACATTAGTTTGTGGGGGTTTTTGCCATCATGAGAAAACCTGCAAGAAGTGATGACAGATTTTAGACTGAAGAACAGCAAGTGTAGCTTGAATTTGTGGGCTGATTATTAGGCATATTTTGTTAAGAGGTGAGGAGAGAAATAAAACAAGTCCATCAGACTGTTACAAGAATCTTCTTCAACAGAACCAGTTGTATTTATTTTCCAGTTCTGATAAAACTGATAACAAGACATCATCTTTACTATTGTATCTTGTCGTTTTTATATAAGTTTTGCTCTTAACATTATTGATAAGCACAGATTTTTAGGAACAATGCTTTTAGCCAACTCATGATACTGAAAAACTGTTCTTAAGGACACCGTGAGGGGATATAAAATAGATGAGAAATTGACAGTACCATGAGTCCTGGAGGGGGTCAGGGAAGGCTTGAAATCCACCTGGGAGCAATCTGTGAAATATGTCAAATGAAAAGTATGTCAAATTAAAGCATTATAGTTAAATCTAAAGAATTTGTGAAACACTTGAAGAGAGCAGGTACCAAATTACTGTCAATGAAATGGCCTTGTAAAAGTCTGTCATATTAAAGGAGTAAAAACAACATATCTTAGAAGTTTACAGTCTGTGCATAATTCTTCTCTAAGTATGTTATTAGCCCTTCCAAAATGCCCGAACACCTCAAATCAGTGAGCAGAATTGTCTGTAGTAAATCATAATTATCTCTGTGCTAGATAACACAACTATATTTTCTTTCCAATTACTTTTCTTTTTACACGATAACATTGCTGAGATGGTTGATTTAGTAATACTTGCCCATATAATGAAAATGCTCAGAATTTTAATAATAAAACTATAAAAATACTGAACCAACTACTGTACTAGCTACTGGTAGAATTATGTGTCTCTCTGTCTTATAGTTGTTTATGGAATTAACATTGAAAACTCCAATGATCACACACAGATTTTCTCACTTTAACTCATTTCTTTTCTCTGTAAAATAATCTCATAATAATATTGGATTTCCTTCTATTGGCCTCTGATATCCATTGTTCAATGAGGAATGTGCAGGAGCTTTGATTTTTACCATGGGAAATCCAAGTTATTCCGTGATTGTTGAAGCATCAAGGAAGAACAATGTTTCTTACACACGTTGCAGGTGGCTTTAAAGGAAATCTTACATCTAAAAACTTAATTTTAAAAAAACTGTTGGTGCAGTATTTGTCACATAATCCAACAGTATATTTGTGGGTGCCTCACAGGGTAAGGAAACCTGTTACTTTTTAAGAGAAATAAGGAGCTGAATCAATTTCCAGAAGGTAAAGAGGAACTGATATTCATAAGTAACATATTAAATTATAAATTCCTATAAATTCTGTAAAAAATGTAACACTTTGCAGTAAGAACTGAAGGACAGATTCACTGAAAGGAAGGAAGTCTCACTTAGGCTTAACATAAGCCAGATTTATAAAGAAAATAACTTGAAAATACAACTGAATATTGAAAATATTTATACAAATACCTGATTTCTAAATAGAACTTGTTTTTGTAGGGAGAACATTGCAATACCTTCCTTGTGCTTTCAGCAGGTGTCTTGCATATGGGGGGGGGGGTGGGGGGGGGGGGGGGTGGAGGTGGGGGCGCGGTGTGTGAGATGGTTGGATTTAAAATTACTAAAAGTCTAGTTCCAGTGTGGAGTAAAGTCCTTGTAGTTGAAACTGATTGAACAAATACCAGTTTGGATGGCAGATTATATAAAAAACAATAACTCAACCTTTTTCCAAATTGGAGAAGAGAAATAAATGTTACACTGGTCTAGAGAAAATACCAAAATACCCAGATTAACATTCTGAGTAAAGTAATATCGCATTTCAAGTATCTCTGCTGATTAAAATATGCAAGGCTGTTGAGACCTTGTTGGTATGGATGGAACAGTTTCCTCCAGCTTCAGTGTATCATATGATATTTTTTAAAATGAATGAACCTCTCTGTCTTCAATACCTTAGGCATAAAACTTAATTTTGGAAAGATCCCCAAGTGATCATCCAGTTCATCTCACTGAACTAATCAGGATCAAATTTTTATATGAATTCCTTGACTAAAAATTTATATTCTTCTGTATCTCTTTTCCTTACAACAACAGCAACAACAACAACAAAGTAATAAGAAGAGTAATGCCCACTCAACCCACTTGATTGTTAATTAATAAGAACATAAGAATGGCCTGAATGGGTTACACTGAAGGCACACCTAGCCCCAAACAGTAATTCAATCAGAATCAATAAGCATATGTTTAATTAAAAGATGTTCAAGGCCAGGCTGGATGGAGCTGTGAAAGTGGTCTAGTGAAAGGTGTCCCTGCCCAAGGCAGTGGGGTTAGAACTGGACGATCTTTAAGGTCCTTTCCAACCCCAAACCATTGTGTGATTCTATGAAAAAGTAAGAATGTGGAAAATATACATGATCCGCTTTAACTTTTTCCCAGAGCTCGACTAGCTTAAGTTCAGGAATTTCCATGTATATATAATAAATAAATATGTCTGCAACCTCCTTCAGGTACAAATTCTTGTCTTCTGTGAAAAAAAGAAAAAAAAAAAAAAAAAAGTGGGTGGTTATTATCCTTTAGTTCTTGTACATGAAGAGATAGTAAACTATCTTTCCCCATAGATTTTTGCCAAGGCATTCATGATTTGCAAATGTTTAGCTTATTGTCCTTGGTTTTTCTTTTTAGAGCTCATGGATCCCAGCATATCTATCATTCCCAGTATGGAAGACATTCCCTAACTTTGATCATCATATTTTGTAAATGTTTGTGAAGCACTCGGTACTTCAGGGTTGATTGCTATTAAAAAAAAAAAAAAAAAAAAAAAAAAAAAAAAAAAAAAATTCTCTCTTCAGGGTAGGATTTGAATAATCTTCTGTGAATAAGTCTGAGTATAGACTATTAAACAAGATGAAGACCAAAAGAGGGAAAACTGCTCATTAACAAGACCTGTCTGCTTCTAGACTGAATGAGGCAGGGATTTGGGGGATAGAAAAAGTATATCCTCATGTCATAGACCTAAAAAATATAATACAGCATTGACAAAAAGGGATACAGAAAATCTTGATTCCAGTATTTGTATGCTTCTGTGTGTTTGCCATTATGAGGTAAATAATAGTCTGTAAACCCTTTTTCACTATATGTAAAAGAGTAAGCAAAAATAGAATGTTGCAATTTTGACATAAACAGAAAGAAATGCCGATGAGCAGTGAATTTCACCTGATGGTATTGCAGAACAATTGCCCTTTATAGCAGACCTTGAGAGACTGATATATATTTATTGCAGATTATGTTATTATTTAGAGGATGGCAAGAAGAGATTTTTTTTTTTCACAGTGACAATTCTCCTTTTGTTCCTGTTTCTCACCCCATAACTTATGCATTTCACTGTAAGAGGAGCAGATAGGGAGGCAGGAGAAAAGGATGAAGATGATATGCCTGCTTTTGGATTGAGAAGTGCCAGCAGAGTTAAAGAACTGTCAGAGGTATATGTTAAATGTGACTCCTCTAATGTAGGCACAGAGGGTATGAGAACATCTTCTGAAAGAAAAATATGTTCTTAGGACCCTTTTAGAGGTGAATAGGAAATAAAGCAATAACAGAATGGCAGGTGTGTCTGCAGTTCCTAAGTTTTGTAACACCAGGATTTTCAGGTAGATTTTCAAAGTTGGGTGTCATGATATAACTTTTACATTCACATAATTTTTTTCCAGATTTTACAGACACATATTGACATTTTGATAATGAAATAGTATTCAAATTATACACAGATTATATTTCAAAGGCTTCTAGAAGAGATTAATCATAGTGATCCAATGTATCTGCAAATCACTTCAAAAAAGGCCAAATCATATACTTCTACCTTATTGAAAACATTAGATTATTTTCAAAAATTTTTTTTTTTGTTTGGGTTTTTGTTTGTTTGGTTGGGGTTTTGTGTGTGTGTGTGTGTGTGTGTGTGTGTGTGTGTGTGTGTGTGTGTGTGTTTTGGTTGGTTGATTGTGGTTTTGTTTGTTTGTTAATAAACAAGCATAACTTGTCTGCAAATGTAGTTTTGTCTCATTTATTCTTGTTGGGACTAAAATGGAATTTTTCTAATGTTTCATTTTTTCTCTATTTTTTATTGTGGCAGTTTTGTTCCTTTGTGCCTCTCTTCTTGAAGGGATGATGTTTTTCTTCAGAAGCTGCAGATCTTAATCCTCAACTTTGTAGAGTTATTTTGTAATTAAATAAATCCGTATGTTTTTGCTTGGTTGATTTGTTGGGTTCTTTTGCTTCAGAAAAGATATTGGAGACTTTTAGTCAGTTCTACTTTCTGACTCTAGGCAAGAACTATTTTTTTCTAGAAGTCTTTTACTTAAATTATTTTGAAGATAACACCTAGCAAAGACAGAGCATGCTGTACTCTACAACTAACCACATGCTTACCACATGACATGTAAATACATCATGCCAATATGTTGATAAATAATAGCAGATACTACTAAAGGACAAACAGATGTATCAATGTAATGTCTGCTTCATTAACAATATGGTGAATAATAACAAAAAATGACATTTTTTATTTCCTAAAAATTATATTAAAACCTTCGTTTTTCTGTGTTTCATGAAGACAACAAATGCTACATTTACAGCCAATGTCATCTGTAGACTGAGCACCTGAAAGTAGCCTGTGACTGAGGATGATATTTGGAAGTAAGCAGAAGCTATAGCATAATTTCAATTTAGCTGTCTTATCTGAACTACTATGTAGTCTTGCTTCTAGGTCTTCCTAGAAACCTAGATTTTACTAACTACACTTCTGACACCTCAATTCACGGAGTATTTTAAAACCAAAATAGTTTTTTTTCATTTTCTTCCAACCTGAAAATTAATCTGTAATAGCTGTCAGATGTGAGACTAAAAAGGCAATGTAGAAATAGAAGCAGTACCAATCAAGCATAGATTATTTCTAAATTACTTCTTGAGCTTTTTTAATTTTTTTTTTTTTTTACCTTTTTTCCAAAAACTAGAGATACAGATGAAATTATATGTTTTGTGCAGGTTTCATTAAATGCAGTTTTCAAACCTTTCTATCATCTTTTATAAGCTCATTTTTTGGCTACTATTCAACAATGTTTTCTATCAAATCAATATTTTTCATAATCTTAACTTTTCTTTACTGAATGCGTGAAAGAAATGCCTGAATGCTATTCTTCTACAATGATTGCTGATTTATAAAGTATTCATGATCAGTGATGATAGATGGCATGTTCAAAATGAAAAAGAACATGTCCATTCACCTGGAATAGAGACCAAATAAAAACCCCCTAGGATACAGTATCAAAATTATTGAAATATTGTCAACATCCACTTCAGTAGAGTGTAAAAGGCTGAAATTTCTGTGCTGGGGAGATATTACCAGAAGATCATCAAACAAAATACATTGCCTTACACAGAGATAAGTTAGGTTTTGTTGGAGTAATTTCAACACCCCAAATTTAGAAACAAATTGTAAAACAATGTGTAGACAATGAAATTAGAAAATATTGCCCTCGGTAGGACTATGAAAATTCTTTATCACTACTTATGCTGTCCTGCATTCAACATGTAGCTATTGTACATAGTTACAGAAACCAAGGTATGTTCTCCACAAAACTGCTAATGAGGAAAATCCATTCTTGCATGAAAAGATCACACTTTTTTAATTACAAAAGAGGAGAAAAAAGTAATTAAATATCCATTGTAAAAATACTTTATTGCTGTTCTGATTTAAAATCCTTAAGCATTAATCAGAATTTTTAAAGCCCCTGCTGTTTCTCTTTATTCAGTTTGACAGGCACCCTTATGCAACTGCTCACAAGTGTAAATGCACAAATAACAGATCAACTTATTTTTTTCCAATTATCAATGTCATTGTTTGAAAATGTGAACTCATTAATTTTATTTTAAAAGTGAAAGACTGATGTAGTGCTTCAAGGAGATATATAAATCCTATATTGTCCTTAAGGAAAGCATCAAGAAATCTCTGGGATGGTGAACATTAGCTTTATCGATTCCAGCCACTACCCTGTTCTTTACATCTATGTTTTTGGTGGAGGGAGTGCATGCCAAGAATCCTAGAAAACATCTCTGGACGTTTGCAGTATTCCCTGTGTTTATCAGAACAGCACAAGGCAATCCCACTAGCCATAGCAGTTATAATGATCTTTGATATGTCCCCTGTTTCCTAGCTAGTTTGTCGCTGTGTCCCTCACTCCTGGCAGGTGTGCAGGCTAGCTCAGTTCTGCACTGCGACAGCGTGGATCGGTTGGGGTTACAGGCAGGGCGAGTAACCTCCTCCCGGTGGGCTCTTGGTTCCCCACAAAGGCGAGTGGACCTGATTGAGTTGCGACTGCGGCAACAGAAAAAGGGTCGACTCTCTTTAGGCAGGGTAGAAGGTAGTTTATTAAGGGGAGTCTGGCAAGGAGCTCCACCTCAGACCACTGCTGCCCAGAGAGAGCAGAGATCAAAGCTTGACAGCCACTTATAAACGGGGGAGGATCCAGGGGTGGTGACAACGGGTCAGCCAACCAGGGAACACGGGGTTGTAACAGGGGGGTGTCAACTTCTGAACAATGAACAAATCACAAGAGGGGAGGAGGGGATTCCCCGGGCACCAGCCTATCACTTGACGCCTCTCCTGGATTTTTCCAGAATCCAGGGAAGGGTCTCGAAGTGACAGACAGGGCAACCAAGAGGAGAGAGGGGGGATTGACAGGGACAGGTGCAGGGGAGTATTGATTGGCATAAAACGTCTGGTTATATAACCAACTCGTAAGGGTGGAAACTATTACAGAACACAGGGGGGTACATGTGTTCATGGTGAAGAGACTGTACACATTCGTAGGAACATTATGGAAATTTGAAATATGCTAATACAAATATTTTCAACATATGTATGGTTTACCTACTTTAAAGTAAAAATTAACTAGAAGTGGTTTCTAAAAATGGAAGTGGATTTTCAAGTATACAAAAATAATTTCAAATATGCAGGTATCAACAAAGAGAGAGTGGAACAATCTTTCTAAATGTTATTGAGAAATTGAATAAACACTTTGTATCACTGGTTTAAATTCTGGATATCTAGAAAGCTCCAAGGCCATAATCTCTAATTAGCAGCCCCTCCTACTGTTAGAGGTTGAACTTATATCACTCTAACTATTCATTTTAGTGGTCTTTGTAATGTTCTCTGATTCTAATACCAAAGCAAATACTACAAGAAATGAAATTGTATTATAATCTTATTTGCATATAATCTGAATCTTTTAATCCTTTTAAGTGACAGAATAGGAACATACAATATAAAAGGTGTTCTTTCCATGAGAAAGCGGAAATATTTGCAGTTGCATAAGAGCTTGGATTTTGATAGCAGAACAATAAAGTGAAATTTTAATTAATTTAAGAGGAAGAGACAGCACTTTCTGTGATCACAAAGAAAATAAGTCGAACTATAACATGGAGCTTGTGACTTAGTGTACAACTAAAAGAAATATATAAAGAAGAGGCCAAAGATCTTTTACCATTTTGTATCATGTACTTTTCATGTTTTTACCACTGGGTACCTGCCTGATATGAAAGTTAAATCAAGTGGCAGATGAACAACTTTGAGATTTTACTCTGAGCATATACAGTAACACTATGATCACACATATAAATCACATCCTTAAAGTTCAAGTCATGATAACAAGTCCGAGAAACTAGAGAAAATAAAGTTCTTCTACACTGGAATTGCACTGACAATTGTGTTTGTATATATCATGTTAAAAGTGAATTTTTAAGAGGAAGCCTTAATGAACATATTTGGAATTTCTTTGTCATCTACACTTCATTTATGCAAACAACCTGCAGGAATGAAAATAATTATGATATTATGAATACAAAAAACTTCTTAAACAACTTCTAAAACTTTGCTCTGTTTATTGAAACTATTCATGGAATTAATTTTGGAAATGTCGCAGTGAAAGTTTGAAATGTCATGGACAAATGATGAAGCAGGTTTTCACAGCCAGTGTTCCTGCTGGAAGTGCAGGCTCTCCTCTACCAGACATGGGAGGCAGGTCTGCAGGAGTTATCTACTCTGGCAAAGTACTTTGATGTAAATCACTGCTTCCAGTAAAACATGGACCAAACCATTACTGGCAGTTTGGTTAAAGACATGCTTCAAACACAAACTTTTCCCTTAATCTTTGCTTTTAAGTAAAACATTATGACATTTAAAAATAGTTTAAAAGATACAACTCATTGTCAAAACAGGCGGTGAATTTCCATTTTTGTTTTTTAAAAGTTCAGGGTTATTTATTTAGTATGTAAGTTGGTTATGGCTTCCTATCTGTCTCACACTTTTCTGAAAAGGAGAAATATGTGGCACTAAGAACAACCACCATTCATTGAATTCTGATTTTAAAATTTTAATTGTAGTTCTCATCACTAAGTTACACGGTCAAAAACGTAGTTAGTAAGAGTACTACCTAAGTAATCACTTTTTATAGTAATTGAATTATAGATGAATAGATGTTGTTTTCATGAGTTTGCAAGTTAAGTTAGACTTTGTTACTATCACTCTATATGCCTTTGGCAGATTAGCTAAAGTGAAATTTCATCAAAAAATCTATTTATATTTTTCTATAAGATTTACTGAACAATCTCCAACCGTAAAACATTATGTTTGTTGTTTGCACATCAGTTTAATTATTTAGGTAAAAGATTTTTGAAAAAGTCTCTATAACTGAGCTTTTATTATGACAAGTATGTTTGCATTTCAAAGTAAGTAATGATTCCAGTATGAGAAAAACTTTTTTTTAATCGCCCCCCCCCCCCCCCCCCCCCCCCCCCCTTAAAAATAGTTAATCTAAACTTTTTAAGTATTGCTTTAGGAGGTGAACTACTCTCAATAAACCTTTATATTGACTTCCAACACAGAAACTCAAACTTCAATTCTAATTAACACCTCCATCTTTGTCAAGGCTATTTATCAAGAATTATATGGAGCTAATGTCTCAAAGCAGGGTAATGTTTCATGCACGACTATACTGGCATCTCTTTGCCATAACACGTGTATTTTATCACTCTGGAATAGTTTCTTCATTTTTAATTACCCTCCCAAAAAAAGGTATTAGAATTCTCCATGCCCATAGCAGTTTCAAGGTATTTTGGTTTTATATAGAGAAAGCATTTATCAAACCACATGAAAAATGCTTTTTTTTTTTTTTTTTTTTTTTTTTTTTCTTTTTTTCTTTTTTTCTTTTTTTCCCCAGTAAAGCTCTCAGGTTTAATTTCTGCTGGTAGAATTACATGAGTGCTAGTAATGATATTTGTTATGGCCATTGCTTAAAGCCAGCCCTCAGAAGGCATATAGCATATATTTTCAGGGTTGTTTTGATTATATGTTAGTCTGGATTCTAAATGAAGTGCGCTGCTCTAATAAAGCTGACTTACAAGTGCTGTACAGCCTGCTTCCCCATGCTTCCCACTCTGAGTTTGCAGGCTTGGCTTTCAACATCTTTGTTCTTCTGGTCCTGAGTTTTTCAAAAACAAAGCCTGATAATCAAGCCAGATTGTCATAATCATGTGTCTTGGTTTTGAACGACAGTTCTCTGAGAAAGAAAGCTAGAGCTTCCCTTGGAATGGAGAATGTAAACCCCCTTCCCTCCAAATTATTATAATTTTGCAATCAGGGTATTTCAGGCAAAGATATGGGAATAGGAGTAACAGTTCTTTACTAAGAATATTAAAAAAAAAAGTAGTAGTACAAAAAAATAAGCAAGGAAGCAAACAAAAATCCTGGAAAACCCTGACAGAGCACTCTGCTGGTCAGGGTGTAACAGATGTGGTTCTGTGGAGTAGAGATGGTTCTGTAGAAAGTCCAGTGGTGATGAGATGGGTCGGGTCTTCCTCCGGGAATCCAGTGGAATAACTGGATCCCTTGTGTTCTTCAGTCCCAGTTTTTATCTAGCTAGGAACAGTTGGCTCCTCCCCCACTGTGTGGAGCATCTCACAATGGGATGATGGAATGTGTCATGTCATTGGTGGGTCCTAAGGGGCCATTATCAGAAGATGTCCCCCTGGGGATGGAGGGGTGGTGAAAGAGATGAGAAACACTGCCCCACCTGGATTTACTGGCTGGACCGTTATCAGAAGGCATCCGCCCCCCTCCCCCCTGGGGTTACAAGAGAAGGACAAAACATCTTCCAAAAAACAGCTTTCTACAGATGAAACAGAATACACATTTTTTGGTTACATAATCCATTACATTATGTAACAAGAACAAATCAGTACCAAAAATTAGGATAAAGCCACAAAATTTTCTTGAATACGTATGAACACTTGTTTACAAGGGAGGAAAGCAGTCACATTTACTGTGTGGTTCCACAAGTTCTTGCTTTGTTACATTACAGTATAAAACGCAGCCATTAAATATATGCAATTTTCAGATGTCTTTTTAAGAGGTAAAACGTAATGTAAGATCTTCTTATCAGTCCATCAAGCAGCAAATTCACTTGATGGGCATGAAAGAAGCCCGTCTGGGGCTTTCTGCATCAAGTCTTTGACCTACTTAAGAGTTTTTCAAGCTATTTCAACAGTCATTTTAAATATTATTCACTAGACAGAAATTTAATTCCCCTATTCTCTACAGCTTGTTTGATCAATAAACTGATGCAAATTACTCCTAACAAATTGCAAATAACTCCCAATAAATGATTCTTCTAAGATTTACTCTGCATTATATCAAACAGCTTATTATTTTCTTTTTCATTTATAGTTCTTTCAAAATCCAATTTCTTTAACACTCAAAAGTCAAATCGATTTTTGCTAATTTACTTTTTTTTTTTTTTTTGTCACTTGCATTTGGTACACTACATTAAATAGTCTACTTTCAATAATCCATAGTCTCCCAACCCTACTATAATATTGATCTTATGCAGAATTTCATTCCAGAAAGTCTCACTTAGCTAAGACTTGTACTTTCTCACACCAGTAAGTCTGTGGGTCATGCCTTGAAAACTATATTGGTAATTGATTCACACAGAAAGTAGAACAGAAACTTAAAATAATCAGTATAAGAGTTGGTAAAATTTTTTCAATTTTATTATTCAGCATCTTTGTGTTTTAACTGGTTCTCTAAAATCTATACAGTTTCCTTTATGGTGTCGTGAGGTGATAAATACAATTAAAGTGAGAGTACACTGATAACATAATAATAAATAATGCAATTATTATCCATTACAGCTTTCTAGGCAACAACACTCATTGAAATCATCCAAGATCAGAAAAATCTCTGTCTAGCCTTGTTATGTTACTGGCAATGTCTGAATTTACATAGCCGCACTAAAAGAAAAAAAACTTTAGAATTATCAAGGAATAAGAAATCTGTTTCTTTGTTTGAGGGCATATTGTAATTTTGGGGGGGTCTAAAGATCAGTTTTTTCTACTTGAAGGTGGACTCATTCCTATTTGGAATAGAAATGTGACATTTGCTCAGAATACCGGTACCGCTCTGTTAGAACTCCTTTGGAATATCTCTGGCAATTGCTAATATTCTCAGAGTGGACCAGACTGAGAATTGTAGCCTTGTGTAAATTTTTTGCATGTATATATAATATATTAATTTGCTGGGGAAACACACCTTTTATTATGAAGAAAATATTATTTTTTTACAAAATGAACTAGTTTAGGAAATACTCAGATGATATAAAAAGTACACAGCAGTTTGCAAATTTCAGATTTGAAAAGTTCAGGTACACTTTTGTCTGATTATATTAGTAGAATCTGTTTCTCCCAAATCACTGGATTTGTGTTTCTCTCCAAATCATACTGGATTATTTTTGCAGTTTGTTGAGGAATATTTCAGCATCTGATATCCTTTAATCCTGACTTGTTCTGTTCCATGGTATGAGGGGAGTCTAATGTTACTGCAATAGAATTTCTGATTCTGTAACAAACCTGACAATTGGGTAACTATTAAAGATTAATTTATATACTACAATCCAAATATTATTATGAAGTTTATAAACTCATCACAATGAAATTAAGCCCTGATTATAACTACTGAAAGTTAAATTAACTCCCAAGAGGTTTTCTCTCTCATTCAAAAATGCTTCCAGAAAGCTTATACAGATTCTGTAGTTGGAATGTAATTCTTTGGCAAGACTGTTTTCTTGACTTTTACTTCCATGGGCAAGAATGAAAATTTCCCTTTCTGCTAAGCATTCAATTTAGTTTAAAACCTTTTGTCAAGGGTTTTTCTAATATAGAGACATAGTATTTAGACAAGTTAGATTCCAAATCTTAGCACATAAAACTATTCAATGCATAGATACATTATTCTAGAGCAAACTTTGCAACAAAAAAGCCTAACACATACATTTTTATATTGTAGAAGTACATTTAGGACACAAATGCAGATTACCCTAAGAAATTACACTAACCAGAATCTCCTCTAGGACAGTTATTAAATCTTAATCCAAGATCTGAAAAATCTTGCAATATCTTGACTAAACTCATAATAATTAACCCCCCAAACTTCTAAGGAAATTGTGAAATCAGGACTTCTGCCTCCAATTCTCATATTGTGTGCTGAGGAAAGCAGAACTATAAAAGAAGTTCTTGTCTTTACAATTGCAATGACAGAATTTAGATAGCTAGAAAGCTGTATTCATTTATTTCAATACTAGAGATGTTTAAGATCTTTCTAGAAACCAGAAATAATTGGAATTCAGTGAGTTCTTGTTTGCTTCATGCTAGTGAATTGATATTTAGAGAAATAGGGAGCAGAGGAATGATTGGATGTTGAAGTTTGTGGGGGAAAATATCAACTCCAGAAAAATGTGCAGAGTAACTATCTAGGTATTGATGAGGTACATACAGTGCTCTGTGTATTTGAAAGTCACAACAAATCTACAAAAAAGAGACATTGTTTCAAATTGCACACTAGTCCAAGGCAAGCATGATGTACAGTAAGTTATGTCATATTTTTGTCAGGATGTGGGAGAAACTGTTGTTAAGTATCTCTGGTCTATGTAGCTTTCCTGTCTTATCCTACAAACCATAAAAGAGGGTTGGAAGACAAATGTCTCATGGAAACAGTCCTCAGGAGAAAGCTTTTGTATGAAGAGGCCAACAGAAAAGGCTTCACAAAGCCAACTAGCTCTAGGATCTTTATTTGCTTTCATACTGTGTCTTATCTAAGTTTAGAGTCACTGAATTACAGATACTGGCATTCTTGAAAGCTTTTGCTGAAAAAAAGTATTATCATAATTGAAGGATGTGTCTTAAGCTCAATGAGTCACCTCAATTCTGTTAAGCATTACTATTTCACGTCTCGTAAAAGTAATTATTCTGTGTTACACTCTTCAAGGTTCTGTCACTCTTGGTATTGATTGCTAAAAGCATACTTTGAGTCAATGAATTATCCTCCAGGAGCAATATCAAACAGAATACACAGAAGTATTTAGGCAACAAAAAGTCATCTACATGAGAAAATAATCCCATTCTTCAAACAGATTTGTGAGTTAATAGAACATATTGAGACAAAGAAATAACTTTGCGGTTTCTTCTTTTAATAATTCTGCTGTTTGAATCTGAAATTTAATAATTTCATTTTCATAATATAACATTATACTTTGCATTATAAAATTTTTATTCAATGTACAAAGATTCCAATTATAAAAGGCTTAAATGTAATCTGAAACTATTGCTACCCTGGCTGTAAAAATATGTGCCACTTCATAAAAGATATGAAACTGCAAAGCATCATCAGATACATCTCTTTTCAAAATGTCACTGAAATTGTAGGACCAGAACAATTTTTTGCAAAAAAATCACATTCTTTTTTGTTCTGGGAGGGAAAAAAAAAAAAAAAAAAAAAAAAAAAAAAAAAAAAAAAAAAGGGAAAAAAAAAAATCAGGGCATTCTGTGGCAATTGAGGGCTTCAACAGTCTCTGAAATCATCCTTCAGAATCCTATGCCAGTTGAAAAGTAGTTGCGAATATGATTGCAGCTCTATTACAGAGATCTGTTGCAAAACCAAAATACCTTGTTCCCAGCTTTTCCTGCAATCTACTTAGCATCAGGAAGCAAAGATAAGGATGTTGTTAATAGAGCACTGTATTCTGTAAGCATGTATATTCCATAAACTGCATTAACAAAATACTGGGCAACAGAACCTTCACTCTGCCAAAGTCAGTGTCAAAATTCACTAAGATAAGAATTTCACAAAAGCAGTGAATTGAACTGCTAGGTTTCCTGAAAGATAAAGAAATCATTTAACGACTTAAAGTTGTTTCACACTTATTTTAATGTTATACAAGCTGAAGACGGGCAAAGTAAATTTATTTATTTATTAATCTGTCGCGGGTGAAAAAAAAATATCTCTGCGTGACTGTTAGAGGGGATGGGGACTGCTCATACAGGAAAAATGAGGGAATTTTGTGGGAGAATGTGTTCATAAGTATTCACAAGATAGTAGACAATGTAATTCCTAAAATCAGTCTAACTGTGAAAAATCTCAAGTTGTCCTTGATATATATAATAAAACCTGGGTACAGAAATATACATCCTGCATGACTATGTACAAGCATACATATTACATGGGTGCAAATGAAGAATTAATAAAAGACTAATAAAAGAAGTTATAAGCAGTATATAAAGTGAGACGCAAGAAGGATTTTATGCATGGTTGCTTTTTTTCCCAGTTATATTACTAAATGTAACTAATTTTTTTTTACAATACAGTACCGAGCAAACCTGCTATTAGGTACATTTGAAAATAATTTACTGAATACTTCTACAAGTATAATAGTGCTTGAAAAATATTATTATTTTAAAATTTAATATCTAGGGCATCTAAGAAGGAACAAATGCTGTGCTCACATGTTATAAAGCTGCTTCAGTGATCTTGTCGCAGTCTAAAACTTCCTTGAGTGTTCAGCTTATTAGCAGGTGGCAGATGCTGATCTCCTCTCGTGGTGACCAGTGACAGGACATGAGGAAATGGAATGAATTTGTGTTAGAGGGAGTCTAAGTTGGACATTAGGAGAAGGTTTTTCACTGAGAGGTTTTTTGGTCACTGGAAGAGACTATCCAGGGAAGTGTTCACAGCACCAAGCCTGACCTGGAGAATGCTCTTAGTCATATGGTTATAGGCAGAGCAGAGAGTTGATGATCCTTATGGATCCTGTCCAACCTGAGATATTCTATGATTCTATGATTTCATGCCATTTAGAGCATGATACTGATTCATAATTGCTAAGGACCTATTTCCTCCTGCATGAAGTTTTTTGGTTTGATTTCCATATTATACTTGAGAATGTAATATGGAAAACGTAATTTGGAAAATGTGAAATCACCATTCCTGGAAGTGTGTAAAAGGCATGTGGATGTGTAAAAGGTATGTGCTACTCATAGTTTTATAGTGAGCATGGTGGTGCTAGCTAAATGGATTTCTTAGAGCCTTTTCCAACCTTAATGATTTTATGATTCTATATATGATTCTATATATTTATACAGAAGAGTGTTATCTAATGAAAAGAGTGAATAATTATTTTTTAATTTGTAGTGATTAAGTGACACCAGTATCTATTTATCAGGGCTTAGTCACAGACACAAAGTTTGTGTATATGTAGTGTATCTGTAGTCTCTCCTGTGCATTGTTCAGTAAGCCTAAGATTTTTAGTTAGATGGAAAAAATAATTCCACTTCAAACCTGTGGCCATAGAGTGAATAAAACAAAGTCAGAAACTATAACTGTCTGGATTTTCTTTTCTTCTTTTTTTTTTTAGGAAGCAGTTTTCAGTTTTGTAGCAGTTATTAACAGAATATATGAGTTGAATTAATCTCATCCAGCATAAAAGTTGACACAATTTTATCATGCAATTTGCTTTTCAACATAATAGAATACTACAGGTATGGCTGCTGATGCAGTTTAGCATGCTGTACTATATGTATCAAAAATAGGTAAAATGAAACAAAAGCTAAAACCTTGATTAATTATAAATGTTCTTTATTAGTTAGCTGTGATGTTACTTTACTAGATGTTTAAAGTTAAGTGAGATTAATCCTGTCCCTTTGGTCTGTTTTGCTTTATTTCTTAATCACATTAATTTTTCCTGTATGTTTTTCTACAGGAAAATCTGGAAAGATTCTGTCCATTTTTCAGAATATCAACAGTACTGAAATATCATCTGGCCAGGCACTTTCTAGCAAAAAAAAAAACAAAAACAAACAAAAAAAAAAAAAAAAAAAAAAAAAACAAACAAAAAAAAAAAAAAACAAAAAAAAAAACAAACAAAAAAACACACAAAAAACAACAACAAAAAACAACCAACCAACCAAAAAATCCAACAAAAAACACCCAAAACCACCACCACCAACAACCCCCCCCCCAAAAAACCCAAACAAAAAAAAAGCCACTACCCAATTAGAAAAGCCTAGATAATGTATAGAAATTCTACTTTAGCACTTGTCAAAAAATGCTTTTCAGAAGGAAAATATACTAAATAATAAGAAATGTACAGTGGGAAAAAGATTTTATGTGAAGTCCCTTCCTAAGTACATGCATGAATTTCTCATTTATAACTCCAGGGCCTCTTCTGCAAGAGCATTTCTAATTCATTCCCATTTGTGGAGTCCTTGTTTTTCCTTTTTCCTCAAAATGCAATGTTATCTAATGTTATTTCATGCTGAGATGAAACACTGACTGTATCAGTAAGGATAACTGCTGAGAAAGAGGAACAAAAGAGTAGTATACATCTAATAGTCTAACATCTTCACTGAGGATATGCTGAGCTAGTAAATATGCATCATCTGTCTCTAATGAATTATCTCATGCAGTATTGGTTCCAGCAAAGTGTTGTATATGGAAAGGTGCTAAGACTGTACAAAAACTTTTATCACTAAAGTAGACCTGGAAACATTCTTACTAGTAAAAAAACTCACAAAACCCAAATAAAGTCACACTCTTTTTTTTTTTTTTTTTTTTTTTTTTTGTTAGTTAGTTAGTTAGTTAGTCAGTTTTTGCTTGAGTTTGAAATGTGTTCTTGATTTCAACTGTTGGGGAATCAGACTTCTGATCTTACCAGCAGCTGTTGGTTAACTGAAGATGCAGATGAGATTTTTGCACATCACAGACGCACACAACCTTTTGACAAGGGCATTCAACCCAGACTATAACTTTGTGACCATGGGAGTCATGTGAGAATATTTGCTATTGAAATGTTAGAGCATTTCAGCAGTGTTAATATTTGAATTATGAATGGATGCCCTGGATTATAGTTAAAAATAAGCCTATAGAAACAATATCTCATCTGAATTTACATCTATCTTGTACAGAGGACACTGTACTAAAAGAACCTGTTCCTTCATTAGAGCCTTGCAGGAGATAAGGCAAAGTGAGGACAAATTTCCATAAGTTTCTGATAATTCACACAAGGGTCACAAATGTCAAGGACACCAGGAAAAGGTTCAGCATTGTGCCATTCTCTTGACGAGAGGAGAGAGGCTGGAAAGCAGCCCAACAGAAAAGAACCTGGGCTTGTTGGTTGACAGGTGGCTGAACACTGTTGGCCAAGAAGACCAATGGCTTCGTGGCCTGTACCAGCAACAGTGTGGCCAGCAGGACCATGGTAGTGACTGTCCCCCTGTACCCAGCACTGGTGAGGCCACACCTCAAGTCCCCTGTCCAGTTCTGGGCCTCTCTCTTCAAAAGAGACATTAAGGTGCTGGAGTGAGTCCAAAGAAGAGCCGTGAAGCTGGGGCTATTTTATCCTGGGGTAAAGGAGGCTCAAGCTTCTTATTGTGCTCTGAAACTACCTGAAAGGAGGTTGTAGCCAGGTGGAGACCAGATTCTTTGTCCAGGTCACCAGTGATAGGACAAGATGAAAGGCCTCGAGCTGTGCCAGGGAAGATTCAGATGGACATCAGAAAACTTTTTTCACTGAAAGGATAGTTAAGAATTGGAATGGACTACTCAGGTTTTTGTGGGAACCACCTTCTCTGGGAGCGTTTAAGTAACAACTGGATGTGGCACTTAGTGGAGAACTACATTTTGAAAATAAGGTGATTTATAGTTCAGAATGCTTAATTTTTTAAATTCCAGTTATTAAAACCTACTATGAATATCTTCTGATATAATTGTGATCTTGAAGTTATTATATATTTCTGCATTACTATTTTCTCCTATTTGGCAAATAGTGCAAATAAACAAGTAAAAATAAACCAGAAAAAAGGGAGGTTCAAATTTACAAACTAGGGGCATGTCAAATCCATCCAGTGAACTACAATACAGAACTAAAAAATACATCTTGAATCAAACAATAGGATTTAAAAGAAGCCAGCTTTATCAGAGCTGTTAAATAAATATGGGTCCGGTAAAACTCTTCCTTTTCACATGACAGCACACTATTAAAATGAATTGTTGATAAGAGTTTGCACGATACACCATTCTTGTGTATGTTTTATGTTGGATATGGGAAAGTAAAAAATCTACCTTTGGGGCAGATTTTTAAAACAGTAATTCTGTAATGACTGATATTATCTGTATCCACTGTACCACAAGTGAACACCAACAGTAGATGGTGTTTAGCTATAGCGGAAAAGTGAAGTTGGAAGAATGTGCATTGTCCTAATTATATATCACTCCTCTTAGAGATTTATTTCCCCCTATTTCTTACACTAAGAAAATAGCTTAAGCATCAGCATTCATTATTGTTAACTGTCCCACTTGTTATTCATATAATTTGTAAAAGCAATAGATGAAACAAAAAGAATGGTAACCCATTTTAAACTCTGAAGATTATCCAAACTTTATTTTTTTTAGCTGAAAGGTGCTCTTTGAGTCTGGAGATCTATTATCACTCAGCCAGAAAGGTCACAGGTGAATGGTACAAGAGACTTTCTCATCCTCCAGGCAATGAGCACATTACCTGTCCTTGTTTTTTAGAGTCTACATAGCAGAAAAGAGATTACTAAACTGTTTTAAAATGAAATATTTTTCTGATGTCCTTCTTGATTATTTTGGTCATTCAGTATAATTAATCCTACATTTTATCTTCTAACAAACTCACGAAGAACTGTAAAGTAACAGGATACAGGAATATGATGCATATACTAAATCTAAAATAATGGCAGGAAGTTTTCAACTTCTAGTTATAGAGATTTTTCCAATCATTTAATCATCTCTGTTTTTCAGATGGGTACGTCACTTAAGCCTATCCATTACAGGGTGAATGAAACTATGAACTTTCCTCTTGTCTCTTTCTGAACAAATATAATAAAGTCCTCTACTAGCGTTCTTTCAAAAACTAGTAGCCATAGTCAGAATTTGTATAGTCCCAGTGCTCTCATAGTCAATCTCTTATGAAAAGAGGAATTTGAAGTCATTGAAGATATATTTAAATGGCTCAACTGCATATGTGAAGACTGTGAACTTTTGTTCTGTTTTTTTTAAAAGAACTTTAGTGGCAAAAAATTATTTTAACTAAACTACATTCTTCAGAATTAAATAAGAGGAACATGTTTCATTAACAAAAAACCGCCAACAACCAAATGAACAAAAAGTGATAAACTGAATTTCTGGTTCTGTAAATGTGTACTTCTGATTTATTATATTCACCAACATATATGTATCAATGTGTAGCAATGCCTATTCATGGGATGATTTGCGCTTTTTGCAGGGGAATGCAAAGCTAGCACTCACTTCATGCCCATATACTGTACAGCAGACAGCAATAAGTTCAACTTGAATTATAGGATTTCAATGTTTCTTTAAATGCTCAAATTTGTCCAAGAAGTAGAGAGGCTTTCCTCACATTTATCTAAGCTGGAAAAATAGGCAAATAAGACATCTTTATTTTAAAGCGGAAGAACTGAAGTAAGGAAATGTGAAATAGTTCCTTTCACATCACAGAAGCTGTCTTCTATTACCTCAGTTTCATTAGAAGGAAGTGTGAGAATCAAAGAGAAAGACAGTACTCTGATCATGTTACTAATATGCACTCTGACCATATTACCAGGACTGTGGTGTTCCCAACAAAACATAGCAAGCTTTGTAGCCTATCCACAGCCAAAGAAAAGTCATACCCTTGGTCTTCTCAGATTCTTGCATTCAGCTAAGAAAACCTCTTCCTTACGTGTATCATCTGCATACCACATTCTGAATGAAGATGCCCATAATCTTTTTCACCACATTGAGCCTATAACATCTCATACCATGCATCATCATGGCTAAAGTATTGCTGACACACAAATTAGCTTGTTGAGGGATTGTAGCTGACTGTATGGCATTGTGCAGGCATTCCCAGAAGCTGAGTTCTAGTACATGCCATAAAGGACTGGAAAAAAAAAAATTCAGTATCCCTGAATTAGGCATTCAAGTAGAGTTGTCATAACTGACTAATTATAATAGGGAAAGTAGTTAAAAAAAATCACCACTATGTACTGATAGACACCTGAGTTCATATTGTCACTGTCTAAAAGCATGCACACATAAGATGATCTTATTTTTGTAACTTTAAATATACTTAAATAAATATTGCTATAAAACCCAGAAATATTATGGGAATTTTTAAATAATCTGTAATTTAATACAAAAGGTTATTTAGTGGCTTTAGTTAGTTTCTCATAAAGATATATTGTAAGCACACATATTATTTTAAATAGTGAAATTGTCTCAATAATACTGTATGTAAAATGCTGATAGCAAAGAGATTACATATATAGTTAGAATCAGATGTGTTTTCATGCAATAGATGAGGAATTCTTTTTATTTAATTTTTATCATGTCTTGCAGACATTTTTAACAACCGTCCTTTGGGATAAAATGCAGCACAGCACTTGAATATAGTTGCCAGTGTGCTGTGTTGTCAAAAGAAGGAGATGAAAGCTTCCTCTCATATGAATATCTATTCATAGGTCACTGCTTGTGCAAAATAAGATTGACATATATGCACCCTCTTTAACCAAGAAAGTTAAGTCTTATTCATCAGTGAAGAATAGGACATACTTTATTGTGGGTTGTAAATATGTAAATTTTTTTTTTTTCAGTGACTTTACTAGGCAATGATATATTCAAAATCTTCTACAAACTTCTACTATATTTTTTTTCTTTACTCAAAATATTATCTTCTTTAGTTTTATTCATATAAGTCTTATTTCAGGTCTCAGTGAATATATAGGAGACTTTAGGCCTAAAATTACCTATAAATTATTCCTATCATCCATCATTGACTTCAATCTTCCAATGACACAGACTCATACATCACTTATTTTGATAATATTCATCTATATCTTTACCCTCTTGATTCTACTGGGGTCAATATGTTTCTAGAGTATTTAAATTCATAAAATGTCTCAAAAGGAATATCTTCTGCATGGAGCTTCTGTTGATTGATCGTAGTAGCTCCAATACTACTTCTACAGTGCTCCTTACATGATACATAACCAGATGTTATGTATTAAGCTCTTAGCTACAAATACTGATCAGAACTGCAGTGTGAAACTCATCCAAAGTCCAGCAAAATCAAGTAACCAGTGTATATTGGGAAACAAATTTTCCCTAGTTTTATCTGCATCATTTCATACCTCTAAGTGAGATCTAAGCTTGGTTGAATCCAAACATTAAACATAAATTTCAAATAGAACTATGCTCATTTTTTCAAAAAAAGTTTGCTTAGATTTTGAAAGTAGTGTCAGAGTCAGAGTAAAATTTCATAGGAAATATGCTTTCCTATTTCTCTCCAGATCTACAGAAAATTAGTATGAAATTTCACTGAAAAATCGGGAGTTTTGGCAACTTCAATTTTCATCTGTTTCTGTTTGTATATAGTTATAAGATATGCTGCTGTTATTGTTGCTGTCTTAATGCTGTAATTATGAAGCTGTGACCGTAACAACTTCTTTGCAGCCATGTTTATGGCCTATCTATGCTGAATTCTTTAATACCTGTACTGGATAGGTTAAAAACTGACAGAAAGTTGTCATTTAATTTTAGTTATCCTATGCAACTTCCTAAGGTTTTTATGCTAGTGGTCAATTTTTATATATCCTCTAAATACCTCAAATTTTTAATAATTTAATAAATGTAATTTATTGGGAGCTTGGGGTGGGTGTTTAAATGACTTATAGAGTTATTTTACTCATTTACCTCTTCTTGCCATAGTTACCAGCATCGGTAGTTGTACTATTGCAAATATAACTTCACAGATCATTCATCACAAGATTGTGATGAGTGTGTAATGTTTGTATTATTAATAGAAATATGTTTGATTTTATTTGGTAAAGTAATATGAAGATCCAAGTTCCACCGAGCCCATCATTTCCTCATCAACAATGATGACAAATTAAAATTTAAAGTCCAACTCACTCAAAAGTTTATTTCTCCTTTCTATCTTTCACATGCTTACCATGGAATAAATTATAATGCCACCAGTACACACTGTGGGTTTATTGCTTCAAATCTCTTCCTTTGATTACCCTCAGAGGCCTATGGTTGAAGTGCAAAATATGTAAAGCTATAGTCATGCAAGTAGTTGCAGAACTAGAATTAAAAGGTGTAAAATTGCTTAAAGACTCTTAATCTTTTAATAGCCAAATGTAACAAAATAACTCTAGAAACATTCTCTAATGTGCTAGTTAATAAATATACAGAATGTTAAATTATTTTTTAAATTCTTCTACATCATGCAAAAATACCAATGAATGCAGGAGAGTGATATTTTCATGTGTACAAAATACTAATAAAACATAATTGCCAAGAATTATATTTTACATTCTTAGGCAGTCACTATAAATACACTGGTTTTATTCATCCTTCATGACATTTTAATCAGTTTATTTAATTAGTTATAATTGTACAAACTTGAAAATAATATTTTCATTTTTTATCATAGTTTTACTGTTATATAATATATAAGAGTCTTATTTCATATTACATTATAATTTTAAAAAATCATGAGTCTTTTAACAAGGGACAACATTCTCAATGTAGCACTAGGTACAGATTATAAAAATGTTAATATTTCATTTTTCTGATAAACTATTTAGGAAAAAGGGAAACAACTAAAATATATTTTAACTAAATTCACAATTAACATCAATTATTAGATAAAGAAGATTGGTTTACTTTTAACAGAGATGCTGAGAAACACTATTTTTAATAAGTGAACAAAATAAACTCTGTAAAGAATATAAACCCAGAAAAATAGCCTCCAGTCTTCAATGTAAACTGATCATTCTCAGAGCATCATAAAGTCATAGATTATCCTGAATTGGGATAGACTTATATGCTTCTTATTTTAGTGTAATTTTGAAATTAATTATGGGAATTAGATGATCAACTGAATCATATAAAGTAAATACTAGGGAAAAAATTCAGTATTTTTATTTCTCTTGCTCCAGAGATTACCAATAATATAGAATACCATCTTTCATTTTTATTGCTAACAATTTTTTGCAAATTAATCCTCTGACATAAAAAGTGCATCTTAAACATTACATGGTGAAAACTAGAGAAATTGTTATATAGCTACCATATTATAGATAGCGTGTTTCCAATTTATTTTATACGTGAACTACAGATTCCTTGTCAAAATTCAGAAAATAAAGTAGAGACAATGGTGTAAATTTAAATTCAACATAAACAATTGATTAATATAACTTTAAAGAATTAGAGTTCTTAAATGGATTAGGAATTTGACAGGACAAAAGAGAAACTGAGCCCTCCCATTGCAATTAATAAAACAAAACTTTGAAACTTTTAAAAACTTGAAGAAAAAAATGCACCCCTGGTCCCAGTATGAATGTCCTTCATATCTCATCATATGACTTCTGCATCTTAACATGGTTCCTTTATTCTTCCCTAAATTTCTTGCATTCTTAAGCCTAACAAGCTGAAAGAGTAAAGAATGAAAGGCAAAAAAGTAGAGATTAACTATTCCTCTTAAGAGGGACGGAAAGCTAATGCATCAGGAGAGACAAGAAGAATCCTAAAGTGTTCATTTATAGTCAGAGAAAGTGCTTAGTGCTAACATTATTAAATATCTAGTGGGTATGGAAACCTAGCATAGTTCCTTAAGAACTAGATGCGAAAGTGAAGATTCTCAGTTCCCCTTTCCTAAGCCATTTTTGGGATTTATCTTCAAGTTTTCACTGGAAGGTACAGCTGATCAAATAAAGCAGTCATGACACCGCTGTTCTGCATAATAAATAGGTATTCAGACAGGTCCTTTTGCCTCACACCCACTGAATTATCATCTTTGAAACATTTTGATTCAACCTAAGAGAACAATAATATGCTTTACTGTCTTTGAGTGAATGAAAAAGCCACAGTACTCAAAGATTCTAGGAAACAGATATTCTTGAGTTCGCTGTATGGCTGGCACTTGGTGTTTTCCTTTGTTCCTTTATATGAAAAAAATCTGTGATCTGAGGACAAATGTTCTCTGCTTCCTGATATGACTGGTAAAACTGGATATTAACTAGTTACATTACATAAGGCTCCTATTGCTGGTGGGAGAAAGAAGATGATGTTAAGAAGTATACATATGTTACATTATTATATATACACCAGAGCTCAAACTCTAGTTCTGTTGGCCTTTTGGGTAATTATGAAAAAGGTTAAGTAGGTTGTCACAGAGACACACAAAGCAGTCACATGCAGACGAGATTTCGCAAGGCAGAGGTCCTTCCGATCCCAGCTCACAGCTGAAAACCGAGAGAGGAAGAGCCCCCTTTGTTTATTCTTTTACTTTTTATACATTTGTGTGTCTAGCAGAAGATTGGCTTTTTGGGGTTTCCACCCCTCAGCCTCAGTGGCCAGATGAATTGTCAGTTACAATTGTTTTTAGGTTAGAAATATGCAAACAAAGGACAAAGAATGAAAAACAAAGGATTTGTTTATATTACTTCTGTGGGAAAGGTAAAAAACTGCTCTAATATTCTACAGTAACTAAAAGATCTGACTCCATTTATGAAAATCAAAAGGCTAATAAAGAAACTCAGAAAAAACAGGGTAACAGTAGGTGACTGGGCTGAGAAATTCCTTTTTACTAAATTAATGTGAGTTTGTTTCTGTTCAGTATTCAGTATTTCTTCACAAGATCTTTCTTTAGTAATTCCAGTCCAGCTTCATTAAAGTACAGAAATTCAAGCAAATGTTCTGAAAGCAAGGAAGGCACCTCCCAATTTATTGTTTTTCTCTATCTTAGGATCAATTAAATTGCCCTAAGATTATACACAGTTACTAGAGAAAATTAATTTATAGAGAGATGGAGTTCACTTTTTTTAACTGAGATATTACTAGAGGTTTTGTGTTTTCATGTATAACATGAAGGTTATTTGGGATAAATTCAAGAAGAAATTTTGTTCCTTTGTGGCACACTCAGAAGCTGAAATTTAAATCTTCATTCCCTACCTAAATCTGTGTACAAGAAAAAGAAGCTATAAATCAGAAATTGAACTGTATGAGCAGGCAAGTATGAGGACCTGGAGCTTGAGGAGAAAAAAATGACAGATCACAGACTAGAGGATGTGAGCATAAGCAAGAACAAACAGCACAATAGTGATATAAACACCTGGAAATGGAGGGGACATCACTTATTGTGGTGAGAAATGAAAATTACTCTCATGCGTTATGAACACCTCAGAGATGTGTGCAAATTAGATTTTCTCAGGGTGCTTTCATGATGTAAAGCTGTTTGACAAATGGATGCACCTATTTAGAGGATGGAGGTCAAACCAGAGAGTCACAGTCAGGGAGGCAAACCACAAACAGTTGTAGTTCTACTGTAGGACCAGATTAGAACCAGTGCCATCCCAGTTTAAATGCAACTTCCAAGGAAGGGAGAAGTTAGCCCGGGCTTTCAGCTCCCATCAGAGCAGCTCTTGTCAGTGAACGAATTGACCTTGTCTTCATCCAGCTGAACTCCACACCTTACCTTCTGGAAGGAGGACACCCTCAAGGTCCTTGAATCTTTCTACAACTTCCAGAAAATAATTTTAGTTTAAATAATAGCTTACATAGTTTAGTAACAGTCTAAATAATCAAGGAGTTGGATATAGCTTTTCTATAAATTAAACACAGTGAAAAAAGCAAATCCAAACCCCAAAATGAGTCATCAGAAGGCAGATTACATATCTCTTGTTGAATGATATTCAGGAAATGTTTGGTATATCCATTTCTGATACACATCTGCTACATTTGTATCACAACTTCAAATATAGGCCTTATCTTAATTAGTAGAAATTGGTGAGCATCTTACACACAAATGTAAAAACTAAGACTGAGTTAATCTTCCATCAGCAAGGGTGAGGAAGTTACCATTGACTCCCTGTATTTATGTGTGAAACATCATGAAAGTGAGAAGACAGCAGAATTGAATCTAAACGGTGATTATACATAAGTAGAGATGTTATAGAAGTGTTTCAATTGCCATTTTCATTCATCCAAAATAGGGCATAACCTAAGATACCTGTGCCAACATGGGTCCTCCCTTGGAAGAAAATTCCAGTTGAAATAAGATGTGAACTAGCTGTCATTCTTTGTATACCTCTTTTCATTAACATGTATATCATAACATATGTAATGTCACTTAATCAAAATGTCCTGTTGGTCACAAACTCTATTAAATTCACAAGCAGTTTAAAATGTAAATAAGCTATATCTAAACAATAAGTAGCATCTTAACACTATAACCACAGGTGTCTACCTTACTCTACTGTGCTAAAGCACTCGCGACCTTAAAACATTGTATATAATACCTTAATTGTGATTGACAAGGCAATTTCCTGTCTGGTGTTGTGTAAAAAATACAGAGCATCAGCCACAAATTTTTAATTGCCTTGTTAATTCTTCTAACTATAAGTGGCAGCATAATTAGCTAGAATGTTGCCCAACAAATACATCTTGTATTTCTCCCCCCCCAGTAAGAGTCGGGGTTTTTAAAATTCCATTTAATAAGCAAAACATTCTTTAAGTTTCTGACATCATGCAAGTTTTTTTTTTTTTTTTTACTGTGCCACACTGAAGCCTTTATGATAATCCAATATGATGTGTAGTCCAATATTAAAAATTCCCCACTGCTGAATTTTTGAAAGCTGAAGAGTTTCAGAACCAAGAATCAGCTAGAATAAGCATTCAAATTCAATACCAGCTTTAGTAAAAATACTGTCTGGCTCAGCATTTATGCTAATTACATTATAACTTGTTCTGTCAATCAGAACAAGACACTGGAATTAATAAATTTAGGGGTTTTAGATTTCGTTTTAAGACATGTGCAAGTAAACTCTAATTAACTTCAGTAATTAAAAATCCGTATTACTTTGCCTGAGTAACTAGTCTATGTGATGTACAGACGGAAGATTTACCCCTTAGGACAGCGATTGCTGGGAATTTTTTGTTCCCAGAGCACTAGCTTTAGATTTAGCAGTCTCCATAGTTACAATGTACCTGAAGAATCCTTGTCTCTTTCCCAGCCTCCTTTCCCTTCTGGAGTTTCATCATCCTTTATATTAGGAAGAACCTCATGGTAAGTTCAGCTTCCATATCTGCCAATATATGAAATAATTTTAGCACTTGTCTTTCATGATAATCCATAACAATAATAAAAAATATGTCTATATTTATTATATTCTTAAGTTCTTACTCAATTTTCCCCCATCCTTTACTCAGTCAATCTCCTGCAGGTTTGTAATCACTCTAGGACTTGGCCAAATGTGTAAATAATGTAAGTTGGTTTGATTATTTTCTTCAAAGACTTACTTATCTTTATTACAAGTTGATCTAACAGTACATAGTATGGCTTAGAATTAAGAAATTCTCTATTAACAATATTTGAACTCATATCAGAACAGTTTTGAAGAATGAAGGACCTTAATAAAAAATCTTTCTGATTGAAGTTTAAGAAGAAATACAATATTCTTGAAATTTTAGTAGACTGACATATAAACTTGATTTCTGACAAGATAAACAATGGTGATTTTAAAAATAAAGTCCCTTGTTATAATTTTTGGACTTGAACCTCATCCAGCAGCGTACCTGATCCACCATGCATGGTAAAAGGAATTTATCGCTGTTTCACAGTATAAAAAAAGAAAAAGATCATGCTGCCATTGATTGACCTTCAAAAAGAAAATTGTAGCTGGCTTATGGGTAAAAGCCTTTCTTTCCTTTTCACTTTCTCCATTAGTGTTCACTGCATAGTTTCACAACACTTTTTATGGTCTGCCAGCATAAATCAAATGTTCAGTTGTCCCAAGAGCACACTAATCTGATAGCATAAATCCTTGATTACAGTAATGCTTCATGACCATTAAGTCCCAATAAAGTAGTCAACTAGTGCATGTGGTAGCCTACTAACCATCTGCACTTTGTCTAAATGATTATAAGAATGGCTGTAGAAAATAACAACAACTGAAGGGTGCATTCTTTCCTTTTTTTTTTTTTTTTTTTGTTTTCTTTTTCTTTAGCTAATACCCAAATAAATCACCTATCACACATTTGTCAAGTTGTTGGTATATTCCTATTCTTTCATTTAAGAAAGAAGTATATATACACCTAGAAAATAGATTGATTATCAGATTGCCTAAATGTTGTCATCATCAAGATGGCCACAGTACTCAAGAGTGCCTTTTTAAAAATGCCAGGGGCCCTCAAGTATCAGTACCTTGTTACCTAAAATACCTTCCCTACATTGCAGTCCCTTGTTATTTAAAAAGTCTTCCATACCCTTGCTAAGTTGCAGTCGTATGAACAACCCCACACAGCTCTGGCTCTTTCTCTTCTGCAGTTTCAGCTCACTGCTTCCTATCCCTTCCTCCTCACAGCATAGCCAGCAAACTCCAATTGACTCACTAACCACTCCACCAACTAACTCACTCTTTTATTACCCATAGCTGTGAGGGCAAGGCAGTTCCCACTCTTTGGTAATTAACACAGCTGCAATATATCGGGGGCAAGAGTGCCTTTAGTACTACCTCTGTCCATTCTCCCACACCTGAAAATAATTGATCAATAATTTCTAGTAGTAGATGATCAATTATTTTTATTGGACACCACTTTTTTTTTTGTTATTTCATCTACCACTTGAAAGCAGTATCTCTTCTATTTAACTTATGCTTTTCTGAGTTGTCAGTGATGCTGTATTTTTATACTGAATTTCAACAAAATATTATAATGCATTTCATGTATAGCAGTATTTCCTATAGTATTAGATGATTATAATTTAACTTGTCCTGAAGACAAGAGGTATCTTTTACAGAAACACAGTGTTAGTCATTGAAATTGAACTTTGTCAGTAGCAAAACGCTGAAGGACTGGTCGAGATGTTAACATGTCATGACAGTATACCTGCCATTGTATTCAATGAGTCAAAGAGAAAATATTAAAATTAAATTATTAAAAAACACTTTTCATTTTTTTTTAAAGAAAACAAAACCATGTTTCTTCTTTTTATAAATATGCAAATTGTCTATTTCCATATATTTCTTGACATGTATTGTGACCAAACTGGAAGCATTAATGTAAAATTAATGGATAGATTGCTTTTCTGATGACGTTGAAGAAAGAAAATGTAACCAATATAATAACTTATTTTAATTAAATAGAAAACAATATTAGAACTGAATTTTGAAGAAATTATTTGTCTTGGACATAAAAATGTATATTTGAAAAATAATACCCAGATTATGATTGTATTTGCTGAGTGATTAGCAAATAGGCTAGAGCTCAACCAAAGTGAAAACAATTGTGAAGAAGTTTTGCAAATAAAAAATAATTCCCAATTTCTAACACAGAAGAACAAGCGTGTTACAGAAAAGTTTTCTCTATCTACTAATTATATACTTCATTAAACTTGCTGGGTTGTGAATTGCCTGTAGAGCTAAGCAGAGGAGATAAAGTCTGTTCTTATTATTTTATTTATTTATATATGTATGTGCTTATTATTTATATTTCCTAGGGACATAAACACCTTAAAAAGGTATTTCCTATTGTAAGACTCCTATTTTTTTTTTTTTAACCAAGTGTGATGTCAGCCAGGGGACCTTTTCTACTGCCAAGATTTTTCTGGTTCTTGATAGAAGCTGTGAACCAGATTTATTAACAAAGGTGATAGCATCTACAGTTCTACATGACTCATCTATAATTTCCAGATAAACTTTGCTAAAAATAATCTGGATATAGTGTGAAGCTCTTCACGTAGAATGTATTCTACAATGTTTAGAGAAATAAACTGTTTAGTATTCATTGTTTACTTATGTTTTCTGACAGTTCAAATTTCACAATAGAAACAGTTGAGAAACAAAATAAAGAGGGTCCTTTTTACACCTGGAATTACTTTTGTCCATGTTCTAAGAAAAATTTTACAGACTTTCAAAGGCATTGCTATCCAGAATATTTAAAAATAGACTACAGTAAGATTCACATGACTAAGCTGAAAAATGTTTGCAAGAAAAAAAATATTTTTTGAAATTAATTTTCCTACCTGTATTTTAAATTAATTTTTTAGATGCAAACTAAACCTGACACTACAAAGGTAATCTAATTTTTTCTGCCTGTGAATAATTATCAGTAGTAGTGATTAGTTGGGTTTTATTTCCTTACTTACAAACACGTGTTCTGTTACAGGTATCCTGCTTACTATCATCATTTACTAGTCATTAATAAGAAAACAACTTAAGAATGGACTTTGAAATTTGCAAGATTTAGTTTAAGCAATACTGCCAAGATCCAATAGTTAATTTGAACAGTATATGTAATCTGAGGAAGAATTGCAGTGGAAAAAGATTACTGAATATATTTAATCAATTTCCTGGCAGTTAATAATTTATTTTCATTGAAAATTGAGGTCAACTATATCTACAAATATATAATCTTAATTAATCTTAATATAATCAGGTGAATTGCTAAGTGACTCCATGTCTCAGACTGAGATGACAACATTTACAAGTAGAAAAGAACAAGACTTTTTAAGACAATTGGAGGACTTTTTTTTTATATCAGAAGGAAATACCAAATTGCAGAATGTTCAAAAAGACTTGGCAGGAGAAAGAATGTACATCTATGGCTATTTCCATGAAAGATGTTGAATTTTCAAATGTTTATCATAGTCCTTCAAGTCCTTCTCCGCAGTGCTGCTCTCAGTGACTTCTTCTCACAGTCTATTCTTATGTCTGGGGTTGCCCCAATCCAGGTAGAGCATCCTGCACTTTGACTTGTTAAACTTCATGAGGTTCTCATAGACCCACTTCTCAGGCTTGTCCTGGCCCCTCTGGGTGACATCCCTTCCTTCTGTTGCATCAACTGCACTTCTCAGCTTGTGCCACCTGCAATCTTGCTGAGGGCCTACTCCATCTCATTCTCTATGTCATTGGTGAAGAAATATTAAAGAGCACCAGCCCCAAGACAGAGCCCTGAGGACACCACATATTTCTGGCCCCTACCTGGACATAGAGCCATTGACCATGACTTTCTGGCTGTGTCCATCCAGTGTAATAATAAGCCTATCCTTTCTACAGGTTCAGGTCACCTAAAAATTCCAAAGAAATGTCAATGTCAATTCAACTTTTCAAACAAATAACTTTACAGGTCAACTCTGGGGATTAATTGCAGACTTCTAGGTGAAATTAATGTTACTTCCATCAATGACCAAAATTATACTATGAACTCCAATGGGAGGTGTGGCAGTACAAGAATTGTTTTATCAAATTCCTAAGTAATTTTGTAAGTTTTACAAGTTTTATGTTATGGTTCATTCCACTGTGCCCCCAGTTCTGTAATGGTTCCTCCCCTTTGAGTTTACTGTATAACAAGTTGTTTTATGTCAATCATCCCACCCCCCCCCCCACCTATCCTTGTCAATCCCCTCTCCCCCCGGCTCTGGGGCATCCTGTCTGTCACCTTGGGACCCCTCCCCAGGCTTGGTAAATTCTCAGAGGGGCGTCGCGTGATAGGCTGATGCCCGGGAAATCCCCTTTTTCCCTTTGGTGAGTGGTCCAAGGTTTATAAATGGACACCCCCTGTTAACCCCCCAAATTCCCTGATTCGCTAACCTGTTGTTGCCACCCCTGAATCCTCCCCTGCTTATAAGTTCGGGGTGGGAAATTTAAAGGGTCTCTCTGGCTGGGCAGCTTGGACGAGTGGTGGAGCTCCCGCTGCTCAGGCCTGAATAAATCATCTTTGAACCTGCTTAGCTGAGAGCCGACCTTTTATCTACCACCACAGTCACAACACAATTTGGGCCAGCTGCTGGTGAGAAGCTGAGTCCCACAAGGAAAGGTTGCCAGCTTGCAACCAAGACTGAAACGCTTTGGCCGCTGTGCAGATCTGAGCCAGCCGGTGGCCCACACCTGCCCGGCGTGGAGCGGCACAGCCACAGGGAGGTATTGTGAGTAACTCATATTTATCTAAATAAATATATGAGTTTGGTATAAAGATTAAGGTACTGATGTGGAACAGCAATCTATTCCAAGAGTAATTACACTAAACCAATGGGAATTAGACACATATTTTCAACATCAGAAACTTACCTCTGCAATCTATCATCTAGCACATTTTTTGTTACCTCACTACACTATCTCAGGACAAGGTAAGCACTACATCCATCATATCAGATTCTCACTATGGAAACTAAGCACCTAGTTACGTATGTATTCTTGAGAAGGAAATTAGTCCAATTGTTTACAAAAAATAATAAATACATTTTTGTTCTACGAAATATTTTCCAGTGCTTGTCAACCATGTTTCTAATCTATTTGATTCTCCCATACCAGTTCTGGAACTTAGTTTATTTTTTTCTGTCTGCACTTTCCCTGCAACTCTGGCTCCTGTTTTATTGTTTCTTCTGGCTCTGTTGATTTCATTTTGAAAAAAAATATATCAGACTTGCTGGGTATGCCTATGAGTTAGGGAAGACACGTGTTGTGTAGTGCCTAGGGCCTGTCAGCTAAAAAAATAAATAAAAAAGCTTCAAATTATAAGTGAGATAAGTTTGAAGGTATTGCAATGTTTTAAAGTTTGTAGTAAATATTTTTGATGCTGATAGCAACTGTCATTTGATTTTGGGAGCATGACAGAAAGCTTCTTATGTTTTCTTTCTCTACCATGGCCAGTAAAGAAGGAAAATGGTCCTTCCTTGAACACATTAAAACTTGATGTTTGACATGCAGAGGTGTTTACATACAAATGAGTCAGTAGCCACCTTTGGATCTTTGGGTTAGAAAAGTTTGTTTCAGTTACTTGGGCTGAGACTTTGTCTGGCAGGGCCCTAGCTGTGACTCCTCCAGAGAGTGACTGTTTACTAGCTGCGCTACAGTCACCTCAGCCCACAGTAGACACTGCTGTCTGTTATTTGTTCAGCTGGTGGAAATGGCATTTCTGTTCTGATCTATTCTGATCTATGCTATTTTTAATTTCCTTAAGAAAAGAAATATTGACATTCATGATTTTTTCTCATAAAATAATGAATGTTTAAATATTATTTATTAATTAATGTGTCATTAAATGGATTATAACTTTTAAATAATGGATTATAACATAAAAAAGAATTTAAGATTCTTCTAAATTATGTGGAAAATGAAGCTATGTGAAAAGAGATATACCATCTGTGTTTTGCATTGTAACACTAATAAATCCATATAAGATTTTTATTAATAACAATAATTATTTTTATTGTTGCTATTTTTATTATTATAATAAATTTTCCAGGTCTTGAAACTGAGATGATAAAGTAAAACCACTTCTGTGTGGTGAGGCTTCAAGATGTAGAACAATATCTGTTTCAAGGATATCCAATTTCTTTGAATTCATAACCGCAAAGCATTAGAAAACTATCTCAGGATATTACTCTAGTGTAACCATTCAAAAAAAATATGCAACTGAAGGAATTGATGGATTCATCCCTAAATAGCTTCCTTGTTAATATATTATTCCATTTTTTTAATGGAGTACTTATGCTGAAATAAGCTATTGCACTAGTTGTTTTGTCCTATCCTTAGTTTGCTTAGGTTACACCAAAACAAGCTGCACAATTGTAAAGGAAAATTGTAATTAATAATATAAATTATCTGCTACAATTTAAATCACAGATCTTGTAGATAGATAAATGTGAACAATTTCAATAATGAGTAGTATCTACAGGGAAAAAAAAAAAAAAAAAGTTGTAGCTGTACGATAATCCTTACTTTCTACATCCTTATATCCTCCTGGAATACTTCTATATCCAAAAAGCGGTTTATTCCAAAAGCACATTCTTCAGTTATGTCAGGGATTTTCATTTGTTCTTGTGTAAACTCATACATGACTGACTCTTTCTCATATTTCTATAGTTTGCAATTTCAAAAGATTTTTGAAGCTTTTTTTTTTCCTAAATCATTGCCCATCAGGAATAAACAATGAACTTTTTGTACCAAGGTCCTCTCAGCCCAATTGTTCTGTTTCAAGCTTAAACAGTGACCACATTGGCACAATTTCCCCACTTCTTTTTGTTCTTCCTAAAATGAAAAAATCTCTTTCCATTCACTGAGCATTGCTGCAATGACCAAACTGCAGATATTTACCTTATCTGGTAAAGCAAAAAGCTCTGCAGTGCAGGGATTCATTGAACCTTTCTTCATGCCACACAGAATGGAAGAGGTCAAGCTGATGTAGTAGCAGTATCATACTTCTCCCAAGAGTAAACTATCCAGCACTGAGACTCTAGTCCCCTTTCTCCTCTTTGAATAATTGATTTGAGAGAAGGAGAGGAGCACCTGCTGATGGGAAGTTACCATCCCTGAAGGTGCAGACCTTGGCCTACTTGGCATAAATGCTTCTGTTTCAGTCTGATTTTGAGAACATTTCTGGAAGAGTCATGTATACGAGAATTGGGAAGAATGTGATATAAAGTGTAAAATATAAGCTTTTTCCTTTTTTTTCTGTCTCACATGAATTTAGTGTTACCCTGTTTTTTCTGAGTTTCTTTATTAGCCTTTTGATTTTCATAAATGGAGTCAGATCTTTTAGTTACTGTAGAATATTAGAGCAGTTTTCTACCTTTCCCACAGATGTAACATAAACAAATCCTTTGTTTTTCATTCCCTGTCCTTTGTTTGCATATTTCTAACCTGAAAACAATTGTAACTGACAATGAGTCTGGCCACTGAGGCTGAGGGGTGGAAACCCCAAAAAGCCAATCTTCTGCTAGACACACAAATGTATAAAAAGTAAAAGAATAAATAAAAGGGGTCCTCTCTCGGTTTTCAGCTGTGAGCTGGGATTGGAAGGAACTCTGCCTTGCGAAATCTCGTCTGCGTGTGACTGCTTTGTGTGTCTCTGTGACAATTTATTAGTTAAATAACAACAATTTGTGTTTAATAATTTATTTAGAGTTTATTTAGTGTTCAATGCATGTGCTCAGGTTTGCAATAATAGGTGTAATTGAAGAAGCAAAAGACCTTCATATAAGTTCTGAAAAAGGAGTTTTTAATAAAAAACCTTATGACCTCAGGCCATAATCATGGACAGGGAAGCCAGCTGATCATAGTGGCTGCATATAAACAGAGTAATGATTTGGAAAATTTGATAACTTATTGCTTAGATTTCATAATTATTTTGTAAATGGCCATGGACCTTGAAATATGTCTTGAACTAGTCTTCCTAAGCACTGAAATTCCTAACTGAATTAACGTTGGCAGCCATCTGTTGGCCACCTGAAAACAAGAAATTATATATTTTCAGGCTTGCATTTAAAGCCTGTGTAAATAACTGATGCCTGCAAATAACCTTCAGAAGCTTCTTTGGGGCTTTGGAGAGGACCATCATTTCTATGTAGAGTTTGTGAATTCGATCTGAAATGATGATTATGGAAAACATGCACCTTTGAGATCTGAGAGTCGTTGAGGTGAGCAATACCATCCTCTAAGCACTATGGTCTATAACCATAGTACTCCCTCTAGGCAGTAAAAAACTACCATACAAAGACATTAATTAGGGATTTTATTACTCTTTGATATTTAATCACCTTCCAACCACTGTTAGTTCTCCTGAAAACCAAGAAAAATCCCACCAGCTAAGCAATGCCAGAAGCATAGGACGCTCCTCTGAGAAACCTATACATCCCTTTCTCTATGGGGAATATGGCAAGTAAGGAGTCTGTGCAAGCATGATTCCTTCAATTTAGCATGTTCTAATGATGTTCACCACTTGAAGAGCAGAAACAGCTTGGTGCATCAGTCAATGTACACAGCCTTAAATCTTTCCCTTTTCCTTTCCCAAGTCTTTCCCAACCACACAAGCTATGTTCCTGCACCATGCTGGAGACACACTCTAATATTAAGTTTTTAGGGTTTTTTTTTTTTTTTTTTTTTTTTTTTTCCAGGAGCTTTCCAGTGCCTGATGGTTAGTACTTCCAAGTATTTGCCTGAGTAATCCAAGAATACTTATACACAATGTCGGACCTGTGTAGCGATGTGGAGATGCATGGTGGTTGCTGCTACCTCTCCCTGAAAAGTGTCTCTTCTCAAGAAGCCGCTCAGGTGGGCACAGAGGCAGTCACTCAAGTCCACACACACACTACAGATAGCTCAGTGAAGAAAGGCAGGAAGGGTCTCCTGTATAGAGATCCAGTAGGGTTTATTGCAGCCACACACGCTGAAGGGTTCCAGGGGCAGAAAGACCCCGATCAAAAGAGTGCCCAGGGTTATGTCTGGGGATCAGGAGCCAATGGTCTGCGGGCACAGGGGTGGTATGAGGGCAGGGCAAAGGGCAATGACCTGTGAGGGCACACCATCAGCAATACCAGTGGGGAAACAGAGAAAGGAGAAACCTCTCAAACTCGAAAATATATGGACAATAGAGGTGGGCAAGGCCAGTGGGCCAATGAGAAAAGCAAAACTGAGGTAGATTAACATAGTGCTGCAGAGCACCATGGGGGAAACCTTTTTCCTCACTCTAAGCAATGTGGCATTCTTGAAGCCTATTATAGATTCTTCCAGGACATTGCCCTGGAAGTTCCCCTTATAGGCTCAAGGGCCTCCACTGACGTGATCCTACAGTGGGGAGGTCATCTCAAAGGGTTTGTGCAGCTTCACCTAGAACACAATGCTATGGCAAATGGTAGCTGTGGGTTGGCTTCTGTCTTCTAAGCACTTGCCTGTGACTATTTTTTTTTCTTTCCATTTTGTTTGAAATCTATGTCACATCCCTTGCTATTTCACTTTCTGCTTTCTAAAAATCTAAAAAACTTGTCAGTAAAGCACAGATTTTACATAGATATTCACCAGATCCAAGGTTTACTCCACTCGTAGATACTGACCACCCAATTTAACTTTGGAGCTTTTTGTAGTGACTAAAGTACGCTATATGGGCTTTAGACACAACATTTAAGGTTATGGAAGCTTCAGGTTATGCCTTCTGGAAAACAATTTGAGATGAGGGGATGTCCAGCACAGATTTTTTTCCTCATTTCTTTCACAGGTGAAAACTGACCCTAGTTCCTTGTTTTTACTGAGGAAAATAGTCAGTTTGCCTTTGAGTCAAACACAGGAATGAAATAATATGGTGAAAAGCTAGACTTGAGGACGCTGATCCAAATAATTAATCATCTTCCATAATATTTTTTGTACATTAACAACTGAGGATCTGTCCCCTTCTGCTTACCTTTAGACAAAATGAACTAGTCCTTCCTTCCCTCAGTCAAAAGATTCTGTAGAGTCGTAACAGAGATTGTCTGCCTGCACTCAAAACAGCTAATTCCGGAAGAACGAAGTAATTCAAACTTTTTTCAGACAACCTAAGAAAACTGAGCTCATCTGATTGGCTAGTGATATTTATGAGGAAAAAGGCAACAATCCAGACAATTATTTTCACTTTCTGTAAAAAAAGTGTTTGCAACAATGGCAGCTGATGCTGAAAATTGAATACATCCTTGTAAATATTTAGAAGTGCAGTACAGTAAAACATGTGCACATTTCCAAAGCACATGTCTTTATCATAACTGTGTGAAAGAGAAGCTTTGAAGTCTTCATCATCTCAGGCTTTGTACTTACTGAAGCTGCAAATACATTGGCTGTCACTAAAAATGACAGTTTATCAAGACTCCATTTCAGGTAGGCCAGTGAAGAGTACCATTAGATAGTCTGGATGTACAGAAGCTTAGTTTTATTAATGTTCTGGGCACACTACTCAATTCCACCCCAGCTTCCCCTGCCACTTATTTTCCCTTTTTTTTCAGATTGTTGGTGATGTAGATAGATTCTGCTATATTTATACACAAAAAATTATTTATGTTTTGGACTCTGTATTTTAATTTATGGGGAAAGCATCCAAAGTCTCAAATCAACACCTACAATTCCCAGCTTTGAAGAAATAAGTGTAATTAAATATTAAAACTGGAATAAGACCAAACTCAGTTCTAGACTGCCAAAGAAATATTAGAAGGTAATAATCTTCAGTCAATTGAAACTGCAAATCTACTTTACAGTAAGCTACATTAACATGTAAGATTGAGATGCATTTGCATCTTGCATTTTGATACAGTGTTACAGTATTCAATTTCAGTACCATACATTAATAAGTATTGGGTTTTCTCAGCACAAAACATTTCCATAAAACACAATAAATATAAGAAAATAAATATAAATAAATAAATATAAGAAACCAAAAGTCATTACAGCAAGATAAGCAAGACTTAACAGTGAACACAAGTGCTGAAAGGAAATCATTATAATCTTCAGAGCTCTGGGCTTGATCCTTTTGAATCACAAACTCTCTCCTCACTTGAAGGTGAACAAAAGGTCATTCAAAAGTACTTGTCCAAAACTGGTAGATACTTATTTTATCAGAAAATTTGTGACAACTGTGTAAAAAAACCCCAAAACCTAACCAGTGTTGAATTTGAAGACTGATGCCTTGATAAATCAAGGAATAGTAACATCTTCTTGAGAAAGAAAACCTCACTCTATTAAGCATTGCTTGAAATAATGAAAACCTCTCCAAAGTTTATTGTAAGAAAGGATAACAGAGTATTCCTTCTGTGGCAGTTTTGGCTGGGATACAAATAATTTTCTTCAAAATTGCAGATATGGAGCTGTATTTTGGATTTGTACTGAAAACAGTGTAGATAACTCAGGGATGTTTTAGCCATTGCTGAGCTGTGCTTACACAGATTCAAGGACTTTTTGCTTCTCACCTCATCCTACTAGAGAAGAGACTTAGAGGTGCACAGGAATCTGGGAGGGGACACAGCCAGCACAGCTGACTCCATATGACCAGAGGGTTATGCCATACCATATGACATTGTATTCGCATATAAAACTGGGAAAAGAAGTGAAAAGATGGGGATGTTCAGAGGGATATCATCTGTCTTCCCAAGTCACCGTTTTGCATGACAGAACCCTATTCTCTTGGAGATGGCTGAACACCTGCCTGCCAACGGGAAGTGGTTAATCAAGTCCTTGTTTTGCTTTCCTTGTATGTGTGGCTTTTTCTTTTCCTATTAAACAGTCTCAGTCTCAGACCATGAATTCTCTCCCTTCTATCCTTCCAATTCTTCCCCCACTCTCAGTGTGGGTGGAGTGAGCAAGTGACTACCTGGGCCTTAGGATTAGTCTGGTGAAATCTCTTAGTTACAGGCTGGGGTGAAACCATGGTTGGAGTGAAACCATGACAGTTCCCTTTGGTGCAATACAGCTTTTTATGTAAAACAAAACCAATCCTGATTCACAGAATTAACTAGGTTGGAAAAGAACTTTGAGATCATCAAGTTCAACCTATGATCTAACCTAACAACTCCTCATTAACTAAACCATGGAACTGAGTGCCACATTCAGTCTTTTTTTATATACGTCCAGGGATGGTGACTCCACCACCTCCCTGAGCAGATGATTCCAGTGCCCAATCACTCTTTCAGTGAAGAATTATATCCTGATGTCTAACCTAAACTTCCCTTGGTGCAACTTAAGACTGTAACTGGAGGCATTTCTCTATGAGACCAGACGACTGCCGATGGCAAAAGGAAAGAGCCTGCTCTCTCACTGGGGGAATATTATGTCTTTATTCTGGAGTCCTGCCCTGTTGGCTGGAGCTGTTTCCCAGTGGCTCACTGGTGCCAGAAAGAGGTAGGGTCCCCCCATCCCGGGGCTTTTTCCCTTGGGGGGGGATGGGCCCAGAGGCAGGGACAGGCCACTGCCCAATCAGGAACAAGGTGGGAGTGGAACAGAGTTGGGTTACATTCCAGTGTGAGGGATGGGAGCAGCCGATCAGGGAAAAACCATGTGATAACAGTTTCCAAGGGGAACAGGGAATACAATAGAAAAACATTACAAACCTCAGTATAAAAATGAAACACAATATAAACCCAGTTAATGCATTACAACAGTAACTGTTTTACAATAACTGTGAAAACCTTATATGACATAGGGCCAAGTTTACTCTGTAGCAAGGACTACAGATTTAACTCTGTACTTGGTTTCATCAAAACAAATCAGGAAAAATATAATTAAAGCCACATGAATTTCTCTAATCAGCCAGCACAGTACATTCTGGATCAGCTCAGAGACTTCAGGTTCAGAAATCATAGCCAATTATAAAGGGCACAGGAAGAGAATGGCCAATTGAGAAACATTACCGCTGAAATGAAAAATACCCACTAAGTCAAGTATTTTTAGAGAGGACGGCAGGAGCTAAATGTGATTTTTTTCTGTGAGGAACAATAGAGGGATTTTCAAGGAGCCTTACTAATGTACTACCTCCATAAATATTCAATACAATATAGTTGCTAGTAATGTATTTGTAGTGTTAAACTTAACATTTGCTCAATTCTTTTTTCTTCAGTTCTTTAGCTTTCTCACTCCTCATTAAATAGTATTTGAATACCTCTCTTAGCATTTTCTCTTGCAAACAGCATGACAAAATGTAGAGCTTTCTTGGTATTCTAATCAATGAGATGCAATGTATTTTGCCAGCACAAAGAAAACCTACTTTAATTGAGAATTATTGTTAGCCTCTTCATCCTTTACTGTTGAACTATGCAGGCCCTTATCACATTAGTATTGCATGGCCTAGAAGAAGGGTAATCTCATCATCAGTCTCTCTTGTTCAGTTCCTGTCACGGCCCTTTTAACATGCTCATCCTTTCCATTTCTTCATGATTTCATTTAATATTCACCTGGGTTAGAATCATAGCAGCAGCAAGAAATTTCTGAATTAACAGTTGCTGTATAATCTATTCTAGATTTCTTACTCATGAATTAAGAGGAAATTTTTTTTTTTTTTTAAATAAAGAGTGTCCTTTTGAATTTTTATGGCTGAATAGATGGATACTGAATTTTTATTTTAGAGTTTGAATTTGAAATAAAAACAAGTAACCTAAGTCTGTCTTTAATAAAATTACCGAGCATGACTTTCTATGTAGTATAATCCTCTAGATACCTATTGCACTCCCACTCCCTCCAGAGACTTAAAGCTGTTTAAATGCTCCAATATTGTTGGCAGTTGCATGCATGCACGTTATATCTTTTCTATTAAATATTTTTGAGATGACAGATAATACAGTTGCTGAGAATAAGAAAAGCTGAATCTTGCTTCCAAATTTACATTGACAATATAAGATCCTTCAAGGGACACAGTAGAGGGCAATGTAGGGAAGCTTATTATTAATGGATGCAAACATTCCCTTTTGAATTATATCATATATTCTCATGTATTTATTTTTGTCATAATAATAAAAAAATAGACACATGAAAAAGTGACAAAAATAATTATAACAATTACCTATGAGGGCTGATAGAGATAGCAAGAGATTTGTCCTTTTCATCTCAAATGGCTTTGATTTCCTAATGGTGTGTGCGCCTATAGACAGACACAGATATTATATAAAATACAAAAGTTCTGTCTATAGGTACAAAGCCTCGCACAGACACAGGATTCTTGATAATTATAGGCAAGAAAATGAACACCTGGATGTTAACAATACAAATAATGCTTTAATTCAAGTTCTCTCAAAGGTCAAGATTATGTCACTAGTATTCATAAAAGTGTTTGAAAAGTCTATTTTCAATAATTGGACTACTTACGTTGAATACTGTCTGCAAGAGAGGAAAAAAAAGATATAGCTAAAGACACTTAAAAATGTTTGCTGCTGGGAATCCCTCATTTCAAGCCATTTTTTCTGAACTTGGTACTCAGGTGAGATGAAGCAGATTCCTTAAAGGACTGAACAGAGCCCTAGGAAACAGTTCAGATTCCTACTTTGCTTGGGATGTTATGTATTTCTTTGAGTACTGTGATGCTTCCATGTTAGACCTAGTAGTTGCAGCATTATTTCTTCAGAGAGTGATGGAGGGAGCAGGATGGAATTAGGAACCAGACATGGTCTGCTGCATAAGTCTTATGGGAATGTGTTACTTCAGGGATGAATCCCAAAAAACCTAATGCTTCTGTAGCCAGCCTGACTTTTCTTCTTTAGCTTCAGAATTTGTCTTTTGGGAGAAAGAGGGAGTACATAAAAGGAAGAAGTCAGACAATACTCTAGGGAGTCATGTCACCAAGGAGAAAGCCAAGGAAAGCATAAATATATTGTGAATTGAAACTGCTGGTAACTGATACCAATTACTTTCAAATCCATTTACTGACACCTGAATATCTTTAAAGAGGAACATGCATTGCACTAGGGAAGAAAGATACACAGAACAAAACATTATACTCACACTCACAAAGTAGTAATTTTTTTCAGAGAATGACTGTAAAGTATCCAATTTAATATCATGGCACCTACTTTATGTTCACCTGAGCCTATCTAAGAATATAATAGATTCAGAATTTTCATTATTTTTCTCAGCCATATCTTTCACTTTATGCTATTTTACTTGCATATATGGCTTCCAGACTTATTGTTTATCAACTGTGTAATATTTAAATGGCTTGAAGATTACACAGAAAGGGCCTCCTCAAAACTAAATTTAGATGATATTCTGGATATGTAAAACTGTTGATTGAATTCAAATATTTTAGTTTAGTAAGTCGAATCAACTTATATGTCACAAAACATCCTTCTGGCTGTGCTACCAAGAAACGTGGTGAAACTATGAATTCTGTATCAAAGAGCAATGAAAGTAAATAATAAAAGAAACTGTACTAACTATAAGCTCATATAATCACTTCAAAATTTATGATCAATTTAACAAGGTAAAATAATTAGATATGATCCAGCAATCTGCACTTGTGATCCAGAAGGCTAGTAGTTTCCCAGGCTGCACATAAAAAAGTGTGACCAGCAGATGGAGGGAGTCTCTTTCCCCCCTTTTTCCTTGCTCTTGTGAGACTCCAACTGGAGGACTGTGTCTGGCTGTCTAGTTCTCAGTACAGGAAATGCATGGACCTCTTACAGTAGATACAGAGAACAGCTACAGAATTTATCAGAAGGCTGTAGCACCTATCCTAGGAAAATAGACTGATAGAACTGAAGGAGAGAAGGCTCTGGGGCGAGCTTGTTGGTTACATGAAAGATGGAGAGACACTTTTTATAAGGTCCTGTTGCGATATGAAAAGGGGTAATGGCTTTTAAAAAAAACAGGGGAGATTTAGGTTGTATAGAAGAAATTATTTACTGTGAAGGTGTTGAGACACTGTAATAGGTTGCCTAGAGAAGTTGTCTAAGTGTTCAAATCCTTTTAAGTGTTTAAAATCAGACTGGATGCGGCTCTGAGCAATCTGGCCTAGTCGAAAGAGTCCTTATCTATGGCAGAGGAGTTGGAACTAGATGATATTTAAAGGTCCTATCTAACCCAAACATTTCTTTGTTTCTATGATTAGAGAATTATTATCTTTGGATTCCATACTAGACAAGATAAACTTCAACCTTTATAGAGCTTTAACTGTATTTGTCATCTTCTGAGGACAACAGAAATTAGTGGAAGAATTAAAAAAAGATAAATAAAAAAATAGAGAAAAAAAGAATGGATGAACATCTGTTATTCCATAATGATTTAAGATCCAAATGTCCATGTGATGGTGGAATATTCTGTCTTTTGGATAAAATACAAGACAGAAAAGATCAAACACTATATGATCAAAAAATATCCCTGGGTCAGTCAGAACTCTTTTGAGCTTTATGTTGTTTTATAAATTTTGTGCTTGGCAGTACCCTAACAAATTCATCAACATATAATGGCCTCTTGGAATAAATACTTAGGCTGATAAATTAACAAAAATCACAGAACTGTTTGGATTGGGACCTTTGGAAATCATCTAATCCAACTCCCCTGCTAAAGTGAATTCACCTAGAGCAGGTTGCAAAGGACTGCATCCAGGCATGTTTTGAATATCTCCAGAGAAGGAGACTCCAAAATGTTTCTGGACAGCCTGTTCAGTGCCCTGTTACCCCCAATATAAAGAAGTTTTTTTGTCATGTTCAGATGGAACTTTCTGTATTTTAGCTTTTTGTCCCTTGCCCGTTGTCCTGTTGCTGGGCACCACTGAAAAGAGTCTGTCCCTATCCTCTTGACACCCACCCTTAGGATATTTGTATGTGTTCCTTTTCTCAAGGAACAGGTGAAACGTGAAAAACATATTTGAGGCACTATTAAAAAGAAAGAATTTTCTAATGCTGTCTATTTTAAGTTTTCTATAATTTTTTTCTCTCCATTCTGACCATTATATATTTGAAATATAATTTTAATTACTATCAAATTATCTCACATGCCAAGAGAGTAATAAAAAACTAATTTTCTTCATAAAGAAAAATAAATCAAATAAACCATATAAATAGCACAAGTAAGTTCTATTTTCATTATACCTTTCCACAGCAGAATTGCACTGAATAAATCATGGATACACTGCTGATGTGAAATCCATTCCTTTCTACCTATTATTTTGTACAGTCTCTAATTCCCTTAAGTTATTATAAATAATTTCTCACCAATAACCTCTCTGAGATTGTAGAAAACTGAGAATATAATGCCATTTATTCTTTTTCCCTTGAATAAACATCTGCCAACACTATATTATGAACTGTTGGTTTTGTCACTGAAGGAATATTCCATTAGCAAACTTTAAAATTATTCAATTTAATAATAATCAAATAATGACTTTTTTTGACAAGCTGAAAATAATACATTTGACAGCATCATTTAATTTTACTAATTTTCAGTGACATGTCCAAAAGCTAAAATAGATTCCAAATGTTGTAGGCTTTGAGTTTACTAAGATGTTTGGTGATATTAATTCAAACTAGGTGTGTTTCATCATCTGTTTATATCATGTGAATTTGAAATAAAACTTGCGGGGGGGGGGAACCTCAATTCATCCCACTCCCAACAGTTTAATGCCAATGCCAGTAAAGATTCCAGAAACTGAAAAGGGATTGCAGGCCAACAGGGGACCACCTGAAGGGCAGCACAAAGGGGCTCCTGCTGCTCCAGCCAGGAAGCTGGCTTCGCTGGAGAAGCAAGTTAAATGTCTTTATGGAAACACATGTAGAACAGGGATGTAATTTTCCTTGTGCAAAGCATTTGGCACTGTCCTGCATTACATTCTTGTATCTAAACTTGAGAGACATGGGTTTGAAGGATGGACTTGGTGGATAAGGAATTGGCTGGATGACCATACTCTAACAATTGTGGTCAACTATATAATTTCCAAGCAGAGACCAGTGATGAGGCAACACTAGTGAGACCAGCACTGTGTAACACTTTTTTCAGCAACGTGGACAGTGGGATTGAATGCACACTTAGATGGTTTGCTGATGACACCAAGCTTTGTGGTGTTGTAGACATGCTAGAAAGCAAAATATGTCATTCAGAGGTACCTTTAGAGGCTTGAGAGCTGGGCCTATGTGAATGTACTGAAGGTCAGCAAGGTCTTGCATCTGGTTTGAAGCAATCGCAATCACAAATACAGGCTGGCTGTGCAATGGATTGAAACCAGATCAGTGAAGAGCCTTTAGATGCAGTCACTATCTTCACTGATGGGTCAGGGCGAACGCACAATTCGGTCATCACATGGCAAAATAAAAATACTAAAACCTGGGAACAAGATGTTCAAAAAGTTGAAGGTTCTCCCCAAATTGTTGAATTGGCTGCAGTTGTAAGAGCATTTCAGCTCTTTCCAGAACCTTTCAACCTAATCACTGATTCGGCATACGTTGCTAATGTTATTAAGAGAATTGAAGGATCTGTTTTAAAGGATGTGAACAATGACAAGTTGTGTCTTTGGCTCACCTGTCTCTGTCAAATTTTATCACACAGAACTAACCCATACTTTATTTCTCACATTAGAGCTCATTCAGGTCTTCCAGGATTTATGGCAGAGGGAAATGCACGAGCTGATGCATTGGCATCAGCTGCATCTGATGAGGAAAGTGCAGCAAGCATTGAAAATTCTACCTCAGTGCTTGCTGCAACCACCTTGCCTAACACTGTTGAACAAGCCAAACTAAGCCATGCATTTTTTCACCAAAATGCACAGGCAATCAAACGAGATTTTCACATTAGCCTAGAACAAGCACAAAATATTGTACGGGCTTGCCCAAACTGTCAGCAGGTTCAACCTCTCCCCTCTTCAGGAGCCACCAACCCAAGGGGGTTGGAAAGTTTACAAAAATGGCAAACAGATGTTACTAAGTACCCCTCTTTTGGGAAACTTAAAAATATCCATGTCTCTGTTGATACATTTTCAAATGCAGTTTTTGCTTCTGTACATGCAGGGGAAACAGCTAAGCATGTTTGCCAACATTTTTCACAAGCTTTCTCCTATTTAGGTGTCCCCCAAGAAATTAAAACTGATAATGGTCCTTCATATACCTCACAAGAATTAGCAGCATTCCTCAATGGCTGGGGTGTTCGCCATACATTTGGCATTCCTTACTCTCCCACGAGTCAAGGAATGATAGAAAGAACACATCAAACTTTAAAACGCATTTTAGATCAACAGAAAGGGGGAGAAGACCAGGCTGCACCTCAAAAGAGGTTGAATAAAGCCCTGTATGTTTATAATTTTCTGAACAGCTCTGCAGAAGAGCCAGACCCCCCCATTTACAGACATTTCTTAAACAATAAAAAAGCAAAACTAAAAGAGCACCCCCCAGTTTTAATTAAAAACCTAGATTCAGGACAAATTGAAGGACCATACAATCTTATAACATGGGGGAAGGGGTTTGCGTGTGTCTCCACAGAAAAAGGACTCCAGTGGATTCCAGCAAAGAACGTGAAACCATACCACGCATCGAAGCCTGCTGAGACCCCCACATCAGCCAGTACTGCTGCAAACCAAGAAGCAAGCACCCAGACCTGAGCTGCGCAGAATCATCAGGAGAAGATGATCCGCCAAAAGCAGCCCAAGAAAAGACTGAAGTTTTATCATTTGCGCGCGTGCATGTTACTTTTGTTCTTTTGTTTTAGTTTTTGTAGTGAAGCTTTACCTGTAAGTCAACCAAAGACAAATGTCTGGGTTGCTTTGGCCAAGTCTGCAGGCTCTGACACCATCTGTCTATCCGACACAAGCCCTGACAAACCTTTTTCAACCTGTTTGGTTGGGGTGCCCCTTCCAAAAGGTTTTGACAATGTTACTTTTGACAAATACTGGCCGTATGATGATCATCACATATCCCCAACGCCCAGCCAAAAACACCAAACTTATATTGATAATTCTAAAGTTGATAAATCTGACCTCCAAGAGCTAGAAATCCTAGGCTCATTAACTATGAACACCTGTTACTACTTTCATTTCCTGGGAGGAAATGGCCCTCATTTAAATGTTACCCCTTATCACCCAGTTTACAGTAACATGACTTCTTGGTGCAATCAAACTAAGCTTCTCATATATGATGAGCCCCACGCAGATCGTTTTAACAAACTTCCTATTCGATTTCCTAAAGGGATTTGGCTCATCTGTGGAGACAGAGCCTGGCAAGGTATACCTTCAAAAATAGACGGTGGTCCTTGTGCCATGGGACAACTCACAATAATTGCTCCCAGTGTCAAAAAGGTAGTCAAGAAGAAAAGCAGGAGGATTAGATCCTCCTGGGGACATCAATATGAGAGCAACTGTGATAGTGATTTCCATCCTTGGAACTCAGGGGAGTCAATTGTTGCTAGCATTTTCCTGCCTCAGCTAAGCTCCTCAATTGCCCTAAAACAACTAAACAAGTTAGGATGCTGGCTCAGCAAAGAAGTAAATGCCACCTCTACTATGATCAGTGACTTGCTAACAGATGAAGAAGCAATCAGACATGCCACTTTACAAAACAGAGCTGCCATTGACTACCTTCTTCTGGCACATGGACATGGGTGTGAGGATTTTGAAGGTTTGTGCTGCATGAATTTATCTGATCACTCTGTTTCCATTCATAAACAATTGCAAGAATTGAGAAATTTAGCTAGCCAAATTACAATAGATGACCCATCCTGGTTAGACAATTTGTTTGATGGTTTGAGCTTTGCACCTTGGCTAAAGGAACTTTGTAAGATAGGTTTGATCATTCTAATAGTAGTAGTTGTAGTTTTAGTAGCAGTTCCCTGCATACTTCAGTGTGTGAAAAAAGTAATGAGTAAGACAGTGTCTAGTGTTTTAGTTGTTAATAAGAACGGGGGAGATGTTGGGGAGGAAGAAGCCAAAAAACCCTATAAATATGATTGCCTCTATTCTGAGAATGAGAAACCTGTAAGTGAGATAGAATTGAAAGTAAGTTTTGATGTTTGAGATGTATTAGATACTGGATCTCTGGGAAAACAGTTATGTGACCATCTGAAAGTTACCTGCAGCCAGACCCAGAGGTCAAATGGAATGTTCTGTCTCACCCCTCAATGTATGGTTCATCCCACACCTGTACCCCTCCCCTGAAGTATCAGGTATCTGTAACCCCATTGGCCCAAGGCTTGTTCCAGCCCACCTTGAAGACCCCTGATAAGGGGTCCCGGGGGGCTGGACGGTCTCTTTGCTCTTTGCTCTTTGCTCTCTTTCTGCTTGCACCCTTCCCTGAGGACTTTCCTCTCTTGGAATTTCCTCTCCCTACTTCTCCCTTCGCCCACTTTCCTAGGCCTTGCCACGAGCTGCAGCCTGGCAGCTCCGAGCAAGGCCCCCACATCCCTTACAATAAACCTCATCTTCTAAAACCTAACTTCAGAGATCTCTCGTCTACATTCATCTACACCGTCCTGGAGTCCTCAGCAGCAGGAGGAAGTTATTTCTACAACCAGCCCTGAGGGAAAGGACTTGGGTGTGTTAATCTACTGGTTTGAAAGGGAATGAGAAGGAGAAATTAACCCCCACACAAATTCCTTGCAAGGGACTTCAAGTTGGAGTAACAATTTAATAGAAAGATTACAATAAATGCAATGAGACAGAAAAACTAGCCTAAAACCACAAAGTCAGAGTACAACCTGGCTCCTGTTGGTCATGGTGATGGTCACAGTCCAACTAATCAGTGATTGGAGTGCTGTCAAAGTGACAGTTGCAGTCAAAATATTGGTCCTGCGGAAGGTCTGGTCCTCTTCTGGATGTCCAGTAGTGGCGGTGGTGATCCCAAACCCCAAAACATCAAGATTATATACAGGCAGAAATGTTAAGTACTTCCCCGAGGGCAGGGAGTTTCAAAGTGGGATGATGTAGTCCTTGACTCATGGGATATTTTTGGGGTCCTTGGTGGCCAATGCAGCCATCTATCCTGCTAGTACCTATTCAACTCATGGCCCATTAGCAGAGATGACCCCCTCAGAAAGGGTGGGACTGTGCTCCTGCTTCCCTGGAGGGAGTTATCAGGGCTGAGTCATTGATGGGAAGAAAAATAAACATTACCCTACCTCACAGGGTTGCCTCTTTTTCTTCACCTCATTTAACATTCAGCCTGCCTGAGGGTTCTGGTGTGCACTGGGCAGCTGTTGCAAATGACCCACCACTAATAGATCCTCAGGAATAATGTATGTGATTGTAGTATCTGTAGTTCTGTTACACCCATATTGGCACTCTTCCTGTTGTAACCACGACAACTGGTTGACAAGAAATTCAACACTTCCTGGCAATGTGCTTTTTCAGCTTGGAAACCAACTGTACCCTAAGTAGCATCCAAAGATTCATAAGTTCAAGGGAAGTGATTCTGCCCTACTACTCTGTTGTTAAGAGACCCCACGTGGAGTACTGTGTTCAGTGCTGTGACTCCTAACATAGGAAGAACATGGGCACATTGGAGTGAGTACAGAGGCAGGGTACAGAGATGATCAGAGAGCTGGAACATCTCTCCTGTGCTCCAAGAAGACAAATTGAGGGAGTTGGGATTGCTCAGCCCGGAGAAGAGAAGACTTCAGGGAGATCTTACAGCAGCCTTCTGGTACCTAGCAGGGACCTGTAAGAAAGCTGGAGGGGAACTGTCTCTAACAGCATGTACTGATAGGACAGGGGGCTATGACTTTAAACTCAGAGAGGTTTAGATTAGATATTGGAAATAAATTCTTTATTGTGGTGGTTAAGACACAGAAACAGGTAGCCCAAAGATGTTGTGGTTGCCCCATTTCTGGAAATGTTCAAGAAAAGGCTGGATGGGTTTCTGAGCAACCTGGTCTATGATTTTGAAAAGAGTAGCTTCCCAGAGGCTATAAAAATCCCTGTCACATTTGTACAAGGCACAGGACCCATTTATCAATTTTTATGCAAGAAAATCTTATTTAGTACAATTCTTCTGTAAATACTGGAAGATATAAGGCATTATTAAAACCCCATGGAGAATGTAAGCATTTTAACAGAAATATGTTGTTTTGCCAAGGGCATAGATCCTCCAGCAGAAGTCTGCACCTTTAAAAAAATCTCTCGGATGTAGACATTTAAATATCAGAAAAACAGCTTAAAAATCTAAGGATGATATCTCTTCAGTCAAGTAACAAATGCATGTCAGTACATGAGGTACAGATAAGCAGATCTAGATGAAAAACATTTAGCTGAAATTGTCACGTGAACAGGATTAAAAAAATAAGATCCAGAAATATTTTTGGTCAGCAGAAAGTACAACTAGGAAAAAAGCTAAATTTCAAAGCATTACATCTGAACTAAGAATTCTGATAGAACAATCCTAATGATGTGATTGGGAGTAACAAAACATTCATTTTATAAGTACATAGTAAAGTATATACTACTGAGAGAAATCTGTGTCAATCACAGTGGAATACCACCACAGCAACACAGCCAACATCATGCACTGAAATTGACATTGTGACTGAGTTAAGGAACAAAAGTATTTTCCTTGCTTGTGGTGGTGCAGAACTGTTTTATTAGATTTTTGTAAGAAGTTTATGTTATGGTTCGTTTCACTGTATCCCCAATTCTGTATCCCTTTTGTGTTGTCTGTATAATAAGGTATTTTGTGTCAATCATCCCATACCTCACATGACATGTAACATCCCCTCTGCCCCAACCCCCCTCTCTGGGGCAGCTTGTCAATCACTCCTGGGGTCCCTCCCGGATTGTGAAATCTCCGTGAGAGAGCTTCAGGTGATAGGTAGCCTGGGGGAAATTCCTTTGGCTCTGGATTTTAGTGGTCTGAAGCTTGGTGGTGGGCACACCTTGTTACCCCCTGAAACCCCTGATATGTTGTCTTTTTGTATCCTCCCTGGGACCCTCCCCCGCTTATAGGGGATAGGAGGGAGGAAGAGGCTCTCTCAGCCACTGGGTTCTCAGCCTGGAAGCTCCGAGCCGCTCGCCTCGGAGCTTGGAGATCTCTGCTAATAAACATCCTTTAACCTGCTAAGCTGAGAGCCAGCCTTTTCTCTTCTGCTGCTGTTGACTGTCACCTTTGGGTCCAGCTGCCAAGCCGAGAAGCCAAAACGAACTGGAAACTTTGTGTCTGTGTTGACCCGAGCTAGCTGGGGGTCAGCTCCCACCCGGAGCGGGGACACAACTGGACACAATTGGTGCCCGACGTGGGGCACACCACGCCGGCAGAAGCAGCTTGGACCACGTGGAGCACGGCTCCACGGTGACAGAGCGTCCAGCGCCCACGCAGGGACCCCCGGAGACGAGGCGGACCCTGCGAACGGACTGGGGCTGATTTAGCCCGAAGAACAGTCTCTGGGCGTCACGCACCCCTGTGAAATTGACTTTTAAACAAGGCAAGTTCCAGGGGAAAGAACGGGAGCTTCGAGCCCCGACCGGAGTCCTTCTTGCAGCAGAATATCCAGACCCACGCACCCCCCAGGCACAGGAACAGGTAAGTATACCCACAAAGGGACATACTTACTGGTTTTAGGGTTCCCCCGAGGGAGGGGGATCTATTGGGGAGGAAAAAATCCTCCAAAAATAGCTGCGCAGCTAAAGGGTTAAACCTCCTGTGATTTTGAGCGAACGGGGTCCGCGGGGGGAGTGCTTTTCATCTGGGTTTGGGTTCAAAAGCAACTTAGTATCGAAACATGGGCGGAAAGCTCACGATTGCTCAGAAAAGGTTGTATTATAATTATGCGTCAGTAGTTAACGAGGCCAAATTGAAAATCTCAAAAGGCGAGTTAAGAAGTTTTGTTCGCTGGGTTCATGTGCATTTTCCCCAAGTCTCTCCGGACAGTCTCTGCAGCCCACATTTCTGTGGCACTGTAGAAAAGAATTAATTAGGTTGATTCAAACTGGGGACAAAAAGGCTACAAAGTATTTTACTGTAGCAATGAAGTTAAATTCGGCAATTCAATTTCAAAAGGGAATGCCGAAAGAGCCCAACGGAGAAACGTGTTCTCCCCCTCCTCCCCCTCCTCCCCCCACCTCTTTTCCCCGGTCCCCATGTCCCCGGGAAAGCGTTCTCGATGGAGCGGCAGGGGTCCCGCCCGCCCGCTCTGCCTCCAGGGCACCCCAACCTCCACGCCCGTGCTGGCCCGGTGGAGCCAGGAGGGAGGTCTCAGGCAGCACTGGCCATGCTGCACGGGACAACCCTCCCTCCCCGCTTTTAATCGGGTCCAGGTCCGCGTGGTCCTCTCGGGGTTCCCAAGATGGCGGAGACCGCATGGCGGGGGACTCCCCCGCCCCCTCAGCGCTGCCCACCCCTCCCTACCCCGGTGACGTGGTGCCCGCAGCGCGTGACCCCGCCCACCCCAGCCCCGCGCCGCGCGGCCCCGCCCCCACCCCACGTGGCTGCCCGTGCGCACTGCGGCACCCCTTCTCCCCCGCAGCCGCCGCGCCGCCGCCCGCCCCGGAGCAGCCCGGTCCCGGTCCCGCCCCGCCGGGGCTCGACCCCGCTCCCCCGGGATCCCCCCTGCCCCCCCACTCCTCGATGATGTCACCCCCCGGGCAAGCCGCGGCCCTTGCAGGGACTCGGTTGCCAGGCAACCAAGTGCCTCAGGGCACAGGCGTCCCAGCTCCCTCAAACCCGGAAGTGCCCGAGCAGAGAACGGGAGCAGAGACAGCTGCCAGCTCCTGCTCCATTCCCACCCTTGCCCCTGTTACCTTCCGCAATGCCCGCGGTAGTAACAACAGGGCAGAGTACCACCCATTTCCCCGAGCCACCATCAAAGAGATCTGCAAAGCTCACAGGATATATGGCCGTGATGGACCATATTTCAGAGGGCTTCCCAGAGCAGATCTCTCTGCAGAGGAGGTAGTGCCTGCTGATTTAAAGTACCTGTTTTCTTGCTTGCTGAACTCAACAGAGTACATCCTATGGGTCACAGCTTGGAAAAGGCTGCTCCAGGAGGCCTTACCAGGGCTCCTCAACCATGTTAACACCAGAGTTGATGCTCAGGGAATCCCTCTCACTCTCGACCACCTGGCTGGGGAGGGGCAGTGGGCAGAAGCCACTGACCAAGTGGTCATTCCTGTCCAGTGCCTCCACGTAGTGAGAGAGACAGCCCTGACTGCATTCTTCAGCATGCAAACACAAGGTCCTGCGATTTCTTATTCGAAAATCAGGCAGGACCAAAGTGAGTCTTTCACAGATTTTGTGGAAAGGCTGTCCCGAGCTATTGAAGTTCAGGTCAAAAATGAAATAGCTCGGGAACACATTTTATCGGAGATTGCGTTTTCAAATGCAAATGATTTATGTCGTGCTGCAATTTTAAGTTTACCCCTACACCCCAAACCAACCTTACCAGACATGCTTCAGGTATGTCACGTAAAGCTGGCTTTTATGAGCTCCTCTACAGGTCCACGGCCCAAACCTCATCAAGTTGCAGCCATGGAAACTGAAGATTCCCGAAAAACACCGAACACCGGGAAGAAGCATTCTGCGCAAAGCTCCCAGAAGTGTTTTTTGTGCGGGAATTTGGGGCATTGGGTTTCCAAATGCCCCCTCAAGAAAGAAGTAGAGGACCTCAAAAACAAAAAAGGGGAAGGGGAAGGGGAAAAAGGGAGAGGGTTTAAACCCTCACAAAAAAACTGGTGAAAGAGCGCAGGTCCGCCCTGCGTGAGGAAAAAAATGGGGTGGACCGGGCAGGAGGGGAGGGGAAAGGGAGCCAAGGGAAAAAGAAGGAGAAGCTGCAATGCCCCATTCAGGGTGGCAGCAAACATAACACACTGGAAATGACTTACACGGACCATGACGTGGCACAACCAATTTTGACAACCAATTCTAAATATACCCCCTACAGGTTGCAGCTCACGGAGGGTTTGCACCTGAAAGACGACAACTGGAATTTTGTGTCAGTTGACAACAGTGAGCAGGGTACCTGGCCAAGGGTCAAAGGTAAGCTTATCGTTGTGGGGGACTGCAAACACACCCCAAAAGAGATCGAAATTCTTCCAGGAACACTTGATAACAATCCTGGAAAATTCGTTCTCTGGCTACGCTGCACTCACCCACCAACATTCCTACCTAAAGGGCAGACAGTTGCCCAGATCATACCCACCTGGGAACACCTGGAAGAAGACAACATACCAACAGCTTGTCCCGTGCACAACATCACAGAAGTGAAACCCCAGGTGGGATGTGAGTTACAGGTGGGTGATGAGGCCATTAACATCACAGGCCTGCTCCACACGGACATGGACGTGACTGTAATCCCAGCCAAGCACTGGCCGTCACGTTGGGCCTTGGAAAACGTGGCAGGACACGTGCAAGGAATAGGGGGAATGCAATTGGCCAAACAATCAAAGAGTGTGGTGCAAATTAAGGGGCCAAAAGGGCAGTTGGCCAGTTTACGCCCTTTTGTTTTGGATTATAGGGAACCCTTGTTGGGGAGAGACCTGATGGCCCAGTGGGGAGTGACGATTAACATCCCAGACCCCCCACAGGATTTTTGGGCGGCGGTCGCTGAGGAGCGCCCTACCCACAAGCTGAATTGGAAAACAGATGCACCAGTGTGGGTTGAACAGTGGCCGCTTTCAAAACAGAAATTGAAGGCGCTCGAAGAGCTCGTGGAGGAGCAGTTAGCTAAGGGTCACATTGTAGAGACCACCAGCCCTTGGAATTCGCCGGTTTTTGTTATCCGGAAGCCGGGGAAGGACAAGTGGAGACTCCTCCAAGATCTCAGACAAATTAATAACGTGATAGAAGACATGGGCTCTCTTCAACCTGGGATGCCTACCCCGACCATGCTCCCACAAAATTGGAAATTGGCTGTTATAGATATAAAAGATTGTTTCTTCCATATTCCCCTACACCCTGACGATGCACCACGTTTTGCATTCTCGGTTCCCACTGTTAACCGAGAGGCCCCGAGGAAACGCTACCATTGGAGGGTTCTTCCCCAAGGGATGAAGGTGTCACCTATCATCTGCCAGTGGTATGTGGCTTCCTTGCTGTCCCCGGTCCGCGTAGCCGCAGAGAAAGCAATCATCCATCATTATATGGATGATGTGCTTGTGTGTGCTCCCACCGATGATGTCTTGTCCCACGCACTTGACCTTACAATTAATGCATTGGTTGTTGCAGGGTTCGAGCTGCAGGAAGACAAGGTTCAAAGGATGCCACCTTGGAGGTACCTGGGGCTGGAAATTGGCAAGCGGACCATTGTGCCGCAAAAATTGGAAATCAAGGCCAAAATTCAGACCCTTGCAGATGTCCATCAGCTGTGTGGGGCATTGAATTGGGTGAGACCCTGGCTGGGCCTCACAACTGAGGACCTAGCCCCTCTTTTCAATTTATTGAAAGGGGGAGAGGAGCTGAGTTCTCCCAGGGAACTAACCCCGGAAGCGAAGGAGGCGCTGGAAAAGGTACAGCATCTCATGTCCACTCGGCAGGCTCACAGGTGTGATCCAGACCTGCCTTTCAAATTTATAATAATGGGGAAATTGCCACACCTCCATGGAGTCATTTTCCAATGGAGAAATAACATCAAAAAGGACCAGGGCAGAGAGGACCCACTTCTAATCATAGAATGGGTCTTTCTCAGCCATCAAAGGTCCAAGAGAATGACACGTCCACAGGAACTGGTGGCTGAACTGATCCGAAAAGCCAGAGTTCGGATCAGGGAATTGGCAGGGTGTGATTTTGAATGCATTCACATTCCAATTGGATTAAGATCGGGCCAGATTACAAAGGCAATGTTAGAACACCTGCTTCAGGAAAATGAAGCACTGCAGTTTGCTCTAGATTCCTTCACTGGGCAAATCTCAATTCATCGGCCAGCCCACAAAATTTTTAATCAGGATGCCAAATTCACACTGAATTTGAAAGATGTTCGGAGCAGGAAGCCTTTAGAGGCCCTGACAGTTTTCACGGACGCGTCCGGAAAGTCCCACAAGTCAGTTATGACTTGGAAGGACCCTCAGACTCAGCAGTGGGAGGCAGATGTTGCCGAGGTGGAGGGATCACCTCAGGTTGCTGAGTTGGCCGCTGTCGTCAGGGCTTTCGAAAGGTTCCCCGAACCCTTCAATTTAGTAACGGACTCCGCTTATGTAGCGGGGGTGGTATCGAGGGCAGATCAGGCAATACTGCAGGAAGTGTCTAACACCGCACTGTTTGAGCTGCTTTCTAAGCTTGTCAAGCTTGTCTCCCACAGGGAGCAGCCATTTTTTGTGATGCATACAAGATCACACACCGATTTGCCAGGGTTTGTAGCTGGGGGGAACAGAAGGGCTGATGCTCTTGCTGCTCCTGCAGCGATGGCCCCATTGCCAAGCATTTTTGAGCAGGCAAAGCTCAGCCATCAGCTTCATCATCAGAACGCGCCTGGCCTTGTTCGCCGGTTTCACATCACCCGGGAACAGGCCAAGGCAATTGTGGCTACGTGTCCCTCATGTAATCAGCATGCACTCCCCACCTTGAGTGCAGGAGTAAACCCCAGAGGTCTGAACAGCTGTGAGCTGTGGCAGACTGACGTGACACATATCCCCCAATTCGGCCGATCTAAATATGTGCACGTGTCTGTGGACACTTTTTCCGGTGCAGTTTTTGCTTCTGCCCACGCAGGGGAGAAGACCTTGGATGCGATTAAACACCTCATCCAGGCTTTCTCCTTTATGGGCATCCCAAAAGAATTAAAAACTGATAATGGCCCAGCGTACCGTTCCAAGGAATTCTGCAGCTTCCTGCAACAATGGGGAGTGGGTCATAAAACCGGCATCCCTCATTCCCCAACAGGCCAAGCTGTAGTGGAGAGGACCCACAGAGAAATCAAAAGGGTCCTTAACCAACAACAACCGGTGTTGAAAACAGAAACACCGCAGACCCGATTGGCCAGGGCTCTATTCACTTTGAATTTTTTAAACAGCACATTTGAGTTTTTAAACCCTCCCATTGTTCGTCATTTCGGGGCAAACCCTCAGCTAAACATCAAAGAGAGGCCGCCAGTCATGGTCCGGGACCCTGAGACTGGAAGGACAGAGGGACCTCATGATTTAGTCACGTGGGGCCGTGGGTACGCTTGCGTGTCCACCCCCATGGGGCCGAGATGGTTACCATCAAAATGGGTGAGGCCCTATGTCCCAAAGGTCTCGGGGGAGAAAAAGAAACTGCCACAGGTTACTCAGGCAGCTTTTAGGAGGAAAAGGAGGGAAGATTTTTCCCCGGATGGTTTCGCTTTCCTGAATGACCCCTGCTCGAATGCTGATTGTTTGTTTTAGTTCTTCTAGTCCCGATGGAACCTGTCCGGCGCCAATCCCCTGTGCTGAGGAAGTTTCACCTGCTCCTTGGTTGGGGACTGGGGAATTTCGGGCTGGGTGGGTTCAATTTTGAAATCAGTTTTGTTATTTTTGTTTGTTATTCTGTTAATTTTAATTGGATTTGGTATCATCAAAAAAATGTTAAGTAGATTAATTTCTAGCACCACACATGCCCCCTCTGTGAACCATGTTGCTGTATCATCCGTGCCTGGATGGGAGGAAGACGTGGAACTGGAGGAAGACCCAGAAGACAGAAGACACCCAGAGGATGAACCTCAGATGGAGTGGCCCACTCAGCCAGAGTGGCTCACCGAGAGTTACCCGGACTTCGAATATCATCCTCCTCCGTTCCAGCCCTCCTCCTGTCATTAAAACAAAAAAGGGGGAGATGTGGTGGTGCAGAACTGTTTTATTAGATTTTTGTAAGAAGTTTATGTTATGGTTCGTTTCACTGTATCCCCAATTCTGTATCCCTTTTGTGTTGTCTGTATATTAAGGTATTTTGTGTCAATCATCCCATACCTCACATGACATGTAACATCCCCTCTGCCCCAACCCCCCTCTCTGGGGCAGCTTGCCTATCACTCCCGGGGTCCCTCCCAGATTGTGAAATCTCCGTGAGAGAGCTTCAGGTGATAGGCAGCCTGGGGGGAATTCCTTTGGCTCTGGATTTTAGTGGTCTGAAGCTTGGGGGTGGGCACACCTTGTTACCCCCTGAAACCCCTGATTTGTGGTCTTTTTTGTATCCTCCCTGGGACCCTCCCCCGCTTATAGGGGGTGGGAGGGAGGAGCAAACTCTCTCAGCCGCCAGGTTCTCAGCCTGGAAGCTCTCAGCCGCTGGGTTCTCCACCTAGAAGCTCTCAGCCGCGGGGTTCTCAGCCTGGAAGCTCCAAGCCGCTCGCCTCGGAGCTTGGAGATCTCTGCTAATAAACATCCTTTAACCTGCTAAGCTGAGAGCCAGCCTTTTCTCTTCTGCTGCTGTTGACTGTCACCTTTGGGTCCATCTGCTGAGCCGAGAAGCCAAAACGAACTGGAAACTTTGTGTCCGTGTTGACCCGAGCTAGCTGGAGGTCAGCTCCCACCCGGAGCGGGGACCAACCGGACATACTTCATGTAATAGATTCATTATAATGAATCTCATAATAGGATTCTGAGAAAGTCAAGAAGTGTGATAAGAAATATGGAATTGTTTTGAAGCAAATGAGACTGAAATAGTAGTACAAAGTAGTAGATGAAGGCTACTACAGAAGGGAATAAGAAAAAGAGTATTCTACCATAACTGAATAGATTTAGTCTATTTGTAATTTTCTACAGTAGTTGAATTAGAGTGTATTCAGTGAAATATTTATCAGGAAGCTTCAAAGCTTGCAAAACAAGTACTTCTTCACATGCTCATGAATTGTAGAAGTCTGTCATAGGATGCTATACAGACCAGAAGTATAGATGAGTTACAGATAGTTTATTCAAATTCACCCAAACTAATATAATCTGCAGAGTGAAACAGGTTTATTTTTTAAATTATCTCAATTTCGGCACATTGTTGAAACAAATTGCATCATCCAAATATGCTTTCTCAGAAACAGGTGCTCCCTATAATTACAGAGATGGCACCTGAGCATGAAGGATTTCTGTTTTAACGAGTATGGTCAAGTTTTTCCTCATCACAAAATTAGACATCAAGGTGATTTTTGTCATGTAAGTATGTAAAGCTATTGCACAGCTGCAAGAGAGTGTTTGGTTATTACTTACTATTGACACTTCCCTGCACCACCAGCACTAGGCAAAAGGGAGGCGATGAGTGAGGTCAAGTGTCAGTCTGGGGAGTAGAGTCAACGCATCAGGATGGGCAGGAACAGGACTGAGCTGCCATGAGGGTCACCCATGGCAGGCCTCAGGCAGGGATGTGGCATTCAGATCTGAGCTTAACTTGAGCCTCTGAACACAGGGACAGGGATATGTGTAAGGTGGGGGAGTGTTCATCCTAGAGAGGGATCAGGGGAAACTGATTTGGGCCATTTCCTAATTAGTCCCAGTTACCTTATGTGGATAAAAGGTCAATAATTTATTATTTTTGGCCATTTATACATCTAATTTTGCCATCAGCAAGTTATTAGTTTCAAGTTTCTTAGTCTTCATAGTTCTTGTGACGGATAACATTTTTCTGGAATATTTTTTTTTTTCACTTAAATGTATGAATTATTTTTTTAAAGGAAGAATGTTTAGCAATTTTTCCTTTAGTCTTCTGATTTTCCCTATCCTTTTAGCTCAGTAACTTCCTTTCATAAAGAACTATTTATTTTTAAGATACCAATGAAGAAAGACATAGTAGGTGCAGCCATCATATGGCAATATCAGTAAGAGTTCTGGCCTACACTGTGAACTTCTGTGCACTCATGGCAGCCAGATATAATTAATATTAATAAAATCATTAAATTTAATTCAGCCTTCATTCTCTTGTCATGACAAGATCCCAGGACCTGTCATGAACAACATTAGAATAATCAATTAATTCTGTTATGATGTGCTGAAATTTTACTTCAGGACCACACCATGTCCCTTGGTTAGTTAATTCTACTGCTCAGCTCCCTGTAACTCCTGCATGCTGAATTAGCTTAGTTTTCTATGGTAAGACTCCTCTTTTCCTGCAGTTCTACCTCTGAAGCTGCTAAAAGGTCACCTAAAGATTCTCACAGGACAGAAATACAAAAATCTTGTATTAAAAAAAAAAAAAAAGCTGGATTTTTTTTTTTGTTTGTTTGCTTGTATTTCATCACTACTTATTAAATTCTCTTTGTCACTGCAGCAGCAGTTTTTAAGTTCCACATTGTGAAGACAAATTATACCCATGAGAAGTTTCTCAAAATGTGCCACTGTTTGCTGCCGGGCCAACATCTCAAAGCCAGTTACTCAGTGTGACTTTGCTGCTGGAGCTGGGGACCAGCACAGTGGCAGCATGACTGAGGCCATCTCTGTCCTGCTGGCAGCCACTGGCAGAGGCTCCCAGGCAATCTGCAGTGGCCATCATGGCCAAGGCCAAACTCCTGCCCATGGAGACTGTGCTACTGCTTGTGGAGATGCACTCATTCCCTGACAGGGAATGTATTATTTGCAATGCAGGCTCAGCCCTCTTTACTGTGGGCTGGACCTGGAAGGCGTGGAGCTGTGGCAGCCTTGTCTCTGTCGGACGCTTTCTGTCGACCGATTTAAGAAATTTTCTACAAGTGCGTCTAAAAGAGACTTTTCACTCTGTGATGAAGAATTCTTTAAAAAGATGTTGAAGGGATCATAGACTAAATTTTAACATGTTTACGTAACATTATGCACAGGCAGAAACTAGAACTCTCTGTTCTCTTTTTGATTGATTGTTGTTGGTGTAGGTATTTTTCAGTTCTCCTGTTTTAACTTTCTCAGATTCACCCTCCAGATCCTTTCCTATGGTGGCAAACATTGGAGCTTGTGATGATGAAGTTTGAATAAAAAATACTAACCATAGAGCAAAAACTTTGCAAAGAGTACCAACAATCTTGGGTTCATTTGTATGTACATGTAAAGAACAGTTTACTCCTATATACTATGTGCTATCCCAATAGCTGCTCCTCTCACACTTTAGAGATTGTGTAATTTAACGGTTTTGCTCAAGTGCAGTTTGGCTGTTTCCTCACATTCACAAGACCCCTTTTCTGTGGTCTGACACTGCTCCTTCTGATAGCAATGAGAACCGCTCTTATATTTTAAATATATTTCTTTCTCTCACTTTTCACATGAATTTCTTTTTTTAGGAAAGAAATACAGCTTTCTCTAAGCCTGACCTTTGGATTAAAATGAAAAGTTTTGGAGAAGTACTTTCAGTTACAGTATTAGACTGCATACTGAATACCTGAACTATCTTAAATGTATTTGGGCTGGGCATTTATACTATACTTATCAGGTAATTTAATTCTGTGTTTAAATTATATCAGTTGTACTATGACCAACATGCTAAAAGATTGCATTCAGACAGCCAGCTGGTTATGCCTTAGCTGTTATTTTCATTCTGCTGATAAAAACAAAATGTAGTTATATGACTTACGCAAAAAATCTCAATATCATAATAGAATCATAGAATCACAGACTCATTTGAGCTGGACGAGACCTTAGAGATCAAATAATTCCAATCTTGTGCCATAGGCAGGGGCACCTTCCACTAGACCAGATTACTCAAAGCCCCATGCAGCCTGGCCTTGAACTCTTCCAGGGTTGGATGGAGCATCCACCATTTCTCTGGGCAACTTGTTCCAGTGCCTCAGCACCCTAAGAGTAAAGAATTTCTTCATAATATCCCACCTAAACATAGCCCCTTCCAGTTTACAGCCATTCCTTCTTGTCCCATTACTATACCCTCCTGTAAAAAACCCTCTCCTGCTTTCTTGTAGGCCCTTTTACTACTGGAAGGTGCTATAAGGATTCCCTGGAGCCTCCTCTTCTCCAGGATGGATTTTTAGATTTAATTGAACAGACATTTTTAAAAGTTTTTTTTGGGGTTTTTTTCTGTTGCATTGTTATTCAATTTTTCCATACCTGTCAGATGAAGTTTCTTGTTCCATTGGTCTGATACGTGTTAATGAGTTTACAGTTGTAGAGATTTCAGCTTCTTTTTATAACAACATTTACTTTTAAGTGTGGTGGGTTTTTTAGGATTAATTTTTCATATATTCTCCAGTATCTGCCCTCTGAATTGAACTTGTTATTACAAATATGGTAACTTAGAATGCATTTAAGCACGTTTGTTAACCTAATAGTTTTTCATGTCATAATTTTCATGCCATACTGGTAAAAACAGCTGACAGAGAAAACATTTACAAACTAATTAATCATTTACTTCCAATTCCTGTGATTTTTTCTGGTTTTAATAGATGTAGATATTTTTTTTTCAAAATGAACCAGCTGCAGAGGAAAGCAAGAAACTCAAGAAACAGTTGTGCTTTCTGATTTGGTTTGCCTGTGCTTGGTTTTGGTGTATGTGTATTACAATTAGTTTCTTCTAATTCGCATCTGCTTGTGACACAACTCTGTTGTGTCACAATAAAAACATTGTAGCTGTGGTGTAATGCAGTTCTAATAAAATTATGTATGGCTGTTTACAAAGACTATAAAATACAAACATTTTCTCCCTGTGCAAAAAAAAAAAAATTCCTTATAAGCTGAAAAATAAAGTCTGTTCTTAAAGATACCAAAATATTTCAAAAGATTAGATGTCTTCCTAGGACAAGTTTACTCTAAAAAAGAGTGCAGAAGGCAAATTTTTTTTTGCCCACAATCATGTGAGGATGATTTAACCTCATTTCAGAGGGAGGATCCCAGATATAGATGCAGTAATTTCATGATAACCTTCTGAGTTCTAGAATCACACAGATCAGATGCTGCTTCAATAATTTTAATAAACATCTTAGTAGACATATATTTATAAAGAAATAGCATCAAAACTTATCATAAAAAATAATTGGTACAGAATTCTGAAAATGTTTGGCACATGTTAATTTTATGATTTATGCACTTAAGCAGATTGAAAGGTTTACAGAAGCCAGAAATTCTCTGATCACTGTATATATATGTGTGTGTGTGTGTATATATATATATATATATATATATATGTATGCATGTATAAATAAAATCACTTCTTTCCTTTATACTGTAGGGTTTTTTATATTTAATCTGTTATCCCAAAACTGATTTCAAGAATTTGTGTTTCAGTAAAGCACAACTTCCAGAAAGGAAGTCAGTCTTTATTTGAAAGTCCTGGAAAACAGAAGTTAAAACAGCTTGTTTAACTTGTTCTGGCATTGTATAGAGTGGTAAGGTCTGAATCCTTCATGACACGAGTATTACCCTTGAATACTCATACACAAGAGATCTCTGATATCTCACTGTGAAGAATCACTTTTCTAACAGCAAAGCTGTAAATCCCACAGGGAGTTGTAAAATCAGTCTGTCATTCGTTCTGAACATGAATACTTTATTCAGTGGAGAGATTGGTCATTTCCTGCCTTCTTGAAAATAGATGTTTAAATCAACCAAAGATTTTTTTAAAACTTAACTTTCTTTCCAAGATGCACAAGTGAGGTAGCCATGTAATGGCAGTTGTAAGATTACAGAAGGTACATGACACCAGCAACCACAGCAGAGTGTGAAAAGTTAAGCCACCCATCAACTTTTAATGCATAAATCTCTGTGGAAATCAAGAGGGGTATTCCAATTTGACTGTGCATTTCTTACTCTGTGTTTCTGACCTTATTCATCTTCTATTTCACAGCATGTTTTATCACACAGACATGTTTTATAAGCCTAGAAGAAGAAGGGACGAATAAAGCAGATGTATTTTCTTACAACAGAGAGAGACAAATATCCCATCTGTTTCATAGAAGGCTAAGTAGAATTTTTTTTTTTCTGAAAACTGCCTACTAGGCAAATGTCTGCTTCACTTTTATTTTCACCCTTGACTACATATCCACTTCAAATTCAGAATGCTTTTCTTTCAACTTATTTTCCCTTAAGGTGTTCAAAGTTGTGAATATGTAATCAATGCCAATAATTATGCAGAACATTCTTTTCTTGGAATTTTTGTGAAGAAGCAACAAAACTGTGTTTCCAAAAGTGCAAGTATTGTATGCATACAATGCCATTAACTTTATTTTAGTCACTCATTTCTTCCCAAACCTGTCACATTTCCAGTAAACAAAAAGTGCCTAAGTGCTGATGAGTTGTTTTCTTTTACTGAGAAGGAAAACAAAACAAAAAAACCCCAGAGCTACTATATACATTCCCAACACAGAAGAAGTTCCTGAATTGGGTCGAATATTTCAAACATAATAAAGTGGTTGAATGCTTACTATTTACAGTTGCAAAGGACAACTGCAGAACCTCTGGAAATTGCTTCTACTTCAGAAAAGTAACCTTAGAGAAATTTGGAAAAAGGATTTTGAAGTAGCAGTTCATGTAAGATACCAGGCACGGGGAGGACTTACTTCCTCCAGATTATTCTGCACCTGACTCCATGGCATCAAAAACCCTTTTATTTTTTTTCATTCTCAGATATTTGGAAAAGTTTTTTCAGTGTTTTGGTTTGGTTTTGTTTTTTGTTTTGTTTTAGGGTTTTGGGGGGTTTTTTTGTTTGTTTGTTTGTTTTTTTTTTCTGGTTTGGTTTGGTTTGGTTTGGTTTTGGTTTGGTTTTGGTTTGGTTTGTTTGTGTGGGGTTTTTTGGTTTTGGGTTTTTTTCGTGGGTTTTTTGGTTTTTGTTTTTTGTTTTTTACTACAATAGAACAATATCTCAGACATCTGGATTGCTGAAAACTTGTAAAGTGCTTTTTCCAGTCTCTGGAGCATCCTATCTGAAGTTTATCTTTCTGGGCTTTACTTCTGCCACAAAGTTTTTCAGGGAAAGATGTGTGTTTATAAATTGTCTCATTCTGTCTGTTTAAAAATAAGTACAAAAATAATTTCTTTAAATAAATAAAAAAACCTCTAATTTCTCTTTAAAAGTAGAGTTACAGAGACAATGGCTAAGCTCAGAACCCCTTGACCAAATAATGAAAAAAAGTTTTAATAATCAAAATGGATTGGAAAAACAAAATGACCACACTTCTCCAATGAATATATTCTGGGTACAAACTATGAAACAAGCTTTCCTTTATGGACATTAGTCTTGGCCATATTTGCTTTAAATTTTATCTACAAAAATTACTGCCCATTTTTTCTTACAGAGAAATGATGCTCTTCTATAAGCATATTAAAGCTCTTTTACTTAGCCAGCCTTGTTTAAGTAACTAATATTATCTTTTTTAATTTCCTGTCAAACTTTCTTAAAAGCCTTCTTTTCTCTAGTTTATAACATACTCCACAAAAAACCTTACCTATTTATTTATGAGTTTACTGATCCTCTCATTTTGCAGAACAGATTTTTTTTTTTTTTTTTTTTTTTTTTTCCTGGTGGCATTTTAATCTTTTCATGCCAGTTAAATTTTTCTTTTTTTTTTTACAGCATATCACCATAGTCCTCTATCTGTGGACTTTTCTGAAATGCCAATCCATCACTTTGGGGAGAGCATGACAACTTCTTCCAACATCACAAGTTAAGTATCATTAGGAAAAGTCATCAAATTACCTCTATATTTTAAATGAGCAAGCTCAATGTCTAAAATTTTGCACTAACTTTCCTGTCAGGTGACATTGTTTTTCATTTTAAACTATGCTGCAAGCCATCTGAGGCTAATTAAAGCCTTTTATTTGACTTTAACCTGTCTAGGATTTGAAAGAGAAAAGTAAGGTACATAACAGTTAAGTTAAAGTTTCTCAAGATACTGTGCAAATGAAAAAATGCATGAGAGAAAAATAAGGGAAGAAAATTGATCCCTTATGGTAGTGAGCAAACCACTGACATTTGCATGCTTCCTCGTGCACTCTTTAATATTGCCATGACAGTTTCAGTATTCAGTTTCATAAGGTTTTTGCTTTCATATAAGAATTCCAATGCCTTTATAAAAGAGTGTACTGGCCATTCTGTACTGAGAAGTAGCTCATCCATATAATTGGAAACTTCAAGCAGTTTTATTAAAGAAAGTGCTCTTACTGAAGAAGACCAATGCACTAGAGTTAAATTCAACTCCTAAGACTTAGGAAGTAAATTTTTAGGATCTTTGCTCTCTGTTGTCCCTTCAACTGTAACTACATAGAACTTCTTATGCATACATAAAAGATGATCATGCTGAGACAAACTGAAGATTTATTCAGCAACTTGTCCATGAAGTGAACAACAAAAATTCTTAGGGAAAGACTATTCAAAATTGGCAAATATGGATTCTCACTTGCTGGGAGCTAGAGGTTTTAGAATTGTATTTAATATCCTTTTCCCCCTCAGTTCTGCCTTCTAAAACATTAGGTAAAAATTAAGATTAATTTTCCTTTTATAAACTCCTTGCATGATAAAACAATGATGTCCTGATGCATTCAACCAATCAATTTTAATACCAGTGTGCAGATGTTAGCATTTGGAAATATTCATGCACGTGTTTTTATGTGGAAACTTGGGCCAACTCCCAACTGGAAACCAGGACCTTGAAGTGTATTTCTAAGTGACTGCACTTTTATAAACTCAGGTATACATGAAAAAGAGATTTATTAGCAGTCTCATTATGTCCCTGTCATATAGAAACTGACTGAAATGGTGATGATGCCTAGGGAAGTGACAGAAATACCCATGGCTATTTTTTTACTAAATATATGGATGTTACTCCAGTTATGTTAGTGAGAATTATGTGTGCATATTGAGAAGGGAATAAATCAGCCTGCAAAGTACTGAAAGTGTGCAGGTGTTCCCACTTTTATTTTTTTTCCCTCATTAAACTACTCATTTGTAATTTCCTCATGTATTCATATCCCCTAGAACTCTCAGATGAACATTTTTTCCACACGAAATCCTCGCAAACATTTATAAAAACTTGATTCTCTGGTAAATTGTCAGCATCCCTTCAGCAAAAGGAGAACAAAGAAAAAAAGAAAATGTCAAGACAACAATGTGGAACAATTTAAAGAACAAATTATAGATCTTAGTAATTTCAGTGTTACAATCTGCAACACTTAATAGCAAATATCCTCTGTGTATATAGACTACCTAATTTCTTTACTCTGACAAAATAAGATTTAGAAACTGAAATGTGACTCATCTGTTATTCATTTATTTAGAATATTTGATACTGCGCGGTCTTCACTTAACCCCTAAAATTAAGTCTCCACTTTTCAGATTTTTTCTGCATGACATTTTTAGAGACTTGAACCTTCCAACCCCGCTGTGCAATGAAAACACATTCATGCAATCTCATATCCTGTCATCTAGAGGAAATTTGGAAGAGGGTCTTTCTAGTTTATTTCAGAAAGACTGTGTCTTTCATAAATATAATCTTTTCCTGTTCATATCAAAGCAAAATTCTGAAAATATAATTTTGTTAATCCAGAGATTTACAAACACTGTTGTCTTGCTTGAGGGGGAACATGACTTGCTTCAATCTGGTTTGCAGAATAAATCTCTGCCCCTTGGTAACAGGTGCTAAGTATTGTGTCAAATGACTCTGCACAGGGAGCTGCTTCTGAGCTATGGTTACCTGCAAAGTCTGCTCCTATGCAGTGGTTGCATGAGTGCAGCTGGCTCCCTGGTCTGGAGCACGTGCAACGCCTCACACAGGAATCTAACGGTGTCCATGTGAGCAGACTGTAGAGCAAGAATGAAGGAGATTGCTTGAACTAGGTGAGAGGATGCAGTTATGAGCCAGTATGGTATACCCAGAAATATGCTCAACCACAAGAAGGGAGAATGAGACATGCCAAGAAATGCCTGGTCTGCTCAGAACACACTTTCTGGGACTGTTCTATCAGGTACTATTGGTCTCACATGCAACTTTCTGTGCCAGTGGTACCAGTCTATCTGAAATGAGGTAACAATAATTCTAGCCTGCCAAATGCTGATATTGGCTTTTTTATCACTATCTCAGACAGCAGATGTGCAGAAGCTTCTTGTCGTAATTTAAAAAAATACCTTCAAAGCCTCTCATCTTCCATTCAGTATTAGATAATCATTTGATTTTCATTTCACAGGCCTCTAACCTTCCAAATGTTGCATGTTGACTGAATTTTCAGACAAGTGTGCTGATAGTCGGTCCATAACAGTGCAAGCATATTTTTCACTTCGCACTTTTGCCCATATTGGAGTTAACAGGAGAAATGTCACATCATAAGTCTTAGGCATATGGCAGAACTCCCATCTCTTTCTGTTCAAATCAAGTTTGAAAGTACAGCATAAAAAGATATTGTTTCTTACAAGCAAAAATTTTAATTCATTTGCATTCAAAGTGAGGCAGTTGATAACTTTATATGTTTAATTGTTAATTTAGCAATACTTTAGTGGGACGTATGTTTTTAAACATATTTTTGAGGGGTATAATATTAATATTCACTTGAAAATTTTATTTATTATTCTAGAAATTTGCTTATATTAGCTTATGACATTTATATTTAAAAAGAGGTAAAATCTGATATGACAATAAGATTGGATATAGAATATATATTTTAAAACAGAATAATACTGGGCTTAACCATTCAAAGCATATACTGCATTAAAATAATAAATATGTCAACTACTTCCACATGCAGGAAAAGTATTCTGTTTTATTACTATACTGTTTGCTTAAAATTGTGTGTCCTCTGCAAACTGTTAAATAGATAAGTGGCAAAAATCCTTTATCAAGAAACGTAATGTTACCATAGCACTGAATCTTAGAGCACTAGATTTATAACTTAAGGAATGGAGAACAATTTGCATTGTTTTTAATATAAAGCACAGCTGATTTTAGTGTCACCAACTAGTTCTTAGATAATTCTTACACACGATAATTTTAATTTACATTAGTATTTATTATGTTCCATAATTTAAAATTTTGTCGAGTTTGTAATAAAATTTACCTTCCTAATCTATTTTGGCAAAAAGTAAAGACAAGAGTAGTTGAAAAAAAGTACAGGAACCCCCTTTAACCTAGGCTGGTAATTTTTTGTTAAAGCCAACAATTACTTCACAGCATTTTGTTGTATTACTTTGACTGATAGGATGGTGAAATTAGAATATACTGAAGCATTTAAGGGGAAAATTTCAGCCAATTGTCTAGAAAAGCAAAGTAGACCAATGCTAGAATAAAGTAATAATTTTATTATTTCAGCCTCTGTCCTTATTTCAGTAACAATTATATCCTTCCTCCATATTCCGTGTTTGTACAACCAAAAGATGGCAGTGCTTCATCAACAATTCCCACAAAGTTTAGGCTTATCCTTAGATCATAGTTTACAGTACAGAAAAGCTCTAAAAAAATGCAGTTTTACAAAATATCTCGTCTCCCACTCTAAGCAAATTTCAAACGGAATAAAAAAGGGTTCCAATTTGTTTTTAAGGTGTTTTGGTTCTCTAATGATGAAGCTTACTTGATTAATACTTTTTGTTTCACCAAACAAAATTTTGTAGACTACTTAGTAGATAGAAATAACTTATGTCAATTTCTCCTGTTCTAAGGACCTAAAAATTTAGGTAATTCTGTATCTGGCAGTGACTTCAGAGGTTTATAATCTTTTTTCAAACTCCTAATGTTAAAACTGACCAAATCACTAATCATTTTAAATAGAGACCAAAGACAGTAGTTTAAAATTTTGTTTGAATCCAGCAATGTAATTTTAGGAGATTTTTCTCTCTGTTTAAAACACAGGAGCTTTTTTTTTTTCTTTTTCATTAAAAACCATGTCTCATATTCATGTTTCTGCCTATACTTTTTCCATATTTATTTTCCTTGGAACATTTTTATTATTTCAAACATTTTTCACAAAAGCTTGGTATCATAAATATTTTGGCAGAGTCTATGTTAGTGTTTCTCAGCATGTCTGTGTCATAAGCATGAAACAGATGTATACTGTTTACCATGACCTTAGATTTGCTTTATTTTTATGATGCTTCTCAGAGATACATTCTATTTCATGTAAAACATCTTCCTGTAAATAAGAAAATAATGACATACTAACTGATATACTTACAAATTAATGAAGACTCATGTTAGAATTTATGAAATTGTTCTCTTTTAATTTATTTATCTCTTTTAATTCGTTATATCTACCTTTGTTCAAAGATGTTTCCTGATCTGACAGTTTGGTGAAAAGGTTAATTAAGCCCTGTATGCCTCAGTTATTCTTTCTTTAAATGAGGATACAGATTCTAATGTTTCATAAATAAATTTTGAATTATACTGATAAGATGTATATAAATATAAACACACACATGCATAAAGATATGAAAATCATAATATCATAGAATTTTGGCTGGGTTGGAAAAGACCTGTCATTTAGTTCCAATCCCTCTGCGATGGGCAGACACCTCTCATTAGAAGGAGCTACATACTATGAATAGTGTTTTATATATTTCAACATCAGAAATATATTTGTTGTGCTCTAGAGTTTAAATTTCAGAAATGGAGTAATCTAGCCTGATATTTGTCAACTGTTAATATCCTCAGGAAAGACATTTATAAGCACAGAATTAGTAGACTTATTATTTAAAGAGGAAGGTGTTTGGTTTTCTGAAACTGATAGTCCAGAAATGCTCAATAAAATGATCAGCAGAACATTATGTACCTATTCCTTACTATAAATTCAATTTGTTGAATAGAAACACATCTCACTTTTTTTGCTAATGTGGCTTTTTCACAAGGGGATGTATGTGTTTTGAGATATAATGCGGTCCACAAAAAGTACTAAAATAGTCCTTTTGAATAAAAATTTGTTTTCTGCCAGCTCACCTGCTAGTTTCTGGCAACTCACTTGGTTGGCTATCACAGACAAGCAGCTTTTGGTTATGTAGATTGCATATCAGCACTTATATTTGCTCATCAGTCCATATTCACAGAAGTGTCTCTTTTGCATGATGCAGATCCCTGGGCTTTTTGCCTCTTGTGCTTTTTACAGGTGTATGCACACATAATTTCAATTTAAGCAAAACTTTATCTATTCAGAACAAAGTAGCTTGTTCCCGAATAGAGTTTGTCACTAGAAATTCTTCAGTTTTCATATGAAAAGTTTTTTTTCCATCAGATGGTAATAACCTGGTAAAAAAAAAAAAAAAAATTCTATTAACCATCATCTGAGGGGAAAAGCAATTAAAAAAAAAAGAGTAAGGATAGACTTGAAACCATGAGAAAATGAAGGAGCAAACATGTTTGTTTCTTTGACACCGAGTACTTAAAATATTGAAGACTAATTTGTTACCTCCGCTGAGGTGTAGCGACCTGGTTCAGGAACGACACGGCAGCCACACCCAGGCTGCTCGGACCACCAGCTCACAGACACCAATGTGGTGGACAGCTAATGGCGTTTATTAACTGGTTACATGGGGTTATAAAACCTCTGTTTGCTACATCACTTCCGTCTGCTTACATTACAAGTTAGGTATTGCTTACCTTATCAAGGACACTAACCAACTAAGAGTTGAGGGAGGGGTTCTGTCTGCCCGTACAACGCGATATCTTCTGACCGCCTGTCCCTAATCTCCCACACTAATTGAAAGGTTATTTTTTTAGCCTGGTAAAATTTCAGTCTATGCTCTCCTTCACCATATATATGCTGTAGATAAGACACAAACCAAACCGCTCAAGTTTACTTTAGTGACAAAGTCTCTTTTAACAATGCTTTCTACCTAAAAGAGTCTTCTAATTTTAGATGCAATTTGGAATCTAACAATATAGAAATTAAATTCTTCATGTTTAAAAGATGTAATTTTGCAGTTTCTGATGGCAACAGATTCCTCCTACACTAATTATTTTACCTCTTAACCTGACTATGATCTATGACATTTTTCCCTGAGCAGGTTCTTTTTTAAGATAATGATATTCAGTAACTCTCAAGCCTTCTTGTCCTGAATTAGATAAATGCCAAAAAAGTCTAGATATCTGTGAGCCCACATTTTGCAATCAAAATTAACTTTCTTCCTAATTGTAACAAAGAGTGTCCTTTGGCTGTTTTGGATGTCACTTGAATAATGTCAATATTTAGACATAACTGGAACACAAATTTAGCCTACATAATAAAACATTACAAAGCATATCAAGAAGACTTACATTGAGATAAAAATTACTATTTACAAGCTAAGGACTAGGTTGTGTTAAACATAGCACAACAAGCACATAATGATGTACCATATGGTAAAGGTTTGCAATTTTATATTTATACAGACATGCAAGGATGGCTTCAGAAAAAAATTATCCATATCTCATCTCCTTGTTATTTTTTGTGTATATAGAACAGCTCTTGTTCAAATTCCCACCGTCTCACACCTCAGCCCGTCATACTGTACTTTTGTTTTGGTAAATGTAAACTCTTGGGATATTTTCATGTAAAATATCTTTTATTCTTGGTCTCTGCATTCACCATGTCCTCTTTTCCCATGATTTTTGTTCTGTTAGACCAAACACAACCTGATTACCTTGTATTGCCCAGCTTCATGACTTAGCCTGTTATGCCTTTTGACTCAGTGCTACATTCAATACGCCCCTTGTGATAATCTCTATTGCAGAGGCTGAACTTTCTGTCAAGAATCTCCATGCTTTGGCTCATACATGACAATGGTAAACCAATACATAGTAAATAAAAATTGCACAAGAGGAAGTTAATAATAGTAATGACATTATTTATGTCCTTTCACTTGTTGTGAGAGATACGGTTTAAAAGTTATATGCAATAACCCATCATCAGTGCACAGGAGGTTTTGCTGTAATTCATGGAACTAGGGTGAATAATTTTGCATAGGATATAAAAATGTTTTATTTACCTAAAGAATAATTTTCAGAGTTATTAGAATGCTATGTGTAGTGGAAAGGTCTAGTCTATGTAAATGCAAACAACTAGTCTACATACCAGGACGCAGAGCTCAGAAGTATCCAGGCTAATACTGTGCAAAACCAATTTGACATGGTACAGTTTGCGAGCCTGGGACCTGTATGACTTTGCATAAACGATTTCTGGACTTCAGTTGATTGTAGAGAAAATATAGCTGTTTTGACACAATGTCAAAACAGGTTGCTAAATCCCCTGGTTTCAACCTAGGTTCATTGGTTTTAGCCATCTACGTCATGACAAGAGTATTTCTCCAAACTCCTGTGAATGGGTAATAAACCATTGATTCTATATTGACCCTCTGGTTTTAGCGCATTGTAGTAGCGTAATTTTTTCACCCTTTCAATTTTTGTTTCTTACTTAAGATTTTAAGAGTGACTGATCATTTTTGTACTTTTTTCCTTGTTCAGGGAAATAGATTTAATATTGGCTGCAAGCTTCGTAAGTACATGAAGATGTAAGTCAATATTACTAAGAATTATTGAATTGCTGTGGAAACATACCTCATCAGAACACTGTAAATAAAGGAGAGCTAAGCAGGATTAATCTAGCTTAAAGACATCATCTAACCATGTCTTTTTTATGTTCGCATCTTGGTAATGTGACAGAGGAAAATCTAAATCAGCTGACTTAGAATAACCACAAGTATATTGTACCAAACTGCAGCATCTCTCCACCGCATCACTTACTGCCGTCCATCAAGATGCAATGTTATCACTATGATATTTAGTTGCATTTGTTATTTAGTCTTACTTTTTAATCTCTTCCTTTTCTTTTTTCCTCTTCTGAACAAATCAGCATTGTTACTCCAGCTATGAGAATAATCCTGCCTAATGTATAATGCTATGATTATAGTCCGTGCTCTCAACTATCAATCACTTTATCAAGAGCATTATAAGCATTAAATAGAGACATTTAATGTATTTTTTGGAGTCTTTCAACTGTCCTGTTGTATCTGTTCTTGAGAAGATGAGAAATTCTTGTCTGGAAACCAGAATAGAAATATTTTGAAATGTCTCATTTTTAAAAATTTAAAATTAAAGAAGATAAAATATGAATAACTATACTACTAAGCTTAGAAGCAAATTTTAATTGAGGATCCTTTTCAATGTATCTTCAGTGTTAATTAATTGAATAGTTTGAATTTCATATTGCTACAGAATTTTCTCATTCTTAGACTGGTCCTTTCTAGTACAGAAAGAAAAAAAAAAAAAAAAAAACCACAACAAAAAAAACCAGTATCAAATGTTGATATGCTTGGCATATGGTTTGAGATTTTTTTCAAGTTGTTTTCATTCACCTGTATCAGTTGACTGAGCTGAATTAAAGTGACTTTACTAAAGGATTAGCTGTATAATCTCTATGAAAAGTTACTCTTTCTTACTTACACACTGGAATTTAAATATTTCTTTCCATTTAATTGTACTTGAGCTTTCAGACAGGTATTATTGCTGAAATACGTTAAAACCGTGACCCAGTTACTAAGGCATATTCTGGAAGTAGGAAGAAATAAATTGATTCTCTTCATTGGCCCTTACATTAAGAAAAAGCCACACTAAGGAAAGCCCAGGTACTGGTAACATTTTTAGAAAGAGTATCTCTTGTCCAATTACACATACTATTTCAAGAGGAGGCCTTTAGTTTTCAAGCAATCTAAAGCTCTTTTTTATGACATAATTTTTAGGCTGATCTGTCAGCCTAAAAATCACAGGTCAGATTCTTTCCTAAAGTTAGTGTTTTAAATCAATAGAGTTATACTGGTAAACACATAATATTTATATATGATTGAGTCAAAGATTCACAGAATATTCTGAGTTGGGAGGGACCCACAAGGATCATTGACTCCACCTCTTAAGTGAGTGGTCTGTACAGGGATTGAACCCATGACCTGAGCTTTAGCACCATGGTCTAATCAACTGACCTAATCTCAAATCTTTAAATTATTTTAGTACCGTTAAATACATTATTAAATAAATCAAGTAAGTGTTCTCTTGACAATGAGGCTTTAAAATATTGTAACTATGAGCAATATCAGAAACCAATTAAGTTATGTATTCATTAGTGTTATCGTTATGCACAGTCAAATGCCTCTTTCATGCACCTTTACTTACTGGCGCAGTCTATTATAAACCCTCATTTTAGAACTTCTCCAATCCACAGCATATGCATCATCACTATTGCAGCATTAATGATGCAGATCCCAAGATGGAATTTTCACAGATTTGGGGAATTTTTGGCTGACTACTTTCTGTTCTATTAAGGACATACACTTAAAAAACCAAAATCAAATAATAATGATAGTATTCTATGCATGAATTAAAGATAAAAATAAATTTGATAAAAATTAGATAACCATATGAAGATTTGCTATTCTAAGCATTTAGGGTCAGATTGGGTTGTTTTTTGGGCTTTTTTGTTATGATGAGGGTTTCTTTTAAAAACTATTAACTCCACTAAATATATACTTCTTATTAGGTTTTTGAAATCAAGTTATAAATATACATTCATAGAGCATGGGAAAAAGTAGCTCCATGAGTCAGCTCTTAAATTTCTATAAATCATTTTACTCCCATTTACTTAACTCAAGATCTGATTTTAAAAATACAACATGGAAATATGGCTCATCCTAGGCATGACCAGAAAAAACAAATTATTTTTTCAGAAAAATTTGTGCTCTTTTCAGTTTGTCAGATGGCTGTACTGAAGAGAAATGGTGTAAGACACAGTGACATCTGAGAAATTCTAAGTAGCCAGGGATTTACTAATCCTCTTTTAAGCATACTGAAAAATGTGGAAAAGGGAGATGAAAATGAAAAATAGCATTTTTATGTGCATCAAGCTGTCTCTCTAGATAGAAGTGTGAAGTGAGGATTGCTTAAATGGGATGGAAGAATGTAATGAAAAGCAGGATGAAATCTATCCACCATGTGACCAAGGCAAAACACATTATAGAACTAAAATAGAAAGGCTTAAACAGCAAATATTTCCCAAAACCTTAAAAGAATTTGCCAAAAATCTTGATTGGTCAAAAAAGAACCACTGAGGCTTATTTATTTATTTATTTATTTATTTATTTATTTATTTATTTATTTATTTATTTATTTAAAATACATCATCTATATTACCTGTCTCCAGATGCTCAATGTTTTTAAGGAAAAGACTAGTGGGTCTTTTCTAAACTCACTGATTCCTTTCTGTTTCTCCTCATCAATATTTTAACATATTTTTTGTTCTATTTTCCCCTGGAATTTCCCAGTTCAGTTTGTAATTTTATCCTTCTGGATGAGTGGATCCTAAAAAAAAAAAAAAAAAAAATTAGAAAAATCCCTTATCCAATTCAGAAGTTAAAAAAGCAGAACTAAGCTTTGCTGGGAGTTAGTTTAGCAAGATCTAAATTGTAGTGCAACAGGATGGCTCCCTGGGTCCCTGGGGCTATGAGCATGGCAATCGATTACCCCAGGTTGGCAGCCAAGGCTGGTCCCACACCCCAGCAGGAAGTAACATACACTTACCTAAATATACATTTGCATGAGGAAAAAAAAAAAAATCAAACACATTGAAAGTTATTTTTTCAATTTCTTTATAAAGATGACAACTCAGAACATAAAAACCATTTGTATACAATGAGATATTGTCAGGTTTAGTAAAAATATTCTCAAAACTTTGTTGAAACAGTTGTTACCTTTACTTCAGGGAGCTAAAATACCTGTATTTTGGGTAGATGGATTAAGGGAAATCTCAAAACAATATCTGTTGGATTTCTGGTTTTGTGCTGTTAGCAAAAAAACAGTAAATTAACTTTTACTGAAATAAGGAATAGCAACCACTTCTGGTTGAGTGGCATGACTGGATGAAAGAATCTTCTATCAAAAGTGCACAGCTCTTCTATCTCAAATTGTATGTTATCTTGATGTAGCTTTTAACTGGATCAATTATCTGGGAAAAATATATTTACAGATTAAATAAAAGGGGTTGCATACAAATATACTAAATATTTTTGTCCATTTTGCAAATGTTTTACAAAACTTTTGTTGAAAACAAGGAAGATAGCAAAAGATTTAAGAATATCTTGCAGATTATTTAACACTTTACCACTAAAAATCAAAATTCAGCACCCTTATCTTTACTCGCTATATGGGTAGGACAGCTTTAGCTGCATGGACTCATGAGAAACACATCACAAAAACTGGTGAAGAAATGGTCACTGGGCATTTGTGACATTGGAAACGGTGCAATGCAGATGTTAGCAGGTTACTTCAGCCACTCATCATAAGGGCCCTAAACTATTAGTAAATTGAACATCAGTAATTTTCATTCTACAGTGCAAAAACATCAATTAAACATATAAAATTTTCTGATATCACAGAAAGTCATAATTATCACCATAATTTTTTTTATTCTTGTTAATTTCTCATGCAACATAAAAAACCAAAATTTCTCTCACGGAAATATTTTATAGTCAATTTTGTATTAACCTATTGTACATAGCATGGCCATCACTGACTTCTTAGACATAAATCACCAGGTATCAGACTGTCATGCTGTTTCAATTGTTTTTAAAAAGATATCTTGTAGTAGGAAGTTTTAACTTTCATAGTCACAATGTCTTAATAATAATAATTTCAAGTGCCTTGTATAAAATCTTTGAAGGCTGAAAAATAACATCTAAATATAGTGTTCCGTCTATTGGTCTCTTTTGTTCGGCAAAGTGTTCTGTTTTTAAGATGCTAGTCAGTTACAAAAATACTACATTTCTTCTTTATGAAACAATCCAGGCAAAGAATTTTCCTAGTCAGAGGAGCCTGAAATCTAAGAAATTATTTACAAGAGAATTATCCACTGAACTTGATGAGGTATTCAAAGCAGGAGTGGGTGGTGGGGTGGTGATGGAAAGGATGCTGCTCTACTCTATAATTTAATGATTTGAAACCAGAGCATAAAGATAATTTTTACTTATTTTTCTCTTTTGAATATTTACTTTTACTTACAAATCCAAGCTGAACCCAAAATTCTAAAAATATTTAATCAGATTTTTAAATGTGAAAATCTAATGCATGTTCTGACTATAAATGTTATTTTTATTAAAGTTCTCAACCCTGACTTGAACACAGGAGTCTGGAGAAGACAACTATTTTAATATAAACCTACTAGTGGCAAAGTAGTGTTTGATAGAGATGTCATAGCAGAAATCAATGAGATAATCTGGAGTACAGTACTTCATATTATGTTTCTTTAATTCACCATGATGCAGAAAAATTATTTCATTTCCATTTGAGGAAATTAAATTTTTCTGGAGTTCCTAAGTGGCAAAAGGCACTTAAATCTCAAAATGAGGATATTGTCTCAGCATAGTGTATCAATCAATACGGGTACACTAATATTAGCATTTCTATATCTCACAAATGGTTTTGCATTCTGCTCTAGAGGTGAAGTACCTAGAAGTTATGCATTTCAGCGCTTGATTTGCATGTTCCAAAGCCCTTTGGATAAAACACTGTCTACTTTGTAAAGCACACAGATCTATAGCTAAGAGCAGTAAAAAAATGTGCAGGAAAAAATGTAGTGTATTATTATTTCACATATGTCTGCTTCAAATATTCTATTTATGTGTACTTGTGCCAGCCTGTATCAGACATTCAAATGTTTAAATGGTGTAAACAAACAAATGTTCAAATTACTCAGACCTTTTCACAAATGATATGCAATAAGGTAAACAATAATCCCATGTCTTTAATATATTGATATATAAACGTTGATATACAGGCAGAGATATTTTTTTAATGATTGGTTTTCTAGTATTTTAGTAGGTGTATCATGAAAGTTGATTTTAAGGGTTTAAACAATACAGTTTTCTTACAGTACTTTCAGGGCTGTGGAGAAAAGAGGCGATAAGAGGAAAAATCTTGAAAAGATGATAAATATGTGGAGTCAACTTTCAGGGCAAAATTTTACTACCTGTACCTACATAAAATTTTTCAGTTTTACAGCTTTTAAAGCATGAGGTTTTTTATAGGAGGTTTTTTTGGGTAGTTGTGTTGGTGGTTTTGGGTTTTTTTGTTCGTTTGTTTTGTTTTGGGTTTTTTGTTTGTTTGTTTGTTTGCTTTGGATTTTTTTTTTTTTTTTTTTTCCCCCCAGCAAATAACATAGTAATAGTAACTAACAGGAATTATATTTTTTCTAGATGCATGTGTGTCTGTGTGATTGTAACACAAAATTATGATTTTTTTTCACTTTTTTTTTTTTTTTTTTTTTTTTTTTGACTCATTGAGTTATACTTCAGTTTTGAGTACCCATAAGCACATTGTCTAGAAGCTTATTGTATGATCAGGGTGTTTTTTATGATTCTTTTGTGGAGCTTATTATTATTTTTTACTGATATTAAAAAAATACTATAGAACTTAAAAATAATCAAAATACTTATTTCTCCTTTGTTCTGTAGTTTACCTGTTCTTGGATTTCTTTTTGCTACCTCGTTGAAAAACTTTAACACATCCTGCACCGTTAGTCTTATAAACTGTAATTCCATCCTGTCATCTCTGTCTCCAATGAGAAGGGATGATCTGGAAGTTGTCCTGGATGTCAGTCAAGTCTACAAATCTGTGATAGTGCTGCCAATATTGCAAACAAGGCAACTAGTTACTGCCACCAAAAGAAAAGATAAAGCAGCTAAAGGTGTCCTGTGACCTGGATTGCCCAGTTCATCTCAGACAAAAAAAAAAAACCCTGAGCATTCTTTGGTCAGTATCTTTCAGCATCAAAACAGTAAGACAAAAGTAATGACTGATCTTGTTTCAGATTTTCATGCTGCAGGTTTTTCTCATTTTCTGTTTTCACTTTTGCATTTCAAAGGTAGTAAACTGCTTCAGTTTCTAATACCTAGAAAGATATTATCCTAGATGTCCTCTGTGTAGTTTGTCACAAATATTACTTATTATTTACATGTACACCCAACCCTCAGCTCTGCACTGAATTGTTACTGCCACTCTGAGCAATTATTTTTAGATGCACCTGGCCTCTCCAACACGTTGAGATATAAAAAATGTGTATAGACAATGTTCAATTAAACCTATATTTTATGCTTTGTTACAGTTTTTATAGCACCCATATGCCTTAGGTACACCTGGATTCTTATATATTAATGAACTATTAGCCAAAAATCTGAAAACATCTGTCCATTAAACCAAAACAAGACCAAACAAGTTCAGCTATCCAAGAGGCAAGAGATAGTCAGAAGTAAATTTGGCCAACATGCAAGGTTTCTTTGCCTGATAGCGCTGCTGATTTCCATGATTATTATCTTTATGCCATAGTCTAAAACTAATTAGCCTAATGAGTCCTGAAGAAAAGGAGTATTGGTTCCATGGGGATATAACTTTTGTTAAAGATCAGTGAGGACCATAACCCAGGAGTTTATGGACCCAGAGTGTGAAGGACATTCGGTGTGAAGGACACCGAATGTTGACATCATAACAATGGTCTAAACAAAACTGAACATTAAATCAAAACTCAATTATAATGTGCCAAGTGAGATTCTTAATGTTTGACAATTCCTGTGTCTCTGTCTCCATTAAAAAGACTATAAGTGCCTTTGAAATGTCTTGGCTCAATACAGATGGCAGTAAGGATTTTTTTACTTTAACTTACAGGTATTTGTCAAAGAGGAAAATTGATCTCATTAAGGTTTAATGATACATTCTGCCAAAATAATTGCATGAAATCTCCAAATTTCATCCAAATAAAGTATATAATAACATCAATAATACTAGCAATGAATTGTATTCTTTTTATGTACAGAATCAGGGTGATTCTTCCTTCCCTTTAACCCATTTCCAAATTTAATGTTCATTGTAAATGAAAAAATCTTCACATATTTACTTCTATCATGAAAGTCTATTCAGAAATAATTTCAAAATCAAAGAGAAACCTATGTCAGCCATCTACAAGTTAATAACAAGTTTCCTTTAGATATTGATATTTTCATTTCCTGATATTGATATTTGTTATAGTGAATGTAAAATAGTCTTCCTTTTCTCTTCAGAGTAAATTTTTTTGTTTTTTCTTTTTAATAAAAGGCAGGCTAGATACTGAATAGGAACAGGTAAATAAACATTTTAAAATGGAAAAAAAGAATGACTTGGAGAAAAAAAGGCCAGTCAGTTTCACCTCAGTAGCCACAAAGATTATGGAACCAGATCCTCCTGGAAATTGTGCTGAGACATGGAAAATAAGGAAGTGATTACTGACAGTCAAAAGAACTTCAGTAAGGGCAAGTCATGCTTCACACATTGTGGCCTTCTACAATGCAGTTACACCATTGGTGGATAAGGGAAGCGCAACTGATGTTATCTACCTGGACTTCCATTTAACATTATTCTGCAAGACATCCTTGTCCTTAGACTGGAGTAACATAGATTTTATGGATGGATGATTTGGTAGATAAGGGATTGGCTGGATGATTGACTTGTGGTCAATGGAGATGAGTGATAAGTGGCATTCCTTAGGGGTTAGTGCTGGGGCTAGTGCAGCTCAACATCTTTCAACTAGCATCGGCGACATGGACTGTGGGGTTGAGTGCACCCTCAGCAAGTTTGCCAACACCAAGCTGTGCGGTGCAGCTGCCATGCTGAATGGAAAGGGTGACATCTAAAGGGACTTTGACAGGCTTGGGAGGTTCATTTGTGCAAACCTCATGATGTTCCACAATGCCAAGGGCAAGGTCCTGCAGTTGGGTCAGGGCAATGCCAAGCACAAATACAAGCTGAGCAGAGAATAGATCAAGAGCGGCCCTGAGAAAATAGACTTGGTAGTTGACATGGCACAGCAATGTGAACTTGTCCCTTTCAACAAAAATTATTCTATGATTCGATGATAATATAAGTGAAGAATAATTTTTTTCTAGCATGTTTCTAATGCCAATGGGAAAAAACATATATTAGAATTTGCTTTATTTAGTCTTACACATTATTTCTTCCTTCAGTCTTCATCTACTTTAAGAATATACTGATGAGGCACATTTTGGAATTTTTTGACACATTCTACCTATGCTATCTTACCAATCAGTTACTGGAGTGGACAAAAATTTTATTCTCTGAGATTGATGAGGGCAGGAGTAATTTGGTCACTGAAACTGTTCTTTTTTATTCATGCTTTTTCTCTCTCCTTATCTTAGTTATTATGAACAATTTTGACACTAGAGATAATGAATCCATTCCTGCTGCATTATTAATTTTGAATTAGATATTAAGCAACAGTTCTTCTGAAGGAAGAAGAGTATATAATTCATTCTAGTGGGTTGCATTAATTCTTATTATATATATATTTAAAAATAGATGGACTTTATCAGCTCCAGTATTGATATGATATGCTTACACATGTTCTCACGCATATGGCTCTGATGTTAGAGAAACCTTTAGGTAATATTCTTGCTCCAGCAGTTGCCATGAACTTTTCTGTCTCCTCGCTCTGGATTGCTGGCTTAGCAATTCAGTTTAATGATTTCTATTACCAACTTTTGGTGCCCCAAACATTTGACATAAGTTAGAGTCAATCTAGTAAAGAACAATAACCAAAGCTGGGTAAAAAAATAAACATTTTAAAATACACCTTCTCTTAACATCTGCTTTTGGTTATAGGGAGTGTGTTGGCTTGAAAGGAAAAACCAGCAAGAGACTCCAAGTCAGAAAAAACCAATTTAATAGCAGAGAGAAAAAAAAAAGGTAAAATAAAATAAAACACATGCAATAGTACAAAGGATCACTGACAGAGTCAGAATACAACCAGACACCGTGGTGGTAGCAGTCCAGATGAAGTGGTCTTGTTGAAGCAGTGTTCCCGCAGAAAGGTCTGGTAGCTCTTGTCCTCTGGGAATCCAGTGGGTAAGGCTGCCTGTGCTGTCCCAAATGCCAGATTATATCCAGGTGGGAATGCTTGGCTCCTCCCCCTAGGCAGAGCATCTCTCTATGGGCTGATACCATTCTACTAGTCTTGCAATGGGTCCTTGATGGCCCATTAAACAGAGATAGCTCCTGGAGGGAGTTATCTATGTGTCATGCAGCAGGGCACTGATGGGCCATTAACAGAAGATAGTCTGGAGGCAGGGGGGCAAGGGAAACACTGCCCAAGCTAGTTTCAACATCTCATGTAGATGGTGATAGAATGCTGTCCTGGGGTGACTGTGTATCCCTGAATCGTCTGTTGGGTGCAGGGGGGAGGACAAGCGCGGTTTGTTTTTCCCCAGGAAAACTCTGCTCATTGGAGTGACCTTGAAGAGGGGGAGTTGAAACACGGCAAGATGAAAGAAGCTCTGTTGTTTTTTTTTTTTTTGCCCCGGGCAGTTAGTTAGTTTAGTGCTAGTGTAGTTAGGCACTGTAGAATAGCTGAAGCTTTTTTGCCTTTTTTTTCCTTCCTTTTTTCCTCCTTTTTTTGCCCTCTCCTCGGAACTGTTCCAACCTCTCCGGACTAAGGACCTGGGGAAGCACTCGGGGCCTCCACGGGGGACCCACCCCACCAAGACCAGCTCTGCACATCTCCTTTTCTCCCAGTGCCAGCAGAGACAGAGAAGCAGAGCACAGTGACGATCTTCAAGAGGCGACTTTCTTTAAGTCTGTTATCCCTCCGTAAGCGGCACAAAGCTCTTGTCATCGGGTATTGTGCTGGGAGTGCTTTGCCTGTTTAATAAACAGGTTTTTTCCACTTCTCTCTGAGGAATTCTTTTCCCGAACCGGTTGGGGGAGGGGAGGGGGGCCCCTTGAGAGGATTTCTCCCAAAATCTGCCTGAAACCACCACAAATGCATACTTTGGGCACATCTTATATTGTTACCTAGGACAGGGAGCCACTAATTATTATGATAACTTTTCTAAGCCTTTCACTTTTTAAGGTGTTTATTAATTTATTTAACAACAACAAGATGTGACTGCAGTCTGCATAGAACACCTCAAAGCAAATTACTGCAAGTTTTATTAGAGAAATTTATAACTTTCTCATAGATATGACTGATAAATGGATCATCTCTTCAAAAAGAAATAACTTCAAAAGCCGAAAAGAACAGCAGATGAAAAAAAGGTCATTTCATTTTACTTCTCTCAGCAGAAAAACAACCTGTAGCATTTGCTTGAAGCAGGTTATTACAACAACCTTTGAAAGGGAACAAAAGTATAAATACATAGATTAGCTTCATTACTACCCCCCAAGCCCCTTCACTTCAATTTAAATATTTTAAGCAGTGTTTAAAATGTGCAAGAACAAAGTTTTTCACTTTGATAGGATGGCAGTATTCTCCTAGAATTCAAAATGTGACATCTAAGATCACCTGGGACTTGAGTTTTCCCCCTTAGAAACATGGTGACACAGAGACTAGCAGTAGTTTGTGGGGCCCACAGGGTTTACCGTTAGGATAATTAAGAGGAGACATGTGAAGCAAGTACTGACATCTTACTTGGTTATGTGGTACTCAGATGTGCAGAGGATTCTGACCCCTTCTATAAGTGCCATATAATTTTCATACATGCTCCCCTTACTTCCAACCTTTTCCTCATACTTCTCCCATTCAATAGGAAGTTGTCTTTCCCAGTGTATTTCTTCTGCAGCTCTTCAAAGAGACAGTTTTGTCACAAACAAGGTGTATCTCTGCTCTTTTGAAGACCCTCAGCTATATGTCTACTCCCTAAATTACTGATAGCGACAAAAAGAATTCCAACTCAAAATTCTTCATATCATTAAATTCAATGGGATTAAATGTGAATGTTTATGAGCTTACTACTTTGCAGCCTAAACAACTGCACTTCATTTTTTGTCGTGTTTTTCTTGAGTTGAGATTTTTTGGGGGAGAGGCTGATATTCCTGATTTGATTTGAATTTTTAGTGGGTTTTTTGTATGTTTGTTTCTGCCTTTTGTAGTTTAATTGTATTTTTTTTTTTCTTTTTCCCAGAAACAGTAAAATCATTGCTTCCAAAGGGTATTAATAACATGAGACTTCTGCAGGGCCAGAACTCCAGACTCAAGGAGGATGGGGGTTTCAGTGCCATGAAACTGAACCAATTTAGCCCACCATGCTTAATAGAAGATACCTGTAAAACTTAGCAGACTTCTTGCTTCCATATCAAAAATTGACATCTTTACACTTCAGTATCAGCTGTAAGTGATTTTCCTCTTTTTACTTCTTCTGACTTGGGGTCTTAAGAAGACACTAGTGAATGAATGATTAAATATTCTTAATTATTAATTCCTTGCAGAAATAGAAGTAGATACTGCCCTTTCTCTAGTGTAACCTGCTTACATTTTAGATCTCACAAGTTTTAGGATTATGTAGGGATATTATGGACCATTAAGCTGACTTAAACCAGCTCAGGTGTAACTTTATACAAAGGGTGGTAAACAGCATGATACCTTCATTTATGTCTGCTGCTAGAATTCATTCAGCTGAAGAAAACATTTTGAACATTTTGAAATGTATTCAAAAATAATATCATTTTCTCATATAATTCTGTAGTTAATACATGTTATGGGTTTGTTTCTTTTTCTTCTCAGAATAAACAGAATAAAGAGGGGAAAAAAAAAAATCCCCGAAGGAAGATTTAGGATTTTCAGTTTTCAATTTTTTATTACCAACCCTGAGCTTCTGTGCTGGCTTGAAAGGAAAACCAGCAAGAGACTCCAAGTCAGAAAAAACCAATTTAATAGCAGAGAGAAAAAAAAAGGTAAAATAAAATAAACCACATGCAATAGTACAAAGGATCACTGACAGAGTCAGAATACAACCAGACACCGTGGTGGTAGCAGTCCAGATGAAGTGGTCTTGTTGAAGCAGTGTTCCCGCAGAAAGGTCTGGTAGCTCTTGTCCTCTGGGAATCCAGTGGGTAAGGCTGCCTGTGCTGTCCCAAATGCCAGATTATATCCAGGTGGGAATGCTTGGCTCCTCCCCCTAGGCAGAGCATCTCTCTATGGGCTGATACCATTCTACTAGTCTTGCAATGGGTCCTTGATTGCCCATTAAACAGAGATAGCTCCTGGAGGGAGTTATCTATGTGTCATGCAGCAGGGCACTGATGGGCCATTAACAGAAGATAGTCTGGAGGGAGGGGGCAAGGGAAACACTGCCCAAGCTAGTTTCAACATCTCATGTAGATGGTGATAGAATACATACTTTGGGCACATCTTACATTGTAACCTAGGATAGCTTCTCTCTGATAATTTAAGTTAGATCAAGGTATATGAGACTGGGCTGGCATAATCTCATAAATCATCTCTCATTTATATTAATAAGCAGGGTTTTTTTCCTACATAATTAATGTTTTATAATCATATAAGTTTTACAGTTGATGGGTTAAAATGAGTAAACTCCTAGCAGCTATGGCACACTATTTTCAGCACAGAAACACAATAAAATTATAATTCAAGACTGACTGTAAGTAACTATTCCCTTAATAACTTTTAGAACAGGTAATGATTAACAAATTGCATGCTACTTCAAAAGAAGTTATAATTTTTTTTTTTTTTAACTGCCACCATGCAGTTCTGAAAAGCTGGTAATTCATGTTGGATTTATTTCATTAATATTCAAACAATTCTCTAGATCCATAAGCTAGTACACAGACCAAACCAATAAGCTAATCTATATATAATGCAGTCTGTCATAATCAGATGTATACTACGTAAACTCACACATTTTAGAAAATTTTTGTGGATGGTTATGCAATACAGCCACTGCTTAAAGAAAATCTACACAATAAGCTGGCAAAGTGTTGCAAGAATATCAGATGGCCCTTGGAATTTAGGTACATTTCTGTTTCTCTTGTTGCATGCAGAAATTCATCCTGGTCACTTCTGATTACTATAACAGAGTTTTTAATTTTCTGACTTTTGTCACTGCAGCCCTTCACTTGGTCCAGACAGTCTCTGTCTGGGAAACACTTTATTCCCTCTTTTGACAGCTGTCATTGGCTGATGTATCCAAGTTCTCACAGTGTGCAATTTTTAGTGTCTTTAGATAGGAAAACCTTGTTGGCATTTACAAAGTCACCCTGAGTTAAAGACAGCTTAGAATTTAGTAAAAACAAGTGTCCATTCAGAGCAGCCAACACAAATCACTCTGTTGTTTGTTTGTTTTAGTAAAAGTTACAGTTGAAGAAATAAAAGTAAAGATTCAAAATCCCAGTTCCTCGGTCCATAAGACCACTTTTGTATATTTAAAATTATCATGACAGTATTTTTGTCTTTCTGCATTCCTTGTTTCTGAGGTTACATGTCAAGTAAGAACTCTTGTATTTTAGCATCTAGATTTTATATATATTTCTTTTGAAGTCCTTCAGAGGATCTGGACAATTTAAATCCTACTGAACTTGATTTTTTTTACTAGAAGATATACAATGGCCACTATTTTTCAGTGAAGTGTGCATGTCTTAAATATCTGTTGCTATCAATCCTTGGACTTGAGTGGCCAATTTATAACTATTTAACTCAAGACAAGGAAAAAACCAAAGTCTGTCATTATTGCCTCAGATACAATTACACACTCTAGCTGTTCGACCCTTTGCAGCTGAGGGCTGCATAGTTCAGCTATTAGTGCTAGCTGTGACACTCATATAAACATTCAGAGGAATGTTTTGTTCAGCTTTTCTGGCTGAAAATGAATACCTTTCCTCATATGACTCTTTTCAGGCAACTCAGCTATCTGAATTAAACTGGTACATGTGTAGAGATGCTGGCATAAGGGAGGGACAAATGTATTCACTGTGAGTGGAACAAATATAAGTGTTGAATGAGAACCAAGGGAACTCTTATTAGATTTGAAGATAGTAAAGCATATCCTCATAATGCATCTGTCAGTACGAACCACCTCCTTTACTAAATCTTGCCTTCTATATTAGTCTGTATGTTTCCTAAGTGTTTAATAAACAGCTGAGTAAAATACATTTTGATCATTAATAAATCTTATTTGATTTAGATTTACACCACTTAAAGTTGGCGAGGTGCTTGCTTTGACTGGTCATTTACTGCCTTTCTTTTAAGGGTGCTGCATAAAGCCCTAAGCAGTTCACTTGTAGAGAGAAATCAAAGCAAAGCAGTTTCCCTACAGAGATTTTACTAATTTAATTTCAATCCTTCCTTAATGCAGAATGAATAGACAAAAATACAGTCTAGGATTTGCATCCAAGGACCCAACATAATATTTACTGACAGTTTGATCCTCTACTAGATTTAGTGATGAGAGTTAGAAATTTAGTCATCAGTCTTGTTGACCAGATAATTTTGACAGTCAGACTCATCTCTCAAGGCTGTAATGTCTGAACTGTTAGGGGTGTTGGGACTTTTTTGTGAGCCTTTTATCTTGCTTGTCTTAACATATAGGGAAATCTTATCTCAACAGATGCAATAATTTTTAAGATAATTTTAGGAATAATAATACCTGAAGAACCTAAATACTTTTACTTGTACAGGAACAAACAGTCTAAATGTCTGCATGATTAAAAATGACTGATTGTCTCTTCAAAATTTTGCCAGGATGGAAAAACATGTTCTCAAATGGTTTCAAATTCTATTTGTAAATTAGGACAGAAAATGAAGAATTTAAACAAAATTAGACATGGGTTTTTTTTGTTTGGAATTTTTGTGGTTTTTTGGTAAAGAAAGGATACATAAAGTAAAGCCAGGATCATAAAGATACTGAACAAGACAGCAAATATAGTAGGACTAAAACTAGAAAGAGATACCAGTAAACTCACTGAATAGAGATACAACAGAGGTCAGGGACCCATAAGTGAACTCAGATTTTTCTTACTAACTCTGGACATATTTCTCACCCTCTATTTTTTCAGTGTTTAAGTCCTTGGAATAAAATTTTGAATAAGGATATACAATTTAAATTCTCCTGTCATGGCTACCAGTTTCCCTAGGGATTCTGAATAAGACCATCATCTGTAGGCCTCAGCTCATATTCTGTAAATCAGGCATTGTTACGTAGTGCTTCCCACCAGCAGCATCATAAGGTATTGTAAGAAGCATAATAGATATTCCAGAAAGAGTAACTAAATTCAGAAATACCAGCAAAGATATCTGAAATAATTCAGGAGTTTATCAAGTAACAAATTTGCATTGTTATTTAGCCAGTATATGATATACCGTCCTCCCCACACATGTGACTGTTTTCTTTTGGCAAAAATAGTTTAAAACAAATTCTGTAATTCTTCTACTCATTACAAAAGACATAGCTAGTCTCCATCTGCAGACTGTGTCTAATTCCTCACTACAATCTATTTGTGATATTTTAATAAAATGGGGGGGGGGGGGGGGTGTGGGAGCGGATTATGCCCATTAAAGTCACCATTTGGAGGGGGGCGGGGGGTGTTTCTCACTTTTTTTCCCAGAATGGCACCCTAGAGTTAACAGTACCTGAGAGGTACAACAAAAAAGGAAAATAGTATGAACAAATATAGAGGTCATGCCAGAAAAAGAATCAAGGGTTAGTCTGGAAAAAATCTGCACAAATTGGGTAATTAGAATAAGAGAAAAAGAACTGACATGACCCAGTGAGTACCAGCACTGATGAAATAATCATAATGAAAGGGGGCTTTCCCAGAGAGGAACTCAATATGTTTTGACAATAATATTTCTGTGTCCACCATTCTAATATTTGAACAGCCAAAGAGAACAGTCAAGTTCAAACATTCTTTACTCAACAGAAACTTAGGCCTATTATGATGAATCTTCCAATATATTTAAATTTCATTAAAATATGATGTCTGTTTAGTGGTAGACTAGGAGTTGAGTGGAAATCCAGAGATGCAATTCCGTTAAGCACTGTCATTTAGCTGAGTGTTTAATTGTTTTACTCCTAGTGATTATTTCACACCTTTACTTTGGTATGAATTTACTCTTAACTCCTCCAATTCATATTAAGGCTTTGCATAAGTGAGTCTATTTACCCAGAACTTTTATGTGCATTTTACATTTAGATTATGGCATGTTTGTGGGGGGTTTGTTTTGTTTTTATTGTTGTTGTTGTTTTGTTTTCTGGTTGGTTTGTTTGTTTTTTTGGTTTGTTTTTTTTTTGTTTTGTTTTGTTTTTGGGGGGGTGGTGTGGGGGAGGGTATGGAGGGTGGGGTGTTGGGTCAAGATAATATGCCTAAACAAAGTAATTAAAGTACTTTCTCTACAAACCTTGACTTTTTCAGGGCCTATATGTTTGATATTCACAAGTAGAGTAGTTGTCAAGTGTGCAATATTACACCTTCTTAAGATCAAAGTAGCAGTCTGTAAAACACATGATAAAGCTCTTTTGATTAAACACGTATTCATAAATGTAAGGCGAGGATTGTAATATCCAGAATAAGCAATTCTGGCCACAAAAGATGACATAATTTATCCTTCACAAGCATTGATTATAAATAATTACATATATATATGTTAATAGTAGTTTCATTTTAACTCATTAATCTGAAGTAGAGAGGGAGATCCTAAAGAAGTTGCAAAAATATCAGCCATTGAACTACTTACTACCAGGCAACTTCCTCCTCCTTATTCTGTCAGAACTGACAAACCGTATTTTTAACATAAGTAAGAGATCTGCGTAACATTTGTGTCTAAATTAAGCATAATCTCGGAGTTTTGTGAGTTTGGAAAAAATAAAAAGTGTTGCAAACAGTCAATTTGAAGAACTCTGTGTCATATTTATGTCCTGGTATGTGCATCTTCTATTTTCGCTATTTCCATAGTTAGCTTATATATTTATTTAGTATTGTACCATACTGAAACTGAATCGAATCAGTAGGGGGAGCTTTAAGACCCATGAGCCAAAATTGTGTTTCTGTTCAGCCACTAAACACTTAATGTGCCTGAGGGCTTCAGTGTTAAACATATTGCTCTGCTCAATGAATAGTGGCACAGAGATTTCTACAAATGTGCATTTGTTTCCAAAGCACTTGTAGGGTGCCTATAATCACCTTGTCCTTTGTAACATTGATTTTTAATATATATGACTAGGGCAGGATATTTTATAACCCAAATAAAAAGCTCCTGGAAGCAAATAGGACAAAGTACTGAAAGTGTATAGTTTATATATCCAGAAATAGAAAATCATTTGTTTAAACAAACTCAAGCTGAGCAGGATAATTGATGGCTTCTTTACCCCCTGAAGTGCCATGAAATGAGTATGCCCTTATATAGTAATTAAAATGTGCCAACAACTATTTTGTTGTCTCCAATGGAATTGTCAAGCATTGTTCCAAAAAACAAACCACAGGCAAAGCTGCTAAACATGGTATTATCTGCCATTGTAGTGTGTTGGCTTGTATTAAAAAAAGACCAACTGTTACATCATATATATGCCTCTATTAATAGTGAGGATCCTGAGAATCTTCATTCCTTTCTTATAACTTAAGCAAAGAGTAGCTTGTTTCTTTTTCTTAGATAAAAAAAAATATGTTCTGCTATATTATTCGTCTTTAAACCTATGAGATGTAAAAGAGCCAGCAGCTTTGTATTCTGTAGGCAATGTTTTATTTATTAAAAAGGAAAATTATAACCCAAATTTAAATCAGTGTTCTGGTTCAATCTCATTTTGAAAAGAAAGGTTTAGGTACTAGAGTAAAGGAAAAAAAAAAAAGAAGTGTTAGATAAGTTAGGTGAAAATTCCCTTTCTTTTTTCCTTCCTATGAAATATTAATCATATTTTAATTACATGTCTGGATTGAAAAATTATCATATTCTTTAAAAGGAGATTCTATTTCCCTGCATTGTTTCCATGCTAAATTGTTTTGTTTATATTATGTTTGTACCACACACCAACAATCTAATTACAGTTATATACTGCTGAGGATTTTTGTCACTTTTGTTAACCTTAAACCTACTGCAGTCCAATGGAACATCCACTCTTGCTTGGGATGTGAGTGACCCATGTCACTGTGTTGTAGCTAAACACAGATAAGTACTAAAAAAGGATACCAAAATCCTTGTTACTCCCCTTTCACCTGACATAGCCTTAGAGTTCTGTGAACTCAGCAATAAAGTATTGAGAAATCACTTGGAGCTAAAATATGAAATCTATCTTGAGAGTCTGTTAAGTAACTCAAGACACATACTGAAAACAGAACTGAAGCATGACAGTCTAAAAACTGAAGATTTTTCTAATCAAAACCCTATTGATTTGAACATAGCAGAAAGAAGGATTATTTTCTCTTATTGTAGTTTAATTATATTGCAGCCTCATTAACTTTTTATAATTATATATATCCAAGCATAATTCAGCCAGTGTGAGCCAAACTTGTCTTAAACATTCTTTTAGGAAAGCTAAGTTCACAAATAATTTGCCTTTATGCCACAAGGCTGAAGAGAGAGAATGGGAGGCTGCCCCCTTAACTGTACATGCCAAAATTTTTGGCTTCTCTTATTCTTTATTCCCATTTCATTTTAACTGGGACGTACAAATTCTTCTAAAGTATTTGGTATATGTTCATAAAGTCAAAACAATGTGAAAGTGTAGTCATAGATATGTGTGGGTCTCTCAGTCCCACATTTGTGTCACTTGGAGAGGAAGAAAGAAACTACCCCCCATTGCTTTGCATCATTTTGTATCTAAAATATCTTGTATTAATCAGGAATAAGGAACCGAAATAATTTTGAAAGCAAATGTTATTCAGCAACAGAATATGTCTTTTTCACCCTTTAGAAGAACAGAACAAATACACAAAGTAACAGCAGCTCTGTTATCACAGTTGCCTTTTCCATCTCTGCCTAATGTATAACAGCTTCCATATAAGACACTTGGGGAAAAAAAAAAAAAAAAAAAGACAAAGAGCTAAATTAAACTGTGACAATTGTAATTTTGCTAAATGGCTTCCTGAGATGTGAGATTTTTCACCTTCCCTTTGTCCTTTCTGTGAGACTGCTTGCTGCAGCACCAAGTACCGGCTCTTGTAAGCAGCACTAACATGGCTAGAGCCAGCATGCCCAGCTGTAATGGTCTTAATTTAATAAAACCGGGTAGAACCACCAATTAATGTAGGGGTTTTAGTATTTATTCTTTTTCTGTGGGAGGGAGAGACTAGGAGAAAAAACAAAGCAGGCTTAAACTTAAAAATGAACAAAAATAGTTTTATTAACACACTAAAAGAATAATAAAAAAAAAAAAAGTTGAGAAAAAAGGAACACCTGAACTAAAATGGAATAACACTTTAAAACACGCTTCTCTCCTTTTAAAAACTATTAACTTTCTTATTAAACAACATAGAAAGATACAACTTGCGATTTTCAGTCAGTTTCACAATTTAGACATAATCACTCATTACTTTAGGAGAAGAGTCTCTCTAAGATCTTTTCATGAAGACATTTGCCACAAGACAAAATAGTCCAGTGCTCCCAATGTCACACATCTGCTGCCGCTCGGAGTTTTCGCAGACTGTGATGTTCTATCAGCAAAGCTTCTCAGTGTACCTGGGCTGCTATTTACAAATAGTCTTCTAGTCTAAAATGATCTTTGTCTCAAAGGCTGAGACCTCCTTTTGACCCAGGAGCAGGGGCTTTAAAGTTCCCAAATAAATCTCAATTACATCAGTCCTCAATTTTGATTAGAATTAGCATTCTACCTAGCAACACTAAGATGCTACAATGAACAGTCCATTTCTCCACAGTTTACCTTAGAGAAGTCTGGTTAAAAATGTCCACGTCTTCAATCCTATTCCAATATTATTAGTTCTTTCACTTCTAATCTGACTTCATTCGGTGTCTGTTCTACGTACCTTCTGTTTTCTTTCTTCTTTCTCTCAAAGAAGAGTTGTGCTTTAAATGTTCCATGTTGCTAGGAAAGAGTTAAATCCGCCTGGGCCTGCAAGGGCCACGTGCACATGCCAGGCTGCATGAGGCTGAAGAAAATGCAAAGCTGTGCTGATGGAGGAAGCTGGTAAATGTCCTTTTTTCCACCCCTCGGTCTCATCCAGGGCAGCTCAGCTCAGAGTTGTTATGGAGCTGCAGGCTTTCTTTCTCTGCTGCCAACGGCGATTAAGCTGGGCCATGGCTTGGCCCCTTCTGCCATGGTCTGAGCACGTGGCCAGAACTGCTGAGCTGCAGCTGCCCCTCTCCCTTGCTAGCAGTAGGAAAAAGGGGCTCAGGTGGCCCCGGCCCTCCCTGGGTGGGCAGCGGCCCTCAGAGGCCCAGCCAGGCCCAGCTCGGCCACCCAGAGGGGCAGCAGGGCCCGACCTGGGCCAGTCTGCTGCCCACGATGTTACCTCATGGCTGATTCCAAAGTGAGAGAGAGAAAGCGATCTGTTGCAAATTAGTTTTAAATGACCTTTAAAAAGTTGCATAGACATTCATTATTCGTCAACCTAGCTGCCAATATCTTGGCCAGCTTTTTGATAGGTCCCTGTCCTCCCCCCCCCCCCCCCCCCCCACCCCCCCCCACCCCCCCAAAACCACTCCACAGTCATGGCAGGGAAAAACATTTCAGATTTCTCTACAACCAGCAAACAAAACTGTGCCAACCCATGATAACAGCACATTCTGTAGCCTTAGCCCAAGGGTAGCAAAAACCCTCCCTTTGCCTTTTCTTCCGCAATATTTCTCAACACAACCTGTTACTATATTTCAATTTAATTTTTAATTTCATTTCTGCTACCCATACCAGTTTTCTGAAGTTTTCAAAAGTAACTGAAAACCAAAACTTTCCTAGTGCTTTCCTTTCTTTTTCCATGCTTCTTTTTCTCTTTGCTGTTTTTCTCTCTTTGTCTACATTCTGTTACTTTCTAAAATGCTAGCACTAGTTGTCCAAGAGATCTTTTTATTGCTTACTATTTCTGTATTGAGTGTAAGTGGTGGGTAGCGAGGAGGAGGCTGTTGATATGCTGTGTGCTGCAGGGCAGTCTCTTCTAGGAGAGGCCAGGGATTGCCCTGATTCCAGAAACTTCTAGCCAGCTCCAGCAAACCCACTGCAAGGTGCAGCTGAGCCCCTCAGATGAGCTGTGAGCTGGTGGCACCTCTGTGAATAGGTGTTTAAGGAAGGCCAAAAAATGCCAGAACAAGGAGGAAGAAAAAGAAGAGGATACAACATCTCAATCAGAGGAGGGGGAAGAGATGTTCCAGAAGCCTGAGCAGGTATTCTCCCCAAAGTCCTTGGAGAAGACCATGGTAAGGAAGTTTCAGCCTCTGCAGCCCAAGGGGGACTACGCTGGAGCAGATATTTATACTATGGAGCATCCCACACTGGAACAGATAGATGTGCCCTGAAGGAAGCTGCAGACCATGGAGAGCTCACATGCATTTGCAGGCACTGGAGCCTGTGGAGGGCCTGTGCTAAGGCAGTTTCTGATGAACTATGGGAAAAAGCCACACTGGAGCAGTTCTTGAAGGACTGTATCCCATGGGAGGGACCCTATAATGCAGCAGGCAAAGAGAAGGATGAGCAGCAGCAGCAAAGATTAATTTTTATGTATTGACTGAAAATCAAATTCCCCATCTCCCTTCACCATTTAGGAGGAAGGAGGTAGAAGACACAGGAGTGAAATTCAGTCTGGTAAGAAGGCAGGGAGGGGCAAATACATTTTTTGTTTTGTCTTTTGCTTCTCACCAATCAAGGCTGGTTTTAATTGGCAATAAATTAGATGAATCTCCCCATAGTTTAGTCTTTAGCATGACTCACAATTTTCTCTATCTCATTCTGCCCTGTCCAGGTGAGGAAAAAGAGAAACAACTGGGTGGGTAAATGGCAGCCTGTCAACGTCAGCCCACTACATACACTGTTGTGATTCTGTATCTAAAAGCGCTGACGGAAAAAAGTATTTAAGAGCCTGACATTCCTACATCCATTCTGTGTCTTGGAGTGTCTGCTAGTACAATGCACCTTGCTCCTTTTTCCAGGATTAAAGATGTAAACAAGAACTAGTACCACTAGCAAAAGATTGTTTATGCTATCGTTGTGCTTTCTCATTTTTTGTATTTCTTTTAAACGTCTTCTTATATCTTGACTTCCAGGAGAACCTAGTAAGACTTCTGGGGGAAAAAAAAAAAAAAAAAAAAGAAAAAAAAAGTGACTGGTATCATATTTAAACCTAATTCTTTGTTTGTTTTCTTGTTTTTGATTTAAGCAAACATTGCATGGCCTAAAATCTCTCATTACTACAAAAGATAAAGAATTGGTTGATTTTGCAAAAATTATTTGAAGTGTTTAGAACACTGATAATTGTGAATTTTTGATACATACACAGTTATGAAATAACTCTTTTTGCAGCCTTCTTTCTTAAAATAAACAGTTTCCTGAACATCTGGCTGAATTTATTTAAATCAACAAAATATAGAGAGTGAAAAATTAAAAGAAATATGAAAATCTTTTGTTATTTTGCTGCGTGCAACATACAGACACTAGAAATAGAATTATTAAAAAAAATACACTAGAAATGAGTCAAATCCAGAACAGAGCAGGGAAAGCAGCAATCCTTGATTATCTGCATTATGAATAAACTAGCCAAAGCTACATTTATGGACATCTAGAAGATGTGTTCTTCAGTATGTTAGTGAAAATTAATTTCTCTAAGATACAGTAAAATGGAATTAGTATGGTTATATGCTGGAATATAACATTTTCCACATTTGTTCCTAAAACCAGTATAGTTAATGTAATGCCATGCCAACTGTGATGAACAGTGCTGCATCTGGTGCTGGAATTAGCACAGTCTGCGCTGGCTTAAATATCACTGTATTTCCTGATGTTGCACTGCCCCCCCCCCCCCCCCCCCCCCCCCTCCGCCCCCACTTTACTAAGGAAGATAAACTATTTCAAGAGCAAAGACAGCAGAAAATATTTACGCGTGCGTAAAAATGTACAGTTCATTTATCTGATTGAGAAAATAATAGCAAAGAAATTTAAATTTATCTTCTTGGAGTCTGTAATTGTAAGAATGCATGCAAAATATCCACCTTTTGAGCCAGTTTACCTGCCATTATTGTGTAGGGTTGAGTCCAGGGATGCATATAGATCCATTTACACTCTGGCTCAAGCCGGATTCAGAAAGTCACTTTGATAAAACCCTTGAACCAAACCATGTAATCCCAGGTCTGAAGTTGTCCAGAGTCCTCAGGGTCAGGCTGCAGAGTATTTTATTTTGGATCAGCATGAATTAATTGATATTAAATTTCTGCATTTCCTTGACTGGACTTTTTCCCAAGGTCAGCTGAAACTGACAGAGTCCCCCTGCAACTCCAAGAATAAAATATATTGTTTTAGTAAAATAATGATTTCTAGGTTACAGTGGACTTGATATTTTATGCAAACGATCAGTAATATTCATGAAATACCTTTGTACAGTGGAACTAACACACTCTAAACTACAAATTAACACCACGGACAAATGAAAAAGTTGTGACAGACTCCAAGAAAAGTTTTGTTTGGAATATAATTTGAAACACACTACTTGATTTTAAACTCTAGATCAAGTGCTATATATCAGTCCTTTCACTCTAGGATTAACTAAACTATATGCAGGTCAGAAGAGCATTTAAATATTCTGCTTAAAAGTGCTTTTGGAGCATGTGAGCAGAAAAGTTTGATTTATCTGCATTTATCTGCATTTGATTTACCTGCCGTCAGAGGAGAAAAATGGATCCATCCCTATTACACTTTGGTGATAATGATAGGACTCTCCTCTGACGGTCTTCACTTGCTGCATTAGATATGAATCAGTGACAACTCTAAATGAACTTTTGTTCTACAGATAGAAACTCTGTTGGCCCATTTATCTTACATGAATCTTTGAGGGTTCATACTGCTTCATAGTCCATATGCACTAGAAACTGTCTGCATATAAATCAGTCAATGTTTCTTCATAAAGAATAGAATAACTTTATTTCCAAATGAAACTCACATTGAAAGACTAAGTATTTTTTTCTCTCTTCTCTCACTTAGTACAAGGCAAGACAGTTGAATTTAGTCTGGAATCTATAAAACATCTCTATAGTAAGAAAGGAAAATTCCACTTCTCATAGTTAAAATACTGATTAAAAACCTGAGCATGATTTTTTAATTTGTTTGTTTGTTTGTTTGTTTGTTTTTGTGAAGCTGCAGATTTTACCAACTGAGCACAATGATGAAAGTAAGGGACAAGCATTCTTCTTCCTCAGGGACAAATAGCCCAGTTCATACTGTAGAAATGACTGAATACTGCTTGTGTCTGACATCATGAATAGTCCTGTAGGAAAATACATTTTTATTAATTTGGTAATAAAATATATTAAAGCAGATGTAGAATTTTCTTGGTGTGTGGACCACATTTATTATACTCATGAGCCTTTAATTCTAACTATGTCCATAAACAACATGGATATTTAAAAAATAAAGATTTGTTGTCCATAATAAATTGATAACCCAGCATAAAAATATTAAAAGATCCTCCAGATTGGCGGCAGCTGTGAAGGTCTCATGCTCATAAGGATAAGTATTAGATTACTCCCTGAGCTGTTTTCCTTTTGTTGCACAAGGAAAATTTGTTCTATTGCCTACAGGAAATAGAGAGTGAAAATTAAGGACATGAATCCAAAAATGTTAAGGAATATCTGTATTATGGTAAAAAGTATAAAGGCTTTTTATGGATAAAAAACCCCAATAGTCAGTGAGACAGTCAGACTCCCTTTCTGAATACAAATTGCAGAGGCTGCAGAATTCTGGTAAAAATTCAAGTAACTGGAAAATGACTGCTCCTTACATGATCATATGCAAATGTATTTTCTGCCATGTAGAGGAGTCTCCAGCAACATTTAAGTCATGGAAATGGATATCCTGCTCTGACTGAAATGGAATCTGTTTGGTAACCACAGTATCTGTTGGAGACAAGTGAACAGAAGCAGAGTAGTCCTGGGAAGATCCAAGAGAAACACTTTAAGTGAAAGGGTGAGGGTGGTGGACCGAGTAGCTGTGGTATTTAGTCACCAGCTGGGGTTAAACCATGGCAACAGCCAAATTACTCTGTACTACTTTTGAAATGGTAATCAACTGTCTCAGTGGCAAAGCAGAAAATAGCATACATGGAAAATGTAAAAAATAAGAAAACAAGGAAAAGCACAAGGCTGCAAATAAATCGTTTGTCCATGGCTGAGGTGGTACCATGAATGGCACTGTTTAATTGCTGCATCACTGAAAAACAGGCAAGCCACATAATATTTTTGTGGCAGTTACTACATTTCAAAATTTTACATCTTGGAAACTTAGAATACTGTGATATACTGTATGTTCCATTGATCCAAACTATGTTAAAAATTGCTGTTAAAGCACAAGCATAATACGATAGCTGAGTAGAGCTTTCTTATGCAGCTTCATTGATTCTTTCATCACTTGAATATTTTGTTTAAAGATAATCTTGCTCGCATTTGTGTTCTTTATTATTCAACAATTGTATCTATTTAATTGGTTTGTTGTTATTTAATGTGAATTTATGTTCTGGTATGTATTACCACATTCAAAATACCAAGAATAGGAATAAAATATCTGATTGATTTCAAGGACTTGAATCAGGTCTGTCCTTTCTACTTATTTATGTATTTTTAAACAATAGTTAAAAAAAAAAAAAAAAGAAAAAGAAGTGTATTTTTGCATTTATCTCTTTCCATTTTTTGGACAATACAGAAACTTTCCTTATGAAATTAAATGGAAGCAAAGTTTATCAAAAAGAAATATCTGACCCTCACCCTTACAACAAATGAATTCCCAATAGCTCAGCAAGGTCTTCCACTTTTCAGGATGGAAAATTTGCAGTTTACCTCTTTTCCAGCCTAGTTAACAAAAGGTAAGGATTATTGATGAAGAAAGATTGGTCATACTAATTCAAGTATGTCAAAATGCAGTTCTTACAAACAGAATTATTCTGGAAATGATAGAAGCTATTCTTTTAATTGTTGAATTTTTATTTCATGTATTTGTACATTTAAGTATAATAATGAGGTCTTTAATAAGATCTGATGTATTGTAGGAAGATAAAATATTTGCTAAAATGAGACAATTAACTCTGATCTTACTGTAAGAGGGAACATCAAATTAGATTTTTGTTTTACTTCCTTTATTTCAGTAGTTATGTACTCTGCTTCACTGATTATTGGATTAGTGTGAAAATAAACATTTCTTTATTAAAAAGGTTGATTTTCTACAAACGCATCATGATGTTGGAAGATATTCTAGTTTGTTACAAAATATTTAAAAAGAAGCAGTTCTATGGAGCAGTACATATTTTTTAAAAGGGTAAGCAAGGCACTTGTAAAAATTTAATAAGCCATATGTTTTAATCCAAAGAAGTAAAAGGAGTTTTGGACAAGACGTATTTATTCTTTTTATCTCATATGATTTTTATTTTTTCTCCTAACCTGTGAATTAAAAAAACCTAAATTATTTAAGCATATCCAAATTCATCAGAATGGGAGCATAATTTGTATATGATTTGGACAAACTTCAGTAAAGTCCATAATGCATTTTCATATAAAGGTATTTTCACATATATATAATGCATAGCAGGAGAAATATTAGACATTTTTATTAATGCAAGTTATTTTCTCGTGAAGTTTGAGTAGTGCAAAATAAGTGGATTTGTCAAAAAGGGAATACTGCACTGGTCTCAAATGCAGAAAAATCAAATATTTGATAGGAATTAGAAAGAATATTTTGGAACAGGATTTTGCTATGGTTACACAGATACACATACACATTAATGAAAATTCACATGCTAACAAGATCCTGCTTACAGTGTGAATACTATGGGGCAAATTTTCATAGATGTGATAGTTATGCCAGGAGTAATGCATTGGAGCAGCAGCTGTGTGAGAGGGATATGGTGTTTTTTTACAGAATTTTCTTTCTTAATCATAAAACTGCAGATCAAAATTAAGCTTTTAAAGTTGTATTACAAACTAATGTGACTGATACATAGATGAGAAGAATAATCAAAAGTCACACTATGTACTTTGTTCCTGTGCAAGGTACTACAAATAGAATCACCAAGGAAGGGTAATATACTTTTTAGTCTCTAATGTTGTCTCTAGCATCTTAAAACTACAGACTAAAGTTTAAAATGTTTGTTATGCAGACAGTAGCATTAACCTTCCAGCAAAAATCAATACTGTGTGAATGAAGTCCAACATGCAGCCAGTTACACATTATTTTCTCCATTAGTTTTTTCCTATAACAACCAAAAGATGTATCATAGGTGCTGTTACAAAGCCTTCTTATGAAAGATCTTCCACACTAGAGAGATTCTACAGGCACAAGATTACAGGCACTAGAGAGTTTCTACAGTAGTTTATTGAAAGCTACTTTATGTTAGTAAAGTTATCTGATTTTCTTGAACACCAGAAACCCTTATTTCAAAATTTGCACATGGACATCCTCAGTTCATGTTCCAGCTAAAATGCTGAAAGATCAGTCAAGGTAGAAAGGCAATTTGTTTGCTTGCTTTTTAAACCCAGAAGTGTCAAGTATTAAGCAGACAGAACCAGGGAATGAAAAAGCAGAAACAAGGAACTGCAACAAACATGGAAGTGACTACAAGAAACTGTCAGAATATGATTCCTGAATATCAAAAAAGGGTGCTAGTAAACTTTTTTACCCTTCTCACCCGTGAAATTAATTGTGTCTCCTTTATGTCAGCATTAATGATCATGAGGATGTGCAGGGTATGAATTCATTCTAATAATCTTACTTATTCCTTTTCCTCCAATTAATTTTTTAGCAGAATCATCAAACTTCATGTTTACCATATGACTCAATAATTACTAGTTTATACACAGAAGGGGATATGTAAAAAATTGGTGCCATCTCTTTAAATGGATTAAAATTAATTCTGAATATTCACCTGCAGGTTTTTTCTTCCTCTTAAAGGAATTTACTAATTAAAACCAGTTAGTTGAGTAGTCATGTCATCTGTGGAACCCATTTTTAATGTCATCTTCTCTGATGGTTTAAATTACATTTCAGCTCAATACAAATAATAATGGGATATTATTAAAAAGAGCGGACACACTTCTAAATTTTTCTTGGTCGATAAAACTTTTGATGACAGAAATAGATCTTCTCCACATACCAATCTAATGCAAGAGAAATTAATAAGTGTGTGAGAAGATTGAGTGAAAGAAGGAAAACTGTTGTCAAAAATACCAGAAACTAATAATAGTTTAGATTTGAGATGACCTCTAAAATGTACATGTAATAAAAAACTCTATCCAGTCAAGGAGAATCATTCAGAAAGACAGGGAAACTTTACCTCTGGAGAATCTGCTTGAATGGATAGATTTTTTCATTGCAATAGAATAAATTGAATAAATAGATAAATAAATAGAATAAAAGTTGTTATATTATCTGTTTAGACTGGATCCCAATTGATTCAGATATTCAAATATTTCACATTTGTTCCAGGTGTTTAGATTAAGCACAAACACAGCTGCCTACATTTTAGCAACATTTTTCCCCACTGGTCTCATGTGTTGTGTAGCCATTGAGCCAATTATTTCCAGAAAAAGAAATTATGTTCTTCAGATAACTGAGTTCAGTGTTTTGTCAAAATGTGATGTCTCAATAGTTCAAAAGTTCTCACTGAGTCTGTCAAACACTTTATAGGAGTATGCTGAAAGTTACAGGGAACCTAATGAACTATCACCAAAAGATATAATATGCAAATATTTTGGTTATTGGTGTTTGATCTGTCCACTGTTTAGAAGCTCAGCATCTACTGAATTGTGCACGTATTTAAAAAGCTCATGTTTATTGGCTTCATGTTATTAACGAAGCAGTTAACATAAAATTACAGGAAGGCTCACCTTCTTTGGTTGATACAACTTTAACTAAAAATTCCTGTTCTCACTGTAGGAAACATTATAAATCATTATTAATATTGAGCTCTTTTTTTTTTTTTTTTCCTTGTATTCTTGTATTTTTGTTTTCTATATTAACATTTGGACGCTGACTGCTATATTCCTTTGGGACAGATGGTAGGGTTTGCTCATAGCTTTAAATAAGAGGTGATGCAGATTCGTATCTCTACACTAGAGAGGCGTTAAGTTAAAGTATGCGAGATAACATGAAAATTATTTCTATATTAGGCAATATAATTCTCCAAGAGATGGGGAATAGAAAAACCATTGCATAATTAACCCAGTTTTGACTTCACTAGCTTTGTGACTACTGTCTCATAGTCAAGCTTGTGAGGTTTCAGACACAAAGAGGCAGGAAGCCTTAGCAAGTTGCTGAGTTTGTCTTGAAGACATGACTACTGGTGAATATCCCTCTGCTGTGGTAAGGGTAGAAATCTTGGCTTGTCTCTAGTTTCATCTGACATTCCTAATGATCTCTCAGCCATCTATGCTGAATATTTAAACTCTGTGGGGTTGGTTATGGATATCTAGGAAGTACAGAAATCCAGGTTAAAAACTGAAACTGTATGCAGCATAAGTTTCCAATCAGACGAACTACACTGTGAGAGAACAGTGTTTGTGGCAAATGCCTCCCAAACTGGTGGTATATAGTGTTGCTAGGAAAACTTCATGCTGGCTAGGTTTCTGTACATGACAAAGCATCTAGAATCTTTTGTTCTTTTTTTTTTTTTAGTTACTTCTTCATTATGACTGTGAGAATAGCAAATACAAATGATATTTGCACACAGAGTTGTTGGTGTTTCTGTAAGGTAAACATGTATCACACTTGAAATTAAATTAATCAATATTAATATTTTATGGAGAGATTAGCAGTCCATATGGAAAGGGACTCTACCTACCACAGGCCAAGTCTAGACAGTAAGAAACATGTAAAAATAGACAGATTTTGGAGCAAACTGCAGAAACTTGTTCAGTTTCATAGTTTGCTTTTTGAAGAAAATTAACTATGAATCATTAATCATCAAATGGTCATAATGGACCAGAACAAAGGTCCTTTTAGCTAAATGCTCTGTGTCTAACACTGAGTGTTAGGTGCTTGCACCTAAAAATGGTGTGAAAGAGAACAAGCTTAGAATGTATCTTGTGTAGTATGAGTTCTCTCCCTGAGGCTATCAATAGATTGGGAAATCTAACTGTGTGGTATTCTGTTAGGGCTATATACCTATCTTGAGTTTTGTAAGTGTGTTTTGGACAAGTCATTGCATTTTTTTCACATTTTTTCACCCCTCTTGTCCTTCAGCACTAGCTTATTCTTTTAAAAAGTGCATTTGTACAAGAACCTACCACAATATAGTCTTTATCTTAGTAAGGGTCTGTAAATATCACTGTAATTTAGTCAAATCTCTCAGGTACTAGTTCAAGATCTAATTTATTATTTTGTAGAAAGCATACAGAAATTTACATTTAAAATTGCTAGAAAAGCAGATCAAAAATTATCAGTGGCTACTTAACAGTATTTCTTCCTATGAAAATAAATATACATAATTCTGCACAATTTGCCAAGCCTTCTTTCCGTTCAGATTTAAGTGTTTCTTGCATCTGTTCCCAAATCACATAACTGCAAGAAATATTTTTTAAGTTCTGTGGGTGTTACTTGAATGGATGCCACTCCATATTCTTTTCTAATCAAAAAATCTCTAAGGTAAGAACAAGCAGAAAATATTAAATGTGAAGTCAGAAAAATGACTTCTTGTGTTGTAAAGATGAAATTCAGACATTTCATTGCAAGGCATGATTGAGACCTAGAATCAATTTTGATAAGAAATTTGGATTACCGAAGATACCAAACAGCTGTTGAGCTCAGTAATGCTTCTTTCTGAAGCTGACTGTAATGCTGCAGTGTAACATGCTAAAGTAGATGTAGATCCCTAAAATTTTAAAATATTCATATGAATAATGCATTAAGAATGCTGCAGGCTGAACCATTCTTTGATGGTACAGCTCATATAGATCATTTACAGGCAATCTGAAGAATATTTATGTCTGAAGAACAGAAGTAAAACACTTTTCTTCTGTCTGTTTCAATGGGGAAAAATAATAATTAAAAAAGACTGTCACAGATTTTTTTTTTTTTTTTTTCCTCCTGGAATTATTTGCAAATAATCATTGTTTTTGCAAGATTAGAACGGGTTTGCTGTTCCTTAAAATTTTCCAGGTAGTGTATCTTGACACTAATCTCAGTATATTTTAAAGGAAGGTGTCCAATTCAGAAATAAGTAATTTCACTGATTTTGTCCTAATACTCAAAGGGGTTACACTGTTGAATGGCATGGATGTTGAGATCTAAGATACTTAGGCCTAACCAATTAATTGTTTTGAAGAGACTGGTAAGTTTGAAATTGAGTAGGAAGAAAGGAAGAAAGAGGAGTTTTGTTATGGTGTGGTGAGTTATGATGTGATATTCCAGACATTTTTTGTTGCCTCTGTATTAATTTCCTATTTGTGTGTGGTGTTTCCATAAATTGGTGAGGCATGAAATAGCCTATTTCCTACCAATTAAAGAAGATATGACATTAGTGTGGTTTGCATCTGAGAGACATTCATGTACATTTATAAAGATTAGATCTAAATGACAAAAATTCAGAACAATGGAAGGAATAATAATAATATTTTTGTTGAATTTGTTGTGCAGATTCTCTCTAAGGAGAGAAACTTTAAAATTTTGAAAATAAAATTCTATTAATTCACATTAAATAATTCAATAAGTATACAGGACCTGCTATAACACGTTCTTTTAAAAATTAAAATGGCCTGGTAAAAGTTTGTTTTCTCCTCTTGAAATTGGTATAATTGTCCTAGTTCTTCAACATATCATATTTTGATATACTAAGATGATTATGCAGATCTCTCCATCCTACTATATGAACACCTCCCACATGAATGAAGCAAATTAAAATTATGATGTTCATTTTACATCAACCCCATTTCATTATTAGACTTTCCCGTTTTGGCATCAATAATAAAATATTTTGATTGCAGAATGCAATAACAAATTCTCAATAGAGCATGCTTGTCTAGAATTATAGAACTATATAAATTTATTATATAATTTAACTTCTAAATTTATATCCTTAAGGGAGTAAAACTTCTTTTAAACTAAGGAAACGAAATCTTTTTACATATCATTAATGTTCTTGCAACGGTTTAAAGAGATAGTTAGTACTTGAATATACTTATTATGACCTTCTTTTACTTTTTTAAACTACTCCAAATATTCATCTCCTGTGGTGGTGCAGGACTGTTTTATTAGGTTTTTATAACAAGTTTATGTTATGGTTCATTTCACTGTATCCCCAATGTTGTAACCCTTTTTGTGTTGTCTATATAATAAGGTGTTTTGTGTCAGTCCTCCCACCCCTCACCTGACTTGTAACATCCCCTCTGCCCCAACCCCCCTCTCTGGGGCAGCTTGTCTATCACTTTGAGAAGCCCTCCCAGGTTGCGAAATCTCAGGGAGAGGGCTTCAGGTGATAGGTCCCCTGGGGGAAATTCCTTTAGCTCTGGATATTAGTGGTCTGAGGCTTGGGGGTGGGCACACTTGCTCCCCCCCTGAATCCCCTGATTTGTTATTTTGTTGTATCCTCTCTGGAACCCCTCCCCCACTTATAGGGGGTAGGAGGGAGGAAAAAACTCTCTCAGCCTCTCAGCTCTCAGCTCGGAGCTCTGAGCCTCTCTGCTCCTGAGCTCTTGAGCTAATAAACATCTTTTAACCTGCTAAGCTGAGAGCCAGCCTTTTCTCTTCTGCTGCTGTTGGCTGTCACGACACAATTGGGTCCAGCTGCTAAGCCGAGAAGCCGAAACGAACTGGGACCTTCTGTGGCTGTGTTGACTCGAGCTAGCCGGAGGTCATCTCCTGCCCGGTGCGGGACGGAACCAGACACAGAGAATCTCCATGACTGGCATATTCTTAAGTTGATTTCTGCTTGAAAGTAAATGTCGTTAAGACAAGTTTTTCAATAAAAGTAGCTCTTCTGGTGTTTTTATTTTTTTTTCTTTGTTTAAAAAAGTTCTCTTTATGTATGTGTGTATGTATGTATGTATTGTTTTCAGGAATATTAGACAAAACCCCCACCCTTCTCTTAGCAAAAAATCCTGACTTTGTTTATCAAGTGAAAGCCAAAAATTGATGGTGGTATATCCAGCTCAGAATGTAATTACCTGGATTCTAAACACAGATTTTTATTAAATCACAACATGGTGGTCAGCAAATACGTACAAATTCAGAACAAGAATGCTTTTAAAACTTGAACCTTTTTGTTAGCCACTCTATTCAATGAAAATGCTTTTTGGCATGGGGCTTTTTACTTTAAAATTATAATATATTTACTGTTTCATAACATTTTAATATGCCATTAGTTCTACGTGTCAATTTAGAGGTAATAACTCCCTGTGTGCACCATCTCAGTCCTTTGTATAGCTGCAAGTTTGTTTAGTAGAACGCTATTCCATGTCTGTTTCTGAGCACTGTTCTCTGTCTGTTTTGGTTTCTGATGCTCTTATTTAACCTTTATTATCATATCTCTGGTTATGCTTTAAAAATTGAATGTAGTTTCTATTGTGTCTGACCATTGATTCAGTTCAGGTTTGACGGTTCCACTTCTGAGACAGCAAGATTTTAAATCACACTGTTTTATAGTTTAGCCTAACCAGTCTGGCAATGGGGAGAACAGAGAGAGAGAGGCAAAACCAAGTTCTACTATTCCTGACTTCTGATCATCTTGAAAGCTAATACTCACTCACTCATTCCAGGCTTAAAAATATGTTTGACATTTCCAGGTCATTCCCAGTCTCTACTGGTTAGAATATAGTAACACACTTTGAAAAATATTCTTGGAAACAGCATATGCAAAAGTTCTTAGTCATATGAATATGCAATGGGATGTCATAGGGAAACCAACTTCAAAAAATACAGTTCATAAAGAAAGAATGGACAGAGAAAATGAAAGATTTATTACTAATCTTCCTTTAACGCATGATTTTTTTCTGATTAAGAAAAAAATTAAGATTAAGAAAAAAATTATTCCTGCACCAAAGCATTTGGAATTACATTTGGAATTACATTTGAACAGATTTTGTTGGATCAAAACATGCTATTTAGTTAAGGAACACTTAAGGCATATTACTTATGAGAAATGGTATTTAAAGTAATCTATCTGATTTATCTCGACTCCCTTACATAAGGTAATGGGACAAGAATGCAACAATTTGAAAATAATTTTTAAAAAGTACTGAGCTACTTCATTTTACATTAAAAAATTAGACTGCATTTGATTACTATTTTAAGAGATTCCTGACTCAAATCCATGGTGTTGCTTTTTCACTGTCCTATCGGTTTTTTCCATCTTGGAGAGTAACCACAAAATCAACAGATGTTACATCCTGCAGATGACAGTATAGAAACCTTCTGAACAGGTGTTAGAAGGAGTAAGCAGTGAGAGAAGAGACAGTGGAAAAGTTCTAAATTTCATCTTCAACTAAGAAACAAAACCTTTCCACTGGCTTCATGCCCCCTCTGAGGAGCTTAAGTGGTGTGCAAAGACTGACCCTTTATCTCCATGACTACACCCTTTCTGAGATGTAGTAGTGTGGCAGATGCCTAGTAATCACTGTTTCCTTGTGAAAAACATTTTCTGAGGGGACTAAAGGGCTTCAATGACATGGAGGAAAATTAAGTGATTGATTTGAAGAGTTTTTAGCAATCTAAGGCACTACGATTACATGCAGATGGTGTTATGAACTGTAGGCTGTTGGTTTACATGCCAGTTCAGATAAACAACTGAAACACTAAGGTAATGTCATAGTTTAATTTCAACTGGACAGAAACACTAATTAATGTAGTGGTTTCACATTTACTAAATTTTGGTCTTGGTACTTATTCTTTTTGTGAGAGAGAGACTAGGAGAAAAACAAAGCAGGCTCAACTTTAAAATTAACAAATAGTTTATTGATATACACTAAAAGAATAGAAAAACAGAAAGTTGGAAAAACTAAAATGGAATGAAACTTCAAAAAACACTTTTCCCTCCCCTTACAAACTGTTTACTTTTTTACAAAACAACATAAAGAGACAAAACTTGTAATTTTCAGTCAGTTTCATTATTTGATAATAGTCTTTCATTAATTCATTAGGGGAAGAGTCTCTCTTAGAGTCATGGATCTCACTGACAACTTAGAAGAGTTCTCTTGTGGGTTTTAAACTGTCACAAAAACAACCGCTCGGAGAAAACTTGCTTTTGTGACCCTCCCAGGAGCTTCTCAAGCTGCTTATGGGTCATGGGTCTTAGACTTTTGCATACTGGGGTGTCACCTTTTAAAGATGAATAACTCTAAAGCAAAGGATTCTTCACTTCAAGGTACAGAGATACCTTCTCACTTCTTCACTGGTGCAAGAGGCTTCTCATCTTTATCTCTGTTTAAGCATCTTATCGGATATTACGTAGTTCATCACAAACACCTTTGCTTAAATCTACACGCAAAACAATCATCTCTCCAAATGCATATTTTCCCATGATTTACAGGAATGACGTAAATATAGAGTTCATTTCTATGGCTCAAGTAAGAATAGAACAACCAACTCTTCAACCCTCTCTCCCAATAGTCTTTTCACTCTTGCTCTACTGACTTCATGCTGTTGTTCTTTATGTTCACTCTGTCTTTTCTTACTCTCTCAGAGAAGGGCCAAGCTCTGGAAGCTTCATGTTGCTAGGAAAGAGTTAAATCTGCTTAGAGTTTTTGCCTCTCACTCTCTGTAGCTTGTAGTGTTAGATGTTCAAGGCCGAACTGATAAGGAAAAACTCACGCAGAAACATTAGAGATTGGAGCACTCAGGCAGTCCAGAATCACAAAAAGACCCCAGGCAAGATCATAAATGCCTTTTCAGCCCACCCCTCGGTGTAAATCGGGGTGGCTTTGGCCCAAATAGTGCTTATAGCTCTCATCAGGGGCTTAGCAGAGATTTTTCTCTGCTCTAAGGAAATTTGAAGAAAGTAGCTGTTACAAAACAGCAACCTCTCCTTCCCATCCCCCTTCACTCGGGAGCTGATGGAATCCGGCCAGGCCTCAGGCCAGCTTCCCCCCACCAAAAAAAAGGGGGGAGCAGCAGGCCCAACTTGATGTTACCTGTCTTTCTCTAGCCAAATGAAGAAGGAAAAGGACCCACTTACAAGAAATTAAGGGGTTTTATATGGTACTTCCCAAAGTCGCAGATAACAATTTCAGTGGTCAGAATAGATGTCAATATTCTAACTAACTCTCTGATAAGTCTCCGTCTCTTCTAAAGCAATTCCCAGGTCCTGACCTGGAGAATTATTTTACTTTCTTTTATAAATAAAAAACTAAACTGTACTAGCCCATGACAGGTAATTAATTCTGTGCAGTATAAATAAGATTAATAATGAGTTATAGTTGTTGATGGTAAGGTTGGTAAGAACAGTTCTATCTTTAGGGTATTTTACTTCTATTAATTTTCAAAATGTTAGTTTTTATTAATAGTGTGCTTTCTTTACTTGTTGAATGGTTGAATTGTAAAATTGTACATATTATTTTTATAATTTTTTCAAGTATTTCAAAATTTCTGGGAGCTGTACAGAAACTGTGGTATCTCCATGTTATTTGACATTGCTCTATAACATCTGAGAAAAAAGTTTTGTGTAGATGAACTATTAAGGGAAAATTCAGGAACAACTGATTTTTCATTCTTCTCCTATTCATCTTATTAGGAGTCCTGAAGAAACTACTTTGCTTAAATTCATATAAAAATGACTTTATCATCTCTATCTCACAGGAACATTGAAAGCTATTTCATTCAGGTCTTCAAGACTTTTTAAAAGAGCAAATTATTGAAGGTTTTGTGATGTCACACTTGTCATTTAAAGTGGAATTCTTAATGAAGTGTTTAACAATAAGGGACAGTATTTCTAACGACAAATTTTAAGCCTAACTCTTGCAATATCAATTGTAAAATACCTCAGTTTTTTAGTAATTCATCTGGTTTATTAATCATGTCTGGAAGTAATATCCAAGGTTATCACCTTTTGAACTCCTTTAAAACTCCAGTTAATATGATTTAGGAATAGTATTAGCTTGAGTCTGTTATAAATGTTAATGGGAGTTGCATCATCAGATTAAGACAGTATTTATAAGATATTATTTGACATAATTTTTCTGTATTTTTACTTTAAGTAATTTTAAATACTAAAATCATCACATGTAAAAATAAACAGTGCCCTATCTTTACTGCCAGGGGTTTTGGGGGGATTGAACAGTGGACGGTGTCTACGAACAAAATATTTTTTATTCGTGCACACTGCCAAAATTCTGCTTTCCTTTCAGAAACGTGATGGCTGTCCATTTCTAATGCACGTAGTACTCAGTCTACTCCATCACTGGATACAGTTCTCAGTTTTCTTCCTTTACCTCTTTGGATTTTCTGCTGAGATGAGGTGAGTCAAGTTTCTCAGATTAAGAGGTCAAGTTTTTGAAGTATTGAGGTATGAGATTCCAGATCTCTGAAACTTCCTAAGAAAGAGACAACTTGTCTGAAGTGATGGAAGGTGATTAATGTTTGGCAGTGCAGAAAAATGTCTCTTCATGTCTTCTCATCAAACTGACTAGTTTTTTCTCTCTTCTTGTAAGTATTGAAAGAGAAGTTCTCTTTCTGTGGACTATACTGAGTCAAGGATTTTTCTTACTGTGGTTACCTAAGTAGCCGGATGCTCCTTTTGCCAAATTGCTTTATTGATGAAATGTATATTTTTAGCTTACTCCAAAGTACTTGACTATACAGAGAATAATATATCTTTTAAAATCCTTACATGGGTTTTTATTGATTGTTTGTTTGTATGTTCTGTTGTTTGGGTTCTTTTTTTTTCCTTTGGGAAGTGGTTAATTCTTGCCTTGTGCATTCTAAGGTTTCTTGTTTTCTACAAAGGATTCTTGGATGGAAATTAGAATTCGATAAAGGCGAGTTGCACATTTAAAATGGAATAGCATTCTGTTCAGGGAAGACTTTGAGAAGCACTACTTGGCTTTAAAGCATTGAATTACACACCACATCCTTGGGATTCTTAGTTCTAATATTATTATTTGCATTTATATTAGAGAAGGGTCTAGCAGTCCAGAGTAAGCGCCCTCTACATAAACAGCAATAAGACTGCATTCAAACAGCTTAACAAGTAAACAGGAAAGACACACTAACAGAAGAAAATTTTAAAAATAATTTTATTCCAAGTCTTACAGGCAGAAATAGGGAAATAAGGTGGTCTGTGATTTAGATCTTTGATGAAGCATTTTGATTAGTCCTTAAAGAAGCTGCCTCCTTCTGCTTAAAATCTCCACCTGAGAATCTTGCCCCAAAGGCAAATAACTGCTTCATTTCACTCAAAAATTGAAAAGAAACAGTCCTCGATTTTGAAACATGGACACAGAATCTGTTCCCAATATGTAAGAACAGATTACCTTTAAGAGAGTTCTCAGAGGAAGGGGTCTCCATGTGTGTACATATCAATATATGTTTGTGAGAGAAAGAACAGCTAACTCATAATAAATGTAATTAAACAGGAGGACAGAGTCCTGTGCTTTAATTCCTGATAACTGGGAGAATATGTAAATAATCCTGGTGAACTGAATACAAAGAAATTAATTTAACCTTTTATTGCAACCATGCATAAAAGATGCCATCTTCTCCTCTGCATTTTAGACAAACTTGGTAATGGTTTTATTTTACCATTACCAGCATGCTAGATAAATATTATTTGATTAAATTTATCAAAATTTAGGTGAAAAAGTATTTTCTTCTAGAATCTATGTGGGCTTAGAAATGAGGATAATAATAAACAGATAGTAAATAATGCGAATGGAAGAGAGTTAAGCTATTTAAGTCATATACAAGTTCTATAACCTTTCACAAAGTTTTTCAGGATCAGTCTTGTGATTAAATATCTGGGCTGAAATTTAGTTGCTTAATCTTAAATTATTAGTGACATTTGAGATGTCGCTATCTGAGACATCTACATTTTATTTTTATCTAAGATAACTCTAAAACCTATGATACAAGAACCATGAGATGTCCCATCTAGATGACATTTGTGTGATTTTTGGGACACCAGACTGGCTGATAAATGGGGCTATCTACTGTCTATTTACATGCTAATATATATATTAGATCCCAAAAAAACTTACTTTGTCTTTTGAATTTTATCTTTTGATCTGATCTTAAGTCTAAGGCCAATCAAAAGTCCTAGGCAAACCAGTTGAAAATCTGAACCTCACTTTCTGAATGCTGCTCAGGGAGTTTTATCATAAGGCAGGTTTTCTTGCTTTTCATTTCTTCTTCTTGGTTTTTGGCTACATGGCTGCCAGAAAAGTATTTTTTTTGGGATGGCAAAACTGACTTTGAGAAGAAACAGAAAAATGTCATATTAAGAAAAATAAAAAAGTTATAAACAAAGTTATTATTTATTGTTCTTTTACATTTGGCCAATACAAAGGGGAGAAACCATTTAAAGTTAAACATTTTAAAGATATTTAAAGTGTTACAAATATGTAATAATAAAATTGTTTATTCTTGCTTCAGAATCTCACTGAAAAGTCCAACTGTGTTTATGAAACTCCATATCATAAAGTCTGAGTTTTGCAGTTAACATTGCTACTAATTGCAAATTAATAAAAAAAGACTACTCTATTTGTCAGAGGAAGGGAAAGGGACAAACCAAACAAAAAAATCCCTGAAGCCCAATTATCATTAGTTGTCACTACCAAGCATTAACATTATGCAACAGAATATAAAATGCTGATATATATATATATTTACGGCCTAAGCAGCGTAAGTCTTGCTTTCTCTGAGGCAAATTATCTTGGTGTACATTGAATCTATTGAACACAAAAATATTAAATTGTCAACAGACTCTTTTTATTAGGTCTGCAGTAATTAATTAAGCACAGATGTCTCACCAGAAGATGAAATGGAATGTATTCAGGGAAGAAAGGAAGAGGATAAAGAATAACGAGTTCCTGAAATACAATACATCAAATGAAGAGAATAATGTAAATTAGGGCCTAATCACATTCTGCATTACACAGATGCTCTGGGAGAGTATGTGGACCTTCAAGGCAAGTTGTGCATCTAGTATTCAAATCTGTACAATGCTGCTCTGCTCCACAGATGTTCCATAGCCTCTAAGAAGATCACATTCAGCTGACTCGGGCAAATTTTATGTAGTAAGAGGTACAGCATGTGCAGGCTGGAAGCACTCAGGATTTTTCACTTTTCTGAGCTGGTAAGAATTTCCCAGTGACTTCAGAGGAGGAAGAACTACAATGTTTTAAAGAACTATTTGGACATCCATTTCTTCTTATTGTGCCACCTTGTTTCTTTGACTGTTGGAAGTCATACAGTAGGCCTATGCTAATCAGACTGTACCTTTACCACTGACAGCATAGTGGGCATGCAGAACATGCAACCAGCTGATATTTACTCAGCTCTGAATCTTCTTCAAAATCCTACCAGTTGCAGAATTCATAACAGAAGAACTTAAATATAAATAAACTTAAACTTAAATAAACTTAAATAAGCTTTCTCATTTACCTTTAATGAATCATGGTAGAATTCCTAATATTGGACTGACAAATGGTTATTTTTTATGTCAGAGAAGCTATAAATTCAGCATGCTTCTGGTATCCTTAAGATTAAATAAAGTCTAGTGAAAGATTTTTAGGGAAATTAAGTTGGAGAAGGGTTCCAAACCAATTATGACCTCCATCAGAGCATATAGTGGGATAGCTCACCACGAGACTAGACGACCGCCGATGGCAAAAGAATAAACCTGCTCTTTGTCCGGGGGGAAAATATTGCTTTATTCTCCAGTCCTGCCCTGCTTTGGCTGGAGATCTTCCCCGTTCGCTTTCCGGGCCAGAGAGAGCTCGCCCCCACCCATCTGGGGCCTTTCTCCCCAGGGGGCAGGGACAAGACATCATCCAATCAGGGAGAAGTGGCAGTGGAAGAGCTAGGTTACAGATGAGTAAGGAAAAAACCACGAAACAGATTACAAATCCGATAAAACACAATATAAACCAAATTAATGCATTACAACAATATAGTAGTTACAGAGATATTTCTTTCTGCCATATAAGCACAGAGCTAGAAATGGTGGACACTGTGTATTTTATCAGTAAGGACTGATTAAGAGTCTAATTATGTACACTAACATCTTTATAATACTGATAAGAGAGTTTCTGAGAGACTGCTACCAGAAATACAGTGAGCAGCTATAAATAGAATACTAGTCATCACTATCCATGTAGTTGGGGGTTTTGGTTTTAGTTTGGAGGGAACCTTATTAATTTGTGATTGCAACTTTTTTGTGCATATTCATCGGAAAATGTAGGGTTTTATTTAAATTTGTACTATTGTTCTAAAGAAAGACTCATCCTTGTGTACGTGAAGTTTCAAATATGATTTTATATAAAAGCATAAAGAAACTATAGCAAAATGTTTCATTTTAAGTGTTTTATAGATTTAAAAACTTTAAATTTAAAAAAAAAATCATTTGGTGATTAGGCAAACATTTGATTCTAATTATTTTAATGTTCAATCACCTTTTGTTCAAGGAAATTCTCTCATAGAAATAAGAAGTTTAAATATGTAAACTTCCCTCAAAAAAGCAGGAGCAGCAATGTCAGGAAAAATAAGGATTCTACACAAAAAGCACTCTTTGTTCCTGTAATTACTGATTTTACTGGACCAGTTCTTGCATCACAGTCTAGCTGACTTTGAGTGAGCTTAACTATCAGGCCTCCTCAGCCAAAGGCACAAAGCATTTAAAGTCTGTAACTGAAGTTATTGGTGGGTGTATTACTGATTATAATATGCGTAAGAAGCTAGTAGACCAACCGTGGTCTTAAAAATAATGAAACTGATATTACAGGGAGAATTCACAGTGGCAGTTTTATACTTACTTTTTAGCTCTGCCATTGTTAAAATAAGTGGTATATGGTCTGTAAACCAAAAAGTAATATCAACATGCCATTCTTTGCAAACAGTTTATCCAAGACATATATTATGTCGGTGAATTTGAAAATATTAATTAACTTAGAACACTAAGCATGTGAAGAAATTTCATTTTTCATAATCTCCTGCACTTCAAAAACACTACTGAAATGTGAAAAAAGTAGATAACAAATACTTTGTTATAAACAGAATTTTAAATGGAAACAAGAAGAACCATATATGGCTGAATAACAAATGACTACGGAGTATATTATTCTGTAAATAATAAATGCAAAATCTGTAAATTCCATGTTGTACTGAAAACATTGGATTTATGGCAGGGTCTACCCTATGTAAAGTGCATACAATATTTTAGACAAATGAACTTGCTCTTAAAAGTGTGGCCTGTGCTTCCAAGAAGCTGCTCAGCATGTAACTGAGAACAAAAATATATTATGTTGAAACTTGAACTGTTTGGAAACCAAAAACCCCTTCACTGGAAAACGAAATTTCACTACTCACTTTTGATCCAAGCAGTATTTTGACTGAGAGAATAATCAGAATAATCTCAAAAAGGAGAATGATTTTGTAATTAATAAATGTAAATAGTTATTTTTTTCTCCACTTTGATCTAAAAAGAAAGGTATTAGGACTTTTGAATTTTAGTCACTATAGGTGGAAAAGGGTAAAGAATGCACAAGAAAAACTGTTAACTAATAAAGCTGTACTTCATTATTGGATGAGAGAGGAGTGGAAGGAACAAAAAAACAGAACTGAGAAGAGAAAAAAGAAAAGAAGAGAAAGAAATACTCCAGTACTTATGACTGAAGCTGTACTTAGCTCCATGACTTTGAAACAAGTGGTCACATGCACTAAGGACAGAGGTTGTCATGAAGGTGTTCTTGGTCTCATGACCTCAATCAACCTGCAACACCGTTGGAGCATGCATGGTAGTGCGGCATCTCAAGCATGACAGTGCTTCTATAGCATTACCTGTTTTATGATCCTGACTTCCCACCTCTAACAAAGATCTTCCCCATCACCCCAACACTTCACAGGTTTGTAACTTTAGAATAGGGCTGGAATTCCATATGGAACAACTTTCTTCTGGACAAAGAACAAAGAAGATTTAAAAAACTATTTTTTTTCTTCTTGTATTACTGACAGAGGTGAGACTGTAGAAGAATATTTATTTTTAATCATATTTCCCGTGAAAATGAGACAAGAGTCTATCCTTATGTGCCTAAGACATGCTGTCATTGTAAAAGTGTTTCAACCATATAGAAGGTAAAGGTCTTAAATAAAGGAAATTTCTACAAGTTGTGTAACAAAAGGAAACTGTTTGGAGAAGATATATTTAAATGGGTGATCCTTGGGGACAGAAAATTACAGGAATAGTTTAGGTCCTTTCTGAATCAGAGCAGCCAATTATGAACATACTGGCAAGGGCTGAGCATAATCCCCATTGTCACAAAGGCAACCAAACAAGTTGAATTATATTATAATGTTAAAAAAAAAAAAAAAATATGAATTTGGTCAATAGTTGCAGCTCAAATACAATTTCATTACTTCTCAGCAAGTTTTTGTGTTCCTTGTTTTTATTAATCTGGATGAAAATTTCTTCTTTCTGTGGATGTATATACAAGCTCTTCATGTCTTCATGTCTTTACTGTCTGTCTTATTAAAACATACATGTGTTTTTGTGATGCTCAGAATATAGTGTCATTCAATACCTTGAGACCACAATGTGGACACATCCGAGTGCTAAACGAGCCTGGAAAACTGAATTATGACTCATAAACTGAATTCTCATAAACTGAATTATGACTCTGTGCCACCTAATCCCATTTTGAACAATGGGAGGGGAGTAAACAGGGTGAGTAAAAAGCCACCAAGGACCCGTTGGACCCTTTCCCCTTTACTTACACCAGTAAGTACATTATATGCTTTATTGCATTGATACATTTAGTTCAAATTCAGCTTTGGTACGCAATTTGCTGTAGTTGCCTCATGAGATGAGGATGTTGCTGTGTTGCTTGTCTCTCTCCCATGGAGCTCCCGGCTCCATTCTCACCCTGGCTAGCTCAAGAGACAATCCACAGTTGGAAGGACTTTTCTCAGGGTCCCGAAAGCCAGGAGGTGGTAGAGAACCTTTCCCTTAGCATGAGAGAGCGAGACCCCCGTCAACGGCAAAGGAAGGAGGTCTGCACTTGATCTGGGGTGTGAAATCAGGGCTTTATTCAGTCCTTCTTTGTGTTCCTGTCCCACACTGGGTCAGGAGCCCCGAATCAAGACAGCGAAGGCCGCACGGTCTGTGGCTTATATCCAGGGCAGGGACAAGGTGGGAGTAGAACAGGGTTGGATTACGTTCCAGGAAGGGGACTGTGAACAATGTGGGAGATGGGCTGGGGGAAGGGCAGGGACAAACTTCGGGATATTACATTTTCCAGGGGAACAGGTGGGTACAGAACAATATGAAACCAAAAAACACACAGCAACCTTGCTGCTGTTTCTTTACAGAATCATGGGCAAATGGTTCCAGAGAACATATGTACAGCTGGACTCTGCCTGCTGTGGGGAGGGAGAGATGTATGGGGGAGTGGAGAAAGGGGAAACTAGATTATTCAGTCGGGAAGAAGTGAGAGCAGTGTTGCTTTTAAGTGAATACAGGAAAAGTAATTATAGCTAGCTTCTGAGACCTATATTCATGTCTTCAGATTCAGACTCCTTTTTCTTCATTGTTCTTTTGTTGCATTTTGCTAATAAGGCCAGTTCACAGCTGTGCAATCACAGCCCTGGTTTCAACCTTTCTCATTCTGGTAAACTGTACTCAGTTCTGTCTCATAAGTAACTTCACAATCAAAGTAGCCATATAGCCCTATAGACAACCTCTCTCAGTAAAAGAAGATGTAGGCAATATGGCTGGACAAGCCAATATGTAAAGTGATTTGAAATGAAATTGTATCAAAATGCATTACATAAATGAGTTGACATAAGATATTATATTTTTGATGGATTCTGTTTTGTTCTTAGACTTTACATCAATTTTTACATTTTGTCTTAACATGTGGATTTTTCATTAATTATTTTGATAGATAGTAAACAAAATTTCTGAGAGAAAAACTTTTTCATCAGAAATATTTATACCCAACATCTATAACTCTGATATTTCTTTATGAGACCAGATGACTGCCGATGGCAAAAGGAAGGAGCCTGCTCTCTCACCGGGGGAATATTGGCTTTATTCTGGAGTCCTGCCCTGCCTGGCTGGAGCTCTTTCCCAGTGGCTCACCAATGCCAGAGAGAGCTAGCCTCCACCCGTCCTGGGGCTTTTTCCCCAGGGGGAATGGGCCTAGAGGCAGGGACAAGCCACTGCCCAATCAGGGATAATGAGGGAGTGGAACAGGGCTGGGTTACATTCCAGTGTGGGGGATGGGTGCAGACGAGTAGGGACAAACCATGTGATACAGTTAAAGGGGAACAGGGAAAACATTACAAATACGATGAAACACAATATAAACCCAATTAATGCATCACAACATTTCCCCTTTTCTTATTAAATTAAGAAGGAGGAAGGCTCAGTTCATGGGAGATGTTCAGAGTTTGGACCTTGAGTACCTTTAAAGTTGGAGAAGAAAAAAATGACATCTAGTGCAGATAAACTGTTCAGAAAAACACTGTTGAGGGAAGATGATAATTAGAAGGAGAGGGTTCGGTGCTTTCGCCTCCTCCAGGCAGCACTGGCCACTTGTGGGCCCTCTGCAGGGGGTTTTGCAGTTTTGGGATGAAAGGTTTCATCCCCTCACCTGGCACCCACTTGAGATCTGGGGGAGTGGACACAAAGGTGTACCCACGACCCCAGGTGACCTGATCATGAGGACTTTTTGTTTCTCTGGTCGCTGGATCCTTTACTATCATATCCGGTGACTTTGAAAGGCAGAACTGGTTAAAGCAGGATTATTTAATTTAACATCTACATTTTCTAAGTTTTTTGAAAAATTCCCTTTGGACCCTTTAGACCTCCCACCCCCATTGTCCTGAAAGTCCAGAAATTGCTTCTTTAAAGGGCATTGAGATGCCCAATGTCCAGCCTGATCACACAGGAGACACATTGTTCTTCTCTTGGGCGGTGGCCATGGCACAGGCACAGGAGGCACGGTGTCTGCAGCAGCAGGTTTTTGTGGTGACTTGACTCTGGAACTGTGGCTTTGATGAGCTTTTATGAAGGGAATCTTCCTGGCACACACCTGGAGCATGTCATGTAAAGCTGGAGCCGGTTCTATAGACAGGCTGAGGATAGCTGCCTTGCACAGTTCGTTTACATCGGCCAGAGCCATCTCCTCCAGGACCTGTTCTTGGGCTCCTTCATTCTTAACCTGTAACTCGATAGCTCGTGTTAATCGCTCCACAAATGTTACAAAAGGTTCTGATGGAAGCTGCTTTATTTTACTGTAAGGTTGTAAAGACCCATTGGGCTGGATTGCTAATTGAATTGGCAGATTCTTATTATCAAGAGCCGTTTAAGGATTTTGCCAAAGCTCCAGAAGTAAATATTTTTGGAGGTCTAAGGGAACTATAGTATTCTTTGCTAAATTTGCTTTTGAACGGTTGCAAAAGTATTCTCTTTCATATCCAAATTTGGCCTGAGCTTTGCATAAACCCTGAATCGCTTGTTGGGGGAAGGGGTCCCAATTACTGTGGACAGCACCCTCTCTTTTTGACTGTTGATATGTGAAAGGGGTGGCAGAAAAGCCAGGATCACTTCCTGCTTCCAGGTTCCTGGCTCCCCCCCTCCCTCCAGGGCATGGGAACTGGGACTGTGGGTGGGGAAACCATGGGAACCAGGGTCAGGGAGGGGCTGGAGGCCTGAGTCACACAGGGATGAGTTGGAGGGCGAAGGTTTAAGGGTAGGGGCCAGAGTCAGAGAGCGCAGTGCCAGGGGCGGCACCGAAGGGTGGGAGGGGTCTGGGGAGAGGAAGGAATTTTAAAAGGGATTTAGGGAAGAAGGGACAGACAAAGGGAGAGACTCCTCGTGGCTCAAGAGCAGGTGGCTTTGGCCATTTTGGACAAAGGAATCCCCTCCATCTTGTGACCCCTCCCACCTGGAGATCACTAGGATGGGAGGTTTGAGCATTCGGACTGCCTACAAAGGTACAAACTGGGGAAAATCCACAAAGAACTGGATTTTTTCCCTTTTCATTTTGCTTTTGCAATGCAAACTTAATTTTTAAGCTATAAAAAGCAAAATTTGCATTTTCTTTATGATTAGAGGAGCCAGATTCAACTATTTTACTTGCAACAGCGTCCCAAAATTCTGGGAGCTTGTTTGCTCAGATGATACATCTGGAAAGTGAGAAAATAACCACTGAATGAAATTTTTTAATTGCTTCTGGAAAAAATGGGTTTTCCCATCATCTGAGGCACTTAAAATTTGATAAAAGACTCTTTTTTTTTGAGACACAGACAGCCCAGCACCCATTTTTGGCTCAGATTTTAAGTTTCTGTTAAGTTAAGTCCCCTTTAACTGTGGCTGGGAAACCGAAAGTTAAAAAAAAGATCCAAAAGGGGAAACAATGACCTTTTCCACCCTCTCCAGGCTGCCAAAAGCAACGTGCTATTAAAGTACCCTGAAGGTTTACTCTGAGAGCAAAAACCTTCCCCAAAAGGAAAAAACCCTTTTCCCTGAGGATCAATGCCTCTTAAAAAGATTTTCCCTTAGAAAACTCAAAGTGGTACTCACCAAAAATCCAGCGTTCAGGCAAATCTTTCCCTTCTTTCCCAATCACTCCTTTTGCCTGAGACTGACCCTTTTTGGTGCAAAAAGAGCTTCCAGTCCCGGATCCCAGGATCAGCTTTCCATGAACATGTGGTCACCTTCCCTGGGAGTAGTCTGCGGTTGGGGGCTTCTTTGCAGCACTCCAATGGTTTCTTTAAGTCCAAAGGAAAAAACTACAGCCCTGCCTGTGGAATCCTGTGTTTCGGAGACTCCACAGCAAACGCCAAGCCTGACGGGTCTGTGTCTCTGCATGGGTGGGCTACATTTCATGACTCACGTACCTGCGTGAGATTCTTTGGCCACGTGCTCCCCAAGTGGTTCTTCCAGCTTTCTGGGAGCCCCTTGTGGCTTCGAGCCGCACGTTTTGCACCAGTTATAACAATTTGATCCTAGTGGTTTTCAAAGTATTTTACAAACATCATTAAATATTGAAATATCACATTGTTTTAAGTTTGAAACTTTGTTAACAGCAGCAGAGTTTTTCAGCATACATAAATAAAATATAGATTTGGTTCTCATATGCCCGGGCATCATTTTATGAATTGTACAACCCAATAAATATAGATGAAAATTCACACTGGCTTAACAGAGGTTAAAAGCTGGTCAACAGGGTTGTCAAAGTTCACCTAAGAAACCAATCCACTACCTGCTGCTGATTGCTGGATCTGGAAAGTAACGTTATAGGTATATAATGCTGATTACATGGAAGTAATTGATTACAGATTACTTTTTAAGTACTTTATTCAATACAGCTGCTACCTAGCTGGCTACTATGATTTAGTACAATGATATTGCCCATAATCAGGACATGGTGAGATTGCCACTAAAAATAAGAGAGTAATTAGGGCTGCATTTTCACTTGAGAAGTGCACAGGTAATATCTTAGAACAGCATTAAAATAAATAAATAAATAAATAAATAAATAAATAAATAATTTCACTTACTTGTCGCAGTGTCCCTCACGCCTAGCAGGCGTTGACCACAGGCTAGCTCAGTTCTGCACAGTGGCAACTCGGATCGGTCGGGGTTACAGGCAGGGCGAGTAACCTCCTCCTGGTGGGTTTTTGGTTCCCCACACTGGCAGATGGACCTGATGGCGTCACGACTATGGCGATGGAAAAAGGGTCGACTCTCTTTGAGCAGGGTTTGGTTTATTAAAGGGGAGTCCAGCAGGGAGCTCCGCCTCAGACCCTTGCTGCCCAGAGAGAGCCCAGATCAAAGCCCTGCAGCATCTTATAAACGGGGGAGGATCCAGGGGTTGCAACAACGGGTCAGCCAATCAGGGAACATGGGGGTGTAACAGGGGTTGTCAACTTCTGAACAATGAATGAATCACAAGAGGGGATGCCAGTGCTCGGGGTTTTTTTGCTCCAAGATTCAGGTGGTTTTAGAGTCTTTTCGCCCTCTGCAAAGCTCTGAGCCAAACGCAAGAAGGAGACAGAGTCTTCAGGTTCTGATTTTTCAAGGTTGTGCGCTTTGTTTATTGTTTCTTATCTTACAAATTTCTCGGTGCCCAACAATGGTCTGTGCAGCTGCCTGGGCATTTGGTGACTCCCCGACTCCTCCCAGACTGGGCTGTCACTATCTTTTATACTAATTGCTACGTATTCTTTATTTATCATTATTTGCCAATACCTATCACTTATACTAAACAGGTCATCCCTACTTTGACCCAATCTCTTTAAACTACTTTGTGCCACCGTCACTGCAGAAAATAGAGTGAGGGTAGAAGAAATAAGAAGCAGGAGACAACGCCCCAGATCCTCCATCTTGCTCCCATTCACTTCAATACTAAAAACCCAAACCTACTCTTTTCTCACCCTGTGATAAGCTAAACTACTATCTTTCACACTCTTGTGGCTTGCAATCCTTCCTGCAGTGCAGGAAGCCTTTCCCATGGATTGAGATCAAAGCCAATGTCCCTCTGGGCTCTGTGCCAAGGCCCCAGACCCCCCTGTCCAGGTCTCTGACCCTCCAGGGCAGCCAAAGGAATGCCCTGGACTCCAACAGAGGAGGGGATTCCCTGGGCACCAGCCTATCACTCGATGCCTCTCCTGGATCTTTCCAGAATCCAGGGAAGGGTCCCGAAGTGACAGACAGGGCGACCAAGAGGAGATAGGGGGGATTGACAGGGACAGGTGCAGGGGAGGGTGATTGACACAAAACGTCTGGTTATATAACAAACTCATAGGGGAGAAACCATTACAGAAAATGGGGTGGGGGGCACAGTGGAATGAACCATTACAAAAACTTCTTATAAAACTTACAAAAATAACTTAATATAACAACTCTTGCACCACCACTTACCCTTCTCTATTCTGTGAAATCTCCTGTAAGCAGCAGTCTGCCTTCTTCACCTTTACTATTCCGGTGCTTTGGAAGAATTGCTGTTATAAATTTAAGCGATTTAGGTACCCTATTAGACAAGCAAATCTCAAGTTTTCATCCTTTTTTTGTCTGCTGTAACTTGGACAGTCATTTCAGTTATTTTTATCTCTCAGGACTATAATTTGTCAATCCTTCAGGACTGTGTCTAGCCTTGAAGACAGGAGATGTGTGATTTGACACAGTGCACCTTCTCTCCAATGAAATGTTTTGGACCCTTACACAGCACTGGTTAGCAAATCACAGGTTCCTGAACCATCTCCACTGTTATTAACTCTTCCATACCCCTTTAATGTCAGCTTTTCCCTCCCCAACATGCATTAGTAGATGTCTCTAAATATGTGTGATCCCTGATCTGAAAAAAAAAAATCTTTGTAGGCAGATCTTGTTCCAAATGAACAAAAGATGTCTAGATCTTAATTTGTGTGAATCATCACAAAAAGTTATGAATAAAGGTTTTCTTTGCCAATTGTTTCTTTTAATGAAACCGCTCACTGAAAAAGACAAGTCAGGCATCCCAAGGACCAGTTCCATTGAATTTTCCCTTGCTGACTTCAAAATGTTAGGTTTCTATCACCCAGAGAGATTTCTTTCTGCTAATGCAGAATATAAAGAGAAAAGATCACAATATACAATCATTAAGAATGAAATGAACATACAAAACTGTGTACCTTCCCCCTGCATAAGATTGGTCTATATTGTATGCTTCTCAAGAGAAAAGTCTAAAAGTTTATTTTATATATATGCTTGAAGAAGCTTTTTCTTTGATTCAGATTAACAGCAGCAATTCACCAACATCTCAATATAATCCTCATTCATTTTCCAGAGTTTTATCAGAGTTGCTTGATTTTAGTTTTCTTTCTGGTTTTAGTTTTCTTTCTGTTGTTTGTTTATTTATTTATTTGTTTGCCTTTTTTTCCCCCCCCCCCCCCCCCCCCCCTTTTTTTTTCTTTTTTCCCCCTCCAAAAGAATGAACAATCCCATGCTGGAAAAACTATACAGATCAATAAAATCCACCCTCACCCCCCACACCTGGATGTACTTTTCTCTTCTGTATGTCCAGTACTCCAGGTGGGAACCTGCCTATACTCAGTATGTTCACTAGGAGTATAAAATAAAGTGTGTAAAACTGCCTCATTTCTGACTGGGCTGGTGAAAGATGTATTATAGAGTGTATTATATAATAATATATCTATATTGCTAACTTTGAGCTTACTGTAGATCATATTTCCAGAATACCTCAGACAACTTTTTAAGGTTATTCTTGCATTGAAAAGAAACACAATTCAACTGCTTATATTTCACATACAAATGAAGCAAAATGAAGTTCCTACCAATAATGGCAGTGAGGTTTAGATAATAAGAAACACAGAAATAAAGCTTTTTTAATATGGCGTTTCAGTATTTCTGAAGTAAGGAAAGGAGAGGAATTTATTCTTACTTGTTAGATTGCTAAAAGGCTGTCTTTGTTAATATAAAGTACCTAATATAGTTTCTCAGTACAATAAAACCTGGCCTTGTCCTCTTTCCCTGGTACTTCACAAATCTGTTTATTTACTTTGCCAATTGAATTATTTTAGAAAACAATTATTTAAAAAGATTCAGGAATTGTGTAACTAAAATCAACTTTTGCAAATGGTTAATGTATCCTTTTCAACAAAGAAAGTACTTGAAAATAAGCTATTATTGCAACTTACACAATGCAGAATAGTCTTTCTTTTTTTAATAGGCATGTTCATTTTAATACGTTTAGCTGGACTACATTTTCCTTCAGTGCGTTATAAAGCATACATAGTAATAAAGTTGGCAAGATAGCATATTATTCTTAATGTTAACTAGGAATTGGTGGCAAATTTATGCACTAAAACTTTCTTGTGACTTCATCCTGGGTAATACTATATAAAGAAATGTCTGTGATTCTGTTATTTACTTCACATTTTATTCTTTATAATAACTTCAATTGAGGTCTACTATATAATGTGTAAAAGATGTCAATTACATAGTATGCCACAGAACTTAAAGTCTGCTAGAGAAGAAAAGCAATGTGCAAATTTTATAGATAGTAGAGAATGTAATAGGTACAGAGTTTGGACACAAAATGATTAATAGTTTTGACATTGTTTTCACTAATCACTGAAAGCAAAACCAGTTCCTTACTGAACTGACACACATTGAAATAGGTGTTATGAAGTTCAATGTATTTAGGAATACAAATTTAGTGAAGAATAGTCAAAGTTAATATGGATATTGCACCCAAGCATTAAGATATTAAGCAGATAATAATGTTCACATTATGCAGTACCTGATGGATTAGAATTAACAGATTCTTTTGTGAAAATTACCTCAGAAAAGGGAATGAAATTCTATGGAGCTATAGCAGAGGTTACTAATGACGTGGCTAAGGGCTAGTCCAGTGGCAGGCAATGTGTCAGCCATAACGTCTTCAAAGTGACACTGTTTTTATGATCAGATTAGTGAGAGATGCTTCTGCCCAAATTATGGTGCAGATGAGACTATATGCAAAAATCAATAATATGTGGGGTTTTAAAAGTAAATGTGAGGTAGAGAGAAACAAGTAGAAAAAGGGCAGGGGGACAGGGAGAGAGTGAGATCAAGCAGAAGTAAACAACTATGCACCACTGGCAGCCCATTGCTCCTTCACCCTGGGTTTCTCAGTCGTGGTACCACTTTTAAACAATCCTATATTAGCTGTGAGTATGCAACAATGTGTAGAGCTAGTCCCCTGCAAAATCTTAGCTATCAGGTTAGTCAGCTTACAGAGCTTGTTGATAAGAGAAGATAGAAATGCAGTAGTTGGATTTTTTTCTCTTACCAAGGTCCTCAAATCTGTATCACTTCCTTTCCTAAGACAGTCATGTTTCTAGAGAATTGCTAACCCATGGCCTCCCTTCCCTCTAGACTTTGCACTCTGCATCACTGATGTAGGATTGTTCTCCCAGGCCACGGCATGTGGCTGCTGTGCTCTTTTTAAACTTTGTTCAGCTGCTGCTCCTTTTCTTAAAGCAAAACTTGTCTTCACCCAGCTCTCAAGGTCATGTTTTCTCAGAGATCACTAATTGACTGTCAGTGAGTTTTTATTGATCTGGGGCTTCTGCTTTCAACCCATGCCCATATTTTCAAGACCTTTGTTGTTATCCCAAGATAAAATTGTGCATCATCAGAAAAGGCAGCAGATGCCAAACTCTGGTTCACACTGTGAGCTCTCAGAAGCAGTTGATCACAAACTGAACAGGTCATAAGTAGGGCCTTGCACAAAAGATTCAGTTAGCATGAACCCTCTGTAATGTAAAAAAAAGAATGGAAATTTTATTTTTACAGGAACACTGGGAAAAAAAAAAAAAGATGTTTAGAAAATTATAATAGATTGTCATTCTTAAGATTTAAGTTCAAAACAAGCTGGTGTTAAAAGCTGCTTAAAGAAATTCTAATTTTCCAGATGCAGGTGGCCTCTGCTATATCTACAGATATTTATATTTTCCAAATGTTATTTATTAATAGCAATGTCTGTGGCAGTTATTTAAGAAGAGTAGTCTAAGTTCTAAAAGATCTTTGGATACTTAAATACACGGCTGTGATTCAAAATATCTGTTCTGCAGTCATCCAACCCAGTAGCTTTTGGACAGGGAATTCCCTGAATACTTGAAATTATTTGTTGTGCCCACATCTAGAATTGCTCTTTGCAGCAACTAGAGAACTAGGACCTGTACGCACCAGAAGAATGTTCAAACAGTAGTTAGACTCACCTGTTCAAAGGCCAGATCCCTTAGAAGTGCACAGTTGCTGATGATTTGGTAGAGTCCTGTTTGAAATCACAGACCTTAACTATTGTATATATATATATATATATATTAGTTCTATGGCTTGTCCCTCTCACGGAGCTCCAGCTCCATTTTCGTTCCAGCTAGCTGGAGAGACAAACCGCAGTAAGAAGGAGTTTCTTCAGGGTCCTAAAACCTGGGAGCGGCCGAGAAGCTTTCCCTTAGCAGAGAGAGTGATACCCCATCAATGGCAAAGGAAGGAGGTCTGCACCTGATCTGGAGGTGAAACCAGGGCTTTATTCAGTGTTTCTTCTGTGGTCCTCTCCCAGACCTAGCCTGGGTCACAAGCCCTGTCCTACTGGTCGAACCAAGAGGCCCGGATCAAGATCCCCGGATCACGAGGAAGAGAGCCGCATGGTCTATAGCTTATATCCAGGGAAGGAGCTAAAGGCGGGGACAAGCCAATACCCAATACCCAATCAGGGATAAGGTGGGAGTGGAACAGGGTTGGATTACATTCAAGGAAGGGGACTGGGAATAATGTGGGAGATGGGCTGGGGGAAGGGCAGGGACAAATTTTGGGATATTACATTTTCGAGGAGAATAGGGGGGTACAGAACAAGCCATTATAAAACCCAATATAAAAATGAAATACAATATGAAACCAAATAACACACAGCAACAAGTTCAAATCTAGAATCTGTTCTGGAATAAACTGAAGAACATAACCTGTTTCATATCTGAGTGCATGGGTGGAAATGTGCCAGTTATGTTTTAATACTTATTTGATACATGCAGTACTACGTTCACAGGATCTCTTTACATACAGGGTTATATAATGTGTTCTAGCCACAATCTGAAGTCACTGAACCACTTATGACAAGGAGAATGACTATCCTATTTCTTATGGAAGAAGTTTTTTAGTTTCAGCACAGAGCAATGCATTCAAGCAATAGACATTTAACATGAATCTGTCTAGCAAAAGACCGCATATTATCCATAGTGTTTCCAATACTAGCTTTGACCATAAACTGAAAGTAAGCATAATTCATTGCTCTCTGAATTATGTCAGAATTCTAAATTTTGGTATTTACAGGGGAAAAATAAACAGGTAGAGAAAAGTATCAGCAGAACAAGAAAAAGCATTCCAGAAGCAAATGTCATACAGAATTGCCATACAATAATGAAAGCACTTTGTAAAGTGTATCACCACAGGAATAAGGAAATAGCTTCTATGTTTGCAGTGTTTATGTATTTCTGCTTGCACCTATTCTCCAGTAATATATTTCTCCAAAGTCTCAGTTAATATGCCCTTTTTCGTCTGGTGACAAACTATATACTTTCTCAGAATCCTGTCTCACTTATGGAGATTTGACATCTGTAGGAAACCATATAATAGTAACCTGGATAGTTTGTTACAAAATATGTTCTTTATCCTAAATGAAAAGAATGCATTTCTTTCGGCTTTAGTTTACTAATTTCCATTTATTTCCTGCATTTACTTTCATAGATTACTGGTATTACTGATTAACATTTAAGGCTGAAAAAAGTCCACATACAACTGCAAAAATAAATTTTAAAAAATCTCACATTTTAGATTCAAAGCAACCTTAGATTTCCCTCATTCTTGAGGCCATTCCTTCATGTTGTCATTATGTGCAACTGATAAACTTTATAGACAAACTCAAGACATGAAACAACAAATGATAACACTACAATATTTCTCTTAGTAGTTTAGCAAGAAGCTGCAGCAATGAAACCTGTCTTCCTAAAGACACATAACTCAGAGCTGATTTCTTACACTTGTGCTTTGCAATCTACTAAATGATGAGTCCATTTGGAGCTTTCCCCTGTGGAGGGAAGCCATGACCAATTTACTCTCCTGTTCTGGCTTGTTCTGCAGTATAAATATAACTTCATGTTATTTTTCTCCTCAAATATGGCAACCTGTTTTAAAATAAAAATGATATTAAAATATTCTTTGTTAGAGTGCATTAATTAGGTTTGTACTGTGTTTCATTTTTATATTGGGTTTTGTAATGTTTTCTTTTGTATCCCCTGTTCCCCTTGGAAACTATATCACGTGGTTTTCCCTGCTCGGCCCTGCCCATCCTCCCCCATTGGAATGTAACCCAACTCTGTTCCACTCCCACCTTGTCCCTGATTGGGTAGTGGCTTGTCCCTGCCTCTAGGCCCGTCTCCCCTGGGAAAAAGCCCTGGAACTGCCTAGGGTGCCCTTTCTTGCACCAGGGACGGGAACCGGACTGAGCTCCGGACTCTGCAGGGGCAGGATCCCTGAATAAAACCGTGATTTCCTCCCCAGAGCAAAGAGCAGATTCTTTCCTTTTGCCATCGACGGACGTCTGCTCTCTCTAAAGAAAAAAGGTTTGCATCTGGGTAGCTTTTAGGACCCTGAAGGAAGACTCCTTCTGAAGTGGTTTGTCTCTCAAGCTAGCCAAAACAGAGCACGGGCTCTGAGGGGGAGAGAGAGCCCCTTCAGTTCTTGGAACTTCTTGTCCTCTGTCCCCTAGGACAAAAGGTATTTAACAAGTTGATTTATCGTATTATATTCCAACAGATCTATGTCAGCATAGATTTAATTCAATGTAGTTATTCCATTTTTGCATGGGCTAAGGGCTTATATTGCTCTTCCATAATACGCTGCATTCAATATTGTTCACACACACCATTTGATAATAGAATCATACAATCATTTTGGTCGGAAACAGCCTCTAAGATCACTGAGTCCAACTATTACCCGGCAGTGCTAAACCCAACACTAAAATATGTCCTTAAGTACCACATCTACATATCTTTTAAATATCCTCAGGCATGACTCCACCACTTCCCTGGGCAGCCCTTCCAGTGTTTGATGACCCTTTTGGTGAGGAGAAGGGTCATTGGATTTTCTCCTACTATCCAATTTAAACATTGCTTGAGGTCATTTCCTCTTGTCCTATCAACTGTTATTTGGCAGAAGAGACCACATCCACCTATCTGTTACCTCCTTTCAGGTAGTTGTAGAGAGTGATAAGGTCTTCCCTCAGCCTCCTAATCTCCAGGCAAGACAACTCCTGTTCACTCAGACATTTTTCATAAATTTGTGCCCTAGACTTCATTTTCCTTCTTTGAATATATACACAAGGTGAGTATTTAGAACAAAAAAGTAGTGTTTTTACTAGCGTATAATCTGAAAAGCTGGTTACATGCTAGGCTATGCTGTTGTAACGTTATACTTTCATTGAACAAATCAGCCTTTTCCTCCATGTTATGCCTCTAACTTTACTGTGCCCTTATAATTGTAAAACTGGAGCACAGATCTCTTCCATGAACTAGTTCAAGCTAACACCTTTGTCCTCCCTCTCCCCTCGCAATGAACATCGTTGTTCTGAGTTGATGAGTTAACCAGTAATGGTATAAAGAAGAGAAAGAAAATGCACTGTCAGAACTAGGGCAAGAGAAAGGAAGGAGGAGGAGTAGAAGGTAAGATAGCATAGAGATCAAAACCACTTCTTTGATAGCAGACTGACTCAACAACCCTTGTCACTTCAGCCTCAAGCTAAAAGGTAAAAATTAATCTATAAATCTGTCTTGTTTAATAAAGAAAAAATCTGATTACATTCTCATTTACTCAATTTTTATTTACAGATGCACATTAAAAAAACTGTTAACCTCCTACACAACCTGGTATCCAAAACCAACATGAAAAACTCACAGACAAAACAAAAAACACTGTTGTATCTGTCACTGAACTGATCTGTGGCTATTCTATTACCCACCAGCCATTGCTGTTGGGGGTATGACACCAAAGGTACTATTTGAAAACAACCCAAGAATTTTTGGTATTTGAGGTGTCTCATTATAGATTGGGCTAAATTTCATATACAATTTAGTGTCTCTGGCTATATAGGCATTTAAATTAGAATCATGAAGTAAAATACATAAATATTCCTATTTTTAAATATGCATACAATAGGTCCAGGTTAAAAAATATGTTTCCATGCTCTAAGGCCTAGGATATTTTATAATGAAGAATGACAAAATCCTCCCCTCATAGCTACTGTTTTCTTTCTTTGTTCAAATTTTTAGGTGTTTAGATGTTGTTGTCATTGCCATTGTTGTTTTCTGCTGACGTAAATTATAGGTGATGAGGATTATCAATTTTATTAAGCACTTTCTATGCAAGGAGAGACTAAGTAGATTACATACATGAGGAAAAGAATTGGCTGAAAGGAAATATCACCCAGAAAATCATGACTGGATTGAGAGAAATTATCACTTTTAAAACAATAATTAATGCAAAGAGTTTATATTAACAGAGCAAGTATTACACTTGGTATATTCTTTTCTGGGAAAGTTTTTGATGAAAAGCAAGACTGCATTGCTATATTTGAGTTTATGCTTGATACATAATAATTTATGGTTTTCAAATAAAACAAGAAAGCTGTTTTTTGTATTGCTGGAGAGGCAAACTGCAGCTATACCAAAAACAACTAGAAATGCAGAATGAAAAATATAGTGAGGTCTGCCTATGACCCAACCACATGACCACTGTTTTACTTAGAGTTTTTTGACTTGCATATCTGAAAGAAATAGATAGATTTTTTTTTTTTTTTTTTTCTTCCCCTCAGGGGAAAAATATACCCATCCAGATCTTCCAAACAAACAGTTTGCTTTGGGAGACATAAGTGTTTGCTATTACAGTATTTGCCACTTGTCACTGTCTCACAGTTTTATCCATCTCATTTAGAGGTAATTGTGTAATTTGTTGAAGGGGCAACATTTTGTACTTCCACAATGAGCCCACTACAGTCTGTAGGCACATAGAGCCATAGAATGGCTTGAGTTGGAAGGGACCTTAAAGATCATCTAGTTCCAAGCACCCAGACATGGACAGGGACCCACTCCACTAGATGGAGCTCAGAGCTCCATCTGACCTGGCCTTTAACATTTCTAGTGGTGGGGTATTCACGTTTCTGGGCAACATGTTCCAGTGCCTCACCACCCTCAAAAGTAATGCATTTTTTCCCGAATATCTAATCTAAATCTACTCTCTTGCCCTCTCACTACATGCTCTTGTAAATAGTCTTGCCTCATCTTTTCTGAAAGTTCTCTTCAGGTATGGAAAGGCCACACTTAGGTCACACTTAAGCCTTCTGTTTTCATGGCTGAACAAATCCAATTATCAGCTTTTCCTCATAGGAGTGCTGCTCCATCCTATGTACTCCTTAACAGTTTTTAAAGCATAATTTTAGTGCACTAGTCCAGAGCATTTCAGTTGTAAAGCATTTGAAATATCCCATATGATTTCATGAAACTGCATTTTAGTGATCAATTGGTAAGATCTTGATTAGCAGGTACTGAAGTTTTTAAAAGTCTATCACTTCCCAGAAGCCTTTGACTGGCTTTCCAAGTCCTTGAAGACAAATGAGAATCTCAAACTAATCAACAGCAATAAATCACTGGGCTTTCTGCTGATTAGGAATCATGTCTTCTACTTTGCAGGTTGGTTGTCAGCTAATATCCTTTTTAAACATCTAATGTCTCTCAAGAGAGCTTCTATAAAGTTGTTGAAGAAAAAAAAAATGGTCAGTTGAGAAAAAAAAAAAGAAATTTATGACAAGAAATCAGTAAAAGAATTATATTTTATGCTTACACATGTCTATGCCCAAATTAGAATAATTTTACCCAGTTTGCTAATACTAATTAATTGAATTACAGCTACTAATTGAAATGAAAATTATTTATTTTACATTAAAATAGATTTCAGGGTTTTATGTGGCCAGACACTATGTAATCTACTGAAGTGAATGCAAGTTAAAGCCCCAGACATAACATAATATTTCGGTATTTAAATATGTATGAAAGATTAGGTGCAGCTTTTAAGGATTTCCTGGTATTACTCAAATTCCAGACAGGGTCTGACTGCTGAGTTTACCTTATGTAATAAACCTACAAGTATTGGCAGGCAAGCTATAAAAGCAATGTGTTTCAAAACAGATGTTAATCTTTATCAGAAAATATGGATAAAGCTTTGCTGATAATGAATAATATATTATTAAATGATTTTTTTTTCCAAATGTCTATTATTTTAAATATATTAAGGAAATATTTAGATGTAAAGGAACATCTATAAATAACATGAATTTAAATTATATACATAATTATTTTTATATATTGAAAAGTATAAAAAGGACTGAGTTTTCTTACACTGTCTATTTAGATCTCGAATGCTCAGGTGCTGAATCCTACACCATATAACTCAGCATAAAATGTGTCCTGTGACAATCTCTCCTCACTCCTTTCTTAAACAAAGTGCTGTTCCTCTCTGGCTGGTTGTGCCTTTATCTCAGAGGAAGCAGAAGCACACAATATTCTAGAAAAAAGGTGTAACTTGCAGATTGAAAATATTTTTTATAAAAACAAGGCCACATAACATATTTAAAAATAAATAAGATAATGAAGATAAGTATGCAAAGGAAGTACAGAATATCATAACATTTTATTTTAACTGTTACATAGACATAGTTTAGCTATTACACAATTCGAATCTAAGAGCTACAGTGCCGTACATGACCCTATTCTCTTGATTTTTTCCCTACTTCTTCAGCTTTATAATAACTTTTCTTAAATTAAAAGAATAAGAATGAAAAGACAAAGCACTCAACAAGCAAACAGACATACTGAAACATACAGTGAACATCACAAGGGAAATTATAAACTTACATGACATAAGTGGTTTCCTTCAAAGCTAAAATCTTCTGGGTAATTCTTTTAACTTTAAATCATCTTTAATGATCTACATAAGGCTCTTCCACATCAAGTTGCTCTAAAATTAAAGCTTTCACTGATTAACATTTTTCTATAACTGCTTCAGAGTATTTAATTCTATGGTGCATTTTATTTCATTTCATAATTTTGCTTTTCTGGGGTGAAATGGCAAAGATTCCATGGGAAAGAACAAATTGGCACAAATTCTTATGAAAAAAGAAGGTCTTGAATTCAGAAATTTTATATAAAACTAGGTATTTATATAAAACTTGGTAACTACCTAACAATAATAATCTCATTGGTTCTTTCTTTTTATTTTTTTTATTTAATATTATCACTATGATGATATTATGATTATTACTTATGATAGGTATGTGTGCTGTATTCAATATTCATTTTCATGTCTCTCCTAACTGTTTTTCTTTCTAATTTCATGTGGGCATGGTCTCAGATTTTTTTTTCTCCATTCTGTCTCTTGGACCATTTTTTAATCTCTGTAAGGAAAACAGATTACCCCTCTTTGCCCTATTTCCATAAAACTCTTTATATTTCCTTTTAACCGGGAAAGTACCTTTAGGTTGGCAGCTATTTATATTGGGGTTTTAAAACTACATGTGGCATTGTTAGTGCATATTCTATCTCAGAGATATTATCTCAGAAATAATAATTTATAAACTATCTCCTGCCTTCGTTTTATCATTCTATGTATTGTTGATTTTCTTATTTAGAATTTTTAGAGACCTGTATGATTTCAGAGGATACTATGACAATTAAAATACACAAAAAGATCCAGAAATTCCAAATTTTTTCTTTGCCTTTAAACAGAATGCCTTTCTTTCAGCTCATATTGTTGAGTTACTAGCAAGCAGTGATCACAAAGGAGAAAGATTTCTCTACTCGCATAAAAATAAGGTGTCATCAGAAGAGATCCAAAATGTCAGACTCATTATATTCAGTTTAATAAATCTTTTAATCTACATGTGGTTCCTTTATTATAAATCAAGTAGTTTTCTCTGAAAAACTTCTTTAGATATATTTTTTCTTTTCCTAGTGTGTGTGAGACATTTTATCGGAAAGCCACAATTTAAAAGGACAGCGCTGAGCCCGGGATCGGTGCCGGGTGAACACGGATAACAAGCTCTGCCAGCCTGGTATCCCCCCAAGTTCACAATTTCTGGTCTCCGGCCACCCCTTTTTATACACAAGATCGCGGAGTGAAGTCCGAAATTCTGACGTTATCCTCTCCGAGGCGTCTTCATTAATTATTCAAGTCCTGGTATCGGAGGTCTGAATAGACCGGTAGGGTGGAACAATGCCGTTGATGGCCGAGCCCGGGTGTGTCGTGTATATGTTAATTTCGGTGGAGACGAGTAGAGATATCCATCTGAAGTGATTATCTTGGTCTCCGGACTTGTATCTTCTTCTTCCGTGGCTTTTTGTTTCTTTTCAGGGATTCCCGGCAGCAATAGTTTCAAGGCCCCCTCCCTGGTAATTCCAATCATACTTTCCTCGTGTCCCTCCTGTGCTTCCCAAGCCAGGAAATTTTCTAATTTTTGGTTTCTACATTTTACCCTTACTTATGTTCATTTGAGCACATCTTTAACATTCATATTTTATACAGTTCAACATTTACCTTTTATAATTTGATAACACAAATTAACTTTAGCACATTTATCACACCTATTTATAGTTTTGTTTTTATGAAGATATCTGGCTGGGGTGATGTTTTTACAAGGAAGATCTAGCTTCTATCAGTATTCAGATACTTCATATACATTGAGTACTTCTTAATAATGAAAGAATTCTCTAAACTAAAACTTTATAGCATATATTTATAGTTGAACTCCAATTTGCTTTTAAATGAAAGTGTCAAAAACATTTAAAACTGAGCTATCATTTAGATATAATTGAGATCTTTATTCATTTGAAAAAAAAAATAGAAATTCAAAAGTATCTGCATAAATACATGTTAAGTTACACAATTGATTAAAAAAACCCAAGTATAATACAGAGTAGACAAAATATTGTAACTTTACTGGAAGGGTATGATTTACAATAGTAAAGAAATCATATGGGAAGCAGGAAGGCATTCCTTTTCATCCCAGAACCTAAGAACTTGCAAGACAATGTGGAATTGATGAAGTTTTTCCAGATATTATGTATAAAAATATTATCAATAACAAGTTTAAACTAAGTGTCGTTAGTGATTATATGTCAATTTCTTATGCATACATTTTCTTCTACCAAGTGTATTGAAAGAAAGCCATAACACACACAGACACAAAGACAGAAATGTTGCCTGACTTCTAAAATTATACCTGACTTTTAAAATTTTTCACTGTCTTATTTTTCTTGTCCTTTAAAACCATGGTCATAAAGCAAAGTACTTACCAAGAGCAAAAATAACAAAACATGGACTTTCCTAAAAAACCCCCCAACCTCCACCAAAAAAACTTCCAAACCAAACACTTTCACAATATTACTCATTCAGTTTTGAGAAAGTCCACTTGTTGGTTTTTTGTTTTTTTTTTTTAATCATGAGTGAATAGCCCCAATAAAAGCATTTCTGCCAGAAACAAAATGAGAGAAAATATGTATTCACACTTCTATTCTTTTAACTGTATGGCAAATAAAAACCTAAAACACTTGATCTCCTTGTAAGACTGAGAAAAGGCTTTCAAGTAAGCATGCTGCAGTACAAGCTGAAGAACTAATGTTAGACAAGAAATACCCATGATCCCTAAATGTACCTAATAAATGTACCTCTCATGCTACAGTGCTTATATCCATAAATCAGATGTAGTAAAAGTTTTATTCAAAGCAATTGAGTTTTATTGCAACTAGAAATCTTGACACTGTGGACAAAGAGACACTATTCTTTTTTTTTTTAATTGATAATGTATTTAAATCCAGTGAACTTGAAATATACTTTAAAGAAAATGGCAAGCAAAATAAAGCCTTCAAGAGATTGTCAGAGAGCTGTTTCACTATAACAGGAATTGCAGGTATAGTATATCAGAAGGACTCTTAAACACCTCAGTTATTTTCTCTTGTCAGGAGTTCTTGATCAGATGAAATTGCAAATTCTGAGTCTTGTCTTATTACACCAGAAGTTAATAGCTACAGCTTCAAAGTCATATGCACAGTAACATGTCTGATCTATAAGGATTAAAATGGTTGGATAACTTAGGCGATGAGGTAAGCCTCTATCTGCCACAAAACCTATACATCCACTTACAGTCATATCTTTGTAATTTCTGGAAGAAGAAGGAAAGAGAAAAAGAGGCTTGTCATTTCAGTGCAAATATTAAAGTTCACGTTGAGCAGAAGGGTTGTGCAAATGCTTTTCAGTTTCAGTTCTCAAGATGGAAAAAAGAGAAGATCAAATGTTAAGCAGTTAAATAGGAACACCAACCATGGGAAATACTACCTTGCTGAATTCCTTCCCAAACTGTTTTTGATATTTGAATTTTGCCTCATATACCTTTTTACAGTTTTTTACTTTAGAGAATCCTTTCATTATTAAAAGTAACTAATCAATGTATACAAAGTATCTGAATACTGATAGAAACTATATGTCCCTTGCAAAAACATCACCTCAGCCTGGTAACTTCATAGCCATAAAACACGTGCTAAGCTTCTTAACTTTGGAAAAATTATCCAAAACCCCAAAGCTTTCTGAGCTTCATTCATCTCTAATTACAGTATGAAGATTCTACATTATCTGGTTTAGACTGGTTCTGTAGAAATTTTCATTTCAGTAACACAGTGAAAAAGCAGGGAGTTAATCTATAGGAAAGCGCTTTTACTAAAGAATAACATAACTAAGCAAATTAAAACAAGAACAATTAACCACTTTAATAATTTAATCTACTTATTAACAACTGTCTGAAATGTGAGCCATAGCAAGTAACTTTATGCAAAGTAAATCAGTTGACAGTCCTTATAAAATCTTAGCAACCATGGAATGTGTCATATATTTGAGAAATCTGGATTCCAGTCTTCATAGGCTTAGTAAATGTTTTTGAATTGCACTCAAACCTTAAAGCTTGGACAATTGGTTGTTTTAATCAAACAATTTTTGTAACATCCTCTTCCTTCTTTAGATGCAGGAGTCTAGGAGCATATAACTGGAACATCCTGGAATACAGAGTTGAATTTCTTTACCTCTTTTTGTATTATTCATTCAAACTCTAGTTTACAACTGCTTAATGGTAAACTCCCTCTTCCCCCACTCTAGTTCTCTTCAATTGACATGTTATTTCTTATTGCTGAGGCCAGCCAAGTAAGATCTTGGAAAAGGATGAAGGCATATTTGGAGACACATTATAATCCAATCTGCACATTCTCAGTGAATGGAGGAGCAAAGTCCTGTTATGTCTTTCTTAATTTTGGACAGAAAAGACAAATAAGACCACAGCAGAGAGAAAAAAAGCAAATGGAAAAGGAAGTGTAAAACTGATATTAAAATCAAGGAAATATGTTCATATGTTCCGTAAGTTCACTGGTCTCTATAGCATTAAGTTTTTAATGAACAAAGTAAAATACCAGCAACAAAAGCAATCTTCTTGCAGTATCAATCTAAGAAGTTTATAGAATAGGTTGGTATTTTCCTTCAAAATGTGGGGCTTTTTTCAATGAAAAGTTGTTTTTATAAATGCATATCTATTTTCCCTTTTTAATAATAGATTCTAAGAAAAAAATTAAAATATCTTAATTTTTTTTTTAATTTAAAGCTATTTTTTTTTCAGGATCCCAGAAATTTCTACACTATAAAAAGAACTTCCAAAAACTAATAAAATCTAAATTCAAGGTAACTTTGAATTGGCCTGCATATTATCTTGCAAATGCCAACTGTTTCTTTTTATTACTATTGAAGACTACTAAGAAAAGTCAGGACACAATTTTGTCCCTTAGTTTTACATTTTTGAAAAAGGCTTTTGATGCTGTCTTAGTTGTGAGGAGTAGTGATGTGAAGCGATGAGTTTCAGACTTTGGCCACAATATTCAATAAAATCTCACACAAAACTTTTGATTACAATATTTAATTGCAAAATTACAGTTTTAATTTGAAAAAAAATGGATTAACTTTTAATTGGAAGGTTATTATTTTCCATAATATTACAGAAAATGCAAAAAAAGTGAATAAAAATATCACTTGAAATTACTAGTAGTTTGTTTATTTTATTTTCCTCTCCTTTATTCTCCTTTACCTCTCTATAACTGTCAACGTATCCCTATCTACCTGAGTCAGTTTTAGATTTAAAAAAAAAAAAAAGTGAAATATTGTTTATTTGATCTAAGAATTCTTTATTGTTTATTACTTTTGCCTCAGCTGCAGAAATGTGTTTCTTGCTTTGCTTTGCTCTCTAAGTTATGCCTTTCAGAGTGAGGCTACATGGGCTTCACTGACATTTACAGTGAGGACATTGGCAATCTTTTGTAATAAGCTTTTTAAGGAAGTTTCAAATTCTAATATGACTTTTCTTTATCTAGCTGTAACCAGAACCTATGTCTTCACTTCCTCAAAGCCAATTACCCAGTGCTTAAGAGGAGAGGACTAAGTAGCTTTGAGTGCGTAGTGAAGAGTACACTTTGTAATCCTTAAGTATTTGTTTATGTGTGTGCTTTTGTGTGAGTATAATTTATTTATGTACTTGCATTTTCCCCCTACATTCCCCATACATTCTGTTATGTGTCATGAATAAAATATGACTGTCAAATAAATATCCATCATGATCCCGAACATTCACTCACTATGACTTGCAGCAAGTAATAAGACTGCTCAGTATCTAAAGGATGAAAAGTCCAGTTTAAATGGAATGGAGAAGTTTGCATTTCATAGATGGATTTTAGTGAAAATGCCTCCGTTTGCTTTAGATTTCAGGTAAAAATCAACCAAATGTGTCCTGGCCAAATTTTGTTGCAATCAATATTAGGGCAAAAACACTGTGATATAAAAAGCTTCTATTGCTTTTAGCCAATAGATGACACTGCCTTTCTTTAAAAACCTATCCATAATGAAGACATCTCTATATATATTTTTATGTATATGCTAATGGACACATACCCATACTGGTACTTATTGTATTGAGGAAAAGTGTTTAAAGTTGGCTTTAAAGAATGTGCATCTAAGTGACAGCACAAATTTGAAGCACATGTGAACTCTATGGCATTGCTCTCTGCCCAATTCCTCATCCACATTGTCCGCACAAATTACTCACATATGTAACTTGATTGGTCTTTTGCATATAATTTCTAAGTCATCTACTGGTCTGTAGAGTATTTTAATAAAGAAATAATGCAATAATAATAATGATATGTAATCTCAGTGCTTAATGCATCTTGGATTTGTGCTTCTCTTAACATTCACGTCTTTTTAAAATTCCATTAGATGCTTTCCCTCTCCATTACAATCCAAAGAAAAACAGTTTTGGAACATGAAACAACAATACACAGTTAGGCTTGTGTCACTCTACAAAATACTGAAGAAAAATATCCTATTGCATTGTCTTCTCACAGAGTCCTTAATATCCATTGTCTTTAAATGTACTGTTGGATTTGATGATCTTGAAAGTCTTTGCCAACCTAAGCGATTCTATAATTTTATCATTCCATTTAGCTGTTGCTTTTTTTAATCTAGAGATAATCATGCTCAGCTGGAGCTATTGCAATCAGCCAGAAAGGTGGAAATATAAAATATTCTTCATGTTTTGACTGACATTTTTCAAGCGTATTAATTAATTTATCTGATCTATTAATAGTTTAGATATTTAAGGCTTCTTAGACAAGCAGGAGGGCTACAACTAATTTTAGTGAGAACTTATTTTTGATTTAATGAGTCAAATTAATCTCTGAGAGTAACTCAATTGAAATAAATGAAGCTGTCTGTGAGAAGGTATCTCTCTGGTATGTATCTGGTCATCCATATTTGGCAGTTGATTTACAGAATAGAGTCTGTTTTACAGAAGAAAACAGAAAATTCTTTACCAAAAGAAACTATTCTGTGATCAACACTGCTGGCTTATCCCATACTAAAATGCTGGGGGGGTTGTGTTGTGGGTGTTTGTTTTTTTTTTTGTTTTTTGTTTTTTGTTTTGTTTTGTTTTGTTTTGTTTGTTTGGGTTTTTTGTTTGTTTGTTTTTGTTAAGTCTTCATGATGCAAAGTGAGGATTCAGAAAGTTATCCTGCCTGTCTCAGGAGAAGCAAGAAAGCATATGAGTGGGAAAGCAGCATTTTAGACAAAGAGAATATTGTAAAAAACACAGAAATATTGCTACTAACAATCAGCAAATCTGGCATAGAACAGCACTGAGCAGTGTGAACATACCATTGATACATTAACATAATGAATTTCAATTTCTATCCTTAATGTATTCATGCTCAGATATACTCTGACTTGAATAGTTGAATCCAATTAATTTTAAGACACAAAACTATATACTGACATAAGAACATGTAATTACACTCAGTGTTTCAGTAAATCTGGACTTCTGCCCCGATTATAAGGAAAGCCTCTCTTCCTTCTTGGTTTCCTCTAAACTCTCTTGCAGATATAGATGGTAGGTATTTTTAATTGTGAAATCTAATCTTAGAATGTACTGGTAAAACCAGTTTTGTCATTTCTGTGCAAGGATGCAGGATGTCTGAATCTGCCTACCATATTACAATATGCAGAATTCAATGAAGCTTTTAAAGATAAGTTCACAAAAGAAATATTGTGCAGGAGTACTAAAATAATTCTAATTTTTCCATAGCATTCTTTTGAAGAACTGAATTTTAAAAGATAAATTCTATCATGAAAACTGCTACAATTCTATACAAATGACAAATATACATGCAATAATTCCCTCAATTTTTTTTTTTCTTTTTGAAAAGATGCACATGGATTTACAGCAGTTGTACTTGGAGCTCTATACCACTAATGCCATCCATAAAAACAATTTCAATCCATACATTTTATAGTTCAGTAGCTCTTTTGGTTGCAGGGTGACACAGATAGAACTAGAGACATTAACACACAACCCCTAACTACTATTCTGTGCTATCAACAATAGCTTTTATTAAGAGCAAATATTTCCTCAGAGAAATATGGCCTCTTTTTATGTCTGCAAATCCTAACAGATCTGTGTTACTCCAAAGTTTCTCAATCACTCAGTCACAAGTGCTTATTCCCTAATGTATTTTACCTTTGTGGAGAGATGCTGCCTGACTGCACTTTTAAATGTATGCTAAGCTTTACTGCATTTCAAATGACCCTTTTAATTTGAACTTGAGTATATTCTAATTCTTACAGAATAAAATTGTGGCTGTGCCCCTCCACGCCGGGCAGGTGTGGGCCACCGGCTGGCTCAGATCTGCACAGCGGCCAAAGCGTTTCGGTCCCGGGTTGCAAACTGGCAACCTTTTCCTGAGGGACTCAGCTTCCCACCAGCGGCTGGCCCAAATTGCTTTGTGATGGCGGCGGTGGATAAAAGGTCGTCTCTCAGCTAAGCAGGTTTAAAGATGGTTTATTCAGGCCCAAGCGGCGGGAGCTCCGCCACTCTTCAAACTGCCAGCCAGAGAGACCCTTTGAATTTCCCTCCCCCAACTTATAAGCAGGGGAGGATTCAGAGGTGGCAATAACAGGTTAGCGAATCAGGGAATTCGGGGGGATAACAGGGGGTGTCCACTTGGACCACTCACCAAAGGGAAGAAGGGGATTTTTCCAGGCATCAGCCTATCACTCGACACCCCTCTGGGAATTTCCCGAGCCCGGGGAGGGGTCCCGAGGTGACAGACAGGATGCCCCAGAGCGGGAGGAGAGGGGATTGACAAGGATAGGTGGGGGGGTGGGATGATTGACATAAAACAACTTGCTATACAGAAAACTCATAGGGGAGGAACCATTACAGAACTGGGGGCACAGTGGAATGAACCACAACATAAAACTTCTTATAAAGCTTGATAAAACAATTCTTGCACCACCACATAAAATCAAAATGGAATCATCAGTTCTTCAGAATATGATCAATTAACAGAATTAATCAAGCTGACATAGGTTTCTGAAATCACAACACATACGTGACTAAGAAATGCTGTATTTATCCTGCAAATATAAACCCTGATGCTAAGAAGAAAGAAAGGAAGAATCAAGATCTCAGCAGCAAAGCTAAACTTGTAATAACTCATTGTTGAGAAAATTTCATCAAAAGCCAATTTTCTTAAAAGCTGAGAGGAAAACAAATATTTCAGGGCAATTCTCAATAAACATTTTGAGACTTTTTAAAGCAAAAATAGGCTAATTGGTGTCACTTCCATACTTATAAAAAAGAGAATAACAATACTTTCTAGAGGTAATTGTCGCAGTGTCCCAGGAACACCTGTGAGGGGCAGACTGCAGGCTAGCTCAGTTGTTCCACTGCGGCTGACGCATCTAAGGTCGGGGCTGCAGGACCGGGCAAGCAGCCTCCTCCCTGTGGGGCCTTGGATCCCCACACCGGCAACGGGACTTGATAACACGCTGGATGACGGCAGCAACCAGAAAAGAGTCAACTCTCTTGAGGGGATATAATTTTTGGTTTATTGAGGAGGAGTCCAGCAAGGAGCTCCACACCTTTCCACAGCTGCTCAGGAGAGCCCCAATCAGAGCTCAGACCCAAGCTTATAACTGGGGAGGACCAAGGGGTGGCGACAACAGATCAGCCAATGGGGGTGTCCGAGGGGCGTAACGGGGTAGTCGACTTCATAACTGGGGACAAATCACAAGGGGGGGGGAGAGGGGGGGGGGCGCGCACCGGGTGTGTCTCTCAGGCCCCAGCCTATCACTCGACGCCCTCCCTGGAACTTTCCAGAACTCAGGGAAGGGCCCCAGAGTGACAGACAGGGCACCCAAGAGGAGAGAGAGAGGATTGACAGAGACAGGTGAAGGTAGGGATGATTGACAAATAACAATTAGTTATATAACAAACAACAGGTGGAGAAGAAACCATTGGGGAAAACTGGGGGGTACACAGGAACAGTCCATTATAAAAGTTCATATAAAACATATTAAACAGAATAAAACAAAACTTGCACCACCACAGGTAATGAGAATTTTTATAACCGTTTCTGTTAGTATGAGCGCAGTACTTAATTACTAAAAAGCATCACAAGGATATACAAACAATTACACTGTTTATGTCTTCCACTCCTTTATGGCTCACACACACAGAGGTGCACATGATTTCATATAAACAAGGAATAGTTTTAGTTTATTTCACTCCTTCATCTGAAAACTTATAATAAGTGAGTGTTGAGCAAAAATAGCAGCAAGAACATTTGAATTGTATGTAAAAAAATATCATTCACACATTGTAATCATATGACTTTGTTTGGATTTGTTGACTTGTTGCATGATCTGTCTCTTCTGCCAGTCAGATAAATTTTAAAAAATAAATAGAGGGAGTAAAGCAAATACCCATGGATTATATTAAATCTTCACATGATGTTAAGAAACTGTCCCGGTTATATTCATCAAAACACAGATTTTGACAGCTCCAGAAAAGTCACTCTGTAGGAACTGTTCCTTCTAAGTGCAGACCTATCACATTCTTTATACCATATGGCAAGTCAGTACTAAATCCTAGGGGGAAAGAGCTCCTAAAGAGTTTCTATCCTTACGTTCACCCCATTTAAGCTTACATTTCAGTAACTTTTTTGGTGGTGAAAGACTTCTCAGTCCTTCAATCTAGTAGTTTAAATTCTTTTAATAAGTCATTTGAAATATACTGCCTGGTCAGTAGAAACTTCAAAATGTCATGCCTCCCACATCATCACCATCTAGATATACTTAAAATATTCGCTCTCATAGAAATAACTCAGTTTTTAAAATGCTAGGATCTTTGGAGCTATAAAAAAATTGTCAGGGTAAAAAAGTCAGAATCCTCTAAAATGTTACATCTGTGGTATGGTTTTATGTATAGCATATTCACTGCAGAGGAGAACACCTTGTTTCCTGTATGGTCATAGAATGAATGAACTTCATTTTATTTTACACACTACTGAAGTTTCAATTATTTGCTATCTTGTTGAGCTGCCCTAACTGCAATAGTAATCATCATCCTCACACTAATGTTGGCTCTGTAATAATAGATTTCTTCAGAAGGTCAAATGCACAATAAGTGATTTTAAAGGGGATGGAAAGAATTGTTTTTTACATTAACTCATAAATTTTAGCATACTTAATATCTCAGGTAAAGTCCCTTTGTTAATAACACAAAAAATACCTGTTATTATTTGATAATATTTAAGCAATTGATTTATAAGATTTTTCTGATTTCATGAAAAAGAGAAATATGTTTCAAAATAAGTAATTAGATATACTCTTTTTTTTTTTCCATAGGCTGTTATAATTTAGATAGAAAACTTTAAAATACTAGTAAAATAATACAAAGACAATCACTGAAAAAATGTGCTTTTAATATTTTCTAATTTTGTCATTAAAATGCTTAACATTTTTCTTTTCTTTTCTTTTCTTTTCTTTTCTTTTCTTTCCTTTTCTTTCCTTTCCTTTTCTTTTCTTTTCTTTTCTTTTCTTTTCTTTTCTTTCTTTTCTTTTCTTTCTTTCCTTTCCTTTCCTTTCCTTTCCTTTCCTTTCATTTCCTTTCCTTTCCTTTCCTTTCCTTTCCTTTCCTTTCCTTTCCTTTCCTTTCCTTTCCTTTCCTTTCCTTTCCTTTCCTTTCCTTTCCTTTCCTTTCCTTTCCTTTCCTTTCCTTTCCTTTCCTTTCCTTATTTTTTTTTTCTGGTGCAGTCTTTGGGCTATCTAGGTCCTAGTATTGTGTTTTTCTCAAGAGTAAGTGACACAGCTAATTTGTAGATATCTTATAGACTCTTCTCTGTATTTTTTTGCACTGTTTCTCTTTCTGAATCTCCAGAACAATTTGTTGAAAGACAAAAATAATCTTTTGGTGCAGATATAGCAGCCAAACGATAGCTTCCATACGTGAGTAGTACTAGATACCAGACTGATGCTCCTCCACCTTGCTTACCATTCTTCTCATCCCACAGTTACGCAATACTGGCTCCAGAGATAGAAGTACCCCAGACTGAATCAGCATCACAAATTACATGGAAGATTAATTCCATTGTGCTGCAGTGATTAAGTTAACCAAGATCTTTGATCTTTGTCTAAACATTGCCAATTCTGCAAAAGAGGATGGAACCACTACTGGTTTTATTAGTCCTGCTTTATTAAGGAGAAAAAGCAATAAGGTTCAAATACACATGACATGCATACACAAAAGAATTGGAAATTTGCTAAAAGCATAATGATCCTGCCTGTCTTACTCCTGAAGTCACAGGAAATAATGAATTAGTGCACATCTAGAACTGAGCTCAGGTATCTGGGAGATCCTTTCTAAGGAATTAATTGACTATTTTTGAGCTATCTGCCTAAGGATAGGATATTTTAGGAAGACTTTTCATTCACATTTCTGCTGCAGTTTGAGCTCTGTGTTTTTTCTTATACAAAAATTACTTTATTTTAAAATAGTCTGTGTCATTTCTTCTTTAGCCACAGAGAAGTATCCTTAAAACAGAGTGGTTAAGGCTGTTGATTGCTTCACTGCATTACAACTAGTTTGTTGGCATTAATCAGAAAGTATTATATGATCCATTAGCTGTGAAAGGCTTTAAATAATTGATTTGCAGCATGGGGGATTAACATGGAATCTCATTAACCAAGAAAGTTTGCTATAGTTTTCATTTAAGTAGAACTTGCGCTTTGGAAATTGATTGATAGGGGAAAAAATCTATAGCTGTCTCAACAGAAACTCAGTACTGCCAATATTACAAAACTTCCATCATATTATGTATCTTTTTTAAAATAGTTGAATATATGTCTGCTATTATAACAAACCTGTGATGCACACTGGACATATTGTTTGATTGAAATATCTGGTTGTTAGCTTTAATTATATTTTATTTGTTTTGTTAAAGATTATATGGGTTAGATGAAACTTGCTGTAGATTGACTATAAATATCAGATATTTTTTTGAATACCAGTGGGGAATTCAATTCTCATGGATTAAACTACTCTGAGGTCCTGGATATTTTACTAACAAATGAGACCAGGAAGTGGGTTACGGAGTGAAGACATTTTCAGACATGTTCCTCCATTATACATCTACGTCTTTCTCCTTAATAGATGCTTTTTCAGTGTTGCAGATCAGTTTCCTGAGGAGAAGAAGCCCATTGTTTATATGCTCTATTTTAGGGATTATTTCTTCTATTGAGTTCTAACATCAGTGACCTGGAAAAGAGTTAGTTGAATGGAATATTCTATATCTTCACCTGACTTATATCAGAGATATTCTAGAAAATAATTATTCTGATTCTCACACAGTCTCTTTTATATAATTAAATAAATGTATTTAACAAAGCTGCTACTACTGTGTTAAAGCATCCTTCCAGGGAGAAATAGGAGAATGAATATATAGATATAATTAATGACTAATATTTTTACAATTATATTTATCAAAAAGTGCTTTCAATTTTATCAACAGTGTCTATCAAGAGATTAAATAGGGTTCCATGTCAGATCAGTTTTGTCCAACCTTTCTTTTTATTTCTGATATCTGCCATTTTTCAATCCTTTTAAAAACCATAATTATAAAATAAACTGTTCATAGAAGAACTGTCTTCCTCCAATACTTCATGACTGGTGCATGCACTGAAGCAGAAGTGTTTTTATCCCTCCTAGACCTTTCACACATCAAGCACATATGAGCCATCACTACACATCTAAGCCTCTTGGTTACTAATTATTACTACATTATTAAATCAAGTTATTAAATAAAATTATTAAATCACTGTAATATCAGTGGGGGGTTTTTTTGTGTGTGTGTTTGTTTGTTTGTTTTGTTTTGTTTTGTTTTGTTTTTTAAATGGAGTAGGTCAAATCATATAGAATTCTTTACACAGACAGTTTTTAAATTCCATAGAAACTTTTATTTGCAATTCTACTGAAGCACCTTTACATTTTACTATGCTCTTTAGTTACTCTTTAAACCTTAACTCAGGAATGTTTTATTGGGTTTTAGCTCACCTGAACCAAGTTGCAGTCAACAATGACCTTCCTCTTTTATTTATTTTTTTCTTCCCTGAAATGATGGATATTTACTAGAAGGAGGAGAGAGAACAGAGGGAAGAGTTTTGTATTTGCTCAGGTGTATATTGATTTGTGATGGTTTTAGTTTGCAACCGGGTGGAAACACCAATTCTTGTAGCGGTTTGAGTATGTACCATAATCAGTTACTTTTTCTGCTGTGAGATAGGATCAGGAGAAAAGCAAAGCAGTCTCAAACTTAAAAGGTATAAAGATAGGTTTATTAACAAGCACTTAACAAGAAGAGAATGAGAATCAAAATGAAACCTTCAAAACACTTTTCCCTCCACAACTATTCACTTCCCACTGACAACCTAAAGAGACAAAACATGGTTTTCAGTCAGTTTTACCACTTAAAAATAGTCTTTCATCAGTTCTTAGAGAGAGGAGCCTCTCTTAGGACTCCCATGGAGACATTGCCACAAGGAAACAGTTCTCTGGTGGCTTCCATGTCACGAATCTGCAGCACCCGGGGAAATTTTGCAAATTGTGAAGTCCCTCCCATTTAGCAGCTTTTCCCACAACTGCATACGGGCCATATCATCTTTTTTAGGGTACAGTTTAAGGATTACTATTCTAGTATAAAATGACAGTTCTCTTCATCTATCTCCAAAATCATCTTCATCTCAAGAAAAAGAGGTCTTCTTTTCTCTTCTTCCTTGGGGCAGAAAGCATCTCTTTATCTTCCTCTTTTCAAAATTGTCCTTTGGATCCCAGTTGTATCAATCCACGGTTATGACTAGAACTTTGAATTCCCCTAAAACACATTCTATAAGTCACAGGGATATTTTAGTCCATTCTCTATGGCCTCACAAAAGAAGTCCACCCCAAACTAGGCAACTCCTCATTCCTTTCTCCCAACCCAGGACTTTTACTCTCTCTTCACTGACTTCCATCTCATGCTGTGTCTCTCTGCATTTCAATCACTCTCTCTTTTTCTTTCACTCAGAGAAGCGTTAGCACTTCGTACGTTCTACCCATCAAGGAAAGAATTAACAACATTCCCAGGCCCATAGATGGTCATGTAAACTCTGCCGGGTGGTGGCCGCTCTGGCTGCACGCTGTTGGATTTCAAAGCCGTGAAGGCGGGGCAAAGTGCTCAGGAATGGTGGCCAGGATCTCAGTAGCCAGGCTGGTGGATACCTCCCCTCACCCCTTGGTCTCATCAGGATGGGCCTGGCTGACACCTCCCTCGGCCAGGCCGGCGTCGGGGCAGCCCTTTGGGTTGGCTGGATGTTCAAAGCTGTGGCTTTCCCTTCCATGCTGGCAGCTGCTGGGCCCAGGGGCCTGGCCAGGCCAGGCTGGCTCCATCAAGACAGTGGAGCAGCAGGGCCTGGCTGGCCCAGCCTGCTCCACTGAGCGGCTGCTGGGGCCCCGTTGTTACCTGCCTGAGGGCTGTAAGGAAAAGTGTTCTTCCCACAATTTCTCCAATTTTTAACCCTGTGTTTTGACAGACACATGTCACCTTTCTAATGGCTAAATTACTTGTCAATTTTCATGCCTGGTCACTGACTGGTTTTGCTATAACTTCCTCAGAAGAATCACTTCTTTGCTAAACCATCACATGATTTAATGGTGTATTTGACCTCTTCATTTAGGTTTCTTTCCTCTGTCTTGTTTTGTAACCTAAACCATTCCTGCTACTTTTCTGGTGCAAAAGAGTAGTAGAACTTTGGTCTGTGATAGTGAAAATCCACTAGCTGTTGGCTAAAGCAAAAACACTATATGTCTTCAAAGCATTGTAAATTTTAAAATCTTCTCCTGATACCATTTTCTGCATGACTCAATGAAATTCTGGAGTTGTTTATCCCTGCCTACGTCTGCATAAAAAATCAGAAACATTTTAGAAAAATACAATTAAATTTCTTAATTTCTAATTTATATATTTTTTCTGTTAATCTAACTGTATCATCTTAAATTTGGCATTATTATGAAATTCTTAGTGGAATTCTGTAGTGTCTGTTTTAGTAAGCAGCATATTAAATAGTTTGGATAGAAGTGATTTTTTTTTTTTTTTTAAATAATCATTCATTTTATACAATTCCAGCATAATTTTTATGGTGGTTTTTATCATATTATGGGGGAATCACAAGTCGTCATGGGCATTTCTGATCCACTGCCCTCCTAATGTGTAGCATTACTATTTTACAAGAGAGATGGTTTAGAACACCTAAATGATCTAAATGATCAGCAGGCTGGAAAAAAATAAAGTAAAAATATAAAAAAGACCCTAAACAGGAACGGTTATGAACATAAAATGATCATGAACATCAAATGATCTCACTTCACTGAACAATCTCCAGTAGAGGTGAAGTTCCTTAGAAGAGAGGAGTCAAGGATTTGACACTGCTGCCACATAATATGTGCTTCTATTGCCATTAGTGTGACAGTTCTTGTAAAAAAAAGTTCCATTCTGTATCTCAAAAAGGTCACCATTGAAAATTCAGGTGCAATGATTAAATAATCCACAAACATATAACAATGTGTCACTAGCTTACTTCTTTCTTTATAAACCTCAGCAAAATAATTATCTTCAACAACTTGTTCCAAGTAAATTATTATGATTTTAACATTGCAGTGCTAGAAAACCGCTTGTGTTGTAGCTACATTTAAAGAGGATAAAATATAGAAAATTAAACACGTGGGACATACTTGTGTCTGTAGTATCTGTTCCTGTAAGACAGAAAGATAGACAAATAGAATTAATAAAATAAATCTAATGGTTTTCTGAAATTTTCTAAAGGTTTAAGCAAATACTTCTCCCAACTAAACCAAAGATTCAATATAACTAAACCTTTCTAATTTAATTAAAATATGTTACAGCATATATTTTTTCTCTGTTCTATGGCAGACTGAATCTTATCTAGATTCAGGTCAAAAAATCTCCCATTCTGAAAGCTGAGTAAGGATCAGAATTGCATTGCATCTTATACCTGTATTCAAATAGGAGCAAAAAATTATGATGTTAACCTCATGCGCTAGGGTATACATTTACTTCAATAAATAGGTTCAAAACTTGGTTTATTAGTTATTTTTGGGGTTCAATACTTTAACATAGCTTTGAAATTATAATATTATGTGCAGAGCAATAGAATAATTATGCTGTTGTGACATCCCATTGTGACATAGTATGATTCAATTTTTACTTTGTGATCATGATTCTCTTCCATCCCTTTATTTCTAACACTGAATGTATTAAAAAAAAAAAAAAAAAAAAAAAAAGGGAGGGGGGAAATGGGAGGGGGGGGAAGGAAAAAAGGGAATTTGGAAGGCACATAGAGAACACCCTTGTCAGGAAGAAAATAAGGCAAGGAAATGGAATCTGTATTTTCTTGGGGTTTTTTCCTGTTTTGCTTTTGTTATATTCTGTCACTGGGAAACTTATTGATTGTGCATTTGATGAAGTGGCTTTTAAACTTAATAATTCTTCTGTGTCATTTATCTTTTCCTTAGTATCAAAGCTACCTCAGACACTGAACATGCAATAAGTAAACCAAATATGTTTATTTTGTCTTGGGGTAAGGAAGAAACATTATTAATGTTGATCCTTTGTTAATGTTCTTGAAGCCATCACTGACCAAAACAATGTGGATGTTCTGTTCCCTCATACATGAAATACTGTCATTTAAATTGTTTAATGATAACTAATGAAACTGTAGCCCTTATAGAAATATCACTAAATTGCTTATGAATTTCCCAAGTGATTGATGTGAAAGAAGAAACACCACACTCATTGGTGTTATGTGGCATCATAAAAAATCAGTAACTTAAGGTAGCTATTGTCTGATTTTCAGATGGAAAATTGATTGCCAAAATGTGCACAAATTGCATTTTTTTCCCAGCACAAACTCATGAACAGTGCTTATGTCTAGTACATAAAAACAATACTGAAAATTACTTACTTTCATATTACATGCTCTCGGTGTTATGTTTACATGCAATCTCTACAGATATACCTGAATATTTAAGAGAAAGAAAAATTAAACATTTTGTAAACAGTGTAAGTGTACTGTATAAGACTCTGGTTTTCATTAATAATAGAAAATGTAAAAGAAGTAAACAAAAAAAAAGAGAAATATTAAGACTTTTGAACATATATTAATATTAAAGAACAAACCCAGGGATTATAGATAATTCAAAATATGGCTGTTCCTGCTTCCTAGAAACAGTACAACATCACTTTGATGCCAAGGCTTAGTCATTAATTTCTAATTTGATTATAGTGTTTGCCGTTAAAAAAAGAATAAATCCTTCTTGATCATATTCTTTCATTTCTGTCTCCTTTTTGTTGTTCAAGATTCTCAAGTCCAAATTTTATCAAATATTTTTCTCTGTCTTCATCCAATTTATGCACTATATTTGAGTAATTTGAAAAACTGAGTAACAGGGAATGGAGCATGAAAACTTTGTGCAATTTAATCTCCTGTTCTGGCATCATACAGCATAGGAAATATTTCTGTCAATACTAGCAAAAGGCCATTGAATTTTTATTGGTCTGACATGACTTTGGTAGCTGTGATACATTTTGTCCAGCAGATAAGTAACTATTGCAGATTTTTTTTTTTTTTAGTTAAACTTTCGTTTATAGTAATGTAAAGAAAAATGTGTATACTGAACTGTTGATGATTCGTAAATAAAAACTCTTGTAGAAGGGTGGACACAGAATGATACCTGAGGCCTAAGCATGAAACCTTGTGAACCAAGCAGAACCAGAGTTACATGTATTGATATTGCTACCATTAAATTTATTTTCACCTAGAAGTGCCAACAACAGTGGAAAGGAGAAAACAGCACAGTGATTAAACTCTTCATTATACGAGCATCACAGACTGCCTCCCTAGATCTCAGCTGGGAAGCAATAGAATCCTGAGAAACTTAGATTTCAAAGTAGCATATTCCAGTTAGAATTTTAAGAGGTAAAGATCTTGCTTACAACTGTAATCACACAATAAAATAGGGAGGAACAAGACAATCAGAATAAAAACTAAAGGAAAACTATGTTAATTTGAAATTTAATATTATTGGGGAGAAAAAAACCCACATCAAAACAAAACTAAAAAGCTCCTGTGTCAAAATTTATATATTTTACTTCACAGTATATTACTAAATCTGTTAGAAATGAAATTGTACTCCTCACACTTAAGCTGAGAGAAAGTGAGAGATAATGTTTAAAAGAAAAAAGACTGAAATCCTGAAATTTACACAAGTTCTCTACTGGAATGTATTTAAATTATTTTTAAATTATTTTTACATTTGTATCACAAATACAAAATGACTGATGTTTTTATAATTATATTGAAATGTATGTATTATGCCTAGATATAGATGATACAGATATATAGATAGATATCTGCTGCAAGTACAAATTTATACTTAGGTTGTCTAATATGTTGTCCATTCTTCATAATAGTTACCTACTCTTTCTGCATAAGAGGAACCAGGCCTATTTACTTATTTCCAAATTGTTTGCAGTTCTTAAGTTTGATGGTCATCCAAGTCACTTTGAGGATTAAATTTGAGTAGGGTGTATTTTTGTTGTTAATCATGTTCACCAACATTTTACTGGTGTTATTTTATGCGTCATGGTAATTTTAAACTATTTCTTGTGTTATGTAACAGACATAGGCATAGTGAAGGAGTTTAAATCTTGTTTTGGTTGCCCAGCAATGTCAGAATTCACTAGATCCAGACTTCTGAAACAGAGATGTCTCTCAAATTAAAACTACTTCAATGAAGGTCACACAGCACACAAGAAGAACTAGTTTTCACTGTTGGCTTTGTAAAGACATTGAATATATTGCAAAGCTTTTCCAGTGTTTTCTTTTCTCATCTAAATAAAACTGATTGTTTCTCAGAGATCGTGTTTTATCATTGTCTTACCATTTGTGATATTATCTGTGAATGATTTAGTTTACTGGAAGACCAAGTGGCATTTTCTGCAAATTAGGAATATGCTGGCATAATTGAGGATTTTAGTTAGATTACATTATGTACAACTATGCATGACATAGAAACACCTTTGTTAATACTTGGAATGACAGATAAATTAAACCGTCCTTTCTGCTCTATGTAAATACTTATCATATCAGAATCTGGAGTTGTATTACAGAAACATATTGAGATGATAAACATATTATAAAATCTAACACTGCTTGGCATAAAGGTGCAAACTGCACTCCTGAAATCGTAGTGTTCCTTACTTCAGAGATTTGGGATCTTTAGGATTTCTTCTTATTCTTCAATTATTTGTGCAGTTTTCTCTTTCTAGATAGAAAAATAAGCAGAAGCCAGCAAGAGTCAACTTGCCAGGTCTCTGCAGACCATCACTGAGAACTGCAGTTACTGGTGCATTAGTTGTTCTAAAGTCTCATTCAGAGCAGCCAATGCAGAATGCTCAATGCCTATATTACATTCCAGACTTTCTTGTCTTATATTTCCTCCTGAGTTTTTTCTTTTGTTGTTGCTGATTTTGCTATTGGGTGTCTAAATACCATAATTCCAAAGGAAGCCTAATTGTGGCGGTGCATGTTTTATTAATTTTATGCATTTTATATTGGATTCTGTAATGGTTTGTTCCAATGTACCCCCTGTTCTTGTTACATAACCATCAGTTAAATGTCAATCACCCCTCTCCCTCACCTGTTGCTGTCAATCCCCTCTCTCTCCCCTTGGGTGCCCTGCCAGTCACTTCGGGGCCCTTCCCTGGTTTCTGGAAAGATCCAGGGAGGGCATCGAGTGATTGGAGGGGGCCTGGGAAATCCCCCACACCCGTTTTGTGGTTGGATCCCTGTTTGGAGGTTTACACCCATTGTTACACCCCCTTGTACCAGGATTGGCCGACCCGTTGTCACCACCCCTGGATCCTCCCCCGGTTAAAAGATCAGGAGCAGCTCTGTTCGGGGCTCTCTCTGAGCAGTGGCTGTCCGAGGCGGAGCTCCTTGCCGGACTCTCCTCCAATAAACCATCCTGTTACCCTGTCAGAGAGTGCCGACTCTTTATCCGCCGCCGCGGTCGTGACTTCCATCAGGTCCCATCGCTGTGTGGGGGAACCAAGACCCCACAGGGAGGAGGTGGCTTGCCCAGCCTGCCGCCCCAACCCCATCACGTGCTAGTCACAGTGCGAGGCTGAGCTAGCCTGTGGGCTATGCTGACCAAGCGTTGAGGACAGAGTGACACCTAACCACAGGTGCAACCATCTCAGGAGTAAACAGGAAACATAACATCTAAGGTGTGGATGTTTTAGACTTTGTGATGGCTGGTTGGGGTGTTGGATTGTTTAAGCACTGCAAGGACTACAGGGAAAAAAAAAAAAAATATTAGAACATAATCCTCAGTTTGAGTGATTTGAATACTACCATAACAATCAGAGCCACTTGATGACTTTTTATGTTTGACTCCAAGAACCAGACCTATGCTGTCTTTTTTCTTTTTTATTGCCAGAAGGAATTCTGTCAAAGAAAAAAAGAGGAAAAACAATAGTTTTAAATTAATCACAAACTTTTTACTACAGTCTCTGAGAGACCATTGTAATATACACAAACAGAACTCAAACTGGGATTTAGCAATCAAATCCTGTTTTGTCTGCTGTTTTAATAATAACAAAATATTTAGTAGTGTTTCTATTTAGTGAAATATTCATTGCCAGCCCCTTTCTTTAATAGGTTTAATCTGTTTCTCATTCATTCACTGATATTTTCAAATGCTTTACTACAACACTAAATAAAACAATTGATTAGTAAGGTTTGGATAGATGTGTGAATAGATAGATGTATATGCTTTAATGTATTTTTTGCTTACACAAGAAAGAGATTTTCCACAAGGCAGTAAATTTTTAAGAGATAGGTAATTACCTCAATTACTATTATTATTTTGAAGAAAGGCTGTCTCAGATATCTATTTAGATCATTACAATCTTCTATGTCAAATGTATTTAACTTTTTATTCAGTCTACATTATTTTGTCTAACTTTCTGAATCCTTACAGAATAATAAAGCTATCAATGACCAAAGGAAGTCCTCATTAAAAATAAAATAAAATAAAAAAAATTCCTACAAATTTGTATTGTAACATTTTATTTTATAAACTTAGACAATTGCTGAGGAATATGAATTCAGTCTTTTTTGCTTAGTTCACGTGTCTCTAATCTGCTTTTTTCTTTTATAATTTTTATTAGAGTATCTATATAATTATACATTTTGTGCCTAGGCATTACATAGTCCTTATTTTTGTTCTTATAAAACTCAGTAAACAGTAATTTAGTCATTTAGTCATTTCAATACTTATTTGTGTGGACAATCACATTTGTAAATGCCCTCATGTGAATAAGACCAACATCTGGATTTTCCAATCCAGCATGAGCTTTGATAGCCAAGACAATAAGATTGTATTCTGCCTATTGCAACTATTAATTTGCATTTGGAGCATCCTAATAATTTTCACTGTCCTGCTTTAACTAATGATTAATTGAACAATAAATCTAAACTTTAATGAAGTCAAAAACCCTCAAAGAATAAATAGACCTTGGGAAGATAACAGCCAGAATTTATATCAACACAAATTTATATCTATAAAACCATAAACAGGACAATCAAGACCTTATTATATTCACTTTAGAGTTAATATAATTGCTATAGAAACATGAGAGACAACGTGTATTAGCAATGCAGATTTAGGAATTTCCTCTTAGGAATACCAGAGGATTCATTTAAATCATATAGTTATGTATAATCCTAATTTTTTCAGATACTGCAGTTTAGATGGTAAATAACTTTAAAAGCCTCAGAAAATAAGAAAGTTAGTATTTAGAATAAAACCATAACAAATTTCAAAACTTCCATTGTATACACTAATAAAAATACCCTGATTTCAGATGGGACAAAGTTCATTGTCTTCTTAGTAGCTGGTACAGGGCCATGTTTTGGGTTCAGTATGAGAATAATGTAGATAACACACTGATGGTTTAGCTGTTGCCAAATTGCGCTCAGTGTCTGCCAGTGAGGAGATGCACACAAAGCAGGGAGGGAGTGTGGCCAGGACAGCTGAGCTGACCAAAGGAGAATTCCATAATACAGAGTATCACCTCAGTATATAAACTGAGGGAGTTCTCGGGAAGGGTGGAAGGGGGACTGATTGCTGCTGAGGATGGGCTGGACATCACTCTGTGGATAGTGATCTGTGCATCACTTGTTTCTCTTGGGTCCTGTTAGTAGTATAGTAACTTTCTTTTTTTTCAGTTAGTAAATTGTCCTTATCTCAATCCACAAGGTTTACCTTTTATTTCTGATTCTCCTCATGAATGACAGGAAGGAAGTGAGCTGCTTCATAGTACTTCATTGCTACCTCAGGTTAAGTAATGATAAAACAATCAATTTATCTTGATTAATGAAAATAGTAGTAAAAAACCCCGAAATTTGTATGTATGATATCTTTTGAACTTTGTTTTTCCTAAATGATGTACCTAATTTCAGAAAAAAAAGGGCTATCATTGAGCATTAAAAAATTTATTGTTCCTTTATCTATAAGCTAGTTATATACCTTTCCATTTAAAATAAGTAATCTCTGCAGGAAATAAAGCATACAATTACCATGTCTCACTTGTGTTTTTTCTAAAGTTGTTCCTATGGAAAATGCAAACACAATTTTTCTTTCAAAATTTCCAAATCCTAAAATCTGCTCACCTCTAAATAATTGGGGAAACAATAAAACTTCTTTCCAGACCTCATACCTAGTACAGTAATCCCAATTCTATATGTAGTTGCACACCTAAGAACTTTATCATAGGACACTTCTACTTACTTCTTTATGGCTCCACAGGACATTGAAGCCCTTGCTAATGTTGAATTAACTTCCTGAAATTTAAGCTCAAATATATATTGTATAGTCTGAGAGTCTTCTAATCACTTCCTGGAGAGTTTGAACTTGCATATATTATAAGAGGATGAATTTTAAAAAACTAATAAAAATATTTTTTTGTAGATCCATCACATTCCTGATATTCCATTCTCCATTCTGCAGCTCTTGTCCTGCAGACATTGCTATTAACAGGCCTCTGAGAGCTAGGTTTTAAAAGCAAACTATCATCAGTATTTCTCTGCATCATTAAACATAAAGAACATTAACTAAAAAAATCAATGTAGAGCCCAATTAATTACAAGAGAAGGAACAGCAGGGAAGCAAAGCAGTTTTCAAATGTGCTCAATAGCCTCATCTCAAGCATTTGTATATGCACCCCAAAAAGCAAAGCTATGTAATCTGTAATGCAGTTATTTAATGGAATAGAACTATTAATTAGATATATCTGTCTATTGAAAAGTTTTCTTCTGAAAGTTTATTTAGACATTAATAACCTTCATTCACTTTAGATTACATCAGTTAGTGGGAAAAAAAATTCCATTGAGCAAAAATCCACAAAAAAATGCCACTCAGAAATATATGTCCAGACAGATCCATAGATTTTTTTTGTGCTTGCACCCTATAACAGTATACTTTAACTTGTTTACATATTGAAGAAAATTTAGTGGAGTTTTTAGCATATAATTGAAATGTGCATGAAATTTTTAATTAAAGTCAAATAGATTTCACGGTTTTGTTTTTTTTTTTTTTTTACATAATCATTGAAGTTTGGGTTTCATTTCACCTGTCTAAAGGAGCAATCTAAGTTCTAGCTCATTAGATGTAAGTGTAACCTTTCTATCCAACCCAAAGAAAATAAAATACTTATCTTTGAGAAATGTCTATTTCTACTCATGAGTGATGCAGAAAAAAAAAAAAAAAAAAAGAATTTAAACCATTTAAGTTTTCATCATCAAGAATTGGATGAGATCAAACCACTTCCAGTGGCTTTATTAGCATACACTGAGATATGAATTTTAAAATCATCTCAGTAGATGAATGTTGAGAAAGAAAGAATGGTGTCAACTGAAAAAACAAAGAAAGATTGCAAACTCTGAAGATATGACTATCACAATTATTGATAAGCTATAAGCAATAAGATACTTTACTAGCATAAAATATAGCCTGTTCAAGTTAAAAAGCCAGTAAAATTATTGTTAAGTCAGTTGAATAGCTTTACGATTCAGAGGTGAAGAGTGAGGACAAAATTTTGTGCATTTTTGTAGGTGTACAGCAAGATTACAATCACCATGGTAACACTCCTCATATTAAATATCTAGAATAATAGATTTTGACTAGTTACTTGTCTGCATCTTAATATTCTGACACAAAAAATATACTGTTTCAATTTGTTAACTATTGCAGGATCACATTTTTGTCTTTATTAATAATTAATGAATTAATATATTTTGCATAAATATATGGGACCTTGAAGATTAAAATCTTACAAATGGCGTAACTAAAGTGCACTATAAAACAACAGAAATAAACAAAGTCCTAATAACTTTCTCCATTATCCAAACACTCTTGATCCTTAAACTCCATTAGTAAGCATGTTGGGGTATTTTTTTGCCAACAACTAACATTATTTACAAACAAAATATGCCTACTGTTCATCTATTCTAGTCTGAAAAATTTACTTATGTGGAGTACTATTGCATTAACTTCAGAGAAAACCACTCACTGAGCCTTGTAAACAAGGCCATCAGAATATTCGTGTTTACCACTTTGTGAATTCATATTTAATTACCAGAGCAATGCCCATTGTATTCTCATGACTGAGACATCATATGATTCCTGTTTGTCCTGCTTGCTGTGTTGATACATGACTTTTAAGAGTTAAGATTTTAGCTAAGGGTTAGAAGCAATTTATATTGATCAAGATGTAAGTTAGATTAGTAAATGGTAGGTTAATGATTATTAGATGCCCAAGCTAGAGCTAACTGTTGTATTATGAGCTTGTTTATAGAAAAAGTGGAGTAAGTGAACCGTCATAAGAACAGACTGAAACCACTAAGAACAATGGCCAGCACCTGGATTTGGTATCAATCAATCACGAAGCAGGGGACCTTGGACACTGCCAGAGGGTCACAGAGACCTGATGAAGACTCTCCTGACTTCATCCTTTGAGACCACTGACCCAATTCAAGACCACCGACCCAATTCAAGAGAAGAACTGCGCACGCGTGAAGGACTGATAGCCTCATTTTAATACAGAGCGGGGATGGGAGGTGCTGGGGTTATGCATATGTATTGTATGTAAGATCTTGGAAAATAAATAGAGAGCAAAGAGCCTTGTTCGGGGTGGCCACGCCTTTCGGAGATGACTCCCGTGCCGCCCGCCGGTGAATAAACATACCACTTTCTAACTTTAATTAGTTAGAGGGTCTTTGTCCATGACTATATCGGTTTTCAATGACTCACTGTTCCTTTCCTTGCCTTTGTTTTGGGATTGAAATTTGGTCATTCAAATGACTGAAACATTGTCTTGCTTCCAGCTGATTGCTGCTTATGTGATGAGGATATCCCCATAGTTATCCTAGTTATTCCATACTGTATGACATGCTTTTGTTCACACATGACAGCATTCACATTTCATTTATTTAAATATTTTTTCTATATAATTTGTGCTTAAAAATGAAGCTCTGTGGTTGTCATTCAGAAATAAAAATCAAAACAATAACATTGTTTGAAAATCCATTTTATAAATCAGCATCTTTAAATAAAAAGCTTGAATATGCTTCCAGATTTCATGTGAGTTATAGACTATAACTTTTTAGAGTTCAAGCCTACACATCGTTTCCTGACATTAAGATATTTCCCTTTCATAGGGATCTAAACTTTGAAATGAAACTTTGCCAAAGTCCTGTTGAAACCTAGGCATGATCATGGAACCATGAGAAGGGTTTGGATTGAAAAAGACCTTAAAGATCATCTCATTCCAGAATTCTGACATGGGCAGGACTCCTTTCACTAGATCAGATTGCTTAGAGCTCCATCCAATGTGGCATTGAACACCTCCAGGGATGGGGCAGTCAGTTTCCCTGAGCCACCTGTTCCAGTGCCTTATCACCCTCATAGTAAAGAATTTTTTCCTAATATCTAATCCAAACCTATTCTCTTTCAATTTGAACCCATTCCCCCTTGTCCTGGTACTACATGCTCTTGTAAAAACTCTTTCCCCATCTCTCCTGAAAGTTCCTTTCAGATACTGGAAGGCTACATTTAGGCCACCCTGAAGCCTTTTCCACAGTGAATAGTCCCAATTCTCTTAGCTTTTCCTCATAGGAGAAGTGCACCATCCCTCCGATCAACTTGGTGGCCTTCCTCTGGACTTGCTCCAACAGGTCTTTCCTGTGCTGGATGCAGCACTTCAGGATGTTTCTCCTGAAAGCAGAGTAGAGGGTGCTTTGGGATAACTTCTTGTTCCATGGCCTCCCCAGCCGTAGGGGTAAGGCTGACAGGTCAGTAGTCCTCAGGGTCATCCTTTCTTCCCTTTTTAAACATAGGTAACAGGTTTCCCTTTTTTGTATTCACCTGAGACCTCCTCTGACTGCCATGACTTTTCAAATATCATGGAGAATGGCTTGGTAATTACATCAGTCAATTCCATCAGGACTCGGATGCCTATCATGGCGTCTGATAGACCTAGGTACATTCAGGTCATGAACCTGATCTTACAGTGGGAAGCACTTTGCTTCCTCAGACTCCATCCTGAGGTCCATCCACTCAAGATGTGTGGGAAGAGTGGTTGCCACAGAACATTGAGGCAAAAAATTTATTGAGTACACCAGCCTTCTCCTCATCCATGTTTCATCATTTTTTACTGGAGGGTGTACACTTCCTTTTACCTTCGTTTTCTAGTTCACATACATGTAGAAGCCCTTATTTTTATTCTTTGCATCCCTTGCGAAGTTCAGTTCCAGCTTTTGTTTGGCCTTCCTCATCTCATCCCTACACAACCAAACTGCTTCTCTATACTCTTCCCAGGTTACCTGTCCTTGTCTCCTTTTTCTGTGCATTTTCTTCTTTCTCTTTACTTTGACCAACAAGCCCCTATTCATCCATGACATTTTCTTGTGTTCCTTGGCCAATGTCTTTTTTGGAGATTGCCAGATCTTACACTCCATGGACTTCCTGAGAGAAATGCCAGCTCTGTTACACACACCCTTGTCTTCAAGAGCTTCAAGATCTCAAGACATCCCACTAACTATCTCCCTGAAGAGTTGGAATTCTGCTTTCCTAAAGTTCTGGGAACTAACTTTACACCTTACCTGACTCACATCCATCAGAACTGCATGCTCCAGCAATACATGACCCCTGCATCCCAGGCTGCCTCCAGTCTTGACATCCCCAACTAGCTCACTTATGCTGGTAACCAACAGATCCAGTGGCATATTCCCCACTGGTAGGGGTAGTTTTACTTTGCTCACAAAGTTATCCCCTGTGCATTCTAGGAGTCTCCTGGATTGCCTGCAGCTCATCTACCATAATCATGGCTCTACAGTGAATTTATAACAACTGCTTCTTTTCCTCATATATGGGGATAGCTGTTAAGATTCTTATTTACCTGAGGTCCAGAATTTCAATGCTCCAGGGCATCTGTACAGCATTTGTAAAAAGGTGATAAAAGTCTGTTTTTCTTCCAGTTCTGTATATTTTCTGTCCTCAAAATAAGTAACAGTTAAAATTTTTCCATTTCCTCAAAATACAATATTTAAACAAGGTAGAATTTGGAAATCTCAGATTTCAGATGATCATTTTGTCAATGATCACTACATATTCATAGCCACACATTTCCTTTGAGATCAGTATTTACAGATGCCTTATTTATAATGCAATGGTTTCTAATTATAATCTTCTTGATTTTTATATCCTCTTTGACTTCTGAGTAGTCACTGCCATAAGTAATGTGAAATATTCTGATCATACATCCTTTTTGTGAGGAAATTTCACCAAATTATTTTTATCTCAAATTTCATAATAAATAGTGGAATTTTCATTCTACACATATATCAAATATTCCTTTGATATTATTTTAAAACAATTTAAAATTTTGTCTTTGCAATCAATCTACTCTCATGCTGGTTTACAGTCCTTTTTTTTTTTTTTTTTTTTTTTTTTTTTGGTACTAGTTTCCTAAACTTTCTAGCTCCATGTCACTGTATTTTTTTTGTACTGTATAGTAAGATTTAGTAGCTATTATAGCATGGGATAAGAGTCAAAGACCCAGAGTGGGTCCCTCACTGTATCCCTTTCTTTCAGTATTACAGAAAAGCACAGAGAGCCCAGTTCTTATTGTGATAGGCCCTATAAAGGACTCAAGGTAAAGATAAGCTCTAACAAACGATTAATAATCATGGATGAAGTTAGATACAGAGTGGAAACCAAATCAAAACATAATGATGGGTATAGATTTCAATGAATAGAACCATAAATAGAAGCCACATTCTTTCAGATGTTGATAAATTGAAAATTTGGCCTTTGGAGGAAGAGTTAGGGATGATGGATTGATAGCTGTTACATTGGTGTGAGTTGAACAGAGGAAAGAAATACCAAATTAATACATATACTATATTGATTATAAATTAACTATTAACTTGCTTAAAAGACAAATACGACATTGATAATTGATCATATAAGTATAAATAAAACTACCACTTTTATGTAGTTCACGTGTCTGAAGTAACAGTACTGTTTATATTGAGAATGAATAAGCAACCATTTCCAAAAATATATATGAAAGATTCATTTTCTGTATCAGCAATTAACTTTTTTCTTTTTAAAATTGTAAGCTATCTTGGGCAAAACACATACTTATTCAAATGAGAACATGATCCCTCAATATCTGCTGTTTCCTTGTCTTGTAGTTCTAGTAGGAAACTAAGTATTTTTATTCTTTTTCAATTAATAAATCACACTTTATGCATATGACTACTAATCACCCTGTGATTGGTGCATAACAAGAGCCGTCCTCACATACCTGTCATTCTTGGAGTGTGTTTCTAACACTGTTTTCAATGGTTGACTACAGGACAAGTTACTGGTTGTTTATCAACCAAGGAATGGGTATAAGTAAATGGTGATAAATATGGTGTCCCAGATCGCTTACAATATTAAGTGCCAAAGGGACTTATGATATCAAAATTATTTCTGCCATAAATCCTAACAAATACCAGACACAACATAAGAGCATTCACCAGAGAATGAATCCATTAATGACTTACTCTGGCTAATGTTAGATTATTTTTTTCTTTTTTTCCTAACTTGGGGTAGGGCCAGGTCTGATTGTAGGTGATTGATTGACATATCAATCAGTTCAAAGAACAAATCAGTTTGAAATTACCTTTTTTAAGTGCAACATCAAATAAATTATTATTTAGGATAGAAATCTCCCACAATGAGATGATTTTCACTGGCTTAGAAAGAGTGAAGAACCAACAGGACACTGCTGGATCCACAGCGATGACTACCTTTGGCTTGACCTCTCCCCTCTCTCTCCCTCCTCTTTCTTTCTACCTCTCTGCCTCACATTTACCACTAAATAAAATCTATATTGTTGACTTCTACATATGGTCCTATTTTCACCTTGATTCAGGCAGAGGCATCTCTCACTCATAGTATCATAAAAATCTGTAATTCAGTTTTGGTTAGACATTTTTCTGATCTTTTTCTGCATTCACATGTGTAGAATTGAAAAATACTTAGAAAAAATCTATTTAGTTTGTACTACTCCATGAAAATTCCATTCTTACTACAATAGTGTCAAAGAAAATACAAAACTAAATGTCTGGTTTTGATTCTGAGAAAACAAATGATAGATGAATAATATTACAAATTTCAATACATCAAATAAAATTGTTTTTAACATTGGAAATTTGGAACATTCTGTAAAAAACCAAATTTTTTCATGACATTTTGTAAGTTGTGTGAAATAACGTCTAGGAAACTATGGGTAGGAAACAGAGCAGTGAAATAGTGACAGTTCTGTATAATGAAGAATAAGAAAAAATATTTCTGTCATAACAGAACCAATATTACTGAGGTAAGTGTTGGTAGAAACATTCAAGTAAAAGAAATAAAGTCCTAACTAATTAAAGCATGTGAAAAGATAACTTTAAAATTGGAAACAGATGGTGTGAAGGAAGAAGGAAATCAGAAGAAAGAAAAATTAATAGATCAGTCAGGTTGAAAAAATATAAACACATATAGTGGTTCTCATCTTTTTCAATTTTATAAAGATGACTGCCATTTTTAAACCATCACATATTCACAATTAGGGCACAAAGGTGTAGACAATGGGTTAAAAATAACTTACTTCTCCATATGATTTAGCCATACACCTACAGTGTTAAAGTTATAAAATGGATGCCTGAAAGTAAGAAGGGAGGTGGGTGGTGAGAAAATAGAAGAGCTGCTGCTGAGCAAGATGAGGATGCATGATTCTTGGTAAAAGTAGTATCAGTAGGAAAAGTGAAGTTTGCTGGAGGGAGATTTTAATAGTTTCTTGTGGAGATAAAGAAAATTGACAGATTGGCAGAGCTGAAAACTTATGTGGAGCTATGTAGCCTGACATGCTTTATATGTTCTAATATACACACAAATATTTTTGTTGTGAAATGTATTACTGCCTCAAATATTCTTTGCTGAAATGTTTCCAGGTTATTTGTCAGAGCTGTGTAATCATTTTGGCAAATAGCAGAGCTCAGTCTCTAATGATGACAGCAATCTGTCATCATTAGGATTTCACAGTGTGGAAGAATATATTTTACAATCTGTTTTTCTCAGTCGCTACACATTCTCTATTTTACTCTACAGAACTTGCTTTGGCACAATCCTTACACAGTTAAAAATTGTGTGCCCAAAAAAAAAAAAAAAGTTCCTGTTAAAAAGTTAATTATAACACTTAAAAAGCAGACAACAACAACAACAACAACAACAACAACAACAACAACAACAAACCAAACCAACCAAACAAAAAAACCACACACAAAAAAAACCCAAACACCAAAACCTCTGTCCATTCACATTCCTTCAGCTTTGGAATTAGCAGTTTTCAAAGAAAAGACTTATTGGAAAACTAACACTGATTGTTTATGAAAATTATGAGGAGAGCCTAACTGCAGCTGAAGCAATTTCATTGACAGCACTGTTAGTCTGCTCTCTCTCTCTCTATATATATATATATGGATTTTCTCCTGTTTTGATTGTTTCTTTTGATCACATTCTTACAGATATTTAGAGAATTCCAAAAGCTAGATAGAAAATGAATGACATAAGAGCTGTTTTAAGAGTATTGTCGTCAAAATTCTTCTGCAAGCTTTGTAGGAGAAGAAATTAAATAAAATGTTAATTTTCTGATTTACTGTCTTCTAAAATGTGGAAGTTTCTGCATATAGTTATCTTACCATTGTGGTTTTCTTAATATGAAATAATAAATTTGTCAGGGGAGAATTAATTGCAGTCTTCAACATCCTCATGGGGGGAAATAGAGGGGGAGGCACTGATCTCTTCGCTCTCTTGATCAGAACCGGAGGGAACAGGCTAAAGCCGAGTCAGGGGAGGTTTAGGGATATCAGGGAAAGGGTTTTCACTCAAAGAGAGGCTGAACACCAGGACAGGCTCCCCAGGGCAGTGGTCACAGCACCAGCCTGACCACGGAGCTCAGGACTCATTTAGACAAGGCTCTCAGGCCCAAGGTGTGATCTTTGGGCTGTTCTGTGCAGGCACAGGAGTGGGACTTGATCCTGATCCCGAGTTGGGTCCCTTCCAACTCAGCATATTTTATGATCCCACGGCTGTTCTTATTAATGCTATATTTAAGCAGGTAGGTGTTGAATCTGAAATGTGCAGGGACACTTATATGGATGGTAGGATTTTTCAGACTTCATTTTATTTTAATGGATTATAAAAACTACTTGTCTTCATATTTGCAATGAAACTTCTAGAAACAGCAAGATGGATCCCTGTTTCTTTTAACTCTGTCATAAGAAGCAGGAAGAACTACTTTATCACAGTACTTGTTAGTAAGCTTGGGAAGAAACTAACCCAAAATGCACCCTTATATTAATATAAAGATTTTTAATATTCCTTGTGTAAGCAAGTTGGCAACCACAGGATCATCTCCTTCCTCACAATGTTCTTTACAAGCTTACAGTGCAAATCTTACACAATGGAATAGTTTCCCATGAAAATACTTCCAAACAGTAGACAAGACTTGAATTGAGCTTGAAAGGTTAAGTATGTATATATGCATATCTTTATATTTGCATACCTTTACAAAAGTTGTGGTTTCAGTAATCTTAAAATATATTTTGTCTTTCAGAGGCAAGCTACAAATGCTCTAGGGAGTGTGTTTTCCACAAGGAGTATGCATGTCCTTTAACATGATTAGAATTTTCCTGTAAAATGAGATATTTTGGGATAATCAGCTCACTTCCTTATAAACCAAATCCTTAGGTGTGGTGGTGCAGAACTGTTTTATTAAATTTTTGTAAGAAGTTTATGTTATGGTTCGTTTCACTGTATCCTCAATTCTGTATCCCTTTTGTGTTGTCTGTATAATAAGGTGTTTTGTGTCAATCATCCCATACCTCACATGACATGTAACATCCCCTCTGCCCCAACCCCCCTCTCTGGGGCAGATTGTCTATCACTCCCGGGGTCCCTCCCGGATTGTGAAATCTCCAGGAGAGGGCTTCAGGTGGTAGGTCCCCTGGGGGAAATTCCTTTGGCTCTGGATTTTAGTGGTCTGAAGCTTGGTGGTGGGCACACCTTGTTACCCCCTGAATCCCCTGATTTGTTGTCTTGTTGTATCCTCCCTGGGACCCTCCCCCGCTTATAAGGTGGTAGGAGGGAGGAAGAGGCTCTCTCAGCCGCTGGGTTCTCAGCCTGGAAGCTCTCAGCCGCTTGCCTCGGAGCTTGGAGATCTCTGCTAATAAACATCTTTTAACCCGCTAAGCTGAGAGCCAGCCTTTTCTCTTCTGCTGCTGTTGACTGTCACCTTTGGGTCCAGCTGCTAAGCTGAGAAGCCAAAACGAACTGGAAACTTTGTGTCTGTGTTGACCCGAGCTAGCTGGGGGCCAGCTCCCACCCGGAGCGGGGACACAACTGGACACAATTGGCGCACCAACGTGGGGCACACCACGCCGGCAGAAGCAGCTTGGACCACGTGGAGCACGGCTCCACGGTGACAGAGCGTCCAGCGCCCATGCAGGGCCCTTCCGGAGACGAGGTGGACCCTGTGAACGGACTGGGGCTGATTTAGCCCGAAGAACAGTCTCTGGGCGTCACGCACCCCTGTGAAATTGACTTTTAAACAAGGCAAGTTCCAGGGGAAAGAAGGGGAGCTTCGAGCCCCAACCGGAGTCCTTCTTGCAGCAGAACATCCAGACCCACGCACCCCCCAGGCACAGGAACAGGTAAGTATACCCACAAAGGGACATACTTCCTGGTTTTAGGGTTCCCCCGAGGGAGGGGGATCTATTGGGGAGGAAAAAATCCTCCAAAAATAGCTGCACAGCTAAAGGGTTAAACCTCCTGTGATTTTGAGCAAACGGGGTCCGCGGGGGGAGTGCTTTTCATCTGGGTTTGGGTTCAAAAGCAACTTAGTATCGAAACATGGGTGGAAAGCTAAGGGTTGCTCAGAAAAGGTTGTATTATAACTATGCGTCAGTAGTTAACGATGCCAAATTGAAAATCTCAAAAGGCGAGTTAAGAAGTTTTGTTCGCTGGGTTCATGTGCATTTTCCCCAAGTCTCTCCGGACAGTCTCTGCAGCCCACATTTCTGTGGCACTGTAGAAAAGGAATTAATTAGGTTGATTCAAACTGGGGACAAAAAGGCTACAAAGTATTTTACTGCAGCAATGAAGTTAAATTCGGCAATTCAATTTCAAAAGGGAATGCCGAAAGAGCCCAACGGAGAAACGTGTTCTCCCCCTCCTCCCCCCACCTCTTTTCCCCGGTCCCCATGTCCCTGGGAAAGCGTTCTCGATGGAGCGGCAGGGGTCCTGCCCGCCCGCTCTGCCTCCGGGGCACCCCAGCCTCCACGCCCGTGCTGGCCCGGTAGGGCCAGGAAGGAAGTCTCAGACAGCACTGGCCATGCTGCACGGTACAACCCTCCCCCCCCGCTTTTCCTGGTTCAAAAATGCCGCATTCGGTTTTCTGTGGGGGGTGAAATCGGGTCCAAATCCACGTGGTCCTCTCGGGGTTCCCAAGATGGCGGAGACCGCATGGCGGGGGACTCCCCCGCCCCCTCAGCGCCGCCCACCCCTCCCTACCCCGGTGACGTGGTGCCCGCAGCGCGCGGCCCCGCCCCCTTCCCCGCCCTGCCTTACCCCTGTGACGTCGGATGCCTGCCGCGTGACCCCGCCCCCCCAGCCCCGCGCCGCGCGGCCCCACCCCCACCCCACGTGGTTCCGGCCCCGACCCGTGTGGCCCCGCCCCCGCCCCACGTGGTGCCGGCCCCGACCCGCATGGCCCCGTCCCCGCCCCGCGTGCCGCGGCCGCGCTGCCCCCCCCAACCCCCTGTGGCTGCGCGTGAGCACTGCGGCACCCCTTCCCCCCCGCAGCCGCCGCGCCGCCGCCCGCCCCGGAGCAGCCCGGTCCCGCGCCGGGGCTCGATCCCGCTCCCCCGGGATCCCCCCCGCCCCCCCACTCCTCGATGATGTCACCCCCCGGGCAAGCCGCGGCCCTTGCAGGGACTCGGTTGCCAGGCAACCAAGTGCCTCAGGGCACAGGCGTCCCAGCTCCCTCAAACCCAGAAGTGCCCGAGCAGGGAACGGGAGCAGAGACAGCTGCCAGCTCCTGCTCCATTCCCACCCTTGCCCCTGTTACCTTCCGCAATGCCCGCGGTGGTAACAACAGGGCAGAGTACCACCCATTTCCCCGAGCCACCATCAAAGAGATCTGCAAAGCTCACAGGATATATGGCCATGATGGACCATATTTCAGAGGGCTTCTCAGAGCAGATCTCTCTGCAGAGGAGGTGGTGCCTGCTGATTTAAAGTACCTGTTTTCTTGCTTGCTGAACCCAACAGAGTACATCCTATGGGTCACAGCTTGGACAAGGCTGCTCCAGGTGGCCTTACCAGGGCTCCTCAACCATGTTAACACCAGAGTTGATGCTCAGGGAATCCCTCTCACTCTCGACCACCTGGCTTGGGAGGGGCAGTGGGCAGAAGCCACTGACCAAGTGGTCATTCCTGTCCAGTGCTTCCACGTAGTGAGAGAGACAGCCCTGACTGCATTCTTCAGCATGCAAACACAAGGTCCTGCGATTTCTTATTCGAAAATCAGGCAGGACCAAAGTGAGTCTTTCACAGATTTTGTGGAAAGGCTGTCCCGAGCTATTGAAGCTCAGGTCAAAAATGAAATGGCTCGGGAACACATTTTATCGGAGATTGCATTTTCAAATGCAAATGATTTATGTCGTGCTGCAATTTTAAGTTTACCCCTACACCCCAAACCAACCTTACCAGACATGCTTCAGGTATGTCACGTAAAGGTGCCTTTTATGAGCTCCTCTACAGGTCCACGGCCCAAACCTCATCAAGTTGCAGCCATGGAAACTGAAGATTCCCGAAAAACACCAAACACCGGGAAGAAGCATTCTGCGCAAAGCTCCCAGAAGTGTTTTTTGTGCCGGAAATTTGGGGCATTGGGTTTCCAAATGCCCCCTCAAGAAAGAATTAGAGGACCTCAAAAACAAAAAAGGGGGAGGGGAAGGGGAAAAAGGGAGAGGGTTTAAACCCTCACAAAAAAACTGGTGAAAGAGCGCAGGTCCACCCTGCGTGAGGAAAAAAATGGGGTGGACCGGGCAGGAGGGGAGGGGAAAGGGAGCCAAGGGAAAAAGAAGGAGAAGCTGCAATGCCCCATTCAAGGTGGCAGCAAACATAACACACTGGAAATGACTTACATGGACCATGACATGGCACAACCAATTTTGACAACCAATTCTAAATATACCCCCTACAGGTTGCAGCTCATGGAGGGTTTGCACCTGAAAGACGACAACTGGAATTTTGTGTCAGTTAACAACAGTGAGCAGGGTACCTGGCCAAGGGTCAAAGGTAAGCTCATCGTTGTGGGGGACTGCAAACACACCCCAAAAGAGATCGAAATTCTTCCAGGAACATTTGATAACAATCCTGGAAAATTCGTTCTCTGGCTACGCTGCACTCACCCACCAACATTCCTACCTAAAGGGAAGATAGTTGCCCAGATCATACCCACCTGGGAACACCTGGAAGAAGACAACATACCAACAGCTTGTCCCGTGCACAACATCACAGAAGTGAAACCCCAGGTGGGATGTGAGTTACAGGTGGGTGATGAGGCCATTAACATCACAGGCCTGCTCGACACAGGCGCAGACGTGACTGTAATACCAGCTAAGCACTGGCCGTCACGTTGGGCCTTGGAAAATGTGGCAGGACACGTGCAAGGAATAGGGGGAATGCAATTGGCCAAACAATCAAAGAGTGTGGTGCAAATTAAGGGGCCAAAAGGGCAGTTGGCCAGTTTACGCCCTTTTGTTTTGGATTATAGGGAACCCTTGTTGGGGAGAGACCTGATGACCCAGTGGGGAGTCACGATTGACATCCCAGACCCCCCACAGGATTTTTGGGCGGCGGTCGCTGAGGAGCGCCCTACCCACAAGCTGAATTGGAAAACAGATGCACCAGTGTGGGTTGAACAGTGGCCGCTTTCAAAACAGGAATTGAAGGCGCTCGAAGAGCTTGTGGAGGAGCAGTTAGCTAAGGGTCACATTGTAGAGACCACCAGCCCTTGGAATTCGCCGGTTTTTGCTATCCGGAAGCCGGGGAAGGACAAGTGGAGACTCCTCCAAGATCTCAGACAAATTAATAACGTGATAGAAGACATGGGCTCTCTTCAACCTGGGATGCCTACCCCGACCATGCTCCCACAAAATTGGAAATTGGCTGTTATAGATATAAAAGATATATGTTTCTTCCATATTCCCCTACACCCTGACGATGCACCACGTTTTGCATTCTCGGTTCCCACTGTTAACCGAGAGGCCCCGAGGAAACGCTACCATTGGAGGGTTCTTCCCCAAGGGATGAAGGTGTCACCTATCATCTGCCAGTGGTATGTGGCTTCCTTGCTCTCCCCGGTCCGCGTAGCCGCAGAGAAAGCAATCATCCATCATTATATGGATGATGTGCTTGTGTGTGCTCCCACCGATGATGTCTTGTCCCACGCACTTGACCTGACAATTAATGCATTGTTGGTTGTTGCAGGGTTCGAGCTGCAGGAAGACAAGGTTCAAAGGATGCCACCTTGGAGGTACCTGGGGCTGGAAATTGGCAAGCGGACCATTGTGCCGCAAAAATTGGAAATCAAGGCCAAAATTCAGACCCTTGCAGATGTCCATCAGCTGTGTGGGGCATTGAATTGGGTGAGATCCTGGCTGGGCCTCACAACTGAGGACCTAGCCCCTCTTTTCAATTTATTGAAAGGGGGAGAGGAGCTGAGTTCTCCCAGGGAACTAACCCCGGAAGCGAAGGAGGCGCTGGAAAAGGTACAGCATCTCATGTCCCCTCGGCAGTCTCACAGGTGTGATCCAGACCTGCCTTTCAAATTTATAATAATGGGGAAATTGCCACACCTCCATGGAGTCATTTTCCAATGGAGAAATAACATCAAAAAGGACCAGGGCAGAGAGGACCCACTTCTAATCATAGAATGGGTCTTTCTCAGCCATCAAAGGTCCAAGAGAATGACACGTCCACAGGAACTGGTGGCTGAACTGATCCGAAAAGCCAGAGTTCGGATCAGGGAATTGGCAGGGTGTGATTTTGAATGCATTCACATTCCAATTGGATTAAGATCGGGCCAGATTACAAAGGCAATGTTAGAACACCTGCTTCAGGAAAATGAAGCACTGCAGTTTGCTCTAGATTCCTTCACTGGGCAAATCTCAATTCATCGGCCAGCCCACAAAATTTTTAATCAGGATGCCAAATTCACACTGAATTTGAAAGATGTTCGGAGCAGGAAGCCTTTAGAGGCCCTGACAGTTTTCACGGATGCGTCCGGAAAGTCCCACAAGTCAGTTATGACTGGGAAGGACCCTCAGACTCAGCAGTGGGAGGCAGATGTTGCCAAGGTGGAGGGATCACCTCAGGTTGCTGAGTTGGGCGCTGTTGTCAGGGCTTTCGAAAGGTTCCCCGAACCCTTCAATTTAGTAACGGACTCCGCTTATGTAGCGGGGGTGGTATCGAGGGCAGATCAGGCAATACTGCAGGAAGTGTCTAACACCGCACTGTTTGAGCTGCTTTCTAAGCTTGTCAAGCTTGTCTCCCACAGGGAGCAGCCATTTTTTGTGATGCATACAAGATCACACACCGATTTGCCGGGGTTCATAGCTGAGGGGAACAGAAGGGCTGATGCTCTTGCTGCTCCTGCAGCGATGGCCCCATTGCCAAGCATTTTTGAACAGGCAAAGCTCAGCCATCAGCTTCATCATCAGAACGCGCCTGGCCTTGTTCGCCGGTTTCACATCACCCGGGAACAGGCCAAGGCAATTGTGGCTACGTGTCCCTCATGTAATCAGCATACACTCCCCACCTTGAGTGCAGGAGTAAACCCCAGAGGTCTGAACAGCTGTGAGCTGTGGCAGACTGACGTGACACATATCCCCCAATTCGGCCGATCTAAATATGTGCACGTGTCTGTGGACACTTTTTCCGGTGCAGTTTTTGCTTCTGCCCACGCAGGGGAGAAGACCTTGGATGGGATTAAACACCTCATCCAGGCTTTCTCCTTCATGGGCATCCCAAAAGAATTAAAAACTGATAATGGCCCAGCGTACCGTTCCAAGGAATTCTGCAGCTTCCTGCAACAATGGGGAGTGGGTCATAAAACCAGCATCCCTCATTTCCCAACAGGCCAAGCTGTAGTGGAGAGGACCCACAGAGAAATCAAAAGGGTCCTTAACCAACAACAACCGGTGTTGAAAACAGAAACACCACAGACCCGATTGGCCAGGGCTCTATTCACTTTGAATTTTTTAAACAGCACCTTTGAGTTTTTAAACCCTCCCATTGTTCGTCATTTTGGGGCAAACCCTCAGCTAAACATCAAAGAGAGGCCGCCAGTCATGGTCCGGGACCCTGAGACTGGAAGGACAGAGGGACCTCATGATTTAGTCACATGGGGCCGTGGGTACGCTTGCGTGTCCACCCCCACGGGGCCGAGATGGTTACCATCAAAATGGGTGAGGCCCTATGTCCCAAAGGTCTCGGGGGAGAAAAAGAAACTGCCACAGGTTACTCAAGCAGCTTTTAGGAGGAAAAGGAGGGAAGATTTTTCCCCGGATGGTTTCGCTTTCCTGAATGACCCCTGCTCGAATGCTGATTGTTTGTTTTAGTTCTTCTAGTCCCGATGGAACCTGTCCAGCGCCAATCCCTTGTGCTGAGGAAGTTTCACCTATGGATTGTTTGGGGACTGGGGAATTTCGGGCTGGGTGGGTTCAATTTTGAAATCAGTTTTGTTATTTTTGTTTGTTATTCTGTTAATTTTAATTGGATTTGGTATCATCAAAAAAATGTTAAGTAGATTAATTTCTAGCACCACACATGCCCCCTCTGTGAACCATGTTGCTGTATCATCCGTGCCTGGATGGGAGGAAGACGTGGAACTGGAGGAAGACCCAGAAGACAGAAGACACCCAGAGGATGAACCTCAGATGGAGTGGCCCACTCAGCCAGAGTGGCTCACCGAGAGTTACCCGAACTTCGAATATCATCCTCCTCCGTTCCAGCCCTCCTCCTGTCATTAAAACAAAAAAGGGGGAGATGTGGTGGTGCAGAACTGTTTTATTAGATTTTTGTAAGAAGTTTATGTTATGGTTCGTTTCACTGTATCCCCAATTCTGTATCCCTTTTGTGTTGTCTGTATAATAAGGTGTTTTGTGTCAATCATCCCATACCTCACATGACATGTAACATCCCCTCTGTCCCAACCCCCCTCTCTGGGGCAGATTGTCTATCACTCCCGGGGTCCCTCCTGGATTATGAAATCTCCGGGAGAGGGCTTCAGGTGATAGGTAGCCTGGGGGAAATTCCTTTGGCTCTGGATTTTAGTGGTCTGAAGCTTGGGGGTGGGCACACCTTGTTACCCCCTGAATCCCCTGATTTGTTGTCTTGTTGTATCCTCCCTGGGACCCTCCCCCGCTTATAAGGGGTAGGAGGGAGGAAGAGTTCTCAGCCTGGAAGCTCTCAGCCACTGGGTTCTCAGCCTGGAAGCTCTCAGCCGCTGGGTTCTCAGCCTGGAAGCTCTCAGCCGCTCGCCTCGGAGCTTGGAGATCTCTGCTAATAAACATCTTTTAACCTGCTAAGCTGAGAGCCAGCCTTTTCTCTTCTGCTGCTGTTGACTGTCACCTTTGGGTCCAGCTGCTAAGCCGAGAAGCCAAAACGAACTGGAAACTTTGTGTCTGTGTTGACCCGAGCTAGCTGGGGGCCAGCTCCCACCTGGAGCGGGGACACAACCGGACACACTTAGGAAGAAACAAATTTTAACCAAGGTAAATATTTCAATCACAGTTCTCAAATCTCGCTTAAAAAAAAAAAAAAAAATCAATACACTAACTTGTTTATAGTTCATCTAAAGTCATCTGCTTTTCAAAGGAAAGTGTTTACTATGTTTTCTTGTCAAAAAAATAAAAATACTGTTTTTTGTTCAACTCTTTTCTTTATGTTCTTACTTAGTAAAGTACTATAAACGAATTATTCATTCTACATTCCAATAAACCCTATTTAGTCAGCATGAAAGGCCTCCTCCATCAAGGAAAAAAAAGTGTTTATTTAAAGAAAAGTTACTTTTCTTATCAGGTTTTCATTAATTAGCAGACTTCCCGTAGATGCACGTTTATTTTCTCTATACCCAAAAATATCCATCTCATAATTTGCCTCCGAAAACACTGGTCTAACTACCTAGTTAACTAGCTTACAGACTCCTTTCCACAAATTAGTGAACTATGCGACTAGTCATACTGAAAGAGGAAGGTATAAAACAGTGGGTTAGGGTGCTTGCTAAGGGAGAAGTGTCCTGTGACTAGTCACTGTTATCAACATTATTTAAAAAATATGGAAATAGTTCAGGTAACACTTTTAGCATGTGTTCTCTTTCTTTATGAGACCAGACGACCACCAATGGCAAAAGGAAAGAGTCTGCTCTCTTTCACTGCGTGGGATATAACAGCTTTATTCTCGAGTCCTGCCCTGCCTGGCTGGAGATCTTTCCCAGTGGCTCACCAGTGCCAGAGAGTCCTAGGACCCCCCCGTGCTGGGGCTTTTTCCACAGCAGGCTGGGCCCAGAGGCAGGGACAAGCCACTGCCCAATCAGGGATAAAGTGGGAGTGGAACAGAGTTCGGTTACAGCTGAGCAAGGACAGACCACGTGATACAGAGAAAAAACATTACAAATCTGATGAAACAAAATATAAACCAAATTAATGCATTACAACAAACATGGAAATAATAAAAGCTTTAATCCAAAAAGACCCCTCCTGTAGTCTGAAAATTTATTTATGGAATAAGATAAATACCTTATGGCAAGAAAAAGGAAGTGATTTTTCATCCTTTAATGTCATGAAAAGGAACCTAAATTGCCTGTAAGTGGGAGATATGATGGCCAACCATGATTGCAGGCATCTTTCTTCAGGCTATATACTAATGATTCTATTACTCTGAGAAAAACATGCAAATTCTTATTTCATGCAACATGTTCTCATCTGCCATATTAAGTAGCCATATGTACGTTTTGGTGCTTGATTCAGAGCACCTAGAGGCTTAAATCTCTGGTTACAGCTAGTGTTTCAATGCAGCCTTCAGGGGTGTGTATGGGTGGGGTTGACCCTGGCTGTATGCCAGTTGCCCACCAAAGCTGCTCTATCACTTCCCTGCCCAGATGGTTGTGGGAGAGAAAATATAATGAAAGGTTCATGGGTTGAAGCAAGGACAGGGAGAGATCACTCACTGGCATCGTGGGCAAAAAAAATTCAGCTTGGGAAAATTAGTTCAATTTGTTAAGGATAAAATTGAAGTAGGATTACGTTAAATAAAAACTAAATCTTAAACCGTCACCACCTCTCCCTTCTTCCTAGGCTCAACTTCAGTCCAAATTTGCCTACCTCTTCCCCTGCAGAGGCTTAGGGAAGTGAAATTGCAATCAGATCATTGCATATTGTTTCTGCCACTCTTGGCTCCCTGCTCTCCTCCAATATAAGATTCCTCCTATAAGGTGCAGTCCTTCAGAAACAGGCTGCTCCAGCTTGAGACCCCTGCAGGGTCACAAATCCTACCAGCATACCTGCTCCAGTGTGGGCATCCCAACGGGTCACAACCTCCTTTGGGCATCCACCTGCTCATCTATGGGGTTCTCCATGGCTTTAGGTGGATCTTTGCTCTGCGATGAACCGATATTGGGACTTGCCTGCCCCACTGTGATCTTCACCACAGGTTGCAGAGTAATCTCTTTTCCAACACCAGCAGCACTACCTCCTCCTCGTTCATTGACTTTGGTGTCTTCAGGTCTGTTTCTCTCGCATATTCACAAACTCCTCTCCAGCTGAAATAATGCAAATTTTTTTCTCTCTTAAGATTGTTATACTAGTGGCACTACCTCCATCACCAATGGGCTTTGCTTTGGCCAGCTGTAGGTCTGTCTTGGGGTTGTCAGGCATTGGCTCTGCTGTTCAAGGGATAAGAGTCTAGCATTTTTGCAGAAAACACATCCCTTTAGCCACCTGACACTCACCATTACAAAAATCTTGCCATGCAAACCCAACACAAACTAAATATTCTATCCCAATCAGTAAAAAAACAAACCAAAAAACCCTCCAAACAAAAACACAAAAAAACCAACACAACTGCCCCTCCAAAACAACCCCCCAAAACCACCAAAGCGACCAACCAACAGAAAAATAATCCTTTTAAAAGTTGGTAAAATTTGCAAGCATGTCAGCACACATTCAGTTATTTTATCTACAAAGTCAGGAGTTCGGAGATTTATTGATGGAATGCCTCCTTTATCAGTTGTAATTGGACCTAGGAATGAGCAAAATGTCAGACTGGACAATTCCCAGAACCATATGGAACACAACCACAAGAATCTAAAATCAGATAGTCAAGTTCTTAAGTTCAAGCATGTCTTAATTCAGAACTTCTCTTTGGACTGTAGTATTATATTTAGTTGCTGAAGTTCTGATAACAACCTGGTACCAGCAGTACCTGGGGGTCCAGTATTCCCATCAGAGAGAGGACAGCCAGCAAAGTGCCTAGACTTGTTGACCAGAGGGACTACATTAAAATAACTGTGATCCACTCCTGATGCAAAAGATTACACAAGTATTTGTAACCTACTTATACTACACACCAGTCCTATCATAGAAACCCAAGGGGCATTGTAAGGTGCTCAGAAAATGGGATTTAAATGAGTTGACAAATGCTCCCACATTTGTCAGATGGGGCCAGGGAGGACTGAGAGCATGAGTGAATAAGTTAGTAGGTACAGGTGCTTGCCACTGAGAATTAATTTCCCTCTTCATTAAGCTCCTTATATACAGAGCCAAGGGAAGTAAGATGTCATGATCCTCAATGAAGCAGGAAATCAAGTAATCCTAGTCAGTCTTCTTGTAAATAAACTTTTCTATTGGGAACTGGCTACATAAGTGACTAGTTCAGTTTCCTCTTGCCTCTGCCTTTTTCTGTTTAATACCCTTGAAAATAGAGGTTAATGTCTTGCAAACAAAATTTTTAAAAAGTAAAGAAGATTGTGATAATATAGCATCAATGAAAGAGATGCCAAAAGCCCACACAAAAGGGCTCAAATTAAAAAGTGTTCAGACAAAGGTCACAGACAACTTACTCTTCAAGGTAATATTTAAGGGCACTATCAGAAAGAAATTATTCTGGCAATAATACGCTTATAGAGGACAGTTCTCTACCGGGGAAAGAAACTCTCATGAAGAAAAGTTTTCAAGAAAGATGGAATTTATGGTGGGTAGAATTTTAGCCTGCTATTACACTGCTACAGTATTAGCATGCTACAATGTTCTTTATATCTGGCAAACCTGATATTGCTCAGTTTTTAACTGAAATTTTTCTTTAAAGTTTATAAGTATTTTTAAAAGGACAAGATGTTTGTTCAGCTAATAACACAGATGAAGGCTAACAAAATAAAAGTTGCCCCTTCAAAAAAACAAACAAACAAACAAAACCCCAAAACACACACACACACACACACACAAAAAAAAAAAAAACACAAAACAAACAAACAACAACAACAACAAAAAAAAAAACCACAAAAAACAACCACAAAGAAAGAGACTCAAAACCAGTGATTGTAGGTGCTGAGAAAATCTTCTAGTCAGAGTACTTTACACTAAAAGATGTAGAAGTGGACTATTAAAAAAAAAAAAAAATACCCAAGCCTTTATGAAATTGCCAGTTTCTGAGTGACCTCTGCTCACTGAATTACCCAGAGAACTAAGAAAATTCCTCAAAGTGTGTCAAGAATCCTGAGAATTAGGTACCAAAGATTTGTGTTCTCACTGACAATCTGAACTTTTGCACAGCAAACTTCAGCTGACATTACTATTCCAGTGTCCCAGAGACATGGTGGGGACTTTTGGAGCACTGGGGATAAGGTCAGCATAGATCTGCAGTGAAATATACTTAACCATCTGGTCTACCTTCTGGAAATATCTTCCCTCAGCCTGGCATGGGCTGAATAAATATCTTCATTTATAATAATTTCCATAATGACTTAGAATGTTGACAGTGATTACTCATTATATTTCCCTCCATATATGACCCAGCTAACACAAGCACCCAAGTTCCACTTTTCTGTTTTATTTTTTCTCCTAAATAATATCCCTGTAACTGGCAGCAATCAGTCCTGGATTTAATTTTTTAATACTTTTAGAGTTATAACTACCCACTCTGGTAAGCCTACTCCAGATTTTTAAAATATATAAATATCAGAATTTCAATACAAGTTATAAAGTCCAAATATGTAAACCAAAAAAGTTCCTATTTGTCACTCTGTTAATACAACTTCAGCTGCAGACTTAAGTAAAAATATTTTTAAATATTTTTTAAGTTCTGTAATGTGTGCGCCTCCTCAAAAAACACCACAATACCACCAAAAAGCAATGAAGAATATTTTTACAATCCTAATTTTCTTCTCAATCGCTTGTCATAAAATTGTAAAAAACTATCACTTTTTTTTACCTGTTTTTTGCAAGGTAAATTAAAAACTCATGTCAGTATACTGAGCTTAATCCCTTTATTGAAGAAAACAGATGTCTATATTATGGTTTAGGAATGGTATTCTCCAATTCAGTACTCTCACTGAATCAATGTGCTGCTTGCTTTGCCCCCTCATCTCCCTCTGTCCCTCTCTCTGGAGAGGAGAAATTGGAGACACAAAAGGCAAAGATCACAGGGTGAGATAGAACAATTTACTGGAAAGAGAAAAGAGGTAAGAAAACAAACAGTAACAGCAACAATGCTAATGACACAGACTACAAGAAAGAGGCAAGTAATTCACACACAAACAACAATACCCAAGGCTCCCTATGTCTCCCCCCTATAAATTAGAAGGGACTCTTTTCCTGCTTCAGGCAATGGTGTGAAGCGGTTTGCAAGCGACTATAAAAATTAACCCTGTTCTGACCAGAACCAAGACACTGTAAAAAGAATTTCACAGCTGGGTTTTCCTGATGTCAAAAGAGAAAAATTGCATATATATTTCTATGCAAGATTTTAAGATATTTTGTGACACTTCATATTTAAAAAAATTAAGTGATATTATTGACTGAACTCACCAATACCCACTGTTTATTGAACTACCGCAAAATTAACAGCAGGTACTGTAAATTTTGTAATATTTACAAAAACAACAGTGTGAAGTGTCTTCCGAACAACTTCTTACCTCGTAGATATTTGAATGTAGGTCACATGTTACCAAAACAGGTAAAATAAAACTCCTTAACACCACAGCATTAAGAAGCAGTCATTCTCATTCTGTGCGGGATACCTGGGGAATATTTTCAAGCCTGTTGTGCATAGCAAGTACAGAAAAGGTCATGTTTATGCACTGTAATGTATATACATCTTCACTGTTTTTCCTGGAAAACACATACAGATGATAATTTCACCAAAATTATTAAGTATTCTCCCTCTCACTGATGAATGCAATCCCTCTCCTGGGTGTCCCTCAGGTGGTCCTTGATTCTCAACCCCAGAGTTTTACCTGACAACTTGATGAACTCAGTGTTACTTCCCAAATGTGGAAGTGAATTGATATTACTAGACTGATTCATTATTTTGCATACTCTTCTTGGTGGGTGTTGAATGTAGTGTTGCAGAACGAGCATTGTGAGGTTCCATAGGCTTGTGGTTTATCAGAATAAACATTGTATCTTTCCACCAGCTTAAAAAACTAGTTCATCTGGCAACAACAAAAGTTTTTTTCCTTGGCAAAGTGGAGATTCTGAGTACTGCGTAGGAGTAGTTGTTGTAAATTCCCAAACCTCATGATGAAGATTGCAGTATTACGATTGTCACCTAACCTAGTAGTCACTGTTCCTAGCCTAAACATAAGGTGTCACAGTGTCCAGTTCGCGCTGACCCGCGCGGCCACAGGCTAGCTCAGGGTCTCACTGTGGCAACGTGGTAAGGTCGGAGCGACAGGCTAAGCGTGCCGCTTCCTCCCTGTGGGAATTTGGATCCCACCGTCAGCGACGGGCACGCAGATGATGTAAGCGACTTCAGCAGCTAATGAAAGGCGGACTCTCCCGAGCAGGATGTAACGTAGGTTTATTGAGGCAGAGGAAGCGCGGGGCTCTGCACGCTGCACCTGCTGCCCAGGAGAGACCCTGATGGCAGGCACGCGGCAGTTTTTAAGGGTGGGTGGAAATGGGGGTGGCGACAACCGGTCAGCCAGTCACAGGAATCGGGGGGTTAACCGGGGGTGTGAACCATAGAACTGGGGACCAACCACAAAATGATGGGAGGGGGTCTCCCGGGCCCCAGCCTATCACTCGGCACCCCTCCCGGAGTTTTCTAGAAGCCAGGGAAGGGTCTCTGAGTGACAGACAGGGCGACCATGACGAGAGAGGGGGGGAATTGACAGCGACAGGTGCAGGGAAGGGATGAATGACAGAAAACATCTGGTTTTACAGTAGACAAAACAACCTAACTCATAAGGGAAAACCGGTGCAGAACACAGGGGTATACAGTGGACCATTATAAAAATAACTTAAAAATCTTACAAAAATAACTTAATAAAAACAATTCTCACACCAACACATCTCCCCCTTTTTTGTTTTTTCAAGAGGAGTGGGACTGGAACGGAGGAGGGAGGTCAGTGATGCTGCGTTGGGTACCCCAGTCCATGCTCTTCTTCATCCGGATCTTCTCCGTCATCCTCCGGGGCCCCTTCCAGCACCTCCTCTAACTTCAGTCCTTCCTCCTCAGAGCTCTCCTCAGTTGGCACGATGATATGGTTGACTGAGGGGGAGTGTGTGGTGGCAGAAATTAAATTATACAATATCCTTTTAAGTAAACCGAACGCAAGCATAATTAATAACAAAATAAACAAACACAGCAACACAGTCTTTATGATGGATGAATCCCAGCTGGAGATTCCCCAATTAGCAAAGAGTCCGCTCAACCAGTCCTCGGTCTCCCTTTTGATGTTTCCCACCATCTCTCGCATCTTTTGGATGGTGGCATGGACGTCCTCGGCTTTCGATGTTAGGTTAAAACAGCACAGCCCCTCGAATTCCTCGCACCGGTGGCCATGCAAGAGAAGGAGGTAATCGATGGCTGCCCGGTTCTGAAGTGTCGCCTGCCTCGTAATTTCCTCTTCACTTAGGAGGTTTGACAGGGCCTCTGAAGTCAGATTGGCTTGTTTTGCCACCCAGCACTCTAGGTGGGCCAATTCACCTAGAGCCTTGGCAATGGCAACCCACAGTAAAAAGATTGCGATAGCTACACCTTTCGATTTGGTCCAATGTACAATTTTCGAATCACAATCAGGGTCCACTGCCTTCAAGTCTCTCTTTTGCACTGCCGAATCAGAAGAAATTTTTCTCTGCCAATTAGCAAGCGTAGTTTTGTTGGGGGAAAACAAGCCTAGTTTGCCCAGTGTACAAGGTCCTCCTAAGTGACGAGGGGGGATGCCAGCCCATGCCCGGTCACCACTGTCTTGGTTTTGAAAAGACAGGTGTCTGCTAAGGAGAGGCAGGCCTCTCTAGGAAATGAGGAATTTGAATCCTTCCCTCCGTGTTATTATAGTTTGGAAGATAAAAAAATAAAACTTTTCAGTCAGAGCTATGGGGAAAAGGAATAACAGTCCTTTACTAGTAAATATAACAGGACAGACAAAAAAAACCAACAGCAATTATAACAATAGTAGAACAGAACCAAGAACCCCGAGGGCAAACGGTGGAAGCTCCGGCGCTGATGGCTGGAAGCCGGGCGCGGTGGGCTGTCCTCGGCAGGCAGGGGGTGTCCTCGGCAGGCAGAGGTGGCAGTGCCGGAGAAGCCGCAGCGGCGGGACCCGGTCTCACCCAAAATCCAGCAGGATAGCGAAGAAACTCCGAATTCCTGGATACTCCAACAGATGGTAGAATTCCCAGGACCAGACTCCTTCGTTAACCGTGGACTCCAGCAGCCGTGGCCCGATCCATGCTCCCCCCCTGGAAGAAGAAAGAAAAGCCGCGAGATCCCCCCACCCTCCGCTCTCTCCGGGAGCTTTTTTCCCTCCCCCAAAACTAAGTTATCAGTTCTTTTGTCCACGTTAAGCACTCAGCACTTAGTCTCCTAGCAACTTGGGAGGGGGGAAAAAATTCTACAGGAGACTTAAACCCCAACAACCACAAATAAGAAAAACACCCTTTGGGAGGGACCAGGGTTTATTATCGAAAATGGTGGGCCAGACGACTTCCACTGTCTCCTCACACCAGTCGTCCGGCATGTTGTTACTTGGGTGGATCTGTCGATAATTTTGTTCCCGTCCCTTAGGGGGACTTAATACAAAATGACGCGTTAACAGAACCTAACAATTCCAACTCAGGAGGATCAGAACTTAATGGGGGAAGGGTACTATAATACTGGTGCCAAAGGTAAAACGGATTTTTATTGGGGTAGGTAACTTCTTTAACGACATTAAAATTAAAAGACAAATCGTAATAGGTAGACCGGACCTGGTTCACCGATTTTACAAGTTGGAGGAGCTTTTGTGGGAACTCCTCAGGCTTAAACGGGATCCCCACAAGGCAGGTTGACAGGGGGCTGTCTGCCGAGGTGGCCGACAAGCAGATGTGGTCCTGCCCCATTGCTTTGGCCAGGGTGGTCCAGACGTTTGCTTTCGGCTGGGGCACCAACCATCCAACGACTGAGAGACACAGGCTGAGCGATATCAGGACTCTGAGGGTTAGGTGGAATTTCCTCGGAGTGGGGAATCCGGTCTGGGTGGTTGCCATGTTAAAACTAAAAAACACTAAACACAAAGTTATTCAGGGTAGGAACAGTAGGGGAAAGGAAACTCCGCCCAATGATGTTGACTCTGTTTCCTCTTTTGCCTCCACGCTGCGTCTGCTACCTGCGGACTGATGACTGTTTTGGATCCTGAGCCCTTAGGGACGTAGGGCTTCACCCACTTGGATGGAATCCACCTTGGTCCCGTGGGGGTGGACACACAAGCGTATCCACGTCCCCATGTAACCAGGTCATGTGGCCCTTCCGGACTCAGGATCCCTGACCATGACCGGGGGCCTTTCTCGGATGGAGAACAAGGAGCTCGCCCCGAAGTGCCTTATGATTGGTGGATTGAGACCTTCAAAGGAACAGTTCAAAAAGTTGATGGTAAAAAGTGCCCTGGCCAGTCTGACCGCTGGTGTTTCTGCTTTGAGGACCCGCTGCTGTTGATGTAGAACTCTTTTGATGGTACCATGGGTCCTCTCAACCATGGCTTGACCTGTGGGGGAGTGGGGGATGCCGGTCTTGTGCTCCACCCCCCATTGCTGCAGGAAGCTGCAGAGCTCCCTGGACTTGTACGCCGGGCCGTTGTCAGTTTTGAGTTCCTTCGGGATGCCCAGGAAGGAGAAAGCGTGGATGAGGTGTTTAATGACATCCCCTGCTTTTTCCCCTGTGTGGGCAGAAGCGAACACAGCCCCGGAAAATGTGTCTACGGACACATGTACATACTTTTGGCGGCCGAATTGTGGGAAATGGGTGACATTGGTTTGCCACACCTCACAGCTTCTCAGCCCCCGGGGGTTAACCCCCGCATGCAAGGTTGGCACTGCATGCTGGGAGCAGGACGGACACGCGGCCACAATTGCCTTGGCCTGTTCCCGTGTTAGGTGGAAACGGCAAACAAGGCCAGGCGCATTCTGATGAAAAAGTTGATGACTGAGTTTTGCCTGCTCAAAGATGTTCGGCAGGGGGGGCCATCTCGGCAGGGGCAGCGAGGGCATCTGCCTTCCTGTTTCCCTCCGCGATGAACCCCGGCAATTCGGTGTGTGACCTAGTGTGCATCACAAAGAAAGGTTGCTCTCGGTGGGAGACTAACTTGACTAATTTCGAGAGCAATTCATACAATGCAATGTGGGACACTTCTTGAAGGATGGCCTGTTCCGCTCTGGACACCACCCCCGCTACATATGCGGAGTCTGTAACCAAATGGAAAGGTTCGGGAAACCTCTCAAAGGCCCTAACGACTGCGGCCAACTCAGCAACCTGAGGTGATCCTTCCACCTCAGCTACATCAGCCTCCCACTGCTGAGTTTGAGGGTCCTTCCAAGTCAAAACTGACTTGTGGGACCTTCCGGACGCGTCAGTGAAAACGGTTAAGGCTTTGAGTGACCTTCTGCTGCGAACCTCTTTTAATGAAAATACAAATTTGACGTCCTGATTAAAAATTTTGTAGGCAGGCCGATGAATTGAAATTTGCCCAGTAAAGGAATCCAGAGCGAACTGTAAAGCTTCATTCTCTTGAAGCAGGTGTTCCAACATTGACTTTGAAATTTGGCCCGATCTCAACCCGATTGGGATGTGAATACACACAAAGTCACAACCGGCCAGTTCTCTGATCCGGAACCTTGCTTTCCGGATCAGCTCAGCCACTAACTCCTGAGGCCGGGTCATCCTTTTGGACCTCTGATGGCTCAGGAAGACCCACTCTATGATGGAGAGTGGATCTTTCCCGTCTCGGTCCTTTTTCGGGATGTCTTTCCACTGAAAGATCATCCCATGGAGGTGCGGCAACTTTCCCAATATAATAAATTTGAAAGGCAGCTCGGGGTCAAATCGATGAGCCTGCCTTGAGGACATAGCATCCTGAATTCTTTCCAGAGCCTTTTTCGCTTCTGGGGTAAGGGCCCTAGGAGAACTGAGCTCCTCTCCCCCTTTCAATAAATTGAAAAGGGGGGCTAGGTGGTCAAACCTAGCCAGGGCCTTACCCAATTCAAAGCCCCACACAGCTGGTGGACATCCGCGAGGGAACTTACCTTTGTTTTGATGGCCAATTTCTGCGGAACAATGGTCTGCTTGCCGATTTCCAGCCCGAGGTACTTCCAGGGTGGCATCCGTTGAACCTTCTCCTCCTGCAGCTCGAAACCTGCAGCAATCAATGCATTGATTGTCAGGTCAAGCGCATGTGTGAGCACATCGTCAGTCGGGGCGCACACCAGGACATCATCCATATAATGATGGATGATGGCCTGTCCCGCGGCTGCGCGGACAGGGGACAACAAGGAGGCAACATACCACTGGCAGATGACTGGGCTGTTTTTCATCCCCTGAGGGAGTACCCACCAGTGATAGCGCTTCCTTGGGGCTTCTCGGTTGATGGTGGGAACCGAGAATGCAAAACGTGGGGCATCATCCGGGTGAAGAGGAATTTGGAAAAAGCTATCCTTGATGTCAATGATAGCTAATTTCCAATTTTCGGGGAGCATAGTTGGGGAAGGCATTCCCGGTTGGAGAGATCCCATGTCCTCAATCACATTGTTAATTTGGCGGACGTCCTGGAGGAGGCGCCACTTGTCTTTCCCCGGTTTCTGAATCACAAAAACCGGAGAATTCCAAGGGCTATCTGTTTCCACAATGTGTCCTTTTCTTAACTGCTCCTCCACAAGCTCCTCGAGCGCTTTTAATTTTTGTTTAGAAAGTGGCCATTGCTCCACCCAAACTGGATTATCTGTGAGCCAATTTAGTTTTTTGGTGGGACGCTCTTCAATGGTCGCTGTGGAAATGTCCACTGAGGGGTCGGGTATGTCAATCTTGACCCCCCCATTGAGCCATGAGATCCCTTCCAAGCAAAGGTTCCTTATAATTTAAAACAAAAGGGTGAATATTTGCCAATTGCCCCTTAATTTGTACCACGCTCTTTGACTGTCTTGCCAATTGAAGCCCTCCAACACCCTGGACGTGTCCAGCCACGTCCTGCAAAGCCCAATGTGACGGCCAATCCTGGGCTGGCACGATCGTCACATCTGCCCCGGTGTCCAAAAGAGCTGTGATGTTAAGTGTCTCCCCGCCCACCGTGAATTCGCATTCTACCCGGGGCCTTTCTCCAGTGATGGCTTGCACAGGGCAAGCCATCGGGACCATTGATGTGTTGCTTGGTCCCCGGGTAGTGATGATCTGTGCGATAATTTGACCTTTAGGAAGAAAGGTCGGTGGATGGGTGCATCGCAGCCAGAGAACGAGATTCTCAGGGTTGTTGGTTAAAATCCCTGGGAGAATCTCGATCTCTTGCGGGGTGTACTTACAATCCCCGATGACAACAAGTTCCTTCCCTTGGACTGGCCAGGTGCTTTGCTCCTTTAGGTTTACCGACAGGAAGGTCCAATCCACGCTTTTCAGGTGCAAGGCTTTGGTGAGCTCCAACCTGAAAGGTTCCTCATTCGAAGATGTTATTAGAATATGTTTTAACAGGTCATGGTCAGTTAAAATTGTCTCGTCCGGTAAGTCACGTCCAGTGGAAATGTCTGTATTTGGCAGCGTTTCATCGGCACTTGTTCTTTCTTTCCCCTCCCCCACTGCCTGGCCCGCCCTATTTGTGTCGGACCTGCGCTCCTCCCTCAGTTTAACTGGCGGGAGTTATCTCCCGTCCCTCCCACTCTCCCACTTCCCCCACCTCCCCCTTTTTTCTTTTTCAACAGTTCGATGTCGTCCCTCAGTGGGCAATTATTGGGCTCCCGACAGATGATACACTTGTTTCTTTGGGGAGCATACGGCCTGTGAATGTGTTCTTGCTGGGTGCCAGATATTGCAGCCACTCTAGGTGTTGGTGATTTGGCGTCCCGGTCATTACCCTGCATGTAGGGGACCTTGAGCTGGCACACCTGGAGCATATCCTGGATGGTCGGAGGAGGGTCTAAAGGGAGACTAAGAATTGCAGTCCTGCACAAATTGTTCACATTTGCGAACACCATCTCCCTTAGGATCCCTTCTCTCACGGCCACTTCTGATACTTGGACTTCAATTGCTCGGGTGAGCTGCTCCACAAACTTAGTAAAAGCCTCTTTGGTCCCCTGCACAATCTTATAATATGGAATGACCGGGCCATCTGGCACCATGCTGAAAAAGGCTGTGACCGCATGCTCCCTGATGGTCTGGAGGGCTTTGATTAGAATGCTTGACGCTTGGTCTGTCGGATCCGTCCACCTTCTCTCACCCATGAGGTGTTCCAGGGTGAGGGCATTCCCATTTTCATCAATCGCAGTCTCTGGATCTGTGAGGAGACTTGGCAAGGCCTCCCTAAGCAGCTGTCTACATGCTGCCTACCATAGCTTGAACTCAGTGGAGTCCAGGAGGCAGGAGAACAGCTGCCTAAGGTCAGCTGGGATGACAACAGCAGCTTTGAGATTAGAGCGGAGCAAGCCCCTAAAATAGGGGCTGTCCCGCCGATAATCCCGATGAGCCTTGCAGAGGTCTCTGATGGTGGCCTGAGAAAATGGGTGGTGGACTGCTCGAACATTGTGCCCTCCTCGGGAGCCCTTGTAGACAACTGGGGACACTGAGAGAACAGGGGAAGGCTGATGCATCCGTGCAGGCTCAGGCCCTGGCCTCGCCCCCTCTGGGCCCAGACCGTGGGAACCAGAAGGGGGAACATGGGAACCAGGAGGGGGAGCGTGGGAACCGGAAGCCCAGGAGGCAGGTCTTCCGGCAGGGGGCGTGGTTTGGGAACCCGATGATGTGATGTGGGCATTCCCATGGGAGGAGTAGCTGGGAGGAGCTGAGGGTGGAGTCCTTGAAGAGGGAGGAGGCATGGGCAGAGTCTTTTGGGGGATAGGAGGGGCCGAGGAGAGGAAGGGGTTGGGCTTATCAAGGGCAGGAAGAAAGGGATTGAAGGAAGGAGGATAGGGGGATGGGGAGGACTGTGCCATGTGGTCTCCTCCATCTTGGGGATAAGGGGTAGGGGAGCCATTTTGTGGTGTGGAATCCTCAGCTAAACTAAATCGAACTCGGGGTCTGTTAACTGGGGAAAATGGGGAAGGGTGGAATTCTCGAGCAGCCCAGCCAGGGCTGACTGAGAAGCCCCGAGCAGTCTGGCTAGGACTGCCTGGGCGGGGGGATCAGGGAGTCCTTAGGGGGCCTGAGCTGGCAGGCTGAACCCCTGCTGCTCCCTTAAGGACTTCCTTCTGGGGACGAGGAGAAAGAGCAGGGGGACAAGGAGAACAGGGGGCAGTTTGTCTTGGGGCTGGCTGTTTCTGCACTTTCTTGTTCATTTTTGTAACAGCACCTGAAAGCTGTGAAGCCAAATTAAGAAATTTTGAAGCATGTTTGTCCCCCGAGAGAGCCAAATTATTAATTTTATTAATCACAGCCTGCCAAAATTTGGAGCTGTAAATTTGCTCCGGGGACGTGTGAGGGAAGTGCAGGAACACCCACCTGACAAACCTTTTGAGCTCGCCTTTTGAAATTTTTAAATGGGCAAGTTCAACAACAGAATTAAAACTATAATACAATCCTTTCTGAGCGGCTGAGAGGCTACCACCCATGTCTCTCACAATTCGTTTCTGCCGCTCACCGACTAACACCCAGGCAAAATCAAAATGAAACTTAAAACAAACCGCGGGTTAAACCTCCTAAAACCGGGTAATTTTTTCCCAAAACCAGTCCCGGGGAGCCGCGATGAAATTAAAATGCAGTGTCCTAAAACTCTCGGGAACTGCCGCCCGCCCAACTACTGCTTTTAACTTAAAATTTAAAAACGAAAGAGAAAGTAAAACAGTTCCGAGGAAAGTTTTCCGCGGGGGAATGGGGAAAACCGCCACCCCCCGAGCCGCGTGGCTTGGGATCCCCCCCACTCCTGGGGGATCCCTTTCCGAAATAGGGTCTTCTTCCCGAAGCACCCTTCCCAAAAAGTAAGTGCCCTCACGAAGAGCAACTTACCCCCTCCTGGAACAAGACGAAACCTGGGGTTGTCGGTATTAGCTGCCTGAAGTGGACCCAGTGGGTACTCCGGGTTGAACACTTCTCCCCCGGGAGCGTGATCTCTAAGAGCCACTGCAGCCAGGGGTAGTGGGGCGTCCAAAGATTTCTTCGGCTGTCCGACAGCCTAAATCCGTGCCGCGTGGTCTGCCTCGTGTCCTGAGGGTGGGGGCCCCACGCTGGACGCCAGACCGCTGTCACAGTGTCCAGTTCGCGCTGACCCACGCGGCCACAGGCTAGCTCAGGGTCTCACTGTGGCAACGTGGTAAGGTCAGAGCGACAGGCTAAGCGTGCCGCTTCCTCCCTGTGGGAATTTGGATCCCACCGTCAGCGACGGGCACGCAGATGACGTAAGCGACTTCGGCAGCTAATGAAAGGCAGACTCTCCCGAGCAGGATGTAACGTAGGTTTATTGAGGCAGAGGAAGCGCGGGGCTCTGCACTCTGCACCTGCTGCCCAGGAGAGACCCTGATGGCAGGCACGCGGCAGTTTTTAAGGGGGGGTGGAAATGGGGGTGGCGACAACCGGTCAGCCAGTCACAGGAATCGGGGGGTTAACAGGGGGTGTGAACCATGGAACTGGGGACCAACCACAAAATGATGGGAGGGGGTCTCCCAGGCCCCAGCCTATCACTCGGCACCCCTCCCGGAGTTTTCTAGAAGCCAGGGAAGGGTCTCTGAGTGACAGACAGGGCGACCACGAGGAGAGAGGGGGGGAATTGACAGCGACAGGTGCAGGGAAGGGATGAATGACAGAAAACATCTGGTTTTACAGTAGACAAAACAACCTAACTCAAAAGGGAAAACCAATGCAGAACACAGGGGTATACAGTGGACCATTATAAAAATAACTTAATCTTACAAAAATAACTTAATAAAAACAATTCTCACACCACCACAATAAAGAAACAATTAAATACATTAAAATTAGAAAAAACCTCCATATTCAATGTAAATAAATTCAAATTCCAAATACTATTTCTTATTATACTTGATTTTTTAAAAAATATTCTTAGTTTTAGGAAATTGTTTTTCCTATAATGCAGAAAGTTACCACAATTTGCAGAAAAATAAGAAATCCTGTAAGAAAGTCCCATCAGCAGTAAAAGTAAAATCTAGGTCATATGACTTTGCTTTTTTAATTGCTGCCTACAACTTTAATAGCATCAAGATGCACACAAGCAAACATATATGCATACACATAGGCAGGCACATGTGTATTTATATATTTTGATACTGGACAGTTTAATTTTTTGGAAAACATCCTGTTAATTTTTTTGAGTTAGTCTCAAAAAATATGTAAAACATTTTTCCTTTCTTTTCTCATCCAGAAGCTATAACTTTCACCAGGAATTTTATTATCTCATAGGGTAAGTTCTGGAGTAGACTTCCCAACTCTGAATTCATCAATACAAATCAAATGTTATTACTTTCTGATAAATGCCCTCTCTATGTGATCAGTGCAAAATAAACAGTTTATGTCATGCATGTGATTCAAATAATGTTGATAAATAGACTTATTTTAACTGTACGTACAAGGGATTCCCATATTTTTGATCTCTCCTCAATAGAAACCTGCATGTCTTACTACACCAACTGAAATCAGTGGAAAGATTTTCAGGTATTTCAGTTTATACTAAAACCAGTATTTTGAATCCACTGCAAATAAAGGCATATAATATTAGCAATGGAAACAGGAAAAAACTGTGTACTTGAGCATAGTAAAACTTGGAGAAAAGGTATTTGTGCCTTCAAAAGTGACTCAAAACTGTCTCACTGAGCAGTATCCAAATGGCTTTCTCTTCTGATAGTAGTTAGATACATCTGTTAATTAGAGCTTCTTTGAAACCATGATCCTGGATGATCTGTAAGCAGTACAGGTATTTTTAAGCCCAGGTTTTACTTAGATTACTTTGAAAGTTGTGGTGGTGCAGAACCGTTTTATTAGGTTTTTATAAGAAGTTTACGTTATGGTTCATTTCACTGTATCCCCAATTCTGTATCCCTTTTGTGTTGTCTGTGTAATAAGGTGTTGTGCGTCAGTCCTCCCACTCCTCACCTGACTTGTAACATCCCCTCTGCCCCAACCCCCCTCTCTGGGGCAGCTCGTCTATCACTTTGAGGAACCCTCCCAGGTTGCGAAATCTCAGGGAGAGGGCTTCAGGTGATAGGCCCCCTGGGGGGAATTCCTTTAGCTCTGGATATTAGTGGTCTGAGGCTTGGGGGTGGGCACACCTTGCTACCCCCTGAATCCCCTGATTTGTTATTTTGTTGTGTCCTCTCTGGAACCCCTCCCCCACTTATAGGGGGTAGGAGGGAGGAAAAAACTCTCTCAGCCTCTCAGCCGCTCAGCTCGGAGCTCTGAGCCTCTCTGCTCCTCAACTCTGGAGCTAATAAACACCTTTTAACCTGCTAAGCTGAGAGCCAGCCTTTTCTCTTCTGCCGCTGTTGGCTGTCACGACACAATTGGGTCCAGCTGCTAAGCCGAGAAGCCGAAACGAACCGGGACCCTTCTGTGGCTGTGTTGACTCGAGCTAGCCGGAGGTCATCTCCCGCCCGGTGCGGGACGGAACCAGACACAGAAAGTAGGCTCATATGACATTATACTTCATCATTGATGCAGGCAAGTTAAGATTTGCTTTTTATGTTAGTACTTTACCAAGGAATCCAAATATAAAGTTGGCAATCAATTTATTTTTTTGTTCTCAGATTTTCTAAATATATTCACTAAAAAAAGGATCCTTTGGGTGTAAAGAATATTTGGGTGATACAAAAAACCCTGTACTTTATTAATTTTGACATCAGTTTAATATGCAGACTAACAGTTCTTGAATTCATGTGTTTTGGAATATTATGATGTCTTGTTAGAATGACCAGCCAACTGATTTAGACATCACTTCCTCCCAAAAACTGGCTTGAAAAGTGAAAAAACCCCAGTTTAAATCTATATATCAAATGACTAAGGATAACTCCAGGAGAAGAAAGAAGTACTGGTTAGATGATATCTGCTGTCACGAATGTAGGAGGATACAGTTTCATATGGTGTCCTTAACTATTCAAAAACTGAAATAAATTCAGGTTTTGAATCTGGAAATTTTGGCTGCTAATCTGTATAATAAAATATTCCAGTTTTAGACAGGCACTCTCACATATCTTTCTGGCTTGCAGCAACTAACTTCTCAACTGTCTTACTGCTTACAAAACTAACGCTCTTATTCAAGATAATGTTCATGGTTTCATAATTATCCTCAAGACACTTCCAGAATAAAAAGTAAATGTAATCTAGGTCTCTCTCATTTTAACTCAAACCCAGAGACCCTTATGTGTTTTAATAACAGCAGAATTGAGTAGAGAGTTAAAGAAAGAAAGAATAAAGTATTTTAATTCAAATGTAAAGTTCTGCTCATACTGACCTTCAAGAATTAGAATTTACTTACATAACCAGGGTGACACATTCACAGTATTATGGAACAGTCCGTAGAAAACTAATCTAATTTTGTAGCTTAAAACATGAACAAACTGGTGCATTCACAACTAAACTGACATGACTGAGTGCCACATGGTTTAGAAATTGGGTACATCCCAAGCTATGCTTAATCTAAACAGGAATATATATATATATTTTTTTTAATTTAAGATAGCAGAAAGAAACTCAGCAGAGACATATAGGTATAAATCAAAGTGTTCAAAAAGATGAAGAAATTTTGCAGATCTAGAGAGCGGAGGCCTTGCTGAAATTAACCAGTGATATGAACTAGGGCAAAAAAACAGGAAGATGTTCCTGTATATTACAGGTAATTTATTATGAATCATAGGTCTATCTAGCTTAAATAAAGCAAAATATTAACCTTGTCCTCTCCTAGGCTGTTTACTATATTTAAATTTCTCCATTTCAAAGCAAAAAAAAAAAAAAAAAAGAAAAAAAAATCAGCAAAATTAAAAATGAAAACACTGGAAAAGCTTGTTTGCAGTTTCAGTGGGAAGGGACTAGTTGTTGTTCTATCACCATTCATATTTCTGGCCAATCCTGTAAACTTCAAAGTTTCTACACAGTCTCTAATAAAAACACCCCACAATTCCCTATTAAATGTTCATTTACGTGCAATGCAGAAAACATCACAAATGAAATTTGAAACTTTTCCCTTGTTTTCAGATCAAAGTAGTCAGGAAATTTTGTATATTTAGTCTTTTGTTAGTTGTCTAAATGCAGAATTTCATCATAATGGCAAGATTTTTAATTCTGCACATGCTTATAGCCATGCAACATCAAATAATCCATCACAGATATTTTCTTAATTTGTAGCAGAACTCTTCAGGTTTTGAGAGAAATATCAGGCTGCTCATTCTTTTACAGATCCTTCAGATGCTATGAGTAACTTGGCAGTCTAGAATCATGAGTCTTACTTTTATATCCAGACAATATTTAATCAACTGATAACTCTCTGCTCGTGAAGCAGAAGTCTTTAACCTATATATATATGTTATGGTATGGATCTCTTGGACATAGTACAAAATGTCTTATATAACAGAAGTTGCATTTCTTGTAGCAATCTTTTCCTAACTAATACAGAAAATTCAAGTAAATAATGTAAGAAAATATCATCATCCTTTCATCACTGGTAAAAATCCCAGTTAAAAGTAGCATAATAACAAATAAAGACAATAACTGTAGGATATGTATCACTTTAGGTGACAATAGCTTTTCTTGTGCATCTCTAAGACACTCTTGTGGACTACACACCTTAATTGTCGAGAACTCCGGAATATGTAAAATTGTGTATCCAAGCATCTGTAGATCATTTGAATCAGTAAGTAGTCAGAGGATCATGATTTCCAGTGCTGATTCTTTGACATGGCATTTGGAGGAACTGAAAGGAAACTATCATCTTATGAGGGAAAATCAGAACTATATAAGCTGAAAAATAGACCCCAATATTTTGACAAAAAGAAAGACATGCCAGAGGAATGATCAATTGCCACATTAATGGTTTCTCTTATTGTTTCTTAAATATGGGGGAAAACAGAGCATCCTTTTATCCATGCAATTATGCAAATGACAATTGTATTGTATTTTGAAGTTCAACATCTGAATGTAAAAATATAAGACAGATGTGAATAAATGCTGTTTGAAAAGTTCTCATAAATGCTTTATGTGATTTTAGTTGCAAGCTGTAAATGGTATGAAGGAAAAAAAAAAAAAAAAGATAATTAAACTGTGAATAGTAATAAATAAGAGTACTTACATTGGATTATGTTGTGACTAAATATACCATAAATCTGTTGCTTACATTGATTGAGCCATGAATGTCTGTTACCATAAATGAGCCCATAAAAAATACTTCACACATTAAGACTAAATTACTCACTGATTAAACAGTTGCCACACTTTAGGCACCATTTCCCTCACTTAATTCAAATATTTCACAAATACAAATCTGCCATCAGTTTTAGAAGACAAAATGACTTCTTACACTGAATTAGCTGTGCAAAGAATATGCCATGGTGCATAATTTAGCTTGGATCCCATTAAAAAATATGCATAAGTAGGAATATTGCTCTTTCTCCTATCAAAACCCAACTCCTTGTGCTTACAGAAGGCATAGTATTTTGTTAAAAATACATGGTAGTCTCTGAAAATGAAACAAATCATTTAAGAACAATTCTGTGCTTAAAGTTTTTAATAGCATTCAGCAAAAACTCAGCAGTGAGTGATACCTGAACATAGAATCCCAGAACAGTTTGGGTTGGGAAGACTTACTGAAGAGCATTTAGTAGAAGCCCATGCTCAGGGAGAATTAAATAAGGGTGGTCAATACCTTCCCCAGTCAAGGTATGAATACCTCAAGGATGGAGCCTTTCATGCCTTCAAACTTTTTGAGAGTCTCTTTCATTATTTGATCAGTCCTCATAACAAGCCCCTCAAGATTTGAATCAAACTTCGCAATTTTTTTTAGATGTTAATAAGTAGATATAGATGCACAGGTAGTATTAAGTGATTACATTGCAAACGTTTCATGCTTGACTAACTTTTTTTTAAGGAAAAAGAGAAGACATTCCCAAGATAAATGGGCTGTCTGGACAATAGTCACCAGGAGTGAAGTCAGAACTGAACAATACCTGGTGGAAAAGAAATTCCTGCAGTGGGCAATAGAGACCACTGACTCATTGACCCCCCCCTACTCAAAATGGACCCTGGACTTGGATGGAGAGGAGGACTGGTGGACTGTGGACTAATCAGTATGAGAAGCAAGATATGCAACTAGCAGATACGTCCATGGTCCTATTTATAGAAAGAAACTTAATTTGTTCTGTAAGTGAGTTGCATGGATCTCCTTCTGAATCCATGTGTCCATATATGAAGAATATAGACAGTTTTATATAGAGTTTTTGGGTACTTTAATTTTAAATTCTGAAATTTCCATAGTGCTTTTCTTAACATACATCAACTAGACCTATATCATAGTAAATTAGCAACACAAATATTTTTAAAATGTTGTTTGGTTTGTTTAAGAACTACTGTACTTGACAAATAATTCATAAACATTTTGTCTCACAAAACTTATCAAAATAAGATATGGAAAGACTTGTCAAAGTATTTAAAAAAGAAGTCAGAATATTTTATTACACTATGAAAAAGAATTTGCCAATGGTTTTAAGACAGTCTTGCTAACATACAGCTATCAATTATTAAACACACTGCAAGCCAATATAATATATTTTGAAATTTATAGTTTGCTGCTTTTATACAAAGCTAGGAGTAAACTAGTAGAGAAAGATTTTTGTGACATTAAATATCCAAGTACTCTGTAAATTTTAATCTAGTTTTAATCCATGGGGCTAAGGATGCTGACAAAATTTAGGAGTGAGTTCAGAAAAAAAAAAGTAAACAATTTCAGTATATTCTGTCTGAGTCTCATTGAGTCCTTTAATTAGTTCTTAATTTCTAGAATCTTTGCTGAAAACAGAGAAACCACTAGTTAACTGAGAAACAGCAAGACAAGGAAAGGCAAAGCAAAATAATAATTTCCTGATACACCTGTGAATTATCACAACATCACGCTAAAAAATCGTGCCCTTGCAACTATCCTGTTCCTAGCACTGGAAAATAAGGAAATATTTTAGTGCATGTCATGTTCAGTGGAAGTAAGAAAATAAGTATTCTTTGATTTCTTCTGGTTAAAAACTAAGCAATACAAAAATGACTGTTTTAAAAGTATTGCTAAAAATCCTAGATGATGTGAGTAAAGATACAGGAAGATGCAAAATGGTCTTTTTTTACTGTAGCCCTGTTGGAGACTGAATGTTATAATTTAAGGCTTAAACATCTTCATGAAGGACCTTTGCTGAATAAAAAAAACCCCACAAACCTCCATTAGAAAAGGTGCAGAAAAGACCACCATGCCCTGAACAGGTCCAAAGTATTCTTGATGGAGATAAGATAATGACTCAGGTCTGGGATGTGTGACAAAAATACACTCACAGAGGGATCAAGCTTAGTGCCCTTGGGCTGGAGACGGCAGCCCCAGGGCTATCAGCTGCCAGGCTGGCACAGACCCTCACCCCAAGGGGTAGGGGAGGAGGGGTTTTGGGTGTGTGGTGAAAAAGCCTCTGGTCACAGGCAGAGAACACCCATCCTCCACCGTGCAGAGGAGCTCAGCTGAGGGCCCCTCACCCGGGAACAGCTTATCCACAGCAGAGGGGCCGACATGGCCCATCAAAGGCCCCCCGAGGTGTCCCCAGACCCTGCACCACACCATGATGCAATAGATCCACAGTGTTGCAAGGGACGGTGTCAAACCTGGCCCCCACAGGAGGCACCTGGGTGTTCCCACCTGGCCCAAAATGTTTATTAATCTCACTGGATTCTATACTTTCTGATGTGTCACCACAGCAGGGGACCCCCATCACCATGAAGACCAGCTGGAGGGAAGCAACGAGACCTCGTTGGGACCATGGGATGGGTGATTTGCTTCTACCTATTAATCCCTGTCACTCTCTCTCTGTCCTCCCAACCCCCATGCACTCTTCCTTTCTTTGTTGCTTGCTTCCTTTTCTCTTTTTTTTCCTCTGTCCAACCATACATATTAAATAAAATATATCAGGTCTCTTGACTCCAACGTGGTTTGGTTTTAATTACGTTTCTTTAGGTATATGTCCAACATTTTGGGTCCAATCTGTTTTATTCACAGAGGCTTAGTTTCCTTTGGTCTTCTGTGTTAAACAAGTTCATTATTTGCCCATACTAAATTTTGGTGCTCTACTCTCACATTTATTTAATTCAATTAGCATTGAAACAATTTTAAACATTTCACAAATTCCTTGCATCTCAATCTGACTGCAGCCATTTTATCTGATATTTCTACCTAAAAACACCTCCAAAAAATCAACTCATTGACCCCTTGGCTATATATTTTAGGGCTGTTATACTTTTCAGCACTGTGAACTATCTTGTCCTAGTTCTGCCATTTAGCAGAGCAAACAACAAACTGTGGTCTTAAAGGAGATTTTTTAGGAGCACTTAAGTTGCTGGAAGAGAGAAGACAGTGTGAAAATTACTTGGGTTGAATTCAAGAAAGTACTTTTTAAAAAGAAAAAGAACCTTCTGATCCAATTAGTAATTTTTATTTCTAAATATGTCATTATTATATTTTAGGCCTGAACTCTGGAATAAATATTATCAATACAGCTGGACTGATTTCATCAGTCCATTTCACCTCAACTGATGATCTGACCCTATCATATTAGATATCTATTTGTTCTCCCCTATTTATAAAATATTTTGAAATAACTAAATGTCATTCACATCAGATTGTAGCGGAATTCCTTTGGCTGATTTTTAGATGAGATTTTTCCTTAATTATCAGATTTAATTCTCTCAATTTCTGAAATTAATTATGTTTCTAAGAAGAAAGTAGACTTAAGAACTGATATCTCAGTAATTGAGAAAGCAAGGTTGATATCCTTCCTTTAGTATGTTTGTAGTTTTAACTAAATGGACTTGAAATAGTTTCCTACATTTAATTTTCACTGAAATTTAAGACACATCTACTCTGATACACTGTGAAAGCAAACACCTATGACAGAAGACCACACGGTGACTTTGGGGTTCTCAAAGAAGTTTCAGACAGAAAAAGCTAAATATCCAAGTCTAGGATGCATACAGTAGATTATGCTAGTTTACTGTCAGTGAAGAACAAAGCTGATGTCAGGTAAATATAGCACTAAGAAAGAGCCGGATTAAAATTGTCCTCTTAGGCATCTTGGATCTAGTGCCTGCTCCTGTCTGACAAGATAATGCATTAAAGGACGGAAAGTATGGCATTTTTATGACTAAGTGCAACTAAAACTAATTTCTTTGACAACTGTCCAGTTGCATATATTTCTGATATGCATAACTCCCCAAAGTTAGGTATAACATATTTAATAGAATCATGTCTTTGGCAAAACACATGAGGCACCATTTATCTTGGGGAGCTCCCCATTACTAGTCTGACAGCTTTACAGTTCTTTGGGAAATGAAGTATAACATCAGGTTACCAAGCAACTCCACAGCTTTTTAAAAGTACTTCTTAGAACTCAGTTGTTTCTCTTAATTGATTCAGTCCACATAATTTTGAACATAAATGGGACATCATGTTTAGAAATATGCTGCATAACTGCTTTCAGCTAACATGTCTTGCTACCTCTGCATATCTAAATCAAGCTCTGGCATATAAATGTCATATTGAAAGCAAATTTTATCATCTTCTTGAGTTGCATTGACATTTAATATATATAAATTATTTTGACAGTTCAAACTAGTCTGAAGCTGTCTGCCGACTGTCAGAAAATAACGTAAAAGGCTAAGTAGCAATTTCATTGTTCAAGTTTTATATGGAATAAGGTTTTAATTAGTCAGTCTGGCTTCTTAGTGAACTTGTGTTATAATACATCAGAACTAACAGGAAATATATCTCCTCATTGTAATCACATTGATATTTTTCTTGAGTCACTACACCTTTGACCAAGATACCATCTGACATAATCTCTGAATATCAGTGAAAAGTGTACCAGCATATCACAATTTATGAAGAGTAAACTACGCTTTATAATTCCTGACTTTTCTCCCCATTTCAGTAGAGGTAAATAACAAATAATGAAGTACTATATAGAAAGGCTAATTTTAAGGTTCTTTCCTCAGCATCACCTATGTTTCTTTCTTTATATACTTCCATATTTTTCAAAAATTTTAATACTTTTGAAATAAATAAATACATTATTAAAAAAAAAAAAAGAAAGAAACACAGACAGACCATCAACTACCAACATGTGTTGTCTCCTGGTATTTTAAACCCTCCTTTTCCTATATTACCTACTATTTTGTTGATTTGCTTCTTTTTTTGCCTTCTACCTTCCAGTCTGTCACTTCCTGAAATATTTATTTATTCATAATTTTGATTTTTATTAATTTATGCACAAGACAGCTTTCCTGCAACTGTGACTGGAAAAAAAGATGATTTTCTTGATCATCACTCTTTTTATTGTGCTCTATCAATTGTGATGTTGCTGAAGGTTTAAGTGTAAGATGAGCCTTTACTGATTTGATTCAGTAACTATCATTCAAGGTTAAAGGTTTTAGTCATGACTTAATGTGGGATCAAACTGTGGTCAGAACACAGATTTTCAGGCTCCAGGCAGTAGCTTGAAGCCTGTGGGAAAAGCCAAGTATGTAACTCTCACTTGGGCCTGGGAAATCATAAGGAAGTACCCAAAACAATCCTTGTAGATATCTTTTTCCTGACACTTGGTGTTTTTCAAAGCTGTTTACTGGTAAAGATGCTTACTGAGAGGCATTGGTCTGAAACAACCAACAATATTCATTGTACTGGAACACTGGATAAAAGAGCTTGTCTTTCAATAAACGTTTGCTATAATGCCCTCCAAAGAGGCCAGAGTTCACAGTATCATTATCTGAGCCATCCCGAATAGCACTGGTAACTTAAAACATAGAACATATTTTAAAACAGATGAAACAACTTCTTTCTTCTTTCAATGTGCATTACACTTATGAGACATGTTTTTTGTTTACTGCAACTTATACAAGTTCCTGTCTTGTGGAAGTCATACAGGTATTTTATATAAATTTATAGATGCACCAGACTGTGAGATAACCCCTTCAATGGGATAGACCTCTTTGCATGTCTCCTGTATGGACAATTTATTGGTCCACTCTTAGGTTACCGCAAACTTGAGTCCCAATGCTGTAGATGCTGTAGTACTCTGGTTTAGCACGAGTCCTGCTTCAGTGCTTTGCTGAGGAAGGCTACTTCACAGTGCCTCTGCTGCTCCTGGGACCACATACTTGATCACTAGTCAGGGAACCTCTCATTCTGTGGCCTGTGAAGCAACTTACTGTCTTAGAAATGATGACACCAGAATTGTGAGAGAATAGGAAGAAGGGATCACATAAGCAAATTTCACACTGTGTGAGACGCAGTGTATGGGACGTATTTTCTATGAATGCTTTCTTTCTACCCTGCATCATTTTACTTCTCATAAGAAACCCTTCCCTAATATTTCTCCTTTCTCTCAGATTTTTCTAACCCCTGTTTTGCACTTTCTTGTTGTTGTCATCATTGTCGAGATAGCCACAGCACTCAAGAGTTCTTCTTTAAAAATTGCAAGGGGCCTCAAGTATCAGTATCTTGTTACCTAAAATACCTTCTCTACATTGCAGTCCCATGTTATTTTAAAAATCTTTCCATACCTGTGCTATGTTGCAGTTCCATGAGTCACTCCACACAGCTCTGGCTCTTTCACTCCTTCTTCCTTCATTTCTAGCTCACTAACCCCTGCCCTTCCCCCTCACAGCTCAACCAGCAGACACTGACTAACTACTTCACCAACTAACTCACTCTTTTATCACCCATAGCTGTGAGGGCAAAACTGTTCCCACTCTTTTGTAATTAACACAGCTGCAACACATTAGGAGCAAGAGTGCTTTCAGCACTATCACTGTCTGTTCTCCCACATCTTGTCTGCTGGGAGATGGGTGTTGTTAGTTATTGTGCTTTGTGTATTATTATTGTGCATGCACTAAATGATAATCCAGGTACACATAAAATCTGGGTGGATGGAAATAGAAGGTATGGCAGAAGAGGATGAGAAATTGTCCTATAGAGATTCTGCCCCCACGTGTCCGTCCTGTTCCCCCCCACCCGCCAAGTGTTTAGGTGAGCTTTGTGTCTCCAACGGCATTGGACCCAGGAATCTATACAATCTATATCTATACCCTCTATATACCTGTATCTATCTATATTTAATGCTAATTGATCTGTTACTATACTTCATATTGCAACACACATTACTACTCTGTTAGCTCAAATATTACCATCAGTTCTGAATCTGCTTTCCTGTTTCTCCAACAAACCATACTATTCATTTATCTGTATCATTGAAGTTCATATCAATTTCAACCAGAACTAAAAAACTGAATTACTAAATCAAATTATTTGTGAATCGGTGCTTATGAAAATTCTTAATGAACACCAGATTTTTTAGAGATTAATTGGTTTTAACCAGAAATTAAGCCCAGCTGCACCCAGCCACTTTGATTTCTAAGGACCAAAAGGAATGCAAGAGGATTTATTTTTCTGTCAAACTACTACACCCTTAGTGCAACAAGGGGGAAGGCTCAAGATCTTGTCTACTACAGGACAGAAAGAAACCAAAGGCCTGACACTGCCCTTTTTCTTCTGTGGCACCATGAAAAAATATGGATCTTTGTTTTTATGAATACTTTTCTAACTTCTCAATATAACAATATTACAAAGCTGATGACCATAAAGTAATCATATAGTTAAGCACTGATGACTGGAGCCCTTAGTGATTCTTAGTCATTAAGGTCTCAGTGTTCAGACTTAAAAACTGTTTGATGAGAGACATCAAAGCCAAAGTGGGTTTGTCTGTCTTGTTTCTTCTCCAATTCCCCTTGTTTATATCTAATGCTTGTATGCTATTGTCTCTGTTCCCCAAATGGGGAGTGGGAGCTGATGTCTTATCTGCTCCCAATAATGCTTGTCTTGTTTTTCTTTTCTCTTGGTAGTCATTCAAGAAGTCATTGTTCTTGCATATTTATTAGGATGTCCCTGCCTATTTGCAGTACCTTGTGTTTATCTTGTATATATGTATGGCTACTTTTGTTTACTTTGGAGTCTGCTGTACAAAATCACACCTCTCTGATATTTTGGTGGTCACATTGGTCTCTATTCACACAGTAAATATATGTCTGGCTATAAAATTACAGCGTTACAGAATGTTTATATGTTGTTAGTTACACTATTTCAATACACTTAAATTCAAGATCAAGGCAAGCTAATACTAATAATATCCTGATTAGGACCTTTAGGGTCTACAGTTGTCAGAAGCCACTGCTTTGGCAAAAGATAAGTTACTGGCAGAGGAATTATGCTAGCCAGAAGATAATTTCTATTTCTCTTAACACATGTCCTTGTTAGAAAAGAATGCTAGTCGAAGTCATTTTACCAGTCAACTCAGGGATATCTTCTGAAAATATTTTACAGTGATAAAGGAGGTAACAGTATTAGTAACAGCAATGTATTATTTCAGAAAACCCACAATGTTTTTTTTTGTGCAAATATCTCCAAGGAAACTATCTTTCCTCTGAAATAAAAATAAATAAATAAATAATTTAAAAAAATCATCATCCTATCAGGAGCACTGAATGCTTGGGTGTTAGCAATATTTTTTGTTCCAGTAGTGCTCACCTAATCCAGACAGGTGGAAACAGTAGAAAATCAAATTTGAGTCATATTTTAAACATGGCGTTATTTCATCTGGAGTACACAAACCATAAAATGGTACTATTGTAACAGCAAAGAACTGACAGAATTACTTGTTTAGCCTTTAATAGATACTAAATATATAGTGTCAGAGACAATATAACATGAAATTTAATTCCAATTTGCTTAAACATCTGTAATAAAAAGAGGTCAGCACCTCTCATGTAGCTAAATGTGATTGGTGATCCCTAGGTTTATATTCAGAGAAATTCAGTAGTAATATTTTCCTGGACATAGGAAAGGTGTGACTTTAGCTTATTGCAACTGATAAATGTTTCAAGTATCTATCCTTTGATATAGGTATTCCAGTGTTTTTATATGATTTACCAGAACTCTGAGTTTACAAGTTTTCAGATGACCTTCAAGATTATTCATGTTTTCCTGAGCATCACAGCTTAAGTCAATGAAGACTTCTTACTCGCTCTTCTAATTAAACACCTTCACGTAGGAGCTTTCTGAGTTTATCACAAACTCTTCACCATCAAAAATTCATGATACAAAGAGAGATGATAGGGATTACATACAGCTGGGGTAGAGAGAGCAGAAGCAATGTGAGAAGAAAAACCTTTGAGGATCTGGATAATTGGCTGGTGAAGCTGCCGCTTTATACACTTCTCCATTATCCCAGAGGAAAGAACTGTATGACATAATTTTCTTCCTAACCAAGAGAAAAATCAGCCTCCAAAGCATTTCAAGGAGAAATCAAGTCTCCAAATCAAGAGAAATGAGGTCTTGAAACTGAGTTGTTGCAATAACCTTCCTGGATATTAGCAGTGAGCTTCTACTTGGCTCTTGGAGTCCATCCAGTTTTATCTTTATACAATTTAACACACCTTGCTTACATGCTTTTTCTTTTCACCAGTACACAGTCATTCAATTTTCTGCTTTTCTTTGTTATCACTAAACCCATTTCACCTCATTCACAAGGCTGCCTTCACTCTATCATGCTGTCTTCACTCTTCCATATCAGTTTTTATTCTAGAGCTGCAGACAATTGAGTCTGATTCTACTATTATGTGATTCCTGTAAACAAAAGCTTAATAAAACATAAGCACAAGACAGTGCTTATTTAGCCACTACACAAATTTAACTACAGATCAAACAAGTGAAAATAAGCTTAGTATAAGGCAATCATACACTGTCAAGTAAATATAAAATCAGTGGATTTTTACTAGCAATGAACAAATGTTCTTGTCTAAAATGGTGTATTGGGTTTGTACAACCAGGTTTTGTCAGCTTGGGGACTACAGGGGTGACTTCTGTGAGATGTTTCCAGAATGTCTTCTGCCAGTCTAGCAGAGCCAAAGATAGCTGGCTCCAAGATGGATGTGCTACTGACAAAGGCTGGGCAGATTACAGATGTAATTGTGACCACAGAAAAGCAGAGTAAGAATGTGTGAGAGGAACAACTCTGCAGACACTGAGACCAGAGGAGAAGGAAGGGAAGGATGTGCTTCAGGTACCAGAAGTGGTGGTGCAGACCATGGTGGGGCAGCTGTGCCTTTGCAGCACATGGAGATCCACAAGAAGGCAGAGATCCACCTGCAGCCCATGGAGGAGGCTCACTGGAGTAGGTGGATGCCTGAGTGGCACTGTGAACCCATGGGAAGCTCACAATGAGCAAGCTCCTGGAAGAGACCTGCACACCCATGGAGAGAGGAGCCCACACTGGAGCAGTCTGTCCTTGAAGGATTGAACCCCATCAAAGAATGACTCACATTGCAGAAGTTCATGAGGTACATTGCCCGTGTGATGGACTAATGTTGAAGAAGTTGATGGAGAATTGTCTTCCTATGGGTGGGACCCCACGCTGGAACAGGGGAAAGACTTCTCTCCCTGAGCAGTGGCAGGAACCATGTGTGATGAACTTGCCGTAACCCCCACTCCCTGTCTCCCTGCACCACTGAGGGGAGGAAGTATTGCTGGGAAGGAGAGATGGAAGGAGGAAAGATGTTCTTAGGATCTTAATTTACTTTTCATCATCCTATTCTGATTTTGTTAGTAATGAAGTCAGTTAATATGCCTAATTCTTGCTTGTTCTGCCTGTGATGATTTGCTGAGTGATCTCTCTCCATCCTCATCTCAACTCATGAACCCTCTTATATTTTCTCTCCCTGTCCAACCGTGGAGTGAAGCGGAGCAATGGAGAGGCTTTGGTGGGTGCCTGGAATTCAGCTAACACCAACCCACTACAAATGGGCATTCTGTTTAAGACTACAGGAACAGCCTTCTCCAGCCAATGGAGGAGACCAAGTCAGAGCAGATATCCACACAGCAGCACCTGGAGAACCCCATGTCAGTGTTGTGCCCTGTAAAACCTTTGATTCATGGAGAGAGCCCCACACAGGAAGGTTTTCTGGCAGGGACTGCAGGCCACGGAGGACGGACATTGGAACAGGTTTCTTGTTAAGGACTACAGCCCATGGGAAGAAGACACTTTGGAACAAGCAGAAAGTATAAAGAGGAAAGAGTGGCACTGACAATTCCCCTCATTCTCCATCTTCCATGAGCTGTTGGTAGGGGAAGTAGAAAAGTCAGGAATGAATTTGGGATTGGGAAGCAGGGAGGACTGAGGGGAAATTTTTAATTTAGGTCTCGGTTTCTCACCGTCCTACTCCATTTAATTGACAATAAATAAAATAATTCTTTCTCAAGTTGAGTCTGTTTTGCCTGCAACAGTAATTGGTGGTTACTGTAATTTAGCTCAACCTGTGAACTTTTTCATCTAATTTTCTCCTCCTGTCCTGTTGAGAAGTGAAAGTGTGGGTATCCAGCAGCTGGCCAGTGTCAAGCCTCCACAAATATTAATCATTACTCATCAAATCAGCACTACAAAGAAAAAAAAACATGGAAAAAAACACCCACTTTTTTCTTTTATTTCTATAGCATTTATATTTACTGTCAGATATTCTAAAATCATCTTATAGATAATTATTTTATTTATAGGATAATGTATTAGACAGTATTTATTATGGACAGGTGACAGTCTGTTTTATTTTGTTTAAAAGCACAATTTGTTAGGGTACAATAATCTTATTTTCCCTGCCTGGTTATATTATATATGTGCTTTAAAATAAACAAATTTCAAATTGTAAACAATTGAGACATTTTTCTTAGATTTTCTTTTTGTAGAAAATATTCTAAGACTAAGATTGCCATGATCTAATTCAGTTTCCCAAATCTTTTCACATTTCAGTGGCCACAAACCCGTAAGATTTTTTTCTTTCTGTTTAGCTTTTGTAACGAAAAGTAACTGTCATTGAACTAGAGACAAAGCGAAAAAGATAAGAAAAGGGATCCTAGCAATTTTCAGGCTATATGAGATATTATTGTCATCTTCACTAGAAACTTTGACAAGAAAAATCACATCAGTCTTCCAAACACCTGGTGAGCAAGATGGAAGTGGTCTTTTCACTTCCATTTAATGTGAGTTTGTGGATAATAATTTTTTTCTTGTTTTTTTTTTGGCTTTACTTTTCTTTTAGGATGATATTTTTTTCTCACTTCAAAGTGTTAAATTTCTGGATAGAATCAGACACAGGAATACTTGCTTTTTGAACACTGAATTTTATATTTTCCTGATCTTCACTGACATTTATACCCTTACTAAAACCTAAAGCACATATGTGCTGCTTCTCTGTCATAGTGTAGATAAGGTTTTTAAGGGTATCTCAAAGAAAACTATACTTGTTTTGCTTTATTGTTGGAAGTTGTAGGGAAAAACCTGTCATTAAAAAAAAAAAAAAAAATTAACTTTTGACCTTTATTTTATTTCTAGATTTTTATACACAGCGTAAAACTTTTGTATTATGTTATCCTAAACCCAGCATAATACATTTCCAGCCACTAGTCCAGAAGTTTATTTCTATAGGTTCAGGTTCCTTTTTCCACTTATTTTTTTCCTCCAAACAATACATTTCCAGGTTTATATTGGGGTTTTTTGTTTGTTTGTTTGTTTTAATATGCCAGTTTCTCTCCTCTTCAATGATTTTGACCCTTACACAACCTCTGATATTAATAAGCTTCTTGAGAAGACATTAAGTATGATGTCTACTTCAATTCCTTCTCTCTCTTGGGAGTCATAACTTCATAGAACTAAGAAATGAGTAAGGCATAACCCTCCTATTCCAACCTTCTTTTAATCAAGTTGTGCTTTTCTATGCATTTTCCAATCTAGTGGTTTGAAGTAGTTCCTAATAGTTTCCTGGAAATGGAAGTGAAACTATTTGGTCTTTAATTTCCTGCTATGTCCCAAAGCTTTTCTTAAACTAGGGTATTCTATTGGCTTTTCTGATTTTTGTTCCCATTCCCAATAGCAGCTCTTGGGAGATAACTGCTTCTGGGAATCTTGATCAATGCTGAGAGTTTCACATACTTAGTAAATTCAAAGTTTTATTTGTCCTTTTCTTAATATATTATAATTTATCTTCTGTTATTTTGATTTCTCTGCAAGTAAAACAAATTTCAAGGCTAACTATTTTGCAGACACCCATAAGACTTCTACATTTTGTTTTTATTTTTATATTATTCCCTTTATTTGCATTTGCAATATATCAGATTTCCTTATTCATTTTGAAGTTTATTATATTTAAAAATAACTTTAAATCCAATGAAGGTGTTTGTCAGAATATATTCTGATGTGGTTTGTTTTTTGTTTTTTTTCTTTTCATACATTTTATCATAATTTATAAGATTTTTCTAACATTTCTCTCTAAATTAAAAGCTTAATATCAACTCTTCTGTTTCTTGGTTAATTACCTGTCTTACAAGTAGTGAATTCAATCTTTATTTGATACTATAAATAACTGACCTAATCTATTTCATTCTTAGATTTAAATGTATAATATAAAAAATAGACATTTTCATTGTTATAAGGAAGGAAAAAAAGTGTTTCTGCTATAAAATGCTACCAATGACAGCCGTGTGACTGAAGTTTGAATGCCATACATATGTACTCATCACACTCACCCATCCACAGATGGACACATTATGTATAAATATCTATATCTATATCTTTTGTACTTTCCATCCATGATCCCCAAAAAACCTACGAAGAGATATTTTCTCTTGTGCATCTTAAAAAGCCTAAGCAAAATAGATTTTTTTTTAGTATAAACAAGGAAGGTTCTCTTATAAACAACCATTTCTTCTTTTGCAATCTTCCTTCCCTTTTCTTATGTTAATATTCATGCCAAAAACTGTTCCAGATGTTTTTATGTCTAACTCTCCAATATTTTTCCACACAGCAAAGTAAAATGCTTTTAGATGCAAAATTAGGTGGGTTTTTTTGACTCCCTGGCTCCAGTGAATTACTAAAAAAAGTGTCACTGGGCTTTTGGTGAGACTAAACTATGGTCTATTAACCTTTCTAAACAGTCAATACGCAGTCAGAAAGGGAAACTAGAAGGACACCCCCCCCCCCCCCCCCCCCCCCCCCCCCCCCAATCTCATGATTGTGATTTTATCTTGGAAAAAGTTCTTGCTAATCAGAAAAAGAAAAACAGGAAAAGAAAAATGGAAAAGAGGGCTCCTCTTCCATAAAAACAATTTAAACAGCAGAAGACAAGGAAGCAGTTCAAGAAAGTGATGATAGTATAAGCATCTGTTTTGTTTATTGTTATTTCTTCTTGTCCATGCTGTGTCTTTCAGCTACAAAAAATGGTATGAAAGAAGGTCATTACAATAAATGTTCCGTTTTGTCTGCTTTGGACGTGCAAGCATACAAATCATGATTTAAAAACACATTTATTTTATACAGAGGCTATAGCATGTCACAATTCACTTCTAGTTTACTGGAGAACATCTACCCAGTCATACTATAATCCAGTGTCTTTTAATTCAGAATAGAATAAATAAAAATGAAAAACATGAAGATGTGCTGGAAAAGGTGTATCCCTTGATGGGATGTTTGAAGAGTTTTCCAGAAACTCTAAGGCATTATCTGCTTCTGAGAGGTGCATTATTGCCCATGGCAAGTGACTTTTTTGTTGGTTTGTTTTTATATCTGATGTCTTAATTAATGATAGTGAGGTATGTGCTTTATTTACTGGTAAATATTTTCTTAATAGTGAACAAGTAGTTTCTAAACCTCATTTAAGAAATCTCTAATGGAGCAGAGGAAAATCTCAGAAAACCTCCAGACATATAGAGAAAATTTGGGAAATAAAGCTGAAAAGAAGTTGGACTATGAAGACATGGGTCTCATAGTCATCACTCTTCTTGCATTCAGAAACAGACTATACATCTTAAACTTCCAGAAATATCTAATGGGATGTTTTTGTTCATTTCCTTCAACTAATTTTTTACCAAGTTTGATATGACAATGTTACTCCAAATTTTATTCAACTCTGTTTGGGTATTGTGTCAATGGATACTCAGGGATTACAAATCCTGTGCTTGCATAAGCATAGTTAAAATTTTCTGTGTATGTTTTGCCAGAAGATGTACCATGCATATGTCTTAAAGCCTTCAAACTTATTTTATGTGCCCAGTCACACCATGGCACGTGCATAATACACAGACACCTCCAAGATGTGCCAGGCCATTGCTCTGTTCAACAGGAGTTTTGTTATTTTTCACAGAATAAAGGAATTCTACACAGACAGGAGTGGGATACTATTATGTAGCTTCACATCACAAAAAGAGATGTGAATCCTCATTCCTGTTTTTGACAGCATTTTTCATTTGTTCTTAGTTATTTTTTTTAATATTATTTTTCCTTCTATAATTGCAATAACAGAGTGAAAACCCTCTCAAAATTCAGATTTTGCATCCACCCTGTTCTCTTGCACACCTGTTTAGAAAGTGAGCTACTGGTAGGATCAAAACTCTCCCTATGCTTTTTCCTCACTGGTGATTCCATTTATGACAGTTGATAAAGAACTCATCTGGATATGTGATCTTTTGTGTTCTAAATCTAAGGAAAACTTAAAAACCAGATCTTCCCTGTCCTGGTAACAGCTTTGAAAATTTAAAGAGAAGGGTTTTAATTCAGAATTTAAGTTTTAGAAAAACTCAATGGGTCTTACTGAATTACTGTGAAAAGAATGTTTATAGGAACCTTCCCTTGGAAGAAAATTCTAGGATTTAGGTCAATGTTTATGGAGAAGCTTTTCAGAGGATCTTACTTCTTTTTTTAAGCACACAAGATGTAAGTGATATTTTTTACAGGTTCATTGTAAGTGTCTTGTCAATGAAAGTGTGGTGGGTTTTTTTGTTTTTACTTCAAATCACCCATCTTAGGTCTCTACTTATTTGGAGTACCTTAATATATCATTTAGGACCTAGGTTCCTCCAATTAGGTGTTTTACTGGATATGATCTAAAATGTGCTTATTGTAAGAATTTTTTTTAGAATACAAGCGTTAGCATTTATACATCTTCATTAATTGAATAAATGAATATTTTCTTTTCCTTTTTATAGATTTCCAAATAATCATTCAACAATGAACCCTATGACCAAATTTCTTCCAAAGGAAGAGTGTTCTACAAGCACTCAGTAATTTACAAGCCAAAGAATAATCAAAACAACAATTCTCTTCCATATTAATTTCCTAAGCTATTTCCTAATATCAGGTTTTGGATACACACCTTGCTATTAAGCCAGCATGATCACTGTTCATGCAATATTCACTGACATTTTGAGTACAAATACCAAGATTATTATCTTTTAATATTAAACATTATATGAGTGTTTAAAGTGCCTGTGAAGCATATTCATATTAAATATTATTGCTGACATTTGAAAAAGGTCAAAAGGGATGGCCTTATGCAAAAAACCCATCTTAGCAGCAAGACAGAATTATTAAAATTATTAACAATAATAATTTGATTAGGAGAATATTAAGTTTGAGAATGTCCTTGTCTTTTTGCAAGTTAACACAACTACCCATTTAAATTTGGTCAAAATTGCAATCTCTTGAACACACCAATATCAACATCAGGCTTTTCTGTCAATTCCATTGAGTATACTTTTCCTAGCCAGCCACATATTGAATGTATAAAGCCAGAGAATGGAGGATATCACTTTTTCCCTTACACAGCAGATATAATTACTAAACTCCCTATGCATCTAGCAGAGGTGAGTAGGTGAAGCCAAGAAAGATGTTTGTTTACTAAACTCTGCAGCAGAAAAAGCTAACATTCTATAACTAATCTAATTCTGTGTTTGAACAGAGGGCTGGATCCTCTGCAGTCATCAGCCTTTTTCCCTAGACAGTCAAACTCATGTCTGTAATCTGAAACTTTGTTTTGCTTAGAAACTTTATTAGCACTAAACTCATTTTAAATTAAGGTAATAAAAGAACTGGAGAGGAAACTCCAGATACATTAGCTGCAGCTGTCTTCCTTCTTCCCTTCTGATTTTTTTCCAAGACAGACAAGCATTTATCTTAATTTTATGACTCAGTTTCTTCTCATCAAGGGTTGGATTTTATTTAGTTGCACATGTTCTGTTTCTTTGTATTTTAAGACTACATAATTCTCTCTTATTTGGAGATTCATATCCTGGTTATAAGTCAAAGTACAGTACAGTTTCATACTTTCTAATCTGGAGATAGAAGTAGGTTATTTGTCTTTGAGACACAGAAAGTGGTAAATAAAATCTACAGACAAATTAGAAACCAAGTAACATGCCTTTTATCTTTGCCCATGTACAAATTATTAATAGGGAGTGATCAACTATACCTCCAGCCAGCTGATTAGACAGAGTTATTAGTAGCCTCTCCTTCTCTAAAAAAAGTATATTTTACATCTGCTTCACCTCTCACTGAGTAGAATTCTGATTTAATTTCTGATATCACATATATGGCACTTTAAGTTATCATTCATAATGATACCAATGTGCATGGCATGATCTAACAGGGTAGTTAAAGAATTAATAGTAGACATGTCACTAATGACCATTTATCAATGATCTAGATTGAAAATTTAAGTATTTTTGATAATAAAATTTGCTGAGTGTCATGGGTTGGCACAGTTTGGTTTTTAGTTAAGGAGGAATGTGGAGGATTTTTCCCTGTCAGGACCTTAAAATTGTTTTAGAAAGGACAGGGACCTATCAGAAGGCTATTTTGAGATATTGGCGTGTGTTTTGACCACTGAGAATATTCAATGTGACTTTGGGCAGTACCCATATAAATCCTGATTTCATGCAGGTCAGGTCCTTTTCCTCCTGGTCAGCTGAACAGGTTGAACAGGATGAAAAACATCGAGTTGGGGCGTGCTGCTTCCTCCCCGCCCCTCTGGGGGAGGAGCCGGCCCCAAGGCCTGGCCAGGCTCCATCGGCTCCCGGCAGGGGAGGAGAGGTCGCGGCTTAACAACAATGACTTTTTCAACTTCCCCGGAGCCCTGGAGCATGCTATCTACTTACAAAGAGGGAGGGAAGAGGGCAGAAATCTTTGAAACCTTTCCTGAGCACTTAGGACAATAAATGGCTAGGACCTGAATCTTTATCAGCATAAATTTATTAATGAAGGTCATGTATGCAAGACGTCATGTATGCTAATGAGAAGAGGAAAATATGTACATCTCCTGGACAACTTGTAAAAAAGCACAAGTGTTAATAGAAAAAGGCTAAGATTGCAGTATCTGAAAGGAAGTTTTTGATCATTCTTTTCCCAGATATTCCAAAGATGTAAACAAACAGATAACTTGTCACCAATAGTAATTTCATATTTCCATGGAGTTTATCTGCTTAACCTCTTGTTTTCTTGAGATGCTGAGGATGGCTGAAGTAATATTGGTATGCAGTAGCTAAAATCATGGGACAGAACCAAAAGTTAGATTTAAGGAACCACAGTATTTAACTGAAATATGTGAACTCTTGTATATATGTATACAGAAATATGAGAACTTTTTCTCATTCTTTGAGTGTGGAACTTCCAGTGCTTGGGACTTTGTAAAATTTGAAGTGTATAAAATATTCCTTCCCTCATGAAATGTATTAAGAATGTTCTTATCTATGCAACTACATTTTTAAAGGAATTGTAGGAGTTTAGTAGGTTGGTGATATCTTCTTCGTTGTTTTATTTGCTTGAATTTGCTTGAGTCTGAAGGCCTCAAAATTACCAGAGGTAAGGAGTAAGCAGACAGCCAAATCAACTTACAATTGTCTTCTTAGGAAACAAACTTTGAAAACTCTCATGTATGTTAACTGTAAATCCCATTGCCACGTATTTTTTGGCTACTATGAGTAGACATATGTGGCCTTCTGTGGTATCTGCTGCTGCCTATTACTATTTTCAATGTTATTTTCTATCTCCTCTAAATGGAATAAAATATGCATGCCTTTTTCAGAGGGCATTTTTTAAATAACAAATTATTAAGTGGTAAGTAGATCTCTGTCTAAGGAGGGAGCTGTTTTTTTAAATATTTATTTCCTTCTTCCTAGATAGAGGACTGGAGAAGCTTTCTTCAGAATTTTAAGTCAAAGCTGCAGAGCAGCAGAAAGCTCAAAAATTGATTAGAAATGCAATAATATTATTAATTAGTTGATACTAAGCTTTCCAAAGCAAATTTTTTGTATGGTTAATAAAACACAACCAAGGACAAGAATTGTTAATCACCTGTGAATTTATTAGGAAGAACTGGAGAAATGTCCCTAATAATAGAGAGAGACTGCTTCAGGCAAGAAGCTTGTGACACCTGCATTTAAGCATAAACAAGTAAAAATGCTACTAAATATGAAATTGTTCTAAATTTCCACAGCAGACACAGGAGAAACTTCTTAATTGATTGTCAGGCACACCACAGCAAAATCAGCAATCCTAAATAAATGTGAAAATCTCTTTTCATTCTTTTTCTAATGATTTTAATAAGACTTTCCAGGCAGCACTTTTTTATATAATTAAGCAAGTTTTTGAGTAGTTCCAGTCACTTTTCCTTCAGTCTTCTGACATGGAAGAATTCACCTGAGGCATTTTATAATCATCAAGAAATGTGCTGTCTATTGTATCTTAGGATGAATTAGGAAATGGTCAGGAATAATTTAACTGGCTCATGAGATGACAAAAATTGTGAGAATGAAGTTCACGCAGCAGAAATGCTCATCAGAAATCCTCCTTTCAGAGCATGTTTTCATCCATTAGAATTCCACACTACAGACTGGGTTCTTTATTCATAACATAGTAAGTAACTTTTTGCAAACTTATAAGCTCAATAAAAACATAATTAATGGGAGTTCAAAGTTGGACCGCATTAAGAAGTTTTTGATGTAACTTTTTTTCTGATAAATGTTAGTTCAATAAAAGCAAAATAGTTTTCATGAAGTATATGTTTTCTATTTCTTCTTTCAAAAGGATCAGAAAATCTCTAAAGTTTTCATTTGCTTTGAAAATATGTAACTCAATAAATACATGTTTGGGTTGAAATACTTAATAGTGTTTATCTCTTACATAACATTTACCTCTCACATAGCATTTACCTTACCGTCAACAAGGCTTACTTTGAAATGAAAAAAATAAAAATAACTTTAAGTGAATCTAAATTTGTGTGTGGTTTTGCCTTATACTTACAAAATCTCAAGATGCATGCTTTCTGTTTTTCTTTTCTTAAACTGATTTTTTTCCAAGGAGATGAAAATCTTTTTCAAGCAGTTCCAATCAAAATAATAACATAATGGCTTAAATAAATGGACGATGGCACTACAGAAAAGTAAGTGTTTAGAAAACCACGTTGAACATGAAATAACTTGTAGTCCCTTTAGGATTCAGGCAGCAGGGAAGTATTGATATTCTTACCAATGTCTCATCTTCAGTGAAACTAATTTTGTAGCATGACAAAGAAAAATCTTAGTTTGTTTAATTCATAATAAACATCGTTTGAAAACTGTCAGTACCGCTCACTTTTCTTTGAGGGGTTGCAGCATCTAAACTATAAGCATGTACTTGGTTTTCGTGACTGCAAATGAAAGCTTTCACAAGAATAAAAGAATTGGAAAGTGATTATCAAAAGTTTAAGTGATAGAACTGATGCAATTATCTTTCTAAGAGCTTTTCTCAACTAGTGGTATGTACTTTCTTTCCATATTTTACATGGGTAATACCTACCAGGTTAGAATAAAAAGCAGGGACGGTATTTGAGATTTTTATTTGTTTTCTCTCACTACACCTGGAATCCACATAAAAGAAAAAAGCAAGAAAAATCCTTAGATGTCAACTGGGAAAAAAGACTATTGAAAAAGAGAATAAGATGGAAATCAGAAATCCTTCTCAGCATCTGAAAATAATCTCCCAAATATATCCTAGATTTGAAACAGGCAATGAGTAATTTTCTTTTTGTATCAAAAATATGTCGTAGGATTTGTTTCATTTGTTACATAGATTATTTTTTGTATCATTATATCAGTTTATATAGAGTTCTTAGCTTTTTACAACTTTTCAATCTTTATCTTGCAGCTTTAGCCACTGAAATTAGAAAAAGTGGACAATTTATCTCTGCACATCTCATCCTTATGAAGTAGATTATATTTTTCGGAAGGTAATATATTAAATTACTTATTTTAAAAATCTTGGATTTTTTTAATTTTTCATTTTTTAAAAACTGAAAACATCTTAAACACTCCATGAAATTAGTGTTTGACTTTGTAAACAAGTTTATTTTTTCAATGATTTTCCTTGGGAAAATTTAAGTACATTTGTATTATGTGGAACAATCTTTTCACTGAGAAAGTACTAAAGCACGGTCTGACTAGTTTTGTCAAGGACTGTTCATGGTTATAGTTTTATTAATATGCTGATAATGTACAACTCATTGACATTGTGATCTCTTTGTCCCTTTCTATTATAAAAATGTGGGGTTTAGAATGGTTTCAAGTTCATTTACTTTATTTTCCTTTGTTCAGCATTAATAAATTTGCTTTAAGTGATGTGCTAGATGTTTTTTCCTTAACTAGGACTTGTTAAAGGAAATAAGGGCTTTAATGGGAAAAAAAAAAAAAAAAAAAAAAAGCATACTTGCATAGCATAAAGGCTTTATCTATATTTAATGAATGAATACTGTCTACTTATGCCAAGTCAGTGAAAATTTACAACCTGGTAAGAGGCAAAATACTTGGCTGTCCATATTGCCTATCTCTGTGTTACACGAGAAACAAGTCAAAAGTAAGAAGTACCTTTCATTCACATTTAAATTTAAATCATTTAGTACTGAAGTTGTACTAATACTGGCTATATCTATTTACTGCAATTTCGGGAATCAGGGGCTTGGAGCACCTCTCCTGTTAAGGCAGGATGAGAGTTGGAGTTTTTCGGCCTGGAGAAGAGAATGTTCTGGGGAAACCCTATAGCAATGTTCGAGTACCTAAAGCAGGGGTCTAGAAAAAAGCTAGAGAGGGACTTTTTACAAGGGCATGCAGTGACAGAACAAGGCAGAATGGCTTCAAACTGAAACTGAGTAGGTTTATATTAGATATGAGGAAAAAATTCTTTGCTGTGAGGTTGGTGAGACGCTGGAACATGTTGCCCAGAGAAATTGTGGATGTTCCATCTGTGGAAGTGTGGAAGGCAAGGGTAAAGGGGACTTTGAGCAACCTGGTCTAGTGGGAGGTGTCCCTGCCCATGGCACAAGTGTTGGAACTTGATGATTTTATAGTCCCTTTGAACTCAAACCACTAAATGAGTTTATGAGATGTATTTCTAGGTAACCTCCTAGGTTACTTCAAAAAGTGAGACAATCCTAAATTAGCTCCAGAGAACACTCAGTCAATATTATATAATCAGAATTTTTGCTGATTGAATTGTATATAGAATCATGTATCAGAAGCTAATGTGCATTAACTTAAACATACATAGATATTGGCTTAATATCTCTCCAAAAACTATATATACAACTACTTAGTAACATCAAATACAGTTTGTGAAGTCTCTGGCAATGGTTCAAATAGGTACTTTCTTGACCTCTGCTGTGTCCAGACTTCAGTGTTTTGAGGACACTTCCCTGTCTGACCACCCAGGAGTGACTGCACCACATGAGCTGGTATGTGGTGTCCCTTTGCAGGGACTTTTGTGCTGCACTAAAAAAAAAAATTACAGAATGTATAGCTCTTTCTTAGTAAAAACTAAGTAAAACCATTTCATCATTTTTTTCCTGAATATTTTCTAGGTTATATTATATGCATATTTTTAAATTTGAAATAGTAAAAGTATTTATGTCCAGTTTTATGTGATCAGATAGATCTTTCAGTCAAGAATTTTACATTAGAGGAATTCTACAAAACATTTTCTTCAGCAAGTGATATTTCTCTAGATTTTTAATGGTTTTAATGATGCTGATCTTAGGTTAAAGTTTCTTTACAAAAATAAGTTTTAAACTGAGAGAAAAGTAAAACCTCAAGAAAAACATACTTTCTCAGATGGAAAAGCTTCAGAACTTCTACCATAGGCAATTTTTCTCTTTAGTCTGTGCTGAAGTGGATAGTAACTGCAGCAATTAGACCTGACTGAAGTGTATTTTTATTTGTAATGTAAATTGTGTCATGTTTTCAGTAAGGCATTGAATTGGGTTACACTGCACTAGCAACTCAGCCTCTTGTGTGTCTATATTGAGTGTGTTTCCAGGTGTTTTGAAGTTCTTCTTCATTCACCTGAAAGAATGCACCCAAACTAAGCTACTGTATTTTAATGGCTTTTGGTTTTTGTAACAGGAGTTTAATTGATTCCATTCAATGGAAAATGGCACCATTTTATTTCTTTTAAATTTCTTGTCTAAGAAGATTTAATAATCTTAGATCTCTTGAAAATGGGAGACTCATCTCATTTACAGAGCAAATTTGTATTTTGTCGGTCTTAAGAGCAAGGATAGAGATGTCACAGGTTTTCAGATAGAACAGGTAAAATAAAACATTCAGGCTGGAAAGTGCTTGAAATCAAAAAGAAGTTTCCAAGAATGGACCATCAGAGTATGTGTATTCTTAAAACACTATAACCTTTGGCTGAAAATCTGAGTACATCTGAAAAAAAAAAAAAAAAAAAAAAAGTTGATTTTAATTACTAAGGTCTGAAAAATATGAGATGCTACTTCCAAAACTAAATGGACATACTTCCCAAGTGATTTTGGGAAAATCCAGAATAAATGTTATACAGCATGATTTTTTTCACACCATCAAAAGGTTAATAAGTCAATTCCAAGGAGAAGATTTTATGGGAACATGACAATTCAAATGCTTTTCATTAAGACCTCACAAGAAAAAGCACTCTACAATAATAAGTGAAAGTTAATCACCACCAAAATCAGCGGTATCAACCATGTTCCTGATTTTAACAGATTTATTAATTTTTGTTGCTATTTAAATCATCATGAGAACTGCATCCTTTTTCTATTTTTTGCTATATAAGGTCTTCAGAAATCATGAACAAGTTAAGTTAATAAGCTGCGAGATCTATTTGAGTTATGTGATCAGCTGTAGTTTATTGAATTACTACAGCTGGAAAACAGTGAAGAGTACTTGACTCGTAACAGTAGAGCAGTACTACACAAACTCAGCACACCCTTGTATATGTCCAAACATACATAAGCTGTTCAGATAATTTTATTGCATGTTTTAGTCCCAATTTTTTAATGAGTGTTTGTAGAAAAAATACATCAATTTCCCTGTTCCTTGTGAAAAACAGGACTTTTTCCCTTAATGAATAAGAAATAAAAAATCACTCTCCTAAAATTTAAAATACAAAAATATGAAATCAGCTTATGTATACAATACACAAGGACTCCTATTTTCTCCTAGAAGTGGAAATGAGGAAATTCTGATAGCATCTTGTTTATCAGATTTTATTTGTGGAGGGCTACATTTTTAATTGAATATTTTACAAATAGGAATATTTGCATACTCACACTTAATGTCAAAGCCCTGTGATTCTTACTATTAGCAATTCTAAGGATTAATGTCAATTGAATCGAGTCTTATCTCTTTCTTCCACATTAAAACATTCACTTCCTTTCTTCATAATCCTGATCAGAATCTGAAAAGCACAACTAACTATGTCGTTCTCAAAAACAAAGAAAGAGAGAAAGAGTGCATCAGTAGTGAATTTTGGAAGTGATCTTTTGACCTAAATAATATTATACTCCCATCCACCAACGCTCAGATCTCTGATTCAGCTTCTCCTTTTCTGTGACCGCTAGGCAGGATTTCTGGTCATTGTTTTCTTTCTGCTTTTTAATGGATTCATTATTAGAGCAGCAGGGAGAGGACTAGAGGCAGGGCTGAACACAGGCTCTCCTGTGGTATCAATGGGATTAGCCATAATGGAGTTCTGGGCCAGTGGGCAAGGCGGAGAGGCTGGGCAGACACAGTCAGGACTAGTGATGCCCTCAGGACCCTGAAAGGCAAGAGCACGACTGTCACATATTTTCTCTGTATGTTCTTATGTGTCTATATATGGGTACTAATTTCCTAAATATCTGTTATTTTCCCCCACGAAAACCAAGATACTAGTTTAGGTGTAATGGCCTAGGGCTCCCACAGTCAGCACCTGATCTGATCCTCAGAACAGCAAAGATTATTTACATTTCACAGTGTTTTACACTCATTATAGTGAAGCAGTTAATCACTGTATCCCCATTTTTAAAATCACAGTTCACTTCATTAGAAAGCTACATTATATTAAGCAATAATATAGTAATTATGTTGTATTAATTATAGATATTATGTTATATAACATTATATGTGCCACCACATGATCATGTTTTGTCAATTTGAGTAATTTAATTGTACATAATTTTTTCTTAACAAAACATGATTTTCTGTGAATAAAGAAATAAAAATCCAGGAGTACATTGATGTAGACCATACTAATTCCAGTTGTTTTGTTTACCCTTTCAAACTTTTCTGTATGAAATGTAATCACACTCCAGTTCACTGTACTTTAGAGCAGAATGGTGCAATTGAATATATAAATTCAGGGATCAGAGAATCAGAAATTTTTGTAATGGGAGTACTTAGAAGACAAATTGAGGTAGTTATAAAATATTTTTAAAGGGGGAAAACAAACAAACAAACAAACAAACAAACCCAAAAAACCCAGAACCAGAGAGAAAACCCAAATTTTACTCCTTAACAGCACTTTTCATGTAAAGGTTAGTTCTTGCAAAATATTAACACAGAAAACTATTAATTTAAACTAGTTATATCCTAAACTGACTGTAAGTGTCGATATCATGGTGCTACTACTGTACTGTTATTGGCCACAGCTGTGGTTCCTTATGGCCTTACTTATGTGGGTTGAAATTGTCACATTTGTAAGCTCCCTGTGAGAAGCTGGACCTGAAGCAAGTTTGTCTTCTTACGTGATCTTGCCTGCTTGTGTTTGACATTTTTATGTTATTTAGTCTTTTCACACCTTTTTGCAGCTCATCTACTCCCAGAACTGCTTATTGGGGTTTTTTGGCATTCATCTTTTTTACATACTTTTCAGGATGTCCAGTTTTTTGCAGTTCCTTATGCTTATCTTGTTCTTGCCTAGGTACTTTTTTATACTTGTTATGCCTCCTATGTAATACACAACTTACTTCTCTCTTGTTGGTCACATTGATCAAATATTCACTGAAAAAGCTAATGCATTGTGTCTGGCATCACAGTAGTACAAAATGCTTACATATGTTCATTGCTGACATTATTTCAGCATGCTCATATTTGAGTTTTAGGAAAATTAATTATTTAGTGATTAACACACTTTGATAAAGAGGCATCAAAGGCTTCCTCTGACTAGAATGGTTTAATATCATACATTAATTAAAATCTAATATATACCTATTTCTGGGAGGAATAGTGCAGGCAAGCAAACACTATTGACTTTATGTTCTTACATGAAGAGCAGTTACAAGAGTGCCATCAATGAAGGGAATACAGAAATAGATTAGGAATGGATGAGGCATAGACAGTAGGATCGATGTTGTGAAAAGTCTCGGTGAAAAAAGTCTTTTTTTCTGTGAGTAATCTCTTCCAATCTGAACAAAAAACTTTTTTTTTTTTTCTTGTTTGCTTTCGTAGATATCTAAAGAAGTTTCATCCAAGTTACTAAACATGTAGTGATTTCTTGCAAAAGAAATCACTTTTACTTGTAAGTAAAGCTTTATTGTGAAATCTATCGTGTGTGTGAATATTTCTTCTTTAAATAAAATCTGCAGAACCAGAAAGAAAACAAAAAATGATAAGTTGGTATTGCAGCAACAATGTGGAAATTCAGTGATAAAAAGCCAGAATCCTCAACTCCTTATTTCTTTACAGAGAGGTGGTTGAGAATAGCAATAAGAGGAGTCTTTATCCCAAATATTTTCCTGAGAAGACAAAAGTAGAGTTTGGTGCAGCTTAGTCCACACTAACTTTCATATTATAAAAAGTCATTGCCATGATTCCAATCAATGAGATGTTGGCTGAGATTAAAAACATGAGAAGTTGTATATCATAGTTATACATTTCTGAAAAGCAAATTAACCAGGTAAATTTGAAACTCTGCCTTAAATTTTATTAAAAAATATGTTAATCAGTCCAATAAATAAATAATACATGGCTTTCTAAAGCATATTGTGACTGAAACTAAAACATTGACATAAGAAAGATGTCAAATTAAATCCTATTGCATCATGAAAAGCCTTTATCTCCCTCAGCTGGACTCTGAACTAGTTGAAGTTTACTCTTTTGAAATCTAAAAGCTTTGTCTTAGTACAAACTACCAGTGGGCTCAGCTGATCTCAAATGCCATAATATCATGATTTTTGCAGCTAAGGCTATTAACTTAACATTTTTCTTTAAACTGGGATAAAATATTTTCTTATGCTTACAGTAATTTGTTTAAGCAGGCATGGTGTGTATGGGCACAAGGGAGAAAGCGACTTCTTGCAAACATACCAAAATTTAGATGCTATGAGATACAGTGTATAGCTATTAAAAAAAACAGCTGTAAAGACACATCATGGTTCACATTTTAAAGGTTATTGTGTTAATGACATCCCTTTCAAATATCCTTTCTATTGCATTCATACAAACTAAAATACTATTTAATGTCAATATTTAAAACAAGCAAATACCCTATTTAGATATCACTTACAGTAAGAACCTCTATTTGATAAATCAGATTGCAATAATGAAAAAAGGTAACTTATTTGAAACTGCACTCTGAAGGTTCTTTATTGTCTTCTTGTTTTCTGTCTTAGAATTTTCTTTTTCAGACAGTGTTGACAGTGTATTCTTTTGTTGACAAGTCTGAACTCCTTTGCTTCAGTCTATAAGAATCAGGGGAAAATGAAAATCATGCAGTTATGTTTTGGAATATTTTTAATGATCTATAGTAACCTTTCTGATCCTAATATTGTAGTTTTAGCACCAACGGCCAGGAACATCTAAAGGTTCCAATAGCTGTGCATCATATCACTAGAAAAAGATTGGAGCTCATTTCTTGCATAGAATATTAACCCCCAAAATGGATCATTGCATGTTTTTTGCAATACTTGTGCAGTCTGATGACCCTGATATATTTTAATAAATATGGAATAATATTTTTGTGGATATACACACACATATATATATGTGTATATGCACACATAAATATTTAATCGGAACTAAGAGACCCAATAGAAATTATTAAAATTTAAATATTGAAACCTATTCAAATATTTAATATTCTCATACAATCCCATTTAGTAAGGATATAAATATGTATATAGTAATATTTAAATGTTTCAAAGATGAGTTACACTTGTTTTTCCTAATAAGTTTAATAAGTTATGATTTGACAACAAAATAGGTAATATATGGTCAAATTATTTTGCATGATTATTATACAATGAAAAAATAAGTAAAATTAAACCCTTTATCAATACCTCATAGTAAATCTCTTTGGGATACATACTTTTTGCATTGTATGTCAAAACCATCATAGATTTGCAAAATTCTGATTAGTGACATTTTCACGCATAATATATTCATTTAGGCATATGAATATATCTATTCCTTGAAACCCAAAAACTAGCCATTGAAAGTAAATACCACTTTTTCTGTTTATGCTGATGCATTTCTTTAAACAGTTCAACAAACTGCATAATGATGGATTTAGTCTTAGCAAGGAACATCATGATCCCCAAATCAAACATGGTAAAACAGTTTAGAATAGTGATAAAGGGAGATTTTTTTTTTTTTTTTTTTTATTTTTTTTTTTAATGTAGGATACACACAGACTTTAGCCTGTTGAAGAGTCTTTGTATCTGGTTGAGATGCAGTATGCACAGCCCAGTACTATGACACCTGCTGTGACTCTGCATTATGTTTGAAAATAATAGGTTCTTCAAGAGGAGCGGATGCCTTCTAGTATAGTAATTGATTTCAAGCATCAATACAGCAGCTGCTTTTGTGCACTCAGGAATAACTTTATTTTAGAATTGTTGCTTTTTTAATAGCCTTATGTTTTTTATAGCAGCTTCCATTATTCTTTAGTGGCATTATTTCAGAGGCTTCTGTTAACAGTAGAGGAGGAGCTATAAAAGTGAAAAGATGGAGCCATTTTTTTTTAGTGAAAAAATCCTATTCAACTTGTTAAATTTGACATCTCATTTCCTGTGTAGATATAGATATAGATACCTGCCATTAGCTAAACTCCAACGGAGGGACAGCAGCTGCTTAACGGCAGAAAACTGCTTCTGCAATTTTCATTATGGACAGCATAAAATGCAATACATAATTAAAATCTAAAAGACGTGTATATTAAGTAAGAATGTACATCTCCAGTCATAGCACTTACAGAGCACTCAAGAACCAAGAGAGAAGGTCAGCACTTCTGTGAACTGCCTAAGCACTGCTTGATCTCATTTTCTTTCACATTATCCTGAGAAACCTCAAATTTTTATTTAATATCCTCAGGGACTTAAAATGAGTATGACATAGACACTTATATATGCATCATATTATTGAGTTCAAAACTTTTCTTTATCACAATACGGGATTTTCCAAAATGTTTTATGAACTCATTGCAACATTTTCTAACCATCACATTATCATCAAAACGTATTTTCTCATGAGGAAAAAAATATTTTTTTAAATCTTCATTTCACGCCTTTGACTGGCTTAGTTTTTTTAATGTTTGTAGCATTTTTATTTGTCTAAGAGCTCTTTAGCAGCCATCCTGATATTGAAATTTACCCAATATGAAGGAGGTCAGTCCATTTTGTGTCTCTCGTGACTTAGACAGTATACAAGGTGAAAGGAGAATTAACCAATATAAAAAGAGAGAACAAAATAAATTACCCCAAGCCCCCACAAGAAATTAAACAAACCAAAACCAGAAACCCTGAAACAAAGCAAACCCAAAAAAACCAAACAAACAAACAAACAAAAAAAAACCAAAAAAACCCCCACTTCCCTCATGTGACAAGCAGTCATGATGAGCAGGGGTTAAATACTCAGTTTTACTGAGAGAGAGACACACTGACATCTCACCCTCTTAGAAATTAAAGTCTTTTACTTATTGTGGTAACAATTTCACATGGGTCATTTCACATAGAAAAAAGAACAGCTAGACCTTTGAGTAGGGAGGAAGTAGGAGGCAACAAGAATTTTACCTCATACTTTTCTTTCAAGGGAAGCCCAGGGCATCACTGCTTTATTTATAAGAAGTTCTATCAGATGAGGAACATCAAAAGAGGAAGATTTGTGTTTCCTAAGCAAGGGAGATTTTTGCACTCACAATGACTCCTACAGTTTATGCTCTTACTTCAGTGGAACAGCCATAGCTAGAGGCTGGAAGCTGCTTCACACCTTCTTCCCTCATCCAAACTCCACTGGGAAAATCCTGCAATCTGATCAGGTTTGGGTATTATTACATCCCAAGCTGAATAGCCCAGGGCAGGACTGAAGCATTTATATCCAAATTCAAAACAGGAGCTTAAGGTGCTATGAAAATTTGATACAGAAATTTCACCTTCCTACACAACATGTAAGGACATGCAGAATACCCAGGTTTCCCCTGGAGATGGAAGTTTTAAAGATCTATGTTTTGAATTGAGGCACTTTTTTCCAAAATTTAATTTGAATGCATTTGTTGTCTGTCTATTGTCCTTCATAGATCATTTCTGCAGCTTTACTTTCTGATCGTGAAGTACAGAATACCTAAAATCTTTTCCTTCTTAGCATCTGGGCCATTCAGGAAAGACAAGTAGGAAGAAATCCATAGAACAACTTTCTGCTCTTCCTCACCTTGAAAGTAGACAAACTTTTAATAAATGTAAGGACAAAAAACTAGCTATATTATAAAGGAGAAGAAAAATATTTTCTGTGAGCTATAAAGCATCCTTCAAGAAAACAGAACATAAAAATACATAATTAGAGAGTAGGGTTTAAACATATTCATACTTTTCTGCCCATATTCTCAATCTGCTTGATATGAGCAAATTTTTTGTGGGAAGCTAAATAGCTGCTCTTGTATGGCCAAGCCAATAGGTCCTTTCTCTTAATATTGCGTGAATTGTTCATGTCCTGCTTGTAGATGTAGATAAACTGTTCACAGCACTACAGCAACCCAGATATATGTCTTTCATGCTTTAACGAGTATGGATCCACACAACTTAGAAAGCTCAAAGGAACTTGTCTCCCTGTAGAGACATGGTAAGAGATGAAAATTAAAGCACATAATTTATTTTAGTAGCCTTACTTGAAGTGATATATTCCACCCTTGACAAGCTAAATAATAATTGGAACAAGCTAGAACTGTATCATTTTTAGCAGTTGAACATGTGACATTATGCTAATCCAGTTTTATGCTGGTAACATATTCTAGAGAAAGGTTAAAAAATGTCATTGTCTTTTATTTTCATTCCCAAATTATCTGTTATATTGTCAAAGGTAGTGGGTGTGAGTATATAAAATGAAATGCTTTCTTGTGCTTAGAGGAGATACAAAAAACAAACAAACAAACATACAAAAAATAAAAGCCCCCAGAATTTGGTTTATCTCACTTTTATGTCCCTAGGGACTTGCCAGGACTCCAGGGTCCATAACTCTGGGACAGTCAGGTCTTCTTTGGGAAAACTAAGTAATTTAAGCTGCCTTTAGAACCCAAAATTCAGCATTCCTAACCAACCAGGGCTGGTTGGAAGTATGGCATATGTCTCCTTGTGAAGTTGTACAGTCACAAAAACTTGTTGTCCTGAGACGGCCTTAAAAGGTTAATGACTCTCTCTGAAAAGATTTTGTAACAACAGACCCTGAATTGATATTCAGTGAAAGTAATATTTTTGTAAGTTTCATGATTGGCAGACAGCTGAGACTCAAAATATTTTTACATATGATATTTTATTTAAAATACATTACAACTAAGGAAAACTGTATATATAGAAGCAGTGTCACACAACGAAATGTCAAGGCATATCTAGTATTACATATTTGTATGCTTCCCAGCTGAAATCGGGAAACCTTGCATTTTGATCAGCTTTCCTCAGAAGATTATACTCTACTTGCATTTCTGCAAAAAACTCTCATATATGACATCCAAATATCCATTGATTTTTGTTCTTAATTTACAAGAGGGAGGCATCAGCTTCTATTTTTCCTTTGCCTTCAATTTACATTACAGAAGCTGTGCATGAGGTTTTTTGCATATCTGCACAATAGGCGCTAGAGTATAACAATTCCTTAATCTCAGCTGGAACATCTAAACTTTAACATGATAAAACAGTGAAAGTGACATATATTCATTCAATGAATTCTTTTCAAAGCAGAAACTTAGAACTTAAAAAAAAAAAAAACAAAAAAAAACCCCAAAAAACCAACCAAACACCCCCCCCCCAAAAAAAAAAAAAAAAAAAAAAAAAAAAAAAACCCAAAAAAAAAAAAAAAGAAACCAAACCAAACAAAAACACCACAAAACCCAGAAGGCATTGATGACGCAGATAGCAGATAGGGTCAGGGAGATTTAAGAAAGTCAGTTGTTACAAGAAATTTTGTATTGGATGTTTTCGATCTCTTACATCTGTCTTTATTAGTGGTTTAAAAAATGAACTTCTAATGAGAACACTATTTGACTAAAAATAATTTCTTCCTTATTAGCAGAGGTCTGCCATCTAGTCCTTCATGACAGCTTCAAGAACAATTGGCAAACTTTGGCTTTGCAAGAACATTTAATAGTACTGGCTTCCAAATTGAATTAATTTTCTATCAAAAGCTGTTGGTGCTGTATGTATAAGAATATTCAGTGATGCACTTTAGCTAGACTAAGCAAACAACAAAAATTATTCACAACTTTGCTTAATCTATAATAAAAAGGTTTAAAGGTAAGAAATTGTTATTGCTCAATTCCATCTACTGAAAATTTGGTCAATTAGAGATATGCCTACAAAATTGTGCAAGAGAATGTGGCTAGAGAGGATTTCTTCATTTTTTCACTTTTTTTTATCCTCCTAATTTATTTGAGCAATGTTTTTGTGATGTCTTGGGACTCAAATTTTCAAAACACTTAAGAGTCTCAGTTTCATAGGTATTTTTAGATGTTTAAGTTATGCAAAATCTGTCAGGATGAGATTTCTATTGACTCAAAGATTGTGTTGATTTTTTCAATAGTAAACAACACCTAGTGAAGAATTGCTAAGTCTCTGAACTGTGTAGAGAAAAATAAAATAACTTCGTTTGGAAAACCTCAGAGCACTTCTAAATTACAATAGACTAGAAGCCTAAAATAACTTAAGATGAGCAAGTTATATTTCCTATGTTATACTATAGGATCTAAGTTATAATTGCACAAGTATCATAGGAGTTTCTAAAATTTTTAATATTTTCCTACTAAGATGAATAATGAAGTTCCTTTGACTTCAATAAGACCAGAGTTAGCACAATCCTTTTGAAAATCCCATTCTGTAGGTTTGGGATCTCCTTTTTTTATTATTTTTCAAAAATTTCTGTTGTCATCTTGACTTTCAAGATGCAAAAGAGCAATATAAAGAAAATTCACAGAATTATTTAGTGCACTGCAAATACAGGAGAACCACACCTTTTTTTTTTTTTTTTTCCCCCCTACTATCATCTGCATATTTTTATTGGATATTTTGCTTCGTTTGAAGTCAGTGAGTTTTCTTTTTATGGTGATAGAAATAGGAGAAAATCATTAGCTAGCTAGAGTGAAAATCAAGAATGATCAGGAATAGAATGGTTGAATTTTGAAATAAGCATGACATTTTCAAGAGTCTATCTTAGCAATAATGGAAATGGCAAGATATTGATTTTTATTTATTCATTATTCATTTGCTAAGCTGGAGAAAAACTTGTTTCATTACAACAAAGTCCAAAATGCAAAATAGGAACAAATGAAACCATATTCTAAAGCAAACTGACAAAGAAGGAAATTGAATAATTTCACAGTTTTATAAATAATTTTTAATTTTCTTCTGACTAACCTGATAAGGAGATTCATTTCTACAGGTTTGAACTATCAGTTTTTATTTAGATAATTTCTGTCTTCATTAACTATCAGCCATGACTGGAAGTTTACTTGTTCCTGGAATTAAAATTCAAAATAGTCTCCATTAAGTGAACTCAGAAAATAATATGATAGTGCAATACTAAATTTGGTGGTATATTTAAGTGGTTAAAAAATGAAATGCTTACAAGTTCTGTACTCCCCTGTTTCCCCCCATTCGTATTTTGAAGCTGGTTTATCTCTGGGATTGTACTCTCCCTTGAGTTGTCCATCTGTTGTCACCCTGCCCCTTTTTCTAGACTGTTCTCTGTCTGTCTCCCCCATAGGCCAATCCCTGCCTAAACCACTATGCCCCATTGAGCCATATGACCCTTTCTCCATCCTCTGTCCTCCCCATTGGCTCCTAAATTGCGTCATTCCATCTTGAAATCCTCCCCTTCGCCTATTTGTTGTATTCAGGTCTCCATGCCTTGGACCTCCCTTCCTTATAAGTCAGTGTAACCCAGGATCAGGGCTCTTCTGCCTGGTCCCTTTGAGAGTTTCTTCTTTGAATAAACCCTTTGGCTTACACAAGCAGGAGAGTCTCCTCTTTGCTCTTGCTTCTGACCTGCGCCTGTTAACCTTCTCAGTGCCGTAGAGCGACAGCACTAAGCTGCTGCTCCCATCAGTCTGCCTGGGGGCAGTGTCCCTCTGGCACCAGTGCTGGGGTGGCAGAGAGCTAGCCCTAGACTTCAGCACGGTGTCAACTATACACTTGTATGACACAGCAACGCTTATTGAAGATAGACATTTCTGTGTATCAGAGCTTAAAATTATCCCCTCTCCAATGAAACTTACTGAATCCACTAAGTCTGTTGGGTAGAATTTAGGAATTCAGGCATAGAGAAATCAAAGGGTTTGTCTAGATGTCAAAGTCATGCCTTAGGAAGGTGTGCTGCTCTTTAATGATCTTCCAGGCAAACTGCTTCTGACTTGTGCTCCAGACCCTTTACCAGATCATCGCCCTTCTTTGGACTCACTCCTGCACCTCAATAACTGTATTGTAGTGAGGGGCCCAGAACAGGATACAGTACTCAAAGTGCAACACAATGTTTGAGGTGCAATGAATGCTGAATAGGCTGTTCATGATTCCATATGGTATGGAATAGCCCTTTGATCATTGAAGATCAGCTGTTCTAGCTGTGTCGCCTCCCAACTTCTTGTGGACTCTCAGCCTCCTCACTGATGGGACAGCATGAGAGACAGAAAAGGCCTTGAATCTTTTTCAGCACTGCTCAAGAATAATGAAAATATCCCTGTGTTATCAACACTGTTTTCATCACAAATCAAAAGCACAGCCCTGTATTAACTACTATGACGAAATTTAACTCCATGCCAGAAAAAAACCACCACACATTAAGATGCTATTTAAAAGCCAGAAGATACTATACCTGGCACTAAATGTCTCAGATATATATTCTTTAAATGGGCAACAACTAACAAAACCATAAAATCCTAAACTAAAGAAATGCTGTGCTTACATCTATCTGTTGACACTTTCAGGGACAAGATTAAATTTCCATATTTCTTCCCTCTCATGCACATATTTCTTTCATAAACAATTATTTTGTCTTCTCATTCTCCAATTTCAGACACTGACAGAAGAAAATGTTATCTGTATTACTGCTGTCAATGAGTGGCCTTACATTTTCCAGTTGCCCATTTCCAGTTCTTATTTCTTGATTGTGTTTAATACATAATATTTATTCTTAAGGAGGAACAGATTCAGATTGTGTTGTAGGTCTCTTGGCCTGCTCTGGAATCTACATTTGATTTTTTTCCCCATCGATAATATGGCTATTGCATGGGTTTGAAGGAATTATTGACTTGGTTTCATACTCATTCTTCAAAAATAGTGGGAGTGACCATGGGTTTTCTCATGTAAGATCACCTATGTCTGTCAAAGAGGATTTCTTGCCATGTGTAGTTATCCCCATTATGGACTACTATCATTAAAAGACTAGAGACTTGGATGGAGCAATTGTTAAAAAGCAGATATAATGTATTGTTTCAAAATTTGAGGTTTTTAAATTACTGACACTAATAAGATTTTCCCCTTCATTGGTGGCCAAATAGCCTGAAATCAACTTTTCATTTTAGTAGATTTTCCACTGCACAATATCATTAAATACATAACACAATACTGGCTATATCCACTCTAGAACTGTAAGATTGCAATATACTAACTTAGTGCTTGAGAATCTCTAATTAATTATTTAAATAATCACTTGTATTCAGTACAAGTTTTATCATATTTTTCCATCTTTGACTATGTCTGTAGTCTTCAGTGGACCAAGGCATAAAAGTCACTAAACTTCCACTAACATAAGGCAATTGATTAACAGAGCAAAATGTCACCCTCAAGTTAATAAGGCTTGGCTGCAGCACCTCATGGATGTGGCTATATTACTTGTTGAAACATTTGTGTATCTTTTCATTGTGTTATGGAAACAGCATAGACCCAATGTGTATTGGCTAACATCCTCCTAAGACACTGCTGTGCTTGCCACAGCAGCTGGTACTCATATATGTATATATAATTACCTTGGAGGAGACAAAACAATGGGTAAATAACTGAAGATACTCTATGAACCTAGCCCCAAAATGCTAGCTTGCAATGCTTTCTGTGTAGCTGTATTCCAGCATCCATTGGTATCAAACCATTACACTTGGGTAGACTCCAGTGCATCCCCTTAGCTATATTTTTGTCCACAAATTTTTGTCTACAGATTAAAAAAAAAAAAAAAAAAAAAAAAAAGTTTACTGCAATATATAGCAAACTGAGCTCAGGAAGCCAAATTAATTATTTTTTTAGGCACTTCCAGTTAAAAAAGGAATTAATGAATTTACTTTGAGCTCTGACCTGAAGCCCCCTAGCTTTCTTATTGCCTCTAAAGCTCAAAGCTATTACATGCAAATTTTACAACAACCATGGTGTCTCTCAGAAATGTGCAGCCCCCAAAACAGGCACTTTTTAAAGAATAAAAGGCTATACACTTACAGTAGTTCTGAATTGTAAAAATAAATACTTAGGAAAAGTAACACAAGGAGAAAAAAGAAAAAAAGGAAAGAATTTCCAGGGATACAAGTGAAAAGAACAAAGAACTAGTTGAAAGGACATTTTTGCCTACTTTGCTGGGCTGAGCAGGAAGTGAATGCCTTCTACAACAAATTATGTTTCACTAAGTGCAAGCAGGCAGGTTGGATTAATCTATATATCAATGAAAGGATGAACTGATTCAAATTAGGAGCTTTGAAGTTAGGTGCCCTGCTGTCACTGAAATGTCCATTTACAATTTTCAGACTATTTTATATTAGTTTAATGCTACAGTTCCTCATTACCTTCACAGATGTTGGCAATAGACAAAGTAACTTACTTGCCATTTACATAAAAGTAGCAAAAAATTTAGAGTACTAAGAGTAGAGGCATAGCCTAGTACTGTATGTGCTGTGCTGTGTGCAGGCTGTCAGGCTACATTAATATCTGTATTCTAGATGACAGTAGTACTCTTAGCTTGTAATGTGCATTTGGCAAATGGAGTATAAACTTACTACCCAATTTAACAAAATACTAAAGGAGCCTGCTATGGCATCAGCCTAATTATTATTTAAAATTATTTTGTTGCTCCTTGTTCAGTACTAACATTATTCATGATGAATTATTTGATTTTTATATGATGTGCATGGAATTGCATGGGGACCCCAACACAATTTAGCATTCATTTTTGTCCATAATTTTAGCAGAGAGGCTTTTTAAAAAATAATGTTGCTTCACATAATATTCTTCCTTAAATGCTGTAAAAGTCTATTCATTCTGCAACTACAAGGGCAGTTTTTATCATTCTGCTTTAAGGAAATATATGCAGGCTGACAAATTTTCACATCATCCAGTCACTTATGTGCTCTAGGGCAATTTTTCTTCTGGCTCCCTCTCTTCTGCTGGAGTTTTTTTTAATCTGAATTAAATGTTTACTGAGACAACCAGTGTAAGATCGAACCCTAGTTGTCTACACACCTGTACTTATGCTTGTCATTTTCCTTATCTGTTTATTCTACTTTGCTTTCTTTCTTCCAACCTTTGCAGCATATACACAATGAGGTCTGTGACTGATCCAATGCCTTTCTAGTGACATCAGTGGACATTGCAGAACAACCTTGTTAAATATGTCAATCATTTTCCCAAGACACGTCATTTTGGAAAGTAATATGAGCCTAAATATGAGAATTCCTGGCAACCAGGAATATAATAAAAATAAGACATTTTTTCATTTATAGCAGATGCTTTCTAAAGTGTTCTATAGAATATTGCTTGCCCTGTTTAAAATAATACATAGATCTAGTCAAATTCATTATGCTCAGCAGTATTTATAGTGAACTGGGTTTTTTTTTCCCATTCAGAAATTAAAGTTTAATTTAGATTTTTTTAAAAAAATATATAACTCTCATTATTTACTATTGCAAAACACTGAATAACACACCAGTGATACTGCTCTTAAAAACAGATGTTAATAACAAGTAGTTATCAGGGCATTAAATCTATACATATCTTCTAATAGTTTATTATTTTGTAAAGTGAACAATCAATGACCCTAAGACAAGGATGCACGTCACTACGTTGTGCTAATAAAAAATAGTTATGTTTCAAAAAAAAACACCGCACAAAAATCACAGGTTTTGATACAAAAACTTGTGCAAGTAACTGAAGCTGATCACTGAGAGAAAAAAGTGGTCAAAGCTGATCAAAGAGAAAAAAAAAAAACAACTAGTTCTATGCAGAAAGAATTTAACATAAATGGTAAAAGATATAGCATATTTAATTACTATATTTTCAGTTTAATGAATAAAGACCAAGGAAGCTGACAGTATTAGAAAATGTACAAAAATAGACCTGGCAGACTGAAGTGTACAGAAAATTTAAGAATTCCCTTCATTATCCTATTCATCCTGCTGAAGAGGTGAGATCAGGGGTGTTGATCACTTGCTGCTATCCTCCTGAGCCCTTTTCCATGAAGAAATGTCAGGGTCCTGAGGACTCTGCCAACCCTGACTATCCCTGCCCAGGCCTCCCTGGAACTAGCCCCCACCCAGCCCAGGGACCAGTGCCCCACTGCCCACCACTGCTTTCAACAGGCTCTTGGCTCTGCACCAAAGAAGTTGTTCCCTTATTCCACATAAGTTAAAAAACATCTTCAGTCTGGTGCCCTCACCATCAAGCTTTGCTGCAGCTTGACTTCTGCATGCCAGGTACTGTACACAGCGTGATGCAAACCACCATCAGTTTGTGGTGGTTCATTAATGACCAATGTCTCTGTTGCTTCCTGCCTTCATCTAAACCTATACTGTCTATAGAAAGATTATTAACGAAGCCAAGAGTATGTATTGTTTCACATTTTCCTACTGCTAGCCACAGGAATTGATATGCTAGAAAGAGCACATGCAAGATGCCATGCTGTGTTCTATGTTTTGGTAAATGAAACAGACCAGGACCTTTTTTTATTTCTGATGCTGAAAGCAAGTCCTACAATAGAACGCCTACTTCCAGGGCTAAACTCACTACCCCTTGCAAACCCAGGTGAACAAACAGAAAGGACAGGCAGACCACATTAGTTTTGCCATCTGAGGCTGGTTTTAATGATTCCATTGAAAGAACCTACTCTGTGCAAATGTCGGTCTAGCTCTTCCAATTCTAGCAAACAGGTTTCACAAGGGGGAGCAGGCAGGTACAGCTTCTTTGACAAACGTACCTGTAGAAGCCCTTGTTATTCTTTGCATCCCTTGCTAGGTTCAGTTCCAATTTTGCCTTGGCCTTCCTTTGCCTACTCCTATACAACCAAATTTCTCTATACACTTCCCAGGTCACCTGTCCTTGTTTCCAGTTGTGGAATACACTTAAAACATTTGCCTCTTTCCCTTTAGTTTGACCAGCAGGTCCCGACTCAGACATACCAGTCTCTTAACTTCCTTGACCGATTTCTTGCTGCTGAGGATTGCCAGCTCTTGCACTGTTGTAATGCATTAATTTGGTTTATATTTCATTGGATTTGTAGTGTTTTTCCTATGTATCTGCCCTATGATCTGCCCGTCCCCCACACTGAAATGTAACCCAGCCCTGTTCCCTCCCACTTCTCCCTTATTGGGTGGTGCCTCTGGGCCCTGCCCCCTGGGGGAAAAGCCCCGAAGTGGGAGGGGCCAGGGCTCTCTGGCATCAGCAAACCATCAGGACAGTCCACCAAAGCTGGGCAGGACTTGAGAATAAAAGCTGTAAAATCCCATCAGAAGCCAGAGAGCAGACTCTGTTACTTTTGCCTTTGGCGGTCATCTAGTCTCATGGGGAATACTACATTGCACTCCATGGATTTCCTTAAAGATCTGCCAGGTTTGTTCTCCTCCCTTGTTCCTGAGGACAGTTTCACAGGGAATCTTACTGGCTATCTCCTTGAAGAGATGGAGGTATATTTATATGTGTGGAATATATGTACTGACTCCAGTGACGTCGCTTGAGTCTCAAGAAAGTTTTAAAGTTTGGAATCACCTGCTCAGCTTCTGAATGAACACGAAAAAACAGGGGTTGCAGAGTAAAATCTCACTCATGATATACAGCCGTTAATGAGATTATGTTGGCAGGGGGTATGGTTTGTGGGAATAAATTAAGATTTTTCACTTATTTTTTTTTTTTTTTTTCCTGTGTGAAATGCCTTAAGATCATGATATGTGAGTTCATTATCAAATTTTGCCTTTCTCATCTGAAAATAAATAATTTCTAGAAAAAGCTTTTCTTTCTAATACATTGTGTAAGTCAGTTTTACAGGTAAATACTTGAATTGTGTCTGCAAATAAAACACATATGCAACTACATGAATATTCATATCACATGACCACTCAGTTTTCAAGTTATCATAAATTAGAAGGTTATGAAAAAAAAAAATGCTCTCAATTTTTGAAGACCTGTATTAACTAGTCACAATTCACAACAGGTGCTCTCTAAAAATGTTTACAGACACTCATGTATAATGTGACAACACGTAGAAATCCTTTACAGACATGTATCTATCTATAAGCAAGCATAGCATTGTGACTCTTAAGCATTCTGTTGTTCTGATACACAATGTCTTCTATGTTGTTTTTGACTGAAGTAAAATAATTCATATATCAAATAATATTGGTCCATGGATATTTTAGAACATATGGGCTTGTTTTTCTGTCAGTAGCATCACTGACACTTTGTTCTATGCATATAGATTGTTCTTGTTGAGAACATAATTTTCATATAACTGCAGGAGGGGATTCTATACTCCTCCTGTACTTTCCTACATCGTCACCACGCAATGAGGCATTGCTAAGGCAGATATCACCCTGTGATGGCACTAAAGTATTTTCTGTAAAGGTGCAAGTCCAGACCAAGAAATATTTTAATTGCTTGGCAGTAGCATGTTTTTAGCATAATATCATATACTATAGTTCCTATACCAAACAACCCATGTTTTTTATAAAAATTAAAAAATATATACTTTTGCACCTGATTTTTAGTTTTCCTTAACTGGGGAACAGTCACAAACCTGAGATGCCTCAATTTTCTCAACAGATATGCTCCCAGTAAACCTACAATTTCATTAGAATTCCTGAAAGAAGGGATCACTCTAGTGGTCTCTATAAATAGCCCAGGAAAAACAAAACAAAACAAACACCAAAAAACAAACAAACAAACAAACCACTAAAACATAGATAATATATTAATAAAAAATGTATGTATACAAAGTATGGTATGACCTGGATGGTGGTAAAGAACCATGATTTTTCACAGAACAGAATAGAACAGAACACAATTTCCTATCCATCTGCCGTGTTAGATAATGTCCAAGTTAAAAATATCCAGGAAAATCACACAACTCTTTATGCTTTTCTGACAGTTGTGTTCTCAGGTCTCACAAAACTATGCTGTGACTGCCATAGCTAGCCATGCTAACAAATGAGTCAGAAACTTACATGTCTGCAAGAGCTGAGTACAGGGATACAGGGTGGGAAGTTTAAATCCAATTCTAAGAAAACAAGGAAATAAATGCATAAAGGAAGGTGATGCTGGGTAAATACAATTAGTGCCAGACAAAGGGATTGCCTTTGTCTGCCAGGATTGTCAAAGAAAACACTTGAGTAGAGAAACTGATAGGCCTAATTCTGCTTATCAAGTCTACCAAAGTGTGAAAGTAAACAGATGTGAGTTTGACCTTTCTGTTTTAATTAGAGAAGACATCCCATTTTTATTGTGTGTTTCCAGGGTTAGGAATTTCTTTGACTGTCTGGGGTCAGAGTTACTTTACAGGTTCACAGCTGCATCTCTTTGAAAGTCAGAGAATGATTCACGTGATTAAGTAGCTATAAAAACTATCTGAACTGATGTACTGATTTTCAAACACAGTGATTCAGTAGCATGCCTCAGTTTTCTGTATTTTTGTTGTTTGGAAGGAGCGTGGGTGTGGAGGCCTGTAAGCTTATAATTTGTATGATATTCGCTCTTTTCCTTTAAGTATAGTTTTTCTCCTAAAATGTCTTTCTAAATAATGTAACTGACATGCTGCAGCATGACATGTTAGAATTCTTCTGGCATTTAATTATCACTCTATTCCATATAGTTTATAGTCTTAATCCAGGTCATCTTAATCTTGTCACAGATTTCATAAATTCATTCAAGAGAACATCCATCAGCAATGGAAAATCATCTCTTAATCTACATTGCTTTGTTCACCCTGTTCTATCTGTGCAACAAGCTATTCATTGACGTAATTTCTCAAATAAATAGGATAAATACTTTAAGACTCAGAATCTGTGTTTTCTGTTTCTTGCTTTGCCATTAACTTGCTACATTATTTTACAAAGCTTTCTTATCTCTTTGTACCTTCTATTTATTCTCTTGCCTATTAAGACTGTAGACTCTTACATAAAAAACTGCTACCAGAACAAAGTCTTACTCTCTAGACATTTTTTTCCCACGTAGAAATAATAGCATTAAGTAACCTACATTCCAGGAGGAAGATCAGAGGGAGATGGGATTTTATGGATGTGCTTAGTATTAAGTGAACGAGCTATTAGAATTTTCCCATTCAAATTCTTGGTTTTTCCACAGCAAATGTTTTAAAGGAGTCTAGAAAACCAGCACTGCAATTTTATTTCTTCTAGACATTTTTTCCCCATGTAGAAATATCAGCATTAAGTAACATCAGTTCTGAATGGAAGCCCACTGAAATGGGTGAGAGTTTTTATGGTTTCAATTAATGTGTTCACATTATTGCAATATATGTGACCACTCTTAATTGAATGATTGTACTATACAGTAAAATACTGAAAACATATCTGAAAGTTACATAGCCTTATACTAAATATCAGAACTCAGGGAGATTTCTTATTTTTCATATGAGATGCATGGCTTTTTTTCCACTGAGGGTGTGATCCAAGAAAAGGTTTTAAGGGTTTATAAGTTAGGTGATGTAATTTTTTTCTGTCATGGATCTCAAGAAGAAATAAAATTGGAGTGATGGTTTTCTAGATTCCTTTAAAACATTTGCTGTGGAAAAACAATTAATGAATTTGAATGGGAAAATTCTAATAGCTCATTCTCTAAATACTAAGCACATCCATAAAATCCAATCTCCCTCTGATCTTCCTACTGGAATGTAGATTCTTAACATGGGAATGTGAGTGCATTTGGGATCTAAACCATAGAATTTATGCTCAAAATGAAAGACTGATCTTTAGAAATTATTATTTGGAGAGTGAAGTTGCCTTTATATCAAAATTTTAGTTCAGCTCTTCCATTTTTGAAGCAAAACTTCAAAACTTATTTACCACGCTTTGGTACACATTGTGGAACAGTCTCAGAGGGCAGAAACTGAATTCCTTTTAAATAAAAGTTCATTCCTTTCAGATAAATATAGGCTCTCGGAGCTTACCTAATGCACTTGTTTCTAGCTGACATTCAGTCCTGTATCACAGACCACTACTCCTAAGCATGGATTTTCTGAAAGCACGTGTTAAGCACCATCTGTTCAGCATACTCTGATTGTATCTGTGAAATGTGTTCTTTAGGAGAAACATACTGTTCTGCCTTTTTCTGAGCTCCGGAAACTTTTAACCAGAAGCTATGCAATGCCTAGGCCATGGCTGAATTCTGAGAAAAATGGAATCACAGTTGCAGGTCTCAGAGAAATATTCACACTGAAAGGAAAATCAACACCTGAGTGTGTCATCAAGGGAGAGAGAAAATTATCTGGTTTCATTTTTGCAGTAGAATGCTCTTCAGCATGCTTAGCTACTCTGATAATATGAGGTTATAATTCCTACCTTTTTCACTCCTTTTACTCCAGCATCTGTGGCTAAGCTACCAGATATACAGAACTTGGAAGGGAGAAAGGGACAAAACCCAGACTTGCAAGTGATAAGTAATGGTATGACATGGCAAAAATCGAAAAGACTGAGCACTAGTGGGATCCCTCAATCTGCTCCATGAGGTTGTTGGATACAATAAACCACACCTGAATGTTTCCACACCAATCATAGAGCATGAGGAACCAACGGTGACCTCAAAGCTTTATACTAGTCCCAGAGATTTGACATCATTGGCATAGGTTAAACCTGGTGGGATGAGTCCTGTGACTGAAGTGCCATGTTGGACTGTTACAACCTCCTCAGGATGGATAGACAGGGCAGGCAAGGCCAGGAGTTGGTGTTGCATACCATGGAGGGACTGGAATGTTGCTTACATTCGGTGCTGGCATGGTTGAGAGCCTTTGGGTAAGGACCAGGGGACGAACAAATAATGCAGATGTCATTATGGGGGTTTACTGTGGACGACCTAGCCAGGATGAAGACACTTATAAATTATTCTTCAAGGAACAAAGGGAGATCTGCAAATCAACTGCCTTTGTCCTTATAGCTGGATGTTAACTGGAAACACCACACAGCTGGAACAAACAGATCCAGAAGACTCCTTAAACACCTAGATGATAACTTCATGGTACAGTTTGTAGGGGAGTTGACTAAGAAAGATGTCCTCCTTGATTTATTGCATGGTAACAGAGGGTCTCACAGGTGAACTGGTGGCCATCTTGGCTACAGTGATCACAAAGCAGTCACAATTAAAAACTCTGTTGACAGGAGGAAAAGTGCCAGCAAAACTTCAACCCTGCACTTGAGGAGACCAGAATTCAGGCAGCTCAGGGAGCTACTGAGCAAAGCCCCCTGGTAAAATGCATTTGAAAGTGCTGGGGTCCTCAAGTCACATTTTAAGCATCATCTCATAAAGCACAGGAGCGGGCAATTCCTAAACGTCACAAGTCAAGTAGCTGAAGCAGAAGATCAGCTTGTCTTTGCAGGAATGTTCCTTTGGAGATAAGACAAAAAAAAAAGAAGGTGTATGCCCAGTGGAAGCAATATGAAGACAGTGCTTAACGCTGTTGAGAGAAAATTCGTGTGGAGTTGAAGTTGGCCAGAGCTGTGGAGGACAATAAAAGCTTATTTTAAATAAGTTAATAGCAAAAGGCAGTGCAGAAATAACATTGGCCTGTGCCAGGATCAGGATGGTCACTCCACAAACAGGAACACAGACAAGGCAAAGATGATTAACTCATTCTTTACCTCTGTCTTCAGCACTGATGACCGGTGAAGGAGATCCCAGTGCTCTGAAACTGGGAGAACATGGCTGTCAGAATGATAAACTTGACAGTTGACCCTGAAGTTGTGGTGGATCTGCAGCGTTCATCTGGATCCCTATGAATTTATGGGAGTCTGATGGGATTCATCTGAGAACACTAAAAGAGCTAGATGATCTCATTGCAAAGCATGTCTTGATTTCTGAGTAGTCCTTGGGAACCTGAAGAGATCCTAGTTAACAGAAAGCTAGCTACCATTTTCCCAGTTTTCAAGAAGGGCAAGAAAGATGATCTGGAATGTTACAAGCTTCTCAATCTCACTTCAGTGCCTGGTAAAGTTATGGAGAAGATTCTTCTAGGAGGTATTGAAAAACACCTGAAGAACAATAGAGTCATTGTTTACAGCCAGCACGGCTTCATGAGAGGAAAGCTCTGCTTGTCAAATCTAATTCCTTTTTATGACAAGGTAACCCACCTACTTGATCAAGGAAATCCAATTGATGTAATCTTTCTGGATTTCAATAAAGTTTTTGATACTGTCTCTCAAGTATCCTTCTGGATAAAATGTCCAGCACACATTGAATAAACATACATAGAATAAACACATGCTGAGATGGGTGAGCAACTGGCTCATGGGTCACACATAAAGGATTACAGTCAAGATTGGTGACCTTTCATTAGTGGGGTCTGCAGGGCTTCATCTTAGGCCTTGTGCTCTTCAACACCTTCATAAATGACTTGGATATAGGACTGGAAGGGTTACTAAATTTGCAGATGATACTAATTTGGGAGGAGCTGCAGAGATAGAGATGATGCCCCACAAAGATATTTGACTAATTAGAGGGCTGGGCAATCACCAATTTAATGAAGTTTAATGAAGTGAAATGCCAGATTCTGCATCTGGAACAAGCACTGGGGAATGATAGGCTGAAAATTAATGCAGTGGAAAGGCACCTGGCATCCTGGTTGATGGCAATTCAAATATGAGTCAGCAGAGCCCTGGCAGCCAAGAGTCAACTGTGCCCTGGGTGACATCAGGCACAGCATCACCAGGTGGGCAAGGGAGGGGATTGTCCTGCTCTGCTCTGAGCTGGGGCAGAGTATTGAATATTGTGTGCAGTTTTGGGCATCAAAATATAGGAGAGATGTAAATCTCTTACAGAGTGTTTAGAGGAAGGCTATGAAGATCGCAAAAGGTCTTGAGGGGAAGTTGTATGTGGAGTGCCTAAGGTCACTTGGCCTGTTCAGCCTGGAGAAGAAAAGGCTAATGGGAAACCTCATTGCAGTCTACAATTTCCTCAAAAGGGGAAGAAAAGAGAGGCACTGATCTCTTCTCTCTGGTGCCTGGTGACAGGACCTGAGGGAATGGTATGAAGCTGTATCAGATGAGGTTTATGTTGGATTTTAAGGAAAGGTTTTCCACCCAGAGGGTGGTTGGGCACTGGAACAGGCTCCCTAGGGAAGTGGTCACAGCACCAAGCCTGACAGAGTTCAAAAAGGGTTTGAACAATGCTTCAGGCAAGTGGTGTAATTCTTGTGGCTGTCTTGTGCAGGGTTCATTCTTTTATAATTTTTTCCACATTTCTCATTACTTTAAATATCATTTCACTTTACCTAAAAGGCTATTTTAACTGTGAAAATACTTCACTACCCATATTTTTCTCCTGATTTCTATCCCCCACTCCTCATTACATGTTTTTTCCTCTTCTGCCCACTCATTTATTGTTTGTCTGCTTCTTTGCTTTTCTGCTCCATTGTACTGCATTTTTTTTGTGTGGGCAACAAGGTAAAATGACAAAATTTCTGATCTCTAAAGAGCCACTTTCACTCTTCCACCTCCACACAAAAAAACCTAGCAAGACAACAACAAAATATAACCTGCCTGTACATCATATCTTTACATTCTGATCTGCTTTGAACTCCATATAGTCAACTTTGGACTCCTCCAGCCACTGGAAGTACAAATTGTCAATAAAGGTTAGGGAACATTTTTAAAGATAATAAATTGGAGAGTGCATTCTCTCCTGGAAGAAATATGCTATTGAGCTCATCTAGGAAGAGTTACTTCTGGTATTTGCCCCTACCTAATCCATTACTGGCATGAAAATAAAGGAAAATTATATGAAAAGAACTCATACTCAGATGCACCCAACAGTCCATAGTAGCCAATAATTAGTTTTTTCTCCCTATGGTCAGGATTCTAGGATCAATTTGTTCATAAACTTTCCTGTCTGACCTTCCAGGAGCCTCTCTGACTTGCACCACTTAACGGGGGACTGAAGTCCTTTTCCAGCAAGCGGCTCCAATGAGCCAACAGCCTGCTCCACGTGACTCCTGAACATTCCACTCTCACGCAGTCAGACAAAGCTTCCTAACCAGCTCAACCCTAGGTTACCCACAGCAGAGTCTCTGTCATCCTTAAATGAGTTTAATCAGGGTGCAAGAACAGCGTAATAGCTTGAACTGGTGTCTCCAGGAACTATCCCCAGACAAAGGGAAACCCTGTGTGTTTTATACCCACACAGTCTAAATTGTGATAGTATGGGGTCTTCTAGCTAAGTCCTCAGTTTCCTGGCATGTCTCTGAGTGTCCAGTCCCCTGGTCAGGTGTCACAGGTTCTTTCCCCTTTGTTATGTTTTTGGCCTCTTGCCTCAGGTTCACACCAGAGCTCAGCCTGCAGCTTTCCCTGTAGCTGCACACCAAGCACCAAGCTACCAGCACTCAATGTATTCCTCCAAAAATTAACCAAAGAGCTTAAATTTTAACAATGTCCACTCATCCTATACCCATCCCTTCCCGCCACCACCACCACCACCAAAAAAAAAAAAAAAAAAAAAAAAAAAAAAAAAAAAAAAAAAAAGTCTGAAGAGGGAAGAATCTATCTTTCCCATGGAAGTGTGCCACAGAAAGTATGAAGAATCTTTTAGAATTGTGAGTGGCTGACCTTGTGCAAACTACTAGTTTCAGTTGTCATTTATAAGTAGCATATAGCCCCCACAGCTTTCATCATCCCAGACACAACCACACATTCATATTTGTCTCGAAATATGTTCTATAACTATGTAATCAGCACAGAAGTGTAAAGTGCAACTGTTATAAATGGGGTAGTAAGCTCTTCCTTTGTCTCATCTATTCCCTCTAACCACTTCTAATTCTTGGCAAACATATATGTTTCAATGTTCTTATTTAAAAATCCTTTCCAAAAGGTCCTTCTGTTCTTCTTAGCTAGGACCAGACTGACATGCAGGGAGGAAAAACATGACACCACATTCTCCGCCAACAATTCAAACAGAAGCCAAAAATTATCTTGCATTAGCACTTAAAGGAGAGACAGCTATTTAAAACTTTTGAAACTGATAAAAGTGTTATTTTATTCCAGTTCCAATTCATAAGGGCCCTGTTTCTTAAAGATCAGTACTGATGTCTGCACTGTAAAATTCTCTCTACCTACTCTACCCTGCCATGTGTCTCATCTATTTCAGCTTAATATACTATGCAGCATGACATCATTACTGGATACTTTATACTCAAAAACTTATGGGCAGAAATGAAATACAAGTCAAGTGTAAAGTCAAAAATTTATTTTAATTCTAATTAAAATCTTACTAGTCTAATTAAAGAAATATTTCTAGACCAACTTTATTAGACAAAAGGGGGGAAAAAGGAAAGACATTCCTACGATAAAGAAAGTTTTAATCAAAATAATAATATTAAAATTACTATAGATTGTTTCCTAACTTCTACCCTTTTTTTCTGTTATAGTGGTTACCCTACCTACTCCTCACAGTACTAATATTAATGAATTTTGACTGATGGAAGCAACATAGTGAAGGAATTGCTAGTATTCCAAGTTCTTTGAGAGGATTCTGATGTTGAATGGCTTATTTCTTTCTTTCTTTCTTTCTTTTTCTTTTTTCTCTCTCTCTCTCTCTTTTTTTTTTTTTTTTTTTTACACTTTTTTGGTCTTTTACTCTTTAACTCTTTTTTACTCTTTTTTAGTATTTTTCAGTCTTTTTATTTTCTTTTTTTTTCCTTTTTCAGCAAAAGAAGGATTCATTACAGCCTAGTTGAATTTTCAAGGGCAAGAAATTATATAGTCCCTTTTTTTCCTGGCAATAGTTAAGTTCCTCTCATGTCTCAAAGAACAGGTACTAGTATATTTTGGAGTCAGGTTTCATAGTGTGTTCCCGTGCCCAGATGTCCTCCCACTCAGCAGTTTGAGACAAGGTTTTTGGGTTAGTATTTTGGGTATCTACAGATAATTTAGAGAGCCACTGTAGTTTTTTTTACTCACATCCCTCCTCCTGTTAACATACATCAGAGAGTACAGTTATTTTACTCTAAAGTACATTATGTTGTTTGCATCATAACTGAGAGGTCTTTTCTAGCCAAAAGAGAGACCTAAATATTCTTGTTCCTAGAATGTCTCAGTGAGGACTTTGTGGATAAAGAAGGCATTGAAAGTAGAGAGAGTAGTTTTCTAGTAGGAGTTGTAGAACAAAGAAAAACAATAAAATACATATATATCAAATAAAATGTCCCATCCTATTAAAAGATCACAAGAACAGGAGCTGGACTGTCTTCACTCTCACCCAAACAGAGTAAAGCCTGAAGGAAGGACAGCATACAGTTACAAAAGAGACTGAGAAAAAGACCACCTAGGTCAGAGACAATGATAGCGAGGTTACATCCACATCACAGGAATTACCTCTCTAGGTTGACACCACTCTAAGTAAAATTCACCCAAAGCTCTGAACAATTTGATGTAACTTCAAAGATAAATTCATCTTTGAAGCTGGTTCTGCCCTGAGTCAGGGTTCCCCCACTCCAAACTAAATTATTCTGTATTCCATCAAACCTAAATTATTTTATGATTCTGTGAAGATAAAACACCCTGCTGAGATAATTTCAGGATCAATCTGGTACATGTACAGTGCCACACTTTGATGTGTCCAATATATTCAGCTAAGGTCACAGCTGCTTAAGGGTCTATCCTAACATGCACGCTGTGGACACATCCCTTCATTTGTCCAATTGTAGCTACCCTCTCTATTTCTTTCAAACTGCATAACTTCATACCTGTGTTAAGATGCTTATCCAGGTCTCTTCTTTTCGAACTATTGTCATGCCAGTTAAGTGCAGACTCTTGTTAAAATGGTGGCTTCCAGACTATTTTTCCATAGTAATGGATCATATATCCATCATAGTTTAGCAGAATCTGTGTATCTGTCTCAAAATACAAGTTGTTTCAGGACAGCCTAATCCAGCCTTACATGCAGACAAGTTTGCAAAATTTGTAAACAAATATCAAGGTAAATCAAAACTGCTTACACTCAGCTGTATAAAAATGTTTATAAGTTATTCCAAAATGACAGAGAGGAGGAAAAAAAACCAAACCAAAACCAAAAGAAACCCAACACCAAATACAGATTAGAAGTTGTCATTAATAAAGGTCTTCAAAAATCACCAAAAATACCCATAAACATGAAGAAAATTTCTTCAGAAAGCCAGGTTCCTTTCTTCACTGAAAAAAAACGTACCTACCTAACATATAAGTAAACAGAGCTCATCAGAGCTTATCCTTTACAAAGCAGGTTAGTTCAGCAATGCTGCCATACACATAGCTTATATCACATGACAAGAAGCACAGGGTTTGCTTGCCTCATTCAATAAAGCATAAAGCATGAATTAGCAGGCAGCAAATAATCTAATTCCAGAATCACAGCTGCATACTTCTGTGAAGTAAAATTCTACCCTGAAGCTAATTAACCAACCCAAGGAATAATATTAATTAGCCCAAATACTACACTACACTGAATCTCATTCCATACCTACATGCATGGCATTATGCTTTGTCTGCTTCCAGATGGGTGAGTCAACTGACATCTGGGTCATGGACATTTAGCACTATGTTCTATGGACAAGTATGCATACCTATGGAGTTTTACTCAGGAATCCTTACTGTCTGTTCAAAATAGCACTACTGAATTTAAACTCCTCTGTGTTGTCTAAAGTGACTTTTTCTAACTCTTGATTTCTGTGTTGATATGATACTGTCTAAAGTGTTAGAGCCCATGGATGCACACACTTTTATATCCCTTATCACTTACTGCCTTATTTTTATTCTTGACTTACAAAGTGAAAAAAAGTAGCAATTTTATACAAAACAATAAAATAGAAACCATCGGCTATCTCTAAGCCTTTCCAACAACAGGAAGAGATTGGGGGGGCGGGGCATGGCACTGGGAAATAAACATTCTAAAATTGGGAAAAAGCAATATTTTTTCACCACTGCCATGAATGTCCATAATGTATAAAAAGTACAGATTTGATTTCCGACTCTCCTAGCTCCAGTGCAAGGTAAGACATGTTTTGCCTAAGCTGGAATATTCTTAGTTGCAGTACTCTTGACAAAATTCTAGTTATAGTTAAAGAAATTAAATGATAGTTCTGGTTTCAGCCCCATAAAATAGAAAGAAATAGAGTGGAAGGTCTCCTTTGGAGATTTATGTTCATATGATTTTCAAAGCTAATTATTCTGGAGGAAAATGGGGCCCACACAGGAGGAATTGTAACAATTTACACACAAAAGAAGCAATCAGTCACTCAAAAGCAGATAGAGGACTTTAGTAAAAAGGTCTTTCCTAGCATTAAAATCCCACCAAATAAGTGGTCAAGTTTAGGAATAACTATCTGTATTTGGAGCAGTAGTAAGTTTCTGAATGTCTCACACTTTTCTTCATATTTCTTATCATGAGACACAAAACCTGGCTATCTCTGGCAAAGTCAATGGCTCACTGTCCTTCCAAATCAAACAAGATAAATAGTGTACATTAGGGAATTATATTTATTTACATATATTTACATATTTATTACATTATATTCTTACTTCTTGTTCAGCTTTCTCTTCAGGTTTCTAATCCTGGAAATTAAGTCTTCTGTTGTTCACTGGTCTGCTATTATGCAAAAGCTTACTTTTCAAAACCTGTTTATATGAAGATTTTAATAGTTGATAGTCAAACTGAATGTAAAAATGAAGAAAACAAAACAAAAATAGTGAATACAAACATTGATGAACAAATGTTTTTAAATGAGCAGTTGGACATTGTGGATGAACTATTTTGCATTCGCAAAATTTGCAGTTTAGAATTAACACTTTTTTCCCTCCACTAACTTCATACGACATGGTCTCCTACGCATAGGTATTACCATTATGACTTTTATTATATTAATTCTTTAGTCTGTGACAGACATCACAGAGATTCCAAATTAACATATTCTCAATTAATGTGTTCCAGTCTGCTGAAAACTGCTTTGGTCATTTGATATTTTTATTTTATATTATTAAGATGGAATCAAATATCATATTAAATGCAGTCTACATCTGTTGACTTAGAAGTATCTTTGATATAAGACAAATCTATATGTAAACATTTAAGTTGTATAACAAAATAATTTATGAAAACCTTCCACAATATTTGTGGCAAAAAAATGCTTTATTTGGCAATTTATCTGTAAATTATATTCCCTGCACTTATATTGGCATATTAAATTTATTTAGATGCATTCAGTATAAACACATAGCTTTTTTAGTTATGGGATTCATGAGTACATGAAAATTGCAATTTCAAAATGGTTCAAGCATTTCTTAATGGAGTATCTTCTTCCTTTGTTAGTTTTATCAAAATATTTACCCATGAAAAACACTAAGCAGCTCACTTTTCTTGTTGGAAAGTGAAAAAAAAGTCAAACAAAAGCAATATTATTTTTCTTTTCTTCATCAAAATTTAAAAGTTTATTGTAATTTTTCTTTTTCTTTTTCAGATGGGTATGTAATTTGAAAACAGGGCAATGAAATACACATTTAATCTTTTGATTAAGTTCACAAACACAAAACTTTGTTCAAGTCCACTCTCTGGAATTTTGTAGTCTAAATAGCCGCATGTCCAGTGAAACATTGGACAGTTGAGTATCTGTGTTGGAGCTAGTCCATACTTCATAAGAAAAAAAAATAGCAAATGTCTGTATGTTAGCTGGCTTCCTTTGGGAAAATCTTCTTTATGGAGGTTTGTGATCCTCCCTGTTCTCTGTGTCAAATGTCCTGGCTTCACCTCAATATTTCCTTTTGCCCCAGTGTTTCGGCTCCCAAAGTCGCCGCACAGTGACCAGCAAGACCTGGAATAGAGGTCAAGCTATGCAAGCTCTAGATGAAACAGTGATATTTTAAGATCCATTTAAGATGTTAGACTAATGTAAGATAGTTAAGTAGTGGGTTAGGCTCAATGCGCTCACACTCGCAGAATGACACAATGGTTGAGATTGGAGGTTATCTGGTCCAACCCTCATGGTCAAGCAGGGCCATCCAGATCTAATTGCCCAAAACCATGTCCAGATGGCTTTTGGATGTCACTTCAGATGGAGACTCCACAACCTGTGCCAGTGCTCAGTCACACTCAGTAAAAAAGAGTTTTCTTATACTTAGATGGAACTTGCTGTGTTTGTTCCCATTGCCTCTGGTCCTGTTACTGGGCACCACTGGAAAGACTTCAGCTCTTTTGGCTAATATCAAGTTAAATGACTCCAGTGTGCATGTTTTCTGATATATATGGGTTTAGACTGGTCCCATCATAAGGTTTGAGCTTTTCCCTGTTCCAACATCAAACATGTCAATTTATATTTCAGCCACGCATATCCGGTGTCTTCTCTTTGCACAGAAAATTTCTAATTCTCTTTTCTGATTAATTTTTAGAAAATAAAAAGATAAATATGTAGAAAATATTTTAAAATTATAAGCCCTACAAGAAATTGGAGCAAGTAGTACTTCAAAGCTGTGAAATGGCATTATTTACAGTATCATTCATTGTTGCACAAATGAATTTTGGCTTAAAAGTGTGTTTTGAAAAGGGATCTAACACTATTTATGAACCCTTCAAAGGACTATCAGAGTTACAGAGATGCAACAGCTGTATGGCTGAGCATTTCTCATTTTCAGGAGGTTAAAACACTTGCAAATAACATTTCCCTTTATCCCTCCTGATTTTTTTTTTTTCTTTTCAATTATTGTCCTTTAGCTAAGAAGTTCATACAAAATGCTTTCCTTCCTCTGTATCTTGTTCCTATGTTAACACCACCTTTTCTAGGACTTGTCTGGTGGGTACTTTTATGTCTACACAGAGGGACAGTCATGACTCAAGCTGTGATCCAAAGTTTGTTAGTAAGTAGAGGCAGCAAATTCAAATTTTTCCCTGCCTTCAAATTTTAAGCAAGCCAGAGACTTTTTCTGTAGGTGTAATTAATTTCAAAAGTTTTAGAGACTGAGAACTGGTTGAGTTATACATTTTCAGTTAGGAAGAATAGATTTTTCCACCAGTCTTTGGCTCATGAGATTTCCTTCATAACAGAAAATTTTACCATGACCAGGAACCAAAATCAAAATTGTAGATATTTCTTCAGTGAGAAAGAAGTATATAAATGAACCTCCTGGAATATTGTGTTTTAATTAAATTCTTTTAAATTGGCATTTTAAATAAACAGATTAAAGATATAATAGAAATGAACATACATATTAATGTAAACTCAGTGGAATGTAAGAACATTTTATTACATGGTCATGTGGGCCTTCTTCGGTTTGGAAAAATAAAATCTTGTTCCCTACAGGAAAAAAAAATCCCCTGGATTCTGAAGACGTAAGACAATATATTTTATTTGTGAATTTCCAGTTCATTTTAATAATCACTTATTACTTTTGAAAATATTCCATGGGTTTTGACAAACTATGCCTGTGACAGAACATTGATAAGGAGGAATATTTAACTGCATATATTAAACATTTTTAATCAATAACTCTGCAACTTCCAAAATATTTTAGACACTGGGGAGACTGTTTACTTCTGAGGGTTTGTGATCTACAGTTAAATCAGATAAAATTTATAACGTATATGTACAAAAAGGATCAAAGGAAACATGTAGATTGACATATTTTTCATGTTTTATGAAACTGAGTTTTCAAATACATTAGATGCTGAGTCTTCTATAAGAAGTTATATGAACTTCAAATACATAATACTGCAACAGTAAACTTTTTTTTTCTGATTTTTATGATTATTTTTTTCTTCCTTAAATGTACATGCAGACATATGCACACACAGACCTGCACATAGAGAAGTTATTTCTATTTTCCTCCAAATTAAAAAAAAATAACACACAAAAATGATGAAAAAAAATCAATAAATTGTTCAAAACAGTACCTTTTTTCTCTCTTGTTTTTTGAAATTTATTTTCTTTACAGGATCTAGTATTAAACATTCTCCAAAACAGCCAGCTTTCTTTACTCAAGTTACCATCAGTATCCATCTATTTACTTACTTTTAATGATGTACTTCAGCAAAACAATCAGAACCAGATGTTCAGAAATAATTATAAGACTAATTTCATAGAAAAGTTGGAGTTTCAAATAAATGCAGAATGTTCAATTAAGTCCTTAGTCATCCTCCCATGGATTCTAAGTGTCACAGAATCCAGGATATTTCACAAGATAGATGGAAGAAGTAAGTGTTACCAAGCAGTACTTAAAATCAGATTGCTTTTATTTAAATACTTAAAAGATTTAGACATTTGGTAGTAAACATCTACAATATTGGATCTACTGTGTTTGATCATCAGATGCATTAAACCCTCCTACATAATTTTGGAATAGTCAGTATGTGTTAAAGTAGATGTATAGGACAGCTTACACACATTCTGCTTCAGCAGTGCATTACATTTTGTCATAAATATATCTCTGAGAGCTGAAAACTATGCTTCTCTAAAGGTAAGAGCTACACATGACAGCTTCAGTATATGACAGAAAAATAAGTTACCTTTAGTATTTTATAAAAAAAATAAGTTACCTAAATGAATCCTTTATTTAAAAAATAAAACAAAAACTGTGGTTCCTCTGCAGTTAAAAAACAAAAACAAACAAACAAATGAAACAAATGAAAAAACCACCAAAAAACCAAACAAGCAAAACAACAACAAAAGGGATTAATTTTAGCCATTTGTAGAGAGCCAATTTAAGCTTTCTATCTCAACATTGTTTGAAATTACCAGAACTATGTGGGGGAGAGGCTACACAAGTGCTGCTTGCAGGAGTCAGCTTGGAGCAGATGGAGGAAAGCTCTGTCTCTAGGGAGACTTCACCTGAAAGCCATTTCACATAACAGGCAGTCAGGAGGAGACCACTGAGGACCACTGTGCCCTTTACAAAGGCTCTCCAACCAGGCAGTGAAAGGTCTCCACAAATGGACTGCAGCTGGATGTTTGACTGTGCCAATGGTCTCCTGTCAGCGAGCAGACCTTGGGAGGAACCAGGGGGTATAAAAAGTAACTGCATCTCAAGCTATGAGGCTCTAGCCTGCTTTTCACTTTTGCCCTCACTGGAAGTTGGTTTTGCTTGCCCTTGCTCACTTGCTTGCTCTCCCTCTTGCTGTCTGGACACCTGCTGACCACCTAGCTTGTGTCCTACCCTACTACTTCATCTCCCTCGCCTGCTCCAGCCATTGCCTTTCCTGCCTCCCTGTGTTCCTGTCTGATGTCCTACCTGCTTCATCCCTGCCGACCACATTCCTGCCTGAGCCACCTGCTTTCCACCCTGCTCCACCGATCCAGCCTGCCATGGTGATCCCTGCCACAGCCCGGTCCAGGGCCCTGCACATCCTGCCCAAGCGCCCGCTCACTGTGTGTGTGGCTGCCCGTCACACGGGAGATGTGCACGCACACCCTGTCACTTGGACATCGATGGCAAGCCCCAACCTTCTGGTGTTAATGCCCACTTTTCCTCTCTGTCTCCTCTCTCTCCCCCCCCCATTCTTCTTCCTTTTCCTTCCTTCTTTTCTTCCTTTCCTGTTCCTCATTAATAGGGCAACACTCTTTTCATTACCAATAAATGGTTCTCAGACGTAATATTTTCCTTGTTTGGCTTAATTCTCTCCTAGATCATCTGTTTTAAAAGAACCCCCTGCAGTTCCCCAGAGTAGAATGCAATACTATTTCAGCCATTTTTAGTTTTAAAAGGATAGTGGTGACATTGAAAAGGGTTTATGAACATGAAGTCCCTTAACTTATTATTTTACTGGCTTCTGACCCTTCTGAACTCTTTAGAGATTTTCTAGATCCTCAGTTTAATCAGAATAGAATTTGCTTCAATCACCATGTCTGTTGTCAGTGAGAATCAGCAAATATGATTTAACTGTCTTTGTAGCTTTCATGAACAGTGGACACATTTCTAAAAGAAATGTAGTTATATGTTTAATGCATAATGCAGCAATATGATAGCAAAAGGAATGCTATAAAACGAAGAGCTCTGTGACTTTACTTAAAATCTTCAGGGTGAATTACCTTCACTTCAAGGCTTGCAAGAGAACTCTCCACTGTGCTCCTGATAATGGTCTGTGTAATTTCTTTCTTAAAAAAAAAAAAAAAAAAAAAGAGAGAGAGAGAAGCAAAATTGAATGGAAACAAATGGCAAATACAGCTTCTAATGCACTGTTGTAACTACCTGTGATTTATACTGTTACCCTAAAATTTTTAAACCTTGGTAGAATTTAACATCTCTTCACTAATTCATGGAATTGCAGAGTTGCTCAGATTGGAAGGGATTTCAGGAGGTTATCAAGTCAGTTTCCCTGCTGAATTAAGGTCACATAGAGCAGGTTGCCCAGGACCATCTCCAGGTGGCTTTTGAATGTCTTCAAGGTGGAAACTTCACAGAGTCTCTGGGGAACATTTTCCTGTGTTCTCAATAGAAGGGTGATTTTTCCTGTTCAAAGTGAATTCCTTCCATTTTGGTTTGTGGCCATGGCCTCTTATGTTATTAAATATCACTGAAAATTCTAGCTCCGTATTCTTTAATCTCTTGTTTCTATTTTTAAAAATGTGTATGAGAAATAAGAGTTATAGATCAGAATAATCTCTAAGACCAATAACTAGTATTAAAAGTATATACTATTAAACCTCTTTACATACAGACTGGATGAGAAGACAGTGAGGCAGATTGAGAATGGACTGAATGGCAGATCCCAGAGGGTCATAATCAGTGTCACAGGATTTGTGAGAGGTCTGTCACTAGTGGTGTTCCCCAAGGTTCAATATGAGCCCAGTATTGTTTAATTTACTCATCAATAACTTGATGAAGGTCCAGATGCCTCCTGAGCAAGTTCACCAAAGACACCTAGCTGGGAGAAGCTTTGGACTGATCCCCCAGAGGGCTATGCAGACCTTGAAAAGGACCTGGACAGGTTGGAGAGATGGGCAGAAAAAAGCTGTCTGCACTTCAACAAAGGTGAATGCAGGGTCATGCACCTAGGTAAGAGTAACCTCATGCACCCGCACAGGCTGGGGATTGACCTGCTGGAAAGCCCAGCTCTGTGGAAAAAGACCTGGGGGCCCTGGTGAAGAAAAAGTTGTACATGATCCAACAGTGCCCTTGTGGCCCAGAGGGTCAGTTATAACCTGGGCTGCATTTGAAAGAGCGTTGCCAGCAGGTCAAGGGAGGTGATCTGTTTCAAGTGGAAAATTCTGTTTCAAAAGCAATTAAAGAGAAAGGAGAGAAACTCCAATATTTTTGCATTTCAAACTGCTATCCAGTGTTTTATATTGTGTGGAAAGCTGCAAAAGATGTGTTTTTCAAGAAGTAATGGTCTTTAAATTATTCATTAATTCATTCATTGGTAACATTACTGAAACATAAGGACACTGATAAAGTTAGAAAAATAAAAGTTCTGCTTTTTTTTCACAGTGTGTTAATCCCTAGCTTCTAGTTTTGTCTAATGAAAGAGAAACTGAGCATATGACTACGCAAATAGAAAATATTAACTAAATTTTATTGAACTCAAAGGAAAACCTATAGTGATCACACTGCTTATCCTAAATGCTTCCATTATGTTTACTTTTGACAATGTAATCTTTTCTGTATTGAAGAAAATATAGATTTGATCTTCTGCCAAAAAATACAAAAGATAAAGAGAATCTTGCCCTTGTCTTCGAGTCAGAAAGCTATCTTGCACTAAGTAGTTAATCTGTTAATTAAAACTGTTAATCATAAACCAAAGACAAAGGTTAAAATAATCAATTTAAGATGTTTCTGGAGATTTTTGTGTGTGTGTGTTTCTGAAAAAGACATCAAACACTAAACAAAGTGTAAGGCAAATTTTTATGTTAAAATACTTCCTTAAATATCAAAGCTTGATCAAACAAAATGCTTCGTAAAAAATTAAACCTGCAATGTTTTAAAAATTATACAAAAAAAAAAAAGATAAGAAAAGGTGGGAAATAAATAACAAGGCAATGATGACTTTAAACTGAAAGAGGGCAGGTTTAGTTATTAAGACGAAACTCTTCACTGAGAGGGTGGTGATGAACTGGAAAAGTCTGCCCAGTGAAGTTGTGGATACACCCATTCCTGGAAGTGATTAAAGCCAATTTGGATGGGGCTTTGAGTAGCCTGTTATAGTGATAGATGTTCCTGCCTATGGCAGGAAGGTTGGAACTAGATGAGTTTTATGGTTCTAACCCAAAAATATGTATGATTCTGCAAGTGTTATATGAATATTATTTTGATCACTTCAGGTCAGCTGTCTTAGCTATGCCGCCTCCCAGCTTTTTGTGCCCTTCCTTAGTGGCAGAGCATGGGAAAATGCCAAGTCCTTAACTTAGGTTAAAAACTAGTTAGCAACAACTAAAACATCAGCGTGCTATAAAAATTATCCTCACACTGAATATAAAGTACAGTTGTGTACCAGCTGCTAAGAATATGAACTCTATCCCAGACTAAACCAGGCTGTAGAGACATAAAAAAACCTGTCATCATCAAAAAGAGATCCACCTTACTGGCTCTCTTCTTAGTCTTTGCTTGTACCACTGACTGCAATTGCAGAATATATGTCTCCTAAATTATATATTTTCTCCATATTTCTGTTGCGTTTCAGCACTGGTTAAGAATTACACTTTTCCATTCACAGAATTCTCTTCATTGTATTTCTTTTGTCCTGTTTTCCAATAATCACTTTGAGCCTAGGTGTTTCACAGAGATAAGTTCCAAGCTCAGAGTGGTTGTAAGCAAGCATTGTAAGATTCTTATAACATATAGGGCACAACAAAATAGTCCCAGCTGTCCCCTGGAAACCCAGATCAAATGCTGATGCTGAAAAAGCCTCTTCAGCCTCAGCTAAAGATTATTGGAAGGGCAGAAATAGAAAGGAAAATATTTTCCTAAGACTCTCAGCTCAGATGAAAAGACAAAGAAATTGAGGCATATGTAGGAAACAGAGGGAACAAGAACCTTGGAAAGAGAGAATTTGGGACTAGAAGAAATAATTGGAGGAAAAGACTGATATACTAGGTAAAACAATATATTGGAGAAAAAAAATCAATCATAAAATGGCAGAGGGGCAGAGAAATGGGAGACAACTTTATATGGGTGACAAGCATTTTGGGATGAAATATAAAGGAATATCTACTGTATTAACTTTAATATGGGATTTTGGGTTGCATACATTTTCTGCAATAAGAACGATGTGTTTCAATGTTGTGAGATATGCTACCTGTCAGAACATTTAGTACCATATTAGTTGCCAAGGGAACAACATCTTTTTGTGAAGCATATTCTGGGTCTGGCTTTCCCTTTTGGAGTTATGCCCCTGTGGCGCACAAATAAATGTGACCAAGTTATGCATGAGGAGTTTGAATTTGATGAACCATTAGAAACATTAAATTGCCTGCATTTTGTTCTCCTATAGTATAATTTCCAGAAGATTATTGTCACAATGATTAGATTTTCATGACTACGGTTCAAAAAATTGTAATTAGACATAGAAACTCAAATGTTCTCATAGCTAGGAAGGTCTATTACCACTTCATTATATCTGAAAGCTAAATGAGGGTGCAATTGAATTGTTTGCTATTCATACAACCAGGATAAATGGAATATTCAAGCAGCACAAACACACATTCTTATATAAATATAATGTACCGCAAGAGCTCACTGGTATGCAGCATATATGTTAAAACCTGACATATGAATATGACACAGCCTCATGCCATGTGTTAGTTACTTGTTAACCCTCTCACTGACTACTGAGCTACAGATTTCCTGAACTCTTTTACTTCTCCCTCATTTTTTGCTTCTCCTTAATTGTTGCCCTTCTCTATATTCATGCTTTCGCTTGTCTCATTTACTGATTATATTGCCATCTTTTCTTATGGGGGTTTCTTTTCACTAGACATTTGCATATAGTCTCATAGATTTTAACTCTAACCAATCTGGTGTACAGATAATACTATCTGTATTATCTAAAGGTGCAATAGCAAAAGATGGTGTTACAGAATTAGTAGGAGGGGAAACATATATAGCTGCTGCTCAGTGGAATTAATTTAATTTAGAAGGAATTATTAAGTGTGAAGCTTATACTCAATGCCCTGTTTCCAGCCATGCCTTGTTTCCAGCCACTGAAAAGTGTTCTGTTTTCAGCATAGAACATGCCACAAAATCATGATCTTCAAGCTCTTAAATGTCAAAGAAAAGTAAACACTGACATAATTCTGTAAAAGAAAAAAAATCGTGCCATTTTAATGACTGGGTCAAATTTTATAAAGTTTTGTCCTAGCAGAAATTCTCCTAAGAAAATAATGTTTATTTGTTAAGGAGACACAATTGTAAAACATATCCTTCTCTGCAGTTTTCAAATCTTGGATGTTTCCTCAGAAAAGATCTGAAGAAGGTAACCATAAACTGAGAGTTTTTCATTTGCTTTTGACCAAAATTAGCAGATAATTTTACAATATTTTCTATGATTAAAGTCACAGGGAATTCTTATGTTCTGTCCTCAAAAAAAATTCTAGGTGGTATTGTTATAATTCATTAACACTTACAAGTCTACAATAACTGCAAATCACACCAAATTACAATGTGTTTATAACGACTGAGACACTGAGTTTATTTGTGATTGCTTTTTATCAAATGATGTCAAGTTACATGACTCGATATGTTTTTGGTGAACTATTATACAAAGGACAAATTATTAAACTGTAGGAAACAGAGACTTTTTTTTTTTTTTTTGACATAAAAAATAATGTATATTTGGATCAAAATTAGTGACAGAGTCAAGCTATTCCAAAATAGGAATTTTCTGCTTCTCATACTCGGGAATTCAGCTGTTAAGTCTGACCAAGTGACTTAAGCCATGCATGTTATTCCAGGCAGGATCATCGGCAGCTCAGAAAAAGAAATTATTGTCATTTCCTATAGCAATCTATACAGAGTACTCCCACAGAGATATTAAAAAATAAAACCTATCTAGCAGTAACCTGTATCTTCAGCAATCACTCCTTACTAACAACTTTACTTTATTAGGCGGCAATTGCCAGTGTGGGATCATTTTATATCGTAAGTTCATGACTACAGAAACCCTTCCTGCGCAACAATTCACATTTCAATTTAGAAAATGCAAGAAGTACAAGACTATAGATACAATAGTGTAGATACAAGAAGAATAGTAAATGAGACTGTACTTTTTTAGGCACTAGAATGACTTATTAAAGAAAATATGGGTATTGATCTAGTATTGATACCCAACTGTGATGGACAAAAACTCTAACATTTTAAAGTTAGGAAGCGTATGTTTATTACGACGCTGGGCAGCGTGCGGGGTAACTCCTAAATACACACCACAATTTACAGGTGATCACAGTGTCCTTTCATTTACAAAAGCATTGAATACCCAAAACACAAATGCATATTCATAACCCTGGTATATCCCATTCCCCGCTTCATATGGTAATTAACTAAAAAGCTATTAAGCATACATAGTTTGTTCTTTGAAATGGGTCAGTGGCCCTTTTCATGGAGAGGGGTCCCCAAAATGAGGAAGTAAAGAAGTCTTCCTCGTTCTGACCTTTCCACTTTTTCAATGCTAACGTGATAAATGAACCCTTGGTAGGACTCCTGTCTTTATGACTGTTCAATGAGTTTCTGGGCAGAGGAGGCCTACAACTGTCTTATGTTTCTAAAAGCTATTTATCAGTTTCTGTATTCTTCATTATAAACACAGCTAACCAAACATAAACTTGACAAGTAATCAGTTATTCTAATATGGAAGAGTGATCCCAAACCCAGTTTCTCTTAGTTAATTACTAACTTTGAATTTCAGCAAAGCCTACCTATCTACTTTAGTTAATTTCAGCAAAGCTTATCTCTAACTAAAATCTTAACCCCTCTAAAATCTTTAATTCTCTAAAGTTTATGTCTCAAGATAATTTAATTTAGATTTGCAGAAATCATAATTTCAGTGTCTGATGTGAGAGGATCCTAAGGCGAAATACGTAGGTGCAGTGTAATCATGAAATAAATTTCAAACTACATGGTAGTGTTATAATTAGGATTTTCATATATGCACAAAAACCAGAAGTGCAAATGCATGATAATGCCCATTGAGTAAAAAGTAAACAGTATGGAGCTTGAGTTCATCACAAATAAAATGGCAATTGCCATAATTTTCTGGATTATAACTTTGAATTTTATCCAGTTTCTGTTTTAGTTATATAAAACCTGAATATGTCTTTAAAACATAATCCCAAAGTGTCCTACTTCTAACACATTAGCTATTTAACTTTCGCCTTATTGTGACACCGAGATGATTTTTTGCCTTTTCTTTTGTATACCTTTTATATAATATTTATGTATCCTCAGTATTCTTAGCATGCATAGTTGTAATTCCTGAAGTCTGATAACTTAGCATAGTCCTAGTATTTTGTTAGGCCAGGAGACCAAACATCCTAAAGGGCTCATAGTAGGAGGCTGGAAAGCCCTACACTATCGCAGGAAACTAAGGTCCTCTCTAGAACATATTCTGTAAACTACAGGGGAAATCCTCAGATGGGGGAATATTGTGCCATTCATCCAGGCCTCCCATTGGGACATCTTTGTTAGACATGCTAATTTTTAAGGACTATAAATTGTATATGTGATCTACCATGTGTGTGTATTGCAGCGCATCCCACCTTGGCGAAACGGTGCACCATAAGGATCCTTATTAAAATATCGAGGTAAAAACCCCTTATCCCTTAACCAAGTCTGGCTCTCAGTTTTTTAATACCAGGAAAGACATTAATTGAAGCTCTAAGTTTGCAGGAAATAAGATTTTCTGAAGCTTTGTTAAACATCTTAAACTGATATGATTTTAAATTTGTGTTCATGTAGTGAAAAATGTAATAAATATTTTCATAGTAAATGCATATATCAAAAGGATAAAGTATGAAAGGTGATGTCTTCTTTTCCATTCAAGCAATATTTTCCATTACTTTGATGGAATCTTCCCAATTTTATAAGTAATAATTAATACCTCTGCAGATAATTCTTTAAAAACTAGTTTTTATCATCATCCATGTGCTAGATCTACATGCAAAAAGCAATGTGCCTCTACATATACATCTATACTTTATAATGCATGGAGAAAAGCAAGGCAAGTCAAAGTACAAGAAAACACTAAAAAGTTGAAATCTGATATATATATTTGTGACTAGATTATGGTTAGGTATTTTTCATTATGCTCCTCTTTGGTAACAGTTATAATATTACATAGAAGACATGTAACTTGTATAATTAGTGTAATTTTAAGGGACAAAGAAAAGCAAGTTACTTTTCAGATAAGTATTTATTGCAATTATTTTAAAATTAGTTTTTAGGAACATTTTACCCAAAGAGTTTTATTCTTTATCTTAATGACCTCTTTACTATCAAATTTGTAGCTTTTTCCAGATAGTAGCTGAAAAATAAAGACCTGGATGGTGAAAGAAAAGAAAGGAATATGAAAGCTACCAAATTTATTAGAGTATTTGGGAATAAGTTTAATGCTTAAAGCTTTATTTTAGTGTATACATGTGAGATTAGAAGTATATACATAAACACACACATGTACGTGTACATATACTTGTAAGTACACTCACTGAAGAAATGTAGTCTGCTATCATCTTTAAACTTGTTTAAAACACCAAGCATATTAATGGTACTTAAAAAATATGGTACTTTTTGGTGTAAACATTTGATTATTATTGTCTGAAAAGGCTGTGAAAACATTTGTCTTCTAAGGAAAACAGAAGCACACATTTTTAAATTTCTATATCGTTACAGAGAGGAAATGTAAAATACCCCGAAGTGAAATGTAATAATGCTCCCACAGAAGAGGAAATGGACATTGCCTCGTACAATACAATAATCTAGAAGTAGGACATTATCAAAGAGACAGAATAGTGAGCATAAGAATGTGATCACTTTTGTAGAAATGTTAATGTGTCTTGATAATGTATTTTTATGCTTTAAACAGTGGCCTGGTAACAACGGCTGAAGAAAAATATCTGCTTCAAAGGGTATTTGGGGGAATTTCTCAGGCTTGTTGTATTTCACTACCCAAGTTAATAAGAATTTAGATACCTTAATGCTGTTTTGAAATCACAGCAAATACCTTTCCATTCCTACACTACCAAACAAAGTTTAAGTTGCCATCCTTTCCCTTTCCCATGCAACCTAAATAGATATGCCAGTAAATAAAGTGCTGCTGGAACTCAAAACCTTCCCAATCTTGGTCACAGTAACAGATCAAACCCCATGAACAACTATATTACATAACAATTAAAAATATTACATAAAGAGAAAAAAGAGTAGGTGGCAGAAATAGCCATGGATTTACACCATAAATCCCAGTCTTGTGTAACCATAATGTATATGAAAAAAAATGGAGGTTCATAATGCTAAAATCAACATGTTTAGAAACTATTCTGGTTTTGGGGATTTATTTTTCCTTGTCAGTTTGTTCATGAGCTCTCAAAGCTATATTTAGCATGCACATTGTAAACTTTATGTGCAGACAGACCTAAGATATCGATATAATCTGTGTTAAAAAAAGCAGAAGACATCTAACAGCCTTTTTATAAACTTGCCCTTAATATACCCCTGAGGGTCTGAAAAGTGCTGTTGTACATTCTGGAGGATATGAAGCTGAAGGACAGAAAACCTAAAGACTTCTTTCTCAACAGGAAAGAATTGCCATAGCAGCTTCTCTAGGGTCTCTCTTTGTGTTAATACTCTTTTGCAAGTGAACGCAAAATGCTTCACCTTGAGGCATTGTTGTCTTAATATTCTCAGTCTAGTACACACTTGCAGCTTCACACCTGAAAGCTGCCCATAAGATCAGAAAGTAGTTCTGGGAGAGTGCAAGCCCATAAGACTGAAACTTTCAGAGTAGGCAAAAATATGCCCAGAACACCTGCTTTAGTATAACCTCCAGAATGTTTGAAATGTAGGTAGATAAGAAATTAAGGACTTTTCTGAACTCAGGACTGTGGTTTTTTTCCAATTTCTTCTGGTCATTTTCTCATATATTGATGAAATGTCTGTCATGCTAAAATGAATAGAAATAATGTCTGAGACATATTTTTAGCAAAGAAATATTGAGGTCTAATTAATATATCTGGTCATGGTTTGTTTTTTTTTTTTTTACTCAGAGTAAAAGGATCCACTGTTATGGAATATTTGAATATTTGTTCTAGTAAAGATGAAGTTCAACACTGAGTAAGTCCAGTGAAAAGAATAAGTTCAACACTTATTCCCACCAGATTTTCTTTTATTTTTGGTTGGGTTTTATTATTTTTTTAAATTTATTTTATGTTTGATTTAATTGCCTTCTTTTATTTCACTTTTAATTTAACATGATTATTTCCATTATTCTGTTGAGTCATCTGATATCTGATCTTCTCTAATGCCTTATTCTTTAGAATCTAGGTGTCATATAACAGCTGAGCAGTGGTTCTTAAATAGTCACTGGATTATTACTCTCTCTCCCCTCTAACTCAGAGTTGGTGAAAACTGTTGAAAATGTTTTCTATTTTAGACATTACAGTGTAAACTTACATTTTTGTAACCTAGATCTCAAGAAAAATCTGATTATGAGCTTCCCTTAGAGTTATAAGAGTATTCCACTAGAGTTAGAGGTTTTTTCTTTTTCACCCTGTGTTTCATTAAGATTTTTAGTTATTGTTTTTTATTATTATGACCTTATTATACTGAGATACTTACAGTTCTTCACAATAATTAAAGAACAGCATTGTCTTTCATCTCTCCATAAAAGTAGATGCAACATACCAGAAAACCAGAGCATGAAGCTTTCAACAATTTGTGGAATATTACCACAGCTTCCATCTCCACTTCTCAAGGCCCCCTGCAGTCACATGAGGTCTGAATTTCTCTGTAATACGTCACTGTGCTGGAGTCAAATACCTTATTGTGCACAGACTGTTTGCTAGGGCTATTTATATAGAACTGCTACATACATAAATGTGTGTGTGTGTGTGTGTGTGTATATATATATATATAAAACCTTCCCCCATTTTTGGCACACAAGAGCAGCAAATAGGATTTATCCTCTATGGCGGAAGCTGTGGTAGGAGTCTCCGTGTAGATTTTTTTAATGTCTCACTTTTCTATGGAAAGACAACTCTATCTTTTATCTGATACAGATATAGGACTTAAACAAAAAAAAAAATTCCCCTAAGTAAGATTTTTTTTTTGTTATCATTATACTAATTAGCAGTGCTCTACTTACCTTGTTTCCACTAGGTCAGCAGTAGTAATTAGAACAGATTGAATGCAGTGAATTAGGTCCTGAAGGATACCATGCTCAAAATCTTGTTTATAGGCAAAAAAGGAAGCACATCTTGGATATAAATAAAATCAATAATTTATTGTTACTATAACTGAAATCTTCAGAGTCTAACAATTATTAGTCCAGGTCTAATAGTTATATAAAAAAGATTATGATGAAACTAGAATTGTTTTACACAAAGTTCTTAATTTCTACCCCTTTTCCTGGTGTTTTGCTCATGCTTCTCCTGCTCCTCTGGCCCTAAGATCTGTAGTTTCACACAGCAGGGAGGGTTGTGATGTATTTTCAGCATCTGAAATCCTTCACCAGGAGGAATATGATGTTCATATTGCTGGTTGCTCCTTCAGCCCTCAAGGGTCAGTTTGGGATTATTTTTATATATTTGCTAACACATTTTTACACTTTCTCATTGGCCTATATCTCCAGGTTACAAATAAATTTACTGTATATTGAGACCTTTACACATGCTAGGTATCATTTCCTCATTTCTATTGGTTAGTCTTAAGCCCAACTCCAGGTATATAGCCCACCTATAGGTGTATAATTGACTAGAGCATGATTGTTTAATGTAATTTCAAATATTTACATTTTTAAAGCAATGAAAATATTTCAATGCATTAAAATATAAGCAGAAAATTTGCATAGGAGGGTAACAAAGTAAAAATATTGCAAGGTATACACAAACCTCTCAGAACACAAGAATTAAGAACAGACAAAATCTTTTGGAGCAGAAACGTTGAAAAATGGTCACACAGACAACTATGGGCAAAGTACCATTTCAATGACAGATGCAGGATTAAAGCAGTTAGCTCCAGTTCACCTGCTACTGGATTAAATTTTAGTAAAAAATTATGTATGTTGTTGCCCTGCAGCAGTGTATGACTACAGCCTTCCAATATAGGACTATAACATCTGCTAAAAAGCCTACTGAAGTAAAAAGAATTCCATGAAGAATTAAGAATATACCTTGAGATCTTAAGTATCAGTGCCCTCTGTATCTCTTTCTCATGAAAGTTATCACAGAGACACAAGACCTATTTCATAAATCTTAAGCCCATATTCAGTAGTGATTTTCCATTAAATGAAAAAAGATTTGCTGACAACATGATATTGTCTCTGAAAAGTGAATGTTTCTCCTGGGGCAAAAAACCAGTTATTTCCTGTAAAAAAATTGATTTGGAAGTGAAGGCATAAGGTAAAGAGAGTGTTCTTTCTTTTGTTCATCAGACGACAGCAAGACATATTACATTTAGAGTATTATATGTAATTAACTAAAAGAAAAAATGTCTGAACACTGTAAAAGGTAGTACTATATTTGGAAAACATAGTACTATTTTACTGCAGTGCATGGAAACAAATAGCCATTTTTAAAGAATGCACAGGTTTTGTGCTTTTTTGGGGTTTTGTTGAGATTTTTGGGTTGGGTTTCTTTCTTTGGTTGTTTTTCTCTTTTGTGGTGGTTGTTTTTTCCAGGATGCAAAATACATCATTGTTCAATCTCTCTTGGATATTTTTAAGTGTGTACATGAATGAAACAATTGACGGGATGTCAGCACAACTATTTAGACAACTAATTGTTCAGCAGATTTTGAGGGGGTAAAAGAGGTTTTTTGCCTTTCCTTATAACAAGGTGAAACTCAAACCCTACAAATCTCACACTTGCAGCTTGAGGGAAATAAAATTATTCTGAAAAATTTCTGCTACACACTGACCAACAGATTATAGGAGGTCTATATCTTTCATTTATTTCTCAATTTCCTGAACTGCTTAGTTAACATGTTGTTCAGTTATGGGAAACATGACTTTTATTGACTTTTATTACTTTAAGTCAAAATTGGTTGTACGTTCTGGTATGCATTCTGGTATGCTTCCTTTTCTTCGCATATTTAAAGAACATAATGCAAAAAGACTAAGCATGACTTTTTCAGTAATTTATTATAAAGTGTTTAACTTCTATGCCAAAGCAAAAAGAAAACCCTTTACTTTTGCACCTTTATATATAAATATAGGACAAGGTATATAGAGACAAATCCTTTTGTACAGACAAAATGTCTCTATGCATATCTGTATGTAGAAGTTAATCTGTGTGTAATGTAAATATACATTATCAGGAATCAGATGCTCTACTGTCCAATAATTTTCAAAAATAATTTGCAAAATGTTTGCTCCTTCCTGGAATATCATAAATCCAGCAAAAATTGTTTTATAATAATCTTTTTCTATCTGCTGAGGTCATTGATAGGTTTGAAACATGTCAGGATTTTTTTTTATTTACCACCCACATGGTTTATTAAAGTATAAACTCTCTGTCTCTCTGTTTGATTTTGCGACAGAAAGAGCAATTGCTCTCCATAAGAAAATACTAAGAACTCATCCTTCTTTTCAAAATCCCCTTGATAATATTTCTATTTATCATAACATTTATTTGGACTTTTCAATTTTCTTTGTTTCATTTCATCTGGAATTGTAGAACAGCAGTTTGAATAAACATTTAACTGTTTTATATTCATTTAGTAATTAAATCTTGTATTTGTAAAAAAAAATCACCATTCTTCCTATTTTGAAAACTTGGATTTCTTTATTCTGACAAAAACAAGAATACTTGTTTGTCCTGCATAGTTGAATAAGTCATAGACTTGAGGAGGATAAATTATTTTGCTTTTGTGAGTTATCAATAAAAGTGGCAGATCTAGTCCTGGTTATGAATCTTTTTAATTGGCTAAATACCCCATTTTAATTAGGAAATGCACAATAACATTAATCTGTATGTCTCCTGCTCTTTAGCTTATTTTTGTAGAAGCAGGATCCTCTTCTTTGTCTCAGTAGTTTCTCTGCTCCTAAGTGGTTTTATCACTAAAGTTGAATCCATCTAAAATTCTCTGAGCATTATTGCTTACTGGCTTGTTACAAATTTTTTCCACAGCATTATTCTACTACATGTGCTAAAACAGAGGAAGAGATGACTTGGATAATATCTGTCAAGTTTATTATGTAAGATTCCATTTTAGATAGCTTTTAAAGCAAGCAACAATAGCATGCAGCAATTTGCAGTGATTTTTGAGATGTTGATCTTTGCTCTTTCTCTAGGGAGAAAGATAAAACTTAAAAAAAAAAATCTGCATGATGGAAATGCAAAGAATCTCATTCTCTATTATTTTGAAAAGAATAAAGGGGAGAAATGAGAATATCTGAACCTAAAACCCCCATAATTCTTGTAATATGTTTAAAAGGGAAACAAAAAGAAAATAAAATAAATGAAATCCAATCTTAAGGACATAGCCAAACCAAACAACTTTTCTTGACAAGATTCTAATCTTTTGGAAGGGTAAATTAGTACATGGATCCTATGACTGCAGAATGGCACTGCACATCTAGTCCACTGCTCCACGAACTTGTGCTTGTCCCTAGAAGACATTAAATAAAGTCTATTGCAAAACCAGTTACATTCCTCATAACTCTCATGCTTTATTTGGGTCTCAAAGAGAAACTGAGAAATAGAGTGCTTTCCAGGAGGCGTGAATGCAGTTTCTGTAATTGAAGAGAATAGTCTTGTACATTTAATGTAAATAATACAGTAAACATATTTGCTTTAAAAAGAAAAAAAAAAGAGAGAGAGAGAGAAAGAGAAAGGAAAAAAGACAAAGAAAAATAAAAAAGAAGAAAAGAAAAAGTGAAAACAGGAAAAAAACAAAAAGAAAAATATCAGATCATGCTACGTTAAATACATGCCTAACACTAAGTGATGCTTTCAGACACAATTAATTATGAGATGTTCCTCAAAGAAAAAAAACCAAAAGAACAAACTGGAAGGGAGCATAGCCAGGACAGGTGACCCAAACTGTCCAAAGGGCAATTCCACACCACAGAACATCAGGCCTAGTTATTTAAACTAGGTGAGCTAGAAAGACAGCTGGTCTGGGTTTGGTATGGGGGTTCTGGCATCTGTCAGCAAGTGATGAGCAATTGCACTGTGCATGACTTAGGATTTTTATAGTGATGGTGATGATGATGATACCATTATTATTGTATTTTACTTTATTTTCAATTATTTAAATTAAATTAAAACGGTTCTTATCTCAAATTTTACTTTGACTCTCCTCCAAATTTCACCTAGGTGTGGGAGAAGTGTCGGTGTTCAGCTAGTGCCAGTGTGGTGTTTCATCTGTTTGGGTTAAAACCCATGACACATCTGTAGTAAAAAACAAAAACAAAAACAAAAACAAACAAACAAACAAACCCCAAAAACCAAAAACCAAAAAACAAAACCAAAAAAACCCCAAACAAACAAAAAAAAACCAACCAAAACCCTTAACAAACAAACAAACAAAAAAGTCCCTATGGGTTTTTACGTGATTGATTTAGTGAGAAATGTGGGGCACATTTACAGAGTTCAAACTTCATCAGGCAGATATATCAGCCAGAATTTCAGATGTTGTTGCCTGTCAGTGACAGAAGAAACTGATTTTTATTTTATACCAGCCTGCATTGTTACAGCCTATATTTAAATGCATGGTTAGTAGTTTAGTTACTGCAATTTAGGGGTTTTTTTGTTTTTTTTCCTGTGGATTGTACTTTCAGGGTGGGAATACTTGAAGATTCTTGATTGCAGAGGGGAACATAAGACTGGAAAGACATTCATACATCAATAAACTTAAGGAAGTGCTGCTGAGAGGCTGAGGGCTCTGGGCTTGCTCCCTGGAAAAGGGAAAGTTTTGAGAAGAGTTTGTCACCAAACTAGCAGAGTTAGGCTTTTCCCAGAGCTGCCTGGAGGGAATATGAGAATGAAAAGCCGTAGATTGAAACAAGACAGATTCAGACCAACAATAAAAATAATTTTGCTGAGAAAAAAATGAGAATGTTTTCTACTGTGTCACATACCGGGGGCTTGCAGCTCCCTGCAGCTGTGGAGGCTCCCCAGGGGGACATCAAGACATGGCTGGGCAGAGTCTTTCCCCGTGCCCCAGCTAAGAGCAGGGAGGGACACAGGGCACCAGGGTGGCCCCTGCGCTGAGCATAGGGTGCTGCCCTGGCAATAGCAATGGGCCTAAGCCGGGCTGGGACAGGGACCCACGGGTGTGCCCAGCTTGGCAGGGCGGGGGGGAGCTGGAGACTGTCCCTGCATCATTGAGACAGGGACTGATGGCTCCTACGGGGAGTAAAAGGAGTGTAGGGTCATGGCCAGGGACTGATTGCCCCCCAGGAGGCTGGATGGGAACAGTCAGGCCTCGTAATGCTCTCAAGACCTTGATCTATTGCAGTGAAAATAAAGACATTAACACAAAGAGAAGGATGGAGAAAAGAAAAAAAACCAACCAACCAACCAACCAACCAAACAAACAAAAAAAAAAAACAAAAAAACCAAACAAAAAAAAACCCACAAAAAACCCCACAAAACACCACAAACCAAAAAAACCCCCACACCTGGGGTTTTTTTGTCTTTTTTTTTTTCTTTTCTAGGTATTACTAATTCATGATTTGTTCACCCAAATACATGCTAGATTCGTCTCTTTGTTAGAAGTAAATAATAGTTCATTTTTAACAACATAAATTGTTAATATGTCTGCTGTAAGTAGAATTTTCAAAGTTTAGAGCCTTGAAATTCTATTTGTTATTTTCAACAAAGGATATAATACAGATCTTCATAAAGTACAGGAAAAAAATCTTACTTCATTTTTTTTTAAATCTCTACAATAATCAAATGTCACAGGAAAAAAAACATTGGCTAGAAACATGTAACTGAGAGGAGTAATCTAATTTATTTGCTTACTACTATTTAATCTGTTTTAACTAGACCCCCCCCCCCAAAAAAATTGAAAAAATATTTTATTGTTATTATCAATTACTGGATGTAATTATTCACTATAATTAAACATATCAAATTTTCAGAAATAAAGTATAATTTTATCAGTCTTTTATCTGTTGCGTATTTTTCTATAGCAGGATCTTAAGCAACACTGACTCAACGGGTATCAAATTTTTCTGAGGCAGAAAAAATGAGAAAGGTAGAGGGTGTGAATTCATTTTATATATATATGAATATATATTATACACACACACACTGTATTTGGCATTCCCATGAGGTTGTAAATATCTAGGCTCCTTAACTAATGCAACTACTGAAATTATCTCAGGTATTACCATTGATTGAAAAAGCAGGTTATTTAAAAAAATATTTTTGAAAACACTTTTAAGAAGTCCTTCCCCAGAGAATTTACTAAAATTAATACACCTGAAAAAAACCAAACAAATATTAGAATGTAGTGGATATTGACTGATCCTAAATGGCGTAATCATGATCCTGACAACTTTCCAGCAAAAAATATTTTCACATAAAATGTGAATATATTATCTCTCAAATAATACCATGTGGGTTAACTTCCTATTTATAAGCATTTCCCTCACAGCACAGCTGCATCAATTTTATTAATAACTGATATAACTTATATCATATATCATATAATAATTTATATTGTTTCCCTTATGTTTACAATATAGTTTGTAATTTTGAATTGAAGTAGACATTAGCCAGATAACAGTAGTCGACGATTAGATTTATGAAATCTCAGTTGTTTATAAAATTCAAAGTGTTAAAATTACTAGAGTGCAAAAGGCATTCAGTAATAAGATTATTTTAAAAACCAACATATTTGACATATTTTCAATTGCAAGAACTTAAATTCTTCCATAAAATCTTTTGTATAATCAAGCACATAAAAAATTTGACAAAATTAGCACAGAAACTTATCTGACCTTAGTTAACATTTTCTCTGTCCCTCTGCTTGCTAGAGTGAAAATTCTTGTGCAAAAAATAAAAGGCCTCTTATTCCAAGACATCAGAACCATGACATACATTGTAGGTTTTTCATTCCATACAGTTTAGAGATTTGAGCCAAGAACTGAGATTTTTTTACACAGTTGGTCAGGAAAAGTATTAGAAACTTCTGCATTAGCAAGAGAAACAAAATCAATTTTTGTCAAAGAGAGTATTAAAAAATACTACTAGTATTTTACAGCTCAAAGTTGCTACGGAAGCTATTGATACCAAAGGTGTGAATTTACTAAATAATCTCTTCCAGGAATGTATCAAGGAATAGCACAGGCTTTGTGCTTTCATTTAAAGTGCTTTTGAGGATATGACAAGGACATCATATTTTTTTTTTTTTTTAATTACTAATCAGAAGTTATTGTTTTCACTTAGATTTACAGTTATACCAGTCTAGACGGAAATCAAGCTTGAACTTCAAGGTCATCAGGAGAATAATCTTCACCACTATTGATTTCTCTGAGAAATAAAGAGGAGGTTCCATGCAAGGAATATTTGGGAACATAATGCAAACAATTTAGCAATCATACAAATTATGTCAGTAGAAATTAGAGGAGAAAATAGTGGCAGAAAAGTGGCTTTGAAATAGTTTACGATATTAAAATAGTATACAAAGCTTTAAAACTATTTAAATTGTATAGGATCCATGCAGTTTCACATAGGATTTTTATTATATCCATAAACTATACATAATTAAGCAATCATATCCTCTGTCTTGCTTCTGCAAGGACTGTAAATGAAGATTAGAGCTGTCTAATCCTTTACAATCACAGATGTTGTAAATTTTGCTTGACTATTTGTGGGAGAAGGGAGTGACTCTTTAAGTCATTACTAGTAGCTTTAATAATGAATATGATGTTAGAAAGGCATTGTTCATTTTCATGAACAGTACATATCTACGTGATGCAGGAAGAATCCCTTTAGCATCTGAGTGCACAAAAACCCAAACAAAACAAAACAAAACAAAAAAAGACATACATAAACTTTTCATTTTGGTGGGAAAAGAGAGGGTTCATCTAAAGCAAACAAGAAGAAATAAAAGTTTTCAGTGGATTGGATGCTGTCAAGGAGTATCTCATTTTCATTCAGACTTCTTGTATAAATCTACATGCTGCAGCCTTTAACAGCAGAACTTCATGCTCAGTATGGCAAACTTAAGTCCTCATTAATTCACATTTTAGAAAGCAACATTCATTGGGCTATTTAGGCATTACATTCTTAATCCTAAGAAAAGAAAGTGCTAAAAATCATAGGAAAATGCAATGTGTTTTGCTTTAAAAATGTGGCATTATTTAGTACATTTACTAAATAGAACCAGAAGGAAATCTAAGTCCATCTGAATTTGGAAGAGTGTATATGGATAAGCATGAAAAATCTGATTGAGGTTTTTGTAGCAAGGATTGGGTATAGGTTTGGATTCTCAGTATGAAAAGAACTGGAATTGCAGTTCCTTTTGTTACAAGAATTGTTTCAGCATGGGCCAAAACTGTTTTTTCTTGCTATGTTACTGATGTTGGGTTATTGCACAAGGCTTTTTTATTGCTGTCACTGACTGTTTTTCAAATGAACTTCTAACACGGGAGAGAACAATAGCAATTAAAGGTAGAATGCTGTATAATCTTAACAATAGAAGGTATAAGAAAATTACATTCAGGATCTGTACAGAAGCTAAATATCTAATTTTTCTGTCTGTTAGCATAATCATGACAATGGAATGCATTAAGTGTATACATATGAAAGCTTTGAAGATTTACCTTCATGACCACAGTAGAAATAACAAAGTTTTTCCCAGTGCTTTCCTCTGGAATTGTGTTTCATGCCTTTTACCTCTTGGAAAAACATAGCCCCTTAAGATACATTATTAATATAGCCTGGACAGAATTATTTGAAAAAAAAAAAAACTATAAGAAATAAATTGTTACTTAATTATAACATTTTGAATGGACAAGTTCTTGGAATTCAATATGATTCTGTTCTTAGCCCCATTTCTCAAGAATTTCACATTGAAACTATGGGATTTGGCTGTCTATGATTCTAAGACATAAAAGTCTTAGACATAAGTCTAAGACATAAAAGTGATAAAAGCTTAAAAATTACCTGTAGTACCTATTACATCAAGCAGTTATTTTTTTCACTGGCATAAGAACTGTATTCTTATTGTAGCTATCACAATATTACTGAGGACAAAGAATGGTTTATCAGAATTTAGTAGCATTGCATATATTTACATCAGTAACTGACAGAAAATTAGGTTTTTGCCATATTCTTTGTCTTATTAAACAGAAGAAAACAAAGAGAAAAACCCCAACCAAACAAACCCACTAACCCAAACCAGAAGACTCTTGTCTTTTTCAAGTAATTTTTACATTTATTTAACATCTGTAACTACAGAAAAAATTATTCTTTGAGTTTTCAATACAAGAGTATTGAGCAACATTATCATAAGCAGTGTTCCTGAGAAAAAAACCCTAAACTTTAAATACAGAAAATCTCATGACACTAGTGTTAATGGTAAAATTCTGTATTTGAATTAATCTCACAGAGCATTATATACACTTCTGTTGGTGACTCCTAACTCAGCATTTGTCTTACTGAATTCCTTTGAAGTTAATGGAGGGGGAAAGAAACTCTTCATTTAAGTGACTTCCTGCATATATCTATTTTTTTTTCCCACTGATTGTATCTCAACTCAGAAAACATATTTGCATTTGCTTAGATTAGTCTCAGGAAGAATTCAGTGCAGTCAAGATGCTGACATCCCAAGGTAATAAATGCATCACTCTAATACCCCTAAATCACAACTTTCTTTCTGTGTAAACAGCCTTAGTGAATGGTAGACATGGAATCATTGCAAAGCAGTTGTTTGTGTTTAGTAACGTGATTTTTGAAAAAAACCCCAAAACTTAATTATGTGTAAATCAAGTCATCACATTGGTTTTAGCAGCGGCATTAAAATACTACAAAAAAAGTAATTCTACTTCCTTGAGTTTCACTTTCTCTACTTTTATATTGTCTTCTTGCTTGTCTGTTTGCTTCTTGTGCTTATATCCCCTTTTCTCTCTTTGGCTAGAAATTATTAGATCAAGCAGAGGTCAGTGTAAGACATAACTGGTGTGCAAGGAAAGCTGATAGAGATGAGCTTGATACTTCACCTTCTATAAAAAAAGCCCTGACAGATGAACTTAGATTTCCTTCTGGTTCTATTTAGTAAATGTACTAAATAATGCCACATTTCTAAAGTAAAACACATAGCATTTTTCTACGATTTTAGCCCTTCCTTTTCCTAGTATTAAGAATGTAACGCCTAGATAGCCCAATGAACGTTGCTTTCTAAAATGTGAATTAATGAGGACTTAAGTTTGCCATACTGAGCGTGAAGCTCTGCTGTTAAAGGCTGCAGCATGTAGATCTATACAAGAAGTCTGAATGAAAATGAGATACTCCTTGACAGCATCCAATCCACTGAAAAATTTTACTTCTTGTTTGCTTTAGATGAACCCTCTTTTCCCAGTAAAACTACAAGACAGACTTTGAGCAGAAAGAGTACATATCCTATTTTCTATAGTAACATCTATCTTTGTTAAGGAAACTTCACTGTCTGACCACCCAGAAGCCACTCTGAGAGTCACACCTGCGCCACCTAAGCGGGGACCAAAGCCCCTTTGCAGCTGTACAGGTCACACACAGACCAAGCAGGCTCAACCCAAGTTTTCCGATAGCATAGTCAGACATTGCAATCCTAAAAACCATTTAATCTAGGTGCAGAAATTAAATAGCAACATAACAGCTCAAGCTGAGTGTCTCCAAGGATGGACCCTGAACAAATGAAACCCTGGGCTTTTTATACCCTCATAGTCCGAGTGCACAAAATTGTCAGGGTCATTGGCTCCTGCCACGTCTCTGAGTGTCTGGCTGCCTGGCTGGGCCACAGGTCCCTGTGCCCTTTGCTCATGGCAGTTCAAGGCCTCTTCCCTCTCAGTCCCGCCACCTAGCGCTCCCTGGGATGCTCCCCCTGCAGCTGCACACCAAGCTACCAGCACAGAATGCAATCCTAAATATCTTCATGTGTGCTTTAAAGTTGCACAAAAAGAGTTTTCTATGAAAGTTCCTGGCTCTAATAATGGGTGTATTATTAAATTTTAGGAAACTTTTTTTAATTTTTAAGTTCTAAGATAAGGCCAGACCACAGCATGACAACAACAGAACAACTGCTGTCTTCTATAAAAACGTTAAAGCTTTCAAACATGCAATTTTTAGTCCTGTTCTACATATTACACAAAGCACATATTTCAGTCAGGAAGGACCAAAGGCCAGGGGATTTTTATAATCTATTATTTCAGCCACCTCAAAGTGATTTTGAGAGGCCATATGGGTCATCATTTCCCACTGAAATATCAACTATTTCAGATGTCAACTTCTTCCATTTTTCAGCAAGCAGAACCCCACTTTGTATTCAAAGTGGCTGCCATTAACTGGCCAATTAGTTAGAAATACAAATTAATTTTCATTGTGATTATTCTCAATTGGAATGCACAAAAGTGGAATAGGAAAATATGAGACTATATGACCTGGTTGCCTACTCATTAACCCAAAATTAAATTTAAACCACAAAAGCATAAAATTAAACTGTTACATTGTATTTTTCTTAATTTATATCAGATAAGTGAAATTATTTGAATTCTACTTAGGTTTCATAATATTTATTCCAATTTTATTCTGAGAAAGTCATAAAATTATAGAATCGTTTGGGTTGAAATGAACCCTGGAGATCATTAGTTCCAAGTTCCCTGTAGGGAGCAGGGACAAGTTCCACTAAACCAGGTTGCTCAAAACCCCATCCAACCTGAATTTAAACACTTCCAGGGATGGGGCATTCACAGCTTTCCTGGGCAACCTGTTCTAGTGCCTCACCACCCTCACAGTAAAGAATTGCTTTGTTATAGCCAATCTTGATCTACCTTCTTTTAGTTCAAAGCTATTACCCTCTGTCCCATCCCTATAAGCCTGGTAAAAAGTCTCTTTTCATCTTTCTTTTAAGCCCCTCTTCAAGAATTAAAAGGCCACAGTACAGTGTCCCTGGAGCCTTTTGTTTTCCTTGCTGAACCTCAACTCCCTTAGCCTGTCTTCATAGGAGAATTGTTTCATGGCCCTCTTGATTAGTTCATATGTCCTTTACTAGTGTGAGAGACTGAAATGGTTAATGGCTTAAACACTGCTAAAATCATCAAAGGACTTTTGTTCACTGTAGCAAACTGCAAAGAAATAGCTGTCCATCTTCAAACAACAAAGCCCACCCCTCCCCAAATATGCCTAATAACTGGAATTCCAACTGTGATGAAAACGAAATAAGATAAGGGGGATACCATTGTCTAATCATCCTAGGTCTGGGGAGACTGACATATCCACAAGTGACACTGGAAGAAAGACTGGAATGCTAGTGCCTCAAACATTCATGGGGGGAATGCTGCTGATGTGCAAAGTACTTGCCCAGATGCAGAGAGGAACACAGCCCACCTCAGGCTACAGCTGGGTGTTGAGTGTGATAAGGCAAGAGCAAAACCCTGCAAGGTGGGAACTGTCTCCTTGTCCTTAATCAAGTGAACTCAGCTGTGGTAACTCCCCTGCTGGGGAAGTACTGGGACAATCAGTCGTAGCCTGAAGGTGTTCATTTCTGCTGATGGGCCATAATGGAATCAAATGCACTACTGTAACAGGCAGCTGTATGATCTTAGATGTGTCAAAGACACCCAAACTGTCCCTAATCCACAACATTACATCATCCACTTGAAACTCCCCACACCAGGGGAGGCACCTGGGTATATAACACGATTTGCAATAGATGGTGGTGTCCTGTGGGATTTCTCCCTACTACTTCTTTGGGATGTCCTTCCCCCACTCGCCACTGCCACTACTTCTTTGGGACCCTATTCCTTGACCACCACCTCTTTGGGATCCCCAACACGACCTGAATGGATCTGGACTGCAACTACCACTTCAACCAACAGACATTGAAATGGCAACAACCAAGTCTCACTGCGAGGCCTACGCACTGTGGGTAGTAAGATCTTTCTACCCTTATCTTTTTCTTCTCTTTCTTGTGCATTTTCTTAAGTGATGTTTTTATGCTTTTATAATATTGCTATTGATAACAACCAAAATGGCTACATACCTGTTTTCCTGTGCAACCAAACTGTTCTATAATAAACCCCACATATATATATATATCTACAAACACTGATCATTCAGTGTTATTTCAGTCTAAGCCACCCCAGGTGATCTATTCAAAAGAACCTGGGTTACCCTTGCCTTCTAGGGTGAGTTGTAACAATTAAATCTACTCCATCACTGTCTTATGACTTGGACATGATAACAAATACATGTTTATCAAAAACACATTTATACTAAATTCTGTTGTTAGAATGAATGAACAAGTTAGTTCATATCAAGAAATGTTTAAGAAGGGGGCAAGAGAATCTCACATACACCAAAGAAGCTTTATCAGATACAATGGATTGATTCTGGGAAAAGACAAACATGGTAATTAAAGTAAAAATCAAATGTAACACTCTGTTGAGTGCTATTACTGAGTGAAATTAAAAAATAATAAAAAAGTATTATGACACTAGATAATAAAATAGTTTGGCATTAAAAAATAAACTGGGAAAATTCACTGCTTAAGATAAAATTCCATGCAACTTATGAAAAAAATTCATCTGGAAACAAAGTTTAAATGTTCCATCACCAATGGACCAGATATTAATACTGTCCAAGGTCTCCAAATCAAGTACAAATGTGCTCCAAACGTCTGAAATTAGTTCAAAAAAGGGAAGTCATGGTATCTTCAAGTAGCCAGAGATATTTTTGACTTTAGAAAAAATGTGTGTAAACAACCATGTCTCTGTCATTCATCGGCTGTGATTCTGCCTTTATTTCATCTGGATCAGTACAATACTTTCCGTGAACAGTCTTGGAATATAATACAGTTGAGCCATTTATGAATTGTTAGATTTTTTAAAAAGCTGCTCTTATACTTGTGAATATCATGGGAATAGTTGTAGGAAAAAAGTAGGTTAATTAAAGGACTACTGATATTGTCCATTGTTCCTTTAAAGATTATTAGTAAGTCAATGCAAATTTTGTCTCTGAAATCTTGAGAAATATGTAATTTATTTATTTATGGTCTTGTCCATATAATAGGGTGCATTTATCAATCAAAAAATTTGTCCCTTTCTACTAACTAGTATCAAAACCACTATCATTTCATTGGAGAAGTGCTATAAACAGTGAAACATTTGAGAAGCCATTAAAAGTCAACAAAATAATGATTTAAAATTTTCTGGGTTTTTTCTACCCTTTATTATCTTTCATTTCATGTTTAAATAAACATGAAAGCCATTGTCTCAGTGTTACCAACAAACAAGGTACTTCACATATGTTTTCAAACAAGATCAGAAACAGCCAAAAGATCACAGTTTGACCTAGAACCAATAAATGCTTAAAGAATTCATTCAATGCACTGAAAACAAAAAGAGAATAAACAATAGAACTAAAAGCTGCAAAGAAATTAATGGAAAACAGTAAATGAGAAAATAGTAGAGGGTAATAAAAGCATGCATCTACTATATATGATTTGTGAATAAAAACATATTCTGAAGTGACTAAACAAAATACCCTTTTCAAAAAAAAAAAAAAAAAAAATTACAAAGAACACTAGCAGTCAGGAAATGGAATGAAATAGCTTTCTTGTGAAACATAAATACTTTACCTCTGCAGAAAGGAAGAGTTTTAAACAGAATTTTAAACAGTATTAGTTACCAGGAAAAAGTAATGTGTGTGTCTTTGTTTGGGAAAAGCTCTTGAGAGGTGCTGGGCAAAATCTTCCTGTTTTGTAGACAGTAGGTAGGGACTCTGCCCTTATCCTACATATATATGACAGAAAGAAGCAGTGTCTCTAGCTGCAGAACTTAGCATTAACATGAAATGTAGTGGAGATATCTATCTATCTATCTATCTATCTATCTATCTATCTATCTATATATAGCACAAAACTATTAGAACAAAACAAACGCAGTGGCTTTAAGAGAACATTTTAGAGACAAAAAGCGAATACAGAAATCAGAAACAAATACTCAAAATGAGCAGAGGTCAGTTAAGATTATGCAAGCTTTGGATAGAATTGTGAGGGAAAAATTATCATACCAATAAAAAAGAAGTACACCTTTCTATCTTTTTAAATTTATGTTCACCTTTAAGAACTTCCAGTGGATTAGCTCTGGCTAACAATCAAACTCCCACCAAACTTGTTGCTCACTCTTCCCTCAGCAGAATGAATGAGGAAGCAAGTACAGGAGTAAGAATGTTTGTGGGCCAAGATGAAGACAGGCAAAACAACATTAGCTTGTGGAAGGTTAACTGAATTAATTTACAGATAATATTAAAATGTACTTACTAATTCAGGTAGTGGGGAAAACAGAAGGAAAAATATTAATACATTAAAGACCTTTCTTCCTCTCCTTTTCCAGGCTCAACTTTTCTCCTTCACTCCTAACTCCTCTGTCCTCCCCGAATGGTGCAGAGGAGATGGCACAGGGCAGGTGAAGTCAGTACCTTGTGGTCTCTCCCCACCACTCCTTCCTCTCATGATTTTCCCTGCCCCAGTGTAGAAGACTCACAGGTTGCAGAGGAAAATCCAGTCCTCAATGAATCTCCATCTCTTTTACTTCTCAAACTTTTTGATCCCTCCTCTCTCTAGCAATTTCTGCTGTTTCTTAAGTGCACTTTCCCGGAGGTGCCACATCCATAGCAAACAGGCTAAACTATGTCTTGCAGTAAGTCCTTTAGAGCTAGCTGGAACCAACTGGAAGTGGCTGGCACCTGCAAATGGCAGTCCCTGGACTCTCCCTCCAAGCCTCTTCCACCTTAACACCTACACCCAGTGCAGAATTTGACAGAGTTCACTAACATAGATGAAATGGTAAATACCAGTGTTGAACTACTGTCACAGAACCACCAATGGTTTGGTTTTGGAATGGATCTTAAAGATCATCTAGTTTCAACCCCCCTGCCATGGACAGGAACATCTTCCACTAGACCAAGTCATGCCATGATAAAAATGAAAAAAAGGCTCTGAAAGACTGAATTAGAATCCCAAAGGCTGAATTCTACTTACATTTCAGGGATTAAATATTGAGTTGTCTTATTAGATGTTATTGTAATGCTTTTATGCTCACCAATTTAATTTCCTGACCAATGCTCCATTTTGTAATGGTTTGAATGTTTGTTGAAATCATCTACTCCTTTTTTGCTACTGTGAGATAGGATTAGGAGAAAAGCAAAGCAGGCTGAAACTTAAAGGGTATAGAGATAGATTTATTACTGAACACTAGAAGAAGAAAATGAGAATCAAATTGAAACCTTCAAAACACTTCTCCCTCCCCACAAACTGTTCACTTTCCCACTGGCAACATAAAGAGACAAACCCTGTGATTTTCAGTCAGTTTCACCACTTAAAATAGTCTTTCATTGGTCCTTAGGGAGAGGAGTTTCTCTTAGGACTCCCATGGAGACATCTCCACAAGAAAACAGTTTTCTGGTGGCTCCCATGTCATGAATCTGCAGCTGCCCAGAGGAAATTCTGCAAACTATGAAATCCCTCCCATTAGCAGCTTTTCCCACAACTGCATATGGGTCATGTCAACTTATTTTAGGATACCATTTAAGGATGACTCTTCTAGTATAAAATGAAGGTTCTCTTCATCTATCTCCAAAACCATCTTCATCTCAATGAAGAGCGGCCTTCTTTCCCTTGCGGTAAAGGTGTATCTTTATCTCTGTCTTCCTCTGTTCAAAATTCTCTATTGGATCACAGCTGTATCAGTCCATAGCTACGACTAGAACTCTGTATTCTATATGCTACAGGGAAATTTCAGTCCATTCTCCATGCCCTCATAAGATAAGCCCAGCCCAAACCAGACAACTCCTCAATCTCCTTCCACCTTAGGACCTTTGCTCTCTCTTTATTGTCTTCCATCTCATGTGGTGTCTCTCCATGGTTCAGTCTGGCTGTTCTCTCACTCAGATAGTGTTTTGCAAGTTTCATCAGTCAAGGAAAGAGTTAACGTCTCCCAGGTCTGCAGAGGGCATGATGGTTCTCTGCTGCACAGTGACTGTTAGGATGTCAAAGCTGTGGGGATGGAGGATGCTCAGGAAGAGCAACCAGGATCTCTAGTGTGGCTGGGCTTCTCTCCCCCCGCACCTCACCCCTTGGTGTCATGGTGTGGGCCTGGCCCAACACGGGTTCGGAGCTCCTCCTGGTGGGCTCAGGGGACATCTCCCTTTGCCCAGCCGGTGGCACCAGCAGCTACTGGGGCCCGGGTAGGCCTGGTCAGGCCTCCCGGGCTGCGGCTTTAGCAGCAGGATGTTAATAGCCCTGGCTTCTCCTTCCCCACCAGCAGCAGCTGAGCCTGACCAGGCTATGCCAGGCCCGAAGGGAGGAGGGGGGGCCACAGCAAAGCGGGGCTAGCCCGCCACTCTTGTTACCTGTTCCAAGACAAGGAGGAAAAGGAAGTTTTCTGCGATTCCTCCAATTTTTAAACCTGTGTATCCCAGACGTGTATCCCTATATTTAATTGGTTAATCCAGTTGCCATTTTCAAAGTCAGTCACTAATTGGTTTTTGCTACCCGTGCTAAACCAGCGCACTTTTCTATATGGTTTTCTGTTTTGGCATGGTTTGTAGCCACGGAAAGAGCTCTCAGAAGGCCCTTACAATATAAGCCCTTCTTTAGTCAAGACAGGTTAAATGGGAACATTGTCACAGGCTGCCAGCTTTTTTTAGCTCTTCTTCTGTTGTTGAGCAGAATTGATTGTAACTGATAAAAAATTATTTGGAGCCTACAAGTTGATCTGTAGTAGTAATGGATTAAATACAGCTGATATTCATAAATGCTTAATAAAAGGAATTTTAGAAAGAAATGGTTTCCAGCATACATCAAAGAAGTTCATAAATGTTTCTGTGCATTCTGGTTTTCTAGTGTGTTGTAATGCATTAATTGGGTTTATATCGTGTTTCATCGGATTTGTAATGTTTTCCCTGTTCCCCTTGGAAACTATCACATGGTTTGTCCCTGCACAGCTGCGCCCATCCCCCACACTGGAATGTAACCCAACTCTGTTCCACTCCCACCTTATCCCTGATTGGGTAGTGGCTTGTCCCTGCCTCTGGGCCCTGCCCCCTGGGAAAAACCCTGAGACGACAGAGCTCACTCTCTCTCAGGCACTGGGGTGGACGGAAAAGAACTCAGCCGGCAGGAGCAGGACTCCAGAATAAAGTCGTGATATTGGCCTGGTGAGGGAGCAGGCTCTTTCCTTTTGCCACCGGCGGTCGTCTGGTCTCATAAAGAAATACCACACTAGTGGTTTATAATGGTTACTAAAACAGTATTTGCTAGAAGTTTTTAAATAATAGTGATTACCTTGACAGGTTTGTGGAAATGCAATATAGTCAATCAGTCAGGCCTCCCTGTTGTTTTATTATATGAGTTTTTGTGAGATGTTTATAGTTCTATAACTGAATTTTTCACAGTCTATACTGTAAACATCATGTTTCCACATTCCTTTCTGATGATAGTCAACTGATGGACTTCTATCCTGTCCAGTGGGATGGAGAGGTGATAACCTTGTGTTCCAATCCCTGGTCATTCTTCAAAACCTATAAAAGCGAGCTCTTTCTAAACAATAAAGTTCTTCTTCTTCAGCCTTCATCTCATGGAGTCAGATCTGTATTTCTTCGTGTCCTCTAGCAACGCCTCTCTGTATTTATATTTCAGCCATTATCTTCCACAGCAAAAAGTTTCTCAGTATTTTTTCAATTGCATTGTAGCTGGCCTCAGATCTTCTGTATCCCTGGCTCTAGAAGCCATGGGGTCAACCTTGAGTCGCCCCTGGTGTTTTTTGCCAGAGCCCCCAGGAAAGGTCATTCTCTCCAACTGCACTGTAGAGCGCGTTTTAACCTCTTGCTGTGTCCTAAGCTGTCCCAAGGGCTACTGCATGAACTATCTCATCCTGATTTGTTTAATGGCTTGTCATTTCTCAGGGCCTCTCTTGAAATCATCTTTTTTTTCTGATCACCTGATACAGAAGGCTGACAACCAGACTGTAATTTGGAATATACATTTTCAAAAAAAACCCAAAAAAACAACCACAAAACATATCACCCAAGGATGGTTGTGTTTCCTTTTGGTTAGTTGGTGGAGATATTGCTGTTACTTTATTGATCGCTTCCATTGGGATCTGATCTTGCCCTTTTATTCCTAAAACCTGGATGTTCTCTGTAGGTCCCTTGTGCTTACTTTGCTTAATGGCAAAACTGCCTTCAGAAGAGCTTGAACTATTTATTTTTCCATTTGTCATAAAATGCTGCCCCACACAACGATATCATCAATGTATTACAGGTGTTCCAGAGGTTCACCCCATTCAAGTGTAGTGTGAAAGATATATATTAAATATATATATTGTATTAATTTCTTTTGGTGAAACTATTCACAAAGTCTTTGTATCTTTATTTTTCTTGCTAAACCTAAAGTGAGAATTGAGTGTGCCCTTTGTATTTTACATGTACATTACATAGGTAGCTGAGACACAACTATTTTTGAAAATTATATGATAGCATATTCTGAGTAGAACAAATCAATTCTCACATCATATAATCCTCACACAGGTTTCTAGCATTTCCAAATTGGAATTAGAATGAAAATTCTTCAAGAATATGTATGGTAAATTTATATGGTATTATAGTTATTGACATAGGAACAAAGTAGGAAGCTGAGAGAAGCTGTAAATAATGTGCTGTTTTCCCTTAAAATTTTTACACACTTCTCATAACAAATCAGAGAGTAACTCTTAAGAATCCACTTCATATAGACACACTATATACGATCTCACAATATTTGGAATCCATGTGATGAGTTTTATAATACGAAAAACTTTGCCTCACATTCTTTTTCAAACTAAAAATGAATGGTTTATGAACTACTTCTGAAGTTTATATCAAAAAATACACCTCAAATATGATAGACAATCACTGCAGTTACTCTGGTGGCCTGAGGTTTGTTTCTACTTTAAGATAAATCTGCAGCAAATCAAGTGTTTCTATTAATGATCTACAACACAATTAAAGTTATTGAGTTGGAGCATGTTTAGTTTACATTCATCGTGAATTTTTGGGCTATGTTGATTGTACGCAACAAAAGAGATTGATTTAATAGAAGATGCTTGGGGACTCTGCAGGAGCCTCTGAAAGGTTATTTATTTTGCTTGACAAATAAAGCTGAGATAGGCAGATATACCTTTAGATATGCCTGTCTTTCACCAATAATGGTGAAGGCAGCCTGGATTTTGCTGTACTTATTGACATTATTTAGGAAGACTGAGGCAGACAGAAATAATTCTTGAGCTTGTTATGCCATCTCTTTAATTCATATTAAAAATATTTAGTTATTTTAACACTTACTAATATCTAATAAAATAAATCACAGTTTCATATAAAATATTATGTCTATTAAGCTGTATCCCATTTATTTATCCACTGTTTTAGGAAATAGTATGTATTCCCAAGAATATAGCATAGGGAACCTGTGTTGATGCTATATGACATTTTATTTATTAGAATGTAGAGCACAATTTGCTGAGAGTATTTACTTTGTATTAATTTTTACTACCTCTGTAAAGGTAGTAAAAAAAAAAAGGTCGTTTCTTTTGTGTTTCCTAATAGCAGTTCACTGGCAGTTTATCAAATACTATCAAATGTCTAAATTTTGACACACTAGAATCTTAGGAAACCTTATGCTACCATAAATTAAGCAAATGAAAAGACCACTGTTAATGGTATGACACACCTATAAAACTCAAGCACTTCATATCCGTTTCAAATATTTTACTGTAGATCACAATTCACAAAAGTCTGGCTTGACAGACAATACAAGGCACTGGCTGACAGACAGGGAAAAGAAATCCCTATTATACAGATGTAGTGCTCTAATGAGCTACATAGTCTATGTGCTTGCTTTCCAACCATCAAAAGTTGTGAGCTAGACACCAGCAAGCTTTGTGCAGATAGCTAGGCTTTACATGGGCTGAAACAAAATACGGTTCAAAATGTTTGGAGATGTTTAACTTCTAAAACTGTTCTGTAAGACTAGTTTTATCAACTGTGATTAATTTAGACAAAAACAGGATGTGTCACCTCTCTGAAGTGTACATCCAATTAAAAAGTTACTTTATATTTCCAATATTATATTTCTTACAGGCTACTATTGGCTAGTTCACTTCATAGTTTATTTATTTACTACTTGGAACCGCAGCAAATTTGCAAAAGCAAAAGCTTAAATACAGAATAGTAGTTCACTTTGGAATACTTTTCATACAGAAAATAATTAGATATGTCTCTTTCTATACAGATAGCAATGTGATCTCTTAGTATCTTTGGCAACCTACATTTTAGTGTACATCTATAGAATATCAAGACATGGCAAATGAAAAAAACCACATGATAAATTGATTACATCTGTGACAGAAATCACAGACTGGTTGAAACTGGCAGCCCTGAGAGTCATCTGGTCCACCTTACCAAGTCCAGAGACAGTTTCTCAGGATCATATCCAAAACAGACGTTCTGATATCTCTAAGGATGGAGACTCTCTAGCCTCCCTGGGCAAGCTGTGCCTATGCTCAGTCACATATTAAAGTGACTCCTTATGTTCAGACAGAACCTCTGCTGCTTCAGTTTGTGCCTGTTGCCTCTTGTCTTGTCAGTGGACAGGACCTATCTTCCTTGTACCTTCCCTTCAAACTTCTATACACATTGGGAAGGTTACCCTCTGCCTTCCCTTCTGCAGGATAAACACACCCAGGTTTCTCAGCATCTCATCATATGAAAAGTGTGCCAGTCCCTTAATCATCCTAATGGCCTTTTTCAGGGTTCTCCAGTAGCTCCATATCTCTGCTGTTTAGTATGTCCATGTGTTATTTTTAGTGGTGCACGTGAAACTGAACACCCCTTGTTAGTTAGTAGTCAACATCCAACATTCCTCTTCACCAAGAAGTAATTCTTGACCATCTCATTAAACTTGTACAATAAAGTGACTGGTCTGGTAGATTGGGAGGAAGCAGTGGATGCTGTCTACCTGGACCTGGGGAACATCTTTGATATCGTCTCTCATTACACCCTCATAAGGAGGCTGTTGATGTAAGGGTTGGATGACCAGACAGTGAAGCAGATTCAAAATTGTCTGAATGACCTGGCCCAGAGTGTGGTGATCCAGTGATACCAAGTCTAACTGGAGGGCAGTGACTAGTAGTGATCCACCCCAGGAGTCAATACTGGGTCCAACCCTCTTTGACGTCTTCATCAGCTATCTGTATGATATAGCAAACCATACTCTCAGCAAGTTTGCAGACAGTACTGAACTCAGATGAGTGGCTGGTATGCCAGAAGGTTGCACTGTCATCCAGAGCGACCATAAAAGGCCCCTCTACTGGAACCTCATGAAGTTCACCAAGGGGAAAAGCCAGTTTCTGCACCTGAGGAAGAGTAACCCCATGCACTGGTATATGCTAGGGTACAGCCAGCTGGAAAGCAGCTTTGCAGAAAAAGACTGTGGGGTCCTAGTGGAAACCAGGTTTGACAGGAGTCAGAATGTGCCCTTGCTGCAAAGAAGGCAAAGGGTATCCCGCGCTGCTTTAGGCAGAGTGTTGCCAGCAGGTCAAGGGAGGTGATCCTCCCTCTTTATTCAGTGCTGCTGAGCCCGCACCTGGAGTATTGTGTTCAGTTCTGATCTTCCCAGTACAAGAGGGACATGGACATACTGAAACGGCCACAAAGATGAACAAAGGATTGGAGCATCTTTCCCATGAAAGAGAAAGAGCTGGGATTGTTTATCCTGGAGAAGACTCAGAAGATATTTCATCAATGTATATAAATAATCTAGGGAAGGTGCAAAAAGGATTGAGACACAGTAGTGTCTGAGACACAGTAGTGTCTCCACTCTTCAGTGGTGCCCTGCAGACAGGACCAGAGGCAATGGGCATAAACTAAAAACCAGCAGGTTTAGTACAGACATAACAAAACACTATTTACTGTGAGGGTGACAGCACTGCTACATGTTGTTCAGAGAGGCTGGGGACACTCTCCCCTCCCCTCCTCGGAGAAAATATGTAGATCTGGTCTGGGGCAATTGAGGTAGTTATGCTTGAGTAGGTGAAGTTGGTCAGGATGGTGAACAGAGGTTTTCCAAGCTCAGCAGTGTGCTTCCAAGACTGTGACACAGTGCTCCAAATGGGCCCTTAGCAGTGCTGTTGGGGGGAATGAACACCTCTGTTGCCTAATGCAGATCAGGATGCCATCAGCCTTCTTTTCTGCAAGGACATCCCCAGGTCCTTTTCTAAAAATCTGTGACCTATCGGGCTGGCCCTCAGCATCTCAATGATGCAGGAGATTATTCGTCCTTCAGTGCAGACTCTTGCACTTCCCTTTGTTAAGTTTTCATGAGGTGAGTTTATGAATTCATGCTGACTACTTAAAAATACCTTCTTGTCCTTAATATATCTGGAAATGGTTTCCAGGGCTGGGTGCTTCATCACCTTTCCAAACATCAAGATGAGGCTGACCAGCCTGGGTTCCTCTTTTCCTTTTTGAGGATATGAACCAGTGTTGACTCAGAGAAACTCTGCTCTGGAGCTTTAAAAAGAACCAAAAATAGTTTTCCTGGGAACATGAGGAGTAAATAGCTCTAGATGAGATACCACATGCAGTAAAAGCTAAACAGGGTTTATTTGTTGTCTAAAAATGCTATCGATTTTTTTTCTGACAATCTCCTGTAGAAGACGGAAATACTTTAATTGAAACTATTGTCACCATGTTAAAGTATGTCTTGTTAAACTAATTTCCAAATTGTTACCTTTGTTTTTGTATTTCTAATCATTGCTTCAATTTGAATTACTGCTGAGACAAATGATCTGTTAGGAGAATTGGAGAAGAATGTTTAATTAGGGTCTCAGAGCCTAACTTTAATGAGTTCCAAAGGTTTTTACAAAGTTTAATGTTATCGCCAAGTTCAAGTGCTGCCCTTTCTTCTGACAGTAGTTTTCTGATATTGATACCACCATTATATCTACTCTGAGCATTGTGAGATGTCCAAGGCCTGTCATTGACTTCCCAGCAGGCAAAAAAAAACACCAAAAAAACCCAACCCCCCCGCCCAAAAAAACAACAAAAAAACCCCCAATGAAACAGAGTACATAGTCTTAGAGTTATTTCCTTTACAGAAGACAATTAGAAGACTTTCACAAATAGAAACAGCTGAGAACTTTCTCATATTTGCAGAAGATTGAAATGCAATCAAGCAAAATAAATATCCTGGACAGGTTTATTCCTTGTTATGAGTACTTGTAAGAAAATTAAATGGTAGAGATGGTAGAGATATAACAAATGTAAAAACATACAAGGATGTGGCTGACTTTGGTAAAAAGTAACCGATATTCTTCTGGATTAAAAAAAAAAAAAAAATCCAGATTGCAATTACAGTTGTAATATATTTCCATTGTTTCCCTGTGTGTTTTATTAACCCATAGACCTGGTTTTTGACTAGTATATGAATGCGTATATATGTATGCTTCCATATGTTTGTTTTAATATATAAATATACAATTCTTGAATAGGCAGGATAATTACTTTCCCTTTTCCCTTTACATCTAAATTTCTTCTTTTTATGCCTCTTCTCCTCAAATTCCTCTTTCTTGCTGTAGCTGAAACTCCAGACTAGTTGAAATCAATTGGATTTTTACCATTGATATGAAAGGAGTCAAGATGACACTCATGAAGTTCATATGCTGCAAATAGCTACAGAAAGCTTTCACTCTTCTCACACTCCTAAAACTTCCACCTACCAGGATTACTCAGCCAGCTTTTCAGTTTACATTCAGTGATTCTTTACTATTTTGCAAAAACAACTTAGTCTCCTTTATTCTTTCAATACTATGATTTTTTTGCTTGTTTTAAGCCCCAGATTTTACAAAAGTAAAATTTAAACAATGATTTTATATTTAAAAAATAGTTAATTAAACTATTCAAGTGTTCTATGGAACAAAATATGAAACATTGAAAAATATTTATTTATTTATTCTTTTTTTTTATACACAGGAACATTAGTGTCTTGCTTCTTAGCTTCATCTACATAAACTGGGATTCAGCATCTGTTCAAAATGGCTATTAAGGGGAGCATGGACTGATTTTGAGACCACAGACTGGTAGGGATTCAGAGGTTATTTCTGACTATTGGCTACCTCAGAGCAGCATCACACTTCTCTTTAGGCTGCATTTCCTATATGTTAGACAGCTACCCTGAGGCAATTCCAAATACAAAACAAGTCCTAATAAAACAGTCTGTGGTAAAGTATGCATTCATTTTATAACAAAAGAAGAAACTAGTAAACAAACTCAGTTATTTGTCATTGCTGGATTTTAGATCAATTGTAAGAGAGTCATGCATTTAAATGATCACTCTGAGATCTACAGTCCTCTGATGCTACATTTCCTATTACATATTTTCTCTCTCTTTCCTATCAATGCAGAAAGCAAATATATAGTAGCTGCCATCTACCTTTTCATGGAGGGAGTGTAGTATAATGTAGAACATTAAATCCCTAATTCCTCTGGGTGCATGATGTATAGTACATAGAATTCACTCTCTGGCAGAAGACACAACTAAAAAAAAACAGAAAACCAGATCTGAAAATGAAACCAGACAGTCTTTCAGTTTTTTTAAGAAGCGTTAGGAATTTCTTGAGGGGAAAACTTTCAATAGGAGCAGATTAACATCATAATGGAGTACTATTGGCATGATTGGAAAAAAAAAATCTAAACTTGAACATATTTTCACTTAAAGTTTGGAAATTTAACAGATATCTCTCATTATGGAAAGAGAATATAGAAAACACAGTACATCCCCACTTGGAAATAAAAGGGTAAAAAATATTATTTTAAGAATATTATAACTGTTGTTTTAATTTCTGTTTACATTTCCTTTTGTGCAAAATGAGAAACAACATCTAGTGTCAGAGGTGCTCTGCATGAAATTATAATAATGGGCAAATAAATATAAAAAGGCATGCCTAGCCTTTGCTTTTCTGAAATAAAAGACCTCAGATAAAAATAATGCATTTGGAATGAGTGGGAAACAGCTCAGATCATTTCTTTAGTTAAATTTGAATTTTTAGATTTCTTTTTTTTCATCTATTCCTAAATTATTACAAATCCTACATAAAGGAATTTCATGATTTTGTTTTTTCTTTATATTTTAACCACAAAAGTGTGGGTTTTAGTATACTTCAAAAGAATTAAACTTATTTCCTTTTATAAAATATATGTTAATGTACCTTAATGAGCAAGAAAATGCATGGAAGCTGTGCAGATTATGTATTTAATTTCTGTTATGTTGCTCATCTCTTTTCTTGTTTTTCACTATATGGAAATGTCTTATTTAATTTTTTTAAGATAAATATATGTACGTTGTAGATATTTTATCTGATTTTTGTCTTTTGATAAAATATCATGTCCTATGGTAGCTTGTATTCCACGAAAACCATAATTGCTGAAATACACTTTGATCATTATTTTAGTCTTTTACAGTTGGGATCTGATATTAGTTGTTTCCCTGTTGTGCTGGTTTCAGCTGAGATGTAAATAATTTTCTTTACAGTAGCTAGTAAGTGGCTATGTTTTGTATTTGTGTTGAAAACAGCATTGATAATGTTAAGATATTTTAATTATTACTGATCAGCTCGTACAGAGTCAAGACCTTTTCTGCCTCTTGTAGCATCCTGTCATCAAGGAGACTGTGGGAACACAAGAGTTTGGGAGGGGACGCAGCCAGGACAGCTGACCCCAAGTGCCCTAAAGGGGGGATATCCTATACCATGTGGTATCATGCTCAATATATAAAATGGGAGAGAAGAAGGAAGGGGGGAAAGGCTGGAATGATGGTGCACATCTTTTCAAGTCACTGTTATGTATGATGGGCCCCAGCTTTCCTGGAAATGGCTGAACACCTGCCTGCCCATGGGAAGTGGCAAATGAATCCCTTATTTTGCTTTCCTTTCATTCATCTATCCTTTTCCTTTACCTATTAAACTGTCTTTATCTCAATCCAGGGGTTTTCTACGTTTACCCTTCTCTCCTGCATCAAACTGGTGGGGGAGTGAGGGGCTGTGTGATATTTAGTTCAGGCTGGGCTTAAACCACTGACACCTGGCCAATCCAAACTACACATTAGCCCAGAAAATGGAATTTTTAAAGGCTTCAGCGCTGACACTTTTATACTGAGGAAGATTCAACTAGATTCTAAGATGACCACGGCTTAATTTTTCCTTTATTTTTCTTAAGAATTACTTTTCAATATATTTCACTGTCATTAAAGGTAGATTAACTTAGAAATCCTATGACCCTAAACAAGTAGTAAGTAAACTGTTATTCTAATCAGCCAGCAAGAAGTATTATTTACTGTTCACCACTGTAATCAAGAACATGGCAATGACGACGGATACCATACATAACACACTAAATTAAAAGAACAATTCCCTTCAGTTAACAACATTGGAAATACAGTTTATGGTAAATGAAGACAAATCTGTAAAACTGAATACCTTATTGATTTTCACAGGTTACAGTAACACCAGTCTATGCAAATTTGTGAATGTTTCCTTCATTTTCACTTCTCCCCACAACAGTAATTAACTTAAAATCGCAGACCCTTTTTTTTTTTTTTTTTTTTAATTTATACATATAGGTGACTTCTTATGTGTGTGAGAAATTTAAGTACTGCATGTGTTTAAAGAGGTTAGCCATGAAATCAAACCTCTGAACTGAGGCAGAGTTGAAAACAATTTTTTATTCTCCCCACTAACATAGCTTTTCATCCTCTGAAGTAATTTTGCTTCTGCAAATAGACTTTTAACATTGGGAAAATGCCAAGCATGTTCTGCTGCTATGCTATTCCACAGTATTTTTAGCTACTATTCTTTAGTTTTTATGGTATGCCAATCCATTTCATTATACCAGGTATAAAACCAAACAAGGGCAAGTAAGAGATATCCACTGCTTTCAAGATATTGTATTTGTAACGTTAATGGCTTTTTAGTTTGGTAAGGTAACCTTGGAACAAGAGACTGCAAGATTGCCTTAAAACAATGTATAGAATCATTCTCTTCTGATGTTCTTTCCATACAGATCACAATTATATTAGACTTTGTGGTTATGAAGGATGTTAAATCTATGTAAATGGAGTAAGATGGTAATTTTTTTCTGAGTGGGTCCACTGTCTGCAATCCAATGTCTCTTTATCATACAGTCCAGCTGTGTATATACTTGGATCAAACTTCTGAGAAAATGGATAAATTGTGAAAAGAAGCTGAGAAAAAGTACATAAGAAAGAGCCATAAATTATCACAAGAGTAAAAATGCCGGAAGAAGTAGAATAATTGACATAGGACAGCCAACAACCAAGGGATTATAGATGGAAAACACTGATGTAAAATGTAAAATATCCCAAGGGAAAAAACCCCCAAACTTAAAGATTATGATTTAACAACAATGATCAGCCCATCCCAAGAAGCAAGAGAGGCCACCCTTCTTCCTTTGATGAATGACTGTCTGAATCAGCACAGATACATGACACGTCACTCCTCAAATAGCAAACATGTTAATTGTTAATCTGGAGTAAATTAGTTTTGGTCATTTATTAAATATATTTAGAGAAAAAAAATATATTGTAATCTTAAATTATGTGAAAACTTCCTGAAATCTGTTTGCAGGTTGGAAAAGTTGCCTGTACTGTGCCTGAGAAACAAATGTTACAAGATCATCTATCATGGGTTGGCACAATTTTGTTTGCTGGTTATAAGAAATGTGAAACGTTTTTCCCTGCCATTATCGTAGAGTGGTTTCAGGGGTGGGGGAGGACAGGGACCTATCAAAAAAGCTGGCTGAGATATTGGCAGCTAAGTTGACCAATGGGAAAGGTCGATGAGACCTTGGAGGGGACATTTAAAACTAATCTGCTGCTGGCCTCTCACTTTCGCTTTGGAATCAGCCATGAGGTAATATCGTAGGCAGCGGGCGGGCCTGGGTCGGGCCCTGCTGCCCCTCTGGGCGGCCGAGCTGGGCCCGGCCGGGCCTCTGAGGGCTGCTGCCTGCGCAGAGGAGGCCTGGGCCAGCTGAGCTCCTTTCCCGTGCTTGCCGGCAAGGGAGAGGGATGGCTGCAGCTCAGCAGTGCTGGCCATGTGCTCAGACCATGGCAGAAGGGGCCAAGCCATGGCCCAGCTTAATCGCTGTTGGCAGCAGAGAAAGAAAGCCTGCAGCTCCATAACAACTCTGAGCTGAGCTGCCCTGGATGAGACCGAGGGGTGGAAAAAAGGACGTTTACCAGCTTCCTCCATCAGCACAGCTTTGCATTTTCTTCAGCTCCTGCAGCCTCGGTGCTTGCACATAGCCCTTGCAGGCCCAGGTGGATTTAACCCTTTCCTAGCAACATGGAACTTTTAAAGCACAACTCTTCTTTGAGAGAAAGAAGAAAGAAAACAGAGGGTACGTAGAACAGACACTGAATGAAGTCAGTTAGATTTGAAGTGAAAGAACTAATAATATTGGAGTAGGATTGAAGAAGTGGACATTTTTAACCAGACTTCTCTAAGGTAAGCTATGGAGAAATGGACTGTTCTTTGTAGCATCTTAGTGTTGTTAGGTAGAATGCTATTCTAATCAAAATCCAGGACTGTTGTAATTGAGATTTGGGAATTTTAAAGGCCCTGCTCCTGGGTTAAAAGGAAGTCTCAGCCTTTGAGACGAAGATGATTTTAGACTAGAAGAAGTATTCGTAAACAGTACCCCAGATACACTGAGAAGCTTTGCTGATAGAACATCACAGTCTGCGAAAACTCCGGGCAGCAGCAGATGTGTGACATTAGGAGCACTGGACTATTTTGTCTTGTGGCAAACATGTTCATAAAAAAATATTGGAGAGACTCTTCTCCTAAAGTAATGAGTAGATATGCCTAATAATTGAGAAACTGACTGAAAATCTCAAGTTGTGTCTTTCTATGTTGTTTAATAAGAAAGTAATAGTTTTTAAAAGGAGAAATACGCATTTTAAAGTGTCACTCTGTTTTATTTGTCTTTTTCCCGGCTTTCTTTTTTTCATTCTTTTAGTGTGAGTTAATAAAATTATTTTTTGTTCATTTTTAAGCTTAAGCCTGCTTTGTTTTTTTCCTCCTAATCTCTCCCTCCCACAAAATAGAATAAATACTGAAACCCTTACATTAATTACTGTTTCTGCCTGGTTATATTAAATTAAGACCATTACATCATCTGAACTGATAAGCCAAATATTCAAAATACAATGAATAATATGCAATTTTGCATCTGTAAAAACTGAAAGATCACACTGTTAGAAAATTTTAATCCATGAAATAATCCAGAGATCTACAATGACAGATTAAACAATTTTGTGTGATTTATTGATAGACTTCCATCAATTTGACAGTGCCTGTCTTAAATCTTTGGATGTGTAGTAATTTTTTTTTAAATTCAATGTTATACAGTAAATTAATTTATGGTAAATGAATTGTCAGCTGCTTTATATATATATATATATATATATATATATATATATATATATAAAAATAAAAATCAATAGTTTTTAGTGATGTACCTGCCCCTGGTAACTTCTTCCAGATAAAATTGATCTTTGATGATAGTACTCTTCACATGCTGCATCATGTCAAGAAATATAAATGTTCCATCACTATTTTTGTGTTACTTTCTAGCTGTGGAAGTACTAACGATTTATTAGCCCTTTTACATTGCCATCATTATCATGTATTTCACATAGTGAATAAATAATGAACAGTGGTCACAGAAAGTATTTTATTATTAAAGAACCCCACCACCCTGTTAGTAAGTGTGAAAAGCCATAGCTCAGCTTTTACCTGAATCCTAGAATAATAAAAAAATGAGCTCTTTAGTGATTCCAGCAGCATTCATAGAATGGTGCCACTGTGAAGTACAGTTCAGCTTGCTCTATGCAACCAAATGTGAGAGGCTATGTATTTGAGATTCTGCAGTCTCTTATTTTCCTGAATCACATGTAGTGCTTGAGGAGCAAGACCATAATTTCTAAATATTTTTTTTAAATGGTAAAAGGAAGAAGAAGAAGAAAAAAAAAAAAAACACCAACAAAAACTTAGGAATCACAAATGTCACTGACCTTGATATTCAACAGGCATGATGATAAAATTTACTAGCAGAAGTATTTTCAGTCTTTCCCTACTTCACAAATTGAAAAATGTATTTCTTGTCCTGTGAATGTGAATATTAAATGATGTATAGGAGTTAGTGATTATGTTTTCTTGTCTGAAAACAGCTGTAGTAATAAGGCAGAACAGCTCGCAAGTTTAGGCTTTTTGAAGGGAGGGAGGGAGGGAAGGAAGAAAGAAAGGAAGGAAGGAAGCAAGGAAGGAAGGAGACAGACAAAAGTTTGATATACACAACTTTATATTGACAGGTGCTTATATTACACTAGAACACTATTTGTAGGATTCATGGAAGTGTCTAAGTTTTCCTGAACAGCATGTGAGAGGAGTATGTGTTCCAAGAGCATACTATTCATCCTCTCAGGAAACAGCATAAATACAAATGGTCAATGATTAACCTGTTATTAGTATGCATACCACAGCAGTATGTCAAGAAGATGATTTCCAATTCCTTTAAGAAGATTAGGTTATTAATACATAAAATGGAAGGCATAAATCTACAAGAATCAGCTCAGCCAGTCAATGGCCAGGTATCCAAATTATAGTAAGAGTTTATGTGTCAATCAACAAATATTCACAGTTACAGCTGACATATTCACAGAGAAAATTTTCAGTTGCCTCTTCTATACAGCCCACTACATGAAAATACTTGTGTGAAATATATAGCTATGAATGTTGAGTGATAAAAAAGTACATATTCTGAATCTGCAGGTAGAAATATCATAATTAAGCAGTGGGTTGTATTAACTGCTCAGAAATACTAGAGAGAGAGATCAGAAATATTTGATTACTATAGTAATTATTTAAAAACTGACTAGATAAGATGCCATCATAACACTGATTGATATATGGCTATTATGTTGAAAAAGCAAAGGCTTCATAAATACTCATGAAGGCCAATGATAAGGGTTATGATCAGACATACATTTTGTCTCTCTATTAACTCTATCTTATGAAACAATATCAATTACTAAGAGTTGTTCTTGATGCATAGCTTAAGGGAGGATTACAAGAGGAAGTTAAAGATCATGATTTTTTTAAAAAATATGAACTTTGTAATGTATCTTCTGCAACCAGTTCATTGTATATAGATCTTATAAAACTTAATGATTAAGGATACACTCTTCTAGATCATCTGACATATAATCATAAACCCCCAAATATTTATGTCAGAAGAAATGTAATGTATCACCATTTCATGGGACTTACCTATAATTTAACCTTCTATAGGACAGGAGAAGGTCAACCCTAAAACCATAATTCTGCAAATATTATTACTTATTAGTTCATATCCAAATAGCATATATACACTTAACAATTTAAGCATCTTACTGTTAATTATCTCTAAAGTGTTACACAAAAATGCAGTTCTAGCCTATAAAACTCCAGGAGATGGTCAAACACTGTATTAGATTTATGCAATTTCCCCTAAATTTTTGTAATTTCTAACTGATATACTCTTACTACTGATCTATTACAGATGCAGTAGTAGAATGGTTTGCTATTAGGTTATTCCTAAATATACTAGCAGTATTCTTCTTTAGAAAACATTGATTCATCAAAACATTTTTTGTTTTAGTAGAAGCAGGCAGATTTTGAATGTTGCTTTGATCGTAAAAGATTTCCTAATCCTTCTCCCATCCACACCAAAATCATCGAATCACGCATCCAAGTCATGGGTCATAATAAATTTTTACAAAATCAGTCTTTCACTACATGAAAATATTTTCTGATATTTTTCCATTCAATTTAAGTTCCTCCTATCCTTGACTTTCACTTAAAACTGCATGCTTTTATATAAATATATATATATATATATATTTTTTTTTTTTTTTCCCTTGGATTTAACAAGAGGGAGAGGACAGCAAGGAGGTATATTGAAATCCACCAAAAGGCAAAAAATGCCTTTGAACAACAATTTGCAAGCAGTACGGAGACAGAGAATAGTGAGTTTTCTATTGCAAGGGCTTTGAAGCAGAATGAGTAGCTCCTAGAATGAAAAAGTTCATCTGTGGGTTACCTCTGAGTCAGGAGCACCACCCTTTGGCGTATTGATGGTTTGTGGTTATTCCTTGAATAGAATGCTAAAGCCAAAAGCCAAGGAGCAGCCCCTTGGCACTTCCAAGCCTCTTCTTGGCACTCCCAAGAAGAGAGATGGGTTATGTCTCCAGAGAACTGAAAAGCATAGAGGATGAAGAGCACAAAGAATAAATAATTCCATAGAACTAAAAGGAGTGAAAGCTATTGTCTTAGTTATGGTGGGAGGAGGAGGGAACATCCTTCTTCGATTGTGTTCTAGGCACTACACATGTACCTTTATCCCTAACAGTCAATGTCTTTATCAAGTTCTTCCTGTAGCTGTAACTAGTCAATGACTGTGACACTGTGCTAACCCCACTGTAATCAAGGCCTTTCCAGTGAGCAGCCGTAAATCAAGAAATAGAAGAAGAGTTTTTCTTAAGGAATGACAATATACTAACCAAAGCTTGTCAATTCATAGGAAAGGGCACAAAATGTATGGGAAGAACAGTCAAAAGTAACCATGCATGTCCAAAAGGGATTTCTGATCATAAGTGAACTGATTTGGAAGAGGGTATGCAGATATTTCTTGCTCTCTTAAACCAAATGTGGAACAATAGCAAATGACTTAGATTTGTTCAAATACCCATTCCATAAGGGAAATTAACAGAAAGGAAGCTGTAATAAATTCATTTAAAATTTCCTCCCAGCATTGCTGCTGCAGCTGCTCAACTGACTTCAATGCCCTTCTGCATTGACCAAACTCATAGCTGGGAGGTTGGTTGGTCAGACAATTACTCAGAAAAAAAAAAAAACACAAGGAAAAATAGTAATACAGCTCAGATGCTGCAGAGATAGGGCCACTAATATATTGTCATCTAAGAAAGATTAAAGAGCCATATGGTTCTTCATACAAGAGTACAGAGTTGGGGTAGAAAAAGTTTATGAGGTATCTTTTCTTTATAATGCTGTGAGCCATCTGTAGTAGAGGTGTTTGACACCAGCTAAACCATATCTCACCCTCTAAAGCTTCCCAATCCCCACCCCACTCCAAAACAAACCAGTCAACCAAACAAACCACCCACCCCTACGAGGGCATTAGTAGTTTGTGCACCAACTTCCCCAATATTTTGATTCACAAATATTTTACTTTACTGATTTACTGAGACAATAATTATTCGATGTTTAATTTCTGAACATCAGAAAAAAGCATTGAAGTTAGACATTGTCAACACTTAACATTACAAAGCTAACACTTCATATCAACTAGAATTTTTATTATGTAAGTCTAAGACCCCCTATGACACAGTCTATCAGATCTATCAAACAAAAAAGTGGCTTTAACAAAACAGTGAATGTATGAGGAGCTGCTGACTAAATTGCCATTACATTGTTTTCAGCTATTGACTGTGAAAACTGACAGTGCTTGAATAGTGTCAGATTTTTAAAACCTGAAGTATGATGCAGGAGAGGAACTGAACAGTTATTACACTCTTATGGCTTTGGGATCTCAAAATTCCACTCACTGAAACCATTGTGTTTATTTCAGTACTTTGGTATGTGTGATATAATAAAACTGTGTTATGTTTTCCTGATATAATTCTATTAATTTTGAAAAATATTTTATGCAATAATATTTTTAATATGGAATTGAATAAATATTTAGAATAACTATTCTAGGATTCAATTATCATAAATGTTTATTACATGTTTGCAAAAAATTATGTTTTGCCTCCATTAACAAAATATTCTTTTTTGGAGCAAAATATTTATAGAATTTTTTACATAACAAGGCAGATGGATTACTCTGAAAATTTAACAGGTACATGCTATTTGGAGTCTCTTAGAAGACAAGTCTTGATTACTGTGACTAAAGTGGCAGATGTTACTCTTCATTTCCAAAAGCAATCTCAGATTTTTCTTGCATTCTCATTCAAATGCTTTCTTGACAGATATGTTAAATTAGCTCTCTATTTGGCTTTGAAAATTAATCCTACAGGTCTTTCTGCAAGCATATTTATTTTTTAAGAAAAATGGAACTAGGTGAATATTGATATATTTCATGAGCTGTTCTGTATTTGATGAAAAAAACCTGATATAACTCCCTCTAATGTCTGCAAGATTGTTTCCTTTGGTAACTATATATGTTAAAGCAGCTGTCTTGTATTAAAAATATACAGATGTAATATTTCACTCTTTTTCAGGTGTCTAGGGACTGATATTAGTAATATGCCCATCCTTGATGATTTACTTTCAATTTCATTTCATTTGGATTTTATTTTCTTGAAGTCAGACAATTTTATCAGAAATTACCCTTTTCCACTTTTTCTTTTTTTGAATAATTGTCATTGTAAAGAATGTTTGAATTGTATTCAAAAATGAGTAAACAGGCAACTGTTCCATGACAGTTCATTTCATGCTCTTTGATGTCCTTTGTTCAGCTTTACTGAATCTCACCATAAACCAACATTGATTTGTGTGGCTGTTTCAGCCTTTAAGAAATATAGCCTAAAACTATATTACATTAAGCACTGTAGAAACACTTAAGAAGAAGGATTAGCATCTGGTTGATAATTCCACATAGGAAAAATGCAGAGAATACGGGAACTATGTAGCTTAGCAGTAAGGTACGGTCTGGTGACTGCCCATTTATTTTTAAATATTAGAGTAATTATGAAAATATTCTCATGGAACTCACCTATAACTAAATTGACATTCAATGGAGTTGGCAGAGTGTTTCTGTCCATGTTGCACACACTGTGGACAGTTTGTTTGAAAGCAAGCAATCAAGCAAGCATAGTTGATTTTTTTCAACCCTTGAATATTTATCTCACACTTGGGGAATGTCTAAAAAAAGACTGTTGGTCACTGTCCAGATGGAAATGAAGTTTCTGTTGCAAGATTTCATAACAGAAACTTTAGCAGGATCGGGTCTGACTCTTCTGGTGAAGTCTCATGATGCAAGTGGCCCACAGTCTTATGTGACCAACTCAGCTCATGTATGATCCACTGCCATAGATTTTCTTAATCACATGTAAGGCACCTCCTAACTTTCTTAAGTGTGCACAAAAAACTGTCCTATGCTGTCTATTTTCAGGAAGTTTTTATTTCTTCATTAAAGATCTTTTATCATTGCACAATTTGTAGCATGAACCACTTAGGGAAGTCCCTGGAAAGATGAGCCAGATCCTCCACAAAGGACATTAGCTAACATACTTCAGGACACCATTTTGTCCTTCCAGAGAAAGAGAAGCCTGCTGGGAGTTTTCAGGACAGTCTGAATTTTCCACTTAGAGAAGCCCTTCGCCTATTAAGTTGGATGTTGCTAAGATTTCAGTGAGTTACCAGTACCAACTTGCTCCATTGTCTCAAACCTGTCTATTTTCTCGTAAAGGGCTGGACAGTTCCTGGTCCACCCAGAGAATTAATTTTCCTCGGGAATACTGGAGTTTTTGTTATAAATTATTCACTTGGAATAACATCCTTTAACTATTTTAAAAAATAGATTACATATTCTACAGTTATAAGTTGCACACAGAAGAGATATTGATCCCTCATCGGAGCATGATTTTATGGCTGAAGAATGCCTGTCCCCAACAACCTAGAGAACCTAGTGAATCTCAAAGTATTTTCAGATTAACATTTAAGAGTAATGTGACTCTTTATATTGAGAAATTTACTTTTTTTTCATTAGAATACTGGCTTTTCAGTACATACATTATGAATTTTCTTTTTCCCCCTACTCTAATTTGTGAAAGTGTATCTGATACAAATGTCTCATTGACTCTTCTAGCAAAAAATAGGATAAAAATATTAGTGATATGAAGAAAATAAGTAAAGCATTGTCCTGGTTTCAGCTAGGGTAGAGTTAATTTCTTAGCAGCTGTTACAGGGTTGTGTTTTGGATTGGGAATGAGAATGGTGTTGGTAATATACTAATGGTGGTGGGGTTTTTGGGGGGGTTGGTTTTTGGTTTGGTTTTGTTTTGGTTTTTTGGTTGTTTTTTTTTTTTTTTTTTTGTGTGTGTTGTTGTTGTTGTTAAGATGTGCTTAAGTCCCAAGTTAAGGACTTTTTCGTTGTTTAATGTTCTGTCAGTGAGGAGGTGCACAAAAGAAACTGGGTGGGAGCATAGCTGGGACAGGTGACCTGAACTGATCAAATAGATATTCCAGGCCATAAAATGTCAAGCCCAGAATATAAACAGGAGGAAATTACCTGAAATGGCAGCTGATATGGGTTTGGGAAGAGGGGTCTGGCTTTGTTCAGTGGGCAGTTAGTAATCATATTTTGCATCACTTGGATTTCCTTTTTAACTGTAATTATTATTATTATCATCATTTATTACTGTATTTATTTTAAATTACTAAGCTGTTTTTATACCAACATACAAGTTTTATTTTCATTTCCATCTGAGCTGAAACCACAATGGGCATGCTGATATGAAATAATATTTTTATCAAATACCACGGAAGAAATAGGAATAACAACATCCTAGATAGAATCAAGACAAAAACAATGCTAAAAATTCCTAAGATTTGTATACACATGCTCATTAAACTTTGGACTGCTTTCACATTCTACCTGGTTATACCAAATGATGTCTCATAAGATAGATATAAATGATACTGTATGAAAATGCTTCTATGTTTCAATAACATTCTTTTCCACTTACATGAACTTCTACTCACTATATTGTTAAAATATTTGGATTTTTTATTGTTTGCTTGCCCCTATATGGAGTTTTAAAAGTGTTTATGTTTACAGATGTGCATCTATATATAGAAAGAGAGAGAGAATAAATTGCATTTATATATTAAATTACTTCTCCCTTAACATTGAAATATTTTCTTAATTTAAGATTGGATTAAGATTAAAAATCTTGTATGTATTTTCTATTTTTCTTAATAATCATAAACTTGTTTACAAATTTCCTGTTCAATTAATAAGCTGCATAGAAAAGCTGTGAATATTTTAGTTTACCACTAACTGACTTTTTCACAAATGATTTGCCTTTAGGAAAATCCTTGGCGATAAAAATAATTATAGGACTTTTTTCACAAATAAAGCAACCATAAACTAACACATATTTTTTTTTTTTTAATTAATACTTTTTAAGTAAAAATCATCGAGTTTGCCATGAGGGCTGACAGAAACAAGTAATAAACAATGGATATCTTTAAAATATTGAAACAAAAAAAAATTTGGAGAATTTACATTAAATTATTTGGTGTAATATTTCTCCTCCCATTACCACCTTTGTTTCAAAGAAACCTTCCTTCTCCAATATCAGCTGATAATCTGTTCTGCCACATCACAACTTGCTGGGAAGAGTTTTATCATATTCCTTTTTCTCTGATGCAGGCTCGTTTATTCTTAAGTACATTTTTACTATTTGTTATCCTCTTTCAACATTGACTGAAACAGTAACACTATGGGGCAGAGGTTAACCTCAAGAGAATGCTGTGAGTCAAAAGCAATACAACATAGGTGTTTCTTAGGCACTAGGCTGTTGAGAATAGTAGTAAAGGAGAAAGCTGTTTTCAACAGCCTGAAGAGTCACATAAAGCAGAATCACAGCGGGCAAAAATGCCAACAGCTTCATCTTCACTCCTGTTTGGAAAGTTCTGATGCCGCATCACTGTACATCCCGAGTATGATTTCAGTCTCTCTTTGTGCCCTTGGCCCCTATGACCTTGCTGTAATATGAGCCAGTGGAAATGCCCAGGACAGCTGACAATCTAGTGATCTCACCAAGAAATGTGGAAATCATTTAAAACATGAGAAATTTTATATTTACTTCAAGCTGAAGATCTTAAGGTCTCTTAGGAAAATGGTTGCTGGTTTAGAGGAAGGTTCATAACTGTGGTGGAAAAAAGGGTCAGTATCAGTCAACCAGGCTCCAGGGTAGATTTCAGACCATAATCTGTGCCACAGATTCATACCAATTATTCTTACACCTTAACTCTGTATCATTTTTTTCTAGTGGGAAAAAAACCACAAAAACTAACCAAAAACTAACCAAAAACAAAAATCAGGGAGGCAGAAAGCTATAGGAACTTGTTGAAGTTTTCTACCTGTAAAACATTTTAAAACTCTCAGCTGGAAAATGAGATAACCAAAGCTAATGGAATTAAAAAAAAAACAAAACAAAAAAAACCCTCCGAACTTCTATAAAAAATTAAAATTTTGAAAAGTAGTAACAATTTGTTCCAAACAAGAGATTCAAATCTACAACATCATGTACAAAGTCTGATATATGGAGCCTCTCTGTGCCCTGTAGTCCTACAAAAATAATGAAAACACAGGCTAAAAATACAGAGAAAATGTCTAGATTTTGTTTGCCTTACAGCTCTCTGGGCAGTCAGTCTCTGAAGTACAACCATTCAATTTTTGTGTTAATATAAAAGCACAACCTTTAGATATAGACAAAATAATTTTGAATATTATTTTTTTTTTTTTTTTTTTTTTTTTTTTTTTTAATGCCCTTGAATAATCCCCAGGGAAAGATGTATTAGTATTAGGATTTTCTATGGTTCTCATCAGCTGAATATCAGTATGCCTATTGTCACAGTTCAGTGTATATTCCAAATATGAAAGTGCTCAGCTTGGCATAGAGGTGTCATTGTAAAGGAAAATCAGAGTGCTTTAGGGAAGACTTTGTTCAATAATCACTGTTTCTGACTACAATCTGTGAAATCTTTTTTTTATAAACCTTGCAGAATAAAGCCAAGCACAGATATTTTCCTTTTTCTTCTGGTTTTTTTTTTTTTTTCCCACTACCTTTTATTTTTTTTACTCTTTGTTGCCCATACTCCCCATACTGAAATCTGAAAGCTTTTTAGTTATTGTTCATGGAAGAATGACATAAAAATTATTTATAGAAGCCAGTTCCTCACTTGGATGCATTAAAAAAAAAAAAAAAAAGTCATAAAAAAGCACATTTAGTATGAATAAATTCTATGTATGCAAATTTGGAATATCAATGTCTAAATAATTCAACCACTGCTAAAGACGATTACATCAGCAAGGCAGAGGTGTTTAATGGATTCTTCGCCTCTGTCTTCAACACAGATTACAGACCCAGGGAGTCTCAGTGGCAAGAGCTGGAGGACTATGACTGTGAGAACCCCCAGTTGAGCCTGAAATTTTGTGTGATCTGCTGCTCCAGCTGGATCCCTGCATATCTATGGGACCTGATGGGATTCACCCCGGAATCCTCAAAGAGCCAGCTAATGTAATTGCAAAATATCTCTTGATTTTTCAGCGGTCTTGGGAATCCAGAGAGGCCCCAGTTGACTGGAACCTGGCGAGTGTTGTCATGATTTTCAAGAAGGTCATAAAGGTGACCCCAGAAACTACAGGCCTTTAGTCTCACTTTAGTGCCTGGTAAAATTATGGAGAAGATTATTCTTGAAGTTACTGAAAAATACCTGTAAGACAATATGGTCATTGGTTACAGCCAGCATAGCTTCATGAGAGCAAAGTCCTGCTTGTCAAATCTGATTTCAAGACAAAGTAAGCCATGATTATGGGAAGCCAATTGATGTAATCTTTCTGGAATTCAGTACAGGTTTTACATGCTGTGTCTCAAGTATCCTTCTGGATAAAAGTCCAGCGCACAGCTGGATAACACATCATGAGATGGGTGAGTAGCCAGGTCAGGCACAAAGGATTGCAGTGAATGGGGTGACATCAGAGTGGTGGCTTGTCACCAGTGGGGTTCCACAGGGCCTCATCTTCTGCCCTGAGCTCTTCAACATCTTCATAAAGGATTTGGATACAAGGCTGGAAGGGATATTGATCAAGTTTGCAGATGATGCAAAGCTGGGGGGAACTGTTGACTCCCTTAAAGGTGGAGAGGCCCTGCAGAGAGACCTCTACAAATCAGAGGGCTGAGCCATCACTAACCATATGAAAATCAACAAGGAAAAGTGCTGGATTCAGTACCTCAGATTGGGCAACCCTGGGTGTATGGACAGGCTAGGGAATGAGATGCTGGAAAGCAGTGACATGGAAAGGGACCTGGGGATCCTGGTAAATGGAAAGTTGAACATGAGTCAGCAGTGCCCTGGCAGCCAGGAGAGCCAAGCGTATCCTGGGGGCATCAGGCACAGCATCACCAGCCAGGCAAGGGAGGGGATTGTCCTGCTCTGCTCTGAGCTGGGGCAGCCTCACCTCCAGTGCTGGGGGCAGTTTTGAGTGCCACAATATAGAGAGATGTTACACTTACACTCTTATGGAGTGTCTAAAGGAGGACTATGAAGATGGTGAAGGGCCTTGAGGAGTGGCTGAGGTCACTTGGTCTGTTCAGCAAAACAGGAGACTGAGGGGAGTCAAAACTAAAGCATTTCTTCTTGAAAAACTTAGACAAACACCAGGCATATCAGGACAATTTTACCATATCTAAGACCACTATAAAATAGGACTGTTAAAAGCATTATTTAAATGCATCCAAAGCTTAGGGAAAAGCTCTGACATACTTTAACCAGCATAGGAAAACACTGCATGCACGCATTCCTTTATTACCCATATACATTGAATGTTAGCCAATTACCTTTGTTCCTTAATAAACTCTTTATTTTTTACAAATTTTATCAGAGAATTACAGCATTTCAAATGTAGAAAATAGTACTAAAAAGTACTCTAATCTAGTATAGAAAAATATGCAAGACATCAGTCTTTCAACTAAATTGGACAAGTTAAAAGTAGAAACATTTTTACCAGTGAGGTTAAAGAACAATAATAAATTCTTTCCATCTTGGCCTTTTCATATCAGACCAATATCAGAAAACAGATTTAAATTTATATATATGTTGCTAGGCTCAAACCAGGAAACATGTTGTCAGTACTATACAAATCAAACTATACTATCTAATTCATTCTTCTGAAATTAAAATATTTGTTTCAGACTATGATTGGATGCAGTAACAAAAAAACTGACTAAAAAATAATCTAACCTAGATTGCAAATTTCCAAGTATTTTCTAAATAAAAACACATTAATCCTTGCATATGACACTGTATTAATCAATTGATATTTTAAAATGAAATGGAACTTTTAAAAGAAGAAAGAATAATTTGAGATAGTGACTGAACAGAGTCCTTTTTCTAAGCCATATCTTGTTTTCTAAAACTGAACCATGATACAAAAATTTTATGTAAGAAAGCAAGAACAGAAAATTACATTGACTGGGAGTCAGCTAAATTTTTAAAGGGAGAATAAAAATAGTAAGCAAAAAAATGTTCACATTTTCAGAATATGAATATTTTTTTGCTTTCATATGTTTTAAACCCTCCATTAAGGTCACCATCATTTCACAAAGAGGCAATCCTCCTTATATATCAAAAAATATGGCATTGTTATTTTTCACCCCTTCCCATCTTTTCTTCTGCAGCTGGATATAGAAAAATATCCTTGAATAAAATGATGTTTGTTTTCCTAAGTCACTTAACATGTTCTATCTCAGGAATCTGTCTGGTGTGCTATTCCATTTCAATGTCAAATAGGTTAAAGCACAGCAGCAAAAAATTCTAGTTCATATTTCACATTTCATTCTGTTTCATTTTGATGACATGAAAATTTCTCTGCTCATCTTTAGAATAGCAGAAAAGTTGTGGGTTGTGGGTTGGGTTTTGTTGTGTCTTTTTTGTTGTTGTTGCATCTTCCTGGGTTTTTTTGCTTTTAAAGCTAACAAAAGGCATGAAATTTCTATCTAACTAGATAAATATAATCTAGACTACTTTGTGTTGGCTTCAGATTTTTTTTTTTACTTTCATTTTTAACTTTCATTTTTAACGGTCCTTACCTTAACAGTCTGAGGAAATAGTAAACACCCTCAAGAAAATAAGAGAAGACATTGTAAAACCTGTTTTATTTTATTGACTGATATTTTTTGTGCATATGTGTCCTCTTTAACCTTTGGGAAGCCACTTAATTTGTTCATGGATTAATGTTGTTGAGTGCTGTCCTTTTGGACAGGACTATGAACCTGCAAAATATCTCACACTTCAGACATATCAGTTGAAATCAGTCCAAGAGGAATATCCTTACTGATTATATTTGTCCTCAGCAAACCATGTGCATAACATTGGTTTTCCCTGTTTGTTTAAAAATTAATTGGAAAAGGGACATCAACTATTATATCATGACTTCAGTATCTCCAAATATGTCTTATTTGGAGGTACTGAATAATTTAGATTATAAATATGCAATCAATAATCTACCTGAAATGATTTCATAATGAAATAGAAATTGAACTTCATGGCTGTGGACTGGTAAGTTTACAATCTACATTTAAACAAACAAGGAGGGGGAAAGTGGTGCAGAAAAGCAGAGGTCCAATCATCTGACTTCTATTCTTTAGGGGAAATAAAAAAATAAATGAAAAAAAAAAAATCAGGCATGGAAGTGGATAAGCTTATAGAATAGATATGAAAGTTAAATTTTATCAGACAAAACCAAATTTTTTCTTGTTAAATTTGCTGATTTACTAGACAAAATAAAAGAGGTAGTACTGAGTCCTTTTCCATGTTTTTCTATACTTTTCCTTTTTTTTAATTGTTGATAAGATCAAAAACACACAGCAAGAAAAGGATAAATGAGTGCCTGTTAATTTGCCCCATCCTTCTATGACAGAACTCTTCAAATTTACAGGAATTCCACATTGAAAAATTGGTTATTATACTACCTGTTGAAAGAGAAATTACTTTTAGTATTATTGTTTCTTGTTTGATGATTTTCCAAATACTTTTTTCTGGGCCATTGTTCTGATGATGACAGCTACATTTAGAGATCTCAGAACATTCACTCTCACAGGGAGGGAATTTGGAAGCATTTAAAGTACAATTCTAGGCAGACTAAGTTCCCAGCAGTGCAGATTTGGAAAACTTTGTCTTAAATATCCCATGCTAGAATTATTAAAGATCTGAGTTTTGCACTTTTATTTTCAATTTCAAAACTTCTCGGTTTATTTGCCAGAACAAATATGTTTAAAGCAGTTTAAAAATCCTAATTTCGGTGGAATTTCTTGAATGAACTTCGGTATAAAAGCAGAATGATTATTTTGAAATTCAGTCAATGCAGACTAGAGTTTCCAGGGGGGTGGGGTGTGGAGGAGGGCACATTCCAGTTTCTCAGAACTTGCCCTGTCTACCCCACTCCGCACATACACTTTAGTTGTTTTGAGCTAGTAATAATTTTTTACGGTCTCTCACACAGCATATTCTTCACTTAAATGTGTTTCAATAGTTTGTTGAATTACATTCCAAGGGTTAGATACAGAATTAATATGATTTTAAATACAGCTTAATGATGGAAAACACAATTCAAGTGGAATTTATGTGTCTTATTCCAAAGTCGTCATCTATAAAAAGCTATCCAACGGCTTTGTTGTAGGAAAACAGCTTATACCTAAAACCACCTGAGATACACAAAATTGACAGTTTGACAGAAAGATGATGATCTGAGCATTTGTCTGGATGGTTCCAAAATATAGAAAATCAGCAATTATTTCAGCAGAACTTAGAGAAGTCACTGCTACAGAATAGCATTGCTGTTAAATGCCTTGCTAGACTTCTAAGAATTGTTCTAATATCTTGTCTGAGCAACATGAAGTTTCAAGCCTTTACTTTTTTAAATGTATATTCAAATAACTCATCCATATTTATGTGTTCTTATGAACCTGGCAAAATTTCTTCATATAAATATGACATCTGCAATGCAATTTTCCTGTTCCACCCTCTCTGTATGAAAACAAAATAATCAGAAAACAAGCAAGAAACAGTTTTGCTGTGTCTTGTTTCGTGGAATAAGTTCAAAGAAACTCATGAAACAAATATTATATTTGTCTCAATTTGTGGATTTGAATATGACTGTTAATCTCTATCAAAATTAAAACAACACATCTGCATTTGTCTTTCTCATGAGATTTAAATATAATTTTTGACTTCATACTTCTCTGTAACAGAAAATACTTCTTTTATGTATGTTCTTTTCCTCTGAATAGGTGAAAGGTTTTTCCAACTCAGCTCTTGAAGTACAGTCTGATGATTAATCCATTTAGACATGGGTCTAATTTCCAAGAAAATTGTCAAAACTGTTTTGCATAAATGATGCTCTTCCCATGCACCTCCAGTCATTTATATAGGATAGTGTCCACGAAAGGAAAGTTATCACAGTCTGTGTGTTTCTAAAGGAGACAGGAAAAAATGTTTGTGATAAAGATCAGATTTATAAAATGTTAGAAAACTTATTAAGATTACAAAAATATTTTTATTTATTATTTTAGACAGTATTCTTTTTGCCATACAGCGATGGAATATGATACATAAACTATTCAATCTGCAAATCTATTTAAGACTTATTGTCCTAGATTACAATGTAAGATGTGTCCAAAGCACGTATTCTATCACCATCTACAGGAGATGTTGAAACTAGCTTGGGCAGTGTTTCCCTTTGCCCCCTTGCCTCCAGACCATCTTCTGTTAATGGCCCATCAGTGCCCTGCTGCATGACTCATAGATAACTCCCTCCAGGAGCTATCTCTCTTTAATGGGCAATCAAAGACCCATTACAAGACTGATAAAATGATATCAGGCCATTGTGAGATGGTCCTCTCAGGGGGAGGAGCCAAGCATTCCCACCTGGATATAATCTGGGATTTGGTACAGCACAGGCAGCCTTACCCACTGGATTCCCAGAGGACAAGAGCTACCAGACTTTTCTGTGGAAACACTGCTTCAACAAGACCACTTCATCTGGACTGCTACCATGCTACCACCACAGTGTCAGGTTGTATTCTGACTCTGTCAGTGATCATTTGTACTATTGCATGTGTTTTATTTTATTTACTTTTTTTTTTTTTTTTTTTTTTTTTTTTTTTTTTTTTTTTTTTTTTTTTTTTTTTTTTCTGCTATTAAATTGTTTTTTCTGACTTGGAGTCTCTTGCTGGTTTTGCCTTCAAGCCAGCCCACATATATGTAAATATCTGTACAAAATATGAATATTCCCATTAGAGTTTTTTCACAAGTTTCTCCATAAATAATAATGTATTATTCAAGCACATTTGATGGATTTATGTAAAAGTGGAATGGAAAGTATGGACAAAACCATCATCCACTACAAAATGAAATTGCTTCTTTTAGTACATCAGAAGGTAATAATTCAAATGAAATCTTAGGACTTGTGAACAATTTACATACTCTCTCCTCTTTATTCATGTTCTTGCAAGCAATTTACAATATTGCATTTTCATTTACTCTTTTTTTAAGAACTGTGATACTGTAAGAGATAAAATATTGTTTCCTAGATACAAAAAGAACCACAGCCATATCAGAAATGTTTTGACTATATCTTAAAACATTCTGTTTCAGATTTGATTCTTTTTTATTCCAGTTTTATCTTTTTCAAGTCAAACGGCATAGATTTAATGATTTATATAACGCAGAACAGAATGATAATTTCATGAGACAACCCCTAGCTATTCATCAATCCAAGTATTTGCATCCCACTGTGATATGCCATAAGGAAACTAAGCTCCCAAAAGCAGGATAGTCATTGGAGGGTGACATTTCCCTGGACTAATCAGCTCTATTTCTCAAAATGCTTAATTAAATTAGACGTATTCCAAAAATCATACAGATACACTGCTACATATGTGGAGTTGCTATTTCTATAACATACTCCACTGTACAGTGTAACCATGATCTTCTTTTAATGTAGGAATTGCATAGCATTTGTGTACCTCAGCCTAAAACTTATTCACCTTCTGTGTCAGCTTCAAATTGCTTCAGCATTATGGCAATTTGTGGCCTAAAATTGTCCATAGGGACTGAAGTATACATTCAAAAGTTGTTTCAGTTTTGTAAATTTGAATTATATCACTACTGAGGTAGCAGAGATCTGAAAAGACTGCAATCCTGCATTCAAAGTTATCTATTAGGTGTTTTCAAAATGTGTCTAAATTCCTAACAGCAGTGGACACTTTCCCAAATACAATGAAATTCACATGGCTGCATGCAGTATGTAGAAATTGTTTGCTACTGACAAGGGTGGCCTTAAATTACCTCTGGTTCTTCATCAGTATGCCCTACTCATTGGTACAGCACAGTCAACAATCATAGCATAACACAGCATATGAAATTATTATACTTGCAGCTTTCTGAAGAAAATGTGACATTTTATACAAAGTCGTCCAAAGCAAGGTAGGAATCAGAAACAGTCTTTAAATTCAGTGTGATTTTGATGATGACTAAATTGTATCTTAAGTAAAATACATGGAGTCCCTCACATGAGTAACAAAGTGGTAGAATGCAAGGGTTTGTCATGGTTCAATGTCCACACACCAATGACATCTTAAAGGCAGAGAAGGCTAGAGTACTGCAAATGGTACTGGTTATTTTTCTTTTCTTAAAAACAGTGAAAAGAAAACCAAGCTATCTTCTGAATTAGTATAACACCATTTCTTTATGAAATAAAAAAGCAAACTTTTTTTTGTTGTTGTTCAGGTCTTCCCTGAAAATTTTAGTTTTCATTAGAAAACTCTAAAAATTTTCTTTTTCCTCGGATTTCTACTTTTTATTTCTGGTTTGTTTCTTGCTGAAACCAAACTATCATAATTTTAAACAGTCTCAGCAACATTTTTTTTCCCCTTCTTAAAATGGTAAGTGTGCTAGATCTTGATCATTCACCTTGCACTAGGAGAGAAACAGTTTATTTATTTTGCTCTTAAGGACATAGATGAGGAATACACCAACAGTCTTTGAATAGTTTCTTTTTGTATTTAATATGACTCTGCTACCCAACAATTCAAGCCCATCAGCCTTTGCTTTATCTACCACACACACATAAAGAACAAATTATTACTCCAAACACAATAGCAAGTCCAGAGGTGGACCACAAAACTGATTAGAGGGATGGAGCTTCTTTCTTATGAAGAAAGAGATAATTGGGTGTGTTCAGCCTGGAGAAGACTTTGGAATGACCTAATTATGGCCTTTCAGTACCTGAAGGGAGCCCACAGGAGAGATGCAGACAGACTTTTTGCAAGGCTATGTAGTGACAGGGCAAGGGTGAATGAATTCAAACTGAGAGTACGTAAATATTCGGAAAAAATTCTACATTGTAAATGGGATGAGGCACTGGAACAGGTTGCCCAGAGAAGTTGTGGATGCCACCCCTGGGTGTATTCAAGGCCAGGCTGAATGGAGTTCTGAACAATCTAGTTTAGTGAAAGGTGCCATGTGCATGACAGGGGCTTGCAACCAGATGATTTTTAAGGTCCCTTCCAACCTAGGCCATTCTATAATAATATGAAAATCAAAGTAACATTGGTAATAAATACCATTCATTTAATCCTAAAGTTCTCAGGAAATGGGTCATCCATAAATTCAATTACTTTCCAAAGTCACATATCTATTCTCTCAAGCACAAGTTCACAAGAACTGCAACTTACACAAATATAGAAATCAGTTTATTTACCTCTTTATGTTTTACACAGTATGACTCTTTTAAGAAAAGTTTAACCACTTTGCATAAGAATCTCAAGTCACTTTCAGATCATCCACAGATTTCCTGCATCTACATTGTCATGCAAATGAACCTCCTGTATTTATCATCATAATCCCTTTTACAAAATGTAGGCATTTTCCAATGTCCAAGCTATGTTTTATTATTCATTATTTCACTATTGTTCTGTTAACTTATTCCTCCCAGAATAGCAAATACAATACAAAAGACCAAAACTTAAGTGGTTGGTAACCTAGCATACATTCTAGTACATTATTAGGTCTTTCAACTGACCTTAGAATGTCGCAGCACCTTTGCTCTGTGGGGTTAATGGGCTAGCACGGCACCCTGGAGCCACGATAGGAGTGGGGAACCATGTTCCTGCAACAGAGCCTTGGGATACACCGAACCTGCTGGAGTCGAGACAAACTCCTGCTACTCTTGGGTGTCGGTGAGGACTGGAACATAGGAAGAGAAGAGTCTCTTTCTCTGGGATAAATCCATGGAGTTCATTCATGAAGGGATCCAGAGAGGAAGAGAGAGAAGCAGAACTTCGTACAGGGTTTTTAACAACAGGTGTGGTAGGGCTTGGAAACAAACTTACAACCAATCAAATTCATCTAGGGAGTAGCAGAGGGTGGAGAAGGTAACTGGGGAAACCAATGGGATAGCAGTGTGGGAGGGATTGTATTGCTTATCCAATGGGGCTTCAAAGGAGGTTTGATGGACATGGAACATTCTAGGTAAAGGGGTAGGGTTTACAATAATGGACAGGGAGGGTAAGCAGGGTTTAGGTGACTGATAGGGAAGGTACAGGAACAAGACGTGGGGAATAACCATATAGGGAATAAAGGGGCGTATACAGAACTTAGGGCAAACCATTGGCATAGAGAACATAGGGGAAACCAGAACAAACCATCTTAACAGAATACAACAGGAAAAGACAAAAATAATTAATATATTTAGTGGAGCTTAATAGCATCAGACTTACAAGCCTGATTCCCAATATAAATTTAGCCTATGCTAAGTCAATGGAACAGCTGGAAATTAATGTTATTACAAGTCAAGCTCCAATGACTTATGCCTGTTTCCTTCTTTCACAAATAAAAAAACTCTTAGCCAGACTGGCAATAATTTTTTCTGCTCTACTGTTTAGTCACATGGAAAAAGTTCAAGTTTTGGAACTATGGAATATAGAGCTGAAAATTGTCTTTACCTGAATTTATTTTTGGGATGACATTTATAATGCTAGCAAGTGTGAAATTACTTTCTTATTTGAGATCTATATTTGTATGAATGCATGGTAGCACAAATTACTGAACAAAAAATAATTCCATTTATTCTTATTTTCAACAGTTTTCATTAACTCCAAAATAAAAAGATGATTCAGTAAACACTTTCAGACTAAAAGTGACATTATTTAGTTCTATGGTCGCTATTCTAAGTGCTTAACTTTTTTTTGTAATTTAATTGTACCATACTTATCTTATGGTGTTTTTCAATTTTGACTGCCTTTTTCAACTTTCATGAATGAGTATCATGATCTCTTTTGAACTAATGCAGACACAAGTGTCAGTAGTGCATACATATATTAAAAAATTGTTTTCTTTAATTTCATTCAGCAGTACAACATAATTGCAACTTTCTGTTGTGGTATTATTTATAAATGGCAATAAGTCAGCACTACAGGTTTTATACCTCTTAATTTTTTTGTTGCTTCTAAGCAATCATGAATTTTGAGAGCTCATTGAGAATTTCTTTATCTTGTCTAAATTGTTGTAATAGTTGTGTTCATTCTCTATCATAGTGTTTTTATAAAAACCATGAAGAAGATGAGGGAATTTCAAAGGCACAAACAAGTCACAAAAAACCCATGAAAGCTAGTTTTAAACATGGATGGCTGTCAAAACACTTTGGGGGAATGATGTTCCTTTAAAATTCTTCTCGGGCTGAACAGAGACACTGGACCATGTGTCTGGGAACTCTTATGTTTTATTGTCCATTTGCCATAACTGCAGCAACCAGCCCACTGTTTAGACTGAAAAGGTGTTGGCTAACAAGCCCTTAAATTCTCAATAGATTTTCTCAAGGGTGAAGGCTAACAAGCTCTGTGTTTTATACAGTACACTTCGATAAATTCTCAACTCCCACAAAATACTGTTCAAGAGGTGCTGACTAACAAGCCACAACACACTTTCACAAGCACCCCTGTCCCACAAGAAACCTCAGTAAGGATTATGGAGTAGAATACAATAGCCGTGCTTTGCCCAGGCAATGCAAAGAAGAAAACAAAGAATATCACCAACCCTTAAGTCCTGCTTTGGTCCTGACAGGTGGATAACTGGAACTGAGGTTGTGAGTTCCCTATCTGCTTCCTTTTTTAGTAAACCTGGTGTATGCTCTTGTGTAAACTAGATTTTTTTGTGCTATTTTGTTCATGCATGCACAGCCAGCCCTTCTCCAGGGAGTCTCAAGAGAAGCAGGAATGGCTATGAACAGCTTTGCACCACCTCTGCCGGACACTGTTCTCAAATCATGCCTTTTTTGTAGCAATACTCAGAGTGTTTGAGACAAAAAATGCTTAGGTATAGCCCTCTACAATGGCCTAGCACCATAATGTATTTTCTCATCTGTTGTAATCTGGTAACATCTGAAACAGAAGCTAGAAGACCTATGAAGACCATGGATTATTTTTAAAAGATAAATTAGGTCTTGTGCTCCATAGCGATTATATTAACATAAATACATATAAATACATGGAAAAATACTGCAAAAACTTAAATTAATAAAAATTATGTGACTTTATTAATTACTTGCAAGTATGCTTGTAACAAACTCACACATTTTGGTGGATGCCTTGATTTTAGATAGTTCCTTTGTTTGTATGCTACTGATGAACTTTTTCTGCCACTTTCAGTGACAAAATTTCTTGTCTTCAGCAAAATAACACATATTGATAGGATACCATGAAACTAGGAGTTAGCTTTTAACCTCAATACACAGGTCAAATTAGTGACATACATTTCCTCCCTTACTAAAAGGAAGCAAAAATAAATAAACAAACAACAGAAAAACCAAACCAGTTAAAATTATATGGAAAATAAAAAATATCATAATGCTCAAAACCAAGCAAATTTCATTGAAATCGTGGTTATGATATTTAGGATCAAGACTGTCCAAATTCAAGGAAGGGATATGACCAGATGTGACCAAAGAAGCTAAAGTAAAGGCTAGAGTTTCTGTATGTATTGATCATCTGCTTGAATTTCAGTATTTATACTTCAGTTTGCAAATGTCAATATGATGCATAAAAGTATAAATCCTTCCCTTAGTGACCATGTTCCCATGAATATTTTTTCATTAATTGCCAAATCTATGTGTTTATTGTCTCGGAAAGCCTACTTTCAGAGTTCAAGGGTAACATCTAGTGTGTTTTGGATAATAACTCTGTACTACAGGCACTCATGCTGAGTTTAATCTTGGACAACTTGAGTGATGGATGCGTTCTTCACCCAACCTTCTCCAGAGTAACATGGTCCTAAAACTATGATGAGACAGTTAAGAACTCTTCAATATTTTTAAATTTATTTCCTTAAGTGGCAAGACATTAGCCAAACCTAAAAAAACTGTAATAATTTATCATACCAAGATCATAAAAATGTTAATAAATATAAATTTTGAGTAAATAATGTATTCCACCTATCTAATAAATCTTTTCTCAGGTCATACAAACAGATTATTTAATCAAATATATTTATTAATAAAACTGTTTATTGTATATTTACCAGTATTAATTATTGGCCTGCAACTTGCTTTAAAAGTGGGTTTCCTGCAAGAATCTAAAATCCATAGTTCAAAGGTTATTGAGTAGCTTATACTGAGAAATAGGCTGCAAAGCAGGTTGCTGTTTTCTGATGAGTGAAATATTTTAATAACTTAATTTGCAATCGTTAAGTCAAAGCTCATTTTCTGCTCATATTCTTAAATGTTTTTTGATTTCGGTTCTTAGATGATTACACGGAAAGCTCTCAGAATGTTTCAGTGTGTACACAGCCAACTTTTAGGCCAGTAGCATTTTTCTTTTTCACCTTCTCCACATAAGCAAAGGTGTTATGCTGGAGAAAGAAAAAATAATTTATTGCTGGAAATAGAATTCCTAGAGGCAGAGATATATTCTCTATCAAGAGGATGAGGAAAATGTAGTTTGGAATGGGTTGGGGTTTTTTTGGTTTTGTTTTTTTTTTTCTGATGTATTTGAGAATGCAAGGACAGTCTGCCCCAAATGAACATCAAAGATTATTTAAAGTGTTTTAAGGAATAATCTATTAAGAGAACTCATTTGCACTCCCTTGACTGCTTAATTTACATCTACTGCAAAAAGTCAATAACCAGGGGAGAGAGAAGAAAACTTTATTTGACTCAGTCATATCTGAAATTAATTCCTATACTTAAGTTCATTACAGAATCGCAGAATGGGTCAGGTTGGATGGGAATACAGTAGGTCATCTGGTTGTACCTTGTTGCTCAAGCAGGGTCATCTTAGAGCACATTGCACATAATTGCATCCCGACAGTTCTTGAATATCTCCGGTGAAGGAGATTCATAACTTTCCTGGGCAATCAGTTCCTGACTGTAGTTAAATACCCTGTTGCTGCTGTCATATAGGGGAGGGGGGCAGGCACTTTATATGATATTGGAAGCTTTGATTACAGAAGCTGTGGCTCTTGTGGAAGGGCAGGACAGAGCCATGACACATCAGTTTTGCCTCTTCTTCCTCCAGTCTGAGCCAGTTATCCACCCTGATAACCTGTCACCTCCAAGAGCAGGTGGATTTTAATCTGTTTCTCATGGAATTCCTTTTACCACATATTGTCATGGGTTTAGGCCTCACGCCTACACTACCATCCCATTGGCACCCACTCATATCTCTTTCAGCAATCTTAATTGCCTATGAAACCTCGATGCCTTAAGTTTTAGCTTTCATGTTTTTCAGATTCTGTGCTGCCTAGGGGTGTAGTTCCGAGCCTCATATTAAGTGCTACTAAGCTCTCTTCACAGTGTATGCAGACAAAACAAATCCTTCCCCTGCTGAAGACCAAGGACAGCTTTCAGGCCCAGCAATGGAGGACTGAAAGGAGAAGAAACAAGAAGGATGAGACCTCACAACTTGAAGCTGTAATTGGAAAATTAAACCCCAATATGCAAATGGACCAAAAATAATAAAAGTTTAAGACCTCATGACTGGTTTGGCATTTTGTGACCATTCTAAGTCTACCTTGGGTGCAGCCCTAGTCAGGCTCTTGTCCTGCCCAAGGTGTACCCTAAAGTCCTTTCTATAAATTTCTACTTTATTCTCTATCTCTCTTCGGTCTCTGTTTCAGGTCAGCCTTCCCAAGGCATCAATCTCACTCTGCAGTTATCTATTTTATGAAATAGTTTTGGTTTTCTGTTGTTTTGGCATATCGCTCTAGGAGAAAAAGATTGTATTTTTGACAAGAGGGGCTGGGAGGAAGAGAGTTTAAAAAAAAAAGGCTGTCTTTTTCTTCATCTTTTAAAGCATCAACTGCAACAGAAGCATTAGTTTAATTCTGTTTTGTAGAGATAGTCTGTCTTTTTTGGGTTAATATTTCAAGCTGTGCTTTTATAACCACCTTGCACTGGGTGCTGGGCATTTCTTTTGTATTCTTGTATTTTGCCATGAGGCTAATGAGCCCCACAGTGCTTTACCAGCCACATTGCATGCATGTGGCTCAATACTGTTTTGGGAGAATCTTGAGGAGCTTGAAGGGTCTCTTAGGCTGTAGAACAAATGAGACATAATGTGAGTCTTGTAAAATACAGGTCTAGAGGTAAAAATAAATGGAGCAATACCACTTACATACAGTTCACAGAACTGCAAGTTTTCCTCTCTGAACAGAGAATACCAATAGACTGCAAAAAATGTCATGGCACATTCTAATCACCTTTCATCCATGCACATGCTTATTTATTTGTAACTTCTGTAAATACCTTCTTATTCATTAAATTGCTCTCTGAATATCAACTATAACCTCACCACCTCATTATCTCCAGTATTTCAGTGTTGGGGTCAGAGGTGACTGATATTCCCAGACAAAATGTTGTAAAGGTCCAGCCTTATGGATGAGAAACCAAAAAAGTTATCTTAAATAATCCAGTCAGAATATGACATCTAAAAAGAACTCAAAATTCATTGAAGCACCTCTAACTGTTCCCTTAATCAAGTCATATAATTGCTATTTTGCATCAGTTCATATTCATATTGCTTTAATGAAGGCTCAACTTTCATTTCCATTAAAAGTACTGTATTCAGACACCTTTTTTGTTTTTCTAATGATTTCAGCTTGCTTTTTTATAATTGTCACACATATCATTAATACAAATTGACAAGGCTGCTATTTTTTAATTTTAAAGATATAGAGGAAACACAAGCAGTTATCATGCTTCTGTTACTTCTATGCCAAATTATAATCAAAAATTATTATTTTCAAAAAAAAAATCTTTTAAGTTTTAGTGACTTTCTTTACAGCATAATAATAAAAAAGATATACTGGATATCAATTAATGAAATTCCTTTATGTAACTACTTAGTTTGTGGTGGCTCTCTTATTTGATTTTTTTTAATCCAAAATTATTCTAGTTTTTTTGTTTATTTATTAGGGTAATTTTTCATCTTAATCAGCCCTTTCAGGTGATATTTACATATTTTAAAATCACTAAAAATAAATAAGAAAACTCAGACTACTAAAATTAAGTATTTGCAAAGGGTGAAGATTGGACTAATGCCGATAGCCTGGACAAGTTCCTGTATCCTATTTTACACACTTAAAAATCAGGCAATCATTAATTAGCACTGAAACAAAATTCTGCTTGTGGCTGCATATTGGGTCTTAAATAAACTGTCTGTAGGCTGAGAAGCAATTACATTTCTTCTGTCAAATTCAGATTGTTCACAAGATCTATTAAATATGTTTCAGTAGCTTCTAATTTTTATCAGGCACCATAGATAGTCTGCATTAAGCAAGTGAGAATATGATGAACAGAAATATCCATATCTTATTTTCCAACAGATCTTGTTATGAACTTACTACAACAGGGAAAAAAAAATTAAAAACCATTATAGTTTTAAGATATGTTAACATACCATCTACTTTTTTTGTTTGTGTCAAATTCATGTTAACATATTTGAAAGATTTCATTGTATTAATCATGCTTATACTTGAAAATGTAGGCTCCTAAATTTCAGGTTATCAAAAACCAAGCATACGAGACAAATCCAAATGTGAAAGAAATGTTTTGAAACGCAGCTCTTCATTGTGTACTTGGACTATATCACACCACAAGGCAGAGCTACTGGTGTAAATACAATTTAGCTGCAATGCATGTTTTGTTTGGATGACAATATTTAGTAAAAAACATCTTTTCACATTTGTTTGTTTATAAAACATCAACATGGTAGATGGTATGCAATTCTATGAAAAGAGAAAATGCATTATATGGGTTTGAATGACCAAGCTAATCTTAGGGACATTTTTCAGAATAACTGGACTCAGAGGTAAAAGTAACTTCTGTTAATTAATTTGAATTTTCTTTAAAATATAATTTTTTATATAATTTGTTTTTAAACAATATCCAAAAAGAGTGATTTTTTTTTTTCTTTTCTTTTCTTTTCTTTAGAAAACAATAAGAGACTCTCACATACTTCTTTACAGCTTCCAGGAAGTTTTTCTGTAATCACTGCCAGAAATTATATTATATTAAATTATATATTTATCAATTATACACACGTTTTTCTCTATAGTTTTCTGAATGTAAAGGTAGGAAATGCTGTATGACATGAAAATGTAGTTTTAAAACTGAATATAAGGTTCATTTGCTATGGACCTTGGCTACTATTTACAGAAGCAGTCAGTCTGAATGTAATTGGAAAAAACTCTCCTCAAAGACACCGTAATTCAACATGTGGTTTACTTACACATTTAATATAATTTTTTGCAAAATTTAGCTTAAAAGGAGATATATACAGTAAGTGAAAAACATTCAAAGTATGGCTCAGCAAGGATTTTTTTTTTCTGTATTTTCCTTATAGTAGATGGCATTCTTCTCTGTTGACAGAATATTAGCATTTGTCTGAAAATACTTCATATTTCATAGAATATATATCAAATGTGAAAATATACTTCCATTTGATAGGCATATTGCAATTCTTCATGGGAAGAGCTTAATTAAAAAAAAAAAAAGGAAGAAAGTGTTTATTCCCTATCAAATTGGAAATAGGACAGCTTAAGTGGTCAGGGAAACTGCCTAAAACATAGCAATTTGAGAATTAATTTGGGCACTTCTTTCAGGGCAATCATGAAACAGCAAGTGCAGTGTCATCTCTGCAACATTAAGAATAAATACAGAAAAAAAAGCAAGAAAAAAGAAAAGCCTCTTTTCATCTTAACAGGTGTTATATGTTGAGAAGTTTGTAGAGATTTTGCAGAACATCTGAAACAAACAGTATTTGCCTGTGGGTAGTATCAATCACAGCCGTGTATTGATTTACATTACATGGCATCAAAAGACAGGTTGGACAAACGTGGGAGAGGAAACCCATCCAAGAGTTTTCAAACAGGAAGAAAATACCTCTGTTTCAAAAAGTATTTCTGCCCCAAATATTTAGAGAGAACCTTAGGAAATAATTGTGCTCCTGCTGCTCCTTCTTAGACATTTGCTTTCGGCTATTGCTAGAGTCATCATAAAAATGTACCTTTCTCTAGATTAACCTTTCGCCTGTCATTGCACAGCTCTTCTTCTGTTTCTACTTTCCTCATTATTCATGCTCTGTTTGCTGAAAAGGTGAGAAAAAATATAGCCTGTACTTAAACAAAAGCTTAAGTAGAAGAAAAGCAAAGGTGAAAAGGCAAGAGAAAAGAACTAAATCTTTGTGCTTAGGCCTAAAAGATTAAGACATATTCTGATGATGTTTCACTCTATTCCATACTAATATGAAATCAAATATACCTTTCATCTACTTTTGGAATAATTCAGACAAAAATATGCAGATAAGTATATTTTCATCCAAAGGGAAAGAAAATAAAAGCAATCCAAAAAGTAGCTTTAAAATAGAGGATTTTTTCTTTCTGTAAATACATTTTTTTTTGCCCTGTAACAGAAAACAAGAATTCATATTGCACGCGGTCATATTTTTTTTCCTTAAGAAATGCACCGTATCTCAGCAACAGCACATGTACAGTGTATTGTTACAGCCACTTTCTCTCCTCTCCCCTTATATTTTTCTCTTAGAGTAAATAAGCTCTTAGGACATCATGAAGTGTTACTTTTGGCATTTCTGTGGCTCTTTTGTTTCCATTTTCATCCCAGGAGATTTTGAGGTTCTTAATAGAAAACCTGACATTTTAAACATTAAAAGATAATTTTCTTTCCATAAGCTGTTCTGTTGAGTATATCACCAGGTCAGTAAATTTATGATGGAGAGCATACCTCAGTCAAATAACTTATATGCATGAAAAATCAGTTTTAAAACTGATTCCTCAATTATTTTAGAAATTGTTTTAGAAATTGTGTCTTTGAATGTCTTCATGAATGTATCAAGTTGAAGAGGTAAATATTAAATAGCAAAGTAGCCACTTGTTTTACAAAAATATTTAGATTTTGGAATCTCTAAAGACATTTAAAAATTAAGAAAAACCTTTCTTTTACACCCAAGCAATGATAGGTTTTCCCTTTAAAAATATGCTTTTCAAATTTATTTGGGGGGCAAATTTGTATGCTGCCTTAGACTTTTTAGTGATTTTTTTATCTCAGTCTCTGTTTACAGATTTTCTACATGTCAAAATGAGTTGAAATCATGATACAAAAACCAGAATAATCTGATCCAGTTTTAGTACTTAAACTTTTATGGACAAAATTTTTAAAGAAAAATCACTTCAATTTTCTCAGTTTGTTACTCATTTCAGTGGACTTCCATTGACATTTATAATGTTTAGAATTGCTGAAAGAAAATATGAAAGACACTAATAATGCAAACACAGTAAAAACAAACTTGAAAATATAGATTTATTTAAGAAAATACATAATATGGCAATAAACATAGAAATACAGAATTATCTAGCGTTTATATATTTCTATACAAGCATACAAATATTAGAAGGTATGACATCATCTGTGCTCCTTTTCTATGTGTCTGTTAAAAAAAGAAAACAACCATGTAGCACATTGTTTTGGTCTGAAGAATGATGTGCAACAAGCACTGCTAACTCAGGGCAAGATAAGCTGCTTGGCAAAATTTATATTTTGCTCTTATTTTGTTTTTATTCTCACAACAACCTGAGTAATAAACAGTAAGTATATTCCCTAAAGAAGGACCTAGAAGATCATATGACAGAAACTGACAAATATAAATCAGCCATCAACATTACAGCTATATAGGCATACTGTATCATAGTAATTTATAGTACAGTGCAGTAGGGAGCGTTACTGTGCTGTATTGCATTGACTTCTATTTCACATATAATATCTCATAAAGTAATAGGGATTTCAAACACACACATACACACACACACACAAAAAAAAAAAAAAAAAAAAAATCACAGGACTTTTGTGGAGTTTTCTGATCATTCCCATTAAAAAAGTTGAAACTGGATAGGAGTGCCAAGGCATTTTAAAGCCACTATGCCTAAATTAACAGGAACAAATTCCTTCCACTTTGAGATGATCCTAATTTGCACTAATGGCTAGCAAAAAAGTGAGAGGCATGCTTTACATTTTGAAAGCAAAAAATAAAATACAATTTTCCTGAAACTGAAATCTGTGGAGTCAAATATTACATATGTTGTCTCTTAAAAAGAAAGGACTTGAAAATCAGATATTATTACAAAGTGCCATCAGTTTTTAAATAGTTCTAATTTTTTGGTGTTTAAAAATACTGAGTTCCAGGAGACAAAGAATGATGAGCTGTTAAGTGCAACTACATTCCTTTTTTTTATACCATAGATATATTTAAATATCATCAGGTTTCTGGCACAAACAGAAAACACTTTTATTTAGTTGACTCAAAGACATTTTCTTTCCCTTCTTAAGGTCATCATATTGATTCTGGCAAAATACTGTAAATATGAAATCCTCCAGTCAATAAGCTTAATACTGACCTAAAAAAGTCAATATATGCTTACTAGTTGCAAAATAGTAACAGAACATAGCTTGGTATACTCTGTTCTCTATAATACTCTGTGCTTAAAATAAGAACAGTGGTTTTATATTTTTAAAGGAGTGGAAATGTTCATTCCTGGAAAAAAATAGTGATAACATTTTTTACACCATTGAGATTTTCAACATCCTCTGTTTAGCACAGTTCTGGAAGCATTGAAAATAAAATGAGATTAACAACAGTTTTACAATCAAGTTGGATGTTTTAAAAAAAAATCTTTTAAAGAAGTGGTCATAGAAAAATTTTACAAAAATCTAATGTGCCAGAATAAAGGACAGAAAGCCCACTCAAGCCTGAAAAAAATCTTTAATCTTGTTGAAGATATAAACCTCAGGTTGAGGCTAATATACATGGTAATTATCACAAATTACATTATGCATTTATCAATACACAAGAGTCAGCAATCTAGTGTTGTCAACAGCAACAATATTAATTGATATATATCAATTAATGTTGACCTTGGGCTGTGTGTTCTCAGAGAGACCTGTGTTATGGAACCACAGAGTGATTGAGGTAGGAAGATTCCTGTGAAGATCTTGCAGTCCAACCATCCTTTTTTTAAGCAAGAAAATCTAGAAAAGATTCCTCACAATCATGTCATCAGGTTTTGAATATCTCTGAGAATGAAGCCTCAACAGTTGCTTTGGGTAGTTTTTTTAGAATGTTTGATCAATCTCAGAGTAAAAAAAAAAACTTTTTTTAAAAAAAATTTTGTTTGAATGATGATTTGGGTTTTGATTTGGTCTGGTTGTTTATTTTTGAAAATTTTAAATGGAAATTCCTGTATTTCAGTAGGGGGGAAAAAAAAAAAAAAAAAAAAAAAAAAAAAAAAGCACCCCCAAATAATAAACACCTGGGCCTATTTCTTCTTTCTCTGTCTCTGGGGCACAGGTGAAGAGACTCTATCTTCCTTGTGCCTTTCCATTAAATATTTATATATTTTTGTAAGTTGTCTCTGATTTCTCTTCTCCTGGCTGAACAGTCCCATCTCTCTTACCATTTCCTCATATTTCAGATGCTTCAGTCCCTTAAGAGTTTCTGTGGATGTGGTCTCTTGCTGTACTTGCTCTACCACACATCCATTTGTCTCTTACTGAGCAGCCCAGAAATGGACCCAGCACTCAGATATATTTTACTGGTGCAAATTAGAGAGAAGGATCACCTCTGTCCACCAACTTCCTGATGCTGCTATCGGCTGATGTTTTGGGGTTTTTTTTGGCCACAAAGATACATTGTTAGCCCAGGTTCAACGCGTTGTCCATCCAAATTGCCAGATATTTTTCTGCAATTCACTGGTCACTAGACTCTCTCAGAGCATGAACTTGTCAAATCCCAGATTCAGGATTTGGCATTTCCCTTTGAGGAACTTGATTTTCATGTTATGCTAGGAACAGACATAGTAAAATCCCAGGGCAGTCAAGGCTTATTTTACAAAATACTGATTTCATTCTTTCAACAAAACATTTTGAAACTTCCTAGGGTACTGTCCATTCTTTTCATGTTAATCAGAATATGATGATCATTATTTATTTTCCTAAAAGGGAAAAATGGCATAAATATTAACAAGAAACTAGCATGATTTCTTACAGCATTTTTATTGTTTTGGGGTTTTTTTAAATAATTAAAAGTTAAAGTAGGATCAATTTGAACTGTGAATGCTGAAATTAGATGCCGTTTTAAACCTGTATGTAAAATCTCTAATGCAATATTTATCATGATATTCCTCAGCATTTATATTAAAAGTTATTTATCTTTTAAAAGGAGTTATGGTTTGGGGTTTGTTTGGTTGTTATAGATACATAATTTATTGCAACCTTAGAATTTATAAAGATTCTAAGTGCCAAAGCTGAGTTTTGCTTTCTCATGGGAAAATAAGAGGATGCTCACTACCTAAACATTCTAACCAATTATTTAGTTTTACTTTCATGGCACTTATTCTTTAAGAAAAATAGTGCTTCCATTTCTTTTTTTTTTTTTTTCCTTGCTTGCTCACAAACTTTGAGAGGTGAATCTAAAACTTCTCCTGTAAATATGGACAGTTTCAGGAGTATTTATTTTCTGTTCTGCTTCCAGGGGCCATTGCAATATAGAAGAATAGAATTCCTACTAAGATACTTCAATGGTATACCTAGTTCCTTCCCCTATAATAAGGTAATTTCAAAGTACAAGTATTTGACAATCTAGATAATTCCTGCAGTACAATATAGTCCTCACAGTTTCTCATTCCCAGTTTGCTAGAAGAATTTATATGGCAAGCAGGGGTAGAATAATTGGGGAATCCTGATAACACTTCTGCACTTATGAAAATCTAAGTAAAAAGTAGTTCTGCATAAAGGAGAACATTCAGTGTTTCTGTTTATTTGTACTGAATAATAAAATCATAATCAAACAGCAGTGGCAACATGACAAGATATTATTTTAGAAAATATATGTAGGAATAGAATTATTATTTTCCTTTTTCAGGTTGTTACAGTACTATCATGTTTATTTTCTTTACTAAATTTGGCCATTTTCCATTGCTGGCTCCTACTCCTTGACAGTATAGGATTTCCCAGGAAGCTTAGTCTGTTAACAGAAAACATCGTTAGATGCTTACTGAGCTTACAGATCTCACATTTCAGTTTTAAAGTATGGCATGCTTGCTGCAAAAACCTCTCAAGACTGCTATAGACTACCCTGTAATTATTCGCCATAGAAGTCATAGTGACAACTTCATTTTTCCTCGTCTTTTTACTTTTCTGTTCTGTTTCATACAAAGAAGTGTGACCCTTGGTATTCCTTCTTTTCTTTTCTTTTCTGTGAATGTTTAGTATAGAATAAATAAGTATGTTGGTATGTAAGTTATTATAGTGTCTTTTCAAGTAAATATAAAGGCAACAGGCAGAAAAGAGAAGTTTTGGAGGCAGGTAGTAGTAACCTTTTTAAAAATGCATATTTGAAAAAATTATGTTTCTTGTAAATAAGGATTAAAACATAGTAACAATATTCTTGGCAAAGAAATATGATAGAGATGAATATAAGCAGCAAATAACATTATATGTAGTGAAGAAGGTTAGGATAGGCTGAAGTGATATTACTATGAACTTAAGTTTTGAGAGGTGATACATTTGCTCTAGGACTGAATATTTTAAATATAAAATGCAGACTATGTTATACTGAAATTCTTTAGGTACCCTCTAACACCGCTTGTCTCTTGAAGTCCATTTGCCCATTCTGTGTGCAATTAAATAGATGCAATTAAAAAAAAAAAAAAAAGAAAAAAGTGGGGTTTTTTGTTTCTATAGATGTTGCTGAGCTTCAACAAACATAGAATGATCACATTTTCTCATTTTTTGCAGAGCATGAAATGAACATATCTTCATAATAAACTATGGTATGCATGCTAAGGGTTTAATTTTTCTTTATCCATTGACAAGGAAGCAGACAAGTAGTAATGGACAAGAACCAACAGAAGCCTATGTAAGATAAACTGGAAAGATGGTTCACTGAAATACTTAGTTTTCCAGGTGTTTAATTCAAAATAGTTATCATTTTGTTCTTAACTGTCATGCAAAATTCAGCTTGCGTTTAAATGAATATGAGAAGAAAAAAAATGCAGTTAAGTTTTTCCTACTTCAGTCAGTCAAGTGTCTTATGTCTTTGTGATATGAAATAAGGGACAGATATATATATCACAGCTCCCATGAATTTTAAGTGTATATTTTAAATATGGCTTGAAATCACCCTGTGATATGTGCTTTGTGAAAAAAAGAAAAAAAAGAAAAAAAAAGAAAAAAAAAAAAAAAACCACAAAAAAAAAACACCCAAAAACCAGGAAGCGACTAAACTTCTACATTTTCAATCCTATCCTAAAAATGTTACTTTCTTCAGCTACAAATGGATATGCAACACCTGAGTTTAACAACTCAGTAGTAACAGAACCAGAGGCAACGGACACAAACTGAAACAGGAGATTCCCTCTAAATGTAAGGAAATACTTGTTTTACTATGAGGGTGAATGAACACAGTTACAGCTTGCCCATAAAGTGAAACATCCCTGCTTGCAAATTTTCAAAGGGTGCCCGGTCATGGTGCTGGGTTATCTGCTCCAGATGTCCCTGCTTGAGCACGTGTATTGGACCAGATGACCTGCAGAGGTCCTTTACAACATCAGTCATTTTGTGGTTCTGCCATCCTGACATTCTGTAACTTCGGGAGAGTCACAGGAGTAATCTTGTTCTTCTTGGTCATCAGAATTGACACTGTGATCTTGATATTTTAATTGTAAAAAAATTAAAATACTTATGTGCTTTTCAGTCTTAAGAATATTTCTGTATCAGAATGCTCATGCAAATTACTGTAGGACACGTGAAGAATATGAAATTACTATGCAGGAACTGTTCTGTGCTAATTGCCCATACTATTTTATGATAAATTTGAGATAGCTTATTATTCCACTGAGCAATCTAACTTGAATTTGTCTTAGACTTAGCCTAGGTATACAGGTAGGTAGAGCAAATGAGCTGAAAGGAATTAACTTGTTAGACTAGACAACTTGATTGCTTGTCTATAACCAGTTTGTGGGTCCTAAAATGACTTTCTGAAACAGAAGTAAGGAACGTGAATAACAAATTTATTCAGACAGAGCTGGCTAAGACTGTTTGCAATGCATTTTGTAATACATATAGACTTACATTTTTATTCCATAAATGTATATATGCTCCAAGGGAACATTAAAATAAGAGAAAATCTCACTGAAGAGTTAGATCATTTGAAGATAAAAGCTAAAACCCACAGAGGCACACAGGTGCCTGAGGGCATGACTACACATAAGCAGTCAGCTGGCCAAATGTACAAGTAGCTTTGGTATTGAGGTTGAGTTTGCATATTTGCACAGCAATGTGCTAAAATTCATCTGTCCTTATGAGCAGAATCCACAGAAGTAAAAGTTGGCAATACTGAAAATACAATGTCTACATTTTTCTGAAGCCATTTGGACCTACTATGAAAAGTATGTCACAAGATGAGAAAGATCAAAATAAAGGAAATTTACTGTCTCAGATATATTTGTGCTATATTAGCTCACAGTACTAACTGAAGAATGAAAGGGAATTCCAGAACAGATTATTAAATTTAAAATATTCTTCTTGTGCATGATGAAAAAAACAGTAGAGGAGCTAGGTTGCATTGGTGTAAACTTTTTAGCAAAATCTTGTCTTATTTCTAAAAGATAGTATGTCTTTGGCAAATATTTTTAAATCTCATGAAGACAAAGCTCTCGGAGATTCCAGCAGTGTCTATACTTTTAATAAAATATATTAGAATTGGAAATTTCAAAAGGGAAAATATTAATTTAATAACCCAATTCAATTTAATATCTCAATTCCAAGGCACTTTCAGCAAGTATTTGATATTTACCTCTATGGCGCTTTTAAAACAATTTCAAGTTAATTGTTATGGTTTGATTCCAGCTTCATACATAGATTAAAAAACTCATGTAGAAATTTTATAGGATTGAGGAGATGTTATATGTTCATATTTAGGTGGCATTATATATTCATATACATATCTGCAAAATAGAAGTTCAAATAATACTCTCCATTTTCTAGGATGATAATAAAGATTAATTTTGAATTAACAGTATAATGCATAGTATGTGAAATCAGACTGTTTTTATTTAGAGAAATAAATATAACTTCTCTGATCTGTTAATATTTGTTCTGCATTGACTTCAACATGCAAAAATAACACTTTTACACTGAATACTTTTACAAATGTTACTAGTGAAGATCTCATGATGTAAATAATAACCATTAAGTAGCAAGAATAAGGATAGGTGCAGGGTTACCACTTCTGTTAGTGACTGCTACTAAGTCTCTTATTGACATCTCTTTAGTTTTCATTATTATTGCTTTAGGTCACTTTTTTTGCAGTACTTTAATTTTTCTGACAGGACTTCAAGATAAGATATATAATTTGCCTGTTACAGCACTAAGAAAGAAGAATTTCTCCTAAATAAAGTTTTCACAGGATAATCTTATAACTGAAGAATCACCTATGTGTACTTGGAAGTATATATCATCAGACATTATAATTGCCTATGATGGAGATTTTTGGAGTAGACAACCAGGTTTTAAGTATTCTTCATAACACTGAAAATACTGCACAATTAAAGGTGAAAGTCCTTCTTTCAGTGATCTCTTGTGGGGTCTTAGACATATGCTCTTATATTCTACCTGTCTGCACAGTGGATTTGGCCATCATACTTCAAAGTCTTCAATCCTTTTATACAGCAAGAAACTCTCTTATAGACTATGACAAAAAAAACCCCACAAAACACCAAAAAACCAAAACCCACAATCCACCCCCCCCAAACAAAACACCCCCCCAACAAAACAAAACAAAACAAAAAACAAAAAAAAACCAAAAACACAAAAACAAAACCAAAAACACAAAAACAAAACCAAAAAAAACAAAAAAAAAAAAAAAAAAAAAAAAACAAACAAGGAAAGGGACAAAATAAAAGGAAAGTAGAATCACTGCGGCTTAACTTCATGGAGAATGGCATAGAAAATGGGTTTGTTCTGATTTTCCATCAGGAACAATTAATCTACCAGACCTAAAGTTAATATGCAAGGAAACAAGAGGAATAGTGTAACTAAGATGCACTGGATCAGTTTCAAAAATTATATTCAGTCTAATAGCAGGGAGCAAATTATTTTTCCTTGCTCAAATGAGAAGGTAAAAGTTATGGGCATGATTAAAAGAACAGAGGAGATCTGAGACATGGAACAAAGACTATCTAAGAGCTTATCAATGGGTAAAACCAATTTTATTGTGTTATTTAATTCAAAAAGTGTGAAAAATAATTATATATGTATTTTTTCCAGAATAACTGCACCAGTAAAACATATTGAAGTTTGAAGATAAGCAAATGAAGCTAGTGCTGAATGAATTGAAGGCTTGTCCAAGACATTGAATGCAAGCTAATTTTTTTATTCTTCCTGTGACAAATGATATGTCTTCAGATTGGAGAGTAGGAATGAGAATAATTGGCTATTTTACTTTTAGAAGGTCTGCTATGATATATTTTGTCTTTTTTTCCAGTCACGATTCATGGTTTTCAGGTTCATGATATGCCTGCATATCACAACTCCAAAAGAATAATCTGTAAAAAAAGCTTCCATCCAAGGTACAAGTAACACTGGGATGTCCTCATCTACTTCTACAGTGAAACAACCATCATAACTCACTCTTTCAGTGGTTATTAAAAATGGTTACCTATCTTTTAACTATGTAGAAAAAACCCTGCACCCTTCAATTGTAAAAATAAAAACAAACAAACAAATAAACAAAAGGGTAATGTCAACCACTAATCTGATCCTGATATCTGATTTTCTCTATACTCTTCATTGTCTGGAAACATATGAAATACTGTATTAGAGAACAGCAAGGTTTACACTTAGTGTCCTTGAATCAACTGATTTCTTTTCTGAAAGTTGTCATATAAGTGAGAATTTTAGATGATCTATTGAAATAAGCAAAATAAATAGCATCTTCTAGCTTTCCTGACCCAGAATACAGCATCTCATACCTTATTCTCATGTACACCTGTGAAGAAAATAAATTGAAAATCTTTTCAGTTAAGCATACTGTAATCTAGAAAACTACTGAATCTGATAAACATCTATCTTATTTTCTGTTATTGTTCACAAGAATCTAAAGATTTAATTAATTTCCTGACATTTAGTTACTTGCATGAATTTGGAATCCACGTTAAAAAACTAATGGTCAGATTTATCTGACTATTTCTTTGGGTTTTTTGTGTGTGTGTGTGTGTATGGGATTTTTTACTCAATTTCACATAAGTACTAAAGATTTTTAAAGATCACTGTTATGCATCAGAATTAAAACCAATTAGCCTGTAGGTGGAACATTGACAAATAGATGAGATTAACATCTAGGCTCAGGTATTGCTCAAGTTTTTGTCCAGCCTTAATCACAGATTATTGGCTATTATAGAACAATTTATTTTTTGTTTGCATGTCTAGTGCTCTCTTTTTAAAATATTCACTGGGCAAGGAACATGGGTTTGAGATTTAAAGGGTTAGAAATGCTTTTATGGGCTGTACAGTCACAGTCTTAGTAAATGTCACTATTTCTACAATGGGGAACTCCTGTCAAAGAGAAAGCCAGAGATTTTTTCAGATATTCTCCCCTCATACTGATGAAACCATAATACTTAGTTTGTATTAGCAGGGAGTCCCTCTAATCAGTAAGTAATATCTATGTATTCAGACAAATAACAAAAACATTACTGGCTAAGGCAGTAAGTTAAATCCAAAATTTCTTAGCATTAGTTTTCAATGCTGATGAAGTAGATGCAAAGGAATTACCTCCAATCACAAATCAAGGCTTCATTTCTTAATATTTTTGGATCCCAGCTCCACTGAGATGGCCTACATTCTCAGAAGCTGTGAGGGCATGCATCTGAGATGAAAATTACAACAGATGGAAGAGAATAAGTAATTGGGATTTGGTCACCTATGGCTAGGTGAAGGTAAATTAGTCACCTAATTCATAGTTAGATATTTAAACACCAATTAAAGTTCACCTGTTCTAAAGGTGCCAAGAAATTTTTTCTGCGTTTGAGCTGTGGGTATCAAAAATGATTAAACAGTTTAAACATTGTAATCTCATTTCAGTAGGAATTAACTACCTAATTCTCTTGGTGAACCTGTTTTGACAATGTTTCACAAATACATTCAGTTCAGTTGGAAAAAGCCTTTTCATGTAACCTGCAGATTATAAGAGTATTACCATGATGCAGTTGGTAGAAACTCTTATTTGTGGCTGTGCCCTTCCACGCCGGGCAGGCGCGGGCCCCTGGCTGGCTCAGATCTGCACAGCGGCCAAAGCGTTTGGGTCCGGGTATGCAAACAGGCTTCCTTTACCTGCGGGACTCGGCTTCTCAGCAGCGGCTGGCCCAAACTGCGTTGTGACTGTGGCGGCAGATAAAAGGTCGTCTCTCAGCTAAGCAGGTTTGAAGATGGTTTATTCAGGCCCGAGCAGTGGGAGCTCTGCCACTCATCCACCTGCCCAGCCAGAGAGAGCCTTTGAATTTCCCTCTCTGAACTTATAAGCGGGGGAGGATTCAAGGGTGGCAAAAAACAGGTTAGCGAATCAGGGAATTCGGGGGGATAACAGGGGGTGTCCACTTCTAGACCTTGGACCACTCACCAAAGGGAAAAAGGGGATTTCCCGGGCATCAGCCTGTCACTCAACGCCCCTCTGGGAATTTCCCACGTCCCGGGAGGGGTCCCGAGGTGACAGACAGGATGCCCCAGAGCGGGAGGAGAGGGGATTGACAAGGATAGGTGGGGGGGGTGGGATGATTGACATGAAACAACTTGCTATACAGAAAACTCAAAGAGGAGGAACCGTTACAGAACTGGGGGCACAGTGGAATGAACCACAACATAAAACTTCTTGTAAAACTTGATAAAACAATTCTTGCACCGCCACACTTATTCAAAAGTTTCATGAGATCTAGTGGAAGAAATGTGATATATAAAGAGGTGCTGGATCACACATAATTCAATGAGCTGAATGTGGCTGTGTTGCCTATCATATGACATTCTTAGTGTCTTGACATGCCTCTGTTTTCATAATGATTACATTAATTTTTTTGTCACACTTCAAAATTTTTTCTGAGTTTTGATTTGAAAATGAAAAAAATGGAATTAAACAATGTATTCAAAACCCACTGGAAGTTGCTAAATAAAAAACCTCTACCTTGATAATACACCTATAAATATATGATGGAATCTAAAGTGGTTTTTACTTGCATCTCATAAAAAGAACAAAAGGTTCTAGTCAGAAGAGAGGAATGTTAGAAAAGAAAAATACTATGTCATCATACTCATCCAGCTAGTTAAAGGCTAGGAAAAGATTAATAGTTATAGTACAAATTAAAATGTGAATAGAATAATGGAATTTTATTCTACTTTCAGTGTAATAGAAAAGGTGTAATGGGACAGATGGATGTGGTTTGAAGTGTGCATGTGATAAAGTACCTCAAACTGTGAACACATGGGTAATTAAAAGGAAACTAATCTCATCCAAATTAGTATTGGACATTGGCTAATCAAATGATAATGTTAATCTTGCTATCCGAGAAAGTAATTTTCTATTCCAGAGATTTTTTAGTTTTATAACGCATCATGTTATGTTTGTTGCCATGGTCTTTAATTAGGAAATGCATAATTCAAAGGATTGAATTTAATGTTATTAAAATTATACTTAGATTTTGTACTCCTAGAAAATGTCATGCTTTTTGCATTTGATATTATGATATCTGCTCATTGTACTTACAATTTACCATTGTACACACAATAAAATTCTGTTAAATTTATCTAGCATTTTATGTGAACATTTTTCATGGTTAATCTTTGCAAAACCACTTTCTCTTAGTGTGAGTAATATCTTTAGCATATACAGTAAACAGGAAAGAATAAAATAACACAAAGTATTTATTTTTCTTAGAGTTCTGTTTTCATTTTCATTTGGGCGGCCCCCAGGGTCAGGTATCATTCATCAGAAAAGTAATAAAATTTGGGCTGAATCCAGAAGATGATGTATCCCTTCATTTGCAAATGAATTTGTCAATAAACCTGGGGTGCACTCACAATGCCAAGATGTCAGCCCTTGGAGTCAGACCACAAAGCCTCGTATGAAGACTCCTTGAACGTTGCTTTACAAATAAATGTATTAAAAATATAGGAGGTAGTCCTATTGAACAAAGAGAGGCAAGAACTACTGATCTAATCCCATAATCTTCACAATTTAGTTTCAGAGGCTCATTCTGACTGCTGTGTTGTTTTAAAAAAGTTCAGGTGATTAATTTTGTCCTTTGTTCTCTGAATACAAGCCATGGAAAAATGTATAGTAACATATACATTCTGTCCAATACATATTATGGAATATGGAATAAGGAAAAAAAAAAAGGAAAAAAAATCCCCTAAACAACAGCTTCATTTCCCAGCCATACTTCTAATCACACTATAATTTTCAGACAAAAAAAATTATGGAGCTAAGTGAAATAACTTGATAGGAAACTTTTTATAACTTTTTTCCCAACTGTTCACAAATTCATCAATGCTTAATCCACCTGTCAGTAGAACTGTATGACTTGCAAAGTGTTGTGCTATAGTATTTCACATTAAAATTATCTTTAATTTTCCAGGATGCTGGAAGATTTAGTTGTCTTAATGGTGGTCCCATATAACTTCCAGTCATAACAATTTTTATTGAGCATAGAGTGAATTGAAGGAAGGCAGCATAACTGGTAGTTACAGAGATGAAAGAAAAATCTTATCAAATGAGTAGTCTGCTGTAGTATCTAGGTAAGATTCACATTCAGAATGAAATAAAAATCCAGTGCTGTAAACTGTTTAGATTTTTAATTTTGCTTTAATCAAAGCCATTTTCACACAGTAATTTGATTTGTTTGACATTAATCAGAAACTGCAAATACAAATAATGAGAACAGTTCTTGTTAATAGGTAGGCAGATGGATTTTCTCCATAAATATTTCAAGAGAGAAGTCAATCCATAATATGATTGAACATGAAATAAAAAAAAACCTCTATTTTTTCGCTTGCTGAATGCACAAGTACTGATGTTCTCCTAATAGGAACTTTGTATCCAGCAAGAAACAAATTACATTCATGTGATCTCTTGCTGTGATTACTTCCGATCTCACAGGCTGAGTAGAGTGTCAGGCCAAATCTGAATATTTTGTGTAGGAAAACGAAAGATGAAGATTCAAACATCTTCAGGTACATACATTAGTAGTTCAGCAATTGAATTGGTAAGCTGTGAACGTGAATCCCCTCTTGGTTCAAGGGGTCATTCTGCAGCTGGAAATAGTGTGTTCAAAGTCTTGATATAATACTTGTTAAAAAGCCCATTAAAGTTTTAAAGGAAAGTAGTTGCTTTTATCCGTGGTGTTAGACAAATTTCTCATCCAGAAAATTCTTGTTCATTCATTAACTTGTTTTCTGAAAACAGCCACATGCAGATGTTCAAAGATTTGTCAGAGAGGAAAAAAAAAAAAAAAAAAAAAAGGAAAAATCAGTATCACAGATTCATTCACTTCTCATCTAGCCAAGCATCCCTTTCCATCATAAAGTCAACACTGAAATGATGGGATTAGTCCATCTGGGTTTTGAAAACCATCAAGCGTGGAGACTGTGAAGTCTTCCTGGGTGACTTTCTCCAATGCTTAACTATACATGGAATGAATATACTTCTCTTTGTATCTCCTTCAGGCATAACTAGACAATTAGTTGTGGTTTAATCTCAGTAAACAAGTGCCATGCAGCTGCTCACTCACTCTCCCACCAATGGGATTGAGGAGAGAATCAGAAGGGTAAAAGCAGGAAAACTCATGGTGGAGATTAAGACAGTTTAATACGGAGAGCATAAGCAGTGTATGCAAACAAATCAAGGAATTAATTTACCACTTCCATGGGCAGGCAGGTGTTCAGCCATCCCCAGGAGAGCAGGACTCCTTCACACATAACAGTGATTTGGGAAGACAAATGTCATCTCTCCAAATCTCCAAACGCCCCCCGCCCCCCACCCCGCTTCTTCCCCCACTTTACACACGATCATGAGCATGATGTCAAATGGTTTGGAATATCCCTTCCCTCAGTTTGGGTCACCTGTCCCGGCTTTGTCTCCTCTCAACCTCCCATGCATCCCCAACTTTCTTGCCAGTGTGGCAGTGTAAAAACCAGAGAAAACCTTGGATCTGTGTAAGAACTGCTCAGAAATAAGAAAAAAACCCCACTATATTATCAACCCTTTGCTCAGTACAGATCCAAAGCATAACTCAGTGCCAGATACTGTAAAGACAATTGACCCTACACCAGCATGCCAGTCTCCCTTTTCCCTGATGTGCACTTCTCTAAAGAACCTGGCTCACTTCTCTGTTTAGGTTTTAAGGGGTTTGCTCAGCTGGCCTCTCCAGGATGAACAACCCAAACTCCTTGCAGGCTTCAATCCCTGACTATTCTGGTAGCTCTTGGCTGAATTTACTGCAGTCTGTGGATGTTTTTCATTCAAGGCCAAAACATGGATGTTGTATTTTAGATGCAATGTCATGACTACCAGGTAAAGGGTAATAACCACTTCCCCAAATCCAGTGGCTGCACTCCTGTCTGTATGCTTTTAGCTTTCATTATTTGTTTCTACTAACTGAATTCCTGCAGTAACGTGGAAACGCCTTTTCAAAACTTTCAAAGAAGAATTGATTTAATCTGGAACTTAGTATGTAAGACCTTTGTAATTATGTCATTTGTTGACACTGGCCAGGTGCCGGGCACCCACCAAAGCTGCTCACTCTTCTCCCTCCACAAACTGAACAGACGAGAGAAAACTTAATGAAGGGTTATAAGCTGAGATAAGGACCAGGACAGAGATAAGTCATCAAATACCATCAAAGGCAAAACAGGCTCACCTTAGAGATATGCATGAAATTTATTACACTAACAAAATCAGAACAGGATAATGAGAAGTAAAATAAACCATTAAGTACATCTTCCCTCCCTCCTTTCCAGCTCTGCTTCTTACCCCAGTGGTGCAAGGAGACAAGGAATGGGGTTACAGTCAGTGCATCACCTGTGGCTTCTCCCGCTGCTCAGGGTGAGGAGTTGTTCCCCTGCTGCACTGTGGGGTTCCTCTCACAGGAAGCAGCTCTCCAAGAACTCCAGTCCCATAAGAACAGTCCTCCCCAGACTGCTGCAGCATGAGTCACTCTTCCAGAGTGTACAGTCTTGGACATGCTCTTCCAGTGTGAGTTCACCACAGGGTCACAAGTCCTGCCAGGAAACCTGCTTCAGCATGAATTTCCCATGGGTTCAAAGAGCCTCTTGCAGCATCGACCCACACCAGCATGGGGCTCCATCACATGGGTGGATCTCTGCATCCCTGTGGACCTCCAGGGGCTGCAGGGGCACAGCTGCTGCACCGTGGTCTGCACTACAGGCTGCAGGGGAAATCTCAGTTCCAATGTTGGAAGGACCTCCTGCCCCTCCTTCTCCATTGACTTTGATTTCTGGAGAGTCGTTCGTCTCACATGTTTCCACTCCATTCTTCTCTGGTTACAATTATAACAGTGTAAGGACCTTTTTTTCTTTTTTCTTAAATATGTGATCACAGAGGCATTACCACCATTTCTAATTGGCCCAGCCTTGGCCAACAGCACACCCATCTTTGGAGTCCCCAGAGATTGGCTTTTGCCAACATGAGGGAAGCTTCTGGCAGTCTCACAGAAGGCACTCCTGTAGCCCCCTGCTATTGAAACCAGGTAAACCAGCAAAGCCTACACAAAAGAGAAAGTTAACTTTACATGCATTTATATTTTTTCAGAATTTCCTCTCATTCTCAATATACAGGGCATCCATCTGTTTAGTCCATGGTCATGAAACCTCGGCTTTTCTTTGGGCGGTAGTTCACTGTTTATATACATTCCTTTCTCTTACCCATAATCATTAGGAATTAGGAGCTGTTTTTTTGGCCTTATACTTTCCCATCAATTTGGCCAGGTCTGTCCATATACTAACAGTTTCTGATCATACATTCCCATCAGATGGCCTACATGATTATTGTAAGAAATAAATGAACTGGAAAGAAATAAACTCTACAATCCTAATAGCACACAAGTAGCTCATGAAAAATCTCTAGTTTCATATGAAATTTGCAAAAAGCACCTCTTTTTCCCTTGGTTCTACAGAAATCGGGAATAAATCAGATTGTAGTTCCCAAGAATACTGCAGTCCAAAAAAAAGATGATCTGGAATCAGATGGGTGGAAATGAGGGTGATGCTGAAACAGTGGGAGGGAAGCTGACAAATAGACACTCCTCCCAGTAGTGTCAGTTTGTGAGATTAACTTTGCTATCTCATGAACCTTCATAATCAAAAAGGGGTAAGAATCTGCCTGTAGTGGAAAGACAAGGAAGAAGTTTGCTGTCAGGAATTTTCTGTTCATTCTCCTGATTAATGTTAATTGAACTCTGGGGTACAGAAACACAGAATATCTGATAATGTGAGGGGTCCACCTAGACACAAAGAAATTTCCATCTTCTCTTGCTAAAGCGGTCTTGAGCTCATCAATCTCCAGGACTGCGGTAATCAAGGACTACAGCCATGGGCACTATCAGTAAAACATCAGCTCTTGGTATTGAATTCCCAAAGTTAGTGTGATTGCTTAAGAGATGATTGTTGAGAGCAGACTGTTTTGTGTGTGTAGTGTCAGGGATCAGTCATGTATGAGAACTAGCCACTAACATAACCAGTAAATGAAATGAACAACATTACGTTTTAAAGTTTGTGGTTGGCTTGATTTGTCAGTCTTCTAAACAAGGTGCAGCCTCTGATACTGACACACGTGTAAACATGTATGTTCTCTTGCAACTCACTCTTCACCCCCAGATTTCAGCATGTAGTGAATGAGAATAATTCAAGAAAATTAAAAATGCTTTCAAAATATTGCTTCAAAATATCCAAAAAGTGAGCAGTTCTACTGCTTTAGAAGGTACATAGACCAATTTAAATGGTGATGACAGTGGCTAGGTGTAATCAAATAATAAAAATCTCCCTTCACAGAGTTATGTAAGAGGCAGACTGTTCTACATCAGTCTTTCTGAATCTATGACCCCAGCTTGGAGTACAAAACCTGATCCTCTAATTAATCTAATTAATTGTCTGTTAATCAAGAGTTTTGACTGGGAAAAAAAAATTCAAGAACTGGTGTGTTCCTCTGAGGAATGGTTTTTCCCCTCAGAGTCCCCCTGAAGCCTGTGCTATGTAGTTTAACCCTTTTTCCCTATCATACCTACTCCTGACCCTACTGGCTCAGGGCCAATATCTCTCCTTGGCCCAAAACTAGATAAACCCCTGTCTCTTCCTGTTCGCGCTCTCTCTTGTCGGCCTCCTGGAACATCACATTGAGAATAAAGCTTGGATGGAAGCTGGGGGTGAGACCCACTCTTTTGAAATCTTTATTCTGTCTCTCTGAAATATATTTCCCTAAAACCCCTGAATAACTGAGCTAGCGAGAGCCAGGGGGGTGGCTAGAGGGAAGTATATTTACAAACCGGAAACTAAAAAACCCTGAAAACTACAAAAGACTTTCTTGCTCCTTCCAAAAGCTAAAAATGCTGCTTTTTCAGCTACTGCAGATTTTACCTTCTTGGAAGTGGCAAAATGATCTTAAGCCTAAAAGATAGCTCTTCTATCAGTAATTATAGAACAAAGTGCTACAAGTGCTAAGAGAAGTTTGTTAATTTCACTTTGCAAAATGCTTTTACTAGTTCTGCTGTATCAGCTGCACCTTAGTTCCACTGACTGTGCTGAAAGAAGCATTTTTCCCCATCCCAGAGGTATCACAAAGAAAATCTAAACAATTTTACAAAGCATTGTTATGTTATAAGGAGAAAAGAAGGAGGGAGAAATTGGTGGAAAAAATGTGAGAAACTGGAAAAAAGAAAAAAGCAAGATGGAACCAAATGGTCTGGAAGAGAAATACAAGAGGAAATAATTTTTAATTCTATTCACATAATTGTGGTTTTTTTAAAGGAAATAAGAAAAATAATTAAATATTTGGAACCAGGAAAAAAAAAAATCGTGTCTAAAGCAGCATTTCATTGTCAGTTAAAAAAAAAAAAAAAAAAAAAAAAAAAAAAAAAAAAGAAAAAAGAAAAAAAATTCACTAGTTAAGACTTAAATTTCATATGCTATATTTGTAAATTATTTGTAAATCCCCACAAGTTTTGGAAATAAGCTCAGAATTTTTACAAACTCCTAGTAGTAATTCACACAAAAAATGTAATTATTTTAGAACAAATTTCTTAATTGGAATTATTAAACACAGCAGATGTTTCTTGACATTTCCCTTTTTTCAGTGAACAAAGCAATGAAGAGTCTAATTTTGGAGTAATTTGTAGAAAATAATGCAATCAAGATAATGAAGTACAGAATTAGTTTAAAAATCAATTATAACAAGAACTGTTCCTTTAATTCTGCAAGAGACACAGTTCTGTTGAAATGTTACACTTGCACCTAAGATTCTTTAAAAAATGAAAAAAAATGCAGACAATAATTGTATAGAAGAGTATTTTTTAATATGTTTATTTTTCTCTAAATATATCTTTAAAATATAATCACTTATTCTCCATTTAATTTACTGCACAGTGTGGGCAGAAAAATAGTACTGGATTAAATGAATATTCATAATTAGCTTTAACACTTAGATGGATGAGAGGTCAGCTTTGGTTTTGGTGTTGTACAGAACTTCTCTGGAAATCTAGCTGTAAATGTATTACTCTAATTCAAACCACAAATATGTTACTGTGAATTTCGAGCACATTAGTGATGTGAAAACTGTGTTATTTGATATAACATTATACCCAGTCTCATAAGGTTGAAACTTTCCTGTTAGCAGCTCAAATGGTGCTACGGAAGAGAGGTCCAAAGCAGTTATAACAACGAGGATATTATCAGTACTGCTGAGCAGTGCTTACACAGAGGCAAGGCCATTTCTGCCTCATACCAACCCACCAGCGAGGAGGCTGAGGTCACACAAGAAGTTGTGAGAGACACAGCTGGGACATCTGGCCTCAACTGACTGAAGAGATTCCATGTATATGATCCCCTGCAATACTTCTCATGGACAAACAGACTGTTAAACAGTTTGTTCTCTCTCTTATTTATAACATACCTCATGAAAAAAAGGACCTGGATAGGATGATATAAAGACTTGGAGGAAAAAGCTCCATGTCTATGTCCAGGAAGATTCTTCTCTTTTTTTTTGTATATGGTTCATAAAGAGTTAAATACAACTTAATTCACTTAACGAAACCAAATAACACCCACCCAAATTAGCATGGATTAATTTCAAGATTCCAGACTTACCAGGTGAACCTTAAAACATTCACCTGTGTTATCTAACCTATGTGTTTTGCTGGCACAATGAATGATCATATTTAGTGCATTAGTGAACACAATTTAGGAAATCTGCAAGCCCATACATCCTGGTTGTATTTTTCTTCGTATAATGAATGTGTCCTGGATTATATTCAAAATTAGATTTATTTATTTATTTATGTTTTTTAATATTTCAAAATCAAGTAGAATTCTATAATTCTCATTTACTATTTAGTATCCCAAAATGTTTTGAGATTTCAGCTTGGAGGTTTCTTCATATGATTTTTAGTATTATTACTAACTTCAGGCATTTGGGGGTTTGTCTTTTTCAAACACACCCTCCACATTTTTATGCAAATTCCAGACTTGTTTTAAGTTTCAAAAGTATATTTCACTGAAGTCTTAGCACACAGGAGTTAAACAACTTTCCTGTTAGAGTCATATGACATATCCCATGATATTTTGATATTTGATATCTGATATTTGAATTACAGAGTGTAATCCACACATGAAGTCTGGATAGACAAAAGAGGATGAGGCAACTACATTCAATTTTGAAGCTTATGTTCGCATTTCTTACTAGCTTCAAGGTATTTACAGAGAAATGTTCTGAAGTTTTGACAGATGACCATCTTTGTTCTTTTCCTTGCTGTGATACAAAAAAACTTTCACTTATTGAGACTATTCATTCTCTGAAGAAAAAAACCCAAAAAGAATACATATAAGCTAAAATAAAAATGAAACAACAAAAACAAAACAATAAATAAACGCCCCACTAACAACAGACTTGCTTGTGGTTGCCTGCAGAATGTGAAGCATCTCCATGAGGAACTGAGAAACTTTCTTGCCTGTAGTTCTACCATTCTGCAGGCAAGATCTATTTCTTCATTCTCGCTTCCTTAAAAATGGAGTGAGGTTTGATGTGTTCATTACATTTTTAAAATAATCCTGCTACAGTATATTGTTGCTAAGAAAGAACATATCAGTAGCATTGCTTAATAAGTTGATGAAACTAATTACAATACCAAAATTATGAAATTAGTACAGGATATTACAAAAGTCATGGTGCACTGTACTAGTGACAAATCCTCTACCCAAATATGCTAAAATATTTAGGTAGAATATGAAGGAAAAAAAAATCCTAAAACAAACCCCACTTTATATACATCACAAACAAAGCATTTTTTATATTTTTCATCTAAAATTTCTCCCCTCTTTTCTTTAAGGCAAGAGGAAATGAATGGCACTAATTAAATAGATGAATAAATTCATTAGTATAAATTGGGATTTGTCAAGGAAACAAAAAGTAAGATCATTACAGCAGGTTGTGTCGGATCAGTATATTCTGTTGGGCTGCTAAATCTGTAAAATCATGATGACTTCTTTATTTCATATAGGCATCATCTTGACTGATTACTTTAAAAATATAGTGACTTCAGTGGTGAAAGCAGATGTAGATTTAGTGTTGCAATATCTAACATTTAAAGGCCATTTAAAAGCCATACCCAGCAAAATCCTTCTTAATTATTCAATGCTGCAGTAAAGTTAATGAATTACAGTTACTTGGAGAATGAACCATTGTGTCTGGTTCCATCCCGCACCGGGCAGGAGATGACCTCCGGCTAGCTCGAGTCAACCCAGGCACAGAATGGTCCCGGTTCGTTTCGGCTTCTCGGCTTAGCAGCTGGACCCAATTGTGTCGTGACAGCCAACAGCGGCAGAAGAGAAAAGGCTGGCTCTCAGCTTAGCAGGTTAAAAGATGTTTATTAGCTCCAGAGCTGAGGAGCTGAGCAGCTGAGACGCTGAGAGAGAGACTTTGAATCACCCTCCTACCCCTTATAAGCGGGGGAGGGGTTCCAGGGGGGTACCACAAGACAACAAATCAGGGAATTCAGGGGGTAACAAGGTGTGCCCACACCCAAGCCTTGGACCGCTAAAACCCAAAGCTAAAGGAATTCCCCCCAGGGGGTCTATCACCTGAAGCCCTCTCCCTGAGATTTTGCAACCTGGGAGGGTTCCTCAAAGTGATAGACAAGCTGCCCCAGAGAGGGGGGTGGGAGGACTGACACAAAACACCTTGTTATACAGACAACACAAAAAGGGTTACAACATTGGGGATACAGTGAAATGAACCATAACATAAACTTCTTATAAAAACCTAATAAAACAGTTCTGCACCACCACAAACCATCTTTGTCAAGAGATAAAAGATAGTTATATTCTACAGTTCTGAGATGTAAAATAAAAGGATTAATTAGGCATTTTGCTTGGATTTTCAAACAAATATGCTCATATTCCTGCTATAAATTTTAAAAAATAAATAAATAAATAAAAATTGACACATCTAAAGTACCTGGAGAACAAGCTTCCATCTTGGGAGGAACTGGAATTAGGAAGGACATTCCAGAACTGGATAGGTAAAAGATGGAAGTTCTTCTAAGTCTAAGAATGTCTTCTCAGATATGAGGTCAGGTCATGGGGAAATCAGAAGTATTTTCCAGAAATCAAATGGAGAAGGATTGTGTACATCAATAATTTAAATATATGGCTGCTGATTTGTTGCAGTGTCCCTCACGCCTAGCAGGCGTTGACCACAGGCTAGCTCAGTTTTTGCACTGCGGCAAACGTGGATCGGTCGGGGTTACAGGCAGGGCGAGCAACTTCCTTCCTGTGGGTCTTTGGTTCCCCACACTGGTGGATGGACATGATGGTGTCACAACTGCAGCGGCGGAAAAAGGGTCGAGTCTCTTCTAAGCAGGGTAAAAGGTGGTTTATTAAAGGGGAGTCTGGCAAGGAGCTCCACCTCCAACGATGCTGCCCAGAGAGAACCTAGAACAAAGCTGTGCAGAGACATAAACAGGGGAGGATCCAGGGGTGGTGACAACAGGTCAGCTAATCAGGGAATTCAGGGGTGTAACAGGGGGTGTTAACTTTAGAACAACAAACAAAACACAAGAGGGGAGAAGGGCATTTCCCAGGCACCAGCCTATCACTTGATGCCTCCCCTGGATCTTTCCAGAATCCAGGGAAGGGTCCCGAAGTGACAGACAGGGTGACCAAGAGGAGAGAGAGGAGGATTGACAGGGACAGGTGGAGGAGAGGAATGATTGACATAAAATGACTGGTTATATAACCAACTCATAGTGGGGAAACCATACAGAAAACAGGGGGCACAGTGGAATGAATCATTACAAAAAACTTCTTATAAAACTTACAAAAATAACTTAATAAAACAACTCTTGCACCACCACACTGATTACCAAATATATTACCAATAATTTGGCTTCATCTCTCCTTTGCTCAGATTTTGAGCTGAAACTTTCAGTTCTGTGTGAGTAGCTTGAGAATCCAGCAGAACCTGTGCATGTCATCACCAGTAGTAGATATGCTGGTATCAAACAGATCTTAGTGATGGAACTCATATCACTACTTTAAGAGTTCCAGGAGTGGTAGATCAGCTTTTTGTTAGAAAGTTAAATCTAATGCCTTAGATCCAATTAAATCCATTTAGGGGCTGGTCACAACTTGTGTTCCCCAGAGCTCAGTACTGGGGCCAGTCCAGTTCAATACCTTTATCTATTATCTGAATGAGGAGATTGAGGGCAGCTTTAGTCAGTTTCCAGACAAGTTGAGTGGGAGTGTTGATCTGCTGGAGGGCAGGAAGGCTCTGCAGAGAGATCTGGACAGGCTGGAATGATGGTCTATGGCCAGGTTCAATAACATGAAGCACTGGGTCATACAAGCACTACAGCCTGGTGCCAGAGTGGGCAAAGATAATATTAGATCAATAAGGACAGATTTCTCATTCATAGCTGCAGCTCTTTATCCGTCCTAAGCAAATAACACTTTTAGTGTATAGTGATTACAGATGCAGGTTTATGCTCTTTCAGTTCAGACTGTATTTGTTATAACTGTTCTATGAGCAGGAATGTCTTTGCCCCCTCAAGTTTCCTGTCTTAAGTAGCTCTGTTTGTCCTAAATGGGGAAATTTATTAATGTTTGCTTTAAATCACTGTGACAAGAATCATGGGGAGTAAATATCTTTTTTCTGAATTGTTATTGGACTACATAAAGCATATTGCTTCCTGCTCATAGAATATTTCTAATAAATACAGTTCTTGAAAAATATGACCATCTAACTTAATAAAAATATTGGTGGCACAGAGTTATTGGTAAGATGCAATGAATAAGGAATCGTTCTCCTCTTTGGTGTGTCTCCTTTAATATCATGATTTCAAAAAGGAATGACAAGAGGCTACCTTATAAAAAGAGTACAGAATTTTTTAAGAAAGCAAAAACTAGATTAAAAAAATCAATCTAATGTTGCATTTTAAAACTGAAAAATATGTTTGAATTTTAAGGTAATTTGCTTAAAGCGTGCCCTGAGCATTGCAAACATTTTTCATATGAATATTCTAACAATTCTGCTTCAGCAAAAAAAAAAAAAAAAAAACAAAAAACAAAAACCCAACCAAACAAACAAACAAAAAAACCCACAAAAAAACCCAAATAAAACCCAGAAAATTTTTCAAATATTAAAAATATATATTGACAGACTATACATAGGATGACTCTATTAAGTTAAAGAGAGTTGTCCAAAGTATCTTTTGCAAGTTTTATATCTCTTTTACACTGATTACATTTAACCATAACAATCCGTGGGACTGAAGAGTTTATGGCACAATCTTTTCTCTAGAACCATACTCAGCTCCCCCATTCACCTGCTTTCTCTCTCATTAAAAAACAAAACAAGACAAAAAAACCCCAAAACTAACATGGCTCATGGGATGGCCAATACACTTCGTTTATCCTGATAAATTAATCCTAATAAACGGTTTAGAAAGTATGTTCAGATTTAAGTGGGAACAAGCAATGTAAACTATACATGAAACCTCACTCCACAGTATCAGTAGTCACTTAAACTTCCAATTATATTTTGCATGTGGAAGTGCAAGATCCCTGAATTGCTTCAATAGATTTAGAATGGTTTTCTCCACCTGAGAAGCTGCATTCCACTTACAGTGAAATTTTGCTCTGGCCCAAGAGATCTTTCCCTTATAATGCAAAATTATCACTTATCAGATTATTATTGGGAACACTAAGGTTTTTTCTTACCTGCTCTTTTCTGACTGGCAGATGAGAGAGATTTTTGCCACTACTCACAGAAAGAAAATAGAGGGTTTTTTGTTGTGATTACCAGTAATTAAATCAGTCATAAGGAAAAATGGCGTCAAAAATTCTTCAGACTTTAGGAGATTTGTAGTCTGCCTTTTGGGACTTAGATGGTGAATGCAAAATATGAAAGTCTCTGCTCTTGTTTTAACACCTTTTTCTTTTTCTTATAATAACCTTAATCCTTCTGTATATCTGTGCCCAAATTCAGGGGATACTTAATAGATCCCAGTTTCCTTTTAATTATCTGTATAACTAGTGGGCAAAAAAAATATTTGTGCATAATCTTGACTTGGGGGATCATTATCATCCTCAAAAAGGATTTTTTACATTTGCATTCAGTTCTACTATGGATTTTATTCCTTCTACTTTTCTTGAGACAAAAGTCTTCAGTTTTGTTGGAACAAGGATTGCAGGATCAGGAAGTCACTACTGTCCCTCTTAACGAAAAAAAATAAAGGATTTACAAATTTCTGCACTATCTGTACTGGAAAGTGAGAAAAACTTTTTCAATCAATTCTGAAAGCAAGCCTGAGCTTCCTACAGCTCTAATAGATATGTCCTGATGATAAGTGGAATAATAATTGTACCATAGATCCAAATTTTCAAATATCAAGAGATACTGAGATCTGGATGCATATCCTGCATTGGTGCCTAATGTAAACCTCAGATTGATTTAAGTGCAGAAAGTTGATATTTATTTTTCTTATCACAGCCTTGAAGAAACAGCCGTGGCATGGGTATCAGGAACTCTCAGACATACTGCTTCAAGATTTCAGGTCCTTCTTATTTCTCATGCTTATGTTTTGTCAAAACTATGTGAATCACTTCCTGATCTTTTGATTTGTCATCAATAGAAATATCTCTTTAAAGAATGATTTATTATGCTTAATAAAAAATTCTGTGGTAGGGTCTATAATAGAAGGGGGAGCCAAACAACATAAATTGGCTGAAACATAAAATTTCCAGAATTTTTTCTTAGATAGCTACATTTCTTTTGTCTGCCAATACAAATTCACTTTGTAGTAGAGAAAAAGAAAGGGAGTACTCATAGTCTACATAGTAAAATATGCTATTACAGAGATTTGCTCTGTAACACCTACACTATAGCCTCTGCAGAAAAGACTACTTCTAAGGAGATTATTATTTTTTTTCCTAATTAAAGAAAATAATTGATTTATGAAATGTGTTTATTAAATAGGCAATCAATTACCTTCAAATTAGTTATCTAATTCAATACTATTGTCATTATCTGTTGAATTTCTCAATACATCTTTGAGAACAATGAGGTTTAACGTTAGATCCTGCATGACATAAACTTAGTTCCACTATGTTTTAAAAATGTTACACTTAAATACTAAGATTTTGAAGAAATAAACCTCATAAATTCCAGGTCTCAATAAGCCTTCAGCACAGGATTGTCCTGTGTGATCATTAAATTTTAGATGGAACAAGTCAGTTTTCCCTACGGGACTTAATTTCAATTGGTCTGTCTGAGGACAAGAACATGCTATGGTTATTCGACAGTTTTGTGCAAATAACAGGGAGTATATAGATTTCTTCTAAGAATTCCGGAGGGTTTATCATTCTGGTGAAACTTGAGAGAAACTAAAGAACTAAAGAACTGTATTGTCACCACAATGTGATCATTGCCTGACTTAAGACACAAATTCTGCAAAATCAGCCATATGCTTGAATAGTGATGCACTTAACTCAGTTGAATTGAGTAGGATTTAAGTATTAGTTGTTTTTGCAACTGTGCATTTATCAGACAGGTACTTCCGTTAGTTGAAGAATCTCTGTATTTAAAATAAATAAATAAATAAACAAACAAAGAGAGAGAGAGAGAGAGAGAGAGAATACAGTATTACAGAACACATACATTTCACAGATGGCCCCCAGAATAATGTTTCTTGCCTGTCAATGAAAATAGTTTCATGGAAGAACAAGATTCATATCATGAGACCATCAAATCAGAATGAAACAAGAAAAATGTGAAGACTAAATATATACAATATCATTTTCCTACAAAACCTAGGCTTTAGTGTTTATACCATACTATATGAAGATTTCACTTTCAAATGTAAATCAGCTGAAATGCAAGCAGATGAAAAAGGTTGCTAACTTGTTTGCTTGTTTAATTTTCAATAGTTGCTACAAATATACTACTGAATTCAGCAATTGAGTGAATACAATGTCCACCAAATAGCTTTCTCTTTTTTTATAGTGTCACTGTAAACCATTAAATATATAAAATTCCAAGCTCTAGTGGCACTTTTGAAACAAGTACAGATACATCATAAAAAGAGTTTCTCTTTTATTTTCATAATTTGTTTGCCTCTTAGGAAATTTTCCTTTGCTAACATGAAAAAAACCCCCAAACCTGAGAACATGATACACTTTAGCACAGCTCTTTATATTCCTTATCTTGATTACTTCTTTTCTTATTATTTCTCTGTTACCACAAAATCACAGAATCATCAGGGTTGGAAAGGACTTTCAAGCTCAATTAGCCCAGCCTTCAACCCAGCATCACCATAATCACCCTTCGTGTCACACTCAAATGCTTCTTGAACCCTTTCACGGGTAGTGATTCCAGCACCCACCTGGGCAACTTATTCCAATACCTAACCACTCCTTCAGTGGTGTCTTTTTTTTCTGCTACCTAATCTGAGTTTCCCCCATTTATTAATGTAATTATCATCTCTATCTCTTTCTTTGGTCTTTTGATTTTTGAAAAGAACCAGGCTATGGAAATACAATATAGAAATAACACATTCTGATTTGCTTCTGTTCTGTTCATTTATTAGGAACAACAATGTGGGTATTGTTGTTATTACCCTAACATAAATTTGTATTCCACTGAGATTTTATTTTTTTATACTGTGGTGTAATTTAAAAAATGAGTCAGAAAGCTTTTCCTTTTTTAAAATATTGAATTTATGCACTATATATAAGAACTTTAGGTTTTCATATATATTTTCATTTATGTTTAACCTGCATGTAGTGATTCTCCAAATTAAAATTATAGTAACAGATAATATATGTCATATAAAATCTGCAGGTGAATCAACTTTCAAATATTCCTTTACTCAAAACACTTTTTAATCAGTTTAAGCTAAAGAATAAAAGCTGTTTTCCCTACCTTCTCTGCATCTGAACATTGATTACAGTTTAGAAATGGTATGAAAAAACCAGACCCCTCACGTCTGTCTCTGATGGTGAGTATTACTATTGGTTGCTGGACACACTGTCTCCTATATCAATAAGGATTTCTAGAACATATTTAATTCTGAATTTGCAGGTTGTGAATGTGTTAATATAATTTCTTCATAATAATGAAACCAAGAAAAATTCACAGCACAAAATCATAAAAAGAAAGTTTGAATTATTAAGAACCTTTTAAAAATCTCATAATGTAACAAAATAAAATACATCAGAGTTCATTTTTTCAAAAATATAACAGATTCTAATTGTCTTTGAATGTTTCTAAATCACTAAAAAGAAAATCTTGTGCCTAAAATACTAGGTAATATACAAATTGTTTGCTGCCATGGGAACTGACAAGTTAAGAGATGCTTGAATTTCTGTGTAATTTTACCATATCTTTCTCATACAGATTTAATGCATTTTATTTTTTATATTAGACCTTTTCTATAACAATAGTTTGTTTGTAATGGCTACTCTCAACTAGTTACCCATAACCTGTAATAAGGATGAATGATATGGAAATGTCAGAAGCTTTAATTCTTGTAATACTAGTTACTAAAAACTATATATTTTAAAATCTGGTATAAGAAATGAAAGTACTTTAGATTGGTGAGCTTAGAAACATTCCACTGAACTAATAATAATAATGACATTCGACCACATTCAAATTGCCATTTACTTTTTTTCAAATGGTCTAACAAAACCTTTTGGTAGGTTTTTCATTTAGTCTTTTTAGACAGCTTCATCTTTCATTTATACCATCAAATTAACTAGCCCTTCTTACAGATATGTCAGCATTTCAGGAGTTTTGGTAAGCTGACTGTATAATACTCAGCTGATAACTATTCCCTATTAATGCAAATCACCTAACCGTCCAGCAATGCTTATCATCTACAGACTGATGCCCAGCCCACTCCCGAGCAGCAAACAATCTGTGGCTTCCAGCAGTTTATATATGGAGCATAACATTCTATGGTCTGGAACATCCCTTTGGCAAGTTTAGGTCAGTTGTGCTGATTATGCTTCCTCTCAATCTCTTTTGCACATACTCACATGAGAACTGAGAAGTCCTTGATTTAAAATAAGATCTACTTAGCAATAGCTAAAACATCAATGTGTTACCAACATTATTCTCATACTGAATCCAAAATACAGCATTGTAACTGCTACTAAGAAGAACATTAGTTCTATCCCAGTTAAACCCAGGATTATCAGAACTGTTGCATTTACAGGCAATGCAAGGATTGTCTATTATTGTGCAATTTCTACTTCAGTGTCCAGAATGTTGTAAAAACCAAACTTAGGAATGGGTTGAGGAAAGCAGATATAAAAAGGCACCCAGCCCTGGGCATGGCTAGAATAATAAACAAGATCTATATTTACCCTGCTGTCTAAATTAGGTTTTGCATGTATTGTGCCCTACAGAGACAAAACAAAAGTTGAGTACTGTAGGTACCACCTTACAAATCTTAATTATTTTCTTTTTAGTGTCATGAGTTTTATATGTAGAAATGTGTCTTCCAATGGCAAATTAAACTAGCAAAAGAAAAAAAAATAAGCGGAAAATATTAAGGTGGTCAACATGTTTAGCTTTTGACCAAAGATGTAAGCTATCCCATTTTCTTGGATATTTTTATAAAAATATTTTTAAAAATAGGTTTATAAATGTATATAAATATTTTATAAAATATTTATTAAGTGGTTTATATATATAAACCATTTATAAAGCATATATGAGACTACCCTCACCTGTCCTATTAATTTTAAAACAAGTAAGATGAAGTCAACTAGAAATCTAAATGCAGAAATCTTCAGTATAGATCCAGAATGAAAGTCTTGAAAAGCACAGATATCTGTGAATCAGACACAGAAGTTTCAGATACACCATTTTCGTTATATACATCATTCACATTTTAAATTATAGATATTTACTTTTAGTAGATTTAGAGATGCTTCATCAGTAAAGGCAGATACTGAGCCTTATATTTGATACTGAGATAGGTAAATTGAGGATACCTATATAAAGAGGATTGTTTTTTACTACAAATTGAATCCCTATTGAATTCAAATAATGTAAACCTGTGTCTATAAATACTATGAATATATGAAACAAGGGAAGATACATATATATATACACACAAGAATACATATACATATACATATACATATGTATGTATACAAAGTCTCAGGTTTTACTTCTAGCTCTAAGAAGGGGGAACTCAGCCAGAAAATACTGCAACAGGTTTTTTCCTGTTATTGGAAGGAGGAGAATATTATAAGAAACCCTTGTTCAGCAATCCTCTTAGAAAACTCACTAATGCACAGCAGGAGAGATTTCTGAAGGCAGTAATGTAATTTCCTCTAATTGTATTGACCTTGAAGAGATCTAAAAACTGCTATTTAATTTTTATCTTGGATTGGGTCTGTCAATACATGTCTGTCTTCAAGCAGAAAAAGGACAGCATTTTACATGGAAGATTCAATACTTTTGCAAAACTGCTTGTCTTTTCTTGATTAACCTTATATCCTTCTATGGCAAGGTGACCCATCTAGTGGACTTCATTAAATCATTCTCCTGGAGAAATTGGCTGCCCATGGCTTGTATGGGTGCACTGCTCTCTGGGTAAAAAACTGACTTTTACTTAGGCTTCTCTCAAGTAAAAATGACAACAAAAGGTAAAATGGCCTCAAGTTGCACCAGGAAAGGCTTAGCTTGGCTAGGAGAAAAAAATTCTTCACTGAAAGGGTGGAAGCGCATTGGAATAGGCTGCTGACGGAAATGGTGCAATCCTCATTCCTGGAAGTGCTCATGAGTCTGGATGTGGATTGCTTGAGGATATGCTTTAGTGGTGAATGTGTTGGTGCTCGCTTAATGGTTGAACTTGATCTTAGAGGTCTTTTATAATCTTAATTATTTTATGATTGTATAAAAACTGGCTAATATCAAATAAAAATAAATAATGGGAAAAGTAAAAATAAATTAATGCTTATCTACAGCTAATTGTGCCGAATTTCAAAATAAAATCTGTTGCATTCACATTTAGCAATGAAATGCTATGTTACGTGAATTGTAAAATTTACACTAAAATGTCAGATATCTATTAAAAGAATTTATTCCCTAATTAAAAATATAGATATTTCCTAATAAGATGTAAAGCCTTACACCTATTTAGTGAACAAACAACTGCAGGCATATTTGATGTTAAAAAAAAAAAAAAAACACAAAAAAACCCAAACAAACAAAAAAAACACTCCCAAATGTAGACCATGTATAAATAAGGGTTTGAGTCCTATAATTACGTTTACTTAGAAGTATGCTCAATAAGGAATTAGATAACCAGCTTCTTTTAAAAATGAGAAAAGAGTTCCGACAACAAAAAATCCTTAATTGTGGATATAGTAAGTTTTAAATGTCGACGACTAAGGCTCTAACACAAAGCACATTAATTTCAAGCTTTCAGGCTTTAAGCATTATAGATCTAACATTGACTGTAAGAGAAGACTACAAATACTTTCCACAAAAAATGAACTCAAAAGTTGGCATTTGTAATCAGAGCAATAGATGAAATTCTGCTAAGAAGCTGTATCAAAAATGGAAATTACTTAATACTGAGTACAAGGAATTCAAGTGCATTCCTAAAATGCCTATATCTATATCTATATCTATATCTATATCTATATCTATATCTATATCTATATCTATATCTATATCTATGTATCTTAGTATTAATAAATTGTGGCTTACAGAAAATTCTTTATGAGAACATAGAAACATGGAATGACAGAATAACTTGGTTTGGAAGAAACCTTGCAGATCATCTAGTTTAAAACCCCACTGTCATAGGCAGAGATGTCACCCAATAGATTACGTTGCTCAGGGCCCCATCAACCTGGCCTTGACCACTTCGACCTTTCTATCATACTTGGTCCATATATTTCTTCTTAACATCCATAATATGAAAGGAGTCAAAAAAAATCATGCAATCCATGCAATAAGAGAAATTTCTTCTTTATTTCAGTTTTGGTACTTAAAGGTTTAATAAAGTTCTCATCACCTGAGATCTCTCTAGTCTTTAAATTTGCCTTAGTTTTAGAGTGTAGTTAAAGGTATGCCTACACTACAGTTCCATTCTGGATTAAGAGCGTGTTTTTGGTGATAACGCCCTATATATCATGCTTTGATTCACTTTGCAGGAGAGTCTCAGAGCACAGCTGCATTAATATCAAGTGAAACTAATCTGAGGATGCACAGCAAAGATACACCCAATGACCTTCTGTTGTTAATGCCATTCAGTTCATTAAAGCAGATTGAAGACAATCTGAAGTAGCCCCACATGAAATATATTAATAGTGGATGCCAAGTTATTGTCAACTGCTTTGATTTCCATTTCTAGTGTTCAGCTTCACTTGCTAAAGTAAACATAACCTACATGATTCCCCACTTCTGCTCTCACGTTACAGTACAATCAATGAAAAATACTTATATTTTTCTCTAGAGAATACACAAGTTCTCACTATTTTGAGCAAAAGTACCTAGAAAAGGTTTAAGTAGTATGTGACTTGTACTGCACTTTTAAGAGAAGGCAGTGAATAGCTACAAAATATGAAAGAAAATAACCCAAAACATAGAGTCCTAATAGTTGAGTAGCATTCAGGTAAAATGCTAATAAGTGTACTTTATGCATCAATTGTTGTAATGCATTAATTCGGTTTATATTTCATTGGATTTGTAATGATTTTTCTGTGTGTCTGTCCTATGATCTGTCCTTGCCCCACAGTGCCCGTCCCCCACACTGAAATGTAACCTCTGTTACCCTCCCACTTCTCCCTTATTGGGTGGTGCCTCTGGGCCCTGCCCTGTGGGGAAAAAGCCACGGCGGGGGAGGGGCCAGGGCTCTCTGGCACAGGTGAGTCATTGGGATGGGCTCCAACCAAGCAGGGCAGGACTTCAGAATAAAAGCTGTAATATCCCACCTGAAGCCAGAGAGCAGACTCTTTTACTTTTGCCATCAGCAGTCGTCTAGTCTCGTGGGAGATACCACAACTGGCACCTTACGTGCGACTCGAAGCCACAAAAGGTTCTCAAAAAGCTGGAAGAACCACTCAGGGAGCACATGGCCAAGGAATCCCATGCAGAGACAGACCAGTCAGGCTTGGCGTTCGCTGTGGAGTCTCCAAAACACAGGATTCTACAGGCCAGGGCTGCGGTTTTCTCCTTTAGACTCAAAAAACCCATCGGAGGGCTGCAAAGAAGCCCCCCAAACGGCAGGCTGCTCCCAGGGAAGGTGACCACATGTTCGTGGAAATGACCCTGGGAACCGAGACTGGAAGCTCTTTTGTACCAAAAAGGGTCAGTCTCAGGCAAAAGGAGTGATTGGGAAAGAAAGGAAAGGAATGCTGGAATTTTGGAGAGTACCACTTTGGGTTTTCTAAGGGAAAATCTTTTTCAGAGGTGGGATTCCTCAGGGAAAAGTTTTTTTTTTTTTTCTTTTTTGGGGGAGGTTTTGCTTTCAGAGTAAACTTTCAAAGTGCTTTAATAGCACGCTTCTTTCGGCAGCCTGGGGGGGTGGAAAAGGAAACTGTTTCCCTTTTTGTTTTTTTTTTTCTCTCCAGCGAGTTTTTTTTTCCTTTCAGTTTCTCAGTCACAATAAAGAGAACACAGAAACTCAAAATCTGAGCCAAAAATGGGTGCTAGGCTGTCTGTGCCTCACAAAAGAATCTATTATTACATTTTATATACCTTGGATGATGGTGAGACACATTATTCAAAGAAACAGCTGAAAAAATTAACTCTGTGGTTGTTTTCTCAGTTTCCACATTTATCATTAGAGCAAATAAGCTTCCCAGAATTTTGGGAGGCTATAACAAAAAAAAAATAGTTGAATCTGGCTCCTCTAATAATAAAGAAGATGCAAATTTTGCTTTTTATAGCTTAAAAATTAAGTTTGCATTGCAAAAGCAAAATAAAAAGGAAAAAAGGCCAGTTCTTTGTGAATTTTCCCCAGCTTGTACCTTTGTAGGCAGTCCGAGTGCTCAAACCTCCCATCTCATTCGTCCCCAAGTGGGGGTTCAAAAGATGGAGAGGATTCCTTCGTCCAAAATGGCCGAAGCCATGTACTCCCGAGCCATGAGGAGTCTCTCCCTTTGTCTGTCCTTCCTTCCTGCAATCCCTTCTTCTCCCCAGACCCCTCCTTCCCTTCGGTGCTGCCCCCGGCACAGCCCTCTCCTCTGACTCCACCACCTACCCTCAAACCTCCGCCCTCCAACTCATCCCTGTGTGACTCAGGCCTCCAGCCCCTCCCTGCCCCTGGTTCCCACGGTTTCCCCACCCACAGTCCCGGTTCCCATGCCCCGGAGGGAGGCGGGGAGGCGGGAACATAGAAGCAAGAAGCAATCCCAGTTTTTCTGCCACCCCTTTCACATATCAACAGTCAAAAAGAGAGGGTGCTGTCCACAGTAATTGGGACCCCTTCCCCCAACAAGCGATTCAGGGCTTATGCAAAGCTCAGGCCAAATTTGGATATGAAAGAGAATACTTTTGCAACCATTTAAAAGCAAATTTAGTGAGGAATACTACAGTTCCCTTTGACCTCCAAAAATATTTGCTTCCAGAGCTTTGGCAAAATCTTGAAACGGCTGTTGATAATAAGAATCTGCCAATTCAATTAGCAACCCAGCCCGATAAGTCTTTCCAACCTTGCAGTAAAATAAAGCAGCTTCCATCAGAACCTTTTGTAACATTTGTGGAGCGGTTAACCGGAGCTATCGAGTTACAGGTTAAGAATGAAGGAGCCCAAGAACAGGTCCTGGAGGAGTTGGCTCTGGCCAATGCAAACAAACGGTGCAAGGCAGCTATCCTCAGCCTGTCTATAGAACCTGCTCCAACTTTACATGACATGCTCCAGGTGTGTGCCAGGAAGATTCCCTTCATAAAAGCTCATCAAAGCCACAGTTCCAGAGTCAAGCCGCCACAAAAAGCTGCTGCTGCAGACACCGTGCCTCCTGTGCCTGTGCCACAGCCACCACCCAAGAGAGGAACAAGGTGTCTCCTGTGCGATCAGGCTGGACATTGGGCATCTCAATGCCCTTTAAAGAAGCAATTTCTGGACTTTCAGGACAATGGGGGCAGGAGGTCTCAAGGGTCTAAAGGGAATTTAAAAAAAAAAAAACAATAGAAAATGTAAATGTTAAAGTAAATAATCCTACTTTAACCAGTTCTGCCTTTCAGCAAAAGTCACCAGATATGATAGTAAAGGATCCAGCGACCAGAGAAACAAAAAGTCCTCATGATCAGGTCACCTGGGGTCATGGGTACACCTTTGTGTCCACTCCCCCAGATCTCAAGTGGGTGCCGGCTGAGTGGGTGAAACCTTTCATCCCCAAAACTGCAAAGCCACCTACAGAGGCTCCACAAGTGGCCAGTGCTGCCTGGAGGAGGAGAAAGCGCCGAACCTTCTCCTTCTAATTATCATTATTCCTTAACAGTGTTTTTCTAGACAGTTTGTTTGCACTAAAGGTCATTTTTCTTTTGCAACTTTAAAGGTACTCAAGGTACGAACTCTGAGCATCACCCACGAACTGAGCCTTCCTCCTTCTTAATTTAATAAGAAAAGAGGAAATGTTGTAATGCATTAATTGGGTTTATATTTCATTGGATTTGTAAGGTTTTTTCTATGTATCTGTCCTATGATTTGTCCTTGCCCAGCAGTTCCCATCCCCCACACTGAAATGTAACCTCTGTTCCCCTCCCGCTTCTCCCTTATTGGGTGGTGCCTCTGGGCCCTGCCTCTGGGCCCTGCCCCCCGGGGGAAAAAGCCCTGAAGGGGGAGGGGCAAGGTCTCTCTGGCACAGGCGAGTCATTGGGATGGGCTCCAACCAAGCAGGGCAGGACTTCAGAATAAAAGCTGTAATATCCCACCTGAAGCCAGAGAGCAGACTCTTTTACTTTTGCCATCGGCGGCCATCTAGTCTCGTGGGAGATATCACAATCAACCTTTTAACTAGACAGAGAAACTGAGTAGAATATTTCCAGCACAGAAAGCAGAACAAAAATACCAAATGGATTTTTATTCTGTTAAACACCAACAATGTTGTCTACCGAAATGATCCCAAAAATAAAAATAACACTGTCTGGAGTATAAAGTCTGACTATATAAAGAATGACAAAAACCAAAGAAGAATGTTCAAATAAGCTACATTCATTTATGAAAGAACCAAACAGGAAATTTAGCACTTACAGGTTAACCATTTCAGTAGTTGATTGTGCTCAGCCTGAAAAAAGGAATACAAACTTCTCAGTTAAACACTGAATATAGGAGAATTAGGTCTTTCTTATTATTGTCCTACGAAGCAAAAATAAAACATTTAAATACCTAGTGAAAAATACCAAGCATTAGAGCTTGTGAACTTCTTTCTGCAAGATCTCAAAATTTACTAGACCACTAAAAAGAAGACTATTGGCAGTATGAACATATAGCCTAGTTTTTTTATTCATATGGAATCAGAACTATCTTTTAAATGTGAGTGAAAATTCATGATGGCATCAAATAACATGAAGAAGGGTGTGGTGGTGTATCTTCCCGTCCTGTCCAAGGTCCCTGCTTCAGCAAATTACAGCCAGACTGAAAAATTAGGACTGAAATAAACTGTCTTGGAACCCAAGTGAGACCTTTTGAGCCTTCCTGGACTCCAGTGGGCTGCATCCAGCAATATCCCTCTGCATGGGATACTTCTCAGAGCCAGCAAACTCTCAAGTTTGGAGGATCACCAAATGACAATGGAGTCTAGATTGATACCCACATTTCTGGAGGCTCAGTCCTTTGCCCACTTAGAAGATAAAAGGCATCCAAGATGAGTACTTCACTGAATTTGAATTTGTTTGAATTTTTCACAACTATGTCTTGTACATACTCTTCTAGGTCTATGTGAGTGTGAATATGCCCTAGTAAATATATTACGAATGTTGCTTTCCTAGATTAGGTATTTAAGATTTTTAAATAAGTTAGACCTGTAAGTGAGTTGCTGTTGTGCTATAGTAAATTCTATATGAATCTTTGGCTAAATTGTTGAACTAAAGTTATTGATTGAGTGCTGTTAAGTGCTGTTAGAACTTTAGACCTAAAGCGGTGGTGTAGCCTGCATCTAAGTTTGACAAGGTGGTCTACTCTGAACCTTAAGACTCAACAGAATGGTCCCTCATATTCTTTTTTATCTTTACCTTCTCTTATCCTTAGTCTTTCCCCTTTCACATTACCTGCTTCCCCTGCCCCAGCCCCACACAGATCATTTTTAAGTTGATTTTGGGTTTAAATTGATTGATAATAGATTTTCCTCTGATCTTTCTCTGTCTAACCATCTAGTAAGTAGTAGAGTGAAACTTGCCAACAAACTTTCTCATGCTTTCACTTTTACATTAAAAGTGTTTAAGTTGATGCCTTTGCCAGAGATTATTTAAACAATCTTAAAGTAATTTGTAACAAAGGGTCATTAGTAAGTTCTGTCACACAAAATATGAGACCACCAAAATTAAAGATCTCTTGATATGTTGGGTATTTTTAAGAGAGTGGATGTACAATAGACTTGAAAAATTGTAATCCTCTTTAATAAATGATAAGAGTATCTGTATGCCTTTTTCTAGAAATCACTGGTTTGAAGAGGAACATTTGTTCACACTACAGAAAGCACTCAGAACACAATGATAGATGTGACTTCAACCCCTCACCAACTTAAGTAATATACGTGTGTGTGTGTGTGGTACTATAGGAGAATTTGCATTTTCTTTAAATGTAATATAAAATACATGGATTTAAAACAATGGAGGGTGACAATTTATTTTCAGTACACTGTTCTCTTTTCTTCCCATCTGCTGTGCAAATGAAAATACAGTTATGGTTTCTCTGTCTCTTCCCATTATGCTTCATGTCTTCATAATCTCTTTAATGAATTCAGATTCAGCTTCCACATCTGTGTTTATGCGTCTTTCCTGAAATGCTTTTTGTTCAAATCAAACCTTTTCTTTATGTTTCTGGATTTCTACTTTCCAGTTAATTGTCCATATAGCTATAACAGTTCAAACGTTTTGGCATGGCCACCATTGAGGCATAACATAGGCATTATTTGCCTAAAGTTTTGAAAGATGTATCCAGCAGTCAAAATAAGAATGATATTTCACTTTTAATAGAAGCTGAACTAGGCTGGCAGAGCCTTCATAATCCCTAGAACTTTTCCTTGTGTCAGTTTTAGCCATGAACCAGTCACAGGGAGAGAGAGTTGGGACACTAATTTTGTGTTTGTTCATGGTAGATTTCACACAGACCAACAAGCTATTTCAATTCACCTTATAACACATAAAAAGTTATTTCAGGTAAGAGAAGTAATATAAATCAGGAACATCCTAACATCCTCCAGTCAATCTTTTTTCCTACCCTCCTCTGCCTTTTTTTTTTTTTTTTATATATATATATATATATTTTAAAATAAATTTTCTATTTTTGCTGTAATTTCTGTCTCTATTACAGTCATAAGCACATATTCTGTATAAATTAATATTGTGTATAGCATATGCATAACTACTTATTTTTGCACAGAAAACTTTGCCAACAACACCTGATACCTTGTAGAATTAGAGTGATTATGTTTTTTATTATAATTTTACATTATTGTCTAATGTTTTCCAGAATATATTATTTTTACTGTTACTGCTTTTTATGTTCTAGTAGCATTTTCAACATGCTCTGTATCTATGATATGTGATACAAAGCAAACCATCAGTCTCTTAAGGAAGGATTTTGTGGTGACCATTTTTTCTGAGTTTGGGTTTTTTTTAGTGTAAATTCTGAGATTTTTTTTTTAGTGTAAATATCACTTGTCTTTTCTTATAATTCTTTTTTTTTTTCTAATGAGTGTAGTGAACACTTTTTTTCTTCCTACTTTCTTCTATGCTTTATTTTATCAGTTTAGCCAAGTTATGTGAAAAGTAAAATTACTTTTCTATATTATTGAAGGAAAAAATATTGTACAGAGAAGCATTATTTTAATGAAGTCGCCTTACAGATATTTCTGACAGGATTAATAAATCTGGCCTAGGAGCTATTTCTTTCAAAATACAAAGAAAATGTAACAGAAACATGTATATTCAAATGATTAGCAAAACAGGCAAAAAATGCCCACTCAACTCTCTATTTATTTGGTAATGCAAAATGCTATTTATAGAAAAATGCAAATATTCTAGGATTAATCCACCACACTGCCCCACAGACAATGTGTGAAATTGCTAAATGAAAAGAAAAATGTGAAACATGCAAAAATTAATTGAAGCATTGTGGTGATTATGCAAATGTAAACATCATTAACCAGCCTAATTAGAGAAATGTGTTATTTTTGGTTGCAGAGAAATGTTTCACAGTTTGTTCCCAAAAGCTCAGGAATCACTTCATTTCACTTCATATACTTCATTTGTTCTAAACCACTGAACATAACTTTCATATATTTGACCTTATGACCAATGTTTATTTGAGCTTTGGAGAAATAAGTTTCTCTAGAGAGGTAATGAATTTATTAAACTTTCATTTAGGATCAGTGAATCACAAAAAAAATGTGTCTACCAAAAAGAGAAGGGAAAAAAAAGTTCAGTTAATGTCTCTTAGTCTTGCTATTAAATATTAGGCACAAAAGTTCCTTTCTTTGTTATATGATTGTATAAAAGGAAGTAAAAATTTTCAACTATAAATGGAGAGGATAGAAATCTCTATCATGGAATCAACATTTCTTGGCTAAACCTCTTTACAAAGAATCAGAGAATGTAAGCAGTTGGACAAAATGTAAAAAATAAGTCATACCTTTTTATTGTGAGTTCAGGAATATCACTTAGTAGGAGACAAAAAGAAGACAGCCTTACTACTTCAAATGGGAACAAAAATGCAATAATATACAAAATGACATGAAACACTTATTATTTTTAACAGTAACCAAGAATTCATCAAAAATATTCAAACATTTATTAAAATTGCTTAAAATCACTCATATGAGTGAGTAGATGATGCTTCCCTCACCATTACACTGTTATACAAGTACAGTTTTTGTTTTCAAGGGAATGTCATACTTTAGTCAGATCAGTTACTAATGTTACTGTCTTACATTATTTCTAGCTCACGATGTCTTCTGAAGGTAGTTTTCTCAACTAACCCTGACTTGAACATGTTAAAGAATACAAATTTTACAACATTGTCTACAGATAATGCAGGGATATCTAACAAAGAAATTTTTCAGTCCTGTATCATACTGTCCTTCTTTTAGTTTTAGGAATATTTTTACTCTCTGTAAAAAATGCTATTTAGAGAATTAACACTTTTATCTATGTATGCAGAACAACTTTTTCAGTCTTTCTGATTTTAAACTTAGCTGCAATTTTGTTCAGTTTGAGCTCTCTCCACTTTCAACATCAAATCTGAGAAATACCTTTACTTTCTCTCCAAAGTATGTGCTTATGTGAAATGTCTATATATTTAATTTTTCTATCTTTATTTCAACTTTTATTTTCTTTGCTGATTGGTTCTGTGACAGAAAAATTACCCCAAAGTTTATCACAAGACCCTCTTTTTCAAGAATTTAAATCTAAGTGTTTTAAATTTCTTGCTGTCATCAATAATCTTCCCATTTTTTTCTTGTGATTTTACCCCAAAACCTTTACAAATAGATGAAGAGTTCTGCCTGAAAAGTATAAAAGTGGACAGAGAGTGGCAAACAAGTAATATTTTATGTCCATGACTGAACAAGGAAAAAGGGTCTTAAGTATAATTTTTCATATCACTAAATACAAATTTGGATGCGGTACATTGGACAAAGAGCAAACTACTAGAGAGTAATCATCTCTAAGTTTGTTAATATCTCACAGGAAATTTTGACTGACGGTTAAACTGCCTTTTATTTTTTTTTTATCCTTGGGTTATTCTGTCACTTCTCTCTTAATACCCACCTACATCCCATTACATTTTCCTATTTCTCTGGCACCTGTCTTACTGTGACTTGACTTTAAAAATGTGTACTAAGTACTTGAACTGCATATGATGTGTTTAGGATTAGCAGTTGAATTTTGATTCATTATGGTGCCTTTGCTTTTGTGAAAGGCAGCTCTGATCTCTCGTCATTCCTAGGAAATTCCATGGGTAATTCAGATTTTTAGCCAATTTGAAGAATATATAGTTTCATTTTGTCATGTTTTACAAGGAGTCTAAAGCATCTATGTAGATGTCCAAATTTACCAAAGCTGGAATTTTGAAACAGTATAAATTAAAAAGCTGCTACTCTCTTCCCTGTCCTAAAATGCTTTTAAATTATTTTAACTGAACAATGAATAGGCTGCAGCAAACCCATCAGTGTAGTAGTTTGCAGCAAATTCTTGGTCTTGATTCAGAGAATGGTTACAGAAGAAGGCACAAGCAGAAATTATTTTGTTAGGAATATTTTGATGTTTCTTTTCATAGGCATGTGTAACACAGGCATGTCACCGAAACCAATGCAGTATTCCAATGTGCTTTAGGACAGTAAGAAATAATGCTTGATGCAATGGCAAAGAAAACATGAATCATGATTACAAACAAATGTTAAATCAATTTGACTAAAAGAATGGGGACATCTGCCAAAAGAATGGGGACATCTGACATCTGAGTATATAGCTCACTTAACTAAGGAGTAAGTGCATTTCCTAGCATTTATATTCACAAAATTCCATTAAGTGGATCAGAAATTTTGTGTCTTTTCTTTGCAGACCTCCTCTATGTGCTAATTTTTATACACAATTCAGTCTGAAGCTGTAGTCCTTTGGACTGAATTGTGTATAAAATATGATATGATACAATCCATCACTTCACTAAAATTTTCATAATATGCTGCTCTGCTATTGAAGAAGAATTAGGTTACACTTGCAAAAAAAATTCTGGATAAAATAACATACATGTATTCCTCAATGATGTGTCATTGCACATAAGTAAATTGTGGTCAGGAAATAGATATGTATGTCTGCATACATTTAACAGATATACTTACATACAATTCTAGAATGATTGTTGCAAACAAAAGATCTCTATGTGTTAGAAACCTACTGTGCTCGACTAAATTATTTTTTTATGATTGCATCTAAACTTATGATTTTAATTATTAATAAAAAATTACTATCTCTTTCATGGTCTTAAAACATCTCATCCCTGCAGGAATCAATATTTCCATTGTGAATGTTTTTTCTGTGAAATTTAGTTTTCTCCACAGGGAAAATTTCAGTCTCTTCATGGTTCAAAACCATTTGAATAAAATAGGCAGTATCTTAGCTAAGTAGGATCAAACCTTTAAATAAAACTAACATAATTCAGAATTATTCAAAGATTGTTTCCTCAGTATTGAGAAGAAAAGCTATTCAAAAACTAAAAAATTATGACAGGTATTATTCATTATATTGATGCATTAATGATAAAGTTTATCAAAGCATTCCAAGTTGCTTTGTTTTGCTTGTTAAAATTTTTCTTTTGATTCATCTTTCTTCCCTGCTTTTCTGCCTCATTCCAAACTGCCTTTTGATTTACTTGATTTTTTTCTGCTGTTCAGATTTGCTAAAGTGCTTTTGTCAACAGTTCAGTGGCTGAGTGAAGCAAAGTGTTAGTTAATAGTGTGAAAGCTTGGTGTGCTGTCAGAAAAGGGCAGGCCATTAACTTGTGAAATTCTGCTTTCAATGTTCCACAGCCCTGGCAGAACAAATCTCACTGATGATTTGCCATTAAAGTTACAAATGGCATATGAATTTATGACACTTTGTAATTAAGAACCACACTTCTGCCTAGAGCAGTTAAGATGGCAGACTATGAAAGATGGTTTATAACACACATATGCATTAAAAAATTTCAAACAACAACTGGAAAAACAGAGTAAAAAAAGGAAAGGAAAAACACAGCCACATTTAAGAACAGCTCCCTTTCACCAGAAGCAGTAACTGTCAAAAGGCTGCAATCTTAACTTTACAATCTGACCTTTAAATGATTGGATCAGTCAGTATCGGAGTACAACTGTGTTAATTACTATTACAGTTATATGAACAAGAATAAGTTATTTTGAATGCAAAATAATAAACACTGTCTGATTCCAGGCCTGAGAACAAAAGAAAAGTGATACCTCTGAATTGCAACAGTTTTAAATGATAAGTATTATGTAATGAAAGAGTATATTGCATGCTCTTTTTCAGTCTCAAAAAACGACGTATATTTGCATCTGAAAGTCTGCAAGCCAGATTCAGTTGAACTCAAGTCTTGTAGCTTCAGGCTTATGTCACTTGTAATTTCTGTGATTACCTGAATTTACCTCCTAACATCTACTAAACAGCTACAGGGTTATTTAGTATAAATGAACAATGTTCATTTTAAAGAGACTTGCTGTGGATCTGCTGATAATGTTGTATTCCTTCTTCTGGTCTGCCAAATTTGCTCAATTTTTAGTTTTGTGCTAAAATATGCAAAGGAATGTAACCCTACAAACCTTTCATTTCTACATACAGGTTGGTTTTGAAATACTATGTCATGCAGTTCTGACTACAGCCATAATTTTAATTCTCTTTTTATTGTTGTTGTCTCCAGATTTGAAAATTCCTAGAATGTCCATCCCCTGTTTAGGAACTATGATTCTGGTATTCTATTATGAAGAAAAGGTAGGTTAAATTATTCATACTGATCATAATTTACTTTGTCATTTCTCAGATTTCTTTAAAGCGCCTGTTCCACCTAATGCACCATCTTAAAATGATACAGTGAATTCTTCAGGACAGATCTATGGAGTTTTTGTAGCACAAGATGGACAACGATTTTTATCAGATTCCTTAGTCTCTCAGAGTACATAAGTTCTGTAGGCATTAAAACAAGTATTAAGCAAGTGTGAAAGTCACATTTATTAAATAACAAATTTAAGGCTTCAACTTAAAAGGCAGACCAAATGAGAAAACTTCTTTATGCAGAAGTGAAGGAGACAGATTTTTTTCAGTATGTACTAAGTATGGAAAGGTAAAGAAAAAATGATTTTCTGGAATCAGAGGAATTTTGCAATTAAATATTGTGATAGTACTTTCAAATGTATGGACCTGCACAGTTACATAACTTGCAGACAACACTGAACATATGTCTTAAGACTCACAGCAAGAAAAAAACCTTCTTCTCAGTGTTGAACATTAAGTAAATGGAGAAGACTAGAAAGAATTTAAACCTAGAATTCTAGAGAAAATTTTGTTGTTGTTGCTGTTGTTTTTATATAATTAAAAGATAAGTAAACTCAACTGTAAACTTTTTAATTGTAAGAAATAACTTCCAAAAGATGGTCAATATTTACTGTCAACTACAAAGTTCATTAACAAACTGTGCTTTAGCATTAAAGAGTAGAACCTGCACAGGAAGTCACTTACCAATGTAGTCTCCAGATCTGTACAGCTGGAACTGAGCATAGCATCATTTAGATGTTACATTAAAAGAAAGGGGGGAAAAGGTAAGAAGAATACTAAACTGAAAGGAAGAAGGTTTTTGAGAGCTTAGGGATGTACCCTAAATAGTAAATGAATAAACATATGGAGCCTATTTTTAAGACACATACTCAAAATTGTACCCCCTATAGAAGTGTTAGTGTAGGACTGTGCAATGTGTGCAGACTGTCCTTGAAGACTTGGGAGAATAAAAATTGCTATTGTATTTACGGTCAAATTTTCAAATCACAAAGTGATAGCCAGAAAGTCATTCTGGGGAGCTGTTGTAGACCAAGGAGACTATGAATGTTAGTAGAAGTTTATTTCATCTTTAAGCATTGATTTGACATGATAAATGATGCATAATTGTAAGGAAATAACATAACACATTCTTTTGAGGAAGATTTGTTTAACTTTTTCTCATTAATCTATAAAGAGCTTTTTAAGATGGGGAAAAAGGAAGCTGTAATAGGACTACAGAGGATGCAGGGAGTTGATGTAGGTACTTTTATTTGTTAAATACATTTTATTATGATATTTATTATAATGTAAATTTAAAATATTTCTTGTGGTGTTTTTTAAATATCAGTGTACAATGATATAATTTTAAATATAATTAATCCATGTTTATCACTTTCCCAGATTTGAACTTTATTATCATATTTGCTTATTTGGGTTTTTGGTGCTTTTTTTGAACAAAAGAATCAGATTATTTTTTCTTCATAGTTTGGTCACAATTAGGATAACTTTTATTAACTGAAGGGTTTTGCAAAAGAGCAAATGAATTAAAATAAATTTTCCAATGAAGCTCACTAAAATTATGTAGATATAGGTTCATGTGTACATTTCTTTTTGTATTAACAGTTATGAAGTCATCTGGAATGCAGCAATATTTTATGTTTTTTAACAGGCTAGCTCTCTAAGAATAAATAGAATAACAATGTTTTTTAGCCATTTTTTACTCTTTTATCTAGACATAAAGTGAAACAAGACCTAAGTCAATTAAAATGTACTGAGTCACATTTTATATTCTCAGTAATTGTTGGTCTGCAGATGAAAGAGTGTCAATTAGTTCACTTCAGACCAGATCTCATATAAGCAAACAACATTCAGAGAGGTGTTAAAGAGACAACATTTATACATGCATGACTGGCCGCTCATTTTTGAAGTGTTTGGGGTTTTTTCTGCCTTCTCTCTTATTATTTTCAGCCTTATTGAAAGTGTAATTGTTGAAAGACAGAGATCAAGGTTCGAGTTTTAAAAAGCTGGATTAAATTTGTATTTATTTGGTCATTATAAGTAAAAGTAGAGGCTGAAAGTGGGCAGTTTTCACCACTGAGAATCAAATATTGGAACATGTGGATACATACAGGACAGAGAACTGGACAGAAGCTAGCCACAACGTCATTGCAGTAGACAAAATCAAAGGTAATGCTGGAGCTTTCCATTCCTGTGGCATCCCTGGGAGAGGGACTACCAGCACCAAGCTGGCATTAAATAGGGCCCTGGACTGTGGGAAGGGTAGGGAAAGGCCCCTGGTTGGTACTGGTGGTACCTTCAGGACTCTCTCCATCTTTGAGTTCAATGCCCTAAAAAAAACAACCTTTTCTTTCATCCCCATAAGGAAGACACCTTCAGTCTTGTAGAATCTCTACCTAACAGTTCAGGTACATAATTTTACCTGTATATTTTACGGGGGTACACATTCTATTAAAAAGCAGGACTTTTGCTCACTAACACCATGATCTGCTGAGTGATGTTACCTATAGGAGATCTAATCTACAGATCTTAAGGGAACCAATTTCATTCAAGTCTATACATCCAGCTAAATGTGAGTAGAACTTAACATTCTCTGAGTATTCAATGTCCAGTTGAAAATATATGTTTGAAGGGCAGCTCCAAAAGATTCAGTTGCTACTGTAAGAACTTAGAACTCGTGCAGGTATTTTTTAAAATTTGTCTTAACAGCCTTTGGCTGGAAATGAGTTTCTCTAGTTGACTGTCCTGCCTGTCACTGAATAACACTGAGAGTCTATGTTAGTTATTACACTTAACAGTAATTAGAATACCTCAGTAATAACTTTTACATATTGAGACAAGGGAAAAAATCCCCAAACTTTTGCTCCTTATGTACACATCAACAGGTGACAACAAAGTTTCTAATTCATCCCACTGTGTTTGTGGTGTACATATGGCTTATAAAATGTTATCAAGGTATGATATATTGAAAAGTATTTTAAACCTCCAGATTTTAGTATGATCTACCTGAGATCATTTATTTATCCTTTCCAGGAATTACCTTAGCTCCCTTCTTACGTGATGTGAATGTGATGTGCTTATCCATATCCTTTCTGAGTTAAGCTGTTGCTGACTCCTGTTTCCCTATATGTTAAAGGGAGAGATACAAATTTCATGTCTGCATATGTTGTTTCCTGTAGATTCTAGCTGCATGATGCTGCACCAGAAAAGAGAAGGACAACAGAGAAAAGACCGATGACTGACCAACTACAATATTCCTCCTTTTCTTTTTTTTCCTTACTATTAAAACTATAAGGGCATAATAATTTCCCAATACATAGTAAACTATATATTTTCATTCAACTCACAAAAATTGCAAATAACTGTCAAGTTTCCCTGAAAATACAATTTAAAATATGTAAATCATGGAAAAACTTAAAGGAAAAATAACCCAAATCACTTCATTCATATTGGTGCAAAAGTAGATCAATAAACTTAAAGAGCAGTTTCAATAATAGAGCCAGCTAATTTAAATAAATATACATGCACATACCCTGATTACCCTATGTGCTATGGAATTTAAAAGTAAATATTTACTATGAAAGTTTTTCCAATTTTTTAATTCATAAATTTAATATCTGCTTTATATTATTGAACATGAGATAGAAGAAAGACTCTCATGTTCAAAGCTACCTGCAGTATTGTGTGATTTTTTTTTTTCTTCTCCCTAGAGCAGCTATTTCTGGCAAATGTGCATCTCAGCAATAGAATTTCATATATATACATTAGAATTTTGCTTTCAGCATTTAGGAAAAGTATAAATTAATACAAATGGAAAACTGTTTCTTTTTTGTTGCTTGTCACTATCTAATGTTACATGATAATTCCAAGAAAAAGAAATGCAATTCAATAGTAGTGTATTCAATAGCTTTTTGTATATTCTAAATTGTATCTCTGCATTAGAGATGGCTGATAAGGTCAATATTAAAAAATACCTAGAAACATTTACATAGAAGGCTACTACCTCACATTCTAAATGAAGAAGTGTAGTGAGTGGCTTTAATACATACATACACATTTATGTTCTGCAATCACACAGATTTCAAACATGTAAGGGATTTTCATTTAGGGTGCTTGGGTAAAATTTGATGTCCTACATGCAACACTTTTGAGAATCTCTTTAATTCAAGGAGACTTGGGGAAATGAGAGACATTGTGGAAAAAAAAAACAAAAAAAACCAAAAAAAACCAAAAAAACAACAACAACAACAAAAAACCAAACAAACAAAAAAAACCCCAAAAAAACCCCCCCACCAACCAAAAACAAAACCCCAAACCTATCAACTGAGTTTCACTTAAAAAAAAAAAAAAAAAAAAAAATTGTTATTGAATAACATGAAGATAGCAAAGATTAGAGTCTCCTTTCTGACCATTGCTCAGCTACCATCCCAGTGTCATTTATCATTTGAACTGGTTTATAAGTGCATAACAACTATGCTTTTTGGTAACATCTGGCATTTCAACTGAAAAATTACTGCAGACTGGACCTAAATGAGTCAGGATCAAGTTAAATGGCCTGGAAGCTTGATTTATATGAACACTTATGTCATCACCATAATTTCACAGATACATTTTTTTGTTTCAAAAGACCTGACAACTTTACATTGTGGTACAACCAGTCTACTTTTGATTGTCATTTAGTAATCCTAAAGATGTATCTTGTTTTGTTTACAAAAAAGTTGTTGTTTCCTGTTGAATATTTAAGAGAAACTGGGGAAAAAATAAGTATTTTTCCCCATATGTAGCAAACTTGTATTATTCATGTTGAAGAGGGTTCAGAATCCTTGCTCCTTTTTAACAGCAAGATGAGTAGTGTAGTTAATGCTCTTGAGGAAAGGGATGCCATCCAGAGAGATCCTGACAGGCTTGAGAGGTGGGCCAGTGTGAGCCTTGTGAAACTGAACAAGGCCAAGTGCAATGTCCTGCACCTGGGTCGAGGTAATCAACAGTATCAACAGACCCTGAGTAATGAATGGACTGAGAGCAGCCCTGTGGTGAAGGACTTTGGGATACTGGTAGATGAAATATTTGATATGAACCAGCAATTGCGGCCCAGAAAGTAAGTTATATCTTGGGCTGAATCAAAATAAGTGTGGCTAACAGGTCAAAGGAGGTGATTCTGACCTTTTATTTCACATTTTTGAAACCTCACCTGGAATATTGCATCCAGCTTTGATGACGTCAGCATAAGAAAGTCAGACATGTTACAAGTCCAAGGAGGGCTATAAAAACTATCAGAGGGCTGGAACACATTAACTATGAAGAAATTAGGGATTTGGGGTGTTCTTCCTAGAGAAGAAAAGCCTTGGGAAGACCTTAGTGCCGCCTTTCAATACTTAAAGGGGGTGTGAGAAACTGGAGAAAATGATCACTGGCTCAAAACAACTGAAGTGTGCGTGGGGGAGGAGCAGTGCACATTCTGTAAAAAGTGGGATGTGCTCTGTTCCAGACCCCCTGGAGACTCCAGTCCAACCCAGAATGGCTGTCAGTCACTGGCACACCCAAAGCCCCACCTGGAGGAGAGGGCCCTGGAGACCAAGACAGATAAAAACAGTTGCACAAAGACACACATAGTCATGGCCCGTTGTTTTGTATTTTATAGTAGCAGAGAACATGCTGGAATTCAAGCAATGAATATAAATATTTCTCTATACCACTTCCCCCCTCCTCCCTCTCTCTTTTTCTTCTAATTTTCACTTCTCTAAATCTGGGTAACTGAAAGTTTGATGGGTGAGAGTTTGCTGAGTCAATGCCTTGTGAAATGCTTTATTTCAATTCTTTAAAATTTGCCAAGTACCCTTATTAGTCCCCTTATTTTCTAAATAAGGGTACTGATAAGAAAAAATTAGGGTACCAATAAGGGTACTAATAAGGGTCCTAATAAGAAAATAAGTACCCTTATTTTCTAAAGTTTTCCAGTAAAATGTGTTTAAACTCCTGAGAGTATTGTCCATTTTGCCTGTGCACTTGTCTCATAGTATAAAGAACCTAATCTATGCTCCTTTAAGAAGCTCATTGAGTAAGAGCAGGTGTTTACGGGGGCTTCTAAAAAGATAGACTTTCTACCAGGGTCTGTAGTGATAGAACAGGGGAAAGAGTTTAAATTAAAACACATAAAAGAAAAATATTTTTATGATGCAGGTGGTGAGACACTGGAACATGTGGCCCAGAGAAATGATTGAGCCCATTCCTGGAAATATTCAAGGTCAGGTTGGATAGGTCTTTGAGCCACCTGATCTAGTGTGTGTCCTTGCTTGTGACAGGCATATTTCCTAGATGATCTTTAATGGTCCCTTCTGACCAGAACCATTCTATGGTTTTTATGATCTTTCCTACACCATGGGGAAAAAAAAGAAGAAGAAAAAAAAATCCACTGTGACAACTTCTGTTGTTTTGTATGCTGTTCTTATTTATGTACCAGCCTTTCTTAGGTAAGTTTTGATTCCCTTCTCTCACACAGACATTTTTCAATTCAGTTCTGTCTACTCATCCAAAAGATTGGTGAAATGCTGGCCTAAATAATTTGACATTACAATATCCATTAACTTCCCTATGCCAGCATGTCACTCACAGAGCCCATTTTTGTAATGCTGCCCTTACCTTTTATCAAAGCTATTTCCTGCATTATGAAAGCTCCAGTAACCTGATAACAAGTGAGTAGCTGTGAAATAAAACTGAAACACTGAGACTGATTTTAAATATATTTAACAAGTATGGTTCAAGTTTCTTACACTGAGTTGCCATCAAAATTACTAATATTGCAACATAGGTGTAAGTATAGTGAGGTCTCCATCAAGTCACAGATGATACACTGGAACAGGCTCCCCAGGGAAGTGGTCACAGAGCCTGATAGGGGTTCATGAGGAGTTTGGACAATGCTCTCACACACGTGATGTAACTCTTGGCAGTGGTGGGCCGAGAGCTGAACTGGGTGACCTTGTGTCTCTCTTCTAACTCACCTAATTCTGTGATTCTGTGAAGTCAGAGATTTGTAACATTCAGTCCTGAACAAATCAAGAACAAACAAATTTCTTGAACTTAAATGTAACTATTCTTCAATTCCACTTATGTTACAGTTAAACACAAAGATAACTATGGACTGGATGAAATAAACAAATCTCAATCTCAGGAGTAGTGAGACTACAAGACATAATTCTCTTTATAATCATGTTGCAGTTGTTAATCATACTTTCTATTTACAGCACTTTTTTGCCTTATTTCTTACTTCAATTTGCCAAACTTCATTTTATTCTTTTGGTGTTGCTAAATCTTCCTGTTTAAGTGTGCGATATCTCTACCTATGATGACTTTTATACTGTAATTGGGTCACCTCACCTCCTTTTATTCTTCACTTGGTTTCTTAGGACTACCTACAAAGAATTAATAAGTTTCATTTCTTGCTGTGCAATTGTTTTTTTCTAGCTCTTACATTATTTTAGTTTTGGCAGTGTTTTTTACTACACTGTCTTCTAGGTGTCCGTCTCCTCTTAAAAAGACAGTAACAAAATTGAATAAAATATTCCAGCATAAGTATCACCAGGTTTACATGTCATGCTCTCATTCTTTTTTCTTGATCTATCATTGCACTCCATTATGCCCCTGTTATTGATTTTAACTTCTTTAAAAAAGTTTTGAAATTCAATTTCCTCTTTAAAAGTAATGTAACTATTGTCTAAATTCTTGTGCATGTGTACATACAATCATGTCTGCACTGGGACATTTGAAAGGTGAGAGAATAATGTTAAAATTTCTTTTGACAGAACATCTATTTTATTTGAAAATATCCCACACCAAGCATCCATAATGCATTCCGTAGTTGCTTTTTACATCTTGGTTTCCACTTTACCAGCTGGAGTCATATCTTCCCTCTTATTTCATTTGTTATTAAAGCAGTGCCCTGAAATTAATTGTTCCTGCATCATTCTTCTGAAGTCATGATGCACTGTGTGCAAAAGCTCTTATTTTTTTGTTTCAGTTGTATAATTTTGTCTACTTTTACAAATGACACAGATATGACTTGTAGTTTAAGCCCATTACCAGCTGTTCTGTTTGAGGTTTAGCACTGATATGTTTGCGAGAATGCAAAGTGTGGTTGTGTGAGAATTGTTTATTAGGTTTTTATAAGAAGTTTATGTTATGGTTCATTTCACTGTATCCCCATTTCTGTAACCCTTTCGTGTTTTCTGTATAATAAGGTGGTTTGTGTGAATCATCCCACCCCCCACCTATCCGTGTCCATCCCCTCTGCCCACCCTCCCCCCCCCCCCCCCCCCGCCCCGGTTTTGGGCAGCCTGTCTGTCACTCCAGGAGCCCTCCCAGGATGCGAAATCTCAGGGAGAGGGCTTCAGGTGATAGGTAGCCTGGAGGGAATTCCTTTGCCTCTTGATTTTAGTGGGCCAAGGCTTGGGGGTGGGCACACCTTGTTACCCCCTGAATCCCCTGATTTGTTGTCTTGTTGTATCCTCCCTGGAACCCCTCCTCCACTTATAAGGTGGAGGAGGGAGATTCAAACTCTCTTCAGCTCTGCTCTCCTCTCTCGCTTGCTGGCCCCCCTGGCCTGAGGTTTGGACCAGCTGCGGACTTCCCGCAGCTGGGACTGAATAAACCTCTTTTAACCTGCTAAGCTGGGAGCCAGCCTTTTCTTCTTACTGCCGTTGCTGTCACAACACTATTTGGTCCAGCTGCTGCTGAGAAGCTGAACCAGCAGGTAAAGATAACCTGCGTGCCTATCAAAACTGGGAACATCTGTGGCTGTGCTGACCAGAGCTAGCTGGAGGTCAGCTCCTGCCCGGTGTGGGGACAGAACCAGCCACAGCAAAGCATTTGAAAAGATTCAAAAAAGTGGAAGTGCTTCAGGCTTTCTACCTTGTTTTTCTGTGCTGCTTTCTGTTTGTGATTGTGCGTTTGTATCCTAGGAAACCACTGAAGGTGGAATTTGTGAACTAAGATCCCATGGTTATATTAAACACTAAAAAGATTTCAGATTTGAAAAGTTTGTTAGGAAATTAGGTAATGCCAGGTAATGTCATTTTGTATGACAAAATATAATTCTGATGGCTGTGCAGAAAGATTGCTTAAGTAAGTGAGCCAAAGTACTGGAAAATATAAATAAATAAATTACGACTTTTTCAAAATACCTAGAACAAAGTTTCATTCAACAAAATTCTGAGACATGACTTTAAACCGTTAAGATTTTAGCTAAGGGCTAGAAGCAATTTATATTGATCAAGATGTAAGTTAGATTAGTAAATGGTAGGTTAATGGTTATTAGATGCCCAAGCTAGAGCTAACTGTTATATTATGAGCTTGTTTATAGAAAAAGTGGAGTAAGTGAACCGTCATAAGAACAGACTGAAACCACTAAGAACAATGGCCAGCACCTGGACTTGGTATCAATCAATCACGAAGCAGGGGACCTTGGATCGTGCCAGAGGGTCACAGAGACCTGATGAAGACTCTCCTGACTTCATCTTTTGAGACCACTGACCCAATTCGAGACCACCGACCCAATCCAAGAGAAGAACTGCACACGCGTGAAGGACTGATAGCCTCATTTTAATAGAGAGCGGGGATGGGAGGTGCTGGGATTATGCATATGTATTGTATGTAAGAGCTTGGAAAATAAATAGAGAGCAAAGAGCCTTGTTCAGGGCGGCCAGGCCTTTCAGAGATGACTCCCGTGCCACCTGCCAGTGAATAAACATACCACTTTCTAACTTTAATTGGTTAGAGGGTTTTTGTCCCTGACTATATTGGTTTTCAATGATTCAGTTCCTTTAAAAATCCAGGGTATGATTCTCATCTGTTTGCTGTTTTACTACCATATCAGTGAACCTCAGATTGTGAGCCCCACAGAGTGTATATAAAGGGAGGATAACTAGAATTTGTAAAAATAGGATTTTATATGAATGAATAAAAGTAATTTCCAGGTAACTTGAACTGATTGCTGTATTTTAGCACTCAAGTTATAATTATGGTCGTAATATGAGAAAGGTATTTAACTGTTGCATGTGAATCACATTTAGAATAACAAAGCATAGGAAACTAAATAAGGCACTCCAGTAATGATATGATTTGACTCTTACTACACAGGGATACTGTGCCCTACTGATAGAATCATAAGCACAGTATGACCATGTCTCATTACATCAACACAATTCAGCATATTATAAAACCCCACAGAGCAGAAATAATAAGATGGAGAGGGAATGTGAAGGATGAACATTAAATACTTTCCACTTTAGAAAGGAGATATTGAGGTACAACACAATTAGGATTTTCTTAACCCATGTACAAAGTGCAGAGAGATCTACAGATAAAGTATTCTATGTGCTACTCAGAGTATTATTTTTGCCGTTATTATTTTTTGTTATAGTGTGTTAATTAGGTTTATATTGTGTTTAATTTTTATATTGGGTTCTGTAATGTTTTTCTATTGTATCCCCTGTTCAAACTGTATCATGTGGTTTGTCCCTGCTCAGCAGCGCCCATCCTCCCACATTGAAATGTAACCCAACTCTGTTCCACTCCCGCCTTATCCCTGATTGGGCAGTGGCTTGTCCCTGCCTCTAGGTCCTTCGCCCCTGGGTAAAAGCCCTGGGAGAGGGTGAGGCGGTCTCTTTGGCATCAGAACAGGGAGGGGGAAGGAGCTAAAGGAGCTATGGACCAAATAAAGCTATAATTCCACCTCCCGGACAAAGAGCAGGCTCTTGCCCTTTGCCATCGGCAGTCATCTGTGTCTCTCTAAAGAACAACCACAGCTCCACAATTTTTATTATTTTCTTAACAACAAAAGGACAGAAAAGGAATTTAACATTACAGTTAGGTCACAACAAAACTTGCCAGGTCAAATTGTAAATTATTTATAAAGTGCTTGCATGAAGGTTGTTTAGTAAGGCTGTAGATGACATGAAAGGGATTCAGAGAAAGTAACTACATCCATTCTATTGCAACCACATAAAATGTCATTGTAAGCCTATCTCTGCATTTTAATTAGAGCCCCAAACCTAAGTTTGACAACATTTATAAGACATACGATCTTGGACCACAGATAATTACTAAAGGTGATGTTTGGAGTGTAGGAACAGCTGGAATGATTGAGTTAAGGGTACTGCCAGATAATGCTATCAGTAAAAGACATGGCTCTACTCATCTGTGGCTCTTATCGACAGAAATGCTTGGCTCTCAAAGGAGTATACTTGTTCAAATTAAAGTGTACATCCTCTTTTGGTATAGTAAATGATTCTTCTGCATCTCCTCTAAAAATGATAATTCAAATTCTATGGCCCATGCAGCATTTGAGTGTGTGCATAATGTGTATGCATATATGTTTAATGTAGGTCTTCATATTGCTAGCTATGCTTGTGGAAAAGGACTGTGAAACCTGCCTTTCATTGCATAGTCTTAAAAAAAAAAGGAATTCCTTTACCCAGACCAAATCGATGAAACAGCCTCTAGAAACTTAACAACTCCATTGGTAAAAACCAAAAGAGCATATCTATTTTTTTCTAAAGAAAAAAAAAAAAAAAAGTTTATCATTTATGTATGCCTTCAGTTATGGTTTCATTCAGATACCATAACAGAATTTTATAATATTTAATAAAATAGGGGAAATAACTAAAGGTTGGGGTTTTTTTCTGTCCAGCTTTATTTTTGTAGCACTAGTGAGCAACATCAAGGAGTTTAAAGTGCTTTCAATAAACCCATGAATTCAGAGGAAGTTGTAGGTTAGAGTATACCAGAAATCTAAGCATCTCTAATTTTGCCAGTTTAAGTACAGCACATGATTTATTTTAAAAGACATTAGAAATGTTAATTCTACAGCATGTTATTGGCTTACCTTTTAAGAACTGTAATCCTTCTTAAGTTTCTTTTAAGCATAACAGTGTTCAATCTTACAGGCATAAGGTTTTCAATTTTGAGAATTTATGAAAATTTTATGCTATACTGAGGTGTTAACTTTGAGAGGGATTGAAAGTTACATTTTTCATCTTTCATTTTATTGATTCTATTCTTTGTCCCAAAGTCAAACTTGCAAACTTATGTCTTTGTTGGTATTTTTACATCTGAGCCTGATTTGATTTGTGAAACTGAATTTCTGTGTCTCTATTGAACAGAAGTTAGTCTTATTTTTGGAAACTCATCAGTAACTATAGAATTCTCATAATGCTTCATAGACAGCAGATTTCCCTTCTTTGGACATTGCAAAGAATCGTACTTAAACACTGTGTTTGGTGTTGCAGTTTATCTACCTCATTGAAGAATAGTCTTAAGTATATGTGTAAAGATAACCTTATCCCCACAGTACCCTTCATCACTAACAAATTGGTCTTTGGGGAATTCTGAGCATCAGTACTTAAATTTTTCTGTATTTGAGCTCTTTTCCTGTCTAGGATAGGAAAGAAAACTCTGCACAGAAAAGAACAAAAATTACAGATATTAAGAATTTCTTTTTTCTGTCTTGAAATCACACAGAAAACAGATAACAAGTACCTATTAAACACACAGTTTGAAAGAAAGTGGATAAACCTTTCCTCTGTAACAATTTTTCAAGGGCTTAACTCTTTTGTTTCACCCATCTCATTTCTATAAATCTATTTTTGTGTTGAATGCAGTATATTGGATTGAGGATAATCTCATATTACATCCATAGGTTTTGACAGTTAATTCATAAAGTACATTTTAAAGTTGTGTGAACTCAGATAGAAGTACATTTTAAAATTGTGGGAACTCAGATAGAATGCTCCTTTTTTTTCCCTTTTTTTTTTTTTTCCCTTTTTGTAATTTATTTTTTTTCTTTCTATTTTTTCTGTTTTTCCCCTTTTTTTTCTTTTTTTTCTTTTTTTTTTTTTTTTTTGTTTTGTTTTGATATAACCTCATTCCTTGGTAAACTTACGTTACAGGAGAAATAAGTGCACAAGTTGATAGTACTTTTTTTTTTTTTTTTTTTTTTTTTTTTTTTTTTTTTTTTTTTTTTTTTTTTTTTTTTTTTCCTTGAGAAAAAAGAACAAAACTGTTTCCTAATAAGGCTTCTTTAATGCTCAAGAGTAATACAGCTCTCTTGCCACTTCAGGTAACTCTCAAGATATTTGCGTCCAAGTTAGTAACTAGTAACTAACTATTGCAGAAAGTAATTTGAAAGTGAGAACCAGTTCTGTGAGAAGGAAACTGGGTTAATTCTATTTATTGAGAATAACTTCAAGAACAACAGAAAAAATCTTTCCTCATTTTCAAGTTCTGAAGCAGTCTGAGAAGCCACTTTTACCAGAAAAGGAACAGGTGATAAAAGGCTACAATATATTGACATAGGCTACAAAAGCTGACAGTAACAAACTAAAGAAATCTATCGAAATACCTTAAAAATTATTGCCATTAAGCAATAGGTCAGAGTTGAATCTACATGCAAAAACATTCAAACAAAGCAGACTCTTTAGTCTGTTGGCAAAGATGCCATATCCCTTACACACAAAATTGGTTAATTTCTTTTATTTCCTGCCCTGCCATCTCTTGCATAGGTTACGGGGTTTTTTTTCCTGCTATGATATATTTTTAGCAAAAATAAATCATTTTATTTAACCTTTTAAAGCTTTAAAACCTGTTCTCTTAATACTTTTCTTACACTCTCAATTAAAAAGATGGAATTTAAATCAGGTTGCGTATCCAAAGAGATATTCCATAACATAGAATGCCATTCCCAGTATACAATTACTCAGAAGTGGATCAATCACTGCTTGGGGACAGACTGGGAACTGGTCAGTGAATGGTGATCAATTCTAAAGTACATCACTCATTTCTCTTAAATTTTAACACTCTTTCTTCCTTTCCTCTTTAGTATAATTTTTACAATTATTATCATTAGTAGTTGTAGCAATTTTATTATTCTTACTACTATTACTATCATTAACAATGTCAATACTATTATTAACAATAGATATTGTTATTGTTACCATTATTGTTAACTTTGTTTCAATTATTACACTGTTGTTATCTCAACTGACAAGTTTCACCTTCTTTGCTTTCTTGATTATCCTCTGCATCCTACTGGGGCAGATGGGAGGAGAAGTGAATGAGCAGCTGGATGGCTTTCAGTTGCCAGAGGAGCAACTAAACCAAGTTCAACTTAACTGATAGTCACATCCTCCTCTTTAGAAGAACTTTATTTCATAATCAAAGCTTTCTTATGAACCCTTTTGAAAGTTGCTGAGCTAGTAGAGAGCTTCTGCTGGGTGCTCAAAGGGCAAAAACATTTTACCCTTTGTTGTTTTAAGTATGTGAAAGTAATTATCGATAACCTAAGTTCACCACAGTGAATGCTTAAATAAAAAGAAATTGGTCATCAGAGACCTTTTAAAAATAATGTGCAAATGAAAACACTAATGTATTTGCTACTAGCAACAGGCCTCAGAGAGAATTTTTTTAACACCAGAAGTTTAATGAGTATCTTTTTCTAAGAAAGTGCTGTGGAGTGATGCCTTTAAATTAGCTTTATTATCAGTCAGAACACATTTGAAGAGGATTTAATTTGCAAGGTTTAACCATCAATCTTGGCTTAAATCTGTAATCTCTTGTGGGTTGATCATTTCTCCAATAATGATTTTCAACACCAGCTGTTCAACCATTGCCAAAGCTCTGTAAATTGATTGATCTGTCCCAGTTCACACCCTCAGGAGATAGTTGGTCTGTTGGCCCCTATAATCCTGAATGACAGTGTGGATTAAAGCATGCTCAGCATCTGAATTAATTTGTAGTTGTGAATGGAATGCATTCAAAAGTATGCTTTAAAAAATTTAAATTAAATTATTTTTAATTAGCCTTGTGTACAACAAGTATAGTCTACAAACAAACATGTAATTAACATATCCATATGCAAAGAAGTTTATATACCTAACAGCACAGACTGGATACAAACCTACTTTACAGCCCTAAATTGAGTTGAACCCAGTGAAAGGAATCCTAGGGGGCAGGGAAATGAAAGAAATATTTTGAAGGTTAACCAAAACCAATATCTTTCTCTGAGTCAATGCATGTACATCCTACTTGTGGCTGGTCCCCAAAAAAGCAAATTGTGGGTTTATTTTAAAATTCAAGTTCAAACACTTGAGTTCAAACCCTGTGCCCCTCCTTCAAAATAGCTTTCTTGAGGTCAGTGGAATTTCTTACCTTAATAAATGAGGAATAAAATAGCTCCTGAGGAAAAGAAGTATGAAAAGTAGTATGAGATTCAATGATATCATCAGAAGAAGTCATTTATTTTAGTAACCCTTGTTACTAAACAGGTTAGGGTTTTGTTCTGGTTTGTTTTGTCTCTCATGTTCTCTCTTTTAAATTGGGTTTTAATGAAGGGGAAACACTACATTTTTTTGTAGAAAGTTTTCAGATTTAAAAGTGTTGTCGTTTCTTGATTTACAAAGAAATACATTTTGCTCAGTTTTTAGGAGAGCCAAGACTTTTTGCCTTTAGGTTAACTTCTTCTGGGAAAATGTGGCAGTAAGCAGATGATTTATGACTTTGTTTCACACAACTGGGCATCCCAGGATGCACTGGAAATAGAGCAAATGAAAGAATAAAAATATTTACAACAAAGACCCCTGCAGATCCATTATTGGTGATGTCATTTACCATTAAAAAAATTCAATCCTAAAGTCCAAAGGAAATTATTGGGTATCTTGGAAATCCTGAACTACATAAAAGAATTTTTTTTTATTTTTTTTTCCCCCTAAGTGCAATGTATTTAATTAGGAATTCTCCATTCCTGGTAGTACAAAATTTTTACTGAGCATAGGACATTTTACATTCCTAAAGGTTTTACATAAAGTCATCACCAAAGTTAGTAAAATGATTGGGATTACTTCCCATTGTTATAATCTGTGTGTTAACTGTCATCTACACTAGAGAATTTTACCAATCAGCTGTGTTAAAGACCACCATGATTTTTGAGAATAATTTCTTATAAGAGAATTACCCTGAATTTTGTTCCAGATCATCTTTTTTAAATAGAACTTCCACTTTCAGAAAAAGTACTTCTTGTAACATAATCTTTTATATGTTCTTTTTTTTCCTTTTAATGAATGTTTATATTGAAAAATAGCAACAGTATTTTCAATCTCTCTGAAATAAAAAAATTACATAATATATACTTTTATTTTTTTTTTTAAAAAAAAAGCATAAACCCCCAAAGCTTTTTGAAGAACTATCCATTCAACATAGCTGAAATAAAGGAAGAACATGTTAGGGAATACATAGAATATTTAACTATTAGAATATGAAATGGAAAGTTGCCTTTTACTTAATTACTCCTTTAATTTTGCATAATGTATAATAATTCTTTTAAAAGCTATGCTGCTTCTATCTGCCTCATATTTTTACGCGAGGTATGGCCTTCCTAAATTGGTTGATTTAATCTTCTTAAACTCTGCCTGATTTTCTTGAACCTTGTAAACTTGTGGAATTTTGAGATTTAAGGACTCAAAATCAAGCTTCTAAAATTTGGTCTTAGGTAATTATTTGTAGCTAGTTTTATATTCATGGAGTTCCATTTACTTTGTATGTGACTAGTTTAACCAGCTCAACATTTTTTTTTCATATTAAATCAAAGGCATAGATGTTAATTTTTTTACTTACTCAAGCACACATACATACATATGCATTATAAACAAAAAATAAAGAATCATCAGCTAAAGAAAAAAAACTTATCATCTTTTTTTAAGTTATTTTAAACATTTGTCTAAATATGTACTAAACAAATAAATTAGGATGGAAATTATATTCAGTATATTTCTTTTTATCACCTAGGAAATAAATATATATATACTTTTACTCTATCTTTCTATCATCAGCTGAGATGATAGAAAAAAGGGGGTAAACACTACGAACACTTCATTGAACACAGGTACATTCCATTGTTACTGGCATAAATAGCCAATTGCAGGGACATTAAAATCTTCCCTATTTTTAGGAAAGTAAAAGTATTGAAAAGTGAAGTTCTATCCAAGAGTCTCTGTAGAACAAACTGGAGAGCTGCTGCAAAGAGGTCCTCTCAGATTTTTGCTGTCCTGTAAAATATTTGTGCCATCCCCATATATATTCTAATTGCATATCAGAGACCTCTGAGGAAAAGCGTTTTCATTTCCCTTTTCTTTTTACACTAAAGCTTCTCATTTCCCATTCCTTATAGGAATAAATCCTTGAAAGAGCATATACTGCTTTAATCTATTATGCTTGTTTTCATGCAGAGGGGAAAAGGAGTATCCAGAGGGGAAAGGAATAACTTTAATTAAGGCAGATGTTTTTCCAAGTTCACTAAACAGAAAATTTTGTGTTAAAGAAACTTACCTGTTAAAAAGGAGGTTTACAATTCACATTTTTAGGTAAAAAATATATTCAGTCATATGAGTTTTTTAGGTAGACTGAAGTGCGACCTGAAATTAATGATTGTACTATCAAAATATCTCTCTTATTCAAAGATTGCTTCTGAAACAGGAGTTTCATTAGGCACGTTTTTGATACAATTATAGTTTCTTCAGTTTTTCAACATGGACATGAGCATAAGATCAATGCCCACAGGACAAAAGAAATTCTTATAACTAGAGCTGAGCTGTTGGGTAGAAATGGCTATCAATTACATTTGCAAACTGATACACAAGACATCTGAATTAATATCCGCATGTTATGTATAAAAATAATGTTTATTTTATGAAACACTTCATCCTGAAGTAGCTAGGATTTGAGGTCAATGTCTTTGCTTTAAAATGAATATGTAGATGCATTCAGAACTCCATTCCAAGTACTAAAAGAAATTGACCTTTAAAACTATGGTTGCACATATTTAATTGCAAGATTACACTTTATTTGTGCTAGCATATGCAGCTGTTACAACACTATTTCAAAAAGCAGGTCTTTTACTTGGGTGCTTCATAATCTCTAAATATATCCAAATTGTCTTAGAAAGAATCACCTTAAATGCCTCCCCACATAACTTAATTTCTTCTAAGGAAAGCAAGGTCTTTGTACATATTTTCAAATTGCTGGCTTTAAAATAAGTAACTATGATGGTATACCCAGCATGAGGTATTTTTAGGGAGAAAACCACCATGATTTCACTTTTCTAAGCATCACTGCATTCTTTCTGTCATGGCAAAATCTTTGATTTTCACCCTGGAAAAACAGACTTCCTAAATATGTTGTTACCCTATTTTCACTGCAACGAGGAAAGGATAGATGATGCAAGTATCAATTTCTGATCCAAACTTTCAGGTCCTCTCCTGTCTTTGTAATAGACAAGTCTTTTCCTGTGTAAGGTAGACTCTTCATGTTTTAGAGACTATTCACCTGGTGTGAAATAGGGAACAATACTACAGATATGTGTAAGGCTGTAAAATTGCACCTGTAAGTGAAGCATGGTAGGAGACAGAAAAGAGACAAGGAAATGGCATTCAAAGAAGAAAAAATTTGTGAGTGTTAATTAATGATTAAGTGAACAGCAGATGCAGGTATCAGTACTTTTACAGAAAATGTCCAATGAGCACAGGAAGAACACAGAAACATTACTCAGACATTCAAAAATGTAATAAAGGCAGACCTCTGCTGAACCTGGAAATTAAGAAATCTAAAACATGGCTTCTACATCTACAGCTAAAGCAAAGCTAATGCTAAAGTAAATCCTATTCTCACACAAAAAAGCAGGACTCTTGAAAACGGACTCAGAAAAGGGTGAGGCAGTCAGTGCTGCCTTGGCTTTTGTCTTTACTGGAAATGTCACTTCAGAAATGTTTCAGGTTCACATTTCTTAGTGGCAAAGTCTAAAGGATTATGGTACTATTCATGAGACAGGAAGATGAATTCAGGGATAATGCAGCAAACTGGATACTCACAGGTCCATGGGTGTAGATAGCAAGGGCACCAAGGGAACCAAGCAATTCCTACTAGATCACTCCCTGTCATCTCTGAGAGATCATGGTAGACTTTCCCAAAAGCAAGAAAAGAAATGTTATGCCCATTTTCCAGAGAAAGCAAGAAAATAACTTTAGCTTAGACTTTTTAAAACTGATCACTCATAGCTTTGGTATGAGGAAATTTAGAAATAGTGACACAAAATGCTTGCAGTAGAACAAGTAAAATTGTATTACATAATTACTTCTGGCCATTCACAGATTACTTAGATACTACGACAATGTTTTCTTCTATTAACTGAAACCTAAACTCATCAGTTTGGGTATGTCAAACATTAATGAACTCAGATGTCTCTTACCTACTCTTTAAGATGAAAAATAATTGAACTCTGAAACTAAATGCTGTTTCACCATGGCTTAATTTTCTTTTTCCTGTTTGATTCAAGATACTCCTCAGAGAAACACTAAAAAGTGTAAAAGTTTTACTATAATCTCACCGTTTGGGTTTTTTTCTGATGATTCTGATAAATTTGCAGCTGATACCAAAACCATTCAGTTGGACAGCAAGAAGGGCAAAAACAAGAGCTTCTAGAAGGACATAAATAACAAATGGTAGACTAGGAAAATGTGAGCCTGCTGCTGAACAGGGTAGAGGCCTTAGGACAAAGAAAAGGATCAGGTATTGAATTCCCTCTTTGCCTCTTTACCCCTAACTTTACCAGCAATACTAGGAAGACATAGTCTTGGTAGAAGAGGATCAGGTCAGGAAATACTCAAGCTGAGAAGTCTTACATAAGCCTGTGGGTCTTGATGAGAGGCAACCACAAGTGCCAAGGGAAATGAGTGATGGTTTTGCAAGGCCACACTCCATAACCCTACACTGGCCATGGCCACTGAGGTATGCCTGAAGTTTAAAGAAAAGCAAAAGATACTCCTGGCTTCAAGAAGGGCAAGAAAGAGGACCCAGGAAACTACAGTTCTGTCAGCCTCACCTCAATACCTGGGAAGGTGACAGAGCAGCTAATTCTGGAAACCATTTCCAGGCACATGAAAGACAAGAAGGTGATGAGGAGTAGTTGACATGCACTCATGAAGATGAAGACTTGATTGACCAACCTGATAAACTTAAATGATTGAATTATTGGCTGGGTAGACAAGGAAAAAGTAGTGGATATTTTCTACCTAGACTTCAGGAAGGCTTTTAACATTGTCTCCTGAGTGTCAGAAATTAACCTGACAAAGTTACATTTTATTGTGAAATTTATTTACTTTTCTTTTCAAATATTCAGGACTTTTTTTTGATATTATTTTTTAATACTTATAATTATTTCTGAACCTTCTGACATTTATGACAGTGCATGATTTAAGAGGTAAATTGCAATAAAGATATGATGAGAGCATATTTAGATACGGTGTTTGTTATTTATTTTAAAATCTAATATTATTTCTTTCTTTTTAAATCATAGTCAATTGGGGGAAAAGAATTTTATTATATGTTACATAATGACTATTAAACAGTCCTAATTTTTACAAGAAAAGTCACATAACTTTGAAAATATATTTCTCATTCTTTTGATCGCAAATTTTCCAAAATATGAAACCAGTGTGAAATTTGGAAACAACAAAATCTGAGCATGCATTCCTTTAATTAAAAAAAAAAAAAAAAATTAAAAAAAAATCAAAGCTTCTTTATCCTCCTTTTTTTTTGTTGTTCCAAAAGCAGATGCACCTGTATGACTGATCAAGATAGTCAACAGTTAACTGATCTGCCTGGAAAATTAACACTTTTTGCCTTCCTTCCTGAGTTAGTTTTCAAACGGTTCCCTGACGTAATGCTAAATATGATATGGCAGAGCACAATTAGGGATTGAAAGAGGAATTGGATTCCATTGAAATGGAAAATAAGGATAAGAGATGCTCAAAACAACTGAATCCATAATTTCACTGTTGTGGGATAACCTGGAGGAAACAGCAGAGACAGCACCATGCACTATTCCCTCAATTAGAACAAAGTGTAGAAAGATCATCTGTGTAGAGAATCTGGTCCAATACTAAGTAGAGACCTCCAATATCTAATCCAGAATTTTACTCTACAAAGATCAAAGATCAAAAGTTCTTTTCCCACTGAAATCAGGCATACAAGGAGGCTCCATACTCTCACACTCAGATTTTTTGGAATAATTGTCTTTTACCTAAACATCCATGAATGTGCAAACAAAATATCTGGAAACTTTTCAGAATATTCTACTCTGAAATTGTATTTAGCAATGAATTAAGAGAATACAAGTGTACCCCACAGAGGTCCATTTATTGTGTTTTTAATAGAATTAAAAGAAAAATACTGTGTAAGATATGAAATTGTGGTGAAGACCATCAAGGTCATAAAGGTTCTACATATTGTAAAAGTTTGTTTGTCAAAGTTCATGACACAAGGCAGTAATTAAGCTTCCCAGGGTTCTCAGCCTGTATAATATGCCATCAAAGTAAATGGAACACAGATTTTTTTTTTTTTTTTTTTTTTTTCAAATTACTAGTGGTCTTAAGTGCAAGCTAACAATAGAGATTTTTTTTCTGGCTGGCTACTGTATAATATTGATGTGAAAATTATAACTATTTTATCTATCAATTTGCATTATGCAGTACATGAGTTAGAGAATGCAGATGCGTCAATTAGAATTGCACACTAAAGAGGTTCTAATGACTTTAAAATAACCATATGAAAGTTTAATGAATAATTTTTAATATTTTTCAAAAATATCCTTTCTGAGTCTAAATATTTTCAAAATGCTAGGACCTCATCAAATAAGTATAAACAACTCAGATGAAACATATTTTATAAAAGAATGCAAATGAAAATAAAAGATGACAGAAAAAAAAAAGATGGGAAAAAGCAATTCTAGTCTATGTATGCTTTATAAAATAGTAAAACAATACAACAATATTTACATAGACTCACTGACTCATTGAGGTTGGAAAAGTGCTCCAAGGTCATTGAGCGCAACTGTTAACCTAACACCACTGTGCTTACTACCAAACCATATCCCCACATCCCACATCCATACACCCTCAGAACACTTCCCCCATATGCAGCCACCTCTGCTGTCAGAAGCCAAATTGTCACTACAGCAAATAGTGACACTTTTTAACTTTAGCAAATGATCCACATTTATCTCTGTTTACTCAGCAAACCAGCAAATATTGGCTCTCACACTAGCTTTTCAGTAACTAGCATTTGGTAAATATAAATAACTAAGCTGCATTGATTGTGATGGAATTTCTAACACAGAAATCTCCCATTTGAGGATGATGTGTAAAAATATGCAGAGAAAAAAATAGCAAAGCATAGCAATCTGCGTTTCTGGACTAAAAAAAAAAGTAGATGCATTAATATGAAAGATTTAAGTATATCTACATGTGTTATAGACTATCATTTAGTAGAAGAAGAAGAGCCTTGTGACACATAAATTAGCATTTTGAAGGGGCATATGAGCAGCTTGACCATTAAGAAAGTGAAGGAGTTGTACAGGGGAGCATCCATGTTACATGAAGTTGAAAAACTAAGAAAAAGAGAAATGCAAGGAATGCAAATATATATTCTGACAAAAAACTTAGAAGAAGTACTGAAAAACTCAAGGAAAACAGTCTTAAAATGCAATTTTAAGGTCCTTCTTTTGAGAAAGAAAGTAATAGCATTAAAGCATCAAGCATGAAGAAGAAAGACGGAAATAGCATGGGATGCATAGCTACTTAAAGGTTTGGTAAAGCTTATTTTAAAAGTTCAAGACTGGCCTTATTACTATTTAAACAGTTCTATCACAGCAACCTCTAAGATGCCATTTATTCACAAAAGTTGAAAACAGCAGTAAATTACCTTAGTAGTAACAACTTAATGAAGTTATTAAGAAATTACTCCTAAAATTAACTGCAAAAAAAGAAAAAAATAAATGTCATTCTGAATTTTACATTCATCTACATATTTACTAAATTTAGCTAATCACTGAATTACATTACTTCTGAGTCTGAATTATACCAGATTTCCAATGAGTAATGGACATAAGCTGTTCTCACAAGTTCTTTAAACCTCTTACACAATGTACTAATTTCTATTTATTTTTTTAGTACTTCAATTAAAGCATACAAAATGCCAAGCGCTCTCCAGATGTATCCTCAGAAACAAAACAAGTCTGGCATTGCAGCAGTCAGTGCAACTAGCTGGATTTAGACAGGGAATATAAGTCTTGTGTTTGCAACTGACTTTAACTGGTTGTTTACACCTCTTTACAGCTCTCATCTTGCTTTGCTCCAAATATAATGTAAAATCTTTGCTCTTATCTAACATCTTTATCATACGACACTACTGGCCTTGGTGCTATTATGGACATCAGTAATACCAACACTCTCACAGGAGACCATGATAGTTGTTGCTCCTCCTTTCATTCATTTGTCAACGAACCTTATGTGTGCATTGTCTTAGCCTTGAAAATATGTGATACAATACAATAACATACTAGTTTAGAATATGAGCTTCCTAACCTGGAATGTCTATGAGTTTAACATTATTCAGTTACCCATAAGGCTGACATAATTTGAATACAAAGAACATGAATAGCACAAAGAAAAGCAGCGAAAAATTTTACAAAATATGCCAGCTACTCATTCATCTATATATCACTAAGTTTTCATAGTGAGATCCTATGAATAATGTGAAATCCCACTATTAGATGTTGAAGGAGATAGAATTAGATTTTTGCATCTTTTTTTTTTTCCTGAAAATAGTCACAATGCGTGAAAGGGTCCATAAAATGTTGGTCTACCTCTAGCAAGTCACTGTACTTTCCCTAAAATATAGCAGAGATGCTAGTTTTCAGAATGTTTCTAAATAGCAAGGCTTTAGAAATAAATTAATCCATTAAGTAAAGGCAATAATAAGCTTGCAGTGGAGTTTTTATCTTTCTCTTGCACTCTTAAAACATTTCTTAGGAAATATTACAATTTCCTGGGAGTAGACTAAGGTATGTTTTCAGAAAAATATTCTGGTTTTATTATCAGTAGAGTATTTCCAAATTCCTCTAAATAAAGCTTTATTAAAATACATACTTTCTTGTTCCAAGAGCATTCATATACCATACTGACTGTGCGTATTATTCTTTCAAGGGTCATATATCATTGAAAAGATTGTCTCAGTAACTGGTAGTGTGTTTTAACTGATGAACAGAAATGCTGAAGGGAAAGTAATCAGGTAAAACTTTCATTTATCTGATAAAATTTTTATAAAAGAAAAACTTTGCTTTGGAATGTGCAAAGGATTTTCTTTCAACACATATGGAAATTTCCTTCATAAAATCCATTAACAGAAGAAAAGGAAATAAACAACATAATATGTCTGCAAAAGGAAGAATTTAATTCAAAGGTGCTTTTAGCCAAAAGGCATTTCATTAAAACAGGGCATAAAAACCCCCAAACAAACCAGCAAACAAAAAGCCCTCAGTTCTATCTCTTAGCAACTGGAATGTTTTTATATGTGCTTGTAGGGAAAAAGTCTCTGGATTCTAATTCTGTGCTTAATGCATTTTCAAATATGCCATGCAAAACATAATAATTTGAACACTATAAAATTAGAAACTCACAAAACATACAATATTATAATTGTACAACTTAATTGTCTCACTTAAGAAATAAAACATATGGCTGCAAATCCTTTGGGGGAGAAATAATTGATACGAGCTGAGGAGCCTAAACACTTGGCGTTTGGATAAACCACAAAAAAAACCCCTCCTAACCTTCCTAGGATAAGGTATTTTAACTTGAACTAGACTGGTGCTGTGTTTTATGTCCACTTGTCAGTGTCCTGGCTTCTCTCAGAAGCTTGATGGCACTGACTGCAGTAGTTTCACCTCCTGTAAGAATCATTGGCTTCCTAGACCAGCCTAACTTTGAACTATAAGTTTTCATCTCTCTTTGTGTTACTCAGTCAATAGCCTGCTCTGGACTGTGAATAGAAGTTGCCCGGTACTTTGGGACAATCCATCTACTTTTACACTTTTTTGTGATGACGAGACAAAAACTAATTAAACTTCACAATTTATAGTACAAATCCAATGCTTAGGTACTTTTCTAATTTGTCCTTTTAATTGCATGAAAATATCTGTTTATTTAAACACTTTGAAATCTTTATGTTTTTTACTTCATTTTCATTTCAGGTGAAACAAATTCAGATGATATGGAAGAATTGACACAATTCATAAATGCTTCTGATTACTGCTTAATAGTCTTTTAGTGACTAAAATTAACTAAAACTCCAAACCAGACCAAAAATAAACCAGCCAATCTTAAATTATTTTAAGTTGCGATATTCAAATATTTATTATTTTTATGGCTGATATTTTGTAGTAACTCAGTTTTTAAAAACCATAGTCCTAGTCTTTCAACCAAGAGAGCTCTCATGGATTCTGTTTTTTCTAGATCAGTGATCAACCTGTGAATCATGGCTACAATATTAACTTTTACATGAGCTTACCTTCTTGTCTCTCCTTTGCCTGGGAAACTCACTGTAGTGAAATGTTGAGCTGCTGTTGCTGTCATGGTGCGTCATCACTCTTTGATACTGCCAGCTCTTACATACTGCAAATTACTAAATGGAGCAAACAAAGCTGTGAAGTAGGTGAACATGTTGAACTTATATATAGTTGGTACCAAAGCAGTTCAGTGTTATAAGAGGGACAATTAGATATAAAATTATGTGCACTTAGGCAATTTAGTTTAATGGAAACTCTTAACACAGCAATTTGTAACTAGACCATTATGGATGTCTTTTTGGTTTCAATTTTAGAACATTATTTCAAAAAATGCATTGTGTTGGAAATGTCTTTAAGAAGATAATTATTGCAAAAATTCATTCAATATAATTACATTAGGATGTGAGTGTATGAGAATAAATCTGTGTATGCCATAAAAAAATCTTTCTGTGTATAAAATATCTCAGGAACATTGAAAAAATAAATGAAATTCAAATATTTCTTCCATAATTTTACCATCAGAGCTCAAAGAAACCACTTTTGTTCATATGAAATTAGCTGTGTCAGAAATCATATGTAGGCCAAAATGTAATTTATTTAGAAAATAGCATAGAATGGAAGGTAACAAAAGCTTTGAAAGGTCACATATATAATGCTATAGTAATTCTTGTCAACAGTGGGCTTCACTATCATTTATCAATTCAGTAGTTTACCATTTTCTTTACCAAGTCAATACAAAAGAAGTAGAGATGTCTAAAAATAATAAATATAGAACTATTTTGGAGAGCAGAAATATTTCATTTTGTAAGGGTATTTTAATGAAAAATAAGTACCCTTTCTGGCAACTTGCTACTGACTACTCATTATTGCTATAAACTGAAATTTAACAAAGCAATCAAAAGACTGATTTTAAAAAATATATTTTATGACAGCAGAAGGAATTAAGATAACAAGGCAATTGCAAATTTGTCTATTTGTGGAGAGAGATGTAATATTCTAATAAGAATAGAAACCATGTAAATGCTGCTTTACACAAACATATGCCTACCAATGAATCCTTGCTTATTCTAGGACACATCACTTATTCTATAAGTGAAACAAAAGCTGCATCAACACAAAATCAATATGGTATTTGGTTTTCTTTAGAAAAACTCTACAGAGTCCCAAACTGAAAACAAAACAAAATTAATTAAACAAAATTTAACAATTGAACTTTATGGGAAACCCTCTTTCCTACTGGAGATGAATAAACACTACAAAAGCACTGCTTTCAAACTGAGAGTTCTTTGTTTCATGTCCTTTGTATCCATGCTACAAGGAGCTGCAGACAAATGTGAAACAATCCCCCTTCAAATTTCTCTCCTTGAAAAATAAATTCTGCAGAAAACAAGAAGGATTTGGAAACAGAAGGATTTGGAAACAGATAAACTGGCTGTTCATGGCACGGACAGGTGTACTCTTTGATGGATAAAAACACTGGCTTGATGGCCAGGTCCAGAGAGCAGCAGTGAATGTGGTTAAATCCAGTTGGTGGTGTTCCCCAGGGCTGAGTACTGGATCCAGTTCTGTTCAAAATCATTGACAATTTGGATTAGAGGATGGGGTGTATCCTCAGTAAGTTCTTAGACACTGAGTTAGGTGGGACAGCTGTTCTAATGGAAGGTAGGAAGGCTCTGCAGAGGGATCTGGACAGGCTGAATGGCTGGGCTGAGGAGAACTGTGTGAGATTCAACAGGTCCTGCACTTGTGTCACAACAATATATCCCTATGGCCTCGAGCAAGGGTGGTTTGAGAGCTGCTCTGTGGAGACCTGCAGGCCTGCTAGGGGACTTCCTGGGGCTATGCCTGGGAAGAATGCCCCCTAGACCTTAACCTCTCCTATGGACCCCCTGTTTAACTGACAGGTTGTCAATCAACCCTGGTGCCACACTCCCCTCTTGGCCCGTTGGCCATTACATCCCCGGTTGACCTTATAGGATCAGATTTCTAGCAGTTTCCTTGTTGTTTGTAACCCCATTGGCTAGTACCCCTGTCTGTTTACCATCATGTCTCCCTACTGGTCGGTGTACTCCTTTTCCCCACCCATTGTTGTGGTGCATTAATTGGGTTTATATTTGTAATGTTCTTTTACACCCCCCTCACTGAGATGTAACCTAATCCTGTTTTACCACTGATTGGGCGATGCCTCTGGGTCTCGCCTGTGGGCCCCACCCCCTGGGCAAAAAAGCCACGGCGGGGGACGGGCCAGCACTCTCTGGCATCGGCTCTCCATCGGATAGGGTCTCAAGGCTGAGCAAGAGATAAGAATAAAAGCAGAACTATCCAACCAAGCCAAGAGAGTCAAGACTATTCCTTTACCTTTGGCGGCGTCTAGTCTCATGGGCAAGGCTACAACCCATACCACGCCATAATTTGTTGCTACCATCGTCTCCACCCCCTTGTGCCCCTATATAAGCCTGGACCCTCTAACTCTCATTGTCTTTGCCTCTGTACCCCTTCACTGTGTGGCTGAGATAAACCCCACTGGAGTTCCATGCAAAGACCCCTCTCATTCTCCATCGTCAGCAAGTTCCCTGTGGTGGGGGTGTGTGTGTGAGTGACTGCTGTGCATCTGCCCAAACACCTTCCTTGTAGAGACATTTTCGGAAGGTTGCAGTGAGTGTCATCACTGGCCTGCATTGCAACGCTGCTCAGCAGAAAGGGTCGTGGGGTACTGTTTGGCAGCCAGCTCAATATGAGCCAGCAGCGTGCCCAGGTGGCCAAGAATGCCAATAGTATCCTGACCTGTGTCTCTGGTGAGGCCTCACATCAAGTATTGCATCCACTTCTGGGCCCTTCACTTCAAAAAGAATGTTGAGAGGCTGGAGTGAGTCCAGAGAAGGGCAACAATGCTGGCAAAGGGTCTGGGGCACAGGTCTTATGAGGAGCATCTGCAGAAGCTGGGGTTGCTTAATCAGAAGAGTAGGCTCAGGGAGGACTTGATTGCTCACTATGACCACCTGAAAAGAGGTTGTATTCAGGTGGGGGGCAGTCTCTTTTGACATATCTCAAGTGACAGAACAAGAGGAAAAGGCCTTAAATTGCACCAGGTGAGGGTAAGATCAGATATTAGAAAAAAAAAAAAAATCACACAAAGAAAGTTAGGCATTGGAATAAGTTGCCAAGGAGCTGGTGGAGTCACTACCTCTGTAAGTATCAGGTTGTAGCACTTGGTGATATGATTTAAGAGTGTTTATGGTGGTGTTGGGTTGATGATGATCTTGAAGGTCTCTTACAACCCTGATGATGCTGGGATTTGGTATATGTATACATTGGTTAGATGCATAGAAAGGACTGTAAGTACATCCTCACTCTTAGATTCAGATGATTCTGCCTTGACAGCAATAAGAAAAAGAAAAATAGTTCAAAACCACTCCCCTCAAACCAAACCAAAAAGGTCAGGATAGCAGTATCAATCTCTTTTCTGTCTCATGATTTTACAAAAAACCCCTCTAACCATAGTACTGGGCTGTCTGGACAATTCACTGTATGGTCAGTGAATTTTTGAAGCACAACAAAGCATATCTGCACCCAGTTAGACATCCAGCTGGAATATAAACAAGCTAAATTAATATCTGGACTAAAAAAAGAAAAACAGCACCTTGATTATCTTCTTGGGGGATTCTAGGGCTTTGCATGGGATATAATTCCATGAATTTGTGCTGCAGCCTCTTGCAAGAGTTTTTAACAGATCGTCAGTAAGTTTGAGTGCCTCATATTTTTCTATTTCAATGTTATTTTGGATTTTAATATCAGTTGCTCTGAATATTCAGCAGGGGAAACCAACCAAGAATCAAAGTCAGCAAAGTAAGAAAAGAAGAACTCTACCCTCCCTGAAACAAAAGAAAACAAAACACACCTCACAACTGAGTTTCATCTTTTGTCTTTGGCCAGGTATAAAATCATCATGATCAAGGTGAAAAAAGTGTTCAAAACTTGTATTCCCCACAAAACAACATGAGAGAAAAATAACACCTCTCCTATCAAAACAATTACTGTAATAAATTTGCAAAAAGCAACAAAAAAGTGATTGTATTTTATAATAAAAAAATTAAATGAGAATCTACAACTTTCATTTAAGTTCCACAACTTTCTGCCTTACCATGAATTTTTGTCTACAAGTTCCAAAATCATACTGCCATTTCAAGGTGGTTTGGGGTGATTTCTTTATTATTATTATTATTATTATTATTATTATTATTATTATTATTATTATTATCCTTTTGTTTTGGTTTGGGTTTTTTTTGCTTTTTGGGGGGATTTTCTTGGTGTTTTGGTTTGGATTTTTTGTTTGGTTTTGGTTTGTTTTGTTTTTATGCCCTAAGGGACTCTATAATCTTCCATATAATAACAGTCTTTTTTCCTTCCATTTTAAGTATTTTCTTAGTAAATAGGAAGAGAAATTATTCTTAAATGTATAATTTAAATTTTTGAAGTCAGTTCCATTAGACTCTTTCAAAGGCATGATTTATAGTTTCTGCATATTTGGGACTGTAATGCTTCAAACTTCTCCATGACTACTTAGCCCTGCACTTTGTACTAATATACTTAATTTTGTTTCTATTCAAGTCTTTGAGATAATGCCATTCTTCTTGGTTTACATTTCCTTCTGTATAAACCCTTCCAGATCTGTTTCACTAGAAGATTTTCTAGTGCATCGCTTCTTTTTTTTCTTTTGTGTAAAGAAGACTGATGATAACATTCAATGAAATTATTCCTATTTATTTCCAAAACTGCATGAATACCCCTTTCCCTCTGTGAACCTACAAAAGTGGACCTTTTGCAATAATTTCTTCCCAAAAAATCAATCTGATTAGTCTGGAGGAAATTAGATATTGACTAAAATGCAAAAACTGCTGCCTCAATGAAAAGACATCACTGGCCTTGGTATGCTTATGACATATAATTTATTCTCTTCCCACGTTCAGTTAAATAACTCTTTATTTTGGGTCTCAGAGACTGCTTACCATGAGGCAGTTTAACTAAAATGGTTTTATTAAAATAGATTTTCTTCCTAAAATATCCAATACTGAAAATATTATGCATTATTTAAATTTAATTTTTGGTATTTTCCCACTAAATTTATGGGTCCACTAATTTTTTTTGTTTTGTTTTCCTTTTAAACTTAATTGTATTCTGGAAAATGCCACTTTGCAGAAGTACCATTTCTTCAATTTAAGTTTTACAGTCACTCTTTTTTTCCATTTTATTATTTCCTATTCTCCATGGCAATTTTGTTTGTGACAGCTATAATTATAGACACATTTGAATAAAATCGAAAAACTGGGGAAAAAAAGATGGGTTACCTTTGTATTTTGTATTTCAGGGATTTGTATGATACCCCCTTCCAACAGCCAACACATCACAAGGCAGTAATTTCTCTGTCTTTCTTCCCATATGCTTTTAGTGAAATATTTATTAGGAAAAAACATGTCTTTCAACACAAGCACAGAGATTCATGAAAAGTCTTGTTTTAGCCACCTGAATGACAAAATTATGTTTTCAGTTCCAAATGATAAGTAGAATTGCCTTTCCTGGATTTTCTGAGTTACTTTTTCAGGTTTACGAAGATGCCACAAATAAATGAGTAGTTTTATTTTGTTAACAATATATAATTTCTTTTACCACAGAAATCATGACACACCAAGATAAACCAATTTTTTTTTTTTTTTTAAAGCCATTCTGAGGGCCTTTATCTGCAGGTTAAAAAAAAAAATAGAAAGAACATAACCAAAACCCATCTGATCTTGTTACAGCCACCTGTAGTCATAGTACTAATTTATTTCAGGTTATTATATTAATTAATTTTACATGTCTCACTGCTCTGATTTTCTAGTACAGCAATCAGGATGTCAACACTATACATAGTGTATAGTTAAACAGTTCATAAAATCTATATATTTGTCTCCTTTTGAAAGTTCTATTTCTCTCTGAAAACAGAGAATACCATATCTGACAGTGACTCTGCTTTCTCTTATGAGCAATCCTTTAAAATTCAATTCATAATTTAAAAAAACAAACAAACAAACAAACAGACAAAAACCACATACACAAACAAAACAAAACAAAAAAAACTCAAACAAAACAAACAAACAAACAATCACAAAACCCAACAAAGCTAAATTATACTAAAAAATATTTCTGGGTAAATTAATTTCTTTATTTAGGAAAAAAAACCCCAAAACAACAACAAAAAACCTAACACATTTCCACCTAACTTTAAAAAAAACAACCAAACAAAAAGAATACACAGGCTCCTATTTACTTCTTCCTGAAGTCAGCTGTAAATAGAAGTTAACCATTTTATGGTCACTGAAATAAAACCGTTTTCAACCTTCTAATCATTGTTAAACTATAAATACTATTCTCATATCATTGGGTTATCAAGCAACAAGCCACTAATACAGCAAAATATATAATTAATGTTCAGCTGTCAGACTAAATGGAAAAGGTTCATCCTGTTAATTTGCTGGTTCAGGAGTACTGTTAAATTACAGTGATATCTATCATCAGGAATATTTCCCTTGGACATATTTTCATTGACAAAATAAGCTAGGTGTTATTTTTTCCCATTGTAGTCTTTTGTTCTGATATTCAGAACAGTACCCATGTTAGAGGGCAAGTTGAAAATCTTATGTATAGTACAAGATTCTCTTTTCCTTTCTTACGCTTGTGGTTATAATAGTAACAGAGAGAGGATATTCACAGCACCTATTTTAGTCTGTTGCCTAAATCAGAGTCTTAGTCTTCCTAAATTTCCTCCTCACAGTCATTGTGGTTAACATAGGAAAGAAGCATTACCAAACCAAATAAATTAAGAAAAGAGATCAAACAAAACATGTGGAAAAATTAGGTTATAAAGATGTGCACTGTTAGCAAGAGAGGCTCTTGGCTCACAGCCATGGATGCACAGGAAACTTTTGCTGGGCTAGCAGCTAGGGCATTGGGAAAGGCAAGCTCAGGATAAGCAACCACTCATATAATCTACCTGCAAGTATTCAGGACTCGGTTTAATTCCTTCTTAGAAGAGGTGAATTCTCCCTTTCCTCAGTAATCACATGAGATATCTGCAAAAAATAGGACATTCTGTGAATATACCAAACCCTCAGAATAAAAAATTGAGATCACTGTATTTTAGTGGGGGGTGGGGGTAAAACCAGCTGAAAAGAATAAATCTCCTAGAAGTTCAGTAAGACTTGCATAATGAGATTTCCATTGTTTTGTGGAAACCCTAGTGGTTTCATATAAGAAAATTTACAATTTTGAAAAAACAACAACAACAACAACAAACAAAAAAAACACCTGGCAAGTGTTTTTGCAGTGGATTTTTTTTTTTTTTTAAATTTGCTTGGAAGCTGCTTCACTAGGGATCCATCCAATACTTCTGGTAACAACCACCTAGTAAGGGTAATGGAAAATTCTGTAATAAACTACAGTGTGTTTACGATAATGCTGGTGCTCTTTAAGAGTGGTATGTTGAGCACTACCCAAGAGACTCTATCAATGTCTAATTAGTTCATTGTTATCTTAGAAGCAACTGAACTACTGTAAGAGTGTGTGTTTGTTTGTTTGTTTGTTTGTTTGTTTGTTTGTTTGTTTGAAGAAGACCGGAGACAGGAGAGGAGGAGAGCACTTTTATTCACTTTTTCTATGGTCATATGAGTCAGTGACTCTGGTCTTCCTTTTCAATTGAGCCTTGTTAGTCGCAGGAGCTAACTAATCTAGCTATTAGATTACTGAGCTAGAGACTGCAAGGCAGCATTGTGATCTATACACCAATCCAGACTTTGTATGGAACCTTGGATAAAAGCAGAAATTATTTCAAAATGAGTAGCCATGTTTTGACTCTTCTGACAAAATAGCCAAAATATTAAATTTCATAGATACTTGTCCTATTTCTCCCCATAAAACACTTACCCAAACTGAAAAACAGCCTAGTCTTTTCAATGGAAAATAAGAACACCCCTCAACGCACTCTTCTGCCAAAGCAGCAACAGTATCTCCTGGGCTTTCACTGCAACAAGACAAGTGCAAACTTAAAATACCTTCTGACTCTTAGTACCTAAATGTGTTTGAATAACCCTCTGGGTCTCAGATGCCTATCTTGTATTTCAGATACCTAAGTGCATTTTTGGATCTCACTACTACTCTTTATTGATTTCAACAGTACTTAAATGCTCTGGTGCTTTTGAAATTCTATTCATCTTCTATTTGTATTTTTAGAGAGCTATTGCTTTTAAAACCCATCACACAGAAAAAAAAAAAAAAAAAAAAAAAAAAATCTGAACCTGGATTAGCTGAACCACAGGATGGCCAATCTAATCAATGATATGGACTTCCTTACTAATCATGCTTCTTCTAATGTAGATACAGTTAAATACTAAAAGCCTATTCCAAATAGCCTGAGAAAGTCCATATACTTAATTTAAAAAGCCCAGTGAACCAAAATGTCAGTTGATGAAAATAACTATTTTACACTATGTATCCCATTTTCATTTCCAGATATTTTAATTTCTTTTTGATGTATACAGTTTTTATGTTATATATTTTTCCCCAATGGAACAATTAGAATTTATAGAACAATTTAGTATTTATGTAAATACAGCCAGTGTCTATTCACTCGGTTTTATGTTAACTCAAAGACACTGATCCTTTTAGGAAAATGTCTTTAAAAAAATTAGGTAATCTATATTAGGGTAAAACCCTTTTATTATTAAAAATTATTTTTCACTGTAGAGGTATTAGTAACTGTCACCCTGGTTTTTCTGAGTTTTTTAAAGCCTTTTGATTGTTCATAAAATGGAATCAGACTTTTAGCTTCTGTACAATATTAGGAGCACTTTCTGCTCTTTCTCACACATGTAACATAAACAAATCCTTTGTTTTTCATTCTCTGTCCTTTGTTTGCATATTTCTAACCTGAAAACAATTGTAACTGACAGTTGGTCTGGCCATTCGGCTAAGGGGTGATAACTCCAAAAGCCAATCCACTGCCAGACCCACAAATGTATAAAAAGTAAGAAATAAACAGGCAGAGGGCTCTCGGCCTTGGCTTAGCCTTGAGCTCTCTCGGAGGAACGTCTCTGCCCTGCAAAATTTCTCATCTCCGTGTGATTGCTCTGCATATCCTGATCACAAGTAACAAAAGCAGCAACACAGTTTGGTGGGGTTTTTTTGGTGTGTTTTTTTTTTTGTGTGTTTTTTTGTTTGTTTGTTTGTTTGTTTGTTTGTTTGTTTGTGTTTTTTGTGGGTTTTTTTGTTAAAAAAAAAAGTATTTTACACATGTTGAGGTAACACAAGAAATATCCATCTTTAAATAAAAGATGATTATTTTGTCGACAAACAAAATCCTCAAACCCACATAAATCCCATAGAACCTTCTTTTAAGGATTTCCTATAAGGGAAATCCCTTCTTATAAGGATTATTTTAGCTACACTGCACTTCAAAAGAAGAGCAAACAGGAAAATATTTTTCCACAAAACATACAAGAACACTATGTACAGAATGTAATCTCGGAACAACTGTGTTCCAAGCTGAAAATGGTTGAAAAAGAAGAGCAAAAACCAAAATGGCCCAAGAAAAAAGAAAAAGCTCAAAAAGTATTATCAGCAAACTATACGCTATCAGCAAAATATACACTGAAATTGGTATATTTTTTTCCCCTACTTTCTAATAATAAGAGAAATAAAATTATGAAGGGAAAGAGGGAAGAATGAGAGATTGAAAGAGAGAGAGAAGAGGAGAGAAGATCCCCAGTGTTGGGTCCAGACCACCTGGGCTTTATGGGAGTACTTTTCTATAAGTAAACCCCGGTCTTTTTTTAAAAAGATATTAAGGCATATATCTTAGGTGGTTTGTAAAGATTCATAAAGGAGAAATTACCTCAGGAGTAACATTCATACAAGAGACATTAATTATAGATTTCTTGTTAATCAGAATTTTGGTATGTTTAACCATAATATAAAAGGGGCAGATTGAACAAAGAAGAAAATATAGGGTTATACTGAACAAGGGGCAGCATAAGAGACAGCAGAACCTTATTGAGTGGCTACTAACTGCATTATATTTCCCTTCCTCTACAACATAACATATACTGTCTTTTTTTAAGGTACTGTGAGACAGGTAGTCAAAAAAGTGAAAGACTACTTAGCCATTTCCAATAATGAAAGCAAAAGTAAATAATCATTTGACAAAAATGTTCTTTTCCTGCTCTTACTTGCTATCTAGGTCAAGCAACTGGCATACCAGCATAAGTAGTACCTTATGTCTCTTTTAACAAAGCAGATACATACAAACCAAACCACATTTCAGCTTATAACAAGGTAGAATATGTGTATAGACATTCATTCTGTCCATTCTGCATGTCCATCTTTCATTCTTGCTTTTTTTTTTTTTTTTTTTTTACCAAGGTCTGTCTTGCCACAAGATATTTCTGCGGAAGGAATTAAAATATAAACAATTTTTCTCCCTCTCTGTGACACAGCCTCTCAAACTGACAAAAGCTAACAGGTTTATCTGTGGGAAAAGAACACTCCTCATAAAAATTACAATTTGTGCCTGCAGGTCAGAGGGAGCCTTTGTCTCCCTGTACAAAATACAAAGATGACACAATGACATTTATCTCCACAGGGCTTCTCTAACAACATTTCTAATGGAGAACAATATATTATACATCTCTAACAAAACACTAAACTGACTACAGGTCTCAGAAAATGTTTTTTCTGAAAGTGTGATACATTGCACAAAACACTACAGACATTGAAAATACCCACATTAAGATTTGTTCAATTAAATTAGAATAGATTAGATGTCACTCATGAATTTTCTTCTGCTCTTCTACAGTAATTCATTTAATTGGCCTCAATGATCAACCCCGGGGTTTCTCATCGCTAGTGAATTTATTCTGCCCAGGAGCAGAGTTTGCAAGAGATGTATCAATTCTGAGCACTTGTCTTCAGTTCACTCCAGGTTCTCAAGTAATTACATGACTAGACGTGCATTTCAGCAAAAGTATCCAAAAAACCCCATCATCCAGACAATTTAAAAAATATTTCTTCTTTAAAGTTCCTAATTTATACCTATTCAGCAAGGCAAGTCTTTAAATTTGTTTCACATCAGATTATTTTCCATCAGTTAATGTCCACAGTTAAAAGAATATAACCAGCTACAATATTGCAGTTAGGACGTGACATTTCTATTTCAAAACAGTGGATATGCAAAGTTAACAGCAATACTATACAACAATATTGCTAGACGTATGGATCAGTAGAACACAAGGATCACACTGGGTTTTTGGTGAGTTTTCTTTTTAAAATACTATTTACAGGAGAGCAGGATGGGCAGTAGGAAATTTTCATAAGAGGGAGAAAAAGGAAGAAAATCCTACCTCTTTAAAGCTAGACCCAGAGAGGCTAAAAATGCACAGATGTATTTATATCTCTTTCCATTATATTCCTACATGACCTCTTAGACTGATCACAAAGTAAAAATGTTAATTACAGAACTCTTACCTGCATTTTATAGGAAGTATTTATTGAACTAATTTTTTTGTGAAAATACAAAGTTTAGGTGTTTTTATGAAATAATTTTGAGACTCTTTAGAATAACAGTAAACATGGAGCTTAATACCCAGAGACAGAGGCAGTAATCAGAGCTAAGAAAGCTGGCAGGAAGGTGAAAGGAAATTTTTTTAGCTGTGATTCTCTGTTCTCAATAAAGACTTTAAACTCTGACATCCATCAAAGGTGCAACACAGCAAGATGCAAGCAATCAAAATTTCTGCTGTGTGTTGGGGTGTATTTCTGGTACAAGTATTATGATGATGCATGTGGGAGTGGGTGTGTACTCTGAGCAATCTTTAATGCCCCCCCCCCCAAACTTGTTTTTATATCCTGTATAGATGCATGTTGGTTTGTTCTCTGTATGAAAATAAGTATAGGAAGTTCTCTTAAGTCTGTGCAAGAAAAGTATTTCTAAATTTATAACTTTACAGTTTATACTAAAACACAATTTTTTTTGTGGTTTCTGCCAACAGGAACAAAACTCTCCAAGTGAGACCTTTTATAACATGGATATCGGTCAATTAATTTAAGAGTTGATGAAATAGAGCAAAACAATTATTAGATATTTGAGGACCTAGGAATTCTCTTTTTATGTATTGACTGTCACTTCAATTAAAAAAAAAAAAATAGACTTGATTCATTTGTTCCTGATTGAGCAATCTCCTAATGAACCAATCTGGAACTGGAACTGCACCTGAATTTTCTTAATACCTCTCAAAATAGAGGTTTCATAGAAATCTGCAGTGAACTGTCAGCTCTTTGCAGGAACAAAGCAGTAATCATTATGCTCCTCATCTAAGCTGTTGCATTTCAGAGCTTCAGCACTTTAATTTATGCCTGAACAGTCCTTTAGAGACAAGCAAAGGACCATCTAGGATGGATGGAACTAGAAAGGTCCTTCCAGAAAATCCAAACATATTTAACAAGCTGATAATATCTGGATTTAAGTTTGGGATCTGTGTATCAGGAGAATATTTTGGAAGTCCTATTTCAAACCTAGATCCAGTATGAGTCACTTCCATGGGGTGCAGTTCTTCAGGAATAAATGGCTCCAGTGTGTCCCCATGGGGTCACAAGTCCTGTCATCAAACTGCTCCAGCAAGGGCTTATCTCTCCTCAGGATCTCCTCAGGATCAGAGGTTCTCCCAGGAGCCTGCTCCACTGTAGTCTTCCATTCCAGTCACAGCCTCTTTTGGGCATCTGTCTGTACCAGTATGGGGTCCTCCAAATATTGCTGGTGGACATCTGCTCCACTGTGGAATTCCATGGGCTGCAGGGGAACCTCTGATACTTGAAAAATCCCCTTCCCTTCCCTCTTAAACTCACCTTGGCATCTGCAGAGCTGTTTCTCACATATTCTCACTTTTCTCTCCAGGTTACATTTGTGCAGGTGATTTTTCCCCCTCCTTAACTATGTTATCCCAGAGGCAGTGCTATCTCCACTGATGGGCTTGACCTGGGCCAGAAACAGTTCCATCCTAGAGCTGTGGCTCTGTTGCACATGGGGGAAGGTTCTGGCAGCTTATTAGAAAAGCCACCCTTACAGCACCCCACATCCAAAACACATGGAAACCCGATAAATTGTTCACTCTACTCAGTGAATCACATATTTAAGAATTATCATTAAAATGCACATTTATCACAAAATCTCCTCAAATTTCACAAATTGCACTCAAACAAAAAAAAAAAAATGATTCCCCACACCAAAATCAAATTAACATCATCACAACACCAAATGAAAGCAGGCAATTTACACTCATTCCATCCCTTGTCCCATCACCACAACATGACAACTGAAATATCTATGATCATTCCACTTTTCATTCTCTAACTGCATTCAGTCCATATTTTGCCCATTACCTCTTCTTGTCTTGAATTCCTCAGGCCCTACACTGTTCACCAAAAGAAACCATGGTGGGTTGATCTTGGCTGGATGATAAAATGATCTGATGCCTGGACCATCTGCTTCCCTCCCTCCAAAATCTTTCCCTCCTTAAGAGATTAAAATGTATTTGTGGAGTTGTTCCTAAAAAAACCCCAACAAATATTTAAGTGAGTTTTACGGTCAAAATTTAGCATCAAAGGCCATAATGATGTGAAATGCTAATCTGGAATAAAGTATCTTTTCTTGAACAAGTTATTAACAAGATGTTGAAAGACTGCTCTTGTATCAGCCTACCTTATCATGGATTTCTTACTAACTTTTCTCAGCCCTCAAACTTCATGTCAGAGAAGACATAATACCTTGCATCCACAGTAAAGGTGACATTAAGGCACTTACCCTGAGTGTGACTGAGAACAGTGTGCTGCAGAGCATTTACAAGGGCAGTCCTGTGCCAATAACCAACCTAGGTACAGCCTTCCTCCTGGGTCTGCCTCATGCACTGGGCAGCTGTTACAGAACACTACTTGAAATAAAAACAGATTAAATATAAACTTGTCGGGGGCTTACCCCGGCATTCAGGTGGTTTTAGAGTCCTTTGCCCTCTGCACAGCTCTGTGCCAAACCGAAGGAAGAGACGGAGTCTTCAGGTTTAGATTTTTCAAGGTTGCATACTTCGTTTATTGTTTCTTATCTTACAATTTTCTCAGTGTCCAACAAGATGTTTGCCGCGGCTTGGACTTCTGACAACTCCCCCCGCCCCAGGGTTGTCCTTATCTTTTATACTAATTGCTACGTATTTCTTATTTACTATTTCTTACCAATGTCTACCACTATTACTAAAAAGGTCATCTCTACTCTGACCCAATCCTCACAAACTACCTTGTGCCAATGTCACTGCCGAAATGGAGCGGGGGAAGAAGAAAGAAGAAGAAGGAGACAACGCCCCAGATTCTCCATCTTGCCCCCATTCACTTCAATGCTAGAAATCTAAACTTACTGGTTTTTTCACCCTGTGATAAGCTAAACTACTATTTTTCACACTCTTGTTGCCTGTAAACCCTCTCGCAGTGAAGGAAGTTTTCCCCATGGACTGAGATCAAAGCCAGTGTCTCTCTGAGCTCTGGGCTGGGGTCCCAGACCCTTGTGTCCAGGTCCCTGACCCTCCAGGGCAGACAAAGGAATGCCCTGGACTCCAACATAAACTGACAATGAAAATTAAGTATGTCTTCCAGAACAAATTATATTACAATTCACCTAACAACAGCTGAATCCAGATATTTTTGTTATGATGAAATAATTCTGTTCTGGATTAATTGATATTTTTCCTCTACAAAAACTTCAAGTGAATCTCTATGGCTGCCTGTATTTAGTGCTTAGTCATTACGGAAATTTTTTAAGGGTGGTAACATTGTATTGCGTTATTCTGCAGATTCAATCTTATAAAACTCATAATTCAAGATAGGGTTTTATTCAAAGAGGAGAGTGGAACAAGGCTTTCCGTTCCTGTTCCCATATATATATATTTAACCTTTCAATGGTGGAATGACTACCCTTAAATAATAGTAGTTTTGGGGAAATTATATGTAAAAATTGTTTCTCAGGTACATTATTCATATTTCAGAAGAAAAGCTTGTTAGTTGCAGAAATAGTTTCAACTACTGCAAGTGGTATTTGGGCAAACTGTAAGTCTCATCTTACTGTACTCCGGTGCAAATTTTTTCAGGGAATGCAATTGGTTCCTACTTGTCTCACTTGAATACTGACAATTCTGAAGACAAAACATATGCATGTATCAAATTTTTCACTTTTTAGAAAATGTCATAATTGCAATTCCATTTGTTTTCTTTAATTAAAATAGAAAGTGGCCAATTTATTCAGTAATACATTGAGGATATTTATTACCAGTTTATTTACAACATGATTATATTTGTATTCACGTAGATTGGTATTGTGGAATTGAAATATTTTAAATAAAAAGCTTTTACATATAAAACTTCTGTAAGAAAATTTGAGGAAAAAAACATATCATTATGGACTAGGATCGTATTTTCAAGGATTACTTAATTTCATTGAAATGACATTTATAATAGGGAAGATAACTTTTTGGAATATGTTGAAATTCTTTGTCAAGCTAGACTGTTTTAGAGGTCTTTGTTAGATAATAAAGTCTATTATTCACATTTTTGTGTAGGGTGGATATGTTCATTTTGCCTTAAGTAATACACTTCTCAAAATTATACGTGGTGCATTGCCTTGCCTGAATGTATAGCAATAGAGGTTTGGGGTTTTTTTTAAATTATAGCAAAGCTTAGCAGAAAAGAAAAGAAAAGAAAAGAAAAGAAAAGAAAAGAAAAGAAAAGAAAAGAAAAGAAAATAAAAGAAAAGAAAAGAAAAGAAAAGAAAAGAAAAGAAAAGAAAAGAAAAGAAAAGAAAAGAAAAGAAAAGAAAAGAAAAGAAAAGAAAAAAAACCCTTGGTGAGAAAAATCCACTCAAGAACAACTGCAAAATTCAAAGCTGGGAAGACTCTACTCTTCAATTCTTGGCAACAAGGATTTTATGCTCTGGTCAAAAGAAGTAAGATCAAAAGACAGCAAGCTATTAAGAGGAGAACCCTACAGCGAGGCAGAAGCTGTCAGCTTGTTGAGGCTGACATGGGCGTCCTGAGAATCAAGATTTGTAATGGATGAGAATTTACTGGGTTCTCAAACACCAGTATACACCATATTTGTGTAGAGGTTGAAGGGAATGCCAAACATAAGTCAGTTAATAATTGTATTTTTGCTTCAAAACCACCTCCAGCTGGTCTAAATAATTTAGCAAAATGAACCACACTTTGTTTATATGTATCTGCTCTACAGTTGCACAATCCTGTTATTTTCCAAGCTTTCAAATAAAAATATTCAAGAAACCAGGAAAATTACACTATTTCTAACTTTAAAGTTAGCAGTCAAGGAGATTTTGAAGACTTTCTGTGAGCAGATAATTTTTTTTATAGCGGTATAAGTCAGGTACTTTGATCAGGCACAATTATGGAACTGAGCAACAAAAGCCAAAGCTGAGTCAGAGACCCCTTATTCTGAAAGTTTTACTGCAGAAATGAGAGGTCCTCAACTCAGGTCCTCAACAGTAAGTGTTCTGTGGTAAAGAAGAACTTTCATTTTCAAAATAATGGAAAATTTAAATTTTGGAAAGATATTCTTCTTTTAGATGGCAGAAATTAGGAGGAAATCTTATGTGTATACAAATCATCTTGATCAATTAGGCATGTAATCCTCTGCTTTTCTCTAAAATAAGACTTTGGGTCAGAAAAAAATTCTTCTGAGCTAGAAATGTCTAATAAAAATTATTGTAAGATTTAGCATGATGGTTTAATATATATTTATGTAAACACCATGGTAAAACACAACCATTTGTTACATAAATACTCAGTACATTTCTTCCCACTCTTTGAAGTTTTTTCCCCAGACTTTCCCCACCTTCTCTGCCTTATCATATAGACAATCTGTTTAGATAAATTAATCAAACTTCATTAGTACTTGAACATTGTTTTTTAACTACTAGAAAGAAAATTATTTATAATAACAGAAGCTGAAACTAAAAGAGTCCCAACAAGTTTATTGTTCATGTGGTCTCCTACAGACACTACAAAAGATTTGCTTCAACTGTTTTAGCTGTTTTAGCCATTTTACTTTAATTTAATTTAGGGGAAAACAACAACAACAACAACAACAACAACAAACCCCAACCCAAACTCAGGTTCTTGCAGTTTCCCAAATGAATCTACTGGGCAGTGTAATGGACTTCAGTAGAAAATGGTTTTCAATACAAAAGTTTCATGATTGGATTCATCCCACTATTCCTAGAATTTCCACTTATTTCTCAGAAACAACAATCTATTGAAGACAAAGAATGTGATGTTGACACTCTTGATATACATATAAGTTGTGATAATTTCCTCTTGATAATTATTTATTCCTTATGCAATGGTATAAATCATTTTACAATTAATGTATAATCATTGCATTGACAATGAAGATGGTAAGATACAGGACAAAGTTTTCACTATGTCTATGATGATACTCACATTCTATGTAAATGTATTTTATGTTTTGTTTTGCTTTACAAAATCTGTATAGTTTTTTATATGCTGCAGTCTTTTGGAATATGTAACATGTTCAATTTCTCACTGCCTGTTGGTTCCATAATGTGAAAAAAAATGAAGCTCTAGAACTGACAATAGAAAAATGTGTTCTTCATTTTAGACCGCTCAACTGAAGAATCGTGTTACTGTGTGTTATTTGTTTTCATGTTGTATTTCATTTTTATGTTGTGTTTTGTGTTATAGTGGTTTGTTCTGTACTTCCCTGTTCTCCTGGAAAATGTTACATCCCGAGGTTTGTCCCTGCCCTTCTTCCCCATCAATCCTCCCACACTTCTCCCAGTCCCCTCCTACGGGCCCTGTCTGTCATTCAGCTGTTCCTCCCAGCTTCTGGAGAGTTTGGGTAAAAGACATCGAATGATAGGGCAAGGGCCGAGGAGGTTCCTCCCTTTATGTTCCCATTCGTTTCTTTAAATGTCCCTCCAACCCTGTTCCGCTCCTACCTTATCCCTCACTGGGTGTTGGTTTGTCCCCTCCTTTAGCCCCTCCCCTGTATATAAGCCCGGACCACGAGGCTTGGCTAAGACTTGGCAAGAGCTGCGCAACTGAAACAGACATCTGAACAGGACAGAATAAAGACTTTGGACTCGCCCTCTCGTCAAGTCTGACTCCTTTTCTCCACCACCAGCAGGGTCTCTCTCATGATAAGGGGAAGAAGCCCCTCCACCGCTCCCTGGTTTTTAGTATCCAGGGGAGTCATCTTGTCATAGTCTTGAGCTAGCCTGGGCAAAACAGCCAGTGGCTCCAAGAGACAAGCGACAATCATAAATGTCCTAGACTGATAATTACAGCACTGTTGTGTGAATGCAAGCTGCTGAATTCCACCTCTCTTGCATGTATAATTTAGGAGTTTTAGTCAGTGAATTTGCAAAGTGCACTGAAACACCAGGAAGCAAATATGTAAATACTGTGCTGTGGTGGTTCTTTAGAGAGACCCAGGCGGCTGTCGATAGCAAAAGGCAAGAGCCTGCTCTTTGTCCGGGGGGTGGAAATTATAGCTTTATTTGGTCCAGAACTCCTTTAGCTCCTTCCCCATCCCAGCCGGTGCCAGAGAGACCGAGGGCCTGTCCATCCCGGGGCTTTTTCCCCAGGGGGAAGGGCCTAGAGGCAGGGACAAGCCACTGCCCAATCATAGGAGTGGGAGTGGAACAGAGTTGGGTTACATTCCAGTGTGGGGGATGGGCGCAGCCCAGCCGGGACAAACCACGTGATACAGTTTCCAAGGGGAACAGGGAAGAAAACATTACATATCCAATATAAAAATGAAACACAATACAAACCCAATTAATGCACTACACTGTGCTTCCTTTTTCACCCCCTACTGTGGTGTTTCTCTCTCTCTCTCTCTCGGAGTCCTCTGGCTCCATTTTTGCCTTGGCTAGCTTGAGAGACAAACCACAGTTGGAAGGATTTTTCCTCAGGGCCCTAAAGATCTCATAGAAGCTGTGAACCTTTTCTTTTAGAGAGAGCAGGTCTCCGTCGATGGCAAAGAAAAGGATCTGCACTTGATCCAGGGGAAATCAGGGCTTTATCCAGTCTTTCTCCTGTCGTCCTGCCCCCACAGGGTCAGGAGCCCACTCCCTGTCCCTGACCCTGAGCCAAGAGCCTTTTCCACATGCTTATCCTGGCTTTTATCCAGGGGGAAGAGATAAGGTGGGAGTGGAACAGAGCTGGATTCCAGTGTGGGAGAATGGGCAGGGAGAAGGAGCAGGGACAAACCTTGGGATGATACATTTTCCAGGGGAACAGGGGAGTACAGAAGAAACCATTACAAAACCCAATATAAAAATGAAATACAATATAAACCCAAATAATACACAACAACACCCTATAACTAGTGAATTTGTTTTATTTGAACCTATAATTTTTCCATACCTGACTACAACAATTCCACACTTCATAAAGGAAAAAGAGAGGTTGACCACTCTTTTCATTGAATCCCCAGTAAAATTCAATTGTTTCACTTTTCAAGTAGAAAAAGTACAGCAAAGTAGGAAGTGGTCTTAGTGAAAATGACTAATTCTAGTTATTCCACTTCCTTAGTACAGATTATTACCCTGGAGTTAAAAATAAAGGGGTCGCTTTTCCAATTCCTTGTTAAAATAGCATCACCGTATTGTTCGGCCCTACTTTCAGAATTAAACAATGTGGCTTGAAGTCTGTGTTGATGTTGTCAAGGTGAAGCCCTTGTTCAGGTGGCTTCTGGTATAGAAACATTTCTAAACGTAGTTTTCTAGCTATCTGTATTGAGACTGGGGGAAAAAGAATCTATCTGTAGACTGATGACAGGAATATTCCTCCACAGGGGGGAAAAAAAAGAAATAATATACTTGAATCTTGTGAGATAAGCTTACTTCCTTTTGGGAAAATGTTTCAACCAGAATTTAATATTTTGGACTTCTTTGCATTGAAAAAAAAAAAAAAAAAATTGGAGTTGCAATTTTCACAGATTAAAACAAGTATAATGGAATTCAATTATTTCAATGCAAGATATTTTCCATGTATACCACAACATCAGATAATTTTGCCTAAGTTTAGATATGTTTCTGAAAATGTGTAGGCATCCAAATTCAGGCAAGTAGTTCATGTTGGAAACAATCATTCACTTTAGACTGTCCAAGTAGTTCTGGAAAATAGGTTCTTTAGTGTTTTTTTTTTAATGAGATCTACATACCTTGACCTTCCTAAATGCCTAAGTATCTAACTTGGGTTAGTCTAAATTAATTTAGATAGTTGTAAGTATTTAGTCTGCATCTTGAAACATTTCCACATAAGTGCTCCATAAGCTTAAGGAAGTCAAGTCTTTCAGAACACAGTATAATTACATAGGACTTAAGAAAGTGACACTCTATATACATAGTCAAACAGCTCATTCATACTGAGATTGTGAGGAGAAAAGGCATTTTTGCCACAATACTTGAAATTACTTTGACAGCATTACATATTGGAAAGAAAAGTTTTGCATTCTCTTTTACTTGTAATAAAGCATTTAATACATTGTTTCACTCTAGGCATGATCATCTCCCAGTGAAATAGTGAAAAAATGTTACCAACTTCACTTGTTTTACACAAAAAATAAGGAAATATTACTGAACTCTGTAGAGTCCTAAGAGATTTATTTTTAGGGGATATCGATTATATATGCTATTTTTATATTTTCAAATATGAAGTGCAGTTGTTTTCTGATTTTGAATTTGATAGAGACAAGAATCAGTTTCTTTTTAATTGCATAAAATTATAAAAAATTCACCAAATTAAATGAGGATGGTCATGTTTAAGACACATTGTTAAGGTATCAGATATCATGGAGCTGTCAAAACTTACTGTCTTGGAAAGTCAGTGTTTTGTAAAGAAATCTATCAGCTTTAAAATGTAATTCAAATAACTTGTGTATCCTTGTATTTCTGTGCAGTGTTACAACAGCTTCATCTTAGTGGCAGATTTGAATTTGACAACAGAGCCATTAATGTACAACTCTGCAAAAAGCCACAGCCTCCTCTTGTTTTATGATCAATACAAGTGGATCCTTTGAAACTTTTTAATATCACACCATCACTGTCTGAATAGAAACTATATAGACATAGACTCAGTTACATTTTTGGAAATAATTTTATGTATTTTTCTTAAGTTGTGGGGGAAAAAAAGAAAAAATCCAAAATCAGCAAGTCATCTGCAACAGTACAGAAATTAATCTAAAATTTCAGTAAACTCGTGGCCCAAAGAAAGTGATGTAAAATGATGAGATGATAGCAATAACAATACATGCAAAATAGGACTGAGATTTGTTGCTGGAGTCTTAGCTCCCACTTCTATTGACTGAGCTTGACAGTTTTCATGTGCATCATTTTGCAAACACGAGAAGGACTTAAGATTGCATCTTTAAAATAAGAATAACTAAATGAGATGTACTAGGGGACCTGACTTTTCACAATGAGTTTTAAAATCTGTGTACTTGTGATAACTGAGCCACAGCAGGATTAATGGCATTTGCTCTCTTCAAAAATGTATTATGAATATATAACTATGTGTTCACCATTAGCATTTGAACAGAAAATACTATTGAAGATATTGCAAGGAGTGGAAATACTCCTAGGAAATTCTTGACTTGCCTCTTAGTTATTTCTTTAGGTTCTGTACATTCCTATGAGCTAGCTATAGCCTGAATTTGCTATGTTGTGTCTTATCCTGCTGGCTCTTTTTCATTTTGAAAGGTCAAGGAATTCCTAGGTATGTCTGAAGTCTGTCTCCTTTTTTCTATTCTGTGGTCCTTAATACAACAACAACAACAACAACAACAACAGATTGATTAAATTATTCAGGTTTAAATATACAAGAATGACCATAGTCATCTTTGATAATCTTTCTTAAAATAGCACTCCCAAGAAATGGGGGTGTGGGGAGGGGAGTTGCAGGAACAACTTTTTAATCATAAATCCTAACCTGCAGATTTATAAACTGCATCTATTTTCAGATATATTTTTTATGCAGTATAAAGATAAGTCGGTTTGAAATTTCCACTGCTGGTTACAGAAAACCAATAGCCAAAATACTGTTCAAGTCTGCTAATTACAGCTGCATTATATTAAAATAATACATTGATGAAAAGTGGTTTATTTTCCAGTAATAGGAATTGCATATATCTTAACTATGCTTCACACAGAATGTTTACTAAATTGGAAATTTCAGGGACCTCCCTTTTCAATGTCTCCGGATACTAGACTATCTTTTCCACATCAGGATTAAATCACACCTTTTACTCACCATGAGAGCTGGACTAGTAGCTCAAAGGTATGTACCATTACTCTCTTTATATCCATTCCAGCAACATGTGCAGCTTAGCTAAAGATAAGTTACAGTATCAACTCAGGCACTTGCACAACTCATTATCAATACTAAATAAATCATTCAGGCCTTTTTTGTGACCATGAGACAGGTTGTGTGTAAGCAACTCTTTACAAGAAATAGAATTGCAGTGGTAGTTCTGTCTGTCACAACTATTTCAAGATGGGTTCAAGAAACTTTTACTAGTGTCAAGGAACTCCAAATTTTCTTACTTATCTTAAATACTGGAGAAATACAGACTGCTTCAAATGCAAAAAAATTATGAAAACTCCTAGAGAGCATGTATTAACCCTTACAGACTTTTTAAGGTGTTTCATATAAGTCTGTATAAAAGAAGGTTTCTTATTTAAATTACACCATAAAATATTTCAAAGGATGAAGAATCAAAGGCTAAGTGCAAGATCTTGCATATTGGTCAGGACAATCCCTAGCACAAATTCAGTCTGGGTAGAGAATAGAATCAGAGTAGATGTGAGGAGAAGGACTTGTGGGCTGAGAAGAAGGACAGGCTGAGAAGCTCAACATGACCCAGGAATGTGTGCTTGCAGACCAGAAAAACAGCATGTGTCCTGGTCTGCATCAAGAAAAGAGTGACCAGCAGGTTGAATGAGGTGATTCTCTCCCTCTACTCTGTTCTTGTGAGACCCCAACTTGAGAACTGCATCCATCTCTGGGGTCCTCAACATGAAAAGGAGATAGGCCTGCTGAAGCAAGCCCATAGGGCCATGAAGATGATCAGAGGACTGGAGCACCTCCCCAGTGAAGACAGATCAAGAGAGTTGTGGCTGTTCAGCCTGGAGAAGAGAGGCCATAGAGTCACCTTATTTCAAGGTACCTTCCAGTACCTAAAGGAGGCCCAAAAGAAAGCTGGAGAGGGACATCTGAAAAGAGCCTGCAGTGACAGGAAAAGGGGTGATAGTTTTAAATTGAAATAGAGGAGGTTTAGATGAGATATTAGGAAGAAATTGTTTTACTGACAGGGTGGTGAGACACTGGAACAGTGAGAGAGAAGAGAAAGCTCAGAGAGTTCAGAGAAGCTGTGGATGCCTCATTCCTGGATATGCAAGGCCAGGTTGGATAGGGCTTTGAACAACCTGGTGTAGTGAGAGGTGTCCCTGGCCAGCACAGGGGTTTGGAACGTGATAATCTTTAAAGTTCCTTCCAACCCCAACAATTCTATGATTCTATGAAACAAAATTATGCAAAAGACTAGAAAACCTCAGTTCTTCCCTGGCCACTTTACAACAACCACAGATCAGGCTGTTTCAAATAACTACAGATTATAAAGGTAATGTTAGAGGTTAAATCATGTCTGCCTGAAGTCAGCACAAGGAAACAAATATCTTCACATCCCGCAGAGCTTGATTTTAGTGGTTATAAAATAAAAATAAACTCTATCCTGGAGTTTTGTTTCTTTAGTGTGTTTATGAAGTTTCTACCTACATTAGCAATGAGATGTTCATTTCATCACAACATAACAGATCAGGAAAGATGACAGTCACCTGGGAATTTTTATTACTTTAAATCTTTAAATCTGTAATTCTTTAGGAATGAAGATATTTATCTTAGTTTTTTATAAATTAACCATTTATATATTGACCTGAAACACTTTTTCTATGATATTATTTTGATTCCATTAAATAGTGTATTTTTTTTTAAATGAAATCCTTATATAAATAATTATTTTCCATTTAGAGTTGATTCTTTTGGTTCTCAGCTCATTCTACAACTTTCCATAATATTACTGCTTCTTATTCCTTCAGGATAAGCAATATGTAAACAAAATAGTATTACTGTTCAATTAGGACAAGCTTGTTCTTACTTATATCCCAATATCCCAAGATGGCAAAATCACTTTAGCATGAAATGTTCTCCTTAAATAAAATGGCTGGTTGTTTAGATCTCCACAGCTTTTTTTCAATTATATATGTAGTTTTAATACTTTTAAATATTCTTAGCTGCTTGAAATTTTCATCCCACAACTTCTGTTGAAAACAACAACAACAACAACACAAAGAACCTACCACATTATATTAATCTAGAAGGGTAACATGGTCAAAAAGAAAACACTTGTCAACACACCATGAGAACACTGGACTCTGGCACATCTAAAGAGTGTGTGACATGTTTGCCTTCAGGTTTAACTTAAGTAACTTTTCTCTACTGTTACACTCCTGGCTGTCTTCTGAAAAATCATCATCAAATACATCTATGGGAATAATAAGCTTATTTTGAAATTAAATTTAAATTCTTCCCGTGTTTCAGCTTATTTGATAAACTTTGTTAAAGCACAACTATTTTATTTGGCAATAAATGAATTTTAGTAAAACATCTACTGGATATTTTCTTCAATAAAACATAACTATTGAATGCAATTTATATGAATGTACTGGATAAAAAGAATTGAAAAAAATTACAATAATGTGTGGGGCAAAGCCAGTTCTATTTGAGTCAGTGTTAGCAATATCTCAATAAAAATGGAGCCATAGCTTTTTTCATTAAATGTTTAAAAATTACTTCAAATTGTTACACCTACATACAGAAATTTCTGGTTGTGTCAGTTTCTCTATATGCAGTACACAAAGTACTGAAACAAAAGAAAAACATTAGCTATTCAAGTTCCCTCAGCTCCTTTTGTCAGTGTCTGACTTCAACCTGTTCTCTGTCAGTTCTCGACCACAGAACCATAGAATCATGTAAGTTGGAAAATATATTTAAGATCATGGAGTCCAATGGTAAACCGTAAATCACTACCAGCATGGGTTCTTCTTTCCACAAGGGCCAGAGGTTCTGCCAGAAATCTGCTCCAGTGAAGACTTCCCAATGGTCACAGCCTACTTCAGGCATCTACCCGCTCAGATATGGGGTCTTCCATGTAGGTGGGTCTCTGCTCCTCCATGGAACTCCATAGGTAGCAGAGGGACAGCCTGCTTCACCGTGGTCTTCACCATAGCTGCTGGGGGATCTGCTTTGGCACATGGAGCACCTTCTTCCCCTTCTTCTGCACTGGCCTTGGTGTTCACAGAGTTCTTCTTACATATTTTGACTCTCTTTTCTGGCTGCTCCTGCAGCAGCCTGACTTTTACCCTTCTTAAATTTCCTGCTCCAGAGACTCTACCACTGTCACTGATGGGCTCGGTCTTGACCAGTTGCAGATCTGTCTTGCAGCTGGCTGATGTAGGCTTTCACATAAATGTTATTACCATTGAGAATATCCTCACAAACCTTTCTTCTTACAGTTCTTTTTTTTTTTTTTTTTTTTTTTTTTTTTCCCAATTGTAGGGAACTGTAATTAATTTCTTACCTTCAGAAAAATTCAGAGACAAACTATGTTCACCAGTACCAGCGTCATAATTATACAATTTCAGGGTAGTCTGACATGGTAAAGAATCAGAAATTGTTTCTTAAATATAATAGCCCATTTAAAATTTCTGCCCTCTTGAGCAATAAGCCTCAGAAGCAAAGCCAAGAGGACAGTATATTCACTGGAAACTTGAGATTCACCAGTTTGTTTGGTTCTCGTCTTTGTTGGTGGTGGGGGTGTTTTTTTTCTTTGTTATTTTTTGGGGTTTTTTTTGTTTGTTGGTTTTGGTTTGGTTTGGTTTGGTTTTGTTTTTGCTTTTGTGAATTACTTTACCTGAAGAAAAAAAAAAATTGGTAAATGAAGAATGCCATGTAATTTAAATATTTTACTTGGGAACTGCTAAATATTTTCTTAGAACACTTTTTTAAAACCCTACTTCAAAATAGTAAATTAATTTTAATGCAAATCTAATATTCTTGAAGCAATTTTAAAAATTCAAGTGACACAATAAACAAAACACTCTGTTCCATACTAAACAAAGGTTTTATCCCCACCTGACTAAGAAAAATTTGAATGGTTTTAGTTCAAGCTAGCTCATCTCAACATTTTACTTTTTTGGTTTTAGGGAACCTAAAAATTCTTCATTTCTGTCTAGTATTTGGTTCCACTGAGAGACAACAGAAGAAAATTTGAGAGACAAAAATAAGCTGTGAGGATGCCTTATTTTGAGACATGAGGAAGTAGATACTAAAAAGACTGTCCACAAATATGAAAATTGTATAAACTTCACCTTTTCTGATCTCAAAATAAAGAAAAAAATCAATTTTAAAAGCAAATCTGCAAAAGTCTTTTACTAATTCACTCTGCATACACCATTAATGGCTGTAGTGAATAGGTGGGGAATGACAGTTCTCTGCTTAATCGAGATTAGACACTCACTCTGCACACTTATGAAATAATGTGTTTTCCTGAGTAAGGGTTGAGATTAAAGGCTCTATGAAAAGCTAAGAGGAATAAAAAGCCAATCTGGTTAATTAATTAATTATTTTCCAGGGAACTGCTTAAATGAAAGAATATTCGTCAATACAATATAATTCTTAATAAATTAATGTTTTATTCCAGATGATGTGAAAACCTTGTTTAAATAGTATGCATACAAATGACCTAATAGTCATGTATATCATTAGTATTTGAAGAGTTTCTGTAACAGTATATGTAACTGGACAACTGCATGCAAATGCAAACATATATTTACGTCTTTTAACTCAATTGTATTTGGAGTGTAATGTGATACTGTTTGCATCACACTATAAGCAGTAAAGCTGCCTCTTTCAAGAACTCATTCCCATAAAATGCCACTTACAACAGATGGAGGTAGAAATAATGCATTAAATAAGGAACAAATATTTACAGCTCTCGGCATATCATGGGCATCCATTAAAATTCAGCCTGCAGCAGGACGAGAATATATTCTTACTGATGTGATATTTCAGTGTTTGAAGAAAGCATGTCTTTTCTGCTGTTACTCTTCTCATTTGGCATATGATGTCAATTTGTTCCAATAATAATAAAAATTACTTGTTTTCTGTAATTTCAGCTGAATACAGATTCTTAATAAGATCATAAAGCCATAGTAAAGATTTGGCAAATTCATTAGTTCACCTTTTATAAATACAGCATATTTTTTCCTAAAGTTTGTGGTTCTGTAAATAATAGAGGACATTTTGCACAGATCTTTGAAGGAGTGAGTTTTAAAGATAGCAAAAAATAACTCTATATTTTCACTAAAATCTATTTCAATTATTTAGGGGGACAGTCCAGACTTCAACTTTCTTTATATTCATCAGACTTGACTATCTGAAAAACAAACTATGCTTCAGTAGCTAAATTAGGTATTTTAGGTTAAAACTATTACACATTTTTGTGATTGACTCATGAAAGAGGAAAGGTTCTTGCAAACAATCAATATGGATCAACTAGGGATGAACCATAAGTCTAATCAACTTTTCTGATCAAATGTCCATATCTTCACATGAAGAGAAAGCAATCAAAGCAAAAATACCTATTCAAAATATATTAAGGATATGGATTTAGACTTCCCACAGTAGTGCATGATAGGATAATTAGTAGCAATAGGAATTAATTGAGACAGTGGAGGCTCTATCTGAAGTCAAGGAAAACTTTTCCACCATGAGGAAGAGGTTCTCCAAAGACATAATGAAGTCTCAATCTTTGAAGGTTTTCAAGATCTGACTGAACCAAGTGCTGAGAAACCCAGTCCAGTATCAGAGATCAACCTGTTTTCAGCAGGAAGTTGGATCAACAACCTCCTCAGGTCCCTTCCAATCTTAAAAATTCTGTGATTCTAATTAGTAAACTGGGGATGGACCTGAAAAGTACACCCTATTGAACTGAAGTACTAAGATATAGGTGCATCCCACAGACATATAATGTATACTGAATTAGTGTTGATCTAGGAAATAAAGGAAATAATGCATCATAAACTCAAGTTCTTTGAAATTGTCAAAAAGCATTCAGAGGATGCTGCAGTTGCACCCATGAATTTTAAAAAGAAATTTGGACACTGACCTTCACCAAACTTTGATAGAAACAGATGAAAATAGGCATGACCTCTTCATGGTTAATATATTTTGAAGGTAAGAAACAAGAATAGAAATAAGTAATTAATTTTTTTTTAATGGAAGAAGATCAACAGCATACATCTGTGCTATGGACCCTAATGTATGAGTATTATAATCTCACAAAAGAAATGGGAAAATAATTAACAAAATTCAATGCTCCTACCAAATTATTCAAGGTAATCAGTGTAATTCTGACTTTAAAATATAATTAGATAATGAAATAACAGGGGAAATTCAGTATTAATAAAAAACAGCATAAAGGCTATTTAGAAAAGCAGTTCTAGTTATGCATGCATAACAATAAGTCTTAGTCATTAAGAGTCAGGAAACAAACCTTAAAAAGACTTTTGAACATGTTCTAAATTTGTGAGTGACAGCTGGAAGTGGTGTTAGAATGTTAGGGAGCAAACCCAATATAATTATATCATTATGTTAATCTTTGATGCACCTGGATCTTCAATATTATGATCAAGTATAGTCTCCCTGTTTTCAAATTAACTAAAAAGATACAGAACACATTGACAAAATTATTGCTGAAGTGGAAATCAATTTCTGAGATTCCTTGAAATGGGAATAAAAAAAGGAAATAATGACGTATTAGGGGAGAGTAAATAGGTCATGAAAGACTATCAGGAACACCTATAGTCAAAATAAACTATAAATATTATGTGTAGTATAAAAAGGCTGAATAGCAAAAGACCACCTGTTACACATCTTAAGAAGAAGGCAGCAATCAATGTAACAACAGAACGGTTTAAATGAAAAAATAAGAAATACTTTTTCACCTGCTAGAAAACTGCATCACAGAGTTTAGAATACAATAGGGGCCTCCAGTATAAATATCTTTAGGGGCAATTAAACACTTTTGTGTAAGAGAGTTCCGTCTTGAGTTCCATCAAGACCTATAAAATCAGAAGGTCTTAATGGAAGACTAAACTGCTAAACTGCTAAACCTCTAGCCGCCAAAGGTTAGGAAGCTATTTCAAGGAAATGCCACTTTTTGTATATGAATCAACCTTCTTCTTTTTTTAAGAGTTTATATTGCTATCTAAGACTTGCACGACTGATTATATTTTTTTAATGATGAATGCCTATTTTGCCTAGTTTTGATATAATATAGAACTTCATTTCAAATCCAATATATTGATAAAGGTTGAAGTACACATTAGGTATAAGCACACCTTTAATAAGGTAAAACCAACAGCACGTAAGTGTGTCTTTGAGTGTCTTGATTTGGACAAATTATTATTTTTTATTGTAACTGTGACATGGGTCCTTATTTTAGAAGATGATAAGCATACTACCCATCTTCTGAAAACTGTTACGGATGCTGGTTACCAAAAACCCCCATTTTTTAGAATGCTTGAGAAAATCCATGTTCATGTAAATATTATACTTAATTATTACATGAACAAAACCACATCTACTAAAGATAGCTTTCTTTTCTATTGCTCCTCTGTAATAGCTCTCATATAAGAGAGCTTGCTGATAGCTATCTGTGCCAAACGACTGTTCAGAATAAAGATGTTAGTGACTTCACAGCCCTGCAGGAGAACAATCCATCTCTGTATCTAACACCTACTTAATGGACCACAGGATATCTGTAAATCTCTCTACTGACATATTTGAGAAGGCCACCACCCTAGTGTTAAGCTGCAATGAAGCTGGTTTTACTGATACAGGACTTTCTATCTGCCTACTGGAAAACAAAATTTGGTGCATGTTAACCTCTTTGAAGCAACTGTTGATGTTTTTCAGTACCTGCAGTGAAGATCAAACTGCGACCATAGAATGTGTTTGTTTTTTTCTCTGCTGGAAACAAAATACACAGTTTTTCCTACAAAGAAATCTCTCAATGATTCTTGTTTCTCTTAGGAATATTTAGTAATGGATGTATTTATAAACTGACTATGTATTTCTTACTGGTGCATGCATATCTAATGTGCATAGCAACCTTGATAACACCAACATTTGAAAATACCAACAAGTTTTATAATTATTTTCAGGTTACCTACTCTATTATATTGGTGTATTTGTTTGTTTTCAGAAGTCCTGGGGAGCCTCCCATTTCAAAGGTTTAGATAGCAGTCTTTCCAAAATGCTAAACTCAGAAGATCCCTCTTTATTCCACATGACGTACATTACTTTGGAAATATAAGCCATTCATACTTTCAACTTCCCAAGTAAATGTCAAAGTTTACACGTTAATAGTCTGATAATTTTCTCTTAATCTCTGTTCATTAATTTCCTTTTGGCTCTTTTATCTTTATCAACTCCTTCCTGGTTTAGAAGGTGCCAGCAGCACTTAGGAGCATTCCAAACAGAACACACTTGAAAGCTCATAATAGCTGTGAATCACTTATAACTTAAAAAAAAACCAAAACACAATCTGCCAAAAATAATGTAGTCATGTTCCTATGTCTTCCTAGTAGTCTCTTTTGTCCTCTCCTATTTTAAAATCTGTTTTTTTCTCATGTACCTATTTCAAAAGGTGCAGTTGATTTTTGTCATCATAAAATTTTCATTCTACAGTGGGGTTAGGGGGTATTTGGAATAATGCTACATTGGCAAGTTTTTACTGGAAGAGTAAAGGAGGCAGCAATCCACTTAGGTTTTTGAGCAAGAAAAACAAAACCATAAATCCAACAAAAGGCTCAGAAAGATGAAAGATGTGAAGCAGATAAAATGAGCATAACTCATGCAAAGACGAGAAGTACCAACTTGGTCATGCTCAGTCCAAATAAGAGTTCTATGATACATACATATCCATGTTCCAGAGCTCGGTGTCCAGAGAGAAAATATTAATACCATGGACAATTGAATAGGGAATGAGCTATCAAATATAGAAATTACACTTAAAAATAGGAAGATATGATCAGAAGGAAAGGAAATTAATGTTCTTACATGGGTTAGGAAGAAGTAATTAAAAAAATAAACCAAAATCTACTAGGAAAGGGTGTGTAAAAATGAAAATGTCACCAGTATCTCAGGGCCTCCAGCAACCATTCCCACTCAAAACACCAGGGAGATTATGCCAAAATAGAATAACCAGTCCATTTGACAGGAATGGAAATTAATATTTGCTGATAATAGAGAGCTACATATAATAAATACATAATAAAGCATAATGCTAATTAGGGTTAAGTAATCATTTATTCTTTAGAATTGTTCTAGATTGTAGTCTTGAAAGTAGAACAGAATGTTGGCCACAGTTTTGTGATGGAAATTTCCTAATTTATTGTTCCTGTACGACTGTAATATCTATCAACACTTGTGCTTTTATTGACACAAGAAGGATCTTTATATCTAATTTTGTCATGTTCCAGTGATAATTTTTACACTTCAATAAAACTGTGTTTTTCCACTTGCTGTTCCTTTTTTCAGATTTTTTCTTTTATGAAAACATACCTGTTTTCAGGTATTGCAGCCGACTTTCCCTTAGATCCTATATATACACACCATTTACATGTGTCCAGAAGTGGAAACTGAACGATTGATGTCACCATTTTTTCTGTCTTGGTTATGTGGCATAATGGACTACATTAAGTTTAACATTTAATATTTAAATTTTGTGATAAGCTATGTCACTATGATCATGGAAAATCTACAGATACCATGTTTCTTTATGTGTCAGACTTCTTGGTTTGGTTGATTCCATGAGAAACTAAGAATTTAGGGGTTTCTGATCAAGTGGTAAGTTGGTTTTCTAGTACTTAATTTTCAGAAAAAAAAAATTGTGAACTTCAAGGTACCTTATTGTAGACTCTTTAGGTTAGCTTCCAGAGCCTTATCAGCACCCTAGTCTGTTTTATATGGCATTCTAAATGACCTGTCAGCAGTGCCTGCATTCAAATATTTACATATAGTACACATCTGACTGCAGTTCTTTGTGATGGAAAATTAGCAACTGTACCATAGTTGTGATTCATACAAAAGCTTCTTTAAAATAGGCTATTTTTAGGTCTGCCAGACTGGGGATAGGGCAGGGCTTCTCAATGGGAGTGGCAGGAGAGAAACCTGCAGCCAGGAAGTAGGATAGGCTGGGGAGTGCCAGAGGCAGCCTCAGCCTTGGGCTTTGGGCAGCTCCGTGGATCCAGGGATGTGCCAAGGCCAGTCTGTTTTGGTAGTCTGCTTTTGGAGAGTCTGCTTGTGCTGCCTTACCCTCCCACAGGAAGAAGGAGGAAAAGTCTCAACTTCCCAAGACAGATTGTGAGAGAGTAACAAGGGCAAGTATCTGCTATTACAGAGGAATTTGGTTCCATTATTCCTGACGCTCAGAGAATCAAGTAACTGTGAACTGCTTCATGAGTCTCTTCATCCTAGAAATGACTGCACAAGGACCATCTCAGCCATGAGTTCAGATTGGCTAGACCCCTGTTGAGATGGATATATTATTGTGCTTGACTTCCAGCAGCCTCTTGTTTAGAGAACATCTGGCCTTATTGCAAACTGGGTTGTTTTTTAATTTATCCAATTCTTTCTGCTAAGCTCTTACTCAATTAACCCCTTTCCAGACTATTTTGATCAATATGGTTGTTCTTGATGAGCCTCATAAAGCTTGTGTTGACCAATATGAACTCCAGGGTTGTTCCACTTACTATTCAGCTACCAGACCTCAAGACATAAACCATCACCCTTTAAAAAATATAGACTTCCCAGACTTTTAAATCCATCTTACAATCTGTACATCCAGTGCATATTACCACTGAAGATTTTCTAGAATAATATTCTTCTACATGGAAGATATAACTAGAGATGAACATGATAGAGATCTTTATTTTAAAGACTGACATGGAGAAATTTAATAGATGACTATTTACTGGGTCAACTGAAAGAAGCAGATGGTAAATTTGAAACAAAGATGACAAACAGCTCCTTGTTAGATCAGGTGGAGGATACTCACATCAGTTCATGAAAATTTTAAAAATCCCCACTGGAAGAAATTTTTTAAAAAAGCAAAAATTATCAAAATGAGACCTACCGTTTCTACTCAGCAGAGCGCCTGTACTACAAATCACTGTGAAATTGAAAAGTGCATCAGAAAATAATGACCAATCCAGGACATACTCTTAACTTGTGCTATTGGCCATTCAACAGTGAGTGAGAAGGATGATTCTTCTAGCACTCAATGCCATTCATGTCTGATAAAGACATTAGGTTTAGTAAGAAAAAAGTAAACTTTTTTTTACAGGAATGGAGCCTGACCATGTATTATGCCCTATTATTAACTGAAGTAGGGGAGGTTATATACAATCTTACAGCCTATTTAAAAAAAAAAGTGTCTACATAAATACAATATCATACTATGCTCTGAGCCAAAAATATTTTTCATATTCTTCCATCTGGATCGCCTGATCTTCTAATTAAAAAAAAAAAATCCAGTGAAAATATCAACAGAGACTATTTGATGCAGTGCGGACTAAAGCTTTTAAAGGAAGATAAATATGTGAACCATGATTTTGAAGCTTAGTTTCTTTTATCCTTTCCATCATTTAATGACAAGAACTTCATCAGGAAAGACAAAGATGAGATTTTTTCTTTGCAAACAAGAACTAACTTGCTAGAAGTTACTATTTAAAGTGTAGCCTGTTGTTAGGGTAACTAAAGTACTAAAAATACTTTAAATAAAAAGGACATCACCTTAAAGCTACTCAAGTAGTCATAGCAACAGTGTTTTTTAGAATAAAAACTGTTCACAGAGGGTTTTTTCTTCCTGACCTGAAGTTTTATAATAATACATAGCAAACTTCTATTTATAAAATATATTTTTTTATCCAAAGTCAGATAAAATCCAAATTAGGAATATTCTGGAGTATCACAATTTTTTTTTATGTACATACAGGCTACTAACCAACTTAAGTACACTTCAAAATTTTTATCACTCTTTTCTGTGATTCCAGAAAGCACCTCTGTACTGCAGTTTTACGGAGGCTCATACCAAAAAAACTTTCTCATCTTAGTGGCCTATAATAGATATTTTATTTAAACATTCATATACATTCTGTACTTATCAGATGGATAATTTGTCTGTTGATTTCTTTCCAAAATATTTCCTAATGAAATTTTACTCTCTTGTTAGCGATAAAGACATATATTCCTATGTAGAAATCTTCTAGTTAAACCTAACATACAATTTTACTACATGCTGTGATTACTTAAAAGCAGTGCTGTTTTTGACTAACCCTAACTATATTGCTCTTAAGGGTAAATTTGTTATTTTCATGTCTGATTTCAGATAGCTGGTTAAAATTTGCCTTTTTAAAGAAGAATCAGTAATACTTTTGACTGTTGCTACTAACCAACATATCTAAGAAAATTACTATTGCACATCATTAACAGATTTGTTAAATAAAGACCTTATTTAAAGCTTATGAAAGTCCGTATAAAGACATATTTTTTCCAATAACCTTTGAAACAGGCTTAAAATTGTTTAGTCACAGGTGTACCACCAAAATTAAGGTTATAATATTATTGAGTTATCACTGAGGGCATAATATGAGTGTAATGGAATTTAATCTCTAACCAAGGGCCTAATTTGGCATGCAAATCCTTATTAGCAGAGATGACAGACACAAAGAGAAAAACACAGCTTAAGCCCAACAGCTCAGGTTGTGATTTCAGAAATGAAATTAGAAATAAAAAAATTAACATTGTAGATATGCCTGTTTAATATCATTGAGAGGCATCAAGCATAGAAATCATGAGACAGCGACTCTTTCAACCAAAGATGTAGTAAAAGTTATTTACCATTTCAGAACAGAATAATGCCTCTTCTAAGCCAATAAAATTTTAATACAAAATAAATGTTTGATTAAAACCAGAATAATTTTGTATTCAAAAGTCTAATTTCTGCAGAGATAATATTTTAAACTTTTGAGAATTTTTAATATAAGCAGCATTCATGAGGAATTAGGGTAAAATTTAGGGTGATCATATATGTGGCTTCTTCATTGCCTCCTACAAATTTTTTTGTCATGTATCTCAACAGCTTATCAAAATATTTTTATTACCACTTACATGATCAATATCTTAAAATATGGAACCATGAGAAATGAGGGATACTATACTAAATGGAAACATGCAAAAAGTAGCATTATAAAACCATTATCTAAAAATAAAATGACAAAAACTCAGATTTGTAAAAAAGCTACAGATAAAAATAGTTTAGGGCAAAGAAAGCTAATAGTAAGAGTTAAAATGAATGGAATAAGAGAGAGAATAGCCTACTTTTCCATTGTTGATAAATTTATTACTAACAATAAATCTAATCAGAAATATAGGCTGAAAAATCACAGTTTGCCATAAATTCTAGTGAGGAATTGTGAAAGCAGTTGAAATTTTTCAGAGAATTTTCTTAATAGCGTACATCTGGTGGTTCAGACATTTCCTGTGGTTACTTTTCTCAAAAGGTTGCTGTCAAAATTTGCAAGCTCCAGGATATGTGTAGCCTTGCCCACGAGACTAGACGGCCGCCGAAGGTAAAGGAAGAGTCTTGACTCTCTGACTTTGGTTTGGGTAGTTCTGCTTTTATTCTTATGCCCTGTTCAGCTTTGGAGACCTTCCTGATGGAGAGCCGATGCCAGAGAGTGCTGGCCCCTCCCCTGCCGTGGGTTTTTCCCCCAGGGGACGGGGCCCATAGGCAATACCCAAAGGCATTGCCCAATCAGTGATAAAACAGCATTAGGCTACATCTCAATGAGGGGGGTGGGCACAGCTGGGTGGGGACAGATAGAAAAGACCATTACAAATATAAACCAAATTAATGCACCACAACAGATGTGTCTATATTTCTTACTCTGTTAAGTAAAGAAAACTCTTAAAGATTAAAATTTGTGAAAATATCATGTTCTAGGCTGACAGCACTCTTCACAGGGCTTCCACTAGAAAACTGTAAGTAGAAATTCATGTTACTAGTCCGTTTTGGAAGCAGCAGAGTTTATGATTTATTAACCAGTTAATTCTGAGATTATAAGTCAATGCTCTGGTTTTCTGAAACAGAATAATCCTTATAGTCTTTCATAGGTTCATTATTACCAGAGTGCCTCTTCAGTCTCCTTTGCAAAATGCTTTCATGAGACTACCAAACCAGGAAGTCTGAGAGACCGAGGAATGAGTTTTCTCATCCCTTGTAAATAAGAAATCTGTGCTTATTTTGTGCTGGATTGAGCACAGACTAGGCAAACACAGTCCTGCCTAATGGAATGATTAAGTGTTTAAAATGATGTTTTAATTCAATCAATTAAAAGCATAAACAGCATGAGTTTGATTGAATCAGTTTAAAGAATTACACAGAAGTCAATGTGGCTGTCAGCAGGGGTGAAAAATTCATGAATCACCTACACACAGCTTGAATTCTGCATTTCTCAATTAGATATTACAAACAACCTACTCTTATCACAGAATAGCTCTTGAGTGAGGGGAAAAAAAAAAACCACAAAAACCCATAGCAAAGCTTTGAGAACATGTGCAGTTAATTAAAATTTAGGCACTCAACAACCACCGTCAAACATTTAATAAATATGACAGCTTGATTAGTTTTTATTTGTTCTGTGCCTTCCATAGACAATTTCAAGAAAATGTTTGAGAGATTTAGGATTAAATTTTAAGACAGAAAAAGGTTTAATATATAATAAAAGTCAGACTTTTTGGAATAAGTAATTTTTATATTCAGCAGATACATTCTTAAAACACAATACATTAGAAAAAAACATAAATATTTACTATTAATTGTACCAGGTACTTAAGATGTAACAACATGAAAGAAAACACAACTGCCCAGTTGTAATTGTAATACAAAATTGCTTTTATCCTACAATGCAGTCATTTACATGGTGATTTAATTATGTAAATGTTAGGGTAAAATTTTCCAGAAGTGCTCAGTTTTGGCCTAATTCAGTATTTACTTCAATGACAAAACTCATTGGCTCTGAGACAATTTTGATTAAAAGGAAAGATGGGAGGCAAACTGCTTTTGAAAATATATGTTCCAAAAATTAGCAAAAATATAATGCCATCAAATTTCTTATTTGAAAGTATAATTTTAAATCCCTTCATAGTTACATAAACACAATCTGATTACTAAAGTAAACTGATGCAATTCCTTCCATATCTATACTTTAGTTTTTATGCCTCTGCTTAGCAATTTTGTCCAATTATCTTTAGGTTTCATTGTAATCAATATAGGATATTTCATTTTATCTATGTTTTTCAGTATAACTTTTTCTGATGACTAATTGTTTTTCTCTAAAATCTTATCATATTAATTTCTTCGCAGGAGAATTTTGCCATGATAAGAACTTAAAATAATGTCATTTTTAAGAAGGATATAAAGAAATTTAGGCATGGAAGCAAATAACACATTCAAAATTAGTATTCTCTCATTTGATTCTTCTCACCTCATGTTTAGTATCAGCTTGGCTACAATATTCCGTCAACTTCTAGAAGAAAAAACCACTATTTATTGGACTGATAGTTTTCAGATCATTCATACACTAATGAATACTTTGAAACAAGCTTGTCTTGGTATTTTAAGAATGATATTTAGTTCATCTACAAAACAGGCTGAAGTATTAAACTTTTTCAACTAATATAAAAAAATAATCAAAAAACCCTCAAAATATCTTATATGCCAGCACAAGAGTTTTTCAAGCAAGGAACTGGTGAGAGTACGTTTAGATTAGATGCTAGAAAAAAGTTCTTTACTATGTGAGTGGTGAGGCACGGGAAAATGTTTCCCACACAAGCTGTGGATGCCCCATCCCTGAAAGTGTTCAAGGCCAGGTTGGATGGGGATATGAGCAGTCTGGTCTAGGGGAAGGTTTCTCGGCTCAAAGCAGGGGGCTTGGATCTAGATGATCATTATAGTCCCTCCCAATCCAAACCATTCTATGATTCCATGAATTAAAAATACGTAATTCAAAAGACCTTGCCAGAAAAGGTGTGTGTAAGAGACTGAAATGTTAAAGATTAATGACTCAGACAATTGGCCATTTGCAAAAGCAGCAGGTGTTTTGATGAGGTTTGCACACACACCCTGAACCAAAGGGGAGCCTTTTGCAAAATGAGTTTTTATCTGGTGGCAAAACCTCTGATCTACATAAGGCAGAGAAGATGCATACCCACCCCTGGAAAATACAACCTGGGTTTTGATCCATATGGATGAGAAGGCTGTAAGAAGCAGATCTTATGGAGGAAAAAAAGTGTTTTATGTTATGCTGATGTCTTCCCTTACCCAACCGGCTCAGTTGTAATCATTCCTCTGGGGAAGACATTGGGGTGTTCATATTCACACAGGACATTCCCATGTAGACCTGTGTTGTAATGCATTAATTGGGTTTTATCGGATTTGTAATCTGTATCATGTGGTTTTTCCTTACTCATCTGAGACACTTAAAATCTGATAATAGGCTCTTTTTTGAGACACAGACAGCCTAGCACCCATTTTTGGCTCAGATTTTAAGTTTCTATGTCCCCTTTTTAACTGTGACTGAGAAATCGAAAAGAAAAAAAACACCTCGCTGGAGAGAGAAAAAAAAAGCCAAAAAGGGGGAACAGTTTCCTTTTCCACCCACCCCCAGGCTGCCAAAAGAAAGAACTTGGAAGGCTTTTTACTCTGAAAGCAAAAACCTTCTCCAAAAAGAGAAACTCTTTTCTCTGAGGTTAATGCCTCTTAAAAAGGTTTTCCCTTAAAAACCTGAAAGTGATACTCACCGAAAATCCAGTGTTCCTTTTCCTTCTTTCCCAATCACTCCTGTTGCCTGAGACTGACCCTTTTTGGTGCAGAAAGAGCTTCCAGTCTTGGTTCCCAGGGTCAGCTTCCCACGAACATGTGGTCACTTTCTCTGGGAGCAGCCTGCCGTTCGGGGGGCTTCTTTGCAACACTCCAATGGTTTTTTTGAGTCCAAAAGAGAAAAGTGCAGCCCTGGCCTGTAGAATCCTGTGTTTTGGAAACTCCACAGCGAATGCCAAGCCTTACGGGTCTGTCTCTGTGTGGGATTCCTTGGCCACGTGCTACCCGAGTGGTTCTTCCAGCTTTTTGGGAAACTTTTGTGGCTTCAAGCCTCACGTTGGGCACCAGTTGTTGTATTTCTCCACGAGACTAGACAACCGCCGATGGCAAGAAGAAAGAACCTGCTCTTTGTCCAGGGGGAAAATATTGCTTTATTTTCCAGTCCTGCCCTCCTTGGCTGGAGATCTTCCCAATAGCTCGCCGGTGCCAGAGAGAGCTCGCCCCCACCCATCCGGGGGCTTTTTCCCCAGAGGCAGGGCTCAGAGGCAGGGACAAGACACCACCCAATCAGAGAGAAGTGGCAGTGGAAGAGAGTTAGGTTACAGATGAGTAAGGAAAAACCACGTGATACAGATTACAAATCCGTTAAAGCACAGTATAAAACCAATTAATGCATTACAACAGACCTGAAGGTATTTGTTCCTTCTGATGGAACTGATGGATAACTGGCTCAATTATGCTGACTTGAGAGGCAGCCGTCATATATTAGAAAGTGTCACACACCATCAAAGACCCCCAAAGTGCCCCCTGACTAATTTCTGGAGCCTTCCACCTGAAGACTGTATGATCTCTAGTTTTGCAACAGACATTGTAAAACTCCACCTTCTCAAAAGGAAGTACAAGTGTATGCCACCCAAACCTAAGCATATATTAACCCATTGAATTTTATATCTCAGGGTCTTCTCCCACCCCAGCGGATCAAGACTGCAACCATCACTTCAGCCAATAGACATCCAAATAGCAACAATCAAGTATTGTCACTGAATCCACAAGTGGTGACATCTTTCCATGATCTACTTTTGTTGTTTGCTTTTATTTATCTTCCTTATACATTTTCTTAAGTGTTATTTTTAAGCTTATGTATTGTTAAATTACTGAAGATAATACCTCAAATGGCTACTTAGCTGTTTTCAATTGCAACTAAATTAGTCTAAAATAAACCCTAGGTATATATGTTTATTTACAAACACCAGTCATTCACTGTCATTTCACTGTAATCTGCCCCAAGGGCTCTATTAACAAGAACCTGCATTGCCTTTCTCTTCAGGGATCATAACAGTGCTCTTAAATAGGATGGAATCCTATAAGTCCATTGGATACCATATTACCTGAAAAATGAGCTATCAGACAGCGTACTATGCCCACTATTTGCCTCAGTCACTAATGATATTATGTTTTTAAGAGAAAAGGATTACATAAACAGTCTCATATTGTATGATACTAATTCACAAACTAGGTCATATTGCAAGACCCAATAAAAAAGGTTTCTGCCTATTAAAGGAAACAAGTGTAGTAAAATAGTTTGGGAAATTTAGATAACTTTAAATATAATAAATACAGTAAGTCACATAGCAATAATTAGAAGGTAGACTGGCAAAAACTTTAGAAAAGTACCCAGAATAATTAATTACCATTTAAAAAATCCATTTTAAACATTCAGTATTATGTATCTAAAAAGTATAAGCTATTGTTGCTTGATGCTCAGAAAAATATACAGTAAGACTACTTAGGTGACTTTCCCATCCAGCTTAGTTGAGGCCTAACTACTAATCTGGTATGTATTTTGTTCTGTGTTTGTTTTTGTAGAAATAGTTATCTAGTACATGGGATACTGGACAATTAGTTGTAAATACGTATAAAAATCCCTCCAAGCACAAAGAAAAACAAAGGGACTCTGAACCAGTAAAGCAAGTTACAGACTGTTTCCTCCTATAATCTCCAACTTCTTTCCCTTCTTCATTAATGATGGTAATAATGAAATTCAGATAGCAAGTTCTGATTTGTTCAGCTATTCAGAATAAATGTAAGTGGTTACTTTAAAATTACAGTTTAAAAAACTGAATACAGAATCATACATGTGAAATCAGTCAGTTATGATTTTAAAGATTAACCTAAAAATATTGATCCATTTGTTTCATGCAGTAGTTCAGATTTTAGTAAACCGTAATTTTTCATGCTTATGATTGTACTGCTATTAGACTGTTTAATTTCTCAGCTATTATAAGTTTTATTCCATCAAAGAAAGGATACAAAGCAGCAATGAAAAGGGTAGAAGAGGGAAATTTGGACCTAAATATGGAATCTAAAAAACACAGAGAAAATAGCAGGATAATAGTAGAATATCCCTACTACTAGGAATAAAATTCAAAGTGCTTAGCATGAGTAGTTAAATCTAAGAAATAAAACTTCTAAAAATTCCTCTGCCTTTCCAAAAATCTTTAGCCATTTATAAGACTAAATTAAATTTATTTCTACATGTAAATATGAAGAAAGGTCCTTATGAGGTTAAGATGGAAACACTGCTCTGGTTATTGCCTTTTGCATGCTGGATGAATAAAATCTAGGTTCAAAAAGTCCTTAATAGTCTTTAAATGTCAACATTTATATAGCCCAGTCATGGTTTTGAAAAGAATCTAATGGTCATTTGATCATTTATATAATGAAAAAAAATTCAGAATAAGCAACAAAAAAATCTCATGTGATGTTTTATAATAGAAACATAAATGTGGTTGCAATTAGTTAGAACACATTGAACTGTATTATTTCCAGCAGTTTTTCCAGAACATTGTTCAGGTTCTATTCTCAACATAGATCACAGCACAAAACAGATTAGGAAAGAATATTTGAAAGTTTAACAGTCATGAATATGAGGAGAGAGTCTGAAGTTTTTTGTATTGTCACTTTTTTTTTTTTTTTTTTTTTTTTTTTTCCCCCTAATAGTTACACAGGTGAAAAGAGATTGTAAACCTAGGGACAAGGAGTAGCATCAACTCAAGTTTCAGGCTAATATATACATTTTGCAGCTTTAGAACAGCAGCAATCTGTTACAAGGCTTAAAAGAAGGAATTATCTATGTAATTGGGCATAGATAAGCATTATATGTACTCAAGAACATAAGCCTGCATATCTGAAAATCCTTTTACAAAACTGGCATTTATTTACTGTGAAGTACACCATTCGTTAGCAATTCTATCTTCTGTAGTAAGTCTCACCAAACTCCTGTCATTGCAACTTCATGTCACAATCTAGAAGAAACATTTTTAGAGTGTTAGGCAGAATCACTAAAATGGTTCACTACTTACACTACTCCATATGCCATGACTACTACATATGTAAATGTGCTTATGACACTTTAAAAGTGCATGTTTTAAAGTGAAATGTTAGTCCTTTTCTTGATAATTAATACTAGCTGGGGATGTCTTATTTCCAAAAGTATTATTCCTCAATGCAGAAAGTTGGATTTAACTGATTTATAGGCATGGTATGACTTCCCAGCTGTGGCACTGCATCCAGGTCTGGGGCCCCCAGCACAAGAAAAAAAAAAAAGGGGTTGTTGAAACAAGTCCATAAAAGAGTCACCAAGGTGATCAGAAGGCTGGAGCATCTCTCCTATGCAGACCAGCTGAGAGAATTGGGGTTCACCCTGGAGATGAGGCTTCAGGGAGATATTATAGCAGGCTTCCAGTACCTAAAGGGGGCTCATGACAAGATTGGAGAGGGGCTTTTGTGAAGGACAAGAAGGAATGATCTTCAACTGAAGGATGGCAGGATTAGATTAAATATTAGGAAGAAATTCTTTGCTGTGAGGGTGGTGAGGCACTGGAACACGTTGCCCAGAGAGACTGTGGCCTGCAAGTGTTTAAGACCAGGCTGGATGGAGCTTTGAACATCTTAATCTAGTGAAAAGTTCCTGTTCATGGCAGGGTGGGTTGGAGATAGATGGTGTTTAAGGTCCCTTCAAGCCCAAACCATTCTGTGACTCTATGATTCTTGAGGCTTTTTGATCTGGTATATATGCTGTTTGGGAGAAGGTAGAAGTGATTCTCTGGAATCTCTTTAGCATTATGTCTCCAGGAACCTCAGATAGGAGTTCTCACAGGGAAATTCAGATTGCTGGAATGGTCCAAAGGCCATTGGATTGGTGAGAACAAACTTTTGGTCTACCTTTTGCTCATGGCCTGCTGTGCACTCTACTGACAGAACATCTGTTCTTCATGCAGTTGTATTAACTATGTATGGAGTCTGTCCTGCTGTCTAGTCCCTGTGCACACAGCACAGAGCAATCTATTTTTTTCAGGTTTTTTTTTGTCTTGTAGGCAGCTAGACATGTTTCTTACAACTTTTTTCATGATGTTTTTGATAACTGTTTGAAATGTTTCACTGAATTTTGCCAGCTTATTGTTTCACAGACTGCAGAGCAAAAAGTAAAGATTTACTTTTACAGTTACATTTCCCTATCTATAATTGGGACCTGTACATTTTCTCTAGATTAATCATATTGCTTAAGTCTGTTTTGACTGCAGCTTTTTAGCCCTACATACACACAAAGTCTTTTCCTTCAGTACATAGCCTTTGCTTCAGCTAAGGTTATCTCCTCTGTTGGTATAATAATTGTTTCCCATGTAGATTTTTAACATTGTAGGTTAATTGCTTTGCAAAGAGCAGGGGAAATGGGGGAAATGAAGGATCTCATCATTGTACCTGACTGGACAGAAAACTAGCTAGGTAATTAATAAGCATATGATCAGAGAGGTACATGGCTGATGTACCTCAGCAATTTCTTGTTTCTTCAGACATGGGGTTAGTTAAATAGCAGTGTATCTCACCCCAGAGCCTATGTAGGAGTCCATTATCAGCAATTGCTACCTGATAACAAGTAAACACGTTCACAGGAGCTGCAAAGGGAACCCTGCTGTTGCAGTAGCTTACTGCATAAAATCCTGCCAAGAGCCAGAAATATTTCTTGTACTGAAGATCTACCTGTAGGTATATTTTCCTCTTTGAATCAATGACTTTATCTGACCCTTAATATATTAAATTCTCAAAAATGTTACCATAAGGAATTCAGAATATATTGTCAATAATGACAATCTTGAAACTGCTGTAATGATACTTACCAATCTTTAAGGCATCTTATTCAGACATATATAGTGATCTGATATTCTACTACAAACCATATGCAAATTTTTTGCTGAGCAGATAATCTGGTACAGTTGTAATTTATTTTACATAGAATATAAAAAATGTGAAAAAGTCATGTTAGAATGATTATCAATTGCAAAAGACTTTACTCATTATGACATTTTGGAGCACAATAATAGTATTAATAATGCCTGCCTAGCACATTCCAGCACCTAATATTGAATGTTGGCTTGGCTATAATTGCAAACATATCAAGAAGGACTGGAAACTGCCATCAAATGTTGGCTCAGTGTTTTTTTGGGTCCCAGAGTCTTGTGAGTTCCTGAGAGGAAATTTAAAGTGCTAAATCTCAATTGCTTCAATGACCGCAACATGCAAGAACAGAGTTCTGCCAGCACTGAAAAGGGTCCTGAAGCACATAAGGTCCAAGGTGTTATTTCAAAATTTGCTAAGACAAATATATTCTACATAATTCCCTTCCTGCATTTGTATTGCATTCACAAAATTACTTTCATTGAGTAGTAACATTAAATCTGTAGGAGAAACCTGTGGAAAGGAAAAGTCTAAAGAAGCAACACAAAGCTGGATGGAGATCACTTCATTTTCAGAAGGCAGGAAGGTTGTTTATTGCCTAAACTACAAAATACCTGTATCCTTTTCTTGCTTCATCATACTTTCCTTACATGAGTAATTCAGCTACTGCATGACTCCCCCATCTGTTCAAAATACAGAATATTTACCCACAAATAAGGAACATAGCCATGTTAAAATCTAGCATTCCCACATCTCTCAGAATTCTAAAAATCTTTTTTACCATTTTTAATGCGTTACTTAAAACTCTAAATTGGTAACTAAATTTCCTTTCCTTTTTTTTCCCCCACTTTAAGTTAGCCATCGTCTGTCTCTTTTCTTCATAACAAAATAGAACTTTATTGTAGAAATCCTGATATCAAATAAAAATTTTATGCAAGACTACAAAGGAAATGTTTTTCAATAAATGGTTCTCCCTACACATGTTCCTATTGCCTGGAGGGATATTATTACTTTGTTTCAGAAGCTCAGAGTGGTTTTATCAGAGAGCTATAAGCAGGGGTTCAATGTTAGTATATTAAGTATAGGAAAACTTCCATAAAACTTGATTACTATTCATAAATATATATGTAGATGAAAAAGTAGTCTTTTAATGGCTTTTTAAAGTCTACTAGAAAAATAAATAGTTTTCTGAAATGCTTATTTATACAATAGTTTACATAATTTTTCCATTTCCCTCCTCTTCCCTTATTCCAGCAAGTGTAAGAGGCTTGCCTGATCATTGCCCAACAAATCTGAGTAATCATTTTTAACCCATTTTACAATGTTTTAAATGAGTACACAAGAAAAAGCAATGATTAATCTGGAGCCAAGTGGTATTTGCTTTAGTTGCAACAAGACTGTAAGATCATTAGAAGAAATGCTGATGCAACTAAAACTCTCAGACAGAAGCCAGGGAGTTACACAGACACACCTAAGAACAGAATATTTTCTGTAGGCTTTAGCCAACAATCAAAGGAAAAGATTAGAAACTATTGCCTATATAATCTGCTCACCACTGTTCAACTTTTTACTTGTTAGACTTCACTGATCTTTTACCATTTTACTGATTTCTGATGATTTTTTAAATATAAGCTATTTCCTCTGTGGTTTAGTTCACTTTTATTCTATAGTAGTAACAATTGTCATTAACTGGAATACAAACATATTCTAAACCAGACTCCAAATAGTTTCAGTGCTATCAAAACCTTTTAAAATTTTTGGGTTTTCTTTTTTCTCTCTCTCTTTTTTTTTTTTTTTTTTTTTTTTTTTTTAATTATTTGCAGGAAACAGGTAGCAAACTGTGTACTTAATATGTCTTAAAAGTAATTCCCTTTTCAATTCTCAGTCATCTCTCATGGGGCAGTAATTCACTTTCATAGTATTCTGTAATAGTTTTTCCTGTTATAAGACTAAAGGGGAAAATGGAGCACTTGTTTTCTTGGAAGATTTTTAGATAGATTTAAATAATTTGGTGTTTCTACCATAAAATTCTTAAGCTTAAGTATCCTTACACAGAGACCCCTTTCCCTGCTGTGAGAGGTGATAGATTCTAAACAGTCCAGAAGAAACCTATACAGGCAGAAATGGCTTTTTGAGAAGAAGAAAAGGTAAGTATTCAGCTTTGGACTTTCCAAACAAGATAAAATATTTGGATTTGGTCTTGTGCTAGCAATCAGAGTGTGACTACGACAGAGAAATGTAACCTTGTTTCAGAGGATATACAAGGCAGTGAATGAATCTGAGAAAGCACTACTGCTGGTTTGTACTTAATCTGAGTCTAAAATAGAATATCAGTATGAGTCGTTGAAAACTGATATAGTCATGGACAAAGACCCTCTAACTAATTAAAGTTAGAAAGTGGTATGTTTATTCAGTGGCAGGCGGCACGGGAGTCATCTCTGAAAGGCGTGGCCCCGCCAAACAAGGCTCTTTACTCTCTATTTTTTTTCCAAGATCTTACATACAATACATATGCATAACCCCAGCACCTCCCATCCCCGCTCTGTGTTAAAATGAGGCTATCAGTCCTTCACGCGTGCGCAGTTCTTCTCTTGAATTGAGTCGGTGGTCTCGAATTGGGTCAGTGGTCTCAAAGGATGAAGTCAGGAGAGTCTTCATCAGGTCTCTGTGACCCTCTGGCACTGTCCAAGGTCCCCTGCTTTGTGATTGATTGATACCAAGTCCAGGTGCTGGCCATTGTTCTTAGTGGTTTCAATCTGTTCTTATGACGGTTCACTTACTCCACTTTTTCTATAAACAAGCTCATAATACAACAGTTAGCTCTAGCTTGGGCATCTAATAACCATTAACCTACCATTTACTAATCTAACTTACATTTTAATCAATATAAATTGGTTCTAACCCTCAGCTAAAATCTTAACTCTTTTAAAGTTATGTCTCAAGTAGTCTTAGAATTTATCAGTCTAGTTATACATGAATATAGCTAAAATCACACTTTCTTTTCTCCCCTTTTCTTTATATCATCAGTAAATCAAATGTTAAGATTTATCTATCTATCTATCTATTTATTTATTTATTTATTATAGTGTGGGGACAGCTAAAACCTTGAAACAAATTCTTCATTGCTTATATAAGGATTACTTATTTACTAGTGTAATACAGCATGATACAACTATTATTAAAAAATAAAAGTGAAAATTCTATCTTAATAATGGGATCAAAATCATACAACATCAAATTAATCAATTTTTTTTTTTTTTTAATGTAACCAACATTGTCTGGCTTCTGTCTACTCAAAACAGATTTTTTCAGTACACTAGATTTTAAAATTGTGATGGTTAATATCACTGGCAGAAAATTATAGAAACTATTAACTCAAAAGTTGTGATTTATGTGAGAAATTTTTTTTCTGTTTTTATGTGCTTAAGTTGTAAAGACCTTTTCATTTCAATTTCCCTTGCCTGCATTTGGTTAGATTTTGATTTCATTTGTTTTTTGCCAAAGACTTTTTCTCATGTAAATATTATTCTTTATTCTCACTTTTCCTTTTATTTTTTTAATTTTGTTTTGGCTTCACCATACTTTCATTTTCTCCTTTTTAGTTCAACTAATTTCTTCTAGTCATTATTTGGGTTTGCTTTTGCTCTCTACTTAGCTTTTCCACACATTAATTTTTAGGATGATTTCTGTCTGTGTTAAGAGAGCAGCAAGAGAAGTGCTGCTCCACAGAGTGTGAGCCATGAACCAAAGGTGGCCAGAGCCCAGGCACTGCTCTGTCTAGAAGGCACAGCTCTATAGCATCTGATCTGCACACAGTGCAGGCTACTGATCACAAGATCCATCAAGAGACCTGGTTTATCTGAGCTCTTAGTCTTTAGTAAATAGGAAATTACTCATATGATAATAACAGTTCTTTGTTATAATTTATAACTGTTAAGTGTTAACTGACCTTCCTGCAGGTTCACATGTGTGACTAGGAACATAAAAATATGATCCATCACCACAAAACATATCACCTGATACTCACAAACAGATAAAAAAATGTCAGTGTAAAGCTGTGTTCCATTAGCCTTCTTGCCTGGATTAAGCTGTAATGCTCAGATGCCAGCTACCATGTTATTCAATACATATTGAAATTACAACAGAGAGTTGGATGGACCTGTATATTTCCACAATGAAAATTTATTTGTATATATGCTTTTATAGTGCACTTGAGATATATAGCTCCTACCAGTTGTCATGGTTGCTGCCTGCAATCTTAATAAACTTCCTAAAGTGTTTTGAAGAGTGCACAGAAATACCATACTAGGCAGTCTGCCAGCTGGAAGGATATTATAAAATACTGCACTTGCTCACCAGGGGTTTCCCACAATATCTTTCCAGCTGGCAGCCTGATCTGCTAGACAGAAGCCTCTAGAAGAGCAACACTTACCTGTTGCTGGCAGATTTGTTCACACTGTAGGGGTGAGAGTGTCCCGGGAAGAGCTTTTAACAATTTCTTCAAGCCTGGACATTTATGTGATTTTACTTCCACACACCTTTGTGCTTGACAGAAATCTGCCTGTTATAAAAATAACAAAAACATATGAACTGAAAAATACCCCAGTTTATAGAAATACTCACATAATATTAAAATTTCTATAGATTGTCACACTAGATTTGGGAATAGTGAATCTTAAATCATTAGAAGAAAAAGGTTAGTCTTGTACCTCAACATAGATCTGTAGGGCAAATCACTCAGATTTCATTGGTTGACTAAATTAAAATGGATTATACAATGATTTAGCATCAACAAGAGTTTCAGCTAAGTAGTTTAGAACCCTAACTTTGACTCGAAAAACAAAGACAAAAGGTCACACAAACTCTCTTTCAAAATTTCATTGAAGGATCTGAAGACTACTTTTTTGACTGCTTTTTAAAACTGTTCCAGGTTTCTCTCTGTCTTCAGGAGGACCAAAAAAGAGGCTTCTTGTGAATGAATATCTTCTGAATAGCTTAATGCATATTAATTTATTGATTGAAGATTCAGCAACCAATAACTAAATTAAAAAGTGGACATCCATCTGAGAAAAAAATATTTTAAAATATAAATCAGAAGCAGCAATTGTAATACAGATCAATCCAAGCATTCCACCACTGCCTGCTGAAGAGCACAAATCTTGATAGAGAAAGAACACAGTGTAACTGTTAAACTATTAATTTTCAGACATAATTGCACACGATTGCATCTAGATGGTTCTTGAATATCTCTGGTGAGAGAGGCTCTACCTCTCTAAACAACTTGTTCCAGAGGACAGTCATCTGCACAGTAAAGAATTTCTTCCTCATATTTAGTTGCAACTTCCTGGGCATCAGTTTCTGCCCATTGTCTCTTGTCCTGTTGCTTGGCACCACTGAGCAAAGCCTGGCTCCATCCTCCTGGCACCCTCCCTGCAGATACTGACAGACATTGATGATCTCCCTTCTCAGTCGTCTCTTCTCATGGACGAACAGGTCCAACTCTCTCAATCTATTGTCAACAGGGTCATGCTCTTTTCCCTTAATCACTTTTGTCTCGCTCCACCGCACGTGTTCCAGGAGCTTCATGTCTCTCTTGTACTGAGGAGCCCAGAACTGGACCCAGCACTCCAGATGAGCTTCACTAGGGCTGAGTAGAGGGGCAGGGTCACCAGCCTTGTTCTGCTCTCAGTGCTCTCCCTGATGCACCCCAGGTACCATTGGCCCTCTCGGCCACAAGGACACTGCTGGCTCAGGGACACCTTGTCCATCAGGAGCCCCAGGTTCTTCTGTGCAGAGCTGCTCCCCAGCAGGTCAGTTCTCGTCCTATGCTGGTCTGTGGTGTTACTCTTCCCCAGGTGCAGGACACTGCATTTGCCTTTGCTGAATTTTGGATAATTCTTCTCTGACCATCTCTCCCATTGAGGTCTTTATGAAGGGCTGCATTCTGCAGATCCTGCCAGTACATTCTGGGCCCTCACAATAAGTGCAAAAACTTACCAGAATGAGGTGTAAGATTTTGTTAAGTCAGAAGTCCCAGAACCAAGTTTTCAACAGGTATATCCACATGAAAGTCTATAGGAACACAAAAAGTTTCAGCCAAATAATGAATAAAAATAATAATAATCAGTGATTGTTTTGTATCAAATGACATTAATTTGGTCTTTGAATTGCATAGGACAACAAACCAACAGCGGGCTTTGCCGGATATTCATTTTCAGACTTACATCCTTTATCATACTATAAGCTGAAGTCAGATATATACGTTGTTGGTATAAGGGCTCTCAATTTAATTTATTTTCAAATTAATTGGTAAGATTTTTATACTATATGACACAGACAACCATTCACTTCCTAGTGTGAAAGACAGGTTATGTCTATGTTTCAGATATGTCTAATTAACCAGATCAAAAAAAAAAAAAAAAAAAAAAAAAAAAAAAAAAAAAAAATCACCTACAGTCACAAGACTTTCACTTCAGTACGAAAAAAGCCAGTCCTTTTAGTATCAATAAAATTCAAATTTCTCCTGAAAAGATGCCATGAATAGCTCTCTATCTGAAGGAAAAAAAATTATTTATGCCACATTACTTGATTTTTCTATAAATTTACAATCTGATTCAAATCAGTAGGAAAAAAGTATTAGGTATAAATGTGAAAGTATGACAAGACACAAATTTTTACTAAGACAAAATTTCAGCTTATCTTCTTGGACCTTGTTCTTGAATATGACTTAATCAGACACATTCAAGCGTCTCTTCAGGCAGAAGAGTCCATAAGTTCTGTTGCTGATTGAGGAGCATCATGTTGAAATAGTAAATATGACAAATACATATGATATAAATCTCTTTTCCAACCAAATAGACTGTATCCAAAGATGCCAAGAAAACCAATTTATGTTTTTGCAAAGATGATTACACTGAAAGGTAATAGAAGAAACTGAGTGATGCTTTCAGAGTGAAGTTTCTCACTCAGATGATGTTAGTTCAGGAATGTGTGTATCTTTCCTTTTGGGATACGTCCTTGTCAATGAAGATACAGGCTATGTTGATCAAATACTACAACTATCAGTCCCCTGATAGTCAGTGACATTCTCCCATAATTTACTATGAAAGAATTCAGATTTTTAAGAGTGAAGGACCACCAAATGAGCCTCCAGAATTTGTCTTACACCAGAGACTTTGTAGAATGGTCATGAAGTTTTTTTATTTTATTAAGGTTTTTTTTTTTTTAAGTATAAGTATAAATAAGTCATAACTTTCATTATTCTATTAACTCTCATTGTTGTGATCTATCCCACATTTTAAATTTGTACTTTTAATCACCTCTGATTTTTTAGTAGATTGTAAACCATTAAACAAATATTATGTTTACCGTTGCCAAAATATGTTTACCAGAGGTATATACTGTGTCTGATGTTAACTGTGGTCTCTGTGGTCTCCCATTAACAGCCATTTTTCAATATCTATTACTCAGGGAAAAAAACAAAAACAAAAACAAAACAAAACCAAACCAAAACAAACAAACAAAAAAAATCCCCAAAACACCACAAGCTTTTAGTTTCAGCTAAATACTCAGTTTAATTGAGAGAGCTCAATTAAACTATTCTTGTGTCAAGTATATTAATTAAGATGACATCCTTAAACCCACAAATAGTTATATTGCTTCTTATAGCTGAATGATATGGAACATCTGGAGATTTTAATTTTGGGTGCATTTGCTACTTTTAGAATTCTGTGTGATTACATGAGTCAAAGGAGGATATAGATTTGCAAAAGTAGTCAAGGAATAGCATAATTGGATGACTTCTTGATACACCACATTTATACAAATTTCTTTTAAAGGACACCTCAGTGGAATTCTTTTAAGTGCGACAGAGCAAAGTATGAGAAAGGAACACAAAAGTAAAAAGAAACCAGTTACTCAGAGGATAATTTTACAGTGTTCTACTGTGGGACTTGCTACACCATAGGGAAGCCAAAAAGTTTTAACATGAAAATATTAGAGAAGTCCCGCATTTACAGAGGACATTTCCTGAGTTAAATCATCTGGATGGCTTTGTGGGAAATGTGACTAGACTGCAAAAAATTCTAATGTAGATTGACAGAGAATGATTTTATTTACAAAAGACATTACAAAGAATAGTGCTTTTCACTCAAAAAAAAATCTAAAGAAATTTTCCCTAAAAATTTTGGACACACTAATAAATACTACTTTTAATCTGCATAAATTAATATTTATGAGATACCAATAGAAACTGAAGCTTTTACCTTGAACACATCCACTAAAAAGGAGAAGACAAAGCACCTGCCTTTGCACACCTTATTTCTGTCATTATTAACCTGACCTGATCGGAAGTTCTTTGGAATTTTTCAACATCATTTAACTGCATAACTGTACTGTAATCACAGGAAGATTGATTTAAGGTAAGTAAGCTTAAATTTAATAAACTCTTTAATAATTTACTCCTTCAGAGCCTCTGTGCCACCCATTCTATCTATACTAGGACTGAAATGATACACTTAATTTACTTTAACCTCCTTAGTTATTAATTTATATGTTCACATGTTTACATTTTTTCCTAATATGAGCTTTACTTTGTACTTGTTAGAATTTTCTGAGTCCATACACTTTCATAAGCTTGATAACATTGCTAGAGTACATCTACTATTGCTATAAAGCCAAATAACTAAACTTTCCTATAAGCAAAACAGAATATACTTGAAAGAGGGTTTTCATACAATATCCTTTTATATTTTTACAACATTCTGAATAGCAAGTATTTGAGTAGAATACATTCAACTTTAAACTTGATCCTACCAATTTCTGGTGAAGCAAGTAGAGAGGCATTAACAAGTGTTTTCAATAAATATGCAATATTATTCTGGAGGTGATTTTCCTTTATAGAAACTGAGCATACTGAGAAACAGCTGAGTCATCTAACAAAAGACTCATATGGCTCCCTTAAAGGAAAAAGGAACCCAAACACTACAGTCTTTGAATTATTAGACAAGAATTTAAAATACTTCACATGAAGTTACAGTCTTATCACAAAACCCCCAAACAAACAAGGAAATGATCCCTTGATTTGTATGCAATTATGTAACTAAAACCACTAACTTAATTCATACATGCAGGAGGACCAAATTAGTAGAGATATTAGGCCTTTTCTTTTCATATATTAAGTGAAGACGCATAGCTGTCATGCTGAACAGTATTGCTTTGGTAGTCTCAAAATCAGCAGTATCTTTAATATCATAACACTCCCCAACTAGTTCCTGTAGCTATTTTTTTCCCCCAAATTACTAATAAAAAGTTAATAAAAAGTTAATAAAAAGTGTGACTATTATGTCGTAGTGGCCCCAGAATTCTGGGGCTAGCAATGGTGTTTATAAATGTGCCATGATCTATAATTTTAAGAATTATCAAATATACTTAAAAATACTTTCATGCAAAAATCATGGTTTGTGTAAAGTTTAATATAAGTGATATAAAATTATGTACTTCCTTCAAATGGCAAAATCAGCTACTAATGTATTACAATATCATAATATAAAAATAAAATGGGAACAAAGGATGTTTCTATATCTTTTCTTTCCATTCCATTCCATATCCATGTTCCAGCACCATATCCATTCAGATGTATTTAAGTCTGTGCTAAAGCGAATAATGTTTGTTGGGAAAGTAAATTATGAATGGATATATCAAAATCAACACATATAACACATTCCAAAAATATTCTTGTTTGCAACAACTTGATAAGGTTGAGAGAATATTCTTAAATTGATAGAATATCTATCAGTGTTTTATGAAAAACAACTATTTATAGAAAAAACTATAAAAAATACACAAAAACCTATATCTAATTGTTGCAAAAACATGTTGTAGAGTTTCATATTAGGCTCTTAACAGACCTATAATTAAGAAGCTGCTTGGGTCTGAGGAGTCATTCCTAGCTTCTGCCAGAGTAAAGCAACAACGGTTACTGAGAAATCTTGGCAAAATCCCAATATATTAACTTACTGAAGATATCTAAATATATAGATATAAGTTCTTGCCAACATTTGTTGAAATAGAGAGCAATACTTGTTTACTTTTCTACTGCTATTTTTTATTGTAAATTGTTCTATGCTGCTGCAGATGCAGTTTTAAGTAAAAACAGGAAAAGATTTCTATACAGAACAGCAGTCAGATTCAAAAAGTACACAAGCATATAAGAAGTCAAACATTAGATCTCCTTATTTAGGAAGCTCAGTTTCAATGGTTTTGGGAACATACAAGTACCTTGATTAATAGACTCACAAAGCGTTTCATAAAATGCATCTCTCAAGCTCTCTTTCAGAGAAAATATTATTTGTCTGTAAAAATAAATACTATTATAATGGCTAAAGAATTAATATTTTTAAAAATATTATTCCACTTTTAAGACTTCAGTCTCTAGAGCATTCAATTACACATATAAAATTACATATGCACTAGGAAAACAAGAGAGTGGAAACAGAATAACCAGTAGCTGCTGGACAAACCATAGGAACAGTGATAACAGGAGGCCCCCAGTTTAAAACTCTTCCCTTAAAATGGATACTTAGTTTGAATCTTGATTTTCTTCAGTTGTTCTTTCTGCTGTTCACAGCAGAACAATCTCACTGGTACAAGCAAGAAATACTAAATAGAGTTTAGCCCTCAGCTGGTGCATCAATCTCTTACTTTTTCAGTCAGGGTGAGGTTCACCAGTTCTTTACACACCAAGATTTTTGTATTCTCTTGTCTAACGTTGAATGGTTTTGGTGTTGGATTGATTTGTTTGGTTGTTTTTTTACCATTACTGTCCCCCTTCCTCACTGTTAGAATCACCACACTGTAGCAGTACAGGGAAGCACAAAGAGCAGGGCCAACCCACAGGGAAGAGCCACCAAGAGTGTTCAGAGCACTCAGAGGGTACTGCCCTTCCCAACCAAAGTGGACCTGTCATTGAGCTGGTAACAGAGTCCAGCATCAGTCCCAGAAAAAGCCAGGATATGAACCAGGCACAGAGTTTATCCAGGGATCCAGTGAGGAGCAGCAGAAGAGAGGACCAAAGACAAGACTGGAAGCAAGATATAACTACCATATGAGAGGTCATTTTAGGAGACAAGTTACTTTCAGTGTGGGTCCAAGGTCTGTCCACATAATATGAACATAAACAGGACAAGTATGCTTCAGTCATAGCCCAGGATAGGGGACTGATTAATCAGGTCTCAGCTCATGTGAAGCTTCTGAAATTCAATGTAGATTGTTGCTGTGTGGTATTTGTTTTCATATTGTATCTCATTTTTATATTGGGTTTTATTTTATAATGGTTTGTTCTGTAGTTCCCTGTTCTCCTGGAAAATGCTATATCCCTAGGACTGTCCCTGCCCTTTTCCCCATCAGTCCTCCCACACTCCTCCCAGTCCCCTCCTACAGTCCCTGTCTGTCATTCGGCTGTTCCTCACAGCTTCTGGAGAGTTTGGGTAAAAGACATTGAATGATAAGGCAAGAACCGAGGAGGTTCCTCCCTTTATGTTCTCCATTGGTTTCTTTGAATGTCCCTCCAACCCTGTTCCACTCCCACCTTATCCTTCATTGGGTATTGGCTTGTGCCTTCCTTTAGCCCCTCCCCTGCATATAAGCCTAGAGCACAAGCCTGGCTGCGTGACTTAATTCGGGCTGCAGTTTGGGGCAGAGGCCCAAACAGGACGGGACAAAGACTGAAATAAAGCCCTTGGATTTGCCCTCGGATCAAGTCTGACTCCTTTCCTTCATTACCGATGGGGTCTCTCTCTCTCTCTCTCTTGTGATAAGGGGGAAAAGCCCTCCGCTGCCTCCCGGGCTTGTAGGACCCAGGGGAGTTTTTCTGTCTTGTCACAGTCTCGAGCTAGCCTGGTCAAAACAGAGCCGGAGCTGGTAGCTCCAACAGAGACAAGCGACAGTAGACGGTGTGATTGAAAGGCCAGGTGCGGCTGGTCAGGGTTGTTAAGACCAATGAGCATCTTAAGAACCGTGGCAATAGCAACCTTTAAGCTTCTTCATGATACCAAAACTTAGAAATGCAAGCAAACAAATTTCTAGTCAAGCTTGACTCAGAAAAAAATCAGCCTAACTGTTCTATCAGGTTTCTTCGTTCAGGCATCAATATAACACTGTGTAGATACAAATATGACCTTTTTTAGATCAGCTGTGAAACTCCAAATGTATTTTTTACTAGACAAAATTCTGGTTTTGATAATACTAAGAACTTTTCAAGTCCAAGGAATGTTGAACAACAAAGGACTCAAAGTTTGGTAGTGTCCATAAGATAATTTTATGTCCCTCTTCTACTGGAATTCTCATGGGCAAAATTAACAGATTGACTTGAATTCACAGCTTGTCCATATAACAGGGAGAGGAATTATGAATAACATAAATATCTATGACCTTTTTTAAAAAGTGTTGTAGCTGTCTATTTGCACAGTTGGCAAAAAATATCAAAATAATTTTCAATATTTTCTTGAACAGCAAATTCTTAGATGGCCATAATGTGAGCTCTCCTCTTGTGAAAGATGTACAGGATGAAAAGCAATGTTACTCAGAAATACCATACAAAGAGGTTTACTCCTTCTCACACCCGGCTGACTGACACATTTATTTTTAATACAAAACAAAGAAAAGAGTTTATACAGCAGAGAGTTGATTCCCTTATGAAATATCTGCTGGTTTATTCCATCATGGGTGTCATAGTTTTAATTTCAAACCAGGCAGAAACACCAATTAATGTAGTAGTTTCACGTTCACTAAATTTTGGTCTTGGTACTTACTCTTTCCGTGGGAGAGAGACTAGGAGAAAAACAAAGCAGGCTCAACTTTAAAATTAACAAATAGTTTATTAACATACACTAAAAGAATAGAAAAAAAGAAAGTTGGGAAAAAAAACCCAAACAGAATGAAACTTCAAAAACACTCTTTCCTGCCCTTACAAACTGTTCACTTTCTTACAAAACAACATAAAGAGACAAAACTTGTAATTTTCAGTCAGTTTTACTATCTGATAATAGTTTTTCATCAATTCATTAGGGGAAGAGTATCTTCTAGAGTCACGGTTCCCACTGACAACTTAGAACAGTTCTCTTGTGGGTTTTAAACTGTCACAAAAACAACCGCCCAGAGAAACTTGCTTTTGTGACCCTCCCATTAGCAGGTTCCCAAGCTGCTTATGGGTCATGGGTCTTAGACTTTTGCATACTGGGGTGTCACCTTTTAAAGATGAATAACTCTAAAACAAAGGATTCTTCACTTCAAGGTACAGAGATAGCTTCTCACTTTTTCACTGGTGCAGGGGGCTTCTCATCTTTATCTCTGTTCAAGCATCTTATAGGATATTACTTAGTTCATCACAAACACCTTTGCTTAAATCCACACACAAATTAAAACAATCATCTCCCCAAATGCATATCTTTCCCATGATTTAAAGGAATGACCTAAATATAGAGTTCATTTCCATGGCTCAAGTAAGAATAGAACAACTAACTCTTCAACCCTCTGTCCCAATAGTCTTTTCACTCTTGCTTTACTGACTGCATCCTGTTGTTCTTTATGTTCATTCTGTCTTTCCTTACTCTCTCAGAGAAGGGCCAAGCTCTGGAAGCTTCATGTTGCTAAGAAAGAGTTAAATCTTCTCAGAGTCTTTGTCACTCTCTCTGTAGCTCATGGTGTTAAATGTTCAAGGCTGCGCTGGTGAGGGAGGAAGAACTCACAGAAACATCAGAGATCAGAGCACTCGGACAGTCCAGAATCACAAAAAACCAGGCAGGATCATAAATGCCTTCTCAGCCCACCCCTCGATGTAAATCAGGGTGGCTTCGGCCCAAATCATGCCCACAGCTCTTATCAGGGCCTGGCAGAGATTTCTCCCTGCTCCAGAGAAGTCTGAAGAAAGTAGCTGTTACAAAACAGCAACCTCTCCTTCTCCCCTTCACTCAGGAGCCGATGGAATCCGGCCAGGCCTCAGGCCAGCTCCCCCCACAAAAGGGGAGAGCAGCAGGCCCAGCTCGATGTTACCTGTCTCTCTCTGGCCAAAGGAAGGAAGAAAAAGGACCCACCTACAGGAAATTCATGGGGTTTTATATGGTATTTCCCAAAGTTGCAGCTAACAATTTCAGTGGTTAGAACAGATGCCAATATTCCAACTAACTCTCTGATAGGTCTCTGTCTCTTCCAAAGCAATTCTCAGGTCCTGACCTGGAGAATTATTTTACATTCTTTTATAACTAAAAAACCAAACTGTACTAACCTATGACAATGGGATAGAGAAAGTTGTCATGAAAATATTTTACTGAAGGCAATACAGAGAAAAAAGAATAGAATTCTGCTCTTGATTTCACAATGCAGGCCTTTTCCATTCCTCTGTCACATACTTACAAGTCTGTCCCCCTCTACCAATTAATATTTAGAACGTTGGACTAAATACTGGTTTAAGAAATATGTCAAAAGCTATGAAGTCTCTACAACAACTAATAGCTTCCTACCTAAGACAGAGATACTTCATACACAAAAAATATTGAGGGGTGTAATTTTTCATTTCTCCAAAACAGACTACTCTGTTTTTCACCATCTGAGCAAAAAATATTTATGTAAAAGACAGATGTTTACATAAGAAGTAAAGAAAAATAGTTTAGCATCATTTACTATGAAAATAAATATTTTTTAAAAGCAATGTTTTCCCATCAATATTTTATTCTTTTTATACTAAAATACATCGTTTTCTGATATTATAGAAAAAATGATTGCCAGATGAAAAAAACATTTGTTGTGCCTAAGTGCAGCTCCGAGTAATGACGTTATGCATATTTTCCTTATGGAATTCAAAAGTCGTGTTGCATTATCTATATGTCAAATGTATTTACATTTACACCAATTATAAAATTATAATACTGTAACACAAAAGAGCCTTATAAATATTTTACCAATTAATAATCTGTAAAAATAGATAAATATCAAAAACACCTTCTCAAAAGTTACCAAAATTAATATATTAAAAGTCTTTAGTGTTTTATGTTTCATTAACTGAAATTAAATTTCTATATTTCATCCAAAGAGTAAAATGTGATTTCATCCTTATAAAGGCAACTTTTTTTTCTTCTATTATGCCTATATAGAAAGTTTTCAGCAAGACAATTTTCTCATTAATTTTTTTTAATCACAAAAATGACCCAAAAATTTAATGTGGTCAAAAAATTTCCCTTATGCTTCTAAACCAGAAACTGAAATTAATTTTAAATAAATATATCATTATCTTTGCATCTTCACCTTCCCAGAAAAATCTCACATTTTGAGTAAGACCATACAACAATCAGTTCAGCATTTGACACTAGTGAGGAGAACAAATATCTGAAAGGAGAACAAGGATTTACAACAGCAAATCTTTAACTAAAAGAGTAGCTTTCAATGCCATTAGACACAAAATCATTCTAAAAGTTTCTATTGTATTACTGTAATGTTTCGTCCATACAAGTAGGGCTGGAACATTTATCAGTGGTGCACGGGACCATGCTCTACAAGGAGAAAAATTTCTTCCCTGAGGTATCAATAGAAGTGTTGAAGAAAAAAACCAAAGAAGTTAAAACAATTATAAAAGGAAAACCTTTTATAAGGTGATTCCTTCAAGTTATGACTTTTCTTTTTTTTTTTTTTTTGGTGACAATCAGAGGAAAGCGGTAATTCTAGAAGAGCACTGAGGCATGCATCTAAGTGGCAATTTGCTCTGTAGGTACATCAAAAGCACCAGTGTCCTTTTCAAAAATTATGGGTAAGAAAAAGAGATTATTTTAGCAATTTATTTAGAGGATCAAAGAGCTCATTTCTATTTGGTTTGATTTATATTTGTCTTGAATTATGTAAATCAAAAGCATATACCTCAGGCTTATAAGAAAATGAGAATAAGAAAGCCAAAGCACTGAAATTAACATCAGGAGAACAGATCAGGAAACAACTTCAAGACCAATAAGCAGCTATGAGTTTTTCTGTGATAAAGATAAACATTTTGACCTTTTAAAAATATGAGTTCTGGAACTGCAAGGGCAACATAATCAGGTCTTTTTCAAATTCAATGCAATAAATTGAAGAGTTCTCAAAGAACTGCAAAAAATGAAATTAATATAAAGTTAAAGCATGATTTACTTATTTTTAATAATCTTGGTCATTTTAAATTCAAGTGTTAGAACACTGACAGGTTTCTGTACATTCCACAGCAAATTTCAAAACTTATTTGAATTATCAATGCTGTGGAAACTTTTCACGGTCTTGTAACTTTTGCACAATGGCATTGAAAATTAATGTAATCTTATTGCTAAGTACATATATCTTATCAAAGTGTACATATATTTTATTCCTATGAATGAAAACACCACATTTTTAAGCAATGCAGTTACAATAAGTCCTTACAAGTTTACAGAAAACGTTGGCAGAAAATACGGTTCTTCTCTCAAAAAAATCACAGAAAACTTTAACTTGTCATAGAAAAATAGCATGCAATGTGTCACCTCTCTAAAAGAGAGAGCTGTCTGTGAAGCTGAGCTGAATAACAGCTGAGAGTATTTTTCTTTTCCCTGAGGCAAATGACTTATGGTTTAGAAGAATCCTTTCTCACCCACTTACAAGTTGCTCTCTTGAGTATACTCTTTATTATGGAGGTGTGAGCTAGCAGTTCCCTGTGGCCTGTGGGCTGGGAACTGAGAGCCCTGGGGAATTCCCAGGTTGGGCAGACAGTCCTGTCCCACTGCCCAAGCCAGAAGGGGAGTAGAGTCACTGGGGGAAGCCCCAGATGCCCCAGTGAGCAACTTGCTGGGGAGGAGGAGGGACCAACTCCAGGCCCAGGCATGGAATGTCAGGTGGGCTTGGTCCAGGGATGGTCAGGGCTTTGGAGCCTTGGACATCAGCCCTGGGACAGAGACTGAAGGCCCCAGTAAGCTGTAATGGGGTCCAGAGCACCACAGAGGGGCACTGAGAGGCCCCAGTGAGGCTGAGCTAGAAGAGTATGGCCTGATATCGTCCTTAGGGCCCTGAGAGTATTAACCTCTACTTTTGCATCCAAATGATCTATTCACACATCTTCTATTCTCTCTCTTCACATTTCAAAACCCTCCTTACTATCCTTTATTATTTTCTTCTGCACTCTTCCTCATTCTTCCTCAGCGTTTATATATTCATGGTGGTAATTTACTAAAAAAAGAAGTTCAAACAAAAGAACTAACTTACTAAAAAGCATAAAGGGAATGGATCACTTCCCTCGACTTGCTGGTAACCCTCCCCATAACACAGGCCAGGATGATTTATTGGATTATAAAACAAAACAGTATCACCAAAAATCTTAATTTCTGACTCAGTGTTGTTGTGTATCTCTATAATATTTTTAATATAAATGGTTAAAGTTCAACCTTAGTAGTGTAACAGCTGCCATTGAGTTGTGATTTCAATTCACCCAGATGGTTAACATAGCTACTCTGCAACACTTGTTTTTGCATTCAGTTTACAGTTTATTTTCCTTAGTTTAATGCCAATATTCTAGCTACGTCGTCTTGTCCTGCACTAAATTATTTCTCTCTGACTTAATACTTCAACCCATTAGCTATTTGTAGCACGCTAATTCTCTCTGCCCCTTTTCATTTCTGAGTCAAGCTGTACACACCTCCTTCATTTATATTTCCTCATAAATCAATACCTCCATCTCCTTGATCTAGGGTTTGGGTGGTTTTTTTCATTTGGTGTGTTAGGGGTGAGGGGGGTTGTTGCTTTTTAAACTTGTCCTCAGAACTTCATTCAGTTTTTCAATATCTCTTTTGGAAAGTAACTTCTAATATCAAATCCAATATTTTACATATATTCACTCCAAAATACCATAAAGAAAGAGTTGCTTCCTTGGTTACTGAAACAGTACCAAACTCTTTACTACTTTCTGACCACTTTATGCTCTATATGCCACATGCAGAACCAAAAGAAACATTTAAGTCCTTCATAACAGATGTGTATTTCTATCTTTTCTCTGCTTTTCATGCTATACAATGGCAAACTTACTTGGAATGTTAATGAATAAATCTCTCAGAACTAAGCAACACCAACAATAAAGGCAAAGCACATTAGAAAGAAGTAACATAAACACATTACCTCTCATTTTATCTTTGTATTGAAAATTTCATCAGACTGTAAGTTTTGCTGTTCTCTTCAAAATCTTACAAGTTACTTGTAGTTGTTAATAACATAAGATTACTAAGGACCCAAAAGGTCAATCTTATTTCCCCTGCTACCATAAATTCTATTGTAAGTTAATTTGTTTATGAGTTTATCAAGGTCCTTCTTAAAAGTTTTCAACTTTTCTGTTCTACATTGTAAATTACTCATAATCACACACTGCGTACAGGGATAAAAACTGCTATCTCTCTTTGCAGACAATGTACAGATTCTAAGAGATTTTTCTGGGAGACACAACTGTTACAGCCTTTCAGTATTAAACTTATTCCACTAGTGGCTAAATGTTCTGGTTTTGTCCAGGTTAGAATTTATTTTCTTTGTAGTAGCTCCTATGGCTGTGTTTTGGCTTTGCACTGTAGACAAGGTTTATAACACAGGGATATTTTCATCACTGCTGAGCTGCACTGAGCTTTTCTGCTCCTTATACCACCCCACCAGCAACGAGACTGGGGGTACAGAAGACTTTGGAAAGGGACACAGCCAGGACAACTGACCTCAGATAGTCAGAGGGATATTCCATATTATATGGCATCATGCTCAGTATATAAAGCTGGGAGAAAAAGAAGGAAGGGGGACAGATTCAAACTGACAGTGTTTGTCTTCTCAAGTCACCATTACATGTCATGGAGCTTTCCTGAAGATGGCTGAACACCTGACTGCCCATGGGAAAGTGTCAATGAATTTGTTATTTGGCTTTGCATGAGCACGCAGCAGTTGCTTTACCTATTAAGTACCCTTCCTTTATACCCTTTAAAGTTTGAGCCTGCTTTTTTCCTCTCCTAATCCTACCTCACAGGAGAAAAAGAGTAAATAATTCTAGTGGGAATTCAACCTACCATATTAATTGGTGCATTGGCCAGGAAATGAAAACCTGGCAAACCAAAACCACTAATAAAGTCTTTCAATCAACCCAAGTTGAGTTTTCTTACCCTCCAGTTCTCTTTCCCATCCTACCAGGAGAAAATGAGCAAACAGCTGTGTGATGTTTAGTTGTTGGCTGGGGATCAGCCACGAGACTAACTAAAACATTAGCACTACAGAACTTAATCCCAAAACAAAACCAAGTAAGTAAAATATGAATGAAAATTTCCAAGACAAGGAAAATACTGCTGTCTTTCTCACAGTGTTTTTTCCTTTATCCTTCAGTTGATTTTTTTCTTTCTCAATAAACACTGATTCTTAAAACATTGTAATAAGCTTCACAGTTGGTATGTTTGGACATGTGGAATTTTTGCACTTATTACAGTAGATATATAAAGCTTCTTGGTCTAAATTTTTTTTTTTTAAAGAATATTTATTTTTTACTATGACAGAAGGCTACTAACTGAAACAAATATAGAAGTAAAACTAGAGTACAATAATTCTACCTCATTATAAAAAATAAGGGAAAAAACAATTATTACAATTTTGTCTCTATAAGGGTTTTAAGTGAATTATAGGTATTACTATGGCAGTCAACCTTTACAGTTGAAGATAAGGATATGATTTGCCAGGGTCAATAGGAGGTATCTTTTCTGTAAGTAAGGATTTGTTGATAATATTATTCAAACTTTGAAATGCAGCTTGAAAAAAATTTGAACTGATTAATGAACATTGTATGAGCAAGGGAACAACTGGAAAGAGGAGTGCAGAACATGGGTTCAGGAAGATGCATTTCTAGTAAGCATTAGGAGCATCTACTTAGCTTCGTTACAACAGGTTTCTGGGATTAAAAGACCTTACTGCCTAGATGGCATAATGACAATGAAGTGATCTAGTGATTTGACATCAGAGGATTCAACTTTTGTGTCTTCTAAAGAAATTACTTCAGTAGGCAAGGGATTGTAAAGGCCACAGATAGAGTCATTGTATCTGCTTTGCTCCAGTATTCTGCAGGTCAGCAATCCTGTACTGCTTGTGAGATTTGACAGCATCCATAAATACACTATTATCTGCTACAGCAGGTGGTCTTTAGCTGTGACTTCCTATATTGTGGAATTAATGCCATACAACTGAAAATTTTCTGATCATATCATTGTAAATATTAACTGGACAGAATTTCAGCCACTTACAGTATTTTTACAGGCATAAGAAAGAGTATATCCACAACAGGTTCTCCAGAATTCATTTTAAGCATGCAAACTACCTTGACTATACCTACAGGAGCAATGATTCTGTGCTAAGTACTTAACAAAATTAATTATATCATATTATAACAATATCAAGCGTATGACTGTGACCACATTAGGTCTCCAAGTACCCTGCATGAAGTAAAATGTTTCAAACAGCTCAAGTTGGATACCTATTTCTGTAATAAAAACATTGGTTTTTTCTTGCCTAGTAAGCTTGACTTCCAATTCTTTATTAAGAATTTAAAAAGCTACATCCTCTGCTTTTTAAATCAAATTAGAACTGATAACTGGGTACATGCAGTCTGCAGTTCTCTTTAAGCTGTTGCCTGAAGGTGATAGCAGTCCTATCCTTCAAGGTTTTGAGCAGCTTCTCAGCATAAGGATGGATACTATACTGAAAAGTACTAAAAGCATTTACAGAGATTAAAAGAGTATGGGAAATTATAGTCTTCACAATAGCCTAATTCTCATTTTATGTACTGGCACTCCATCCAAGGGATGCACATAGGAGAAAAATCTTAATTTTTTCATCAAGTGGGTTCAAAACGGAACTTCATTTTGGTCTAATCTATAAAAAAATCCTAATTAGGTGGCATGACAAAAGAATCCCTGACAAGGCATACTGACAGATATAATGAGAACAACTTCAAATTGAAGCATGGTGAAGTAAGAAGCATAGGTTGGAGAAATAATAGAGAGGATGATAATCAGCTGAAGTTACTTTTATGGACTTTGGGACTCCTGGAAAGTGCAATGAAATGGTGTCTGAATATATTGTTATTTTTTATCAGCTTAAGAAAAAGAGCCTCCAGTATTATATCATTCTAAGGTAGCTAAGTGAATCCAAACAAGTAAGAGCAAATTATTAAGGCATAGGAGAAAACGAAAATAATTCTATCCTACTTTTTTTTACATTTCTTTTCCCCTTCCTTATGCAAGCTGTCTACTTAAACTGAAATCACTTCCAAGTAGCAGCTTATATTCTTGCATGACTGTAAAACATCTAACACACTTCTGTGGACCCTACACAGATGCCCTAAAAGAGAACTTTAATGATATTATTTAGACTGATTATGACAACAATATAAAATATGAAAATTAACTCCTAGCACCTTTGAAGATAATGAAAATATTTTGATGGTTTGTGAGGTAAACTTTCAGTCCAAATATAAAAATATCTTTGCATATGAGCATATATGCTCTATAATATAGACATCCCAAAATGTATTTACATATTTTTCCTATATCTAAATCTCCACAATTTTTTTTTTTTCCTCCTCAGAAATATTAGATATTCTTTGAAGAATAAATTTAAATGGAAGGGCTTCAGTCCTTAAGATTAAATTCCCAAGGATTCACCGTTAGGGAAAGACTCTGTTCTGTCAGCCTGATACTGTCGCTGAGCAACACCAGAACACCAGTAAAGCTACTGGGCCTCTGAGAGAGATTAAATCCTTAGTTTTAAATTTTTTTTTAATGGACTATAACTCTAGGCAACCTTTTTTTTTTTTTTTTTTTTTTTTTTTTTTTTAAATAATTTTTAATTGCTTGTTTTCCTTTCAGTATACATAGAATGTAGGCGTTCAGTTCAACATTTGGGAATGGTCAGTCCCTTTTTGGATTCAATCTTGAGCACTGATATATTCATAATGAAAACAAATACAAATCTTTTCCAGTATTAGTCTAGGCTTTATTAATTGAACTAGGGAAAGCCACAAAACCATTTTACCTCAGTGTCTTCATGTTTAAAATGCATTGATAATATTCACTAAATAGAGAAAAATATTGTGAAAATTAATTCTTTCTGGATTTTGAACACATCAAAGGTTAAAAAATATTACTACTTTATTATTATTATTATTATTATTACTGCTCATTCTGTACTTGTTGGATATTGAAAATAATTGATCCATTCACCTTTATTTTGTACCTTTACATTTACATAAATAGTCAATACAACTGTCCCTACCATTCTTTTCTTTAGACTGAAAGTACGCAGCTCTGTTTTAACTATCCTTTCCAGGTTCAATCGTCAAAACTTTTCATCATGTTTGCATTTATTTTCTTTTCTGAGCTATGTTCAATTTCTACCGTTGATTTTGAGCTGCCTTCCTTACTGATTGAAGGTCTGTGATGGAGATTGACCATTCTTGAAGTTTTTCTTCTGTGCCTTATAAGACCTCTATGAGCTACTGTTAATGTTCTGATTGTTAAACTAACATAATGACAGACTAGTTTTTAGCTGAATCAGTTGGCTTATCCCTCCTACTGCACAGACAGAAGGTCATGAGAGTTGACACAAGAGGTCCACAGGCAAAATATGGGGAGTGGGGGAGTCATAACTCTCCCTTTTGTAAGTGCTGTTTCCTTGTGAGAAAGTCACTAGTGTTATCTTAATGACACGTCCTCCTGCCTTTCCAATGCTGATTCATCCTCATTGTATTTCTTTTCACTTTATTTTTGATAGCTGAAACTTCTCATAATTAATTTCACTTTGATATTTCCATGCCAAATATTTTTTTCACAAACTCTTCCTAGGATTTTCTGCAATCTTTATGGTAATAGCTCAGAAAACCTAAAAGGAATCTTCTCTATGTGGAATGAAAGTACTATAAAACAAAGACAGAAGTAAATATGAAAGAAACCATAGCTCCTGGCTCTATATTCCTGCTGAGTTTGAAAGTCAGTGGAATATGGGAGTCCTTCCTCTTCTCAAAGGTAAGATAGTTCTAATCAACACTATCATGCTCTAAGGCACTATCTTACAACACCTATTAGCTGTAAACTCAGCAGGAACTGCAACCCGCTGCTTCTCAAAGAAAAAATATTTTTCCTCTATATGATCCAGATTATCCAGAATAAGGGAGACAAGATAAAAATTACATGTGAAAATGTGCTACATTCCCATTCAAGCTGCTGTTGAAAATACATTATGCGAAAGTCATGATCCCACTATTGAGTATTTTTTGCTTAAATGAATTTTAGTAGGCACGGGATTTTCAGATTACTCCTCCTGTGTGCCATGAACTCCAGGGATCAGGAAAATATTGCTGACTGAATTTTCTACATTCTACTGGGTGTAAATAGAACATTCTATCGTACAAATGAAAACAAATATTGATAGGGTGTATATAACACAGGTAGCAAAATAATCATTTTTTCTGAGTCTAGGAGCACAAATTACCTAAATACATTGCTGATCTCCTCAGAAGTATTTCTTGGTAATATACCAGGCACAGGCTGGCAGAAGTTTGAAGTTGTTAATTTAGGCACAGTTGCAATAGGAGCAGGCTTTGATCCCCAACCTGTTTTCTTGAAATGATTTGTCCTTTTGATACAAGTAATAGATTCAGATTGCATTTCTCATATTTCAATTCCTAATTAAAAAATATAATTTATTATTATTATTTTCCTAAGAGGTAGACAAGAGACAGACATAGAAGGGGCCAATTTCCTTGAAAAACCAGTGTTTTGGACAACCATTTGGACAAGAAAGGAGTCAAAGAAGTCTTTTCTGTAGAACAAAATACTTTTCAATAAAGCAACGATAAGATAGGGGCCACTGCAGTCTTTAGTTCACAAAATACTCCACAAATATATAAAACTGGAGAAAATTAATTTTTCTCTGCTTAGACCAAAGATATTCATCTTCACCATTTGCCTGAAGAAACACACTGACTTTTTAGACACCTTAGAAATTTCAAAACCTCATACTTTATTTCCCATCTTTTCAAGTTAAAATACACCCTTTTTCAGCACTACAAACTCACAAGGTTCATTAAGTTATAACAGTCATCATATAAATCTTTTCCTCCTCACAGCCCTCTGTCAATTATGTTGTAAGAGAGCAAGAGAGCTGACTGATTCAGACTGCATATATGCTCAGTATTCTCCCAGCCAAAAGAGAATTAGTGAAAATACTTAGATCTTTGCCAAGCTAAAGAAGATTTGTGAGCAAACCTTTTCTTGTATCTTATTTTTAGGCAATTAGTCTAGGACTAATTTTTCTCTCTATTTTATGTGGCGGTTCTTTAGAGACACCCAGATGTCCGTCGATGGCAAAAGGAAAGAGAGTCTGCTCTTTCTCCGGGGTGGGGATCAGGGCTTTATTTGGGTTCCAGCCCCTTTAGCTCCTTCCCCGTCCCAGTCCCGTGGTGAAAGAGGCTTTCCCGCCTCCATCCCAGAGCTTTTATCCAGGGGACGGGCCTAGAGGCAGGGACAAGCCCCTACCCAATCAGGGACAAGGTGGGAGTGGAACAGAGTTGGGTTACATTCCAATGTGGGAGGATGGGCACCGCAGCGCAGGGACAAACAACGTGATACAGTTTCCAAGGGGAACAGGGGATACAGAAGAAAACATTACAAAAAGCAATATAAAAATATAACACAATATAAACCAAATTAACACACTACAACAATTTTGTATATACTATGTATCTCTTAACTGGCTGTCTCTATTTTATGGTAGCACCATCATATAAGTATTAATGAGAATGACGTTAAAAGAATTCACTGGAGAATTGGATCTCAGGCAACAGTTTTCCTCCCCTCTTATGGGTAAGAGCATTCATGTGTCCTTTAAAAATCTTTTCTAAAATTAACAAAAGATAGTTGTGTCTTGTACTTTGTCATTGAACACAGCAATTAAGAAAAGGCAGAACTCACAGATACTTGTCCCTCATGTTGTTCTTTTCTAAATTCTATTAAATTGCATACTTCCTTTATTGTTTCAGCAACCATCATTCTGTTTAAAATATTTTCTCAAGTGCAGTTGGATTTTTAATATTTCAATAATTTTAAGGGATTTTAGAAACATTAGACATCTATTAGATACCACACAAACACCTCCTTGAAAAGTAAACTTTAATGTGGAAAAATGGATATGAGGATTTTTTAATTAAAGATGCAACAATTTTAAAAGGAAAACATTGAAGGACATATATTAAAATGGCAAAGGGTGTCAGCACATCCTATTGGAATGTGTCAGTCAGACTACATCATTACATTCCTGTTCTGCATGATGCTCTTTTTGCCACCACTCTCAATTGAAAGGCAGAGCATGACTAACAACCTTCAAGCTAGAAGAGGAAAAATTCAGGTTTTATTTAGGTTTCTGCTGTTTACCATGAAGTTCTGGAAAACCCTTATAACTCAGTCTCATTGGAAAAATGTTAAAAATCAAAGTTCACAAGAAAAGGGTGGCGTGAAGGGCAACATGAAGAAAAGTCACTCTTCAGTTCATGTTTTTTCTTTTCTACACTTATGGCAGAGGGTACAAGATCAAATGCTCTTTCCCTGTTACTTCTTCATGTGACTAATCTTCCTTGTCTCCTCTGTATATCTTGTAAGTGGCAAGGTGCCATTTTGTGTCAAATTCTGCTTAGTCTCTGTCCACATAAAATCTCAGATTTGAGAGTGACTTCTAAGTAGTATCCTCCTTAATATGTAACTAAACCCCATAAACATGCAAATACAGTAAATTGCATGCAAAGGCTGAAGTACTGTCAGGAAAAAGCTGAAGATTTTAACATTATAATGGTTATATTATAACTGTTAACTATTATAGGACCTATCCTAAATCAAAATTTCTCTGCAAGTACAGTATAACTATAATCATATGAGCAACTAAAAGAAAAGATTTTTCTGATCAACAATGTTCTTACTTCCCCAGTTTAAATAGACTTTACTTATGCCATTCCTGGTGGGGTTTATGCTCTCCACTTGATTATGAATGTATTTGTATTTCTCCTTTCTGTACTATTTAATTTTTCTATATTTTTCCATAGCCTAATTCAAATTAATTAACACATCACAGAGAATATTCTACACTGCTAGATAGTTACCCTCACATGTCAGTGGGCTGCTGAGCTCCTTTCTCATTCTCTCCTTGTCACTTTAGGACATCTCAGTAAACTGTGATTTTAGAGTTCTAAAACAAACTCCAAAGCTGGATCACGTATGGGACACCCCAGGTTTCTATATCATTACGCTTCATTGAATCAAAAGTATACCCTTAAGGAAATATATGTAAACCTTTACGAGAAAGAAGACAAAAAAGAAGGGGGGGGGGGGGGAGTGGAGGAGGAAGGAGCAAGCAAATGTAGTTCTACTTCACTCATTTACTGAATGGTCACAAATATCTTTCAGCTACAGACATTGTTTTTGTAATAGGCTATATGCCCTGCTATCGCAAAATATTTCATTAAATAATCCAGTTCACAGTATTTTCAATATTAATTTCCCTCATGCTTGGAAATATTCCTGAAATATATAAGCTACATTTGATAACAGAAAGTTTATATCTGTTTGCTCTTGCGCAAACATATTTTACCTTAAATCATCCTTTTCTCTGGTGTTTATTTCTGGAAGGCAAAACATATTTTTGCCTCTCCCAGATTTTGCCTCCTTCTGCTCACCTCACCTTTAAAAAAAATTATGTCCAGAACTATATAAAAGATTAAATATAGGACTTTAGCAATACTTTTTAAAATGTTATTGGTATTTCCCTTCCTGTAACAAATAATTTTATGATGGATCCTGTGGTATATCCTACCCCTTACTTCTTCCTGTTCCGCCCTTAATGCTCTAGTCATTCTGTAATTGCTCAGAATCATAATTTCTTTGACTTTGGATCTTTTGAACTAGAAAAATCCTATTTTATAGCAGATTTTTTTTTTTAATATATATAAATGGATGATCATCCATATTTCAACCCATTTCTAAGATCATCTAATTCTTTCTATCAGATATTCTGAACTATTTCTGAATGGGTATTAATTTCCAATTTTCTGTCATCAGAAAATTTAATGAGTACATTATGGCTTTTTGTGAACAACAATGATAATCAAATTGCTTTCTTAAATATCCCATAAGAAAAAGGTAATCTAATGGACAAAATCTTCTTGGGTTTCAAAAGGCTCTTGCCAAATGCTTTTAAATAAACTTTTAAACAATGACATAAAAGAGCTTTGCAATGTTAAATTAATTTGAGCAAGATAGGAAATGAAGGTAGGAAAAGTCAGTTCTCATAGGAAAGAGAGGTCAACTACTGGTGACCACCAACCACTGCATAATTGATGGTGAGTTACACTGACATCACCCGTGAAAATATTGGTATACACTTCAGCAAATGTGACAAAGTGACAAAGTTTGCTGGTGACAGGAGTTTATTCTAGATAGTAAGGATAAAGTCTGGCTGTAAATAATCGCAGAAGGAACTAGCAGAAATTAACTACGAAAATGGCAGATGAACTTCAATATGAATAGATAAGATTAAAGGCAATAATAATTGTCTTTACAATTCTAATAAAAATTTTAATAAACTAGTCTAACTTCTCATTAAAAATGATCAGCTCTGAGTGGACAATCAACCCCTCAGAAGCATGGTTACGGGTTACAAAAGCAGTTATCACAAAAAATCATTATCTTGATATTCAGGAGTGGCCATAAAGGCAAAACAGGATATTAGAAGTTAGTGGAAGGAAAAAAGAAAAAAGAAAAAAGAAATAAAATAAAATAAAAAAAAAAAAAGTAGAAAGTGTTGTACTTTTTCCATGTACAAACCAAATATTATCCTACATTTTCATTGCTATGTAAAATTCTGTTTCATTCTCCTCAGTAAGAATAAAATAACAATGGAAAAAAGGATGGAAACAAGATCAAAAGTTTGGCAAAAACATCCCAAAGATCAAAACCATGGTATGAGTAAAAGGAAATGCATCATAAATATTTTAAATACAAATACATATAGCCAAGAATTTTTGTTTATAAAAACTAGGCAATACAATCAGGCTAAAGCAGGCAATAATTATACCAGCAATCATAGACTAAATTAATATAGAAAGCATCATTAATAATAGTACTTTTTGTTGCTGTAAAAGAAAAATTAAAATATCTTTCCTCCTCTCTAATGCTCATCCCTATAAAATCTATCTAGGTCCTAAGGTCGGTGTCACCAGTCTTCCTCAGGTAGAGAAGGGTTGTAATAACAAGAAATTACTGACATTCTGAAGGGCATTCTTCTTCTTCAGTGTTGACAACCATTTAGGGATTATTTTCTCTGTTATTTTTTAATAACAATCCTCTCCTTCTCATAGGTTTCAGTAAGTGTCCCCTCACCTGGCAAAGGATTGACAAAACAGACAGCTCCACCACCACCCTGCCACCTGAGACATGTCCAGCCTGCATACTGATGTACCAGCCTGCCCTTGGTTTTTCCTCCACTCCCCTGCCCCGTGCAGCCATTCCAGGTATATGTCTGACATCAGTTACTCTCATCAGGCCTATTCTAACCCATATCCTGGATGATGTCTCAACAATGCATCATCCTTCTCTGCCACCATCAACCTATGAGGACATCAACCTGTTTATGGCTCTGGTCACCATGGCTGGCTGCAACAAGTTAAAAAAGTCTCATCTGTGGTGGTGCAGAACTGTTTTATTAGGTTTTTATGTTTATGTTTAGAAGTTTATGTTATGGTTCATTTCACTGTATCCCCAATTCTGTATCCCTTTTGTGTTGTCTGTATAATAAGGTGTTTTCTGTCAGTCCTCCCACTCCTCATCTGACTTGTATCATCCCCTCTGCCCCTCCCCTCTCTGGGGCAGCTTGTCTATCACTTTGAGGAGCCCTCCCAGGTTGCAAAATCTCAGGGAGAGGGCTTCAGGTGATAGGTCCCCTGGGGGGAATTCCTTTAGCTCTGGATTTTAGTGGTCCAGGGCTTGGGGGTGGGCACACCTTGTTACCCCCTGAATTCCCTGATTTGTTGTCTTGTTGTAACCCCCCTGGAACCCATCCCCCACTCATAAGGTGGTGGAGAGACTCTCTCAGCCTCTCAGCTCCTCAGTTCTTCAGATCCGGGTCTCTGGCCTCTCTGGCCTGAGGTTTGGACCAGCTGCGGACTTCCCGCAGCCTGGCCTGAATAAACATCTTTAACCTGCAAAGCTGAGAGCCAATCTTTTTTTCTGCTGCCATTGCTGTCACGACACTATTGAGTCCAGCTGCCGAGAAGCCAAGCCAGCAGGTAATAGCCTGTGTGCCCCCCGGACTGGGAACATCTGTGGCTGTGTTGACCTGAGCTAGCCGGAGGTCAGCTCCCGCCCGGAGCGGGGACCGGGGACGGAACCAGACACACTCATCTCATTAATTATAATTTAAATAAATTTATTGCCAATTATCAGGTTTTAATTATTTTTAAGTGTTGCGGTGTCCCCTGTGCACGTGGAAGCGCAGGCTCACGGGCTAGCTCAGTTCCTCACTGCGGCACACGCGCTTTTGGGTCGGATTCGCTAGTTCGACTGGCTCTCTCCTCCCTGTGGGATCTTGGTTTCCCACACCCTGCAACGGGCTTGATGGTAGTCACGACCACGGCGACGCATAGAAAGGCGACTCTCTGAGTAGGGTTAACAGGGTATTATTGAGGGGGAGACCAAACGGGAGCTCCACACCTGACCACTGCTGCTCAGGAGAGACCCCGAACAATGGCTGGGCAGTAACTTTTAAACGGGGGAGGAACAGGAGGTGGTAACAACAGATTAACCAACCAGGCTAACTCAGGGTGGAACTAGGGGTGGGAACATTCAACAGGAGAACCACTCCGCAATGGGGGAAGGGGATTCCCCAGGCACCAGCCTACCACTAGACATCCTCCCGGGAACTTTCCAGAATTTGGGGAAGGGTCCCAAAGCCCAAGGAGATAGAGAGGGGATTGACAGCAATATAAGGGATAAGAACCATTGGGAAGAACGAGGGTACAGGGAACAAACCATTTTACAAAACTTCTTATAAAAAACTGTAAATTAATTATATAAAACACTTATAAACCTAACAAAATAACTTTTGCACCACCACAATTAAGGTAGTGAGTAATGAAATATTTGGGGAAATGCATTCCCTCCCTCTTGTCCAGACTCAGCTCCGGTCTGACGCTTCCACTTTCCTTGTCTCAACCACTCTATTTTTACCATACATTGCACTCGGTGCAATGAGGAAACAGGCAGTGAAGAAGGTTAGGAACAGTACACAGAGATTTCTCTCTGCAACGACTTCTTGTTTTGTACTGCTCTCCTGCTCGGGCATGGGTTGCCACTGGGCCACATACCCTTCAGATGTGTCCCAGCCCAGGCACAGATAACACAAAGGATGCAATCCCTCAGGGGTACCCCTTGTCCATCATAAAGCACTTCCTTTCAGGGTTTCATCTCTTTACATGTTCCCAAAAATTCCTCTTTCCACTTATTTCCCTCGTTCTTTCTCCCCTTCCTCCTAACAGTCCTCTTCACATGCTTTTTCTTGTGTCCCATTTAGAGTACTCCTGTGTCTCCTGTGTCCTTGCATTTCCTGCCCCCAGCAGTTGCCATTCTTCCTCAAACATGCCTGAAAAGAAATTACATGTGATCCTTTTGTATTTTAAGTTTTGGTGTGTCATGGACTATTTCCCTTCATCTAAAGCTGTCTGGAATCCACTGTAAACGGCACAGGACAGTTCATGCACTCCTTCCATAGAGGTCATCCTGCAGCCGCAGCTCTCAAACCCTGTTTTTTATGCCCAGTACATCAGGGCTTCCCCGCCCCTTCTCTAGCTGATGGGACAGGCACCAGCTGGTGAGGATTGTGTCCTGCCAGTCCTGTGATGAATCCTTATGTCTAATCCTTTCCCCATACCTTAGGCAGCCAATGGTCTTTATTATCCTATGACAGTAACAAAATGAATGGGTTTTATGCAATGACTATGTAAATTGTAAGACTTCTACCATACCAGGAATTCGAGGAACTGAAGTTAAAACAGGTGTGTTGAGAGGCCAGTTGCTAAAAAAACAAGTCAAAATGAGCTGAGGCTAGCTCCCTGACACACTGCTCTGTCATTTCCTTAAAAACTGTGTGACCCTTTGCTAGAAACTACAAAAAGATCATATTCTACTAGTTACAATAAAAGGACTGACCATGTAACTAATTTTCTTGCCAACATGGTAACTCAACAATCAGAAAATGGTAGATAAAACAGAGTGGATGGAGATTATTCCCTCTATCTTAAAAAAAAATATTTAAAATATATCTGTAAGGTATTGACAGATTTTTTTTAAAAAAATGTATTTCTTCATCAACTTCAATGAAAGAAGCTGAATTTTCCACAGAACACAGAAAAGATTTAAAAAGTTACTAAGTCTGAAAGTGTCAAGACCTGATGAGATGCTGGAGATTCACAGAAAGCTACAAAGCAGACTCTTCTTCTGAATTAGAAAGTTCAGAGCTGAAAAGCGATAGAGCATGGATAAGCATTAGGATGAAGCATCATATGCTGGCTCTGTTCTTATTCTGCCCCCCCCAAAAAATATACGGTCAGTATTGAAATGGTGCATTTATGAGAAGATGGACAGCTCGCACCTACCACATATATTCACACATTCCTGCATTTTAAGGCTAATAACTAGGATAACTTCCTCATACAATTGTCTAACATCTCATCCTCAGCATTCACATTCAAATCTTTGAAATGTGAAGTTCCTGAGGCCAAAACTCAGTCATTTTTAATTCCACGCTAATCAATCCATCAGTGTCTGATTTTTCTTTCCTTGTTCTGTACTTGACACAAACAAAATCAAATACACAAATTCTTCAGCTGAGGAAAAAACAGACCTGTATCTTGTACTTTTAGATTTTCTGTCAAAATGCTTTTTTTCCTTACAAGTAAGGCCAAAATATATTTCCTATTTTGACCTAGAGAAATTTCATGTATTATCCACATTCACTGACAGAGGACACACAACAGACACCATGAATGGTTTTAAGAATCACCACTTTATTATTCCATAGTACACTCTTTTATACCCTTTTCACATGCATAACACCTGTGTGCCCTTTTACCCTTTTGTGATTGGTCAATACACATCAACATTCCATGCTTCTATTTCCTTCAGTGCTGTTCACCTGTCTCACACAGCTGCAACTTTTCAGAGGGGAGATCATCTGCAGCACTGTCTCTATTCTTTTGTAATCCATTCTCCCACAATTCCTATTTTTTCCCTCTCTTTAAATAAGAATCCTAGAACTAGACTATTATTTAATTTTTAAAATATAATTTAAACAGAATCCTTATTTTTTTGTATAATTTAAAAGGAACCATTTTAATATACTTCAGTAAAGTCATACTGTCTTCCTCCATCTTGCATACTTATTATTTGCCAAAATAAAAATGAAGGTATCATAATCTTTTTTGATACCTTTTCCTGAAGAAGTGAATTTTGCAATTTTGATGATGTGTAGGGTATTGTATCTTATTTTATTTATTTTCATCCACTCTCTCAGTAATGCAGTCAAGTTGGGTCTATTGATGAAGTTCAGATTGTTTAGTGTGCATATTCTCTCACAGTTTCTTCACTCATATGTATAATCCTCAAATACACAGATATTTATCTCTAGAAACAAAAAACAGAGTAAAGACAACTAAACTTCTGAAACTAGCCAGAATTTTGTACTCAGTGTATTGTTCTTAATTTCATTCATATTTAGTCTACCTCAATCTTTGCTTATTTTGAAAAATATTTTGATTGTATTTTATGTTAAAATGGAATTCTTGGAATCATAGAATAATTTGGGTAGAAAGGGGCCTTAAATATTATATGATTTTAGTACTCCTGAAATGGGCAAGGACACCAGGTTCTTCCGCCCAGGCTGGTCTTCCGGGGATTGTGTATCCACAGCTTTCTCTGGGCAATATGTTCCAGTGCCTCACCACCCTCACAGCCAAGAATTTCCTCCTAACATCTAATCTAAACCCATCCTCTTTCATTTTGAAGCCATTTCCCTGTGTCCTATCACTACATGCCCTTGTTGTAAGTGTGCCTCCACTCTTCTTGTAGACCTCCTTTATATACTGGGTGGCTGCTATAAGGTTTACCCAGAGCCTTCTCTTCTCCAGGCTGAACCTCCCCAACTGTCTCAGCCTGTCTTCATAGGAGAGATGTTCCTGCCTTCTGATCATCTTCACAGCCCTCATCTGGACTTGTTCCAGCAGATTCCTGTCCTTCTTATGTTGGGGACCCCAGAGCTGGATGCAGCACTCCAAGTGGGGTCTCATGAGAGAGGAGATGAGAATTATTTGCCTTTACCTGCTGGTCACATTTCTTTAATTTTCTCCCCAGCCTGCACTAGGGTTGCCCTGACCCAAGAGCAGGACTTTATCCTTGGCCTTGTTGAACTTCATTAGGATCAAATAAAGCCATGTCTCAAGCCTGTCAAGGTCCCTCTGGATGGCATCCCTTCCCTACAGTGTGTCACCTACACTACACAGTCTGGTGTCATTGGCAAACTTGCTGAGGTTTCATACAGTTCCACTCTTCGTGTCACCAAAAAAGATATCAAACAGTGTACCACCAATGCTGACCCCTGAGGAACGCCACTCACTGTTAGTTTCCACTTGGACATCAAGTCATTGACTGTAGCTATTTTGAGTCCAGTCATCCACCCAATTCCTCATCCACTGACTTCTCTGTCTGTCAAATCCATGTCTCCTCAATTTAGAGACAAGGATGTCATGCAGGACAGTGTTTATTCAAGCAGGCATCCTGTCTTTTTTTCCTGACTTTGCCTGAAGAGCCATCCCACCATGTCTCCAGGCTGCCAATAAAGTTATAGCCCTATAGATATGCAGTTAGCTCTAACTCCTCTTATTTTTCCCCATCTTATATTAATTTCTATAGAAGCATCTAAGTTGGGTCCCCACCAAAGGTTTTTACTTTGCCCTGAAAAGGTCTGAAAAACCTTCAAATAATTACTTAACACATTTCAGCAGATAGGCAGTAGCTAATGGGAGCCGCCATCTGCTACAGTTTAATCCAAGGTAGCATATCTATATATACACCTTGATTTCCACCAACCAAACATTTGGTCTAGACAACACCAGATTTAAGCACAACAAATGCACCTTGCTGTCATATTACAATCCAAGAGGCTATTCATCTTTTTCACCAGGTGGTTTTAAGTAGTCTAATGCCAAAATAACAAGAGAGAAATGAGAAAAAAATAACCATATGAATTTAAAATTCTTCAAATGGTTTTAAACTGATCTTATAGAAAGCAAAGTAAATGATGTATGGATTAAGTGTTCACTAACTGCTTTTGTGAATATATATAACTTTCACTAACTACAAATTAACCTCCAAAATTAATGTGGTATGTATAGTATAACTCCCTTTCACTCCTGTATTACTTAAGTATTTTTCCTACTCATTCTTCTTGAGTAGAGGTAAAATCCCTGAAGAAACTTTGGTTTTATTTTTCAATTGTAATTTTTCTTTCAAACTTCTAATTAACATATGGATATTTCCCCAGTGAGGATAAATTTTATCATTGGTTCATTTCGTTTTGTATGGTAAGGTTTTTCTTTAACAGAGTGAGAGACACAGTTGATTAGAAGAGAGCACGCAGTTGATTAGAAGAGAACAACCTATTTTGCTAATGGGCACAAGGTAGGCCAGACTAATTTTCACTTTAAGTAGAGCCTTTCTCTGCAATCACTTTATTGAGTAAGGCCAACTCAGTAACAAAGCTGGACTACTAATAAAGAGTTGTTCTTCTAATGAAGAAATTTGTTCTACATATGATGTCTCAGTAATTACTTTGCAGAAGGAGGTCATTTTGTGGATTTAGCCAGAGGCATAAAGCTAGCAACTTCATCTCAAACTGAAAATCTATCTAGCAGGACTATCTATCACCTGGAATATTAGATACAGTTCAAATCCTGAATCCATCTACAGAAATGTAGGCACTGTTTCTTTAGTAGCATATGATCAGTGATCTTCTTTGATCCATCTTTGCTAGAGGCAGACCCTATTTCTGTTTGGCATGAAAATTTTTCTTAAATTATACTTAGACAAAAATGATAAATAGCTGGCGTCTCAGAGGACCACTTCAAACAAGCAAATAGCATTCAAGAAAACGTGTTGGTTCAAAACATGCTGATCTAGAAACAAGTCTGCAAATTCCTCACAGAAAGAGGTGTCCTGAATCAATATGAAGTAAGCATGAGAAGGCATCCACATTATGTAGAAAAAGCAAAATGGAGCTATGTTTTACTATTCTAGAATTGTCATGTTACTCAGAACTTAATGGTTTTTGTGGTGTGGTGTTTTTTTTTTTTGTTTGTTTGTTTTTTGTTTTTTTTTTTAGTAGAGGTAACTAAATAAAATTGAGACATAATCTAAAGAATCTTAGCAGCAGAGAGAATAACTCATTTTTCCACCCTGCTGAAATATTCTGGCCACTACTTTTCAGTATCATACTTCCTTACATTTCTTCCCTTTTTTCTCACTTTTCCTCTCATTCTTTCCCCATAAATCTTATATTCTTGACTCTTTAGTGACAGATTAAACAGGAAAGTTGGAAATCACTGTCTTTTTCATATATGTCTTTCTTCTTCCCTTTCATAAATGTCCGACAGTGCAGGCTGTTGATTAAAGCATTAAGTTTGGGATGAAAGTGAGTCTGGGTGTCTGAACTCTCTCACTCTGAAAAGATCAGTGGTCTGTCAATAGCATATTTTGAGTCATTTTTCTATCAATCCATGTAAGGACAGTCTTCATTCACGGAACCATATTATAAAATAATCTCCTAAAATTAAAAAAAAAAAAAAAAAAAAAGAATACAGTCACAAATACACTTCCATAATTAATGTTCTCTGTTATCAGACAGAAAAGAATACAGACATAAGAATACCTCCTACACTGAGCCATTAAGAGGATTTAAACAAATGGAGATCTGAATCACTGATTAACTAAATATTGTAAGTGTGTATTCAGCTGGCAGAGGACATTCTAGTAATGCCCCAAAATAGACAAAAGAGTGTAGGGATTAAGCATTGACCCTTTGCCTCCCATGCACCACTATGTGGCAGAATTTTTTGCTCTGAGTTAGATGAGTTAAGGCAGAGTTTACATAGAGAACAGTATTCACATGTGCTCTTTAGAAAACTGCCTGATTTATTACATAGGAAATAAGAAGACAAATCAAACCCCCAAATCCTTGTCCAAGGAGTAAGGTGGCACATTCACTGCTCAAACTAAAACATTATTTTTGAAGTAAGAGAGCTATACCAAGCTCCATGTATTCTGAATCCTAACAACGACCTAAGACTGTCAGGATACAGAATACATTATTTGCTTGACTTACAAATAGTTAAGTGCCTGTAAGTACCACTAAAAGGTAAGACATTCTAAACAAAGCTGATTTCCTTTTGAAATTATCTCAATAAAAATACTTAGCTTTAAAAATGTGTCTAAAATCAATATGATAGAGAACAATGTGTTAACTTAAAAAATAATAGATATAGGTTAACTGTCCTCCAAAAACAGACAAAGAAGGAATGGCATCAATCTTGTTCTTTACAGACAAAATTAAAATGCACCCAAATAGAGATAAACAAGTATATAGTGCATGTATTTACTAGACCGAAGAACATCTGATGATATCCTCAGATGTCTTCTTTCCTATGGATTCTCACAGATTCCACAGTCAGTTTTATATAAACTTTTGTTAATTTTCTGTTTTTCTTATCAGAAAAAAAAGTCTTCATCCAGGCTGTATTTGAATTTTAGGTACCACTTATTTTTAAGAATGATTCAACTTTGTGATGCAATAGAGAATTCCCACAGAAGGAATGTTCATCGAATATCTTACTATAGCTAGGTAGTTTTGATTAAAAAAGCTGTCAAACTTTTGAATTTTGGGGTGAGTATAAAAGTTGACAATTTTTGATGTATTAAATTTTCCCAAAATACTCCTTTTCTGTTAACCATATTGCCACAAATATCTATTTTACTTACAAACACACAGTTCAAACAAAGCATATGTTAAGTGATCAGATCAAGTCCAAAACTAGACTTCTTTTTCTAAAGGTGACCATCAGTACCTAGTGACAGTTCATGTCCAGAATAATTTCCCCATAAAAACTACAATCACAGCTTTTGTAGATGTCACAGACTGATATATAAGCTTCTTTTTAGATGGTTATTAATTTCCTTTCCTTCTTTTCTTTTCTTTTCTTTTCTTTTCTTTTCTTTTCTTTTCTTTTCTTTTCTTTTCTTTTCTTTTCTTTTCTTTTCTTTTCTTTTCTTTTCTTTTCTTTTCTTTTCTTTTCTTTTCTTTTCTTTTTTTCTTTTCTTTTTCTTTTGTTTTTCTTTTTCTTTTCCCTTTTCTTTTTCTTTTCCTCTTTTCCTAGAGGAACAATCTATCAGTCTTCTATCTTAGGCCAGCAGAAATCTGAAACAAGACTACACAGCAATGTTAAGTAAATGGTTCCAAAGAAAGCCCAGCACAAAGGGATTACACATTCGAGAAAATATAGTTGAGACCATCTTTGTAAAACATAAACAAAATAGTTTTAGAAATTCCCTCACTGGCATGAGTTCAGAAATAGAAAAAATCTGGCAGATATTTCAGGCATATTCCTAAGGTGAGGTTTATGGAGATACCATCAGAATATTAGGAATGTTGTTTTTTTTAGTTCTTCAAATTAACTGATTTTTGTTTCAGTCATTAAAGAAATGTAAAGGATGCAGAGCTTCCTCATCCCTCATCTTTTCTCTCTCCTCCTAATTGCCAAAGGTTTCCTCAATCCCTTCAGCTCTTCAATGAGGCAGTGGTGAATACACTTGTGGAGTAGTTTACAGTCAGTGCACAGTTGTTTGTCCCTGCTGCTCCTTCTGTCTCAAACTTTTCCTCTAGTGTCATGTGGGTCCTTCACGGACTGCAAGATAAATACCTTCTTTAATGCCTGGAAACCTTGACTCCTCCTCCTTTCTGTGACGGTGGTGTTCCCTCTGTTGTTTGTCAGTCTTTGTGTTCTCTCTGCCTGTTTGGAATTTTCTTCCCATTATTAAATATGGTTTCCTAGAGGCATCATCAGCTTGACTGATGGGCTTAGCTGTGTTCTGTGGTGGGTCTTCTGGAATCACCTGGAATCATCAGACTGGACCCAAGACTGATTCCTGGAGGGCATTACTAGTATCCCCTTGACTGGCTGGTGATGATGTGTCTGATGCACTCTGGGACACAGTTGGCCCTCTTGGCTGCCAGGGCACTGCTGACTCATGTTGAGCTTTTGGTCAGCCAGGACACTCACATCCTTTCCTGCTGCACTGCTTTCCAGCATCTTAATCCCCAGTCTGTCCATACACCTAGGGTTACCCCATCCCAGGTGCAGAATCCAGCACTTTCACTTGATGAACTTCATGTGGTTGGTGATTGCTCAGCCTTCTGATTTGTTGAGTTCGCTCTGCAGGGCCTCTCTGCCTTTGAGGGAGTCAACAGCTCCTCCCAGCTTTGCATCATCTGCAAACTTGCTTAGTATCCCTGCCAGTCCTGCATCAAAGTCATCTATGAAGATGTTAAAGAGACAGGGCCAAGGATAGAGCCCTGTGGAACCCCACTAGTGACAAGTCACCACTCTGGTGTCACCCCATTCACTTGCTGACCCATGAGCTGGCTGCTCACCCATCCCATGGTGTGTTCATCCAGCTATGTTGGACATTTTGTCCAGAAGGATCCCGTGAAAGACAAAAAGCTTTACTGAAATCCAAAAAGGTTATATTATCTGGCTTCCCTTGATTGCCTAGGTGGGTTAAGTTCTAGGTCACCACTTTTTATCACAGCCCCCTTTCATAAGAAGTTTAAGATATAAGTTGAAGCTAAGGGAGTGTTCTCTCATTTCTGTCTACTTTCATATTTTTAATTTCTTTGTCATACTAAGTGATACCTTGTTTGAAAGTACTTTGTAGTATTTTAGAAAGACTAATAAAGTATTTTATTTCCCTTGCTCCCCAGATGATCATTAATGAGCAGTAAAATAATTCAAAATACTACTGATTGATAGAATATCTTTTAATCTTTTCCAAGGCAAACCACAAGATGAAATTATTCTCTTAGCATTACAAGTGTCTGATTGCTAGCAGTCTCACATCTCTAGATGCCTGTAATTATCCACTGTAATTTGTTAGCTCATCTGATTAATTCAGAGAGACTGTATGTTTCTTCTCATACAGAGACCTATGTAGTGTTATGGACCTCTTACTTCATACAGTATACTGATCGCTAAATTTTGAGTTGTGTAACAGTATAACAGCATTTGAAAAATCAGTAAAGAGGTTAACTCTCCCAGTCCAAAGACAGAATAATTACTCTTACAAATTAACTAGCCCTATCTATCATGAGTGAAGAATCTGTCTAATTAATGGTCATTTCATGCATAAAATTAGTATCAGCTGTTCAATCATTATTTGAAGATGTTTGCAGTAACTGATAGAGTTTATCTGAATTTTAAATTGAAAACAGTGTCAGTGAGACTGTAAAATATATTGAGCATGCCATTTAATAAATAAAATTTATGAAAAGTAGTGTCAGAAGCATAATTCATTGTAAAAAGGAAGGGCAGGCTGTATTTGATAATAAAGTCATATGCATCACACTGTATTTTTTAACCGATGTATTGGGCTTTTAACTTATAAAATGTCCCAATTAGATAATTTCAAAGCACGTGCAAGAAAACACAGCAAGTAAATGCAGGTACATATGTGTCACCGAGACACACAAAGCAATCACACGCAGACAAGAGATTTTCGCAGAGGTTCCTCTGATCCAGCTCCCAGCTGAAAGAGCGGAGAGAAGAGACCCCTTTGTTTATTCTTTTACTTTTATACATTTGTGGGTCTAGCAGAAGATTGGCTTTTTGGGGTTTCCACCCCTCAGCCTCAGTGGCCAGACGAGTTGTCAGTTACAATTGTTTTCAGGTTAGAAATATGCAAACAAAGGACAAAGAATGAAAAACAAAGGATTTGTTTATATTACTTCTGCGGGAAAGGTAGAAAAACTGCTCTAATATTCTACAGTAACTAAAAGATCTGATTCCATTTATGAAAATCAAAAGGCTAATAAAGAAACTCAGAAAAACCAGGGTAACACATATGTTGTAATCAGTACTGAATTTTTTAAAAATTAGATCTAGATACATAAAAGATAGTAAAGATTTAGTTACACAAAGTGCAATTTAAACAGAATTCAAACATCAAACTACAAACTGTTTTACAAAGTTCCATGCTTACATTTTTATCTATCAAGTGAAGTAAATTTCCTCTCATTTGAGGAAGCTAGTCAGTTCTTTGGTGACTTTTATCCCTATTTATTTGATAAACTAATTGCTAGAAATCTGCATCAACTATTTGACTTTTTGTGTTATTTTTTTCATTTTCCCAGCCACTTTTCATTTTCTCAGCCAGAAAATAGTCTAAAAGTCTCGAGAATCAAACTCACTTTTTTCCTTCTGCTGTGGGCCAATCAGGTTTTTTTTACTTAATGCAAGACAGAAAAAAACGTGGGTGAATTCCACTTACAACAGGTGGTTAGGCACACACTTTTAAGAGAATTCTGCTAATATAACTGAATTGCATCTCTTACATTTAAAAGGTATTCTAACCTATATAAAAGCAGAAGGTAGTTAGAGATATTTTTACAATAACTAGTTGTGATCCAAATGTGTAATGTCCAAGTCATCAACAACAAGTTTTACTTGGTCTGATAAGTAGTGTCAATCCTATTCCTGACAATATGTCACATTTTATTTATAATGTGGAGATTTCTCTATCAAAGATTAAAGAGTTGTGGTTTTTTTTTTTTTGTTTTGTTTTTTTTTTTTTTTTTTCTGTAAATGGCTTTGATTTTTTTTTTTTTTTCCCCAGGGGAGAAAATGAAAGAAGTATTCAGTAGTTACTATTATTAAGAACCATTTGTTTCACTTTATGAAGACATTAGAGAGAACAAATATAATTTTTCGTATGACTTGATTCAGGTAACAAGAATTAAGCACATCAGCACACCAGCAGTTATAAAGAGAACTGTTTATTAAAAATTAATTGCAGCTAGGTATCTAGGCAGCATGCAAAGAAAAATAAAAATTTTCTTCTACTAGAGATGATTAATTAAACAAAGTAGTAGGTTTTAATCATGTCACTCAAAACAAGTTAAATTCCTTAAATCATTTTTGTACCAATATCATGATTACCATTACCCCTGGTCTTTTCTGAGGTGTATTCCTAACTTACTCATGTAACAGTTAGAAATATGATTAACAGACCTCTGTTAACACTGAGCTATGAAGTGTGCATGTGACAAAATCATTGAGCACTTCCTAGTGAGAAAGAGCACTGTTTCTCACAAAGACTTTTTAACTTGTTAATAGCTCAGCTAGGGATAAGCAGTTATTAAATACCTGCCATAAATCCCAAATTAAAATTGCAGTTAGTACTTTCAAATGAAGAAGAGAAAAAAAAAAAAAAAAAAAAAAAAAAAAAAAAAAAAAAAAAAAAAAAAGTAGAAAAATATGGCTTGTTGGAAAAAAAAAAAAAAAAAAAGTAGAAAAATATGGCTTGTTGGAAAAATAGATAAAGACCCTCTTATTTGGATAAAAGGATAATAAATAAAGTGTAAAGGAAGAAAAAACTGTTATTAACCCAAATAACTTCCAGAATGAGAAATGAATTATGAAGACATCCAGACTGGGAAAGTTTTACAAAGGTTGAAGGACTCATATAGTTTTCTTCTCAAAGTCCAATGAAATACATACCAATTTATCACATAAAACTTGAGGGGAAGCATATTATACACTCATATTTATGCTGCTGGTTTATGTGGCTAAATGTGCATTGGCTAATTATTAGAAAATATTTTCCTTTGAGCAGACAATCCTAAAATTTTGTTAAATGGAACATTTTTGACAGTGAAAAAAACAGGTTGCTTCTCAGTATTTAAAAGACACAGAGGTGAATTTATGTCCACACTACCACAAAAAATATGGGATAATTTCCTGATATTGAGGCCAGCAAGGGAAATATCTCAAGTTGTTACTATCAGCCTTGTTAGTCTCCAAAACAGGTGTCTTCCATTAAGTTCAGGGGTTTTTCTCTGACTTACATTAGTTTCCAGACTGTGTCTAGGACTGCTGCATTTCACAAACCAAAAGTATTTCTGGGATTATTCTAGCGGTTTGAAATTATGAACAGCAGAGTTTAAGAGTCTGGAAGTGTCCCTTTACTCTAATTTACTAGACTTTCTTCTAGTGATCTTGCTTCATTAACTAGGAAAATCCTGTGACATGCATCAAAGTCATGAGAATTTAGCCTTCACCTTGAAAGTGATAGGAGTCACACAAAATCCTTGCATTCTATTTAATTTAAAAAGCAGTCTTCTTTAATTGTCAGTTCAAATACCAAATATATATTTTAGGTGGTTCTCTAGCTACTAGAATTCAGGGTGCAAGTATAAGCTCTTTCACAACATAGATAGATCCTGGGAAAAATATAAAACCACACTTAATGAAAAAGAATTAGTATTATTGAATATTATTGAAGAAGCTGCACAAATACCAGGGTAAAATTAGAAATTCTCTGTTAATTAAATTTACTTTGAATCCCAGATGGTTTTTCTTTCTTTGGAATTCAATCACACGTGAAGATAAGTGTAAAAATGATGTATATCATCAAAGAAGAGAAACAGGCAAAAATATAGCTAGGCTGCATCATATTGGATGCCTATATAGGCCATATTTTCTGGTAATGGCTGGTATAAAAAAACCCCAAATTTTGAACAAAGAGAGAAAAGGGGACACCTATTCAACAAATTGAAAGTCATTCTAAATTCTGAAAATTGTCTTGGGTTATAAAAATATATTGTGATATAAAAATAGATTTAGTATTCATTGGGTTTTATTCATAAAGCCAACTGAATATTTTATATTCACCTTGTAACTCCAGTTGAGTTTCCTCCTCTCCCTCCAAGGGAAAAAACCAACCAACCAAACAACCAAACCAAGCCAAACAAAAAAAACCCCATACCACTTGCAGGAAAAGTGCTTCCAAATCTAAAAATTATTGTGTCATCATCATTGCACAAAATGACCACCAACTGTCAGGTAAGACACAGTTAATCTATGCAAATGAATCAGTTGCTAAGTAAGATTGCTACTCTTTGAACGGAAGCTACAAATTTTCTTCAGAAGTGCTTTCCTGTCAACAAAGAATATGGAAATCCACTATTAGCAGTGTTTTGTTACTCTGAAAATCAGAACAGAGATGGAGATAACAACATGGCTGCTAGAAAGGAAATTAAAGCTCTTGTAATTTACTAAAATAGCGGATAAATGGGAAATGTTAATGTAATTTTTTTTAGGCCTTCCGGAAATCTTTAGAAAGTCCTTTGTAGAAAATTCCTGCTCATGTGAAGAAAGGTAAAATACTGTGATGCATTCTAAACAGATGTTGAAAATAAAGTGTAGGAATAAATTATTGATTTTCAGCATGACAAAAAAAGCTAATGACTTTATTTTCCAAAATATTGTATGAGGAATGTGGTTGTTATAGTCACATATACTCAATAGTGATATGAAAAAGATGATGTGGAGGAAGGTCATGATGTTTTCTAGGGACACAACGTTATTAAGACTAGTTAATATTGAAGAAATTTTATGAGATTGCCAGAAAAATGAAATTAATTCCATAATGGCAATAGAAATAAAATTCTTATAAATCAAAGTTGCTAAACACATGAATAACTTTCAGTCTTAAATCAGTTTTATCCACTTGATAAGTTAGGTTATTGTATCTTTAGGGACTATTAACTGGAAAATTCTGCCCAGTTAAAATAAAATAGAAAATTGTGAAAAGAAAGAATAAAATATAATTTAAAATATTGTGAGACAATGCACAGTATTCTCTAACATAAAAGAGAAATTTCAATTTCCTAACAAATGTATCAGAAAAAAAAAAAGAAAAGGAATTTTTGAGTAAGACTAAGGCTTGGGGTTGTATCTGTGTGATGAAGAAAGAATCAAGATAGATAATAGAAATAGAAAAATAGAAGTAGAAATAAACTATTCATTTTGATGGTGCATTCATGTGATGCTTTTTATACTCTATAGCATAATGGATGTATAAATAAACAAACAAACAAATAAAGAAATAAATACATTTGCATGTATTTTGTTTCCTTACAAAGTCCTCTGCTGTTTTTGTGTGGGGACATTAAACTTTCAAGTCCTAGTATTTTCTATGGAATACAAAAATGAAACTTGCTAACCATATTTAGCAAGCTATTCCTTTTAACTATTTTTTAAAATTTTATCTTCTTCCTACCTACAAACAAAAAAGACATTCTAATAAACAAAAATTATAAAAGAGAAATTCTGTCTTGTTCACAATAGTTTATTGTGGCATGCAAGAACCGTGTTATTAGGTTTTTATAAGAAGTTTTATGTTATAGTTCATCTCACTGTATCCCCAGTTCTGTAACCCCTTTGTGCTTTCTGTGTAATAAGGTATTTTGTGTCAGTCCTCCCACCCCCCCACCTATCCGTGTCCATCCCCTCTGCCCCTCCCCACTCTGGGACAGCCCGCCTATCACTTTGGGAGCCCTCCCCAAGATTGTGAAATCATACGGAGAGGGCTTCAGGCGATAGGTCCCCCGGGGCGGAATTCCTTTGCCCTTGGTGTCAATGGTCAGAGGCTTGGGGGTGGGCACAACTTGTATCCCCCTGAATCCCCTGATTCGTTGTCTTGTTGTAACCCCCCCTGAACCCCTCCCCCAGTTATAAGGTGAAGGAGGGAGATTCAAACTCTCTCACTCTCTGGCCTCTCTGGCCTGCGGTTTGGACCAGCTGCAGACTTCCCGCAGCTTGGCCTGAATAAACATCTTTTAACCTGCTAAGCTGAGAGCCATCCTTTTCTGCTGCCGCCGCTGTCACAACACAATTTAGTCCAGCTGCTGCTGAGAAGCCGAGCCAGCAGGTAAAGATAACCTGCGTGCCTATCCGAACGGGGATCATCTTGTAGCTGTGCAGATCTGAGCCAGCCAGAGGCCGGCGTCCGCCCGTGTGGAGACAGAACCAGCAACAAGAGTTTATGGACTAAATTTACTTAGTGAACCGTGAAATGTAAGTTTTAAGACATACTTAAACAAAATGATGGAGTTTGTAGTATCCACTGACACTTTCGTTGAACATAGTATGTACATGTACATATATATAAACAATCCTACATACATTTATGACATAGACTTAAATGTGAGATCTGTCCATTCAACAAGCAATTATCTAAGTGTGAATTAAATGAAAGAACTATTAGTTATTTGATCTTTCTGCTGTGTGTGGAAGAAATTAAAATATGAGTAGATATAATTGAATGATTGTTGAATGAAGCAATGGCCTCTGCATTGAGCCATGTGGGGCAATGCCAGGCAAAATGAGATGGCTGGAGCACAGAGTGAGCCTGCTGTTTTCCCTGCTGCACCTTGTCCCCTTCAGCCATCAGCTCTGGGACAGGCAACATGGACAAGAAGAAATTATTCACTCTAAGTGAGATGAGGCACTGGAACAGGTTTTCCAGAGAAGTCGTGGATGTTCCATGCCCAGAAGTGTTCAAGTCCAGGCTGGATGGGGCTCGGAGGAACCTGGTCTAACGGGCGGTGTCCTTGCCCATGGCAAGGGGGTTTTATCATTACAGTTCATTTCAACACAAACCATGCTGTGATTTTATGACTATAACTTCACATTGCAGATTCTATTACAATAGTATATTCTAATATAGACAACAATATAAAATATACAACTAATATTCTATTAGTTAGTTAATATTTTAGTCTATTAACCTAATTCTTCTGCTTAGACAACTATATTGGTATCATCCAAAATTTTGTCCAAAAAACCCTTTATCATTAGGGATAAATGGAACCAGAGAATAGAGATTATTAATAACTCCAGATAGACAACTATATTGCATTCCTCTTTTGTGTATAATCAATCTGTGTATGTTATGCCTAGATCAACAGTTTGAAAGTTCAAAGATATGCTTTTCATTCAGGAAAAAACCCTATGTATTTGGGAAGTGTTTGTTTTCATTTATCAGTGGCACTCTTCTACATAAACAACCTTAGTTTTCCTTAGACTTCTTGTTAAACTTCTCCCCTTATAGAAGGTTAAAGTCTCTTAAATCCCATCTCATTCACAAAACATGAAATATTCCCTACTGATGTCCTTTTGTCTTTTATATCTTTAGATTACAATGAAAATTAATAATTTAAATAATTAAACAATCTTTAAGAATAAGGAAAAATAAAATTCTTCCACTCCTCATACACCAGAAATGAAAAGAGGTGAGATGAAAATAATTTTGTGGAAGAAACAGTATAACAGATTTTTTTCAAGGCTTTCACAAGACTGTGCAAATGTGTCCTCACTTGTGCTTTGTTATTGTAAGTTCTAAATGTAACACACATTGCTTTGACATCATCCAGACAAAAAAACCCTCATGAGATATCTGATCACTATTTTATTTAAGAGTCAAGAATTGTAGAGAAACCAGCGAGAACTCAATTCAGATGCAAATTCACAAGTCCAAAGAGGTTTGGGGGCAAGAATCTACAGAATATTTTTTCATTAGTACAACATTTTTTTTCCTCTCTTTTTAGTGTTAGAAGTATGATTTGGATCTGTCAGTAAAAATATTATGAAAAGGAGAATGGTAAATTATTTTTAAAATGGCAATTCAAACTACAATTCAATCTACTAAGTAATTTTTTATTGTTGGACCATATCTTTATTTTTGAGTGCACATTTATGAATTAACTTCTTTATACTGTTATACACCAGCAGTGGTATCAAAATCAGTTTTGGTTTTCAACTGAAGTATTTTTTTTTTTTTTTTTTCCCTTAAAGAAATACAGATATCCAATAAGTGAAACACAGGGCTTAAAGATGCACTGTTGATAACAATTTCCCTAGAGGTAATATTATCTGGTAAAAAACAAAACAAAACAAAACAAACCTAAAAACCCCACTATCTCTCACTTTCTAATGGGCAGAGGTCAGTATAACTTCTGCCCTGTCTATTTTCAAATTGTTTAATTGTTTCTAAATTCATGTACAGTGTTCCTCAGTCCCAAAATTTGTTTGAGCACAAAACTGCAGTACCAATGAATTGAATCTTAAGGTTTTATGGGGGGTTTTGTTGTTGTTGTTGTTTTGTGGATTTTTTTTTTTTTTTTTTTTTTAATATTATGGCAAATTGCTTTTCAGCTGCAAAAGCAGCTTATTTAATGTTTTATTCCCAGAGTTGTTAAAAATGAATAAAGTGGCCAGACACTACAGTGACCTCAGTACTAGAAGAGAGCGATAATGAGCAATTTATGAAGTATGATACCTATGCTCTAGTACCAAAAGTAATTTCATCCAGTGGATTTTTCAATTTGTACAGCAGCTTTTTTTTGCTTTTTTTTCAGTTTTACTTTGCTGGTGGCACTAACTTTTGAGGCCACCCTAACTTTTAATCCTCTTTTGTAGAAGGAATCTACTAGTACTCAGCTTGCCTCTCTACTTCATTCCTTTCCTATAAGAGAACCTTTTAGAAACACAAAGAACTCTGGACTCAGCACAAGTTCTTGTCTGTGAACTTGCAGGCTGCAACAAACTAAGTAGTTACCTATCTGAGTTTCCGTTTTTGCAGACTGGAGAAATTTGAGTTACTGGAACCAGAACAGAAGCTTGCTACTATAATGAATTTTATTTGATCACTTTTTACATTGATAACTTGCTACTTGATGATTTTGGTCTTCTTTTCTTACACGCTTTACTAACCTCCTAAGTGAGTTTGGAGACTGAAACCAGTTGCTGATCATACCGTGCTAAAATTTGTAAATATACGTGGAGAGGGAAAAAAGAGAAAATTGCTATAACCATTGGGTGGTGTGAGATAACTTTGTATATGAAAGCTAACAATATTGTGCTACTTTGAAAGGCATCACTCTTTTCAGCACATATCCAAATCACAGCCCCCTAAGAGCTACCATGAAGAAAATCGATTCTAACCTGAACAAACTCAGAAAATATGATCCTTACTCTATCATATTTGATTGTTATTGTGTATCTTATTTGATACTGTGACTGAGCACATGTATAGCCCCCCAAAAATTGCTCGAGACTTTTAAAATAGCTCATGGGTGTTCATGTACTCTGAGTTAGATAAACAGGAGAAATACTGACAAGATATTTTCAAGAAGTCAAAACAACAAGAACTTCACTGGCAACCTCAGAAGATCAGAGGATTTTGGCAAAGGCTTAAAGTAGAATTCAGTCAACATAAAACCCTTCTCAAAGTATTAACTTAGCCTGTTCAACTTAGCAAACTCCCGGCCTATTTGATTTCAGTTACTCAAAAATTCCAAGAAGAGAGAATTAGAGGAAGAAAGAGAAGATAAAGACAGAAAAGTTATAGAAAAGGGCATATGTAACTACTAAGTCCTGGGTTCCAGCAGTGTTCAGCAAATAGAAATTCCAAGAGTAGGTAGTGTAAGGACATATGCTTGCCTTGTGTTCGGCTTTAAATACCCCTTGGCATTCCTGGGCCCATCCCTCAGGTACGACTTACAGTCATTTGGCAGCTCAGGAGCTGGGTTAGGGGCTCCAGAAGCATTGCCTCTGCTGTGCCAGGGATTGACAGGCACTGCTGCGCTGGGATGCAAGTTCTAGGGATGGGGGTTGCAGAGCAAGGCACTGCCTTACCAGGGTAAGGCCTGACCTGCCTCTTCTCCTACATAAATGCTCCCCAGAATATCTTGAGACACCAGTCTTAAGTCTTTCACAGCACTCACACAATTTGCCCAAAGAAGCTCTTGAGTCTCCATCCCTGGAAATTTTCAAAAGCCATCTCAACACGGTCCTGAGAAAAGAGTTTTTAGTGACCTAACCTGAGTAGGGGAGTTGCATGAGATGACCTTCAGAGGTCCCTTCCAGACTCAACCGATGCTGTTATGGGAATGAAAAATTTGAGAACTGTACTATATACGCTGCATACCTGCAGACATCCTATCTCCTTGTGTTCTTCTGTTGGCATCCAGCCGATGAGGAGACAACTTTGGCAGCAATTTCCAGAGACTTCTGCAGTGAAAATATCTAATGCAGACTTTTACCTGACTAAGCGGCTGTGGGTTAACTCCAGTAGGCAGCTCAGTCTCACATATAAGCCTCACACAAGCCAGTCATTCACTGCCCTGCACTGGAAAAGTGATCAAGTAATTAAACACCTTCTTGAAGGTGTTTAAATGTAAAATTATGTATTTTTTAAAATATAACTGAATTTTGCTGTAAGATGAACAAGGTATGTCTCATATGTAGAGTAACTGTCAGTAACAGAAATAGAAATACCAGCAGATTAGAAAACATTTAAAGAAGGCATCACTGAACATACGATAGGGGAGCGATTTTTTTTCCTTTTTTTAAATCCGGAAGATAAGTAAAACTAAAAGTTGCAATAGATACCATATGTTAAAACAGATTTTGTCTAGAAATTTGCAGCACTTTAGAAAACCAGTCAAAATTTTTGAAGCCAATGGATTCAATGTATATTGGTTTTATTGCTATTATTTCTCCTTTGCTGGCAAGTAAAGGTACATTCTGCAGTTGGTAGCATGGTGTAAGGAATGTTAAACATTAGAGATTAATAGAAAACTGAACTGTATCATTGCTGCATTCAGTTGTTTTATGACTGCATAGAGTTAGATGATAATGAATTTATATTTTAAGGTAAGAAGAGGTAGTTTTAGAAATCAAAGTTTTTGTATAGGCAATAATAATTAATAAAAATCTTAAGTATTATTCTGTTTAAGCTAAGCTTCACTTACCCTTTACACTTTTTTCTCTATATTCTTCATTTACTTATCAAGAAAATTTTCTCTCCTTTTGCACAGTTCTGGTGCAATTACTGAAGAATTGTTAGGAGCACTGAAATCCTCAAAAGGCTTTTTTTTTTTTTTCCTAAATGCCAGAAGAAATAATGTTATTTAGCGTAGATGTACAAATGTACAATAGCTGTACATAGATGTAAAAATAAGGGAAAAGCTCACTGCAGCCTGCACCTGTCTACACAGAATCTGACGGCAATCAATATACTTTTCTATAGCAATAGTGTAGGAGGAAATGCAACTACACCTATGAAGTTGCTTCTACTCCATTTTGCAAAATCATGCTATGTTACCAAAATATAATGCATATATATATGTCTGTATTGTGGATTTCAATCACTCTATGCTGATACTTCTCAATTTCTCCATGCCTCAAATCTTACTCCATAATAAGTATATGTCTAGAATACACATCTTTTTATGTATATTTATCACACTGATGGTATGAGAACTGAAACCCTGGTGTTCCCAACCTGAGAAACTGAGCCATACACAATCATACTTAAATGAAGTATATTATTCTTATTATCAAAGAATGAGGTCTTAGGAGAAATTGTATTGGAACAATTGCTTCCATGACAACAGGAACATCAGAAAGATTTTAACCAGGACTGTCGGTACCACTTATTATTAGGGTTGACCAGTGGCTCATATTTTCAGCTAATTATAACTTTGCATAAGTTAAATGGTCTGAACTCACATTTTCCATGCTAAATGAACAACTCAGGATGGAATAATTTGTCCTTTTTTGGCATTTCTGCCATAAATGTTTAATCAAACAGATCTGCTATTCCTAAGGAAGTGTCTAAAAAAGTTAGGCAAAATTAAATACTATTTCCTTGTATAAAAATCTGCAGTACTACGCATTTTGGAAAAGAGATTTTTACAAAGTTTGTCAAGAATGCGTCCGTTGTCATTCCATTAAAATCTTAAAATATGTTCAAGGAATAAGACTCTAAAAAGTTTTTACTACAGAATACATTAGAATAAGTAATACAGAACTGATCAAATATTTCCTCAGAAAACTACTATTGTCTGGAACTCCTGATAGCCATATTTTTACTTAATTTGGGAAACTCACTTTCTTAGGCCCTTTTTCATTAGAAGGCACATGAGGCTAAAAACTGAAACAGAAAAGGTCAGCAAGTAGACAGAAAGCACAAACTTGTGATAGTAAACAGAAATGGCAAGGAAAGATCTGAGAATAAGCAGAACAAAAGAAATTGGGATGACTGGTGAGGAGTCAATATATTTGGATGAAGCCCAAGTGATGACAGAGAGTGTCTAGATGAAAGAATAAAGGAAATGAGTGAAAGAAGATGAGCTGGAGGAGATAACTGATGGAAGGCAGAAAGGTTAATGACCAAATCATGAAATCACTCTGTGCCCTTCCAATTATCCATAAAAGCCGAAGAGATTTTTATTCACATTTTGTTGATGAAACACTCTGGGACTCGGAAGAGTGTGATTTCTACAGTTCTATGATGAACTGAATTATCTGGCAATCCATTGCATGTTTATGCCATTGCATATTGGGAGACTGAGGCTGGATATCAGGAAAAATTTGTTAACTGAAAGAGTGGTTAAATATTGGAAAAAGTTCCCCATGGAAGTGGTGGAATCACCATTCCTGGAGTAGATGTGGCACTTTATGACACACTCCAATGCACCTGATGATACTCAAAGTCTTTTACAATCTTAATGATTCTATGATTATATATTCTGTCTAAAAAGGCTGCTTGTCCAGGTTGCTTGCTGCCTTGCTAGTTAAAAGGAAGGCTTACAGGAAAGGGAAGACTGTTATCTTATGCTGAGCATCTGGTCAGCTTGAAAAATACTGTGTGAGGCAGGCACTGAGGGGTAGACTAGAGGATGAGAGAGATTGAGACCTTGTTTGAAACAAAAGCCAAACTTGTGCAAGGTTTTTTTTTTTTAAAGACCTAGAGAGAATCTATGGGATTTTCTGAGCCAGAACACAGGGAGTTCTTTGATTCAAAAGCAAAGCTAGAAAAAAGGGGATGGTGGAGAAAAAGGAGAATTGTTTAAAGACTTCTTAGATAATTTTGATGTTTGAAACAGACAACACCTGATTTTTTTACAAAAATGATTACCTTGTTTTCGTTTATGTATTTTCTAAATAATCAATTTTTAAAGATTGAGAGTCTTTAATGTCTTTTGGTGTGTTCATTTAAAGGAAGGAACATGAAGAGCTACTTGCCTCAAGATTCTCCTCTAGCTGAGTTGTCAGAGTCCGGACATGGAAAAAATTTGTGATGCAAGGTAAAAGAGTTCAATCACACCATTTACACCATTTTTTTCATGCAGCAAATATTGAGTTCCTCCTTTTCTGGGAGTAAAATTAATGCTATGAATGGCTACCAGATGAACTACAGGATGCCTGCAGCTGCATTTGAACATACTGCGAAAAGAAGCCCAAACTGAAGGGCTAAGTATTCTAAAAATAAGTTTCTAGATATTCAAACCAGTCTTTGATTTATCAGATAATGCATCTCATTATTCCGCTTACAAAAATGAGGACAATTCTACCTCTTCAGTTCTAACCAATTTTGAACATAAATTCAATACTTTGTTGTGAAGCAGAGAAATACCACAGAGTCATGGGTAGTAACAGATGATGTTAAGATTACCAAGCTTGTAAACAAATCAAATCAGAGCAGGTTTTTGCTAGAGTGAATTGAATAAAACATGGGCATTACATTGAGTAATGCTCTTCTCAAAGCATTGCATATGAACTCTTCCATGAAAAAGACAAAAGCACAAGAGAGAACAACAGAACAAGTAAAACAGGACGAGAACAGAAGTCTCCTCCTTGCTAACTGATAATTTTCATCGCAAGATGAAACCCACACTTTTTATACTCAAAGTGTAGACTTTGCTTCAAGTGCCAGCTACCCAAGAATTTCATCGATCAGTGGATGCTAATACTCAGTCTATACTTCATGGTTACTACAGTATAGTAATTAGAGTTGTAGCTTTAATCTTATGCTCCAGATAAATTTCATTAACAGAAGTACATTATTCCATTAATAAATTTCACAATTCCAAGGAAAAGTGGAAATGTGCATTCACTATTGTTCAGCTGATATCACATACTGGCCTGGTCAAACAGAGAGGCTTTCCAGAATGGACTCAAATAAGAATTGAATGTCACTGTTGAATGGGGCGGGGGGAGTGGAATGCTGTCAGCAGCAGTTATTTATTCCTACATACAGTAAATTATGACAGCTAGCATATTAATTCTATGGACCAACATAAAATCTAGAAAATATTTTCACTTTTAACCTCTTTATTCTGTTGTGCAAGACGCAGAATAAATGTGAGAGGTAAAGGATTCTCTCTGTATCTTCTCCCTACAAGAAAATTTTTATTGAATCAAACTTGCAGATGACATTATTTCAAATAATATTAAAATGCAAGGAAAAGTGGAAACATTATTGTTACACTACTGCTAACTTTGCTGGCACAGAAGAAAATTCTACAGACCTGCCTTGATAACTAAATAGTTTTAGCTACTTGATATCAATAATGCTTTCTGCATGAAGAATAACTACATATAAATTATGTAAAATTATTTTCCCATAGGTGCACTATGTCTATATGAAGTCCAGGTTCAGTTTGCAAATCACTGGATATGCAGAGAGTATTTTTCATGAATGCTTTACAATCCCTAGTAATGCAATTAAATAATTACCGGGAGCGCATATTTAGAGATGTAAACATGTAGTACTTTGTGAAGTTAGTTTACCCTAATAAATACTAAATCACATAAGTGAAGTTCTATCTTCGGGCTAACTTCAATACATTAAAAGAAAATTCAGAGCCAATTTACAGACCTCTTGTGCTGTTTCATTGCTTCAAGATATTTTTGGCCATAGTATAAAATATTTTTATTATAGAGTGAACAGTGGCAGAACTAAAAATATGCTAAAATTGCTGGCTAGTATTATGTACTTTGTAAATTTATTTCATTATTTTTCTCCAATAACTTTCTCTGAACTATTTTGAGCTAGTTCATAATATGAGTTCAACTCATAATATGCTGGGCAAAACCACTCAATGCTATGTGATGCTAGGTTTCCTCTTTACATATTTTCACAATGTGTTCTTATGATTAGAGTGAATTTAATAGATTAGAATTGAATAATGCAATGGTAGAACACCTTAGGATTAAATCGATGGAACTGGAAAAAGATCAGTTGATTGATTGATTGATTGACTCTGAAGAGTTGGATAGCACATGTTTTCTGTTTCACAAAAGTTAGGGTTAGAAGAGATGGAGATATTTCAGAGAAGGAGGAAGTTAAAGCATAATTGGATTCTTCTAACAAAGAAATAACAAACAAAAAGAATAAATCACTAAAAAGAACACCAACAAAACAAAATAAATTCTATAAATTCAATAAGAAATTAATTAATGGATAAGAACACTCTAATACTTAGGCCCAGCACTTGAGAAACAACTGAATTTTTTACTTTGATATGGATACTTTGAACACCTTTTGGAGGGTATGGTAATATGATATAGTCATCTGGAATTAAAAATAATGCATGTGATCCTTTATCATTTGCTTTAAAATATAGGTTCAACTTGTGAAACAGCAACAGTAATAATTGACCAATGTAGTAAAATGCATATGTCATTCAAACACTCATTAAAATAACACCTGTTGACTCACTGAAGTACCTTCCGAACATTCTGTTCCTTGACCTGTCAGTATTTTGTCCATGATCTTGTACAAGACATGTAATTTCTTTAAATGTCCACTTTGCAGAGGTAAAACATTAAGTCAAAATATATCTCTGTATTTAATATTTCATTTATTCACCCAAATATAGGAGATGCACAGAAGCATATCTGACAGGAACACTTTATTTTAGTAATATGAATAAAATTTATGTTTCAAAATATGCCTTATGTCTAATCTGCTTAGAAAATTTTAGAGTGGGCACAACAGATCTATTGGATAAAAAATATTTTTAGTAGGGAGGTTATATTTGTTAGTGAGCCTGTACTTTAAAAAAATAATTTTGATATGGTACTTTCCGTTTGGAAACCCCCTTCCCTCCCCACCAAAAAAAAAAAACAAACTCCAAATTCCAAACTCCAAACCAAAACCCAACCATTAAAACCATAATGACTCTGTTTACTTCTTAGATGACCTGGTAGCCACTGTGCATAACAGAAGATATAAGAACAGGTTTTTCTATATTTTATAAGGCATTCTAAGTTTAATGTAATCTCTAGAAACCTACCAAAATTCATTACTTTTTTAGGTATTTTTTCTGAAGTTTGCACATTCAAATTTTTTGCCTAAGTCAACAGAACCCGGATATCTTCAGTTCCCTGACTGAATCTCTACAGGAAAGACTATTACAAATACAAAGACAATGGTACTTAAAGCGCCACTGTAAAGTATTAAGTTATTCTTATTTCCACCTCATTCACAGTTTAAACTCTGAAGCCCCACTTTTTAAATCCCTCTTACATACATCTGATTTTTCATTCGTTGGTTTAGGTAGTCAAATGCATGATGTGATGAAAATAAAAATCTACTGTCAGATCCAAGAAACAACATTCCACAAAATATCACTTAAATGTAACACCAAGCAAAAGTATACTGAAAAGCAGAATTAACCTTGAGAAGTATGGTTATCATTCAGTAATAAGATGAACTAATAGATTAGAGGGTTTCCAGCATTTCCAAATTTCCTATCTCTTCGAGGTTCTTGAAACTACATGAGCAGAGTCAGGGTGTCTTTTAGCCTGTGATATATCCTAGGGATGAAGATTGCATACCCCTTGAAAGTGAAGTTCTGAATTATTGTTTATTTAGAGATTCAAAGAGTAGCTGAGTTCACACAGCTTTATTGAATGGACAATCCATTCTACATTTCTCTAAGGGACTGAGGGTATGAGTAAACAGAATGAAAATAGGAACCTTCCTAAAGCATAGCAAAGAGTTTCTGGGAAACTGAAATATTAGTATACTCATTTACTAGCTTGATTCATATTTTACAATACTACAGTAGCTTAACTTTCACCTGTGTGAAATTCACTGCACTACTGCATCAATAATTCATTATATGGGACTTAGCATTTTAAGTATACACCAACTTTAAGTATATGCCAAATTTAAGTATATACCAACAAATGTGCTATAAAACTGCTCCCTAGGAGAACCTTGTGAGATGTTTCCACAATACACTTGCCAGTGATTGTTTCACCTGCTATTGCTTTCTGAGCAAGTGGCTGAGTTTACTAAGGAGCAAAATCTTAGCAGATGGAGAAGGACCATATGACACATGTGTACTAGTACAGACCTAGATATTCAGCCACATTTGCAACATGTCTGCAGTTACATTCTAGCACATCTTCCTTGCTTTCCAGTACTTCTACTTGATTATCCTACTTGGATAATGACAGCATACTTTTTTTCTTTGTTATTATTACTGCTGTTGATATTATTTTCTATCTCACACATATATTATATGGTTTTACTTACCAAGGGAGATAAAAGAAACACTTGCATATCTTTTCCTCTGTGTCTGATGCAAATGATTAATTTGATTCTGTACAAATTTATCTTACCCTTTATTAATATATACTGGTTTATTCTTCATGTGAATTTTACATCCAACATTGTCATCATATTCCCTTGGGAGGTTATTGTTTTTCTTCTCCCACCCCTTGATTTTATACATCCTCTAGCTCTAATTTTTGAATGCTTTTCTTAGGAGAAGGTTGTGCTTTATTAGACATTCAGCATCTCAAAAAGGGAATAGTACATAGAAAAGTTGGAAGTTTTGCTATACCTTACATACCATTTAATGACACTTTCTCTACCTTTCTTCATGACCAATTAATACTGAGGAGTGGTCTCAAATCAAGAGGTCACAAAAAGACTGTTCATCTATGTATTCAATATAAGGCAGGTACTTAATCTCCTTTCCGAAGCAACTCTAATAAAAAAAAAATCGTTTCAAAATATATGCTATCAAATAAGAATTACCTGCATTGAAAGCTTTGGCTGTAAAAATTAGTCTAATTGCTTCCTTTTAGCTATAAATTCATAGGAAACGTGACACTTGAAAAAAAAAGTGTCCTTTTCCATATCAGTTCTATTTAAAAATGGAATGATAATTACAAACATTTAGAACATAACTAGAAGCTGAACTATAGTCATAAGAGGAAATAAACATTAATTTATCTGTAATGAAAATAAATGTGGTCTTGTATAAGACTGCACTACAAAAAGAAAACCAAAAACCCCATCAAAATACTTGACCCATAGAACTCACCAGGGGTAGTAAAAATCAAGTGATTTTTCTGCAACTCAAAACTATATTGACCTGAATTTTTCTGCTGGTGTAATTTATTCATTTTTGTTTTGCCTGCTAGAACCAAATGCTTGTCTCTATGCGTAGCCCTAGAGCCAAAAAGAATGCACAGCTCATGTAATACGGTAAGTGCTATCTCCAGTCAGGAAGTTCCTCCTGTGATATTTAAGTGCCAAAAAAAATGATCTGCAGTGAAGACAAGTACATAGAATTCATGAGTATCTGAAACTGTCAACAAGACAAATTGTTATTATAGTAAGTGCCTAAGAAATGCATTAGTACCACTTCCACTTGGAAGCCAGAATGAATGCAACATAAGAGCAAAACAGCACAATCTGTTGTAAAGCAAGCCTGTGGCAGACAATGACATTGTTGGCACACGCAGCATAAAGGAGGAAATGGAGAAAAGTTGTCCTGGGTGTGGAGATAACTAATGCAGTGCTATTAAAGTGAGCTGCATCTGCAGCCTGGTTTAGTTTTACAAATAGACACACAGAGGCATCGAATCCTGCAAGCTGCACAGCAGGAGCCCAAGACTGTATATTCTGAGATTCTACCCTTTTCCTTATGCAATATATTTTCAACTGAATCAATGTCAGAATGCAAAAAATACATTCAGCTTCACTGTACAAAACACCTTTGCTTGATTGATGTCTCTGGTAATGAATTCAGTCCAGAAATGAATAATGTAAACAATGAGAAAACCTCCTATTGGTCCTTGGTTTATATCCCATCTAACCTTCATGCTGATTTTACCTATGACTTATCATTCACAGTATTCCTGATACTTAACAGTTAATTGAAAGTAAAAATTACAGGCATTATTTTTTAGATAACTTTCAAATATCTTCAGTTTTAACTTTCTGAAAAAAAGGCCACAATCAAAGTGCTCTCTATTGCCTTATGTATCTTTTTGAACAGGTCCTGGATCAATTGGATTGATATTTTTTATATAAATTCAATTATCATTGATGCTTTTCAACTGGTTTTGCTGACAGCTAAAAAGGATGCAATACTGTGTATCTTCAAAACTAAGAGAGTAAGAAAATCCAAGTTTCACTCAATAGTTGTTTTTTTAAATTATTATTATTAAAATAAAAAATCCATTGAAGGATCAGACCTTTTAGACAGTTTGTTTGTTTTCTCATTACAAGTTTATTACCCAACACTGTTTGTTAAGAATTGGAAATCAGATTTATAGACTTAGTCCCCTGTGACTAATAACTTTGCATTCCTGGTGAAGAAAACAAAAACAAAAACAGAAAACAAAAACAAAAACAAAAAACTAAAAAACACAAACAAAAAACAACAACAACAAAACACACAAAAACCCCCAAAACCAAAAACAAACAAAAAACCAACAACAACAACAAAACCCAAAACCACCACAACACCCACAAACTGGAAGTAATTTTCTTTTAAAATTTTTCCTTTATAATTTGATCAATATTGTTAACATGTACACTAGTATTTCTGCTAAATTTTTAATCATATTAGTAATCACTCATTTCTCTGAGCTTACAGCAAAGTTCTTGCTCTGTTCATATGACTTAATTATGTAATTTATGCATATTCTCATGGACGGTCTTTCACAATATTCAACAGATTTTTCAGAATTTGAAAAATAATAATAGAGGAAGCAATAGGCAGATACTTTCACTGCCATAGAGAAAAAATATTGTATAACCATTCAATAAGAGATGGTAGAAAGCCCAGCTAAAACTTTTCAGAGTAAATACATCTATATCTATATATCAAGAGTACATTGCCAGGTTATGTTGAACTTCTCATTCACTAATACCCCCACTTTCTCCTCAGGGCTGCTCTCGATCCCTTCTTCACCCAGACCATCACTCGTACTTGCGATTGCCCTGACCCAGCTGCAGGACCTTGCACTTGGCCTTCTTGAAATGCATGAAAAGTGCACAAGCTCACCTCTCAAACCTGTCAAAGTTCTTTTGGATGACATGTCCCTTCCCTCCAGCATGTTCCCTGCACCAGACAGCTTGGCGTTGTTGAGCATTGAGAATGCACTGAATCCCACGGTCCACATCACCAACAAAGATGTTAAACAGCACCAGCCCCAATACTGACTCTTGAGGAATACCACCCATGGCTGGTCTCTACTTGGGACAATGAGCTATTGACTGCAAGTCTTTGAGTGCATCCATCCAACCAATTCCTTATTCACCGCATATTCCATCTAGCAAATCCTTGCTTCCAGTTTAGAGACAAGGTTGTCATGTAAGACTGTATTAAATGTTTTCAACAAGTTGATTACATCAGTTGTTCTTCACATATTCACCAATGCCTTAAACATGCCATAGAAGACCACCAAATTCATCAGGTACAATTTTCTCTTAGTGAAGCCATGTGGACTGTCAACCATCACCTCCTTATTTTACACATGCCTTATCATACTTTCCAGGAGGATCTTCTTCATGACCTTTCCATTCATGGAGATGAGACTGGCAACTGTAGTTCTCCAGGCCTTCCTTTTATCCCTTTTTAAAATTGCCTGTAGTTTCCCTTTTTCCAGACAGTAGGAGCTTCACTGGAGCAGCAAAAATTCTCAAATATGACACATATCAGCTTAGCCACTTCATCTGCCTGCTGCCTCAGTACCCACAGATGCATCTCATCAGGTCCCATGGTTTTGTGCACCTTTAGGTTCCTTCTGTGGTCTCAAACCTGGTCTTCTCTTATAGTGGGAGATTCTTCATTCTCCCAGTCCCTGACTTTATGTCCTGTGACTCAGGCAGCATGGGTGGGTTATTTGCCATTGAAGGTGAAGGCAGAGAAGTCATTGGGTAACTGACTCTTCTTTGTCTCCTTGGTAATCAGGTCTTCCATTTCCTTACAGGGAGGGTACACATTTTCCCTAATCTTCCTTTTATCACCATCATAGCTATAGAAGATTTTCTTGTTTCCCTTGATGTTCATGGGTTGATTAATTCCATCAGGTCTTTAGCATTTGTATTCTGATCCCTGGCTGCTCAATTAATTTCTCTATATCCATCCTAGGCTATCTGTCCTTGATTCCACCCTCTCTAGTCTTCATTTTTGTGTTTGAGTTAGACCTTGTTCATCCACACAGGCCTTCTGGTGCTTTCACCTGACTTTGTCTTAGTTAGAATGCATTGTTCCTGAATCCATCTGAGAGCAGAACCTAGAATATTAGCCAATAGATTGACTATAGGCCAACAGATATAACACACATATATAGGCATACATATATATTTATATAACAAGGCATGTATTTATATATCAAGAAGTTTTAGCTAGGCATTGTTTCTATTATGTTATGACAAATATATTCTTTCACATGTATCTATATATATATTAATAATTAAAGTATTATTTTTTTTTTATCAATGTGTATGTTTTCATGGCTTCAAAGACAAAAGATTCTCAGATTGTTATTCATTCTTGAAAACACTAGCATGAGCACTAAAAGATATAGTCAGTCAATCGTGCGTGCAGGAAATCTGTGCTGCAATTAGCATGTTTGCAGTTCTAACTCCTTGCTTTTGTTGCCTGTGTGTTAGGAAGTGTTAAAAGGGAAGGACGCACACCAAAGTACAGAGGTAGGGATAGTTTACTCAAGGGTCTTCCTAGTTGTCTTGTCTGCCATCTAGTGTCAAGCTAGATGATCATTCTAATGCTGTAGTGAGGGGTTAAATGTTTGTTAGTTTTGCATCATTTGGTGTTTCATATTGGAAAAAAGCTTCTAAGATTCAAGATAACACTAAATGCAAAACAAAGAAATATATTGGGCTTTGACCCAACATCTTCTGAAACTGATATTTAACATTACAAATGTAAATTTTGAAAGCATAAAAGAGAAAGGAATTAAAACCCCCAGCAGATATGATTTTTAGGCTAATTTTGAAACAGAAATTTCAAAATTTAGGTGGAAAGAGGGGACTTATAGACATACTAAAATCTACGTAGCCTAATTTTAAGGTTGATGAGCACTCATAAATCTCACAAGATTTATGGAGAGCATATCTGTTTCAGAATAGGAGAAAATAATGATCTGTGAGAAAGACCTACATTGGGAGTTTTTTATTTAGTAGCTTCTTATTTTACTTCAGGGCTAATCTGATCTGGTTACTTTTCAAGATGCATTTTAACTGTTGCACAATGATTTAAAATATCTCTTTTATGTTTGACTGCAAAAGTGGCAAGGAGGCCTTGATGGGTCTGGTCCATATTCTTGTTACAAACATTTATCCTTTGTACTTTTATATACATAATCTGATCTCACCTGTCAACTCATTATGAAGAGTTTTATATGTTGATCAACTCAGCCTAGGCACTGAGCGGTGCAATGTCTAAGCTTTTGCCAGTTTTAAAGGATCTTTTTCTCTTCTATCTTAAAACTTGTATTTTCTGCCTTTTTCTTATCCCACTCTAGTCTATAGAAAACTTTCTTGAAAATGTGTATTTTGGGAAGTCCTGAAAAGCTGGGGAAAGAGCAGTATCTGTTATCAGAAATATCCTGGTGTTCAGATGCAATGTCTAAAGGATTTTCTCTTCCTCTGCAGAAGGCAGCTGCAGAAATTGATCTTGGTCTGACAGAAGGTGCCCAATACAGAAAGCAGGATACATTCCTTTGGCCAAAGATGGATGTCACTTGGTTTGCACATACTAAAGGAGCAACCAACCATTTTCTGTTTTTCAAGTAATTCTAGTAATTTCATGAAGAGATAAATTGAAAGTTAATCTTTTGTTGGGATCCCTGACTAAGCTAAGCAAAACTTCATTCAGACTTCTGTGAAAGCATCCTTTTCAAAAGACAGGGCCTCCACTGGTTATTTTTGGGTCAAAAGAACAAACTTTGAACTCACTTTCAATATATACTTCTTATGTTTCCAAGCAAAATCAGCCAACCTCTTGGTATCTGTGAGGCTGCAGGCAATATGAGTATCTCAAATTTAGAATGTGCGCCTTTCTGAAAACAAAATGTGATTTATTTGCATGCAGAAGGGCATTCAGCTGATTCACTGACATGAAAAAGAAAGCAAAGAGTGCATACTCTCCTGCCTATGCTTGACATTTCCTTCACATCCAGATAAAGACACAGGTAACCCTGCCTCCATTTTTGTATGCTGTTAGACCCATTTTCTTGCTAAGTTTCTCAGCCATATCTGCCATCTACCTGACTGATACAGACTAGTCACTGACAACTCTTCCACATCCCCTTCTGCAGGATAGAACTGTTACCTAAGTGAGCCTTTTGGTTTGGGTGGTATTTTTAATTGCCATCAAAGTGATTAAGTCATAGGGTCAGCTTTCCACATGTTACAGTGGCTTTTGTGTACAGATGATTGTCAATCTACACCTCAGTCAAAACTTGTAATATTTTACGTACTTCCAGATTTTTCACATTATGTGTAAAATGTCATAGAAAAAACAAGTGATGGTATAATAAAATATTATTTGCCATCAACAAGTGGGTACTGACTGCTGATACAATTAACAACTGATAGCAACATCATAAAATGTAAAATATTACATAATTTATTCTATTTTATTCAAAAGTTTTTCTCAAGAGAAATACAACCTGAATTGGAATAATTCATTAATCTAAACCATAGTTAAACAGTGACAATTCAATATAACCAGAAGACAGGGTTACATATGGATGCATATAAAAAAATTAAAATAGTTAAACTGGTGTGGTGGGAATAAATATTATTTTAAGATTCTGTAAGCATGAAAAATTGTCTCGCCAACAAGATAAGATACAGATAAAAACAGTTTCCCTCTTGAAGGGAATTCCTTTTTCAGGAGATTTTATTGTTATCCAACTTGAATAAAATAACTTAAAATATTCAGTAGAAAACCAGAGGATATAGATATTTGATATTTACAAGCAAATTAGCCATAATACATAATTAGTTCAAAGATATCATATTCTACTACAATCTTAGTTTTTTCTTCTTACTTAAAAATAATTACAATAGCTATTGACCAATGCCAGTAATAACTGGCACTAACAACAAAGTCAAAAAAGCAAGAATGAGATAAAGATTATAAAGTTGAAAAGCCGGCAAAGCCATTATCTGTGTAAAGTTAGAATCAGTGTGCCTAAACCCTGGCCTGTTTATTTGTATAATGAAAGTAACTTTTCCTATCCAAATTATAATAATATTACATTTTTGCAAATTCTAAAATCAGATTATTCTCAATGAGAAAATAAATATACTACCTAACTGAATGCATACAGTACACATTTGTTTTAGAGTTCTCTTTCAGTGTCCCCTTTCCTTTCCCCTTCCCTATTAATAAAAGGAAATTAATAAAGGAAAAGGAAATGCATTCATGCTGTTTTAACGATTTGCCTTTAACCCAAGAAAAAGAAAATTCAAAGATAAGGCTTCCAATTAATCTCTAACTTGTAACATAAAAGCACTGATTTCAAGCCTTAACAACATTGCAATTATGAAGGCACAGGGGGAATGTACTGTAGACATAGTCAAAGTTTTAATCCTAAATATGTCTGGCTCTCGTGAATTTCTCATAGCTTTAAAATTTAACATTATTTCTCTGTGTGTTATAAACATATGTGTTCTTGACCCACTTCAAAAACAACCACAAGTGAAATACCATTTCCATTAATCATTCAAGAGCTTTGCAAGAAGTTTGCATCTCAAGAGATGACTTTTTCACTGAAGTTTACACTATTCAACTTGGTTTCATCATTTTTTACATATATTGAGTTGCAGCTGCTTGCTGTTCAGAGCATTGGTTTTAGAACTTATTCCCATCCTTTCCATCCAAATGCACACATTGTCACTTAATATCCTGAAGAGAAAAATTAATTTCTATGTAATTATAGTTTTGCCATGACAACTACAAAAAATTCTCTGTAAACTAATACCTTGCAAATGAAATTCCATTTTCATCCTTTAATCACTATGTAATGAGACTACAAAGGAGATGTTTGTACTGTGTTGAAATAGCAAATAGGTGTAACAATATTTTCCACACTTTTCACCAGATTTTCTTACTAATTTTTTAATAGGAATATGGATCCACACTAGTGGCTCTCCTTGCAAGACTAAAACTTAAGTTTAATATGCATTTGTAGAAATTGCTTTTTCTATCCGTAATATAATGTCATGTTATGTTAGAAATATTCTGTGACTGTTATTGGCACTAGTAAGACAATATCATTTAAAGAATCATAGACAATTAATCCTTTAAATCATACATCTGTATATTAGACACTGAAATTTATCATTGATGCACCACACCTTCTTCATGGATCTAGCTCTAAAATCCAATACTCATGAGGAGCATACAATTAAGTGTTGAGCATTTTAAAATGTGTAATTTCTGTTTGCCTCTCTGTGCAATGAAAAGTATAAAGACACTGAAAAATATCAATAGTCGGGTATTTGTGCTCACTCTTAGGAAGTTCCATGATCCTTGACACATCAGTATTTCTCAGAAAAGGAAGATATCCTTGATTATTGGACAGAACATTAATTTTATTTTTTTACAAATAGAAAACTAGATCATAATCTATGCTTGTAAGAGCAGGCAAGGCAGAAAAATTTAAATTCACTATGAAAGATGCAAATTGCCAAGCATAATCTTCACTATTGTGCTTGAACTAGGGAAGCTCAATGCCTTCAGAAGGGCCTCTAGAATGATAGATATTGCAGCATTAGTTGATTATATTTCATAAGAAGTCCTTTTCCAAACTGACAGGATTGCTAGCATCATCCATCATTGATGATTTCAGCTACTTCCTGATTAAAAATATTTTATACTTATTAGTCTGATAAATATTACATTTTGATCCAAAATATTGTTAGGAAATAAAGGGAGGCAAGTTTTGTGGGGTTTCATTGTTGTTGTTGTTTTTGTTTGTTTGGGGTTTTTTTGTGTTTTTTGGTGTTTCTTTTTTGTTTGTTTTTTTTTTGTTTCTTTGTTTCCATGATAATTATCTATTTGTCAGCTCAAACAATTAGCTCAGTTGGTGTTCATCCCCCTTGTTGAGAGCGCCCAGGAATGGTGTTCACTCAGACAAAAGTTTCTTTCCCTACACATGCCGTAAAGGATGTGGTGACCCAGATGGAGCAATTACAAGAGCATGCAAAGCTCCTGGCCCTGCTCTTTGGGTGCTGACCATGTGCTCAGCCTGGTGGCAGAGATGAGAGGTGAAGTGACAAGACAAGAGCTATCAGGGACTCTGAGGTGTGGTGGTGTGAGAATTGTTTTTATTAAGTTATTTTTGTAAGATTTTTAAGTTATTTTTATAATGGTTGAGTCCACTGTATACCCCTGTGTTCTGTATTGGTTGTTTTGTTTACTGTAAAACCAGACGTTTTCTGTCATTCATCCCTTCCCTGCACCTGTCGCTGTCAATCCCTGCCTCTCTCCTCGTGGTTGCCCTGTCTGTCACTCGGAGACCCTTCCCTGGCTTCTAGAAAACTCCAGGAGGGGTGTCGAGTGATAGGCTGGGGCCCGGGAGACCCCCTCCCATCATTTTGTGGTTGGTCCCCAGTTCTATGGTTCACACCCCCGGTTAACCCCCCGATTCCTGTGACTGGCTGACCGGTTGTCACCACCCCCGTTTCCACCCCCCCTTAAAAACTGCCGCGCGCCTGCCCCCGGGGTCTCTCCTGGGCAGCAGGTGCAGCGTGCAGAGCCCCGCGCTTCCTCTGCCTCAATAAACCTACGTTACATCCTGCTCGGGAGAGTCCGCCTTTCACTTAGCTGCCAGGGTTGCTTACGTCATCTACGTGCCCGTCGCTGGCGGTGGGATCCAAGTTCCCACAGGAAGGAAGCGGCGCGCTTGCCTGCCGCTCCGACCTTACCACGTTGCCGCAGTGAGACACTGAGCTAGCCTGTGGCTGCACTGGTCAGCGTGATTTCTGGACACTGTGACACTGAGGAAGAGATTTTCTGGAGGAACTGCACTCTAGCATACCTCAGAAAAATGCAGCCACTGTCCACTTCACAAGAAGCAATGGATGTCCCACCCTCTCACCACCAGGCAAAAGAGGGGACCTAAGAAATTGAGGGAAGGGAATGGAAGAGGTTTCTGATTGGGCTGGCAGGAAAATCCCCTGCAAGGGGGGAAAAAGATCTGCATGAGTGAACAAGGGACTCCTGCCATTACTCAAGCATAAGCAGGAAATACACAGATAAAAGCAGATTCAGGATGCTTAGAAATTTGGCAGGAGGTATGAGGCTTTAGGCAAAGATATAGATCTGAAAACAAATTCTTCCAAGTCTGGAAAAGTCATAAGCATGCAAGAATCACTCTTCATGCTGCTGAGTACTTGATAGTGTTTACCTAAAAAGTTTCTGACTATTTTTCTTCTCAACAAATATGAACTTATCACAGTTCCAAGTGTGATCAGGCTGTGCATACACCAAAATATGCAGGAAAATTAACTTCCAGCTGAGAGGTAGAAGAGAACAGGGGGATTTTTCCTGCTCTTATGTGGTCTGGATTAAGCCTCAGTGCTTGAATTAGAAGATGAGAATCTGCTTCTCCTGTACCATCCACATCACCAATAAAAAGAAATTAAGAAATATTAACACATTTGATTCAAATATGCGGGGGGATTTGTCCTGGAGAAGACATTAAACTCCTACAAAACCTTACAGTATTACCAAAATAAAGGAAGGAACAAATTACTTAGAATTCACAGCAAGTTGACCCCTTGCTGGCCAACAGCAAAGTCCACATCCAGTGGACTATAACTCTTCCACCCCAGCAGGATACAGGAGAGAATCAGAAGGGAAAAAAATTATGAAAACCTCATGGATCATGATAAAGACAATTTAATAATCAAAGAAAAGAAAGACCAACACACAAGTGTCTTAAAGGCATTTACCTCCTCCCATCAGCTGATCAATTCCCAGACAGTCCTCCAGTTGTCTTTGAAAAACTACTCCCCCCACAAGGTAGTACTACTGTTGAGCACCATGTCACATGCCCTCAGTATTACTTTGGCTAGCTGGGGGTCAGCTGCCCTGATTTTGTCTTTTCCCAGCCTCTTGCACACCCTCAGCCCAGCTTCTGGGCAGGGCCGAGTGTGAAACAGAGAGGTTCTTGACGTTCTGTAAGCACCAATCAGCAGTTGCTAAAACATTGATGTATTAATCAACACAGTTTTGGACATAGAGGTAAAACACAGCATCATATAAGATATTCTTTTAAAAAATTACTTAATCCTAACCTGACCTAGTAGAGAATTGTACTGGTCTGACTGGAAACTGCTAAACAGGAAAACCAGAATTAGGAACAGAGACTACAACACATTGAACAGGGAGGCTCTTCAATAAGCAGACTGAATTTAGCTCACTTTTGTCTCTCAATTGAAACATCAAAAAAATTAATTACTGCAGACCAATAATTTTATCTTATTTTTTACAAAAAGAGAATTATTTATTTGCATATTGGATTTTATGAATACATCAAATGTTTCACAATTATATTTTAGTTAATTCACAGCACCTATATGAGGAAATAAAAGACTAGGAATAGATGCCAGGTAGTGAAAAGAAGCACAATATTTAAGAAACATCTATAAATTCTGGGTAATCAAATATGATATTCATTACATGATTTTAGAAGTGCTTTGTTTGAACTTCACATGTTCCAAACAGATCTCATTTCCGTTGCAGCTGAGACTCCCCACTAATTCATATGTCAAGATTTCCAGTTATGCTGTTACTAAAAATATTATTTTAAGCTACTTTCCTAAGACAATTAAAGAAATACCATGTCAAAGACAAAAGATGTAATTCCAGTAGTCTAAGAAAATATCTGCTTTTTTCCCACATTTTTGATATCTTGAAATGAAATAATCCAGCCTCATTTTAAAAGATAGAGCATGAGACGTGAAGGTAAAACTTATGAATGCCCCACAGAAGATCACTCAAGCCCAAAGCATTAGGGATGCTGCAATGGTTTGTCTTCTTGAAGCAGAAAGACTCAGACAGCACCCCATGGTACAAGACCTATTTCTTTGGATCTGAAAAGGATAAGAGCTGCCCTGATGTATGACAGCAGTATGAACACGGGACAGTTAGCCTGGCCAAGATGTTCCTATGAAGGATATGAAGTGCCACCAAAAACATTATCCACACATGTATCTGCTTTGCACTATGGGCACAAACACACAATGTTGGGGTTTTTTTCACATTCAGAAGAATATGAGTCCCTGATTAGTGTCTTTCTTCTTCTCTAGTCAGTGCCATGTTTTTTCTTATGTTACTAATGGTACCATCAGTGAAACTGCGCAATGGTGCTAATAGAAAAATATGAGTTTGATTCTAAAGTAACAATACTATAAAACTGAACATTAGTATATAGTGAACATAATTTCTAACTCTCACTTTGATTTGCATCTTTCAAAGAATGATTGTTCAGGTAAGAAAAATTATTTGTACTAAAGCTCAAATTCACTTTACTTGACATTATCAGCTAAGTCCTTGAAAGAATATTAAAAGCACCTGTATTTTAAATTGCAGCTGATAAAGCAGCAAAGCCCTTGCTGAAGATAATGCCCTAAAACCAGATAACATCACAGTAGAATCAGATAGTGCCATTCAATTTTCTGTTCTGCCATAAGGAAATGTACTATTATTTCTTGATTTAAGATTATGAAGAACAATGCTCGCGTAATATTTACTTCTTTTGGAAAGATTTTTATGCATAGAATTAGATAAACAAAATGCTATCTTCTAAGGCTGCTGAAAACCTACTGAACACAACAAACTCTTCCTGTCTTTTCAAAAAGTCAAAGAGTAAGCTTTCTCACACTATAAGCATGTCAGCATGTGATTCATATTCGTAAACTCAAGCCATAAATAGATGTCTCATTGAGTTTTAAGATGACCGAAAGAAGAAATTGTCCAGGGTTGTCAGTACTGGAACAGCAGAAAATAAGACAAATGTACAATTTATTGAAAATAATTTAGTAGTAAGAAACAAAAAGGTAGCCAGCTGCTTTGAAGAAAGCAACCATCTCTAACTGGTTCAAGGGACAGAGTGATTTTGAAAGTCTACACCTTTAGATAGTAAATGTAGTCCTTTTCAATACTTGGAGAGCAATTTTATAGTCTGTTTATAAAAGATGAATTTATTAATATTTAAAGAAGAAAAAAAAAGGAAAAAATCAAGTAAATTCCCTATGAAATTGTTCAGTGTGTTTACACCCTCCATGTAGGTGGTGCACCTGAATATAAGATGTTCCTTTACACTTATACATGAAGCATAATAGCAAAAAAAGTCACTAGAAAATATAAAACAGAGAAGGAAAGCACAGACTTCAGCTTTAACTGAGACCATGTTATATTTTTTTTCTTATGCTAAAAACCAAATAAAGGCACAAATTACATCCTTTTCTTTTCTTGCTCCACGGAGAACTGATAACCAGAAATGTTGGAGCTATTTTCTTTTGCTCACTACAGATTAATGCTGAGTGAAATTCTGACTGTTGAGGGGAAAAAAAAATTATTCAAATTTCACAGAGCTTTTGCCAACATTTGATGTAGTCAATGGCTCTTTTGTTGACTAAAATGCACTTAAATAGTTTTTTGGGGTTTTTTTAAAGCTGTTTTTTGCTGCTATTCAAGGTATTTTAAGTATATTTTAAGTATGGATATAGTAAGTTTTAGGAAATGCTACTTTTTCCTTCTAGATGAGAACTGTTTTTTGTTTCAGATGGAAGACAGCTACACTTACTACTCTTTGTCTTAAGAAAAGCATGTTAACAACAGAAAAGTGTCTGGTATTGCAGAATACTTGTAGAATACTGAACTATTTCTTCTTGTTTCAAAGCAAATTAAGAAATTATTTGTTATGTTATCATTAAAGCCTCTATCCTGTGGTGATTAACCTTGAAAAGATCATTGTTCTGTTAGTTTCAAAAGGAAATAAAGTAAGAATGAAGAAAATTTAAAAAGAGGCTGGAGGTCAAGGGGACTTTTAAATTGAAAGATCTAGATTTTAGGGGGTTGTCTCTGTGGGAGAGGTGAGGAAAAATTTAGTTCTCAGAAGTCAAGGTTTAAAATCTCTATTTCATCAGTGAAGTAGAGGTGGCAGTTCTGAAAATCCCCATCACACCTATATTAACTTAAAAACCCTTCCATTGTGTAATGCACTATATCTAAGATAGGTGTCTATCTGTTTTTTCCATTAGGCAACTCTTTCTGCTCAGGACCTCATCTGTCTCAGCTTTTTCTAAGAAGGATGGTGGCTCTTTCAAAGGAGATGTACCAGTGCTTTTTAACCTATTGCCTAATTCTTCATATTAGAACACCTTCCTAGGAATTTGAGGAGGTGGGTTCTCTGTCTGCTTTAACAGCAAAGGAATTAAATTTATGTCTTAAGACAATACTGAAAGAGCAAGTAACCTGACACTTGAAGAAGAAGCTGGTCCTCTGTCTTTGGAGGATTAAGACTGAAAAAAGACTCCACATGCCATTAATTGTACTACATATTTGTATTATATTAGATCAACAATAGGAAAAAAAGAAAAGAACTATTTGCTAAGATCCTTTTTAGCCATTTCGAGTTTAATGGCCTGTTTCTTTCAGTACTATGTTTATTCACAGTTCAGTAGAGATGAAAAGGTGGCTTCCCAGAATTTAGAAGAATTTTTTTTTCTGCCTCAAAATGATTAAAATGAAAAAAGGAAGCTTCCAGATTTCTCTAAAAAATGATAGAAGCAGACAGTGATAGTGAAGAAGCTGAACAGTGCTAGAAGCTATAAAATCAGGATCATAGCCATTTTTTCAGAATGCCCTTATAGATCTCAGTGTTTATTTTGCTGTGCCCTAGTTAGGTAGAGACGTAAGTATGAAGCGGATAATTATGTCCCCAAAATAAATACCACTAAAATGTGTGAAAGCACCAAAGATGTCAACTAATTCTTTAGATGTCTACAAAGTTAGGTTGTAAACAATACGGACATACGGAACAGCTGTTTAGAAATTAGGTAGGACTTCAGGTCTCCTTGATAAGATTTCAGCAGAACAAACACCATTCAGAAATCCACTGATTTGTTTTAAAGATATTTTTAGAACCAAGCAAGTAATTTGAAGCAGGAGATTAGGTTATCCTTCAGATCAAGTATATCTTAATCATATTGTACAGTGAAAAGTTAGGCATACAAGAACAGAGGGAAAGAAGGAATAATGCAATCCTAGGAAAAAAGGAGAATTATTTTATGCATATTTAAGTGGATTTTTGGATAGCTACTTTTTCATCAGCCTATGACTATACTATGACTGAATTTTTGTAATTCTTTCATCTTCCATTTGATTAAAAAAATAGCACTAGGGCATGAGGCAATGGAAAATGGGACATAGTCCTCAATCACTTATATTTAATTGAGTTAGGCAACGGAATGAAAGACAAAAAATTAAAGGTATAAAACATACATTATTAAGTCTACTAAACAGCAGTCTTATTCAATAAGTATGTATCTGAGCAATAATTTTAAAAATTGTTGCAATTTTATACCATTTCTGAGTATATCTAAGGGCTCACTGAACTGATAAATGGAGACATTCTCCCAAGTTACCAAGCACTAGTATACTCAAATATCCCTTAAGCATAAACACTGTTAAAATCTATGTAGTGTTGGCATGTTTTGATGGGCCTTATCCAACTCTGATTATCAATGTATATTGATATCTTTTGCAAAAAATAATCACCTGTTTAAAAATACCCAAATACTAGTATGTCAGAAAATGAAAAAATATGGAATCTAGCCCATTCTCAGCTAAGGTATAAATCTTCATTACTGTAATGAATACAGTAAATATCTGACAAATGCCCCCAACCCTCAATATGTAAACCTGTCCAAAATTCAATATAGTAGTACTTTTAGAGATTGTTTTGGATGGAATCTATAAGGTACAGGGATTTTTTAGTGGGTTTTTTTGTTTGTTTGTTTGTTTTAATAAATCTGGAATTAGAGCACAAGTTTGAAATCAATCTGTGTATACACGGCACCATTCCAAAGGAGAAATGGGATCATGACTCCACCATGATCAGTTTCTTCCCCATTTTTGCTTTACAGTTTGTTTTGCTCTGTGCTAATAATATCTTTCTGTGTCTGCCTGCTCTCAGGTAAGTGAGCAAGATCAGTAGCCTGTTTAGAGGAAAATGGTTTCATGTGTTGTTTCCTGCACTGGCACACAAGAAAGCAAAAGGGCGTGAATTTAAGGGTTTGCCTTTTCTGTGAGTGGTGACATTAGTATTTACATATTACATATCTTCATTAACCCCTGCTGTTACAAAAAAGTATAAATATATCTTTCATACTTTAGAAGAAAGATATATAGAATTAGCTGAGAGCACTTGTAGTAAACTGAAATTGCATGCTGCTTACCTGTATGAATAAGGAAAATCAAATAAAGGAGAAAACCTTTCTCCCCTTTCTTTTTCTGGACTCTGCAGTATAAGAAGAGGGCAAAAGTTATGGAGAATAGTTATTCTGTTCATTAGACCGACTGATAAAGTTGGCAAAAAAGAAGGGTATTTTTTCCTCAAAAGCCTTTCTTCAGAGAAAAATAAGGACCAAAACCTCTTTCCTTGAATTGCTGGCTAGGGAGTAAAGAATGTAAAGTGTCCTTCCTTGCACCCTGTTTCTGCAACTACAATCAAGACAGTAAGGTTTAAAAGTTTCAGTCACTTGCCCCATTCAAATTTTACTGTAGTATTGCAAATATTAATGGCTAACTGGTGCCTGGAACATCTGTTGTGGTTCCATGAAACATTATGAGTCCTCTTGAGAATGGGGACAAAAGGACAGTCAGTCTCAGCTCACGTCTTCCTCTCTGTTGTCTCCTTGCCCCAACGCCTTCACATCTTGTCAAATTTGATTCAAGTCAAACAGGGGTTAGATCCATGTTTCCTAACCCTGCAAGTTTATTTCAGTAATGAACAATAGCAAGCTTGTTTTATAAACATATTTGATCCTTGCTAACAAGTAGAAACAGGTACACACTGCCTACAAGGTTTTCCAGGGTCCGCATGCATTCAAGTTCTCTTCAAAATCTTTCCAATTGGCTATTTCACCATATTTTAAGAACAGATATTCACATGCAACATAGGGATTTAAAGTCTCGTGCAACACCAAGACATCACAGTCCAGTCCTATATAAGGTGTGATAATCACTGCCACAACTTGGAGTAAACCATGTTTTAAGTTTCTAAAAAGTGTCAGGACAATTGTTCCAATTAAATTTCTGTTATGTATGGGAAATTAATCCTTTAATTCCCAAGAACCAATTTCACACCAAAATAAGCACAAATACTATTCTAGCATTTTTTAACTATACCCTCTGCTTTATTTTACCCCATTTGCTGTGTTATATTTAAATTTAGGGATACATTGGCTCTGTATAATAAAAAGAAACAGAAAATAAATCCTGAGATAATAATCAAATTAGTTTCCTTTATTGCTGAGAACCAGCAAAATATGTAGCATAAAATAGCATTTCTATAGCACAGGAATCTGGAAGGTCTAGAGTAATTTGTACTCTCTAATTATTACCAGAGTTTGCAGAAAGATACACCATGTCTTATGGATTATAGAAGATAACTTCAGGTTTTATCCTCTGATAGAAAAGTAGGAAAGTTCAAACAGGTCCAAAATTCTATAAATAACAATACTGTATTACAGTGTTCTGAGAATGTGTCAAGTCTTGAAGAGGCAGATTGTGATGCTGGCTTTGTGCCCACACCAGGAATTATGAGGCTATTCAGCATTCACGTTGCCTACATCTGCCACCTATATAACTGCTAGCAAGCGCAGAAGCAAGGAGCTTCCGTAGAACACTTGGTCTATCCTCTTTGCGGGTGGAACGAGAAAACTGACCATAAATGGTATAGAACTCTCCAATCCATAGGAGTTCTGAAAAGTAATCCACTCTAATTACAGGACTGATACATACTGGCATATTTCTCTACCTGAAAAAGAGAGCAGGATAGAAGTGTGAGAACACAGAACTCTGTGGCTTTGAGTCATAATGTGACTTTTTTTTTAGGCTTGTGCATTATCATTGTTGTAGCCTATGAGTCAATGCTGATTTACTCCATGCATTATAGGCAATGAACACTCTTCTGACTCCTCTATCTACAGTTCCATCTATCCTAATGAAAGAGGAATGTTGTGTAAGCACTAGACCTCTGTACATCCACACCTGCTTATTTGATAATTCTTTCCCTAGTTATGCTTTGGATTGCTCCAAATGCCTCTTTTTAAGGCAAGACCTGCACAGGCTTTTGGAGACAGTTTTCTTCATGAGCAAATGTCAAAAATATATGCAGATAAAACTCGGTCAGATTTCTACCAGTTTTCCCTCCATATATTTTACATAGTCCTCAAATATGGGCCTCACAAACTTATCACACAGTCACTCATCTCAAATCCTCATGTCACATCTCAAAACTTCCAATTACAGCATCTGAGTTTCTTCATATAAATTGCTACTCTAGGAAGCTGCAAGATAGTTTTCACATTAGTTCTGGCATCTTAATCTGAGTGAAGATGGAACAAATCCACCTGCCACTATCCTCCAGACATGAAAATTAAAGATGGCCTCTCAGGGTCTTCAAGGTTTGGCTAAAAGACAAAATTGAAAACTATGTAGTGTGGATCAGGTAAAGCTGTGCACAACTGGCTATTTCTAGTGGGGAAATGAGCTTTGGAAATGGTAAAGATTTTTTCACTTGACCTCAGAAACTCTCATTCCTTGACTGTTTTTTACATAGTACTGTGGGCATAGTCTCAAGTTACTTCACACAGTCTCACAGTCCCTTCGCTGGCCATTACTGTCTGTCTTTCCTCTGTTCTTTGTCTATTAACTTCTTAAGAAAAATATCATTAGTACAACACTGCCCTGAGAACACAATTTGGTGAATGTGGGGATCCATAAATACAATCTGTAATTTTAAAAAGCAGGCATTTACATAATTTTGGGATTTTTTAGACACTGTTTATCATACGCTTCTTCAAATGCAGTAACAGATGACTGTAACAACTTCTAGTGCTATTGTGAAGGCAGACCTCTCTTTTATAACGGAACACTCCAGTCGTCTTCCCACTCATTACATCCTACATGTTGTCAATCTTAGTTTCAAGAACTGTCAATCAGAAATGCAGTGGATGATATGTGCAGTATTTTTTAACACTAAGGTGGGCATTTCTTTGATTTTCCTTTATTCTCTTGATTGCAAAGTGCAGTATGTCTTGCATACAAGAAAACACAAAAGTACATGGAAAACAGTATTTTGAAAAGTGAAAACAATTTTGGTACAGTAACCCTTACAGCTAATCAAAGCCTTATTGTTAGTCCTGATTATTTTATACAGTGGTTCCTGATACTATAATTACCTCTTTAAGCTTCAGGTTATTGATTTTGTAAGAGCAATTATGAAACATTAAAAAAATGAAAGAAAATAAATGTCAAAATAATTTGTTGAAGCATATTCTAACTTTTACAGTTCTATCAGTATAAGTGATAAGATGCCAGGAAAAGAAAAGAAGGAGAAAAAAGGAAGAAAGGGTGTCACAGGAGTGGAAATAAAGACAATGTTAAATATGATTGACTCACCGTGCGATTTTTTAACATTTTAATACTAATACTGTTGCGATCCTTAGAGATGTACAGGTATCTCATATAACAATGCAAATTACAAGAAAAATGCTGTTCTTCTGTAATTCACCTATGGAATTTCTGTGAAAGTTTTTTTTGGTGTTTTTTTTGTTTTGGGTTTTTTTTGGTTTTGTTTTGTTTTGTGGGTTTGTTTGTTTGTTTGTTTGTTTTGTTTTGTTTTTCTTTTTTTAGTGTTTGAGGGGACATATTTTTGACAAATCTTCCAAAAAATCTCAAGAGACTTACCTGCTGCCATTGATATCAGAAAATGGCAGTTTCACTTATCCTTATAAAGCCTCTGATGACATGTAATTTAAGTAATTTGCCAGACTTGCTGAGCTGGTTTGTCTCAAAAGCATTAAGATTGACCAGTTGGTGATCTATTATGGTTTTATAGACTTGATATTTATATTATTTCAGCAGTAGTATATACAGAACAAAATGTCTTCAGTAGAGAGCAAATGAAAAGAAAATTGCACACTCTATTCTTGTGCTAAAAAAATATTTTCTTCCTGTCTTCCCCAGTAGCTTAACTTTTTTCAGTGATGATTCATGCTGATTCAGTGGGTATTTCAGCAACATCACAAAATTTCCAATTGAGACCTGAATGACTTCATGACTTTTGTGAGGTGACCAAGAAGTTAAGCACTGATGGTAGTGCTACAGCTTTAAAAAATACATACTTACACAGCTTGAAACAGCAAAAGCCTTCATGTCTGACAAATGTTGCTCATAATGAAAATATTTAGATACTCCTAGCTACAGAGACTGCAAGATGTTGTTAAAATTACAAGTGTTGCACAATACTGAAGGCAAAATGAATGATTGTCAGTCACTTCTGTATTCCAGAAAGCCTTATCAACCCTAGCTTCTCATCTTCTAAAAACTCCTTTCCCGGTCCCAAAAAGCACTGATTTTCTATAAAGGGACATTATAATTTCTCTTTCAATCCCTGACCCACAGGATACCAGCAGAATTAACTAGTTTTCAATTCGTCTGACTGCTGTTTCCTGCGAGGACTCTTTGGACTATAATCTATTTTATGGCTAATTCTTACATTTACCCTGTCTACTGGCATAACTGACAAAATGAAGGCAGCTAAACAGCCTTCCAAACGCCTCACCCTATTAAGGGGTAAAGGAAGTTAAGTATGCAGAGAATGCAGGTATGATACAGATAAGCTTTCACACACCAGATTTTTTGACACCTTTTTGGACTTTTTCAGCATTCTTACCCACAATTTGCTTTTCAAGGTTTCACTGCTTTATTTCTAGTAAGAAGCAGATACCTGTTCCCTGTCTAGGGAATGGTAGATGCAAAAATTCCCTGATTATACCTCTGTGTTGCATCCAGAAAAGATGGCCAGTTCTAGTACAGCTTCAGAACAGAAGGAAAATAATAGCTCATGAGACCAGACCCACAAGTATGAAGTATTTAAAACATACTAGAAGTGTAGACTGGAGCTAATTTATGGACAATAGTTCAGAGGCTGGTACATTTGGCATACCTGTTCTGAAGAGTTCCTGACCTTACTTCACACGCTTTCTTTCTTACTTTTGAGAGCTACTTAGAGACTTTTTAAAGAGGCCCTGTGTAAGATTTTTAGTTCAGTGAGATGCCTATGCATTGCAGTAAGGGTCACTTAAAGAACTACAAGATGTAAAATTAAGGGTATATGGCACATTTTTTAACCCCTTCTCATTCTAGAAGGCAAAGATGCAAGATGAAGGGGATCATCATCTGCCTGGAGTGCGTTTAAATAGGAGGAATTCTTGTTTCCATTTATTGATTTTGTGGCCCAGAGTGGCATTAAATTAATAGATAAAAATGGCAATTTCTCTAATAAATATAAAAATAATAAATAGAAAAATAATTAAAAGTACTCCAGAGTGGTTTTTTGTTTTGTTTTTTTTCCACAAAAGGGAACCACAAACTGCATATTAAATTTTCAAACACCATAAAAAAGAAAAAATAATAAGTAGCACTCTTTGAGGAGAAGAATAACCCTTAACCATCTGTCTAAATCCAATTGCAATATGGTGGGATTCTTTTTGACCCGTGAATTGTTTCCTGTTTGTATTTCCTTTAAAAACGTGGTTGTACAGATGCTGAGGAAATACACTGAGAGACAATAAGGTTTTTTTTCATTTTAAAAATCCAGTGGAAAAACATGTACTGAGAAATTTATTAAAGCATGCAAGTGACAAATTCAGCAATTCTATGAAGATTTCATATTTATATAATAATCTGTTAGCATAGGCAATTTTAAATCTTTACCAAATTATTCAGCACAGTAGAGATTGTGAAAAGGAAATGTTACAGATCTTAACAGATATAGACTGTATGCTTTTCTGCACATTTTTCCCTCTGACAAAAGCATCAAGTAAAAGAAGGTTCTCCCAAGTACTAAAATAGGCTGTAGGAAAAAATTGGCAAAATGATGAAACACATACATGCCAGATGGCTGTGTTTCCATGTTCCAGTAGAAGGGTGTTATAATTCCATTCTTGACTGCAGCTCTTTACATAAAAGGCACCAAAAATAGAATGTATTCAAAACCATATTCAACCATGAGTATGAGTTTTAGTAGTCCCAGTAGATAAAAGGAAATTACTGCTACATCACATTTTTTTAAAATATTTAACACCTCTTTAAAATAAAAGGTTAAACACAGGCCACACACACACACACACACACACAACCAAAACAAAACAAAGAAAACCCAACCAACCAACCAACCAACCAAAAAAACACACACAAAAAACCACAACAAACAAACAAAAACAAAACAAAACCACAACCCACAAAAACAAAAACCACTTTGTACACTGAGTTTGAGCTTGCAGTCCTTTTTTGATATGTTGGGTGTTTTGTTCAATCAGTACTCATCTCTTGAGACAACCTAGTGAACAGAACAAAATCTTCCTTTTAAAACTGTTGTTAGTTGTCCTGTTTTCCCCAGCAGATCACATGGAAATCCAGGAAAGGGTTCAACTAACCAAGAGAGATCAACACCTACATCTTAGACCTATACCTCCTATAAAGGCCATTCTGCCAGGTATGCAAGTATTTCCTGACCTAAATAAGATCATGTAATTTCTGTAGCATAGCAGACAAAACATTTTGCATATGCTGTGAATTTTGAGATCATTTTGTACCAGAGATTCACTAAACTAAACAAATTTGGAAAGAGGGCAGTTTGGAAGTTTAGCAGTTGGGTTTTTCTCTGCCTGTTCTCCTGGCCAAAGCCCTCTTTCTCCCTCTAAGACAGTGTAACAGAGATTAGGTAATCCAAAATAAGAGTTTGTCCACTAGGAACTATTGCTAATTGAGACACTATGAAGTGTTGTTTTGAATGTAGGAGTTTAATTTCATCTTTAAAGTTCGCTTTGATTGCCCAATACTAATCTGACCATGAATACTTTATTCCTGTGCCTGAAAATTCATATCCTACTGCTAGGTATACTCTTTCAACAGTATTTTAAGAAAGTAGAATTTGAAATAACAGGACTTTCCAAAACACAGAAATACTTCAAATTTGTTACAGACATACAATTTCTTATGGTTGAAGAACTTGAAAAAGAAAGGTTTATGGTTTACAGTCACACATCCCAAAAGTTAGCTTATTTTTTTTCTGTCTAATCTCTATGAAGTGAATGAAGAAAATATTTGTTTAACAGACAACTACAAATTATACAAGATGAATAAATTTACCACTCTTACTGAAGATACTTTCAGTGAAATAAAATTTCTTACAGAATTTTGTATAAGGGGAAGGTAAAGAGAAATACAATTTTCTAATAACTGTTTAAAGCTTGACAGAAGTAGGATTTGGGGATAAAAACTGTGAAAAAAACTAACTGAGAAGTTAAAAATACAGTAAGGATAAAGGAAATAGTCACTTTGAAATTTATTATACACAGAAAGAGTGGCCTCCGAAAATAAGGCCGCCTTCAGGAAGTAATAATTCACAATAGAAGTTAATTGTAATTTAATTTTTTCATGTTGTATCAGAGTTGCATTGAAAATTGAAAAATATTTTGAGCATAAAAAGCTGAGTAAACACATGAGATGTGACAGACATTGACACCAAAATATCTTCAAAAATGAGAAGGTACACAGAATAATTAGTTACAGTATGCATGTTTTTGTGCAGGAATCTTTGCAGAGTTAACTCAAGAAATGAGAATAGTGTTTCAGGGTATGTCTCCTCAGGACCTTGCTGCCATACAGATACAGTTGACAAGCTGCATTGATCTAAGTCACCTTTGCATGCTGTCAAACAACTTAGCACTCCATTTCACTTCACTCTGCAGTTCATTGACAGTTCACACTGTTTCTATGTCAGTTTGCCCCTGGGCTCCCTTTTGAACTGTCACAGCTAATTTTCTCTCAGGGAAACTTCAGGTGGGGATAATTTACTCCAAAGTAAACCTATAGACAATATGAATAAGAAAACAGGTCTGTCTGCACACCTGCACCACCACAGTCACACACACACCCCCCTGCATGGTACACACGGAGCTCTCCTCTGCAAAGCCAGACCTTTGCTGCCCAACAATTCTCACATCATACTGCCAGCCATACAACACACACATCTGGTACAATTTTATAAAATTACCATTTGTGGAATGGTAAAGAACAGGGTCTTAGACTTCCTCAGGCAGCCTAAGACCTTCGGGGATGGATGGTCACAGCAATGTAGATCACCAGCCCTCCCCAAAGTAATACAGCTACCATTAGTGAGGTACGTAGTCCAGACCAGAAACCCTCTCACTAGCTGCTCTGTTGCACTGAATACATTCATGTTTAGAATATCCTCTCCTGCGCCTGAAGCAATACAGCAGGATTGTGTTCTTCTTCATAGAAGACAGAGGGCTGCTGCATTCTGGCCTGCTCCATGCTGTGCACAAACACTGGTAGTTCCTCAAAACTAAGATGTAAATTTAAAGGTGTAGAAGTTCAATACCCATCCGGAACATACTCCCAGTGCAGGTGCGCTTTTGGTAGATTGCTTAGTTTTTTAAAATTCAGAAGATAAAACTTCACACTGTCATTGTCTTACATATAATATTGCATAACATTTTATTAAAATAGATGTCAAAGTTATTTACAAAGGAAGCTACTATCTTCCAAATGCTTGCACTACCATAATAATATCCAAGGTCCACTGGAAATAAATGTACATGATAATATGTTAAAGGCATCATGATAGGACTAAATTACATACTATTTCTATGTATGAGTACTCTTCTCTTAAATTATATCTTCTATTATTGTTTTATATTTACTTTTAGCTAACGCGTAACAAACTTGTTATCAATGTCCTCACTCAGACATCCCTGAACTAAACCCTAATTTTTATAATACAGGTGGTATTTTTGATAGGAATAAGATAGTATCAGGCTCAACACCACTATTTATACCTATAGCCAAAAAATTAGTGTTACTTTCATTTTTTTATATAAAAATGACAGCAACCTGAAACTAGTTACATAAGTAAAATACTGCAAAAATATATTTTAAATAATTTGAATATTTACCCCATTATTTATCTCCTTTCTCTAGTTACAAGAAAACTTTACAATACTTAGATAGTAAAAAACAGATGGGGGAGGAGTAAAAATCAATATTTCTGATAACAGGACTGAAACATAATCTACTGTGGCAGGTTTCCTTAGAGGAGGGAGGGAGGAAAAGGAAAACAAAACAAAACAAAACAAAAACAGCAAACAAACAAACAAAACAAAACCAAAAGCCCACAAAAACAAACAAACAAGCAAACAAAAAACCCACCAAAAACCAAAAAACAACACCAACCAACCAACCAGCCAAAACAAACAAAAAAACCCCACAAGAATTAATGGTGAGAATGCAAAAAGAAAAATGCTTTAAAAATGAGGTTTCAGTCTTCATGGCTTTGACACAATGCTGGCTTTCCCCCAACATCTCTGCAGAAGTGTGCGGAAGCAGAATGCTCTGCTCTGCTTCTAGGACATACACCTTCCTTTGCCAACTGCACCAGGGCTCAATAGCATCCTCACACAGCCAGCACATGGTCAGAGTTTAAAATTTACTCTCTCAAAAGATCCACTCACTAAACCGAAGGGAAATCAGTGCTCACATCCCAAAGAAGATTTCACTCAAGCTTACCACAATTTAAATCATTGGCTCAGCAAATTCAGACATTTCCATTACGTTTAGAACATTAAGCCACTCCTTCCAACAGTGCTCGAAAGAGACACTTCTTCCTTTTTTCCTTCCCTTTGAAATCAGTCTCTTTCACCATAAGAAGCATGCTGAAAAATTGTGAACTGAAAAGAATTATTAAGATAAGTTAGTGAAAGAGGTGGGAATAGAAATCAGGAACCCTAGGCCTTATTCATGTGCCTTGAGGCTAGAAAAGAGTAACATAATATGCGGTTTCCTGTATCAGACACCCACTATTATACATTACAGAAAAGCATGCCTCTAAGAAATTTTTATGGTAATCCTTTTTCTTTGATTGGCAATGCCAAGACATCAGTATATTTTAAAAAATGAAATAAGAAACTATTGTATATTCCATGCATCTTAGTGTTTCAACCTATACAAAGAATTCACTAAGTTTATTATACCATCTGCTTGATTTAAAGAGGGAGGAATTAATGAAAGGACAAAATCTAGTAAGGCATGTCTCAAAAACTTACTGATTAAATTACTTGTTCTGTCACTGCAATGATGACATTTGAAAAAGTCTTTACTGAGATTACAGAACAGATTTCTTATCACAGAAGTCTGTGGGGAAAGTAAATTATTTGTTATAATCTATATTCAATATATTCTTTCACAACTAGAAAAATGAATTCCATCTATAAAAGAATCCTTTAAAAGCCGAAGGTAACAGGAAAGACAGTCATTCCCAAAGCAGTAGCTGCTTCTGGTCATTTAGGACTAGCACAAAATTAATCTTTAGAAGAATTTCACACTACCTTGAAAAGATTAGAATACATTTTTTTATATATAAAAGATTTACACAGCAATGATTTAGGTTTGTTTTTTCTCCCTTTGACATTATTAGGGTCATTTGTAAGGCCTTTGGTCTTATGATGGAAAAGTACGGAGTTTTCTACTGCCATCTGTTGATGTATTAGGAATAGAATTGAAGCCCACAGGAAAACAAGCTTGTTCCCACCATTCTTTGGTGAGCAAGAGGAATTGAAGCTTGGAAAAGTCAGTCTGCATTAGGTTTCCCTGGGAAGACCACCGGGACTCATCAGAACAGCATGGTAACTCCCAATGGCATGAAAAGAAAGAAAAGGTTTCGTATTCTGATTGGGGCTCAAAGGTCAAGTGATTGATCCCATCTTGCCACCAAAAAATTTGTGAGGAAATGATACAGATGTGATTGTAGGAACCCATCTTTGAAATAAAAAAGCACTGTGTTAAACCAGCAGAAAACCTAATTATGGCTGTTAAAACCCGTTATGACATGTCCTGAAGACTTCAGAAGGTAACCTGAAGGTGCACTAGACTGAAATACTATTTCAAACATGCATAACATCTCATAATTACTACATCACAAAAAGATAAAGCAGCCATATATATTCAGATTCAATACTTAAAGGACCGTGATTCCAGTGGATTAAGAATGTTGTTTCATAGATATTTTTTGCAAAGCACAAAAACCACATTTATATTAGTTGCCAATTCCGGACAGGAATATAGTAAGATGACTACTGCAGACATAGGGGAGAAGGTATTTTTATAAAGATCCAAAAGACATGATTTTTGCAGATAATTACAGAAACACTTTCTGTATTAAAATTTTATTTATAAGACAGCACAATTTCTAGAAGAAGCCTAATAAATCTCCTTTTTCTTCTTAGTTTTAACAGCAAGTCAGCTTCCGTAACACTTTCTTCAGTACAGCCTTGTAACTTGACTTAACATTCATTGGTACTTTTACATTTCTAGGAAAGGTTTAGTCCATTTCTTTAACCTTTCTGGAAAAAAAAATGTAAACCTTTAAAAATTTTTAAGATTAACTGAGGCTAATAGAAACACCCCAAGCAGCAGTTTAATAGATGTATGACAGTAGAAAACGTTGGTAGCTAGCTTCAACTACTCATTAATAGAATGAAGTATATTGTGATATTCTTGAGGGAAACGTATTAGTTTCTGCTCTGCTCTCTGCTTCACTGGTGATGTGACATATCTCCAGACTTACTGGCTGGGAACCAACAATTTAGAAAACTCATGGGGTGGAAAGTGCTCTTATAAACAACTAGGTAATTTGCTCCTGGGAAACTTTTTATGCCCAGTTGTCAAAGCTTTGCAGGTCTTATAGAAACCAAGGTTTAATCAGTGAAAGAAAAAAATAATCTGAAATTAAAATTTAAATTCTCTTCCTGAAATTCAAATACTTCACATAAAGTACAGAGGACTGATAATTTTGAATCGGAATGATCACTCATTCTGTACTGCAGGCTGAATACCAATGCCCTTGTAAACTGCTTAAACCATGTGAAGATTTGATCAATAACACACCATCAAGAAACCCAGTCACCTAAGTGTAACTCAGCTCTCCCGGATAATGCATTGTGCCAACACCAAGCTACAACTAGTATCAGAAAAACTACTTATATGGCAAGGGATGTTGACTCATTTAACCTATTTCAGTGTGAGCAGAGAGACAAATCACTAGTACCAAGATTTCCTGGAACAGTGTGTTGTCTTTTTCTCCCCCATTTCTCTTTTTTTTTCACACTGCTGTACTTGACCCTCTTCTTTCCTCCAGTTTGCCACTGCTAGCAATGCCAATTGGGCACAGAGCCTTAGTTAATACATTCATTGGACTGTACTCTGCTCTGTGCTTTACCTTTGATACTGGCACATCTCTCTAGCGAGAGCAACCCTGCTCTTTGGGAAACACTGAACTGCAGGCCTAAAGTGCAATTGCTGTTTTACAGCACATAAACCAATGGCTGATACATTCTTCTGGAGCTTTACCCATATAACTTACAGGATTACTTTATGTAATGGTATATTTGTCTCTGGCTTATACCTCATTATTCTCATTGCATCTGAAGGGACAATACAATTTTACAAGCCCAAAGAAGGCATTTAGTTTTTCTAGGCCTTTTAAATGGAGGTTGAATTCAGATGTCCTTGCAAAGGCCAAGTAGGGATCCATGAAATTTCTTTCAGATATTCTGATAGAAAGATACAAGCAAAAAGCTTTTGATTTTGAAATTCAAACACAAATATCATAGTAAAATATGGTTATTGAATTTCCTTCATTGTTTTTCTCCAGCATGATTTTTCTTCAAAAATTTTCCTGATGATGGGTCTTTCTATAATAGAAACTACATTTCTTTGCAATGTCTAATTCTTTATTTGTCTAACTACAGCAGTGAACAGCCCAAATTTGATGCTTTCCATAATTATATGTGAGAGGCATAGTCTTGCAAAATTTTCCCTTATTTCCTCTACCACTGCCTTCACAACACAGTAACCTTCACACTGAATGAGAATAGCTGGATACAGCTTCCTGCATGACTTCTCAATTGCTGGCAATTTAGTTGGCCAGATGGGGTTTCTATGGAGAAATGTGAAGTCTAAGTGTGCCCCTGCCGAGCTCTTGGCTCCTGCTGACTCAGCAAGTTAAGGACACAATCAAATAGTACAACTTCCACCTCTTTTCTCCCCTTCTATATAACCCCTTCTATTTTTCCTTTTTCCACTCTTCCAGGACTGTGTCTGTGCTAGTATTTCAGGTGACGCACTTTTTTCCCCGATTAGGATCTGCAGTATCTTGTAATTAGGGGAGTCTTTACCAGTCTTACTCTAAGTTCCTACAGGGTAACTGTGAAGTCACAGAGACTACAGAGAGGTATGAAGCTTCAGCAGACACACAAAGCAGCAGCTGTGTGTGTAGATAATATGAAATGGTAGGACAGAGCTCTTCATCCAGGAATGGAGGATAGTGCAGTGTCTGCATATTGTCTCTGTACAAGTATCAGAATGAGGCATCAGTTGGTTTCTACTCTTACTGAGACAAGGAAGGCATTAAGAGCAGAAGCAGCAGCTGAGATATAATTTTTTTCCAGAGAAGCCTTAAAATAGACTAAGTGAGGGCACATATTGAGGGAAATGAGATTTAAGCTGCATTATAAATGGAAATGTCTTCAAATGGCATCATTTTGAAAATGTGCTGAGGCACCAGTACTTTTAAAAGTCATGGGAACATAGTCATTAACCACACTAAAGTAGAGGAAAATCCCATAATACAAGCTTACATTTGCAACTGATTGACTATAGAATGCCTTAAATTGGCACATAAATATTTTTATGAAGGGGAGAGAGATCTGGGAAACAAAACCCTGAAGAAAGCGAGCCAACAAAACTAAACACCTTATCAAGAACAGGTTACCAGCAAGTGAGATTTTGACCACAATATACTTGTGCATATGAGAATTTGGCTCTCTGACATTCTTCTTTAAAACAGAATTATGCCCTCTGTTTTAGAAAGATATGGTTTTTTTCTTCAAAATTATATCTGAAGTTCAAAAAATCAGCTACAAGATAGGAATATTTTTGTCTCTGCCCAGCTTACAGACAGACTTAATGAAGAATCACTAACAGAAATATTCTTGTTGTAATTATAAGGCACAAGCTGAATATTCAGAAGTCTTTTCCACTTATGGAGAGCAAAATAAGATTTTTAAAATAATATTTCGTGATTGATTAGTCCTCACTTTGGCTCAGAGTTCTTTCTGTTTCTCTTATTTTGAAAGTCCAAGTGACAGGAGCCTTGGATGGTTTTATTGAGAGCACACACATAGTGAGAAAGCACTACTACATGGGCTGTTCTCCATCTCAGACCTTAAATTTCCAGCGTGAATGGGGATGAGTAATGATGTTTGCATTCTTCTACACTCATTTAGTTTGCATCTAATCCTTTTTCACTAAAACCAAAACTATTTTCTAAAAGCTATTTCTGCTTTTGAAGTACATATAAAAGGGGGGAAAAAAATCAACATAAATTCTTTACTCCAAGTCTTTCTATTGATGAATCTGAGAAAACTGGCCATGTTCTGTGTATTGTTGATAAATAACTCTCATGTACTATTGAAAACTCTTGCATTTTATGAAATTTTACAGCAGCAGTTATTTGTCAAATATTTTCTAGCTATAATCAGGTGACCATAAATATATTAAAATATACAGATGCAAGCATATGTAGATATGTTATACAGGAATCTCTGAAATAGGATCCAGGTAAATTAATTTTTTTGGTGTAACTTTCTTCCATTTCCCTCAAGTGGAAGTCAAGAGAAACAGAAGCTTATTTCCATTCTGAAGTTTACTGACCTATTTATCACGGTGCTTTCTTTCTTACCAGACATATACAGCTTAGTGGATATGAGGCTTGCTGCAACTTGAAACGGCAGAAGTTTTGCTGTAACCTAACACACTATTTAATTGAATATATGACTTGAAATTCATTTTCTGAACTGCTAATATGTTTTATATTCATTTGAGAAGAGCAGAGATAAATCCCTGGGTGAAGGGAACTTATTCCTGTCTTTTCTTTCATAGAAAAGCTTAAAGAACAGTATTTAGTCATTGTATCTACGTTGCCTCCCTGGACCCGACCCCCTTCCTTTCATAGAATACATTTCATGTCTGAATCTTCTTTCTTTCAAATCTTTCCACTAAATTACATTCCATCTGTGAAGCCTACAAAACCTTAATCATGCCTTCTAACAAATGTTATCACACTTATATAGCAAAAGATGCCCAGAGAGAATCATAGAACATTTGGGAACTTCTACCATCTGTGCATCTCCCACTTATGCTTATTCAAGAGTTCTCCCCTACACTCCAGTTCCTTCTCAAACGTGTTGCATACCTAAGTACATTTTGTTTGGTAGAGAGAGGGTTCTGTGCTGTCCTCTGTCTGCAATAGAAATTACTATATGCCACAAAATTATATTAAAAGGACATTTTTAGGGTCAAAAAATTGAGTCTACTATTCATAACTAGAAAATTATGAAATGAAGCTATAGATGTAATCATAGTACCTGTACAAGTACCCATACTTGTGAAGTTTGACACGGTCTTCCATTAGAGCCATGTTTTTCTCCTCAAAATCCCTACTTGTTGCCTTGTACAGAACTGACCTTCTCCGATGTTAAATCAAGGCAAAATCCAAGGTTTCATAGTGTTAGAATGCTTTGTTTTAAAGCTGGAGACTGACATTCACTTCCAGCATAGAATTCCCCCATGATATCACAGAACAAAACATTTTGATTGCAATTTCACCATATCTGAAGTCTTACCTGAAATCATGAGACTGTTTTGCCAAAGAGTGAAAATTTCCAGACACACCTTATGTCAGTGAAAATTTGGTTTCAATATGTGAACGTATGCAATTCTAAACACTCCTCAAAAATATAGATCTGAAAGACTCAGATATAGTAAATCTTTGGATATTTTCTACCTTAGTCTCTGTAGTACCTTCCTATTCTTAATACTCAAATCATGACAGCCCACAGTATAATACAACTTTCCTCAAATTAAATGAAGTTTTAAAATTTTTTACACAATGCAGTGATATACACCATGTAAAATTCCAATTTATAATTCGGTATGCAGGTTGCTATTCTAACAATGAGCAACAAGACCATGAGACAAATACTGAACATGAAGAAAAAGTTTCTTAGTAAGTCCAACCTAATATATTTCTTCTGTGTTATTAAATAAAAATAGGTATTAATGTACTAAATTATTTTGTTTTCATTTACACTTTCTTCTTTTATTCCAAATTGAAATTCAGCGCTGAAAGAGTATATGAACATGTAATTAATTGTAATCGCTGAATTAGTGGTATTTTGAAAGTACTATTCTGATTATTTTCTGACTTCTGAGGGCTAGATTGACTACAGTATTCATATTGGGCAATATTAATAATGTTCTTGAGTTTTTACTTTTTTTTACTGGGTCATTTTCCAGCCAAAACAGAAATAAACTAACGAAAGTTCAGTCATACATTTTCTTGTTGATATTTATGTGGTTGGTCATTAGCAAAAACCTTTGCAATTTGAACTAAATATATACAATGTTATCATTGTTTAGAGAGAGAATGAAAGGGATTATTTTATAGCAAATTTCACAGCTATTTTTTGACATCACTGATACCTGGAACAGTCAATTGTCACAGTGCCTAATCTGTGGCCTTCCTCACGCTCACCCTGGCTAGCTCAGACACCGCGGTGTGGAAAGGTACGGACAGCTGGCAGCACCAGCTAATCCGATCCTGTGGGGCCTTGGCTCCCATGCCACCTTGGCGGTAGGCACAGGTGGTGCAATGCAACAAAGGCAGAGATAGAAAGGTGGACTCTGCTGAGCGGGTCACGAGATTTTATCGGAACCCCAGCGCAGGACCACATCACCTCCAGGCAGAGACCCCCCCCAGGCTGCTTGACAGCAGCTTTTAATTGGGGGTGGAACAAGGGGAGGAGACAGGGAGTCAGCAAGTCAGGGATCACTAGTGAGGAGTCACACTGGTGAATGACATTTCTATAAACCAAACATAGATAATGGGGAGGGACCTCCTCTGGTACTGACCTATCACTCGACACCATTGGAAGAACTTTCTAGCTCCAGGGGAAGGCCCTGAGATGACAGGGAGACCCCAGAGGAGGAGGAGTAGGGGATTGACACATAAATGCTGGAGGGGAGAAAAACAGGGGTACATAGGAGGAACCATTCAACAAATTAACAGTGCACAAAACACAAATTTCACACTGCAACAGTCAGTAGTATTTCTTAATCTTTTTCTCTTTATTCAGATCTACCTTTCATCCCTCTGTGTTCAAACATGGAAGCTGTCTGCTAGCAGTTATGTCCCAGAAGAGAGGTCACATAATACCAGAGTATTGTAGTTTCTGGACAAAGAGATGAAATTGTCATTAGAATATTAGTTAACTCCATGTTGGACTGCATAAAATGTGAATAAAATATTTGAGGAACTTATTCTCTAGAAGTGTCAGTTCCTTACCACTCTTATGTAAATGTATTTTAGTGTATTGCAATTTCAACAAATTTGGATAGATTTTTACATTCAGACAAAAAGCTCCTGAAAGTTAACTTCTTAAAAGCTGAAGTTCATAGTGAAATATATAAAAATACTGAAAATATTTAAATAAGATTGCCTATAAATTTCATCATGGGTAAATCTACCTTCATTATCAGATATCATTGAATCAGTCTGACATTTTTCAAAAATTTAAATATAACTTTAGACTTGTAAAGAAGTTAGAGTCCAAAACTCAGCAAAGTAATAAGCAACCACAAAAAGGGATTTATTATTTGAAGTGTCATGAAGTCATAATAGCTATCATTCTTACTTATAACTTTCAGAGGAATAAACCAAGTTAGTAACTTCTTCCAAGAATGACACAAGATGAAAACTAAAGAAGTTCTTGTCAATACTTTGTGTCCGTAAACTTTTTGAAATGGCAATAAATTAAGGATATACTCCTTAAGTTTCATTATGAGCCATGCAGTCCCCCTTAAAAAAAAAAAAAAAAAGACAGTTAGTACAAAAATGCTAAAAAGATTTTAAAAGAAAAACAAAAGTTCATAAATAAAGTACTAAAACCATCAGAAGTAGCTATGTTGATGTATTAAAATCGGAACTCCATCATGTTCCTGAAATCTGTTTTTTCGCATTTCTCCGCTATAAATTTTTTATTGAATTAGTTGACAAAATTTAAAACAAACCTAAACACTTCCCATCCTCAACTCCTTATTATTCTACTTCTAATTTTCTCATTCTGATCTATCAGTCTAGACTTCTCTAAAGTATTTGGTACAAGATTCTTCATGGAATGTGTTCATCAAGGACTTTATATTTATAAACATACACTTTCCATATACTCAGTTTTATAACACCTGGCAACTAGTAGTACCGCTTGTCATTTGGATTGACTATTGACATTCTGCATGACCCTGTTCTTGTAAGTGCCAAATCCATGTTTTCAGTGGCTTTTTTTTTTTTCTTAATCTATCTGTGTATTATTCAACTCCTTGAAACTGCAAAGTTCTTTCTGGTCAAGTATAGCTACCTTTGTTCTAGAATTATCTACTTACCTTCACTTTCATTGTCCTTCTAATATAAAGCATTCAAACATTCAAAATTACGAATTTTCAGAAGATAATGTAGATGATACATAGGTTATGCATAGACAGGCAAAAAAACATGCAGTGGAAAAATAGGCAAATATGTTCACAGTGTTATACCTTGTACTATTTAATCAGGCGTCAAGTGATTTGATAAATGCAAATCACCTTTAGATCTTATTCAAAAATTGGTAAGAAAGCATTGGTTCCACTTTTGCAGAATGTGCAGTAAACATAAAAATATGTAAAATTATAATTATTTACTTAGAGATTCCCAAATAATTTGGGTACATTGTTTCAGATCCCAACAAGATCTGTGGTGTTCAAATGAACAAAATGATCAGTGAAAGCAGTCACAAAAGAAGAGTTATTACATCTGAAATTAAATTAATCAAAAGACTACAAATTATTCTAAGCCAATAGTACAGATAACCTTCATCGCAGAATTCTGAAGAAATTAATGCATATATCTAAAGAATCTAGAACAAGAATTTTTAGTAAGGATTATCAGTTTCAAGAGGTAAAGAGAAGAAGGGAAATAGGGAAATAGATGTCTCAGTAAAATTTTTTTAATGGAACGTAAAGTTTCAAAATAAATTCTGAAACTAAAAATGAGTAATTGAACAGAATCACAGAATCATTTAGGTTAGAAAAGACCACGGAGATCATCAAGCCCAACCTTTGACTGACCATCACCTTGTCAACTAGACCATGCCTCTAAATGTCACAGCCATTTCTTGAACACCTCCATGAATGGTGACTCCACCATGTTCCTGGGCAGTCCATTCCAATGTTTAACAACCCTTTCTGATGTCCAGCCTGAACCTCTACTGACACAGTCTGACTATGCCCTCTTGTCCTGTTGCTGGCTGCCTGGGAGAAGGGACTGAACACCACCTAACTAAAACCTCCGTTCGTCCCCCCTGAGCCTCCTTTTCTGCAGGTTAAACAACCCCAGTCTTGTTCAGTATCTCAGCCACTCCTTATAGACTTTCCCCCTAGACCCTTCCCCAGCTCCACTGGCCTTCTCTGGAAATACTCCAGCCCTTCAACGTCTTTCTTGCTCTGAGGATCCCAGAACTACATACATTACTAAAGGTGTGTGCTCACCAGTGACAAGTACAGGGGGATAATCAGTTCCCTGGTCTGCTAGCCACACTACTCTCGATAAAAGAAGTACAGAGAATAGAAGTACAAAGTAAACCTAATAAAATCTACCCAAATATACTCAAGAGAAGATACTACCATGTATCAATATCTCTAATTATTTATGTTCTATTCAAGGCAAGAAATCTCACATATCTGGACTTCAGAACAGTTTTTTTGAAAATAATTACTTAAGACAGAGAAGATAAAGAATTGACTAATCAGGAGAGGACAACACGTTGTGTTAGGTGCTTGCATGATTAAATAGAAGCTTCTAAGGGTTTTTTAATGGGGTATCTTGTCATAGAGTGTTCTGATATTTAAGTTAAAAACTAGATCATAAAACCTCAGAGCACGCTGCTGAAATTTGCTGGTAAAGCAAGTCTGAAAATCATCAAAATTATAAAAACAAAAAAAGAAGACTCAGATGACTTGGTAACTTCTATAATAGAATTGAGATTACATTTAATAGTACAAAGAGCAATATAACTATATTTTAAGCTATAAACTGTGAGTTTATCACCTGAAAATAGCAGAGAAATGTTAACTTCAGTGCTTGGCACCACTAGACAGTGGTTTCAAACTAATTGGCACTGGTAATTCATCACCTTACAGTAAAACCTTCCTACCTTCTCTCTGAGTTCCCACGGGCAGCTCCTCACAACACTGACACCTCCTTTCTCCCCTCTACCTGACTGGCTAACTCCTCACACAACCACTTGACCCTTCCTCCTCACAGCACAACCAGCAAGCTCCAGCTAACCCCTCTTTTACAACTCCCCTCCTTACTGGATATAGATATGAGCTGTTAAGGGCAAGGCTGTTTCCACTCTTTAATAATTAGTACAGCTGCAACCCATCAAGAGCAAGCACCATCTCTATTCTCTTACAATCCATTCTCCCACAGAGAAAAAGAAAGATGCAACCAATCTACTAAAGAAGGACTACTAGTCATCAAAACACCATGTAACTATGAAAAATGCTAATACAGAATATTTCTGGGTTAAAGAAAAATATATTAAACACTACCACATGAAGTAGAGTACATCTTCCTGATGAAAATCATAAACCATTTTTGTCCTCCATATTATACAAGGATTCACTGAAAACATCATTAAAAATGGAGTGGAGGGAGTTGAAGGGGAAGCTCATCAGCTCAATATCAGGAATGCAGAACTTAGACCATGAAAGGAAATTGAAAAATATTGTATTATTTTGCAGAGAAAACCCCAACACTGAGAGAAATTTGCTCTGTAAACACATGAATGGGTAAAAAGAGCCTGCAGATGTTTATAAGGTATTGAACTTTAAGATTAGTATCAATATAAAAATTTTACATATACACACAAACACATATTTTAAAGATATGTTTTTCATGCAACATGAGTTCTTGCACTAATGGAGGACAGAACTCAGTGCCCAAGAATGCCAGTTTATTCTGAGTCAGAAAGATGATCTCTGGGGTCAGCAAAATAACATTTGCATCAAGCGTTTTAATGGCATTTATTTTAATTCAAATGCACATAATTTTATTTTTTCACTCATCTGCTTAAGATCTACATGAATGCTTTAAATATCATTCACTCACTAGGTGCCTAATGCAAAGCTTATTTAGTCGAAGTGCTTCCATTGACTTCTGTATGCTTTGGATTAGATTCTATATCCTTACCCGTAGCCAGCTGCTGCAGGCTGCAGTTTTATCACAATATTAGAGTGCTTTTCTCTTTCCCCCATGATCTTAAGAGGGAAAGAAAGAGGTATACTTTGGCTTGCCCTGTCTGTTCTTTAATGTGCTTAGATTGCAGTTATTTCCTGCTGAGCCCTGGATGAGGTTTAGTTTGTTGAAGAGCAACTTTTTAATCATCTCACAAAATGAATGAACTAGAAGGTATGTCAGGTTTCTATCAGAAGATGAAAAATGTAGAAACTTATCAGTACCTCTCTTCCTCTAGATATATTGTAGGTCATAAAAACCCACTCTCTACAGTATTTATTACCCTTATAAAGGACACTAAAAATGCAATAATGCAGAGGATGATCACCAAGAAACTTTGCAAAACAGCTAAAGCAGATATAAAAATATGGCTGTCTCTGCATGGCAAAAAAGTGCAAATGAGACATCAGGAGGACAGATGATTTCAATGTCAGGCTATGTAATCTTCCTCACAGGAAGGGTGGCTACAACCCCTTCATTCTTATTTTGGAGAGTTCAGGTAGCAGTGCAAAATATTTTAGAAGCAAAGCTGATCAGGTGTGTTCCAGTGCTTAACAGCCTGAATACATATTTGGCTACTCCTATTGGTTCTAAAAGGATCCTGGTTTAGGGTGATAGAACCAAGGCCTTCTTCAGCTTCTCACTGCCATTTTGGTCAAATAACAAAGGTGTCCACTAGACCTGTACAGTATATGCATGAATATATAAGTTTATGTTGTAATGTAGTTCAGGGAAAGGCACAGAGGACTCCACTTCTTCATACTTTCTCTTGCTCATCATTAACAGTTGATGGTAGCAGGTGAAAAGCCCTTCCCTTTTCCTCTCTGATAGGATCAAACAATGAATTAAGGGAAAACTTTTTCTGCTTCCCCACTGTACAGCTGAATAGGGTTTATAGCAACATAACCTCTAAGGATTCTAATGATGCACTTTTCATGAAAAGAAATGACAAGCCTAACGTTATAAAATACCTAGTAAAGAAGTTTTAAACATTGCAGAAAAAAGCCAGATAGCCTGTCCAATAAGTAATCAACAGCTTGATCCCATTCTATATTTCTTTCTTTGCCACCATGTATATTTCGCTAACATAGAACGAATGTCTTCTATACCCTGCTTGTTCTAAGCAACTATTACTTTTTTTTTTTTTCTGCCAGAGAGCAGCAATTGTTTTGATAAAGCAGACAGAAATATTAAAGCTCCCAACTAAGTGAGTACATGTGTAGACTTATAAATTTCATTTTAGATATAGTCAATAAAATATATTGGCATTGACTTACAGAAAGGAATCGAGCTGCACAGCATTCAGTTATCCATAACAGTGCTTGAATTATAATATCAGAGGTTCTTCTTCAGAACTTCTCAGTTGCCATCTTGCTTGAGTATTTTATCTTCTGCTCAACAGGCACCTGACACAGTGCAATAATGAAGACATGCCAGGTCTTTTATGCTCTCCTGAATTATATTAAAAATAAATTAAAGCTGCACAGGATGCACTAAGAATATTAGACAAAATATTTTATGCTCTCGTGATTTTCATTTAAAAATGAAAGAAAACTTGAGTTCACAGAAAAAATTATCTGTAACATCCTAAAAACAAAACAAAACAAAAACTGTAAAAAATGTAGAGCACAGAACTGATAAATCACATTAAGTCAAGAAGTCTTCAAGAGTACATTGAGGCAAAATGATTTAACAAAGTCCGTGTACTCAGTTTGGTATATAAAGGATATATGACAGAAGTGAGAGGACAAGCTTAAAAGCATTGTATTTCAATATATCTATAACAGTTTAGTATATTTTACTGCGATCCATCAAATTTAATGACACAAGATTTTCTTGGTGTGTAGTTCTCTGGAATACAAACCTGTTTTAAAGGATTCAGAAAGAATTCTTTGACTTTCCAGCAATCCACCAAATAAAGCAGAAATTATTACCACATACTTAAAGACAAATCGCGATGTGAATCCAGAATATATTAAAATAACATAAAGCAATGCAAAACTGTCGTCTAATGAACCTAATCTGGAAAGAGTAAATTTTTTTACTGGTTTTCCTGGGTGACTGAACAGGTCATTGCACTTCTTTTTATCTCATTGGGATAATTTACAAAGTGCTGTGAGACCTTCAGTGTGCTCACTGTTGATATCCACCTTGGAAACATTGCATTTTTTAAAAAATCCCTAAATTATTTCCCAAAGTGACTATGCTGTTCTTTGCTAGCGTATATACATATCAACTGTACACATTTAATATTTTCAGTGACAATGAACATATTTTTCTTTCTTTGGCAGTGCTACCTGGTTCTCATACATTTCATTTAAATTAAGTCCAGCTTTAATTATCTCTCCTGGATGTCTCATTGTATCTCTTTTTGTAGAGTATGTACTAATGACTCATAATTTTGTTCTATTTTTGTAGGAATTCATGAAAGCTAATCCTAATTTTTTCTATAGTTTATTTTGCATTAAGAGAACATGAACAACAGTTTAATTTAAAAATTATTCTATAAAATAGTGGGGTTGGATGCAGCACTCATTTATATCCCTGCAAATCCAGAAAAGTTAGCAGTTGCATATGAAACAAGTTTAACAAAAATATGCCTCGCCTCATAAAAATTCATAGGAATTTTTAAAGACCTTTCATTAATTTTCCTTCTGATTTTAAGCATATTCTGTCTGTCATTTCTGCATGATTATGAGTGGGTTAGATTTTTTTTTTGTCAACATTTGGGGGGGAAAAAAAAAAAGTCTGTAAAAGGCCTTCAAGAAAGAAAGAAAGAAAGAAAGAAAGAAAGAAAGAAAGAAAGAAAGAAAGAGAAAGAAAGAAAGAAAGAAAGGAGAAAGAGAGAGAATGAAAGATCTCAATAATTGTGATTTGTAAGGAATATATACGTACTTCAAAAATCTTAGTAAACTGAATCATTATCTCTTTGGCTAAACATTAATTTTCATCACTCTATAAATGTGAGAACTCAGAAATGCTGATGGAATCATGCATCTGCAAGAACCTTTCACTTTGAACAGACTTCAGATATGAGTTTAAGAATGAACAATTATAATCATGCGAGATTTAACCACTGTTATCCAACACAGATTAATTCTGCTCTGTCAGTAATTTTTATGGTGCATAATCTAGCTCAAAATTCTCAAAGAGAGTAAAAGAGAGAGGATTTAAACAAAGTAACTGGTTTCATGCTTAGCTAGCATTCAGTTAAATAAGCACAGATGTGGGTTTTATCTGCTTAAAAGTAAATCTGTGGTTTTCTTATTTAAACTCTTACGTTTAAACGTCCATCAGAAAGGCTGTTGCCGCAATGAATAATTTAATCACTGCTGCCTATTACATGCTACCACACAGCAGGCATATTTGCAAAGCTGTGAAAGACCCTGGCCAAGTGTCAGCGCTCCCTGCAACTCAGCCGGCCTCCAGCATATTCGCTGCGAGGAACTCGGGGAGCTCCGATGCGGCCAGAGGACACTTGTGGTAGGGAAGGGAGCGAAGAGGTCACAACAGAATTGCACCAGATCAGCAAGACACTTCGGAGAGATTAAAGGTCACCGTGGGCTCCGAGCTGCTGTGGTGTCATTTCAGCTGCTTGTCCCTTGGTGGAGTTCTTGAGTTAGTTTCGCCTTTCCGTCAAATAGCTTTAAATGCTTCGTGTGGGGGTTCTGTCCTTGTTTTTACCCTGCTTTCGTATTTTCTGTCATGTTTACTGTACCTAATCGTTTCCACGTATTACTATGAATATGTTACTTTCAAGGCAATATGTGTTTTTTTTCCCTTCTGAAACTTCTTTTTCGTTTGTGAGTGCAAATAGTAATATGCAGTATGCATTTGTTAATGTACAGTGTGGTATGGATATGTAAATAACCTGTCTCTCTTTAACCAGAGACTGATTCCCACTGCAGATCCCAGAAGTAATTTTCCAGTGAGAGCCACTGACATTCCTAAACTGTGAAAACCAAATTGTCGTGGGCTGAAAGCGCCAACTACGGACTCGAGTTCGGCTGCTGGCGGTAGAAGCCGGGCTCAGCCAACACATGACGATAAACCAGCCATTAATTATATCTGCATATTTTAACGATGACCCCTGTCTTTCCAATCAACAACTACAACAACGACAACAAAGCCCCAGTGCAGAGCATCGGGAGCTTGGGGGATGCAGAGGACCGGGGAAGCTCCCAGGCTGCTTTAGGCTTTCCCCACGTACAGCAGGTTGCGATTGTCAGCAAGACGGATTCCTTCCCACACGCAAGATGCCACTTCGGTGGCCTTATCAGATGTTCCCTTTAAGGACACAAGCTCCTATTTCCCCTCTGTATATCACCAACATCTCGGACTATTTTATTTATTACAGACGATTACATTTGTGATCCCTCTTCCCACTTGATCTCACCAGATCAGGAGGACAAATGCCGTGTCGTGTCTGAGCGCGTCTGGGCGTCTGTGTGCATCGAGAGGGGGGGCAGCGGGCGGGGGGGAGTTACACTGCGCAACAGATTTGCCCGAGAGGGTCAAACCTCCCCCGCACGAAACAGCCGGGCTTGCTCCTACCGACACCCAGGCATCTGTGGGTGCTCGGGCCGCGGGACCGGGAGTCTGCGGTGCCGGGGAGGCGGAGGAGGGTGCGGCGATAATTCTACTCTCTCCCAGCTCGAACGAGTGGGATGCGGGAGGGGCGCGGGGGACACACGGCCAGCACAGTCCCGTCCTCCCCCCGGCAGCCGGGACACGTGGACCGGGAAGAGCGCGGCCATCCACCATGCAGCGCACGTCGGATCCATTTCCCACGCCGGCCGCCTGCCCTGGGGGAGGAGGGGAGGGAGGAAGGGAGAATGATAGAAAAGGGGGGGCCGTTACCTCTGCTCCGAAAGAGGAACCAATCCACTGTGAAGGACGCAGCACTCCCGAGCAGGAAAGACATTGCACATTCAGAGAGAGATTGCATGTGAAGACACTGCAAAAAAAGAAAGAAAGGGGGGGAGGGCGGGGGGGGGGGGACGGGGGACGACACGGACGGGGGACGACGGACTAGGGGGCTCAGACCGCGTGTGAAAGGCATAGTGTGTGTAAGAGGCCAGCGAGGGTAGGAAGGGAAGGGGGAGCAATTGCACACGGCAAGAGAAAGAAATCACTCATCCGCTTGAAAGAGGCACTCACAAGCAGACCGTAGTAGAAACAACGGGGAAGGAGACGCAGGCAAGAGGCGAGCGTCCATGCCGTGCAATAGCCCGGAATCCGATTAAAGTTTATGGCGGGGAGGTTAAAAACGCTCTCATCCCGCCCCTTCCCTGGCGAATACATTAAGTTTCCTGGCTGCGTTTAAAAAACACAAAGGGACAGGAACAGCGGGAGCTGCTGTTCGCAGTTGGATTCCCAGTGTAGGGAGCCAGTGCAATGCAGTATGCTGGTATTCCTACGTACCGGCATGTGTGGATCTTACACTGTGAGCAAAATTTCCTCCTCACGGAGCTCCAGAACGGCGAGGAGGAATTTTGATAAATTCAAGTTGCTTGGCAAATATAATAGGGATTTGGTACTAATCCTACTTAACCCGCTGCGAAGATGCTGCGCTGCCGAACCCCCCTCCTCCGTCCGGGACTGCGGCGGTGAGCACTGAGCCTGCGCCGAGTTGGGCTTTCTCGCTGATGCTGCAGATAGAAAGCTGAGTGTCTCCAGCACCGGCGGGGGAGGGTTTTCGTGTTCTGGCGAGGAGAGCGGCCGGGGCCGGTGCCAGGGCCGGAGGAGGCGCCGGAGGAGCAGCCCTGCAGGCCCCCGGAGAAGGGAGCAGCCCCTCCTCCCTAGCGCCGACTTCATGCGGCGCGGCTCTGCCCCTCTGTGTCTCTGGACTCCTCAAGGAAAGAGGTGGCAACCTTCCCTCCCTCCTACAATCACTCACCGCCCCAAATGACAAAGGCACGCTGTGACCGTTGCTTTGAACCACCTCAACATATCCGGCCGCTTTTCGCTGAAATACATCATCGCGATGAAAGAGACATTTCACTACACTCGCCTGCATGCGTTTTTATTCAAAAGAGCCATCTATAACGAGGAATGCGCACACATACGCATAGAGAACGCGCAACAACTTGCTTTCCCACATGTGTTCACAGAGCAGAAAGAGCAGCTGGATCCCTGCCTTCCCCCCGCTGCGCGCACGCACACACACGAGCACACACATGCACCCGCACACACACGTGCACACGCACACCGCCGCACACACACACACCCGCACAGCCTCGTCCTCTCCCCAGTGGCTGCCCCACGCTTGTCTGCCCCCGGAGTCTCGCTCTTTTCCCCACGGGCTCCGAGAGAGGACAGGTAAGGAGCCAGGCATCACTAAGGGTAGGGCGGGAGCACACAAAAGCCATATGCGATTAAATGGCTCAAAGTCAAAAGGAGACGCGAACTAGGGACGTCAGAATAAGCAAAGTTGAGCCGGAGAGCTTTACCATTAAAGTTTATTTCTCACTTACCCAGGTAGGTGACGCTACATTTTAGCAATCATCGAAGCAGCAAGTCTCTGTTCGGAAATAAATCTGTTACTTCTTACATGTTTTTATTCTACTAACCCTCTCGTTCCTTTCCCGAACATCTTCTCGGAGGGATTTATTTTTTTTTTTTTTTTTCCCTCCTATGATACTCACAAACGTGCTGAAAAGATACATTCAAAGCATAGTAATAGGAAGAACACGATCACAAAGACCGAGAAGCTGAAACAGTACTGGGAGACAGGACGAAAGTCTGAAATCTAAGGCAGTCCCCCTTCCTCCCTGGAGTTTTATGCAGTTACAGTGACTGCAGCAATTTCACAAAAGCACCGACACAACAGGGGAAGGTGGGAATCTGGGAAACGAGTTTCCTTACCAGCTTGATTCCGCAAAAGGCAGAATAGAAGAAAAGAAAGCCGAACAAACATTTGCTTTAAAAATCGTTGCTCGATTCACAGTCTATAGCGGACGTGGGGAGGGAAAGGGTAGGAGAAAACCACTATAGATCACGGGTTTGAGAACGCAACCGAAACAAAAATCGGGCGTGAAATGAGGATCGTTTTTGAGGACTGAACTGGTGTTTTGTGATGAGCAGCTATCCCACTTGCAGCACTAGCAGCAGAGACAGAGGGTAAGACTGAGCTTTCTGGAGTGCAGCGCTTGACTCGTCCTCCCTCCTCCTCCTCCTCCCTCCCTCCCTCCCTCCCTCCCTCCCGCCCTCCCTCTCTCTCTCGCTCTCTCGCTCTCTCTCTGCTCTCCCTCTTTCTCTCTCTCCCTCTCTCTTTCTGTGTGTATGTAGCGCAGGCAGCTCTGCTGCTGCAGCGTCAGGGAAGAGCTACCGAGAGAGGCTTCAGCAGCTCCCTCCACTTTGGGCAAACTTGCCGGTTTACCGCCTTTTTGGTTTTTTCCTTGCTTTTTTTTTTTTTTTTCTTTTTTTTTTTTTTTTTTTTTTTTTTTTCCTTACGAGTGGGAAGCTTCTCAATTGCCATTCAACATTTTAAAGCACAAGCCGCTCTGCCGTGAAAGCGCCTGATCCACGCTTCTCTGAAAGACACAGGAGGGAATACACATTTGCAGATTTCACCCACTGTGGCGGTGCAGATCACAGGAAACAACTGACTGATACAATTTTATTTGCAAATAGAACTCTGGTGATTTTTTTTTTTTTTTTTAATCGCGTCGCGGCTCTTTTCCCCTCCCTTTTGCCATTCCGCTTTATATGGATGTAATTCAGAATCTGTGTTAATTCACATGGGGGATCCAGTTACATCTTGTTCCGCTCCGGGTATAATTACGAGAGACCAATAATCGCCTTTGGACACATAGTTTTGTTGCTAACCTTTGAACTGAAAGGATCAAGTTCAGATCTGGTTACCTGCATTGGGACGGGAAGGAAGAGGAGAGAGAGAGAGAGAGAGAGAGAGAGAGAGAGAGAGAGAGAGACTGCAATCTCATTTGTGAATCGCTCTCAGTGCTGCAGATCCAGATTGCTATAACACATGCAGTGCAAATGCAGGTAAGGCACACACACAAACTGCGGATGCAAAAACAAACTTGGGACTGTTGTGTGTCTATGTTCTTATCTCCAGCCTTGCAAATTCTGGGCAAACGGCTTCTGCAGTTTCTGTATCGTTGCTTTGTGACTAATGACCTTGCGCAGAGTTGTTAAAAAAAAAAAAAAATCCTCTCCGGAGAAAGAGCTGAACATTTTAGGGGATCTGTGAAGATGGATTTGGGTGCTTTTCTGCCAGCCAAAGGGGATATTCTGTGGACTGCACTGTAATACTCGGGGTTCTTCTCCTATCAGCTGTGCAGCTACCGACATTATTGGGATTTTTTTTTTTTTTTTTTTTTTTTAAAGAACTGCCCATTACTAAGAGGATTTGGAGTTTTCGCGGACCCAAGCCCTTTGAATAAAGCGAATCACATTTTTTTTTTTCCTCTGTGTGTGCAGAGAGGGGGAAGAATAAAGCTAATGCCTTGGTCGTAAACGGCTGGGGGAGAGAGAGAGAGAGAGAGAGAGAGAGAGAAAAGAGAGAGAGAGTGTGAATTGTAGTTAACTCTAGTGTTGAAGACGACGACCTGGGGGGGCTTCGAATCGTACAGTATTGCTCCTGCTTTTATTGCAAACCTTGCAAAGTGATTACAGTAAAATCAGAGAGGAGGAGGAGGAGAGGGGGAGGAGGAGGAAAATCCCATCCTATCTACTGAGATGAATCTTTAAAAAGCAAAATACACTGTCCCGTGAACAGTGAGTATATCGCAACTGGAAGGCAGGGAGAGCAGCAGAGGAGCCAGCGGCAGGGTTTTGACCACCAATTACACCAGTCATGAGACAATAAGTTTTCAGAAATAGAAGGATTTTATAATTGATCACCTGGACTCTCAGCCGCTCTGTTGGCTTATCAGGGGAGTTTACTGGGGGGCAGCTGGGAGTGAAAGGAGGGCGGGGGGTTTCGGTACGAGGAAGATGAGGAAGATGCGGACCCTCCTTCGCTTTGTGCATTGCTGCTGCTGCTGTTTCTTGCTCCTCTTGCCTCCGCCGCTCTGGGTCAGCCTGGCAGCGGCTAAGCAGCTCCTCAAGTACCGGCTGGCCGAGGAGGGACCCGCCGACATCCGCATCGGCAACGTGGCTTCCGACCTGGGGATCGTGACGGGCTCCGGAGAGGTGACATTCAGCCTGGAGTCGGGCTCCGACTATCTCAAGATCGATAACATGACCGGGGAGCTGAGCACCACAGAGCGGCGCATCGACCGCGAAAAGCTGCCGCAGTGCCAGATGATATTCGACGAGAACGAGTGCTTCTTGGACTTCGAGGTGTCGGTCATCGGCCCCTCGCAGAGCTGGGTGGACCTCTTCGAGGGCCGGGTCATCATTCTGGACATCAACGACAACACCCCCACCTTCCCTTCTCCCGTCCTCACGCTCACCGTGGAGGAGAACCGGCCCGTGGGGACCCTCTACCTGCTCCCCACCGCCACCGACAGGGACTTCGGCCGCAACGGCATCGAGCGCTACGAGCTGCTGCAGGAGCCCGGCGGGGACGGCGGCCGGCGCGGCGGCGGGGGCGGCTCGGCCGCGGCGGCCCCCGAGAGCGCCCCCTTCCCCGGCGGCAGCAAGCGGCGGCAGGAGGCGGAGGCGGCGGCCCGCAGCAGCGTCTTCGAGCTGCAGGTGGCCGACACCCTGGACGGGGAGAAGCAGCCGCAGCTGATTGTCAAGGGGGCGCTGGACCGGGAGCAGAGGGACTCCTACGAGCTCAGCCTCCGCGTGCGGGACGGCGGCGACCCGGCACGGTCCTCTCAGGCCATCCTGAGGGTGCTGATCACCGACGTGAACGACAACAGCCCCCGCTTCGAGAAGAGCGTCTATGAGGCGGACCTGGCGGAGAACAGCAGCCCTGGGACCCCGATCCTGCAGCTTCGAGCCACCGACCTGGACGTGGGAGTGAATGGGCAGATCGAATACGTCTTCGGGGCGGCCACTGAGTCCGTCAGGCGTCTACTGCGGCTGGACGAGACCTCGGGCTGGCTCAGCGTCTTACATCGCATTGACAGGGAGGAGGTGAACCAACTCCGCTTCACCGTCATGGCCCGCGACCGGGGACAGCCCCCCAAGACGGACAAGGCCACCGTCGTGCTGAACATCCGGGATGAAAATGACAACGTCCCCACCATCGACATCCGGAAAATCGGGCGCATCCCTCTCCGGGACGGGGTGGCAAGCGTGGCCGAGGATGTGCTGGTGGACACCCCCATTGCCTTGGTGCAGGTGTCAGATCGAGACCAAGGTGAAAATGGTGTGGTGACCTGCACCGTGGTGGGCGATGTGCCCTTCCAGCTCAAACCGGCCAGTGAGGGTGAAGGGGAGCCACAGAATAAGCGCAAGTATTTCCTCCACACCTCGGCCCCTCTGGATTATGAAGCTGTCCGTGACTACAACGTGGTGATTGTGGCCGTGGACTCAGGCAGCCCCAGCTTGTCCAGCAACAACTCCCTGCTCGTGCGGGTCGGGGACACTAATGACAACCCTCCCATGTTCAGTCAGGCCGTGCTGGAGGTCTCCTTTCCAGAGAACAACTTGCCTGGTGAGAGGGTGGCCACAGTGGTTGCCACAGATGCGGACAGTGGTAAGAATGCTGAGATCACGTATTCCTTGGAGGCCTCACCCCTCTCCTCAGAGGCACCAGGTAGCATCTTCAGCATTGACCCTGACTCTGGGGATGTGTCGGTGCAGGCAGTGCTGGACCGTGAGCAACGTGACACCTATGAATTTCAGGTGACGGCACGGGACAAGGGGGGTGCCATCGCTGCAGGGCTCCACCACAGTGGTGGTGCGAGTGTCGGACCGCAATGACAATGAGCCGCGCTTCATGCAGGATGTGTTCACCTTCTATGTGAAAGAAAACCTGCAGCCCAACAGCCCTGTGGGCATGGTGACTGTGATGGACTTTGACAAGGGCCGCAATGCCGAGCTCAGCCTCTCCATCCAGCCCGGAGACCATGACCAGGCAGCTGGCATCTTCTCCATCGAGAATGACACTGGAACAATTTTCTCCACTGTCTCTTTTGACCGTGAGCAGCAGACCAGCTATACCTTTAAGGTGAAGGCAGTGGACGGGGGTGAGCCACCACGCTCTGCCACAGCCACCGTGTCTCTCTTTGTGATGGATGAGAATGACAATGCACCCACTGTCACCTTCCCCAGCAACAGCTCCTACACCGTGCTGCCACCCTCCAGCAACATGCGCACTGTGGTGGCCACAGTAGTTGCCACTGATGCTGACACTGGGCTCAACGCTGACCTCAACTACAGCATTGTTGGGGGCAACCCCTTCAAACTCTTTGAAATAGACCCAGCCAGTGGTGTGGTGTCACTGGTGGGCAAGTTGGCCCCCAAGCACTATGGCCTGCACCGGCTGATTGTGCAGGTGAATGACAGTGGGCAGCCACCCCAGTCCACCACTGCCCTGCTCCATGTCTTTGTCAATGAGAGTCTGTCCAACGCCACTGTGGTGGAGAGCCAGGTGGCCCGCAGCCTTCACACCCCACTGGCCCAGGATATTGCTGGTGATCCCAGCTATGAGCTGAGCAAGCAGCGGCTTAGCATAGTCATTGGTGTGGTGGCTGGCATCATGACCGTCATCCTTCTTATCCTGGTGGTGGTCATGGCCCGCTACTGCCGATCCAAGGGCAAGCATGGCTACGAGGCTGGCAAGAAAGACCATGAGGATTTCTTCACCCCCCAGCAGCATGACAAGGCCAAGAAGCCCAAGAAGGACAAGAAAGGCAAGAAGGGCAAACAGCCCCTCTACAGCAGCATTGTCACTGTTGAGGCTTCCAAGCCCAACGGGCAGCGCTACGACAGTGTCAACGAGAAGCTCTCGGATAGCCCTGGCATAGGCCGATATCGCTCGGTCAATGGTGGCCCAGGCAGCCCCGACCTGGCCAGGCACTACAAGTCAAGCTCACCTCTGCCCACCGTCCAGCTGCACCCACAGTCTCCCACTGCTGGCAAAAAGCACCAGGCTGTGCAGGACCTGCCCCCAGCCAACACCTTCGTGGGTGCTGGTGACAACATCTCCATCGGCTCGGACCATTGCTCCGAGTACAGCTGCCAGGCCAGCAGCAAGTACAGCAAGCAGGTAAGAGCGCTGCACCCCGCGGGCCCCAACACGCACACAGACACACACACACACACACACAGAGCGGTGAGGGAGCCGGCATGCTCGTCCCCCCGCCTCCACACTGGCACAGGCATACACCCCGTCAGGTTCAGTGACCCGTTCACTCTGGTGCCCCCGCCCCCCTCCCTCCAGGCAGTCAGGTGCACAGACCAACACGCGGCACGAAGGAAGGACAGTAGACATCTTTACTGCTATTACTGTATTTTTTTATCGTTCCCTCCGCTTATCAGATCCGGCAGCCAACCAGCCCGTCCCTGCAGCCGGACGGCGTTGCCCGGCCGCAGGCGCAGCGGCAGGCGGCCGCGGAGGCCGGGGTTCTGTCGCCAGTCCCGACAGCGAACTGTAAGGCAGCCTGAGTTGTCTCTATCAGCCAAACCCGGCGGTTTTGGGGGGGGTCGAGGGGAGATCAGGACCCCCTACCAGGCGGAGCCGCCATCCCCTCCCGCCCCGGGCCCCGCCTCCATCAGCCTGTCCCGGCGCTTCCCCCGCGGCGATGCTTTCCCGGCCTTAGGAACGTGTCAGCTCCGGCTGAGGAGGGAAGTTTCGGCTCGGCAGCCAGTTGTTTCGGGGAAAGGGGGTCGCTGCCTGCCTGCAGCGTTCCTAAAGCAGTGGGTGAGAGTGGATTTGCAGCCGCCGCGCTGAAGCGTTAATGGCTGTAATTACCGGGTCTTTCATTAGGACTAAAATGCTTAAATAATCTACACAGCCTATCTGCGCTCTAATTTACACCACAGAGATTTGCAGTCATTGCAGCGGTTGCTCTGAATACACATAAGCGTTAGTGAGTTTAGAATGGCACTTCAGTATGTAATGTTTTCATTGGTTTTTTTTGTTTGTTTGTTTGTTTGTGTGGTTTTTTGTTTTGTTTTTGTTTTTTTTTTTTTTTGAATGCCCCTCTTGCCTATTTCATGAAATTTCATTCACGCTGAGAGGCCCTAATTTGCTCGCCCAGCTGCCGCGTAGCTGTGTTTGTAGTGTGACTGCCGTGAGACCTCTCGGAGCGAAATGTGCCTTCGGGGTGCCACGAGTGGCTGGCTCTGGTCTCGACTGTGTTGGCGGGTCTCAGTTCAGTGACACTCCGATAGCCTAAAACTGGTGATCTTAGCGACAGTCTTTGCAGTCCTTGAAATAAGACAGGGATAGCATAGAGGGGAATCAAGCCTCTTCAGTGAAGGCTTCCGTTTATTTTATAAGACATATATACCTTTAACACAGGGTCCCTCTCTTTGGGGGGTATACTTTTTGGGTGATAGTACGTATCTGTAATATCCTGTTTTCTCAACTACAACGCATGTTACATAAGAAACCAGAGGCAAATGATGCTGATTCATGTAACTACATATCCAAGTCTGGAAGAGGGAAATTCTGACTAGTTTGACAAAAATGCTTCCTTTTCCACTTATTAACATGAAAATATGATGACAGTTTTTTATACTTTGAAATGTTTGCTAGCTTACTGAAACTGAAGTTTTACAAGTGTTGCCATTATTTGCATTCTGCACAGAAATACTTAAAATACAGTAGCATATGACAAATTGTGAGCCACCCCCTCCAGTCTTTCAGGTCACCAAAAGAATGTGATTGTACTATCCACCTGTGCTTTCGTATATGTGGTTTTGCATGTGATACAGACTGGTAGAACGTTTGACACTGCAGTTTCTGTGTGATACATTTCATTAACGCTCTCCTAGATAGTACATCACAATTTCAGCTTGAGAATAGTGTGTATGACATACACATTACTAAGTTCTTTATCTTCCATCTCCTAAGGCTTATTAAGCAAGGTAGATTATGCCATTTTAGCAAACACTGGAATAAAAGTAGCAGTAGAATATATGCTAATCAGATTCCACTTCTTTCTTGATGCCACAATTCATCTAAACATATGGATTATATTCTGTTAAAGTGTCATTTAATTTCAGTGTAGCAGAATGATTTGCATTCTAAGTGTGAGAATGGTAAAAGAATACACATTACAAATTACTGTTTTGCTTGATAACCCCCCCCCCAATTTATTTAAGATTATAATACAGAAATATATTTTGAATTAGTTAATATTTTCCAAGGATTTCTTTTGATATAAAATATATGAGAAAACTTAATAGAAGATAATGGCTTTATTGCACTTCTACGAAGAAGTGCAACTTGAATTGTTCCATTACATGCTGTTTGCTACAAACCAGTTTCTCAGTGTTGACAGTTCTCTTGTGTTAAATATTTACCCTGTTATGAATGTTCACTTATTCATGTAGTTTATAGCCAGTATTATAATGCCTTATCTATTTATTTTTAAATACATAGAGAGTATTTTCACACTTGTAAAGCATGCATATAAATTGGAAATTGTCCAAGAAAACAAGAAAGGTAGTGTTAACAACAGACTTTATGGGAGACTCTATCATCCACAAACCCTCTGTTACTACTTTCCTATGTGCACTTGCCAGCTTGTTGCTGAGTGACATTTGTATACTTTTGTTCATTTTACATAGTAGTGAGGACATTAAGACTTACTTGCATATGTACACTTTTCACTTCTCAGACATTGAGAATGCAGTATTTCTCAGTTTAGCAAGCAAAACAACTGAGGATTTTAAACACCCAAGCCACATGGAGCTCTTGTTCAGCACAATTCTGTCACCAAGGAGAGAAATGTGAAGCAGGTGCAGATAAAGGGTTCTGATGGAGTGTGTATCAGATTGTTTCATAGTTCTGCTGTACGTGTGGAACAGAACCAATAGCATAATGGTGTGACTGTGGTAGGGACACTACTTGAAATCTCTGAGACTGCCTTTATTTACTCATTGTCAGTTCCCTTTGTTCTAAGGAGACATGAGACAGCGTATAAAATTTTAGAACAAATAAGTAGACACAGCAGAACATACCTGCTGGAGATGAGAGTGATGCTAATTTCCCATTAGTGTAATTAGAATTGGTAACTGATACTTTCCTATATCTACAATACAGCAGTCAGGAAATAAAGTCTCTACTTACATGATTGACTGGTGTACCTCAGGGAAAATAAGTTGTTTTCATTCCAATGATTTGGAATTGTATTCAATAGCCTCCTGACATTTCACAGTCACTACTTTTTCAGGAGATCTTTAACAAGTTTAACTCTTATCCTTGTCTTACTTAGCATGGTATTACTCTGAAATACTCTTTTAGCCTCTCACTTATCAATTCTTTTCTTTCCAGTAAAGCTCTGCAAATGTTTAAAACACTTAGTATTCCACAGGTCTTAATCACTTGCCAAAAGTTAAAGCTGTGGAGAAGTGTTTTACTGAATGGAGATGAGTTTAAATAAGTGTTTTTCTAGATCACGGATTTAAAATTTGAAACCTCCAGGTGCTATGCATTGCGTGTGAGGAGCCTGGATATTGGGATTTCCAGCAAAGACAGCCAAAGAAAATGAAAGCTCAGTGCCTAAGGGGAATCACTTAACAGCTTGGAGAGTTACATACTTAATAATAAATCTCATAATAAATTTTAATTGTAAATAATTGTTTGTTTTATCATTCAGTTGCAGATATATTTTTATAATATATTCTTCTCCACCTCTCTGTCTCACAGTGAAAAATAGGGGTATATAAGAAGTTTTATTTCAGTGAAACTTTTAATCATGAATCGCATGTTACCAACCACTCTTTGAAGAACAGCTGTTTTAAACACTTTTATATGTTTATATTTCTTGACCATCATCTTGTCTTGGTTTCTTTTTTACTTGCTTTACTAAGCAATGATTATTGGCTCTTTAAAACACTTCAGTTCTGATGCTGAGGATTTTTTTGCTTGTTACTTTTTTAAGAGATACTGGTCACTATCAGTGGAACTAGTAGAAGCAGTAAAGGAATTTCTGAGTAGACTTACTTCTGTACTTCAGATATTGGCATCTTAGCCAACTCTGTAATTCTTTATGAAAAATCCCAGTGCCTTTTCTCATTGAAAATGTACTGTTTCATAAAGAAAAAATATTTATCAAACCAATATGCTGACACTCTAATCAAAATTATATTAATTTCCTGTAAAGTTTTACTTCCCTGAAAGTGAAATACATAGAAATTAATTTCTGGGGAAAAAAATAATCCTTGTTCAGTAACCAGCTATTTTAGAAAATTTCAAGCATTAATCAGTTGGCTGCAATATTGAAGAAGCATTTTGACTAGTTGGTCATCATGTATGTCAATTGTATCTGTAAAATAAATGGATCAATTTCCTCATAAACATGCACATATACCCAGAAGCCTTAACAGGACCCCAAATTCATCCATTAAGAAGACAATCAGTTTAACCATACAGGAAGGCTTCATCTTTCCTCTTGTTTATGTACACATAACACACATACACAGAGAGGCTTATCTCGAAGGCTACTTTAATATTCCCAAACACCTCTAAAGAGTAAAATTTTTCACAACTTCAAGCTAAGCAAATATATTATGCTAAAATAATAATAAAAATAACAATGTCATGGTGGCACTAACTGCCATGTCAAAAAGGAAGAGAACGTGGTTATTGAGTACTAACATTTACATTGGTGACTTCTTTCATGCATTTAACTTTCATGCTGTTTAGTGAAAAGTATACAGAAGTATTTTCAATTTTCTATTCTCATTTTGCATTGTTAAATATTTTACAATTAGTTTTTAAGTGACCCACATTTGACCTTCAGTACCAAATTATGATGAGAGAGGGGCTAATTAAACATGAAATGGGTGTATCGTTGATGCTTTAATTAACTTTATTTAACAGAAACTCTTCCACTGATAAGTGCAGCTTTTCTTTTTTTCCTCTCCAGTAAAATCATCTTCTACAGTGCCCAAATGACTAAGTTACCACTGAATCATTCTGCACTCCCAGGAGATGTACAGAGCCAAAAGGGACAGGATCTGAGTAAAGGAGGATACATGCTCTGAATAAGTAAAGAACAGTACTATTATAGGCAAGGGGTAGCAAGAAACATCTTTAAAAGGATAGAATCTGATTTATCAACTCAGACAGCTCTCTGGCGTTGTACAAAATGAACTTGGGTTATAACCATGGTTAGCAGCTTTACTATTGCTGTCAGTCTTTATGTTTCTGAGGGTGTTTTTTCCTATTTCTCTCTAGCTCTAGCTCTCTCTCTTTTTTTTTTTTTTTTTTTTTTTTTTTTAAGTTTGTGTTTAGTTGTCTGGCTTTCTAGTATTTTGGGTAGTTGCTAACTTGACCATCAGTACAGCTTTGTTTCATATCTGCAGCTTCAGGCGCATTTTCCTTTTACGTGTTTTCTTTCAAAAGTTTTAGATAGTTTATGTATTTAGTAATATGCTGAGCTACTTGGAGATATAAAACGAATCAATTTGGTTTTGCATTAAAATATAAAAGAAAATTAACAAACTTCAGAAGTAGTTAGCATTATAAATCAGCTAAATCCTTGACAAGCACTGCGATCTCTTCACTATAGTTGCAAAACATTTCAGTACTTAATTACTAATCTTAACAAGATTAACATAATTTTGACTATATGTATAGGAAATACTGATAGAAGCATATGAGCAATCCAGTACATTTAGGAGGCAGATTTTCTAAGTGAGTCTGCTTCCAACAGATATTTAGAAACTGTTAAAGCTGCAAAATATACTTTTTTCAGTCTTAGGCCATATTATATGTAATACGTTCCATGTAATTTATATTCTACATTTTTTCTTTTTTAAAAAATTACCTTTTTAGATGGTTTTATCTCAGCATGTACTGAGAAGATGGTATTTTTGTATTTTTCTTCCCTGATTTTTCTTTCTTGAAAGAGTAAATTCGTTTTCTGTTATCAGATTTTGAACTTTTCTAGCATATACTATACAATCATTTTAATAATTGAAATGACAAAAATAGACTAGCAGCTACTCTCAAAGATCAAAAAACCCTTTTTAATTATTGTTATGTTTTGTATATAAATTTGCATTATTTTAATTTTTAATTAAGTTTGTAAAAGAAAATTCTGACATGATAGAAGGTATATTTCAAGCTAGGATTGACTTACTGTCTTCCATATATTTCATGAAACAGACTTCCCAAGGTCACCTGTATTCTGTTGTTGTGCATGACAAAATATCACAGTAATGCTGGAGTAACTAAGATTAGTGGAGCATCTGAAATGGGTGACAAGAATAACAACAGAATAAGACCGGAGTAATCCATAGGAGATTTTAAACTTTTTAAATTTCTTATTTTAATGCAATTTCCTCTATAAATATTTAACAGAGAGCAGGTCATGAACACAAGTCAAAATCTCAATATGTGATTATACTGAGGTACCAATAAGTCAAGTTCCTGAATTGTCAGTGATACACACTGAAGTTTCCCAGTTGTGTGGAGATGTGCTTAGTATGAGTCATTTGATCCATCTTATGTGGCCATTTTCACTGACAAAATATTTAGATTAAAATTAAGAACAGTTTTTGAAAGTATTAAAAAAACAAGGGATTAGCTGTATATATAGGACAAACAAGAAGTATGGGGTAACCACTTATTGGTATTTTTTTGTGAAAGGAAAATATGGAAAAACTTTAGAGTACATTTTGGAGTTTAGCAGTTTGAACAAAAACAATGTTCTGGCTCCATTAAAAACTGTAAGGTAGGTAAAAGTGATGTGATTTATTTTTTTATTGTTTGTACCAGTGTCCTGTGCTAACTTTATGATGCTTGACAACCAGTCAAAAAAAAATCATTTAGGCAAAAAAATTCTTTTGAAATAATTAGTTTGTAAAATAGTGCGGCATAGCCCCAAAAGTTCAATTTTACTCAGAGTAGATCACAAATAACACAATTATTAGAACCTGAAGAAAAGCATTATCTTTGTCTTTCAAAACCTTATTTATCTTATTAACTACTGACAAGAGTGAGTATACTTTTAAAGGCAAACGTTCTAATGTCTAAATTCATAACTGAATGAAAGGAATGTGTGCTTGCAAACAGCATTCTGGCAGTATTAGGAAGCAATGCAATTGGTATTTATTAAACTGTTCAACATAAGGTCTTTCTGTTATCTACAGGTAATTATGGATAATGTAGAGTTAGGTTTTAAGGCTAGGTATAGAAGGTAGGTACTAGCTGATGCTGAAAATTGCTCTTAGATAGAACCAGAATACAGAAATACGGATTCCACCTGCCAAAAATTCAGAGAAAATATTATCTCGCAGTCATGTCTGGACAAATTCCTTTATGGTACCAACTTGTAGGTAAAAAATATTTGCCACCTGACAGCATAAAAAATCCTGAATTACATGGACACGTGATGATTACAAAGAATCTGCCATAAACTCCATTAAAATTAGATTATTGACTGGTGTTGTGGCCAGGAAATGTACTATATGTTATGTGTCAAAATGTTTTGTCAGTTGTAGCACTTCTCAAAGAGAAATGGGAAGGCCTGCTGTAATTTATTCTGTCTATCTGTGTATAAATGTCAAGGTCTCTTAGACCCTGGAGCAGTGCAAAATATAAGAAGTAGCCCCTACTTCCTTTGGAAATCAGATCTGGAGAGGCAGAATTACTTCAGCACAGAGACTTGTCCTTGGGTAAAAAAAGACCCTTCATCAGGCTCTTTTAGAAATGCTTTTAAAGGGACACAGTTTGGGGTAGAATTATGTTTCTGACTTCAGTGTTGTGCTAGAAGATGAACTAAAGGAAGTTATGGAGACCGTCATGGTGTTCTGGGTATGATTCAGCTAAGGGTGTGCATCCGAATGCCAGTTTAGGTACCTGAAAGTTCCTGCGCTATCTGCACAGAGCTGCACACACAGGGTGTGTGACGCAAGACCTGGGTGTCTTCTGCGACGCTCTTCTATAGCTGCAGCTCAAGGCCAAACCAAAAAAGCAATCACTAAATCCTTTGGTTCGCTTAAAGGAACAATATTTAAAATAAAATTAAGCACTCTGTGCATGTAGTGCACTTTGGAAGGGCTGAAAATTATTTTTCCTGTGAGAACTTCAGCACAATTTTCAAATGCATGTGCCATACACATGCCAATTAATAGAGTAGAATCTGCATGTGCAGATACCTGAACACATACAAGCAATTAGCTGAATTTCCATTCATTGTCAGACCTCTCAGGTTGATGTTCATCTCTGGTCAGACTAGCGGTAATTCCACTAAAGTAAATCAAATTTATCTAGTATTAACTGCAGTAAATTGTATCAGGTGGTTTGTTGTGTGGGTGTTTTTGGTTTGTTTTTTTTTTTTTTCCCCAGAAAATGCTTCATATTAAAATAAAATATAGATAGAGAACACAAATTTATCAGTTTGGATGTTAATTCCCTGCATTTAAGTTATCAGCATGTATATAATTTGGAAAATAACAGAGTAGGTTTTCATAATGTATTACATCCAAATATAAAATTATCTTTCTAAAGGGTTCTGGAAATGATGTGGCTTTAATGACACTTCAAAAAAGTAAGATTTTAGTATTAGACACATTCTTGCTCAAACTAATATAACAGCAAGAATACATACATCAAGCTACCTTTGTTGGCACCCAGACAGGTCATGGTGTTTGTTCATGGAGCTATGTGTTACCCTTTGTAGGCATATTTACAAGAAAGGCTTGGCCTAAAAGTTTCTATCAACTTCATAATGCAAAACTTTGCTTCAGATGAAATCTGGCCATTTGCTTCGGAAAATCTGCTTAGTTTATTGCAAGTCCTGTTTAAAACACTATATTTAACACGAGAAAATACTTCTGTAATTTGCAATATTTCTAAAGGTGAAAGACAAGAATGGAAATACAGACAATAAACCAACAGATAATTAAAGCAATAGTTCATCTGCTCCTAATATTTTCACAGTGATATTTTAAGCCCCTATTTTACAACTTGGCTATTCACAACTTCTATGGTTTTGATGGTTTTGACATACATCTGATCTCGTCATGTCACACCTGCCCTAAGTGAAGTTACATTGCCATAAAATTTGAGTAATGAAATAGTTAATCAGTTTCCTTATCTCCACCCCTGTATTACAAACTGGTTATAATGGTATAACATGTGGCTTGTGTGACAGTGAGAGGGGATTTCCATCATTCTGCTGGATTAGAAAAGTGCTGTTTTCCATGAGCATGTAATTATATTCCACCTGCAGTACAAGTTTACAGGACAGTAATTGATATACTTGAGAGAGAAATATTTGTTGAATTTTCCAGTAATATTGTGAGTTCTTATTATTGTGAGGGAATAATTGCACTGGAAACTAGAAATATCTACTTAACAGAGCACTACATGCTCAGCCTCTGAACCTAAGCCCAGATCTTGGGTAAGACCTGTCACACTTTAGTGAATTTAGAAAATTTACTCAGACGGCTCCTCTGATTATATACTGAAGGTTTTAATTTTCTTCCTGCAACTTAAGGGCCTGAATTTTAATCGTATTTTATTTTAATGGAATTTTCTGAATGCAAGTAAAATTGAGCTATTCCTAGGGCAGGTGTTAATTCTGATGTGTAAAAGTGGCATCAGGCTGAAACAGAGCCATACAATTTTTCACAGAGTCTTTAAAATATCAGTGTTTTTCCAAGGAATTGCAACACAAAGTCTGGGTCAAGGATTTTGCTGAATTTGTTACTATATGCATATGAAACAGAATAGTATGACATATCTGAACTAACTACAGTGTAGATGTGAGTAGTACTTTATAGACTGACAGAGAATTACCTCCGAGGTGTAGTAGGTGTTTCACCAGCATGTGTGTTTGTGTAATGGGTGGGTTCAGGCAGTAGTTTCAGTCCTGACGCTGGCAGATCCTGGAGAGGACATGAAACCACTAGGGCTTGGTGCACCACAGTAATTCATGCTCTTTAAATTCACCAGCTTCATAGGTAGAAACGATAGATATGCTACTAAAATACTTGCTGCCTGTGGTGTTTTTCTGTGCTTTTACACAAGAATTAAAAAAGAATGCACCAGACAGCTTTAGTTTAGAAGTAAAGGAAACTTGTCCAAGTGTTTATAAAATGGCTCTGCACTTGCCATCGTAAGTTTTGCAGAGATCACTGGGTGCTTATATAATTTATCCTTTTTTGTGCAATATTGTTTCTTCAAATAATTATTTATAGTGTTGCTAGTATTCTGGATCTTTCTGTTTGTTCTTTAATGCAGATGAGAAGATGAGCAAAGTGAGAAATTCCTCTGTGCAGCATAAATTAAGATTTTTTTTTTGCATTAGATTGCAAAATGTTTTATCACTTATGGTCTCATATTCAGGGAGGCTGGGTGATGTTTTATTCAGTTGGCCCTTCAGAAGCTGCTCAATGAATTGAAAATTTATCTTGGACTTTCTAATACTGCACATTAGTGCACCTTTCTAGGAACGTTGAAAACTAAATTTATGTATTTTTTCTATCCTAGTTCTTAATTAAATATATGAAGGGACTGAACTCTTTAAATTATACAGTAAACTTCCTGGAGAATTAGTGTTACAGAAATATGAAAAAACTGGCTAAAGCATCACTCTACCAAACATTTCTAAAAGGCTTTATATATTTATAAGACTTCATGGTCTACTATTGATGCAAATTGCTGAGGATAAAAGAAAATCCATCTGTTATCAAAGAAAAAAATAAATTAAATAAGTCCAAGGATTTGAAAGACTTAGCATTAAGACTAAGTATTCATACTTTGTGATGGGTTTATAGTAATTGACAGTAGAAAATACTTCGTTTTAGCATGTACAATGTGGGGATTTTTTTTAAACTAAAGAAAATTACTTTGCTATAAAAGCTTCTCATGTAATGTATCCTGTCTCATTTAATAATTTCCTATCTTTCACTGAAATGTCTCAATTAAAATATGAACTACACCATTTCATGTTGTGTTGGGCATTACTAGTTTTATTATTGCCCTTACATTTAATCAAATTGTCAGTAGCTAAATAAATAGCATTTCATCAAGAGCTGTTGGTTTTCAATCAGCTAGGAAACAGATTACAGGCCTGAGAACAGATCTAAGGCTAGTGTCTCCAATCTGCAACTAATTGTGCACTGATAATAGCACTGCCCACAGGCAAATCTTACTCGCTGTCCTGATTTATGATAGATTTTCCTGTATGCTAATATTACATCAGATGGAATAATTTTGTTGCAGTTGCCATATTTAACCTTTCCTTTTTAATTGGTAATATATATTGTTTGGAGATACAACTTTCATGTTTAATTTCTGAAGGGAAATGCATGAAAGAGAAATCTCAAGGGAAACATTAAAGCCATGCTTTTCCCTTTAGCTTCTCAAAACAGTTGCTTCTTTAGAAATGAAGTACTGTTGATACTTAAAGAAGTATTTACATGTAATTTTACATGTTCTTTGTCTTATCTCAGGGATTGAGGAATATGTTTTACAAACTGCAGCAGGAAGTAGTGCTTTACTCTTGGTGTGTGTGGACTTGCTGTTGGGGTGTGGGTGTCAGTGTTCTCTCTGGATAAACTGCAGATCACATGCTAACTGCATATAGCATATATGCAGATTACATCGTTAAGACATTACAATTATTCACATTTTTCCAATATGAAGTTGATGAGGGTGATTAAATACACAACAGCCCCAGTACTGTACCAAGACTCCATCATTTCAGGTGCTTCACAGATACAGAATGCACTGTAAAAGCTGCTTTTAAACAAGGTGTACATAGAGGGTAGAATAGCAAGTACTGTCTGTAGTCAACACGTTAATGTGTTCTGGAAGAAAACTGTCTTCTGGGCTGTGTATGTTGTTCTTGTGAAATGATTCCAACACTTTCAAATCTTTTTTTTTCACCTTGGTAGTTATGCAAACAGCTCTTCACTTTTTCCACTAAAGCAAGTGGGAATTGTTCACTGTCACAAAAAATAAATAACAAGAGTACCCGATCTGCAGAGCATGGAAGTGATAAAAACACATGCTTATGAATGCTTGAGATTTCACAGCTATTAATTTTGAACTTTTTGATTGCAATTCTGTTTTACAAGAGTGGATGCTGTTAGGGCAGCGGTACACGGTGACAGTGAAGGATTATGATAACATGCATTTATCACTGTGAGCTTGATAAATTCAGTGTAAGAGATGGTCAAAAAATGCCCCTAAACCTGAAGTCATGAAATGTATCTTGCCTTTACTGAAAGTTAAAATAGTGAACATTTTTCTATTGCTGCTAATGATCTTTTTCAATTAGTAATTTAATACTAATATGAGTATGCTTGAGTAGGTTTCTTTGTGCACAATGAAATGTGTAGCTCTTACCAACATTAGTGAATTCCTTTACGTGTACACTGAGGGAATCTATTAGTTTTGTGCAGAATGTTATTGTATATCCAACATGTAATCATGAAAGCTCCTTTACAAAAGGTCAGGAAATACTACAGCAAGTTTGGTATTAGTAAAAGTCAGAAGGACTCTTCAGACTTTCAAGAATTCTTTAAAACATTTTTTAAAGGTACCTAGCACATGAAGTCTGAATTGCAAGTCTGTCTCAAAGTGTACTCCACAACTACTTCTATGTAAATCAAAGTGTGGTAGATCATGTCTTCCATTTTGAGACTACAGCAATCACAGGTAGTAGGAGTGTTTCAAATCAGAAACCACTTTTTTTGATTATGGATAGAAACAGGAATTTCAGTAATAATTAAACATCATTCTGAAGTTGTGTACTGTAAGAAATTAGAACACAAAGAATCCAAATAATCTGTAATATTTATGCTCAAATTTCAAAGTGATAACAGAAAATAAATCCCAAGTTATACAGTAGAAAGTCCTGAATAAGGGAAGCAATTGAGTAAGAACATGTCTAGAAATTTAGTACTTCATTTTTTTAATCTTTCTCATTCTAGGGAATTAATCTTCAGCCTTTCTGAAATCCTCACTGAGCTGGTAATTTTTTTCACGTTTTCAGAACATCATCAAAGCCATGCTAATCTGGACCAAGGGCATGTCTCAGAGTCCTTGAATCTCTGAAGAAAACATTTTGCTGTCTTTCCTATTTTTAACATAATCGAGATTCACTTCAAACATTTATAAAACCTATAGAGAGGACAGTTTGGTTATTTACAAGATAAGGATTATAGGATACAATCAACAGCTTACAGTTCAACTCAAGAGTAATAAGAAAAAATTGCAAATCCAGGAAGCATATTTTCTCACTGAATGTTGGGCTCAGTAATTAGACATTCTGGCTACTGAGTAAAGTACATTGTAATGTACATCCCATGTTTAAGGCATTGTAAACCTGTAGTCTGGAGGAGGAAAAGGAAAGATCTCACGAGAAAAGGAAATCCAGATTTTTTTTTCTCTGTAACGTGAATTTGTTTTGTCTCTAAAAGGAAAGGTCTAGCATTTGAGCAAGACTTTTCTCTTAGAGAAGGAGAACAGTTGGAGTTTTGCCATTTTTATTTTTCTTTAACTCTAGAACTTTCTTCGTAACTAAGTAAATCTAGTTTTTAATCATCCAACACTCTAGATTCTGGCAAAGTCTTTCCTTAATTAATATTTGTGTATAACTTTGTAAAGTAAAATTTATGCTCTCTACCTTCCTCATCTTCATCAAAAGCAGTGCGCTTTAAAATACTAGGACAGATAGGAAAATTTCATCTTTCTGTGTTGTAGGACTGCCTACTTATTTTTTCTATGTTTATATTTGGAATGATTTTGAAGGGGCTTCACAAGAAGCATAGACTGGGTAATTACTACTAAGACATAAAGGAATAAAATAAAAAGAACCTCTGATGGAAAAATTGCTTTCAAAATATTTTTTCACCATTTTTCTTTTGTTTAAATATGAAGATATTAAAAAATAAAAAATCCACCTAGTGAGCCTTAAAATATTTACTTATATGTTGGCTTTAAGGAAAGGTGTTTTGAGAACCAAGTAAAATTAATCTGTAAAATTATTTGGTGTTTTGGACTGAGAACTTTTATTGAGGAGGCAGTAGAATACATATGCTGTCATATATGAGAATTTCACCCACATATATCATGGACTTCTATGCTATCTGCCCTCTAGTCCCAGCTTTTTGCTCTTCACTTGTAGTCTTATCTTCCCAGTAGAAGTCTGAAGATTTTTGGATTTTTGTCTCCTTTCTTCCCACCAAACCAGCTTATTTTTCTGATCCATTAAGAGTCAGATACCACAATAAGAGATCAAATGTTATGAAAGTGTGGAGACTGATTATTATTTCAATTTTGTTCCTTCTGCTGGATTGTAGAAAGCATTGTAGATCTGTAAGTATGTTACCATTAGTTTTTTGTTGGTGTTTTTGTATTTGTTTGGTGTTCTTTATTTTTAATAATTAAACTCTATTCTAAAACCTTAAATATTTGAAGGTCTGAGCATATATGATGAAAGGTAAGACTGTGAAGACAGTAAAGATCTTTATCTACCGATTTTCCCTGTCCCATGGAATAACAGCACATCTGTATGACTTCTTGGACACTGTTTTCTGGAAGAGGGGAAGACTTATTATTTACTTATAATAAGTAAAACTAAAGGAACAGCAACAAAAAAGATCAAAAGTGAGGAAAAAATCCAAACACCAAAAAAACCCCCAAATCAACTGAAATCTGCAAAAATGTTCCCAAACTCAGGCTGGTATCTGTTTCCATGAATCAATACCCATAGTAAAATTCACAGTCAGTTTGGCAAACACCTATGGCTGACCTATGCTGTAGAGAATAAACAGAGACAATGTCAGTTTAATGACTAATCCTCTGTCTTTCATGAAACCTTTTCTTTCCAAAAGAGGCTTAAGTATTTCGAGCACAAATGAAATAGTGCCCATGTTCTCTACTTTTCCATAATTCAAGAGCTAGGAAGCCTGATTTGTGAGAAGCTTATTCTGTGACTTTGTGTGTAATTGACAGTGAAGGGGGAAAATGAGGCAATGTTACGCCTTTGCCAGTTCTTTTTAAAGGAAGGAATATACTTACTCATTAATGATCCAAGCTATGAATAGATTCATGGTTTATAGCACAGCCTTAGAGTGGGTTAAGAGAATTTAAGGGTTGATCACAGTCTTAAAAGAGGCTAAGAGAATTTAAAAGAAAGCTATTCAGACTGGAAAATTCTGGGTAAACATTTACCTATCTTCTTGGCAGTTCATTATTAAATTATATGTTGGCATTTTAGAAGCATATAAAGGAGAGGTACAGACAAAGTAATAGAAATATTCTGATGACCTATTATTAGAGTTTAAGCTGAATAAATATTTAGCATCTAAAGTATGGAGCAGAGGTAATAAAAATCATTGCAAACTATTATCTACAGTGTATAATATCCAGTAATACAATTTAATTAATTACATTAATGCATGATGTAGTACTGTATGATGCAGTATTGTCACACTCTTTCTATGCCTTGGGATTAAATTTGTTCAAAGTCATAGTTCTAAATAGTAGATGTTTCATGATGACTGTCAGATAAATGTATTAATACAACTGTAAAACAATGAAATCATATCAAGGTGTGGGGCTTTTAAATTTTTAATTTTTTTTTTCAATCAAATATTCTCATTTGTATTTAAGGGGAGCAGAAGAAAAATCTGTATGAGAAAGAATCCATGTGAGAAATACAGAACCTTGTTAACAGTGTGCCATCATAAGTGCCCTTTAACTTATGTTCAGATGTGTCTTATTCTAGACATGCCCTTAATATCACCCATTGGTTTCTTGTCCATAGGAAGTAGATAATAGCATTTGTTTTGTTTCATGATCATGTTACAAGTTTGGAGAGGGGTCAGTAAATGAACCAGTGTTCTTGTTGCATGCAGGAATTTGTCCACACTCTGGATTCTAGTCTGCAAGTCAGAGTCCAAAATGTGAGAGTCAGGTTCTCTGATCTGGTTCTGCTATACATCCTAAGGGAAGTGCAAACAAGCACAAATTGTAAGGTTACTATATTCAGCTCTTAGAAATGTTGGGACAATTTTTGTAGGACAGTTTGAAATTACCCTGATGAGATGATGTATCTCATATATGTTTATATACGTGGCTTGCAATGCACTAAAGTATGCATTGTAATGTATTTCAGCATCTTAACAAAGTTTGAATTTGGTTCTCTTGAGAACATAGTGTCTTAAATTTCTTATAGGTTTTACTTTATTTTAGTATATCAGATTTAAATTACTATTTACTGATGTTGATAGTAGGATAATATATCTCTATATTCTTTATATGTTCAGTTTGTGTTTAATTATTAGAATAAAGTAGATATTTTATCCTAATATTATAATATAAATTATTATAATTACAATATTATAGTATTATATAGCCTTGTTTAGCGCTACTGAAATAAGCTTAACTTCATACATATTGACTGAAGAGGGATAAGGTTTTCAAAATTTCCCTGTATTAGTCTAACTCTGTGTTCCCTTGAAAGATTTAAATAACTGGGATAGAATTATGCTTAACTCATTTCTATGAAAGTATTTCAAACAACAGAACTATTGTTACATTTCTGTATGTATATCAGATTGAGTTCTCCTGGAAAGAATGAGGTACAAATGCCAATGTTAAGGAAGAACATATTTTTTAATGTTTATTACTTAGCAGAGTTTGTTACTTTTGTCCTTAGGCCAGTTTATCTCACCTCAGCTTGCTGGTCATGTAGCCCAAGTTACCTATCTAGGGACAATTCACATGAAGGGGAATAAATGCCTTAAGGAGTCAAGCTATTCTCTCTACTTCAGCTATGTACTGTCTCCTGGACCTCTCCATTGATCATAGCAGAAGAGTATTTTAGGTGGCTTCTAGGTCAGTGATTTGGGTTGAGATCGAGCTGCCCTGTGGTTTTTCAAAAGCAGGTATAAGTTTTTTCCTTGCTAGGAAAGCAAGAAAAATACAGATGCTCTATAGATATTCTCTCCAAATATCAGCCATATCATTTTTTCTAAAAATTGCAATTAGCTCTTTACCTTACTTTTTTTGAGTAAAAACTATAAATGATGGAAATGTATTACTTATATGACAGTGATACAAAAGACTGTGAGTTAATCACCACCAGGATATATGCATGCTTTAATTTCACCTCACATTTACAGAGGATTTTGATGCTTTGCTTTGTCCTCTTGCCCTAGGCAATTTTTATAGTCAGTAAACATCAAAGTTAATTAAAAAGAAAGAAAAGACTTGTAGTGTTCATCGCATGTCATAAATAGCATTGATGGATTCTGTTTTCTCTGTATCTAAGCCTAGAAAACGAGCAATATGCAATCTGATCTACTAGAAAGTGTTTATAGCCTGCCTAATAACTAAGATAACATGCAGCAGCCACAGAGTTTTAAACTGTTTTATGTTTTGTCCTCTATTTGGCATTTATCTAACAAATACAGTTTGAACTGTAATAGTTAAGAGAAAATAGCAGGTAGATAAATTTCATATCATGATACAGACATAGAAGTTGTATATAAATGTGCCAAAAGACAGGGATTTTTTTTTTTTTTTAGATTGTGAGAGCAGCACATTTTAATAATGTACTGTGTTTTTCTTCATCATAGTATTGGTGCTGAAGATTATGAAAGAGGCTTGGTAAATTTTCCTCTAAGTTGAGCCTCTTCAGGAAAAAAAAAAAAAAAAAAAATGAGAAACAATAATGAATTAGAAATGTTAGCAATGGTCATATCCAAAACTTAGTAATAACAACAACCAAAAATTCAAAGAATTTGGATAATTTAAGGAAGTTCAAAGAAATAAATTTCCTGTTTGCAAGATTAACCCTATTTTTTTTTTTTTGCAAAATATTTTGTGACAACTATCTGTTAGAAAAAAAACCATGCTATCCTGGCTTTGTGTTAACACAATATAGTGTTTTGTTATAATTTCTTCAGTGGTATTTATAAGGTGACTATAACATCTCTTTCTGCCATCGATCTTTCTTTACCCTTAAAATACATATATATACTTGTAGAAATACAATACAAAGTAAAAATAGTAATGCAGCTATTCTAACAAAGAAAGTTTTAGGCTTGAACACAGAAGAACTATAGTGTTCTGAGTGTCAGATGAATATATTTCCAAAATCTGTGTCTGTACATTCAAAATTATGTCCTATTCTCTCTTGGCTGAGAAACAGGTTATGTTTAGGAGGTAGAAAAAGTTGTGAGGCAGATCAAGGAGATTCAAGTGAGAAGATGAAGAGTATGTTGTGTTCCCCCCCACCCTGTAGGAGGAAAATAATGCAAATTAACTTGGAAATATTTGCACACAGGAATATAGTGGCTGAACAGAGGGACAGGTGTGGCAGGAATTTTAGCTGAAATGGTTCAGAGAGATCCATCCAACTAGGATGGATTTGTATGTCTTGGTAAGTGTCTGCCCAGCTGCAGATGAGGGCCATATGGTCCATCAATGGATGTGTCTTTGTGAAGAATAAGATGCTGTGACAGAGAGGTCCTTGCAGATAAGCAGCCGTAACTCAGTACCATGGGTTCTTACAGTAGATTCTGTAACCATTTCATTTCACACAGCTTATGCAGGATACCAGGATGTAGTTGTTACTTTATAATTGCTTATACATGACCGATAGACTCTTCATGCCCAAACAACATAATATATAAGTTGCCTGGACTTGGAACAATCAGTTTTAACTTTATTGACCCTTATTTCTTCAAATGTATTTCCCATACAGACATGGTTACGTTACACAAATCAAGCTCCTCTTATTGGTGAGTTTTCAAAAATGTTTTAGGCGTAGTCTTTGAATTTTTAGGGATCTACACATTTCAGACTGATAAAAAGAATTTTATAAACTGTGTAACTACTTCCTGTGACTAGTTTCTCTAACATTACAGAATGTTAATGTCAGTCACTGCAAAAATTTGTAAGGCTCATCTTGGTTCCTGTTCTCCTGGATTTGTCATCTATAGAGACATAAAACAGGCAAAGAGCCAGACTGAGCACATAATTAGAAATGTCATCACTCTTACGTTATTAGTCCCCAGTTTAGTGGATTTTGGAGAAGGCATTGAAGATTTAGCTGTGCCTGTCTCCAAGCTATTGCCTTAATGCAGGCATGACTTCTGTTCTAGCATAAGATCATTTGAGGTGCAGTGCATTGCTGATATAGGGCTGTTTCTATCATTCAGACTGGGGAGAGGTGACTTGTAAAGTTAAGATGATGATTTTCAAAGTGGTTTGACGAGAGATTTTCTATGCCTTTCTCTGATCTTGAACTGCACATTTTTTGAAAGGAAACACTTGTGTATCAGTGGCTTAGTATTTTTATCTCTCAGTTTTAAAAACAAAGAAACAGAGTTCACATGCGAAACTTACAAGAAAAAATGAAAGGCACAGTCCTACATACTCTGATGATTAGTGTGTTTATGGGACCTTGGGTTGATATTTTTATATGCTGTTTATTCTCAGACTTACCCTTAAATCAATAGAGTTATGTTCAATACCAAAAAACGTGGTTTTCACTATTTAATGTTTTGTCCAATAATAATCAAAAGGTGATTTTTGTTTGGCACCTCTGATGTAATTCAATAAATTTGTTTACTTTGTAGAATTAATTATTATTCTGCAATGTTGAATTGATATTCTTTATTACAATTTAAATATTAATTATATAGAATAGAATTATAAATATATTTAACTAAAGCATTAATTATGATAATAATTTAATTACTTGAATGAGAAAAGGAATAAATTCCATTTTTTAAAAGTTATGACCTTGGATTTCTTCCATTAGCTAACAGATTAAGGAACATCTGAGACTTAGCACCTCCACATGCATATAAGCTATTTTACATTTATTTTAGTATAACCTTTCAATCCATGCAGGGGATAATTTAGAAGAAAACTTACAACCACATGTATTAGAAGTGTATTTGTTTTATATCTACATAGATATATTTATTTTGCTAATTAAAACTTAATTTTTTAAATCAAACATGGCATTAATGCAAAATATGTTATTTTAAAGAAGAGTACTAAAATGATGTAAACAACAAAGTTAAATGGTTGTCTGTATTAAAAAGATACATGAGAAATATCTCAGAATAGAGAGAGTAGGAACTTGAATGGATTTGTAGTATGAGTGTTTTTACCATTGTGTTCAATATCACTTATACAATAATATTTTATAGGACTGAACATTGATGTTACTTGATCACCAGACAGGGCACACACACCCCACACCCCCCCCCCACACCCCCCCCCCCCTTTTTTTTTTTTTTTTTTCTCCTTTTGTTTTCAGAAGCATGATGTACCAGAGCACAGGGCTACAATTTTATAAATTGTTTGATCACTGCTGTGTTTCATTTGTTGCTGGTGGCACAGTCGTAGTGCAATGCATTGAAATAATTCATTACATTTCTAGCAGCTGCTGAAAAGTGTCGTTCTTTGATATTTCTCAGACAATTTAAAAATTCTGAACATAAAAATTCTGATCGACCTACCTAAGGAAACACTCTGGCAAGTCATATAATTCTATAAGTGCTTCATTCACCTGCTGTGAAAGTGATCAGGGACCTTATGTAAGTGTCTGTCTGCTGGCTTTTGGAAGCGATCAAAATTTGTTGTGATATACTCAGGAGTATCCCATTCTTCTCCAGTAATCCCAGCAGGCAAAGTCCAGTAGAAGAGAACAGCTAATAAAGTATCTGTGATAAGGAGTTACAAATGTCAGCATAGTCTCTTCCAAGTTATCATGTTCCCAGCGGATGCCAGAGAAGTTAGTGTATTACTCATTGCAGTTGCAGTATTTATCCTCTCATGAGACCTACTTGAGGCCAATCTTCCTTACGTGTTCTGTGTAGTACCCTGCAGTGTAATATCAGTGTAGAATTTTATTTTGATACTATCTTGGTAGAAGAAATGTAGAGATTTTGCTTTCTTTTAAAGTAAGCAGTGATATATGTAATTTGTTCCAATTTCTTTCTTAGAAATTGACCTTGTATGCTGGGCTTTGACTTTTTTCTCTCTATGCATATGAACCGTAGCATAAATCAATATTTTAAGGAAAAATACAGGTCATATTTTTACATAGATATGCAGGTACACTGATAAAATAGAACAGTGTCTACTCCCTCTTTTTATCCTGAGGTACTAGGCAAGTAGTTAATGCAGCTACAATTGCTGCAGACATTTTGAAACCTTATTCCAGAAATTATTTTTGAGCTTTTTATATTTTTATGCTAAAAATATTTAATTAACATGATTTAATTCATAGGATCATACCTGTTCTTTGTCAGACGCCCTAGCATGCTTCTCTTATCTTTCAGAACATAATGACTGGGTTCAAACTATGGATTGGGAATGATTTCTGGGAAGTGGTGTCTGCTAAACTGTGGCTAAGCACTCTTGGGGACCAAGTGGTGGTTGGCATCAACTAAAATAGTACTAAAGGTCATGCAGATAATTTAGTGCTATGGATATTCACTTATCAGAAAATGAGAATGTGCCATGACCCTGCACAATTTACTACTATAAATAACACTTCATTGTCCTCTCAGAAAGCTTTTAGTTTATTGCAGTAATGGACTTCTTTAAAAATAAAAATAATAAAAAAAATTGTATTGCAGCTACATGACAAGATGCTAATGTGTAACTATATTTCCATATGGAAAAGAAAGTTTTATGTGATGACTGAATATAGATATACTTAAAAGATCAAGCAGATTTTTAAGTGACTGCACTCACACATATTTTTTATGTGATATATATTTTTTGCATGTGCTTAGAAAAATGACTCATAAACATCAGGCTTGGGATTTTGTGCAGATTGTTACTTGTAGGATCATTGTTTTTGATTTCAGATCTCAGCTTAAAGAAAAAGTAAAAACAAGAGCAAAAAACCAAAGTAAGGCAAAAATATACCTATAATTCTATGTGGTAAGTATGATTATTCTTAAATAAGTTTAATTTGTTTTTTTGAGCCTCTTTTAAAAGCTTAAAAAAGGTTGTGTTTTTTATTTTTTTTAATAAATCCTTCTAATGTAAATATCAGCATTGCTACTCTGATTACTGTGCACTACAGAATCAGAGTTCTTTTGCTCTTTCCAATATATGACTATTAAATAAAATCTCATGGGAAAAATAATGCCCACAGCATTTCCTATTAACCACTTGGAACTGCTTTTTGTAGGAATAGTACCAATGGAACTACGAACTCTAATTCTCATTTCAGCTTAGGTATAAAAGCACACCAGAAAAAAATATTCTAAATTTACATTTATATAGCTGAAAGTAGAATATGTCCCGTGATACTTTTACATCTATTCCTGCAAAGTGGCAATTGAAACATTCTCTCAGCACTAAAAATGAAATCCCTACAGTTGTGTAGGAACTTAAATTCCTGTCACTGGGAAATACATTATCTCAGGATGGCCATGGTACCACAAGATGCTGAGAGCAGTCCCTGAATAGAGTGTAAGTAGTTATCAGCAGGCGTCGGTGGTATTGAGTGAACCTCAGGAAATTCTTACGGTGTAACATTATGACAGGTTCTTGTTCAGTTCTTGAGGCACAATTGGAATTTCCCATTTCAATACGCTAATAAAAATGCAGGGTTAATACAGATATAAAAGTTCTGAAATGGCTACTACCAGTAGAAAGATATATTACAACTGCTAATATCAGGGTTTGATGCATGCTTAAATACCTAAGGAAAAAAGTGCTAAATCATCTTTAAGAGAAAAAACACAAAACCCCAAACCCCCCCCCCCCCCCAACATTTAAATATCATTCTTTCACACTCAGATAGTTCCTAGATGGCTGTAGGGGTAGTATTCAAATTAGGGGGAAAAGGATCTGCCCAAGTATGAAAGGTTTTAGAACCCAAAATACATTGAGGATTATATGAGAAATAGATGCTGGGAATAGAAGTGTTATTTCAACCTCATAATTGATAAAACCTTACAAGAGCAGTGCATGAAATACGGATAATTCTAGCTACATAAAGAAGTTCAGTGATACTATTGTGCTATGCCACTCCAAACCCCGTGATGCTCAAATTCAAATACTTCTGGTTTCAATCAATCTTTATTATCCACTTAGGTGCTTGGGATTGATGAAAACAGTTGGCAATGCTTGAAAAAAAGTATCAGGTGTGTGTGAGCTGCTAGCCTTTAACATGGTTCATTAGAATATATCCTGAAATCCCTTTTGCCTTATACAAGACAGGCTGTTGCACACACAAAGTCATCCATCAAATAGCTGGAAAATTGGCTCTTAATGTGGCAACTGCAGTGGTGATAGAAGCCCAACTGTATCACTTTTTTTTTTTTTTTTTTTTTTTTTTTTTTAATGGGAAAATAAGTTTTATTTCAAATTTCTTGAAATCTAAGAGGTTTTCTTTTTGTGAGAGTTATTAATAATGCATTACATTACAGGCTTTTAACAGGAAAGAGCTTGTCATGCAATTTAAGAAACTTTAGTTTGAACAAAAATCTTGACAAAATCGGGGTATTTTTTGACTGAAAATATTAAGATCACATGATAACAACCTCCTGGAAATTATATAAGATTTAAAAAGACAGGTATTGCATACTGATATTGCGATTATCACCCACTGATAAATTTTCAGTAATGCTGGAGTTCTTATGAGGTTTACATCTTTAACATTCATTGATTTGTGTTTAGTTACAGTAAATTACTATAAATGGCCATTTTTGCAACATGACCACCAGCCAGCAGTCAAGCACCCACATAGCTGCTAGTTCACTCCCCTCTCCATGGAAAGGGAGAAAATAAAGGAATAAGAGAAGACTTGCAGATTGAGATAAAGGCAGTTTTGCAGGTGAAGTGAAATCTGTGCACACAAACAAAATTAGGAATTCATTCACTACTCCCCATTGGCAGACAGGTGTTTAGCAACTTCTTCAAAGCATGCCTTCATCACAAGTAGTAGTTTCTTGGGAAATCAAATCCCATAGCTCCAAATTTCCTCCTTTTCTTCTTACTTCCTTGAGCTTTTCTTGCTGACCGTGGCATCATATGACATGGGATATAGCTATTGGTCAATTTAGTCTGCTGTCCTGGCTGTGTTTGCTTCCTGTTTCTTGCTCACCCCAGGCCTACTTGCTGGCAGAGTGGGGAAAAAGAGAAACTCAATTCTGTGCAAGCTCTGCTCGCCAATAAACATAAGATTGGTGTGCTATGTGCATGATGTCAGTCACAAATCTGAAACGTACCATATGTGCTGCTGTGAAGAAAAGTAAGTCAGTTTCAGACACCACACAGTCATCTAATTATTTAATTACCTTATATATTAAGATTTTTTTCCCAAGGAATTAGGTGAGCTTTGATTTCCTGTCATTTTTTCCTCAAGTTCCTAAGTTTTAATGATAATGTCATCATAACAGTAATAAAAATTCACCTTTTCAAATTAGTAAAATAACTGGCTCAAATTAATTGTTTTTGCTTGTGTCATGAGACAGCACAGAGGATTAGACAGAAGTTGGTGATTCTGTCTCAGAATGTAATGTAGTTTGAATAGCAAAACTATTGGAAGTCTTAACATTGACCTGAAAGCCATTTGGATAAACACCTATTTATGGGTTCTCATGAACTCAGGGCAGATAATTTATAGGTTCTCATTAACTCAGGACATAATTACATATATCTACTCATAGGAGAAAAGAGATTTATCAAACTGTTTTTATTTGGATTGACCTTAAGGGTATTTTTTCACATTTATTCCATGTTAGTAGCTGCTATGTTATGCTGAATAACATCTGCAGATAGTTATTTCTGAAGTTACATCAAATGTCAAATTGTATCAAATGTAGTGATAGAATCTTTTATAACGGAGTTCCTGAAGGCTTCTGTATAACCTAAAGTTGGACAGAGAAATATGTTACAATCATAGAGAATAAATATAAAGAAAATCTAAAAGCATGATATAAATACACCGGTCTGGAGAGGCAACATGATGATATCTTCATATGTCACAATGCTGTCTACAATCACAGATGAAGCTAACTGCATAAGACAGCATGGTATGTTGTAAAATATGTCAATATTTGATCTAGTAGAAAAGGAACAATTTATTTACCTTCAGATGTTCCATATTTTAGCCTCTGGGCATTAAAGAATGAGCCTTGGAAACCATTTGGGAAGCGTAAGCTGATTATCATTGTTTGTCATTGTTAACAGAGGCTTTGATTTCTGAACTTTAAGGATAAACTGCCTTTAAGACACATTCAGACAAGCAATTCCACTTTAACTTAAACACTTCCTTAACAGTTATTTTTGTTTGGTTTATTGTATTTTGGAATTTGTTGTTGTTGTTGTTGTTTGGGGATTTTTTTTTTTTTTTTTTTGTGATGGAAACCATTTTGACAGAATTGAGTTGAGAAGTAAGTTCTCTTGTCAGATTTGAGGAGCTTCTTACCTCCAACAGTAAAGAGTCAGAAAAACTGGTAAAAACAGGGGGCAGTAACCTCCTGGCCCGGAACAGCATGCTTAATTGTCATCCAGTGGTAGAGATTTTGAAGTGCACATAAACATAGAAATGATGTCCTAAGGGAAAATGAAAGGAAATAAGGGATTGGATTTTAACTGGCTATTGTGCTGCTTTTTTTTTTTTTTTTTTTTTTTTTTTTTTTTTTTTTTTTTTTTTTTTTTTAATAGTTCTGAGAAATTTGAAAGTGTTGAGTTTGTTTGTTGTGTTGATGACTGCAATGCCTGTTTTTGGAAGCTTATCCATGTTTCTCTTGAGTTCTCTAATGTGTAAAAGTAATAATCCAGTTAAGCTTCTTGGAGGAGGGATGCAAAGGAACTTTTTTTCGAATGTTCCTAAATGGCATGTTAAGAACATTGGATAAATTTGTGGAATAAATTTCCAAACAAAATAGCTGACTGAAGATCATGGCAGCAAATCATGGGACTGATAGAGTAAATGCAGATCTATATTGAAAGGGTAGTAATACAAAATACATAGTTGGACTCTTTCCCCCCAGGCAATAACTATTACCTATGAGAAATTTATCTATTAGACCAATAACTTTATGAAACTCACAAATGAGAAACCATAAAAATACAGTCTGTTTATATTTACAATACCTAAAAAGATCAGGGGGGAAAGGCTAATTGAATATTTATTAAGCACATGCTGAATGGTGTCTTTTAACATTTGATTTCCCTCATAAATGTTTCTTCATTAAGTGTTTTAGCTCTACTTCTTCATAAATTTAATACAAGGTAATGGATGCTGCTTTTTACTTTGCTTTGACCACAAACTTAGAAATTCAGAATGAACAGGAGAGGCACAGGAAACTTTGATGCTACTTAGCATATTATTTCTTAGACATTTTTGTCCAAGGGTACAAAACTTGCAGAAGCATTAGTGGTGTAGTGTTAGACATCTTGCATCTAAATTCTCCAGAACCTTTAAAAAATGGAACATTCATTGTCTGTCTAGGCAGAGTGTAATAGTATTTATAACTGTATTTTTTTTTTTCCCTAAAAGCTTTGCTACTGCTGTTGTGATTCTTTGTGCTGCTTAAGAGCACTTCACCTCTGTCCCTAAGCTGCTCAAGCCTTCTTCATATCTGCAAGTCACTTGTATTGTTTTTAATACTCTTTAAGTGCGTAAAACAAACAAAAAATATCTAAGAGAAAAAAATGAAGAGAAACTGAGAGAAAAAAAAAGTGAGAAATAGGAAGCATTCAACAAACAGGAGACAAAAAAGGGAGACAGTGAATGGGGTAAGAAGGCAATAAAAGCCTTTATCAGCATATCGAAATGGTAATGTGGAAACCAAGGTAAGGTAGTTTCATTTTTACCTCTCCTTAGTTAGTGTACACAGAAAAAAAAAATCTTCATTGTCCTTTTATAACAATTTGGAGAATCTTCTTAGTGGTTTTTTCATGTTTTGATAAGGTTGCATCAAGAAAGCAATTTATGTTTCACACGCTTCTAATGGTTGTTGTCTTCTGGGTTCTTTCTTACATGTCACTATATCAGAGACCAGATGCCAATACAGTCAGAAAAATTCTAGTGCTGAGCAATGCTTTTTATTATAACTGAAGTCTTATAATGTCTAAATAGAAAATGGGTTTCTCAGTGTCCTATGTACTACCATTCCTTTTCATACATTTCCAGTATTTGACCCTTTATTACTCATCTTGGCTTAATTTTCATTGTCATTCTCCTCTATTTTTTGTTCCATTGGAACATCTCCTGTCTGTGAGGCAGCACAAAATGTAATTCGTTATGTATTTGTGATATTTTGCCCTTTTTCAGTGCTACAGTTGTACTACAGAGTTAGTCTGTGGATTTGTCAAGGTCATTTGATATCAAATCCTGCTTTCTTCCTGGGCCTCGCAGCCTTTCCCTGTTTTGGGTCATCCACAGTTTCCACAAGAGTATACCGTTGTTCAAGATTAACGAAATACTGAGCCAAATGCAAGAAATATTCTTATAGTATCTCATTTGCAGTTTCACCTTTTCCTGCCTGTAGAAATTGCTTCCTCCTGCTGCTGCTGAGGACTCCAGGACGGTGTAGATAAATGTAGACGAGAGATCTCTGAAGTTGGGTTTTAGAAGATGAGGTTTATTGTAAGGGATGTGGGGGCCTTGCTCTGAGCTGCCAGGCTGCAGCTCGTGGCAAGGCCTAGGGAGGTGGGGGAAGGGAGAGGTAGGGAGAGAGGAGAGCAAAAAGCAAAGAGAAGAGCAAAAGTGCAAAAGGGACCGAGCCACGTTCGCAGCCCCCTGATAAGGGGTCTCGAGGTGGGCTGGAACAGGACTTGGGCCAATGGGGTTACAGATACCTGATACTTCAGGGGAGGGGTACAGGTGTGGGATGAACCATACATTGGGGGTGAGACAGAACATTCCATTTGACCCTGGGTCTGGCTGCAGGTGACCTTCAGCTGGTCACATAACTGTTTTCCCAGACATCCAGTATCTAATACATCTCAAACATCAAAACTTACTTTCAATTCTATCTCACCTACAGGTTTCACATTCTCAGAATCTAAGCAATCATATTTATAGGGCTTTCTGGCTTCATCCTCCCCAACACCTGCCAGCAAAATGTGGATAGCTACCAAATGGCATCTTTTTCAACTAACTGAATATCAATGACATGGAGAACACTAATACTGTGGTCATTTCATCTGGGCAAATTAATGAATCTCTAGTCTATATCCTCTTTCAGTCACTTAAGATTCTTTCAATTCTGGCTTTAGATCAGATGGTCTTTGAATAAGCTAACCTACTGACAAAGAATAGCCATTAACCAAAATAAATTAAGCTAATATAACTCCGAGAAAACCAAAATCAGAACACCTCCTAGAAAAGAATGACAGAGTTTCATATTTTTGTATTTTCACTTCTAGTCACATGAAAATCTGAATTTTCTTTGAAAAAAAAAGTGTATATTAAATTCAAAAGAGTGTGGTTTAAAAACACACTAAATACCAGACACAGAGAAAATTATTAGATACTGGATACATTGATTCTATTGTTGTCATACCCTACATGAGGATAGATAAACATAGCCAGTCCCTTTAGGTAGTAATAGCAGTATAGAATTCAGAATGAACTGCAAAAAAAGACCTCCATAAAAATATGAGTTCAGTGTTTTTGTACTTACACACAGCCATTAACTGATAATCAGCTAGTTAACAAAGGAACTAAGCTACTTCCATTACTTACACAATCCAATCTCACTGGACTCTGCAGTGTAAGCCTACCTGCAAATCTCAGAGAAAACTACTGAACTGCTGCCAAGCTTGGCAATCACAGAGACAGTGGCCTGATCCTGGAGTCCAAAATACTTACTGCTACTATAAAGTCTAGTTTTATTGATTGTTAGCTCAGTCATATGCTTTCCTGCTTCTTCAAACTCTTGTTTGTTTGTTTGTTTGTATGAGATAATTTGAGTTCTTCTAGTGTTGAAATACTATCTCTGTATATAAGAGCTGATAGTGCATTTTATTTATCAGCCAGTAATCCAGTGGTCTGGATTTGCTAATTAAATCCTTCTGCATTGCTGCTCTTCTGAAGTTAGGAAAGCAGGAGTGAAGTAAATCATCTGTAGCAATTCTAGTTTCTTCTTGCCATGGAGGTAGGCACGTCATTGCTATTACCTTGGTTAATGCAAGGCTTCCTTTCAAGTTTGGCTTCTTGTAATGGAAGCTACAAAGAATGGATATATTTGTTCATGGTTATGCTCATGGCCTTCATGACTCTGTTGTAATTTCTAAAGGAGACATTATAATTTATTTATTATTTTTCCTCTCCTTACCTTCAAAAGATTTTCATTGCCTTCAGAGAGAGATCTTAATGAATTTACAATTTGTTCAGTTCTTAGCTGACACAGGAAAGGGGAACAAGAGTTTTGCTGTTTGGTTCCCACATCATTTTTGCTTTGGCATTTATTCTGTTGTCCGCCTTTGTTATTCTTTACAACTCTTTTGAGCCAGAAGTGGCTGAAGGAGAAAAATCTGTTTGAGAAGACTTAAGCAAAAATGTTCATAGAATGAAAAGGGAAAGTGATACCTGTTTCAAGAGAGAAGAGAACCATACTGTGGAGATACCTCAGTCTTGTGGGGGTACATACATACGTGATCAAGATATCAGTAGATAGCTCTTAGGTGTCAGCTGAACCCTTTGCCAAAATGATGTCTTAATTCACATGGGTATGTGTTTGAAAAGTACTTTTCAACATATATATCTATATCTATATATTTAATGACATTTAGCTTTGGAAAAACATGGCTTTGATTTTTAAGTTCAATGGTAGAAAAAAATTTCATTTAATATACTTGATGTTTAAGTTCCATTAATGAAATGTGATTTAAAAGTTGCTTTCAAAAATGCTGCATAGATGTGTTCCTGTACTTTTTTGTTATTCTTTGAGTAAATGCAACTATGCTTCTATATTTTGTATTTCATTTTCTATTGAAACAACGTGTCTAAGATTTGTTCAAAGAAAGAGGAAAAAATACTCACTTTGTTTAGTTAAGAAGAAAATATGCAAAGATTTCCTCATATTTTTCACAATGATAATTTGCACTTACTTTTTCCACCTTATTTCTCATATTTATGAGACCATAGAATAATTACCTTTATTTTTATTCCATTTGATTGGACTACTCCTTTAATACTTTAATAAAAGTGTAATGTTTGTAGGTGAGTGAAAGCAGTTCAAATAAAGGAACCAACAACTAGAAGGAACTCAAACCCAGAAAAAAAGTTATTTTGAAAAAAGTAGTTATTTGCTGTATTGGCATCATTTACTTCTTTCTGTTTTTTCGTTTGAGCATAATGTAGAATTCAAAGTAAAAGTGAGATAACTGAAGAACTAGAATTTAAATTAAAATTACAAAATTACTAGTTAGAAACAATAGTTTATAAAATAAAGTTGCATTATGCTAGATCATTAAAAGCTTGCTTTTCAGGCAGATGAATGAAGACAATTCTCACTACAATCAGTGAAGAGCAGTGGGTGATTAGTGCTTCCAAAGATAACTCCTGCAGGCTAGATCAGATCTATGTTAATTGTTAGGATGAGAGAATTAGAAAAGGAAAAATATTCAGAGTTGGAGGAAGAAATGTTTACTCCAGAGGGCTGTACCAGTCGGCTGCTGTGTTTATCCCATCTACATAAGATTTTATTGAAGAGGATCTCAGAGTGAATGTTTTCCGTATATTTTATTTTAAAACATTTTTAAAAAAGCATTTTGGAGCATATCCTGAAATAAGGATTAGATTTTAAAGTATTTTCTGTATGGAACTGATGCTAGTTTAAATTTTCAGGCTGGGGATGTTAAAATTGCTTCTTTTTGTTAGTTGAAAAAGCAGTTCAGTATGCTGGAACTGTTCCTTAGGGAGAAAAAAGAAGCAAGTGCAGACTCCTGGCTGGAGCCCAGCTGCCTGTTAGAGTTCCAGAGCATGTCCTGATTCACTTCTATTTGTTCTTCTCTCACTTGTTCATTCATATCCTTTCCACTGAATCATGAAACAAGAAACTGTGAAATCTTTGGGTCAGTGGATTTTGGTATACTCTTAGATCTCCAGGCATACTGTGATTGAATGTAGTTGACAGTGGGTTTAATACCGTGTTTCCTTAGAGCTTTTTCCTAATGTGGGCAGTACGAGGTGGCAGACTTTTTGTGTCTAGGAACACTTAACTGAAATAGTCTCTGATATTATCAAGTTTTTCCAAAATACTAGCACTATAAAAGAAAGCATAAATAAACACTCCTACATACATTTAATAATGTATTTATAAACAAGCTTTACAAAACAAATATTTTTAAATCTATTTTGTAAACTAGATTCTGATCCATTACTGCATAAAAAGAATAGCTCAATTTTTGTTCTGCAAACTTGTTTATTTCTCATCTGTCTGTGACAGTAGTCTGCAGGATTTGGTCTGTTGCTGTTGTGGTGTAATGAGGCAGGGGGCTGTAGAACTTTGAATCTGTCTGAACCTAAACAATAATTCCTTGGTATTATCACAAAAGTCTTGAATTTAACATCTGAATACATATTTGAACAAGCAAGTACATAGGTTTGGTTAAATGAAAAAAGAATTTTCTTAATTTCCTGGTCACTAATGAAATAAATGTATAGAAAATAGTAAGGAAATAGTATGTTCTTAAAATAGAAGGGAAGATAGGTGAAGAAAGTCCAGATGGCTGCTATTTTGCTATTTGCTAACAGGTTTCCAAAGTCTGATCGTGTTTTCTTGAATTGTCATTCTGTTGGACTCTAGAAAATTTAGGAGCTAAGTACATGTGGGTATAAGGGAGAATAAATAGTGTAATACTACTTCTGCTTCCTGAAAGCACATTGCATTGACAGTTACTTCATACCCAGTCTGCCTTAGAGGTCTGATTCATGGGCATGAACATCTAACTTTGTGATGCTTACCACTTCTGTCTATCACTTTGTTGCTTCTGAGCAGAGGAATTGCTCATGCCGCAGTGATTGGGTCAGTGCGAGTTGAAGCCCAAATATTAAAGAATCCGTGCTCTTTGGCCTCACTACAACAGGTTGTAAACTGCAGCTGTTAGCTGCTGCCTCATAAACAGTTTTGCTTTTCCATGTGTGGGTGTAGATGTCTGTGAGGAGGCAGAAAGGTGGAGAGCTGAAGCAAAGCTCACTTCTATCTGTCTCCAGGAAAGCTGCTCTTTTTCTTGCAGCAGAAGTTCTCAGTTCAAACCCACATCCAGTTGGAAACCTTTGCTTGCTACTTAGATTTGCCAGTTGATTTTAAGATAATGTATTCACCAAACGTGTACAATAAAATGCTGTGAGAAAGGCTGAAAGAATGTAGAAAGTAACAAGTTTGCAGCCACAGAACAGACTTTTCTGTTTATCCCTCTGATAGGTACTTAGTGCCAGTGCAGGGAATCACCTTTCCTCTCCTCTTCTGCATCAGTTTAGCTCCCATGTAATGTCTAACATGTGGCTTGCAGTGGTTTGCCTAGCACCGATCTCATTAATTCAGGTCAGAGTTGAAAACAGTTTTCCAGGTTTGAATTTACACTTGTGTTACTCTGAAGCCAAAGTCGGTTTTATTTAAGTCTGGTTCAAAGGTGTTGAAATCAAAACCATCAGAATTTTCCAGAATATTTAGACTTTGGGTTTGGTGTTCTTTTTGGTTGGTTTGTTTTGGTTGGTTTTTATTTGAGTTTTTGTTGTTGTTTTTTCCGGGGTGAGTGGGACAATTATAAGAAATTCCAAGTGCTCCTGGAAGGCTCTAGAGGTTTTTTGAGGAGTTCAAAGAATCCCTTGGGTACCGAAATAAGTTCTGGTTTTAGAAACTTCAAGGTGTTTAATTAGTTCTCCTTTCTTTGTTCCTGGTTTGCAACAAAGACTCTCTGTCAGCTTTGGGTTAAGCTAATAATGAAAAGGGTGTGTTAATTAAACAACTTGCTTGTTTCTAATTGGCAAAAGTACTGTAGCCCTCCTGAGACTTATAGCCAAGCAATGTCTGCTAAGGGATACTCATGAGCTGGTGAGAGATGTCATAAAAAAAATATTAACACATACAGGAAAAATGGCAATAGTATCAATCTTGTGTGGGGAATGCTTCACAGGAGACAAACCATGGATATTCATGTTCTCAGGGATCCTCCTTTTTTTTTTTTTTTTTTTTTTTTTTTTTCCTTTTCTTTTCTTTTCTTTTCTTTTCTTTTCTTTTCTTTTCTTTTCTTTTCTTTTCTTTTCTTTTCTTTTCTTTTCTTTTCTTTTCTTTTCTTTTCTTTTCTTTTCTTTTCTTTTCTTCTTCTTTCTTCACAGTATGCAATTTGTACCACTTACAGCTAAACCCCATTATTTGGTGGGACATTTGCAAAGACATTTGAAATTTTCAGGTTCTATTGAAGCATGCAGAAGCCATATTCAGCTCTTTTTTTTGTTATTTTGGGGTTTTTTGTGTGTGTGTTGGGGGGTTGTTGTTGTTGGTATTTTTTAAACTCTTTGCTTGTTCTAGATGTCATTGATTGAGGGAAAAGAAGAACAGCAACTGTCGGGAAACAGCCTCTGAGATGGAATGCAATGATTTCACACACCAAACTTGCAGCATTGCCTATTTTGAGGGCTTTTTTTTTGCGATTATGACCACTAATGTATTAATGGAAAACCCTACTGATAAACCCCTCAATTTAGTTAGTATTATGCAGGATAGCCAGCAGCTGGTTTGACAGAATGGCACACAATTATTCTATCACAGTATGTTATTTCAGTATAAAGAAAAATTTCACGAGATGTGATAGGTTTTTGCTTATATTTCTCTAAAGAAAAAAGTTACTTCTTATTTGTCAGCAACATGGCCTATGCTACTACCTTAGAAACACACTAAATATTTTACATGTACTTTTTTTACATGCAAGTGCTTACTACAGCTTCAATGCTGATACATTTATTATCTCACATATATAAACCAGTTGGAGAATCATATTTATAAAAAAGTATTGAAGAATCCCATTTTTACAGCAGTATTTTGTTGTATACTAAACCAAACTGTAATGAATTAATACAACACTAAATTTCATAAGAATCCAGTTTGAATTTGCTAATCTGTGCTGGCCATTTACTATTTAATTGAGAAAATAACTAATTTTCATACGGATTAGGAAGAATTTATTTTATGAATTTAAGTATGTAGTGTACCTTAATGGAAACGTGAGTACTGACAACTATATATGTATATTTTTTTAAGGTCTTGGAGATATACAGGAATCAGGTGTGCATGTGTGTGTTTCTGTGTGTGCCAAATGTACATAGCTTTGAAATACAGAGGTTAAAGAAAGACAGTAATCTTTACTCTGCCAGCTGCACAGCAGCTGAGGAAGAGGTTTTGAAATTTTTTTTTTTCTGTCAAACATCCAAGTAATCTCAGATTGGCAAGTATGTATTGCTAATCCAAGGGTGGAACACAAGTAATCAACACTTCTTGTCTTAGATTTGGAAAATATTTTTAAGATTTAATTGTGAGAAGGTGCTGATGGGTTTGTCTCATCTGCAATTCTCCACTGCTGTCAGAAAGGTCAGTAACTTCGTCTCCAATTCCTCATAATGTGCTGCAGAAGCATTTTTTAAAAGTAAGGAATTATCTTTCTTGTAATACTCCCAAAATTTAGATGACCATATGAGAAAATGGACAAACAAATCTTTAGAAGAGCTCTTTGTAGCTAATATTCGAGATATTATTGTTTGATTATGCTAAATTTTTTTGTTTAGTTTTATATAGCTATATATTTTTTTATCCTATCCTCAAAGAAGATTTCATCAAGGGCTGTGTGGGTGATGATCTGGATGGGAAAGAGCTGTCAAAAAATCTTGAAAATGAGGAGTAGAATTTAGAGCAGTGTGCACATTCAAGTGTCCTTATTCAGAAGGGGATGTCTAAATGACTTTTAACTGCTTCGTTTACTTCCTATGTTTGCTTGAGTGAAATTTGAAAGAAATCATTTATTTGCCTAGGACTATTTCCTTCTTAGTAAGAAACTTGAAATTGATTTTAACTTGACACATTTCTTTCCTGAAGTAATACAAAATCTTTGTCTAATAAATGTATACAGAGGCTTTATGGCTCATCAAGGTGCCATGACATTCCAGTGTATTGATTCTGCGGTGTTAAAGGGTGACATACTTGGTGTTAACGGGCCGTCAGAGTATTGGGATTTGAACTGTACACAGAAAAAAGCACTGACTTTCCTCTAACATGACAGACTTTCTAATGCAGCAGGAGTAATGTTAGTCTTGCATAATTCCTCAAACCTTAATAAGATTTTTGTGTCATTAAATTAATAAAATCAGAAAACATTTTTAAAATTCTGAAAATAAAATTCAGTATTTACTGCTTTGTAAGAGCCACCACCATTCTGCATGTTTTAATTTGTAAAATTTCTTGTCATCCACAGTTTAAAATTTACTCTTGAAAGAAATATTTTATTTTAAACTATATTTTGCTTTTTTTTTCTTATATTATTTTTCTTCTACAAAATGTAATCTGTCTTAGATAAAGATCTTAACATTTTTTAATGTAGTTTTTAGCAGCCAACAGGATTTGTTAGCATTTCGTGTAATGGCTGTTGTCTTTATATTGGAGATTAAAGACACCTAAGTGTAAAGCTGTTCCAGTTTTATGTTACCTTGCAGGGCATCAAATACAGACCAAAAGGGCATGTGAGCCACAGAAGGTTAAAACTGAGCATCTTCTCGTATTCTGTCTTTCAGATGAATTTTTTTTTTTTTTTATGAACCAGAGTGGGATTTTTTGAAATAGCATTTTGATTATATTTTTTATTTTATAGCGTTGATTATAATTATTGTGAAAATAACAAATTCAGATAAGTTAAAAAAAAAGTGAGCTAATTCTGTCATCTTTAGAAATTAATCAGATTTACGGTTTAAGAATCTATAGGACTGAAATTACAGATGTTTACATATTCATTCTGTTTTGTATTTGAATACCAGTTATCCTGCAAAGAAATGTAGAATGTATTTTATATCATATGTTTGCTCTGTTTTCTAACATAAGTATTTTGCTTAAGCAGATTTGCAAGGAAGTGACAGCTCTGAAAAATTGGACACAGTGACTGCTGGAAGTATTTCAGTTCCCAGAAATCTAAATAGTGCAGAAGGGAGAAGATAAAATATCACCATATTTTAAAGATGACAGTTTTGTCAAAGATTGCTTTTCACTCTTAAAACAAATTGAGTAAATCAAGTAGATCTAAAATGTCTGCACCCACCGAAGATGCAACACCTTTTTAGTTCCTTTTATTTTTTTTTCCTTCCCTCCAGTCTCTTTATAAGCATAGGGTAGAACAATGACTTATTAAATGTAAACCACTCTGTGAGTAGCATAATTCTTCTGGTTTAATTGTTATCTTTAGATAAGTTTTGAATAATAACAGGCTTTCATGAAACATAGTTACATAGTTACATCTATGTAAAACTTGGTAAAATGAAACAGAAGTCTTACGATCTTCAGGATTATATTTTTTAAATAACTTCAGAAGAATATTTTTGCCAAATCTGTTTTTCTAAATACTCAGTTTCATGGGTTCCTGCTGCACTTCTGGGGATCATGAATCAGGAGGGTGATCTGGCCTGCTTGTTTCAATAATTTTGAGTATTAGCAAGCATCTACAAAGGCAGATTTTGTAAATACGGTCTTTAAAATAGGAGAGGGGGAAATTTTTATTGAGCCCGGCTCTCCACTTGAGCAGATATAAGTGCTCATGATGAAATTCTTGTTCATCCTAGTAGCATGGGGACAAATGTCCAGTGTATGTTTCACTTCTGCTACATTTAAATGTGGCATGAGACTTGCTGCAAGTGTATGTTCTCTTCACATTTAACTCAAAATAATTTGCAGAAAGACTTTACTAAGGTTTAAAGTTCTGTTGAGAGTAGAACTCACTATCCATAAAGTAAAAGCCCTGTGTGCTACCCACAATCTGTACAGATACTGAGAAGGAAACACCAGAGTTCAGGCTGCTGCTGTTTCCTTCGTGCTTTGCAATGAATTGGTCCTATTTGACAATCTGCTCCAACACAGTTTAGCTACTGTATTATACTAAAACCTGTAGAGATATTTTCCTTCTTTTTAGTCCCCTCTACAGTATTGCAAAATGAACTTGAATTATTTTAAACGTAGAAGATCCAAAGATCTACAGCCTTGGATTTCTCAAGTTCCTGCCTGATACACAGAAGGGACTTAAGTATCCTAAAAAGCAGAGTGTGTTTCTGGAACTACACCATGTATTTTTTTTTTTTTTTGTAGGAAAGCCAGAAATTGGAGTAAAGCATTAATGATTTTTCTCTCAGATACATTACATGAAGTCTTTAAGAAAATATTATTGAAGGTCTCTCAATTTCTTGAAGAAGCTAAGCCATTATTTATAAATTTCTCAAAAATATTCTGTGTTTGTGGGCATCCAAAGGAGGACTCAATTTACAAGAAATAACTACTGAAGAGGCATTAGGAAAAAAGTTATGCAAATTTTAAGATGAAATCAGCTCAGGAGTCTTGCTATTTGAGGAAAGAGAGAGAAGCCTTTCATTTGTAAAATGCTTTACAGTGATGCAGAAAACCAATTAAAATGTACATGAAGTATACACTCATTTTTAATTTCTGAGGCATCCTTCCATTTGAAATAGAAACCCCCACAAATAAATATCGAGAATTGTAACCTATCAGTCTTGGCTGGTGTACTCTGCAGACTTTCTACCAATCTACCGTAGTGTACTCATAAAGCACCCTATAAAATAAGCTCTTATTTTTTAGAAACACCATACTTCTCCTTGATAAAAGACTTCAAAAGTGGTTTAAAAGCATGGAATTTATGTTTCCTTTGAAAGGGAAGACATAGATATAAAAACCCCTTCTTGTTTTGAACTTAATTTTAAGAAAGTGAATAGTTGACAATACAGACAGGTTTTTGGTATTGTTACAACAGTTCTGTGTTTTGCATACATATAGCATCTAAGAACAGCTCTATTCTTTATAAACTTAGTTTATTAATATGATGCTTCCATAACATAAGTGATTATTTAGATGAATGTACAGACTAACCAAGAATTTATACCTTTTAAAATCCTTTTGGTTGTAACTTGCAGTTACACTTAAGAGGGATTCTGGAAGCCTAATTTTATGGGTTTTTTTACTGAGCAACACCTCCTTGAACACTTGAACACTCTCACTTTTTGAATCTGTATTTTACATCCGTGTTTTCTGTGATCTGTTCAAACACTGGGTTCAACCTATGCCTATTGTGACATTTCTTTTCAAATGGTTGGTATGCTGGTAAAAGTGCTTTCTTTCATCTTCTGACATTTTCTTCATAGGTGTTTTTTTTTTTTTTTTTTAACTGAAACATCCCTACCAGGAGAGGTGTTGCTGTGATCAGTGAGTTTTCTAGGTGAGACTGATATCTACTTGTACTTGGAATTTGATATAAAGGCTGGTAGGATATAATTTCCTGCCTAAGGATCCTGTATAAAACAGCTAAACCAACTTCCCTATATCTTTCTCTCTCCCTGCTTTGCATAACTTTTTCTTTTCGCTTTGGCTGCTGTGTCGCTGCTGCTCTACCTTTAGAGCCCTACTGTGACTTTAGAATAATAATCTTTGCTGCCTGATGGATGGAGTTTTATTCACCCAAGAAGGAGGAGCAGGTCTCTGCTTCACACATGAATTGGTGCATTTTGACTAGGAGGAGAATAAATGCCTCTCTCAATCAAGGGCAAGCAGGGGGGCTGAGGAGTGCCAGTGGGGCAAGAGTAGCCCCTGGAGTCTGTTGTAGCCCTGGTAGAGTAGGAGTGTCTGTACTAAACAGGGATTTCTGGCCCAGTGTCACCAAAGGCCTGAAGTATGCAGCTTTCCTGTGAAGTCTGTCATGCCCATGAGGTGAAAAGTAAAACTTCCCTTAACAAAGTAAGCAATAAATGTATCAGCTTGCTATTTCTACCACATCGCATTGATATGTCTTAATATATCTATAACGTATTTAATTACTTGAGTAATTATTCTGTCCTTTCTGGCCTTGTATATGGAAGTGGAAACTTTGGTAAACAACAAATTTAATTGACAACTGCCATTCTGTGTAGATTATATATTAGGCAGTGATTTAAAAAGTCTCCTTTAAAACAACCAAATACTAATGCCTCTAAAAATAAAATTACGTTAAAAATGCCCCATATTTGTCTTTTACCTCAGATTTTTTTATACATAAGACACTAAAGTCTTGCCATTCTTAATCTTCTTTCTGTGTTGAGTACAGTATGATGGCTAGAGAAATTATAAATAAATATAATACTATGTTTGAAGTGACAAAGGATCATTAACAGAGAACACAGACATTTTGCCTCTAGGCAGATTAATTCTGGGACTTGGAAAAGTACATTCCCTGTTCAATCAATAATACAGTTTATTCTCTTCAGCATTGGCCTTCAGTGGTAGGGGTAGACAATGACTTTATATACAGTGAAATGTAGGAGAAAAGTGGGGATTTTGAAATACTGAAATTCTTCATACTTGTCTGTGAAGTGAAATATCTCAAAATTCCTCATCAGAGTCTCAGCTGCATATGTGTCTATGCCATGTAGATGCATGTGAAGATTAGGGGTTTTTTTTAATGGAATAAATTGCAAGATGAGGAAATTGTGGTAAGTTGGAAAATAAGGGAGACGGGAAGTCGGATAATCAGAGAGGAGTTCATTGTAGGGGTGTGGTCATCAGGATAATTATTACACTTAGAACGGAAATGTTCTGTAAATGTGATAGAGATACACATGGGAGGCAAAAGCTGGAAGCGTCCAAGAGAAAAGCAAAACCAGTAATCTGATGTATGTAAGTCAAGCAGGACCAGACAGGAGTCACCACAGAATTCTGAGTGATACAGAGCAAAGCATGCCACATCTTCTTTTAAATAAATCTGTTAGGAAAAAAAAAAAAGGCACTGTTTTGTTGGAGAATTGCATATACAGCATTTATATTTCAGTAGTGGAGAAGATGGAAAAGAAAGGATAAAGGTCTAAAAGTGTGACTTCATCTTTTATCAAACAGTAGAGCAGAGTTTATATATTAAAAAAAAAAATTAAGTTACTAACATAAAGAGTGAGGGAAAATAGCATGAAAATTGAAAATGTCTTTACTGAAAAGAGTTCATACAAACCAGTCTGGTAACTTTCTTTGAAAAGATAACCAATTTTCTAGACAAAGAACATTTAGTAAGCTCTCTCCTTGACTTCAGCAATCAGTTGATACTGTGCCACCTGGGAAATTATTTGTGCACCTGACGAAGATGGGTACTACTATAGGAATCAAAAAATACGTTAAGAAATTCACTTAAATTAGATGACAATTGGTTTTCTTGCAAAGGTAAGCATTATAAGAGGTTACTTGAGTCAATAATCTTAAGAACATTCTTGCTTTATATTTTAAAGCAAAATTAGTGCAAATGTAATAAGGAGACTTGATTATGGAACAAATATGATAAACATCATGAATTTGTGTGAGAATTAGATTGTATTAGATGAACATTATAGACTTAAGTAGTTAAAACAAGAACAAGTTGTAAATTCAGTTAGGAAATAATGACATGGGAGCAGTAGAAAAAGAGAAGAATTTAATAAATTAGGCAAGAGTTACTAGGAGCACTAGTGACACAAGCAAATTAATTTTTGCTGTATAAGGTTGCATGAATTTGGGTGCTGCTGTGAGAGAAACAGACACGGTCAGGTCATTTGAGAAGTAATTCATGAGACCTCTGAAAAATTGTTCTGTTTTTCTAGTCAACCATTTTCAGGAAGAATTAAGCTTACTTTTAAAATTCAGAAAAAGCTGTTTAATAACCATGGAATATAGACTTAGCTGTGGAAGAGAAAACTAAAAGAGGTTTGCTTATTCAGACTTAAGACTCTGAGAGACATGCTGTGGCAAGCTAAAATTGGATGGCAAAAGTTGTTACTATCCTCAAGGCACGAATACTTGAAGCTTCTTTGAATCACTTTGTGAACCACTGCTTTGTATACTAGGGTAAACCAAAACTGGAATTCTTTTGCTTTAATACACGCAGCTGAAGACTGCAATAGTACAAGAGCTCTTTCACAGGAGTGTCATATAACCCTGCCCTGAAGGCTTTAGTGCCCCTCAGAAGGGTGGAGCAGGTGGTAAGTATTCCTACCCTCTGCTTTTAAACCACTGCTACATTTACCTCAGAGCATTGAGATAGTAAGTGGGGAGAGGAGATCTGATTGCTCTTCATAAATATATTGAGAATAAATTTCAGCAAAACTTAGAACAATATTTTCATAACAGCAAATATGTATATTCATATTCATATCAGATATTCATAAATATACAAAATAAACACTATACATTTAGTTTGAAAACTGAAAAAGAAAATCAGCTCTCTGAGATTGAGGTAACATAAAAGTATCTTGATAGTTTTGAAATGGAACTTCATCCGTTTAGAATAATAGAATTACATATGTTTTCCTTCCAGTAAGTTTGTGTATTCCTAACAAAAGGGAAAAAGAAAACAACTACAAAACCTGGGACATACTTTTAAGTTCCATAATGATGGATTAAACTGTTGGTAGCATTATGTACACTAAGATCAAGCTATGTTCTTTAGGTTGGTTAAGGAGCAGCACAAACTTCTCAGTGTGAGGTTTGCAGCAGCAGAGGCATCTAAGGATATTAGTACTTGTGCTTCTGTTTTTCCATGAACTTTTTTTTTTTCTTGCCATGGCAGTATTGTTCAGTTTTTAAGGAGGTCCAGAGTTTCTGTGGCTTGATTGTAATAAATAACTTAAATAGGTATCATTCTTAGCATTACAGTACTTCATAGTGCAGTACATCAATAAGCAAGGTGACTGAATTTTGATAAATGTTTTACATAAGTTGAATGTGAACCATACGGAAGTTTGCACTACTGAGACTTTAGGTAGATTAATAGTATGTTATTCCACTCTGTGCCTTCAAAATACTTTTACCAAGTTATGTTTCTGAATATGATTTACCTGACATAAATAAGTCAATGCATATGTACTGAAGATGGAACAATGATATATTTATAGTGGATTGTAATGAAGACAGTTCTGTGCTTCAGGAACAGAAAGTCATTCTAGTAAATAGTATTAAATAGGCAATTTTTAAAATTCTGCATTGCTTCTGTGAGAGTGGATTAGACAGTTAAATGGGATATATTTTATTTCTGTGTCCTTTCCTACTTACTACCAATAGAAGGTATATGTTTATCATTAATTTACAACATTTTGGGTTTATTTAGAAAGAACTGATTCCTAAACATTTAAGTAGGTGGTGGGGTTGGTTTGGTTTTTTTTTTAGTTCTAAATTCTTTATTTTGTGGGGATGAATTAATTATTTTCAGGTCAATGGCATGTTCACAGTTCTTCCATCTGTAGCCACTGTCTTTGTGAGCCAGTAGTTCTCTAGTGTTTAACATCAAGACTGATTGATATGTCACCATATTATTGCAAAGTGTGACTATGAAAATAACATAAGTGGTGGGATTTGACAGATTCCTAAATGTTCGAAAGTCATTGATAAGCATAGTGTGAGAAGGAAATCAATAAGCCAGGAAATTTGTAAAGATAACAGATGATAGATGTTTATTTGATCAATTTTATGCTTGTAATGATGGGTTAAGAGGATAATTTTTTGTTTGTTGTTTAGTTTTTGTTTTTGCAAGAATAAAAATATTAGTTTTGAAGGACTTGATTTACATAACGTGCAGGACTCAGAATTAGTTGCAGAAAAAACAAATTACAAATTTAATTTAATGAGGTTAAGTGAGAATACAAACATGTTAAACTGTGTACTAACTCTAGGTGTGTTGCCCTTTAAAACTGTTTTCTTTAACTTCTCTTTTTTAAACTTTCTTTTAAACTTTTATTTACAGGATTATTAATTTTAATATTAATTTAGACCATATCTATTACCAAAATTTTAATTATCAAAATATATGCATCCCTTTATGATCGTGTGTAGAAGTCTTTAATTTCTTATTCACAATAAAACTGTTCTGAGTTCTATTTTGCCTAGTTTTTTCCCTGTATGTGGCCTTTACATGTGTATACAAATGGCACAATATAAAGATAGTGAATATTTTTATTTTATTTAAGATTATGAAAATTAGCTTTCCTTATGCAACATGTACATTCTAAAGAAATATATTCAATACACTTTCTGTAGTTCCCCATATCCTATTTTGATTTCTGCCGCAAACTGAAAATGAAGTTACGTATGTATAAGAAGTTTAAAAATAGGATAGAAGTATCTTGTGAAATGCAACAGGAAATCTATGGAGATATATTTTTATGTGGCATTTTCTGTAGTGGGCAAAAATGAGCATGTTGTGCTTTTCAGTTCCAGTTAAGAATGTTGCAGAAACTTGTGATCTGTCACATTTTTAATCATGTGCACATGTCCATCAGATGAATATATAATATATATTGCATTCATAATATATTTACAGAGATATAGATCTAAGAATAAAGTGAAATGAGTGGCAAACCCCCTTTACAATAAAACTATACTTGCAGAAGTTAATAATTCCAAATTTGCAGCAATATGTTATGGCTGGGATCACTATACTCTGTTACAGTGTGACTTCTCACTTATTTAATTAAAAATAATAACAATTACTGGCAAATATACATCACTAATACTAAAAGGTTGCTTCCCAATGGCAATGAATATGTAAGTTAAGGAAAAAGGAGAAAGAAATAAAGATCCATGAAAAAATTCAGGGTTGTTTTTACAATAATTTTTATGTACTGCAGCATTGAAATTCTGGAAGCAATTTCCCATTGAAATATTCAGGAAAAACAATTGTAACGTATCAAGAAATTATGTGAAATTATGCCTATGATCAACAAGTGTACTCAGTATGTAATAAGAAACTCCCAGGCCTATATTTTAGTATTATGGACTGGATTAGTGGAGAGCTGCAAGCATCTTGCTCGTGATAACTGAAGTAGTGACTCTCAATTCTTCATTTAACTCTGGTGTATGTGCATTTTCGTGCAAGGAAATGGAAGGAGGAACAAGACAGTAGTATTAATTTCATGGAAATTGGCAAGATTCTCCAACTGCTGTAGAAAAATGGGGTAAACAGCACCTAATTTAACAGAAATTTGGGGAGAAAAGATAACCTTTAAATTATTTTCTGTCAATTATTATGTGTGGATGCATCTACTCATGACACAGAGCATGGGAATGTGATTTGGTTTTGGAATGTGATTTCAGTCTATGTTTGGAGTACTTCTGTATGTATTTCGGAGCACCACTGAGAGTTTTGAAGCATTGATTTGTTCCAGTGTTGTCTTTAGAATGTCATGTAGTGTGTAGAACTTGCAGTGCAGGTGCAGGACTTTCCATAATTTTGCTCTCTATGCCTGCACAGTGTGTGCCAAAGATTGGTGGGTGGTGCAGACTTTGTTGATCGTTAGGATGTAACGTAAAGAGACACAACAAATTGCACCGTCTTCCTTCCTGTTGTCTGCTGTGTCAGGTGTACTGCAGGTAATATAGACACAAACTCACTAAGACTTCCATGATTGTTTGAGATTTAATGATATAGTGTATTGCATTTGTGATAAAAAAAGATTCATAATTTTGTCTAGTATGTGCCAGTTTTGCTTGTTTTAGCTTTTCTCTCACAATTTATGATTTGAATTATTAACTGAAAAAAAAAAAAAGGTATCAGTATCTGTCACACAAGAAAACTCTAATTATAGAAGGTACATGTTACATCTATGAACTTTTTTTTTACCTCAGAAATATCTTAGGAATTCACTGAGTGCTCACAATTGTGTTTATATTTTGGAGAAAGATATTTGAAATACATGTTAACAGATCCCGGTTGATTGCATACTGGACAGGTCTACTATTCCAGTGAATGTACTCTCCTTAAAGTTAGCAAAATGAATTATATGCATTTGAATAACTCTTAATTTAGGAATTTTGAGGAACTCAATGAACTTAAATGGAAACTATAGAGAGATCAATAAAAATGGGTAGGTAGGTAGGTAGGTAGGTACATTACTTATATTTTTATTAAATGTTTTGGCCTATTTAATGTTTTTGCTGTTTTGTCAAGTTAAGTCAGTGTAAATTGAACAAAGAGATTTGTAGATAATTTGGTTGGTGATGATGAATAATTTTTGCTGAGGTGTAAATATATTTCTTCTGCAACCAAAACAGAGTGTTTTTCTTGCTTGTCCCAGGTGGCTTCCTGTAAGAAGATTATATTTAGATTGAAGAGCAGACATTATTATTTGAGGACATTTGGGAGTCCTTTATGGATTATGTTCATAGAGTAAAATATGTTTGATAGAGATGCTTGACATTGCTATCTTACTTTTGTGTAATTTGGTTTTAAATTTACCTATGTGTAACAGATTAGAGGAAATGATTCATTAAAATAAGGATGCAGTAGTCAGTGATGTAAAATAAATAAAAATTATTAATAATTGAACAGTACTGGAAAAGTTGAAAAGACTAATGAATGCCAACAAACCAGGTTATATAACCAGCAATAACAGGTTAATACTTTTTGTGTGGATGACCCAATTTCAAGTGATATTTTAAGTGCTGTTTCTGAAGAATATATTGGACAGAAACCTTCACTGTTTATCACTAGACATGCATGTCTCTTTAGTGTCTCATTTCCTTCACAAGCATATTGATCAAAGTGATTCAAAAGAAGGTTCTGCCCTAGTTCTCCATTTTCTAGATGTCCACCTTAGAGCAAGAAAGTTGATACCTGGTGTTTTGAAGAATGTAGATGTTCGTAGAATTGTCTTTGTGTACTGCATGTTGCCCTTCAAATCTGGCTTGCTCACTGCATTGTATCTGGAGGTTGAGTGAGGGAGATGAAGGGAATGAGGAGTTGCCTATTTGTTTTCTTGTGCAATTTCTATTTTTTGCTTCTTTCTACTCTCTGTACTGCACTACTTATCCCATCATTTAATGGAGAAGAGTTATGCTTATCACTGATACCTGAGACATGTATATTATTCTTCATCTGCAGTAACTCTGAGTAAGAAAGGGAGGAATTTATAAATCACTCCAATTTGTCTATAATTTAAAACCAGCCTGTTTCTGGGCATAGTTCACTTAATTCCTTCTTTTTCTTAAGAAATATGAACCAGTATGTTTCTGTACATGTCTGTATGAAATAGTTCTGTCTTTGCTGACAAAATAGTTATTTAAATGGAATATGTTTGGACCTAAGGCAGAGAAGAGAAATTTTTTGCTCACTAGTAAGGTCAATGATAGAGGATTAGGTTAGCCAAACCCTACTCACATGCTGGTAAGCAGACATATATTTCTGTATTTTTTGTAGGTGGATACAGTGCAGACTACACAGCACCCTGGCCACATTGAGGAATCATGTAAAATGAATGTATGTGCTCGTAAGTGAATTATTTATGAAATGACACTCCAACTCTAAGGGACGTTGGATCACAAAATCCGTGTACTCTCCTTACTCTTATGTTGAGACATCGATTTCCAGGGGGCAGGGTTACTGCAGAACTAAGTGGACCTTTCAAGTAAAGCTATTAGAAAAAACAGAACAAAAAATGATAAATCATGATAAAAAACTACAGAAAACAAGAGATTCAGATTACATTTTGGATGCATTTGGAGAGATACTAAATGGAGTCAAGAATCCAAAATGGGAAAAAAAAGGGTACATGAGAAGTGTTTGGTAAGCAGAACTGATCATAAGTGGAGGAAGAGGATCAAATACCATCTAATTCAGGAGTATGAATAGGATGAAAACACCATTTTCTTCTTTGTTCCGTCTTTGAAAGAACTGAAATTTGATTAGATGATTTGTTGAATTAGTAACTGGTAGATGAGTGTGAACAAGGTTGAACTTTAAGTGTTTGAGTCAATGAAGTATTTTTGGTTTGCTGAAAAAAAGCAAAAATAAAGAAAAAATATACCTCAGGACTGAAATTCTGGAAATCCAGGAAGAATTTTAGTATTTGAAAATCTTTGCCCTGCTCAGGTACAAGAGAGAGTGTGTGGAAGAGGATTCAAGTCAAGCAGCATTGGGTTCGTCAGATTTTGCTGAGAGAAATAGCTCTACAAGGAAATTGAGGCAGTTGCAAAGAAGAAACCAAACATGATGAATTATTATCAGCAAACAGGGAAATCAACAGTCACTCATATGGCACACATATAGTTTAGTTGCTAAAGACAGCTGAATTCACTTATCTAGAGCAGTCCGGACAGATCAATTGTATCAAGGGTTGTACAACTGCTAGTATCAAAACCATATATACAGGAAACCCCTGACTCTGCAGTCACTACTGCTATATTCATCACATAAAAACAAAGGCTATAGTACCAACTCCAGTTTTATATCTATCTATCTATCTATCTATCTATCTATCTATCTATCTATCTATCTATCTAATCTGTCTAATCTATCTATCTATCTATCTATCTATCTATCTGTCTAATCTATCATCTATCTATATAGATATAGATATCTATATCCACACACACCAATTTTTATATTAATTTTATATATGTATTCATATATTACTCTATATATCAGCTTGTGATTTAGAGAAAGGCTGACTGTTTTCTCCTAAATAATTTATTTAGTCATATCCTTCATCATAAGAAGCGAAAAAAGAGGATATTTGAATACTGATTTTCCAACAAGGTATTTTTCTTAGGAATAAAGCATAACTTCAGCCCATTGGTTTGTGATGTAAATCTGGTATAACTGTGTGAGAAAACTGCATAATATTTATGACAAGACTGGATATTGTGACTTGCCTTCATAGTATGGCTTTTCAACTGTATGAACAAAAATGCTGAAAAATACCTTTTCTCTCCTGATTGTTATGCTTTTATGTTTGAATTAGCTCATCCTTTGTGCTTATCCCTTCGAAACTGATAGTCTGCCACTTTTTTTCCATTTGGAGTAATTAGTTCTGAGTGGAGGAATTTATGAGATAGTAGGGGCTTTGACCTCTTTATTGTACTGAGATATATTATCAAACTTCAAAGTCAGTAGGCTGCTACCGTATTGATTTTGTTTTCTGTGAACAGAATCAATGAGCAAAATTAAAATTAAAAAATCAATTTTTTCATTTTTGAATTGATTCAGGTTTTCTATGTGTACATTGTTTATTTAAACTTGGCTGCTAGTCTGGAACTTTAGTAATTCTGCATAAAAGAAATTAATAAAATACACAAGGAAAGAAAATTGCAGTTAAGACATACAGGAATGAGAAGGGAAAAGATGTGTAAGAGATAAAGAAAAGCACAGTTTTCTATTGGAATGCATTGTTTAGGAATATTGGAGAACTATAAAGATTGGTACCAACAGCTTTGTTGGAAAAGTCATCACACAGGTTCTTTTGCATTTTCTGTCCCTTTTCTTTAGTTCAATTGATGTTTAGAAATGGTGTATGAAATAACGGCTGTCCATGGACCATATTTTGTGAGTTCAGAGCATTTGCAAATCTTACCTAAAGATGAGGGAAAAAAATGAAAAAACCCACCAAAATATTTAAGATGTAACATTTTGCAGAAATAAATGCACTAAGTATGCAAATGTATTTGTGAAATTTTCAGCCTTTTTCTGAATATAGACATTTTATTAGAAAAAAAATCAACCTGGAACATGTAAAGGCGTTGTTAAGTGCCTCTGATCAGATTCTTATCTCAAATATACCAATGTTTTTTTCAATAAAATTTTTCTTCAACTGGAAATGAAATCAAAATTGTGTCTTGTGTTCATTGCAATTTCATTCTTCTGTATTTAATTTTCTGGTCAGAAGCAATTGCAGAGAAATAACCCTTAAAAAAATAAAAAAGTGCAGCTACTATGATTTTCAGATTTCAGAGAGTTTAGCAGTCAAGCAATTCGTATGGAATAAAAGCACTTTTATATTGCCTCCTGCTACAATGCCAGTGGGGAAAGGGCAGCAAAACAGTGGGAGACCAAATGAAGAGTTTTTTCTTCTGTTATGTTAACTTGCAAGATACTGGTAGATTCAGAATTGCAAGTGGTAATATAGCACTTATCATCTGCTGCTTTTCTCTTTGCCTCCTATGGCTGCTTCATTGTTGGGTAGTGTCTTTTTTTATGTCAGAATGAGGGAGTGAAAGATATTTATGACAAGTGACATTCTGCTTTCTGTTAGCTGTTATCCTGATTGGGTGAGAGAAAAAATACATCCATCTGACTCTCATTTTCATATCTTTTAGGAAGAGGTTAATTTAGAGCTTTTAAAGGCAAATCTGAATTGTCTTACTCATAGGACCAGGCCAAATATATCCAGAGATTTCTTGTATAAGTAAAGACTACTCTTTTTCCATTATCACCTTATTTTCTGTTGTTTCATACAAGAACACTAAAGAACAAGATGTATTGGTAGAAAACTATCAGGGAAGTTGTGATATGCAATTTTTTAGCTAGTTATAAAACAAGTGAGATAAATTATTAGTAGGTATACTATATGAAGTGGCAACCAGTAGGAAAGGGAGCTGTATGGCACAAGATCTCTTTTTCTCTTCTTAATGGTTCTACTTCTGATGAGCGTGCATTGTCCCAATTTGTAGAGTTGCTCTCAATGATGCCAAACACAATTTTACATATAAATAGAGAAGTAGATGTGGTCTTTTCAGTAGTAGTCAGCTCGTTAAACTATCTGTCAAACCTAGACTAAAGGATTAAATTAAGTAAACTTGCACCACCCAGATCACACTTTAGTCTAAGGGTAAACAGTACAATCCAATTCAAGTAAATTGTTTTTGCAAAGGCTCATAAACAATTTAAAACCTTCACCTGAGGTTTCTCAAGCTTATGAAAAATCTCTGTATCTATTCTTCCAGCAAGCTTCATTTAGGCCCATAAGCACAGGCTCTTGGATTCACTTACTCATCATTTAAAAAATCTGGACAATCCATCCTTTAACCCATTACTCATTCTACTCTTTGAGAGTCATTCAATAGACTGAATTTTGCTGAGCTAGTAAAAGATAGCTTTGTACTATCAAATACACTGGCTATATTTAAATTTCCAATGTATTCTTAATTATGCATTCTTACAAACTCAGTATTTCCCCTTTTCATTGGGGAAAAATTAAGCTATTGTGCTTGGAGACATTATATCTGACTTTTGACATTTCATTTAAGGAAAACTATAAATATGTGAAATGCTGTTCCATCTTCTGTGTCGATCCTCAATATTTTACCAGAATCTACATTAAGAGCAAATATGAATGTGACAAACGTTTTAAATCCTTTCTATCACCATGAACATGCCCCAGATTTAATTGTTTAGCATTAAGCTCTTTGTTTTTATTGGAATGTGTTCCTCAAATACCAAGAAGCCAAAACTGAAGTCTACTCTCCATTTTATCCCAGTAGATTACTACTTCAGCAGTGAGTTTTCCTTTGATCTGTAGTTCCTAGAAATGGCATCTATCACAGGAAACCAATCTGTTGCCCTTTCTAATGAATTTATGGTGCTAATGAGGAAAAAAAAGAAAAGATTTGTTATGACCCTTGTCAGTTACCACAGAGCCCTCAATATTCTTCAGTGGTGGAATTCAAGAAGGGCATTAATGTTTCAACATTTAGTTTAAAATTAATTTTCTTCCAAATCAGATTAGTTTTCACATTTAAACAGTCTTAGTCTAGCCCAGTAGCACTATTTTGAATAGCAAGTGCCAATCAAGCCAATTAAAAAAAATCCATTTTTTTATTATTTGCACATATAAATACTATGGTTATTTATATGTTATCTATGAGAAATGTAACAGAAAATGTTCTGCAGGGCTTTAATAAACCTGATTATGCTCTATAGCTTCTTTTATCAGGCTTAATTATCTAGTTGTGTTACATTTTGCAGAGTTTTTATTCAAGAAAACAGGATTTTCAATTGGCTTTTGACACAAAATAACCTTTCTTTAAACTGTGAAACTGTGCAGACAGTTGTTTCTGCATAAAAGGTATCACTTATTGAATATTGTCTAGAGCAATTTTATTTTTATTAGAGTAGTATATAAACTAATTAACCTCATAAGAATTGTGGGCAGAGTTCGATATCATAAATGTCCACTGGCTTTTCCTTTTTATTCTTAGAAGAATAATTTTCTTCTGCTATCCTACCCTTTACTGTGAGAATGGTAGAAGCATACAGGGAGTAAAGACAACTCTAGCCAGTCTCAGCTCTCACCTCTAAGAAGGAAGTTAGCACGTAGCCAGTAACACAGGCATAATTTTAACAGGTGAATTATGATTATTTTAAGGTTTGGTATCTCACCTAGCTACATAGTGTCACAATCAGTAGGAAGTAGGAAAATATGGGCACCCTTTCATTCAGCCTAAGGTGTTTTTCTAATATTTAGGCTGACACCTTTTTTGGTGTCTCTCTGACTCTCTCTGAGTGCCTACAGAGAGACTTAATCTTAGAGGAATTTTGTGTTCAAGCTCAAAATGTTTCTGCATCTAATGTCAGTTAACATGGAACATTTTTAAGCAGAAACGTCTGATCATACTTGGTTTGTTTTAGCATGCATCTAATGATAGAAGACAGTTTATATCTGACTTTACTCACATCACAACACTGTTTCTATGGGAGGACCAGAAAATCAGTCTACCTGTGCAAGGGCTAGAAACCAGGAAATTCAGTCTCTGTTCCTAGATTTGTCACTAGTACCTACTTCTTTGGCGTTACATCTGTGAAAAGGGTAATTTTGATTGTCTTAGTCAGAGAAAATTCTTTGATCTATTTTGTTTTGTGAATTACTTAAAACGTGTAGTCATGATATCCATAAAAATGTCTCTAAAGAGTAGTATGATGTAGAAATCCTTCAATGTCTTCTGTTTCACTGAAGATGGGAGAACTGATTTTCAGAGCAAATAATTTTGTTGCTTTACAGCTATGAACTGCCTCCTGGTCAAAGTGTTTGAAAGAGATTAATTTTCATCACTGTGTCTATGGGACAGTTACTCATATGTTTATATAGTTGAGTACACTTTTGTAAAAAAATGCTTTAGATTTAACCATGCTGCAATTAAGGGAAAAAAAAAAATCATGTTAATCAAGCAAACAAAGCCATATTTTTTTATTGCTTTTAAATATATGTAGCGCATCTGTTTTTGTGCAAGTATTTAATGACTGTGAAGTATGTATATATTGGCATGATTAGCAGGTAAAGTCTTTCAACAAATTGGAGAGAAGACATGGAAGTAACTAAATCAATAGTATTGTGGAATCATTGATTATATTCTCAGTGCTGGTAGTGACACAATACATGAGCTTTGTCCTGAGAAACTTACATTATAAAGAGAAAACTTGACAAGCTGTGGGAGGCCCTGTGTTTTTCTTGTTGCCTTCATCCTGCTTCCATCCCTCATTTTGAAATACTCCCTGTGGAGGGCATTAAAAAGTTGTGAATTAAAGCTCCAGGGAGCCTGAAAGAAGCAGCTATGGGCAGTGTTGTGGAAAAAAAAAGGGCAGACTTCCTGATAGAATTAGTCAGGTGTTTCCTATGCATGATAAAGAGTTTATAGTGCAAAGAAGATGGTGAAAGGAGAATGCAAATATGCAAACTGTTACATGTGTCTGAAAAACTGATGTCATGTCATGACACCATATCATACTCACCTTCTGTTTCAGATGTTTAGAAGTATGTGATGTCTGAGCATCTTGCAGTGATAAGGAGTTGATACCTGGTTACCTGTTAAGTTCAGTTTTTGATCTTTCAAGGAAGATCAGTTTGAATATTTTTATGAATCTGACCATAGCTCTTGAACAACGTTTGTGCCTTTCTCATGTACAGACACTGAATCATTCCCAAAGAACTTGAAATGTATGCAGGGAGCTAAATTAAATGAAATCTCTTGAAGCAGCCTCTAGTTTTCCTCTATTTTTCTTGCATTGTTGGTGTTGATTTCTGGCATTAATACTGAAATAATGAAAAAGTAAAAACATTAACTAATCAGCCATTTTTAAATTTTTAGTCTCCCATTTAAAAATTAAATGTAATTTAAAATACAGCATTAGATTTTTAATATGACACAATTTCATTTTGTACTGTGTTATGGAGCACTTCCGTGCAGCCTTCTGTGCTTTGCTTTTAATCATTCTCACTGAAATTAGAACTGCCAGTGAGAAGCACCAGACAGAATTTGATTTCACTCAGAAGATATTTTGGATAGGATAACTTTTGAAAAATACATAGTATTTTATATATGATTTTAGGGTGATTTTTATATTAATTTTTTTCTACCTTTGAGTTTGTGACTTATTGTAATACATTTCAAGGTAAAAAGTGCTTCCAGAAAAATAGGATTTACTATACTTACATATTTACATATACTTACTATATTTACTATTACTATAAACTAAGGAGGTTAGACAGTAATGTCAGAATCTCTGCTTTACAGAATTCATTACTGTAAGTAATGGTAGAAGATGATACATTTGCAAGTCTTGAAACAAGGGCAGAAGATTTTAGAATTGCCATTTAGTCCATTAACTTTCAAGAATCCCCTATATACTTTTTTATATTTCTGCTTATATATAAAACTTGCATACAACTAGATATATTTCTATCTTATTGTCTGCTTCAGTAGAGACTGCATTTATACCCATGAGCTGCATTAATTTCAAATGAATAATCTGTTTTCTACATAGAACTGAGAAGTGGGAATTGGGGATCTTGTAATTGACACTGACCTACTATCCTGGGATGAAAGAAGCCACCTTAGATCTCTGTGTGCGCAGGCTGTCTTGTGTATTAAATACATATACATAGCTTACATTACATTACATGATAAGAATTGCTTGAGTAAATTCTATCCAAGATACATGAGTGTCAATAGGAATTTCCTGATTTATGCCCTAATATAAAATTTAGGGAAACTCTTCATTTGCACATGTGCAGTCTTTTTATACATTGCAGTTAAAAAATTAGAATTATGAGGTCTGGCATAATAATTTCAGCTTTGCCATTGTTAGAATAATATTTTTGCTCGTATTAATATGATGGGGGAAAAAAAAAACCCAGAGAATTGTTCTTAAAATGAAACCATATAATTTTTGCATAATTTATTTGAAATATACTAAAACATTTTTCTTATAGTGCATTGACTGCTGGATTGCTAGTATTCTGACCATGTTGAACAGAACCAGGAGAGATTTATAATGACTGTTATAGTTCATGTGGGAAATAGTGTTGAATTTTCAGAAATCTTTCTTATTGCTTACTCCCGTAATTAAGTTTTTGAAAAAATATGACCCTTAAGTGTAACTACCTGACAGATGGACAGATGGTTATCCACATCTTGCAATAACCAGTGTGATTTCAGGCAGGGGTCAGGTGGGAAGATTCTGGACATCTGTATCATCTCTCTGGCTTGTTCGTCTGTCTCTCAGGGCCTCTACAGATGCACTAGCTGCTTCCCTACATGCCATAACCAGGAAAAGATACGGTAATTGGAATTCATGTCTCCAGACATGGATATCAATGCCTGGAATTTAAGACTGGATTCATAACTCACTGTGTGCACTTCATGATTTTTGCACATCTACAGACTTTATGTTGCACATACCTAATACCTTTGTACATATCCAAACTTCCATAATACTTTGCAGTACTGCATTTTAGGACAGAATATAAATATTGCAAATCTCTATTTTTAGGAAAAAGTAGAGTGAATAACCTTACCTGAAGAAGTACCACTACTTTAAAAAAATGGAAGATCAAATTATCCCTAGATCTTTTGATTCTTAGTTCTGCAATCCATTGAAATTCTGCTGAAGAGATTTGTACTTTGTGTGGATGGAATGGCTGCCAATCATTCTTCCGTCATCTATTATCTTATTCAAATTAATACTGGTAAGCATGAAAAATCATAAGTAGCTTTAGCCACTCTGTAATCTGTTTTTAACAGGAACAAGAATGGAATATAGCCCATATGGTAACCTGGATGATCTATCTTGAATTATTTCTGGGATAAGATAAAATACATACCTGAGTTTTGGTTACATACGCAATCTCAAATTATTTTCATTAAAAATTAAAATCTCCTTTAAATACACTTAGGCTGAGGCCATCTGTTAATTTCATAAACCCTAGAACCTGATCCTAAGTTTTTATACTGAATAAACCTTTTCTACACTATCTCTGCCATGGAGGTCATAACATCAGAGGAAGCAGTTGTGAGATGAGCTTGGAGTGCTGCATACTGGAGTGAAAGGATGAACATCATTTGACTTTTAAAAGACTTCTGACTCAAGAAAGTAAAAAGGAAAATGTGAGTCAGTGACTTCAAGAAGGTTTGAATCAGGTCTTAGTGTGTTAAACTGTCAAACTGCCTGATGCTATATATGACTAGATGAGGATAAACAGTTTCATAGTAAAGACTTTTCCAAATAATGGTATCAACCTATTATAGAATGATAAAATACTTTGTATTTTTACTAAGTGATGGATTTATTTTAATTGAAAGAGTAGGTGGTTTCAGAGAGAGGGAAAAATGTGATTTAAAAAAATACCTAACATTAATCTAAACCTCTAGGGGTTTCAGACTTGTGTTTAAAACAATAGTAGCATATTTCTGTTTCTGAGCTAGTCATTAAGAAGAGTATACAGCCAAGAAATTATAATTTTGACTTCCCTTTATAATTATGGATCCATATCTGTATTACACTGTCAAGAGACTACTATAGCTGCTTAAAAAGAAGCCTCACTTTCAGCAGTGAAAAAGCAGCACATCATGATTAAAGCTAACAGCAAGCACGCAAATCCTAAAATGATTTATTACCAGGGTGGTGTTGGCGCACTTCTAAAACAGAGGATTCCAGTCAAGCTGTGTGAAGTCTGCAGTGATACAAAGGAACATTTTTCTGATTGTCAGAAGGTGCTATGGGCTCAAAGTTTGCTTCCGCATTACAATGGCAATACAAAATGTTGTGAAAATATGGAATCTTAATATGTATAAAAGTTCCTCATATTTTTTTTTCCCATGAAGACCTTAGCCAGTTTGCAAGAAGAAATTACATTTCTTTAAACTGTTTTATTAAAGTTGATTGATTTCTCAGCAATATTGCTACCTGTCAGTGAGAGCTGTTGCTGTGACAATTGTTTATTGTGTTGTAACAATAGCATCACATTCCTTAAAGTAATATGTGAGAATTGGATAACATAATGGACTTCCAGGGCCTTTGTAAAACACCTTTTTTTTTTTTTGCTGATTTTGTATTAAATAAGTACCAGCCTGTGTTTGTGGGTTAATATATGCATACCATTTAGAACGTACTTAGTGACATTATGTAATTCACAGATGTTTTATTATTCATAGTACTGTGCATTCATAGCTCTCTGTAGTCACTATTGTGCAAAAAATCTAATGAGGGAGAGTCTGTGTGTGTTTTATTGGTCCTTTAGTCTTTTTAAATTCTCATTCACGAACAGAGGGAAGTGGTCCCCTTTCCTGCATTTTGACTCATAGAGTGGAAAGGATTAAAAATATGTATTTCTCATAATTTGTGCATGTTTATTTCCCATTGTAAAAATACAGGGTAGGACACAAAAAAATCCCAAGATCTTATCTTTCTACTGTAGTTGGATTGTGCTGTAATTTATCCCTTTGAGAGGAGGTGGTTAGTCTAACTATGCATTTTATGCACACTTTTTATAGGCATAAATGAAATCACATTTACAGATATAAGTGAACTAAAGAAAAATGAGAAAACTCCTCTGTTTCTGTTGTTGTTGTTGTCTTAAGTCATATTAGAAATGCTTTCTCCAGCTGGTTTACCAATTCACTTGCCTTGATTTCATCATCTGATCAGCACCAGATCACTAGCTGATGAAAGAGAAAGTAGTTGTTAGTCATTGCAGTGGCATTAATCATTTTCTATTAATAAAAACCCCATAGTGTCTTATTGCAGTAGTTGTATTGAAGAACTAATACATCATAAGAATTAAATTATCTTCAAAAATCCTTACTGGAATCAGAATTTTTATTCAGAATTTTGATACCCTTTTCTTAAAACCTCTTTCTTTGTTTTCTTATGATCCCCCCCCGCCCCCCCCCCCCCCCCCCCCATGACTAATACATTCTTTGTCACACATTTTTGAAACAGCTTTTTTCTTTATCCCTGCTTGGCTGGACTTTTTGGACTGTATAACCGTAAACCCTTTAATTGTTTGGGTTTTTTTTTTTTTTCTATCACCATATTTTTCATTGTTTTAAAGCATATTATATTATCATTTTAATCATTATCATGAAATGGCAAAAAATTATTCTCACTTAAACATTCAGTTCTTTAGATTCAGCTTGTGTGTTTTTTACATACATTGGCAAGTTCTTGGGATAGTGTTTTTTCCTTTTTTTCCTGTTTCTCCATGGGGAATTATTCTTCCCTGGGAATGCTTTTGGTGAAAATTGGATCCCCCTGTGTTTAAGTTCCCTGGTGTACAGATCTGTCATCTTTGACTACCTGACTTTGTGGAAAAGAAAGGTGTAGTCCTGTGCAGTTTAATATATCTCTAATATCTTGCAGGAAAAACAAAGCAGTTTGTAATGTTTCAGCTTTCTTTGTTGGGCTAGTGATAGCCTTGCCTTTGAAGAGTCTGAGATCACTATTAGGAAAGAAAATACATTGAATAAAAAATCTGTAAGTTTTGTAAATGCAGTACTTTTCCACTTTAAGTGTTTTGAAACTATGATTTTGATTTATTTAATATTCAGTCATTCACTTTGAAGTTCTATTCATTTATATACCACTGCAGTAAATACACATTTAAAGCCCTTTAGAGCAAAACATAAACTTCAGTCAAAATCGTGGTAAAGAGAGTGCTGATAGACCCAAGGAACACAAAGACTAAATGTAAAATCTGAGGCAGAGATTGAAAAGTCAAGCTTTCTGTCATATTTAAGAAGAGTTAGTGTAAGAAGTCATTAGAAAAGCGACCATTTTTTTTTTTTTTTAATCACCTATTTGCAATTAATTCTATTACTGTGAAGTATGCTCCTGAAAATATCCTTCATTCTGTACTACTATTCTGGCTCTCCATGACTGCACTAGTGATTGGCAAGCTGCAGTCTTCATTCTGGATGAAGTTAACAATATTCCAACTTCGTTTTCAGAGCTGTGTCATCTTTGTAGTATTTTCTGATACAAATTTGATAATGGGATGGTTGGATCCAAAGCCCCACTTTGAAGTCTAGCAGTGGTCCCTGTTTAAAATTTGTAGGATGTTCCTGCCTGCTGAACAGAAGGTGCAGAAAATATCATAAAGCATGCACTGTTCATTTTGATTCAACTTGCAAAATTTATGAAATGTCAAATGAATGATGTTTTGACAAAATAGCTTACATAAGGTCTCCCAAATGGTGAAGAAAGGTCTTTTTTGGAATTCCAGTGGATATCTCATAACTCCTCCTGCAAGCAGGCAATGCAACTAATTCTAATTATGTACTCTGCTTTTTGTTGACTTTGTGAAGAGAAATGGATGAAGGTTTTTAAAGGTTTAATATCTAAACTTGAGAAGCAACTGAAAATATTTGATTAATTCTTACTACACACAAGAAAATATGTATATTAAAAAAAAAAAAAAAGGGTCTAAAATTGTGGACACTGGTATTTTCTAGCTGTTTAGTTCACTCCCCCTCATGTCAAAGTTGGAAACTGGATGTTGGTTGCTAATCCTACTCAAGCAGGTTGATAACATCTTCACACTGTGCAAGGGTACCAAGTGAATTTCCAGTCACGGAGATCATATTATCATACACGGGAGCAACACAGGAGTTAGATTCTGTCTCTGATTCTTTGTCAGCATGATAGCAGTTTCCAGATTTAGGTCTGATGAATATAAATGGACAAGAATATGTATTCTACACAATGTATAAAGCAGAGTGCCCTGGGCAAACTAGCTGCTGTTTGGTTTTATATGGAAGAAAATATAAAAAGCAGTTTGGTTTTATATGGAAGAAAATATAAAAAGTAGCAGTTAGCTTCTGCTTGCATTTATCCCTCTAGAGTTTCTTCTTCATTCACCAAGATCGCCTACTGGAGACAGTTTGGGATTTTTCTGTTTCAGATTTTTGGGTTTTTTGGTACACAGAGAACACTGCAAGGAAGGAACACAAAGGGAAGGATGAGACAGCTGATGTCTTGAAACAGGGCTGCTCACTGTAATGCCAAAGGAAGATAGGTGGAAAAATACAAATCATGAACAAAGCTCAACAGAGAGTTCTCTAAAATGAATAAATTTTGGTTTTTGTAACTAGGTTCCAGTTAAAGAATCACAGAATCACAGAATGACTGAATAGTTAGAGTTCTGAGTGACCTCTGGAGATCACAGGGTCACTCAGAGCAGATTACATAGGAACTCATCCAGATGGGTTTTCAATGTCTCAAGAGAGGGAGACTCCATGACCTCCCTAGGCAGCTGTTCCAGTGCTCTACCACCCTCAGTGTAAAACAGGTCTTCATCCTGTTGAGATGGAACTTCTTGTGTTTTATTTTATGACCATTTCTCCTTGTCCTTTCACTGGCACCACTGAAGAGTCCAGCACCATCCTCTTGATATCAGATTTTAAAATATTTGTATGTATTGATGACATCCCCGCTCAGCCTTCTCTTTTCTAGACTAGACTTGCCCAATTCCCGCAGTTTATCCTTATAGGAGAAATGCTCCAGACCCCTCATCATCTTTGTGGCCTCTGCTGGACCCTTGCCAGTAACAATTCATCTTTCTTGGACTGTGGAAATAAGAATTGAACCAAATACTTCAGCTGTAGCCTGTAGGGCAGAGTATTGTGGGAGGATAATATCCCTAGGCCTTCTGGCCACACTCTTCCTCATGTACCTCAGGATTGGCCCTCCTGGCTGCAGTGGCATTGCCAGCTCATGGTGACCTTGCCATCCACCAAGACTCTCAGGTTTTTCTTTGCAAAGCTGCTCATTAGTAAATGTCCCCTAATCTGTGCTAGCATTTGGGTTTATTCATCCCCAGGTTCAGGACTCTATGCTTGCTTTTGTTGAACTTCATAAAGCTTCTCTCCTCCCAACTCTCCAGCCTTTTAAAGTCCTGCTGAAGAGCAGCACAGCCTCTGGGTGTATCAGCCACTCCCTCCTATTTTGTATCATCAGCAAACTTGCTTAGGCTACACTCTATTTAGCCCAGGTTGCTGATAAACGTATTGGAAAGGGCTGGACACTGATTCTTGGGGAACAACACTGGTTATGTGCTTCCAGGTGGATTTTATTCCACTGATCATGACCTTCTGAGCTCTGCCATTCAGCCAATTCATCCATACCATGTAAATGAAGGCTGCTGAAAGATACTCCTCCGATTTGAAATAAATAGATCCTTCACATAAATACTCCATTTACCTGCATGTTTGAGAGAGGAAGCTGGAAAGACCCTCTTCTCTGGCACAAAACCAATCACGACACAATGAAGATTTAAAAAATAAGAATAAAATATTTTATTCACTTTTATAAAACATAATTTTTAATATGAGTTAAATTAAAAATCTAAGACAATAAACTCCCTGAAGTGAGCACAAAGTTAGAATTCCTTGACTGCTCTTCACTGTTGATGCTACACATTGCAGGAGGACAATTTTGTTGTATTCTCAATTAAGGTGCTGGGAAGAAGCCCGATACTTGAGTAGAATGAATAAGAGATAGCTACATTTTGGTATAATACATTTATCCTTATATAGAAACAGAAACTTTAACCAATTTAATTGTTTACAGAGATGCTTGGGGAGATAAAATATTCTATAGATTTATGACTTGCCTAATGGACTCTTTCCAATTACTTAGTGTCCTAATTTTTCTGAGGCTAGAAACACTGTTGTCTTCCCAGAACTGCCAAGGCAGGCAATCTCTAATGTCTTCACATTTTTAATCCTGAACTATTTCTTGTCCTTAATCCATAGAGGGTCTTTGTCCTCTTAGCATGAGAAGTTTTCCTCTTTGAGGAGTTCCTGTCTCAACAGAGCAGTTGGGTCTATTTTGTAAGAACTATCTAAGAACTCTTGTCTGTTTTTTTTTTTTTTTTCCCAAAAGAGCTAGGACATTTCCAAATGTTCAGAGAACTACTAGATTTCTTGCATGGTTGTATCTTGTATCTCAGAGGTTTTGCTTCAGGTTTTTGGTGGTTTTTTCCCCCTTTCTGGTTTTGATGAAGGTTGTCTGCTGAAGTTCTTCAGTAAAGTACTACGAAACTCAACCAATTTCAAACAAAATCATGACTGTCATGGAATATGTATTTGGTTAAAATAGGAGACCCATGCAGTTATCAATCAATGTACATAAAACCTGATGTTATTAATATTATGTTTATATTATTATTCTTGATTATTTTTGTTTTATAAAATTATTATTAATAATATTATAATTATAGTTTCAGTGTTTGTCAGGCTAGTACTTAGAGTAGCAGAATGTAACTTAAAGGTTTGCTTACTGTTGTTCATGTTTTTTTGGGGATGAATTCCAGCCTATAGATATAAACATATTATATACAATGAGATGGATGAGGGATAAGGGAATGAAGCCCCTTTAGTGTACACTTAGATATGAATATAAGAAAACAGCAGAAAAGAACTAAGAAGGACTTGGTTTACATGAACTAGGTCTAGGAACATTAAGACTTATCAATGCAAATTCTGCAAATGTTTCATACTTCTGCCGGTTTGTTATGTTTTCTACCCACAAGACAAGAATAAAGCAGCTGTTCTAATTGTTATTAATAATTTACCTTTTTGTTTCAAAAGGCCTAATATTTGTTCTTTAGGAAAGAAAAAAAGGAAAAAATGTACTTAAAAAGAAATGGTAAGCAGAATACTTTCATAGTCCTTATGATGAAATACTCCCTGTTTGTTGCCTATATGACAGCTCTGGCAACATTATAAATCTTTCTAACCTTCCTCTTCCAATTTAGCTGTACTCGTGAGGATATATGCTAGGGCATCTTAAGCATAAAGAAAACAAAGATGCTGAGATATAAAACAAATATGACAACTAGCATTTTTAACCTGTGTATTTGGAAAGGATTTATACCGTAAATCAGAGGGTAATTTCTTTGTGCCTCTCTGCTGTTTAAGATATTCACCTATTTTTCTCAGTGCCAAGATTATTCTATTCTGTTTCTCAACTTTGATATTCTAGAAATGCATGGATAAGTTGGTTATTTAGGAAATTAAAAAGATTGACCATGTTGGCACACATGGGCTCTAAAAGTATTTGGCAATCAGATTTACAGGCTAATGTAACCACACAGAAGAATCTCAGTCTCATCACTTTCATTATGGAGCATCAGGGAAAGTTATGGAAATAGCATATAAGCTCCTGGCAGCCAGGAGTAGTCACCCTTTCTTTGCATTTAACTGCAGCCATACCGGTAAGCCTGTAAGGATGCTTAAGTCATCCTTTATGACTTGATGCTGGACTTATAGAAATAAGAAGGGCTTTTTGGTTGTAGGAGGCAAAGGAGTCTTTAAATAGATACAGGAACAAAGTGAAATAGAACATGAAGTGAAGAAAGAAACTGTTCTCCACTCCTCATGATGAGGTAAAAGAAAGAAATAAATGAACCAATGAATAAGTTAATAAAGGTGTATAATGTGAAAAAAAAGAGAGAATTTTTCTCATATAGTATTTAAATGACTGCAAAAGAAAAAAAGTCACATTAACTGGTAATGAAATGGGACAAGGGCAGTCCTACTGTTCACAGCACACTATCATCCCCTTTTGGTTTTTAGCTTATTGCTTGTTGTTCAGAATTTGTTTGCTTTGAATTTTAAAACTAAATAAACGAGTAACAGTAAAAAATTAGATGTTATTTTTCTTCAGAATAATAAAAGTGAAGTTTGAAACAGCCTCCTATGTGATGATGCAAGCACAAACCAAGGAACAGAAAGAGGATTCAAAGGGTCTGTAACTCATGGAGCAAAGGAAGTAGTGTATTTGTTGATGCTTCTCCTTAGCTCACAGAAACTCCTCTGTATATATACCTCATAATTAGGGCTTCATATGCCTTCAGGGAGGGTACACAGCCAGGGAGCAGCCTTTATGCACAGCATGCTATCCTAGCAACCTGATAGATTTCCAGCAGAAATTTGTGTGGGAGTTAATGCTGATCTTTGCACAGTTAACCCATTTTTGGAGAGAGAAGTATACACAGCTGTTATGGACTAGTCAGCATAGTTTGCCCTCTGAAATCTATAGGAAAAGAACTTAGTATGTCCAAATTTGGATATGTACCTGGGATTTCCTCGCTCATCTACAAAATCCCATAGTGTGACATCAGCCACATGGGATGATGGACACTTAACTGTGCTCTTGACATCTCTTAAGTTTGGCATTTATTTGTCACCTATGCATGATATGAGTTTTGAGTCTGTATTTTGCTCAGTTATAAAATAATAGCCTTTTAAAAAGTGAAATTAGCATCTAAAGCTGAGCTATGACAATCCTAGCCAGAGCCCTAGGTCTAATATATGAGAAAATGTAAATTAGTCACAAGTGAGAAAGGGATCAGGAGAGGAATTGTGTTTCACTGAGAACACAACATCAATAGATCTTTGGGACCAGAATATCTATCTTTCTTGTCCTTGCACTTTCCTCAGGTCAGAGCTAGAAAAACATTACTACTACAGAGTGAATAACATATATGTGTCTTACGGCTATGTTAATCTCATTCAATATTTTAAGAGCATAGAGAAGGATATCCCTTTTGGGTGTGCAGAGTGGGAAATTGCCTAATGGTCAAGTGTGAAAAAGTAAGGCTGTGGAAGAGACAGATTTCTGAATCTCTGACAGGCTGTAGGGACTATTTGCAGCTTGTATAATTGAATTTTGAACCATTGGAAGAAGAATTTATGTGCACAATTTCGGCTGCTTTCCATCACTGGAGGAAAACTTCATTGCATCACAATCTACCCAATCACCTGATACCCTCATTACTCAGCAGAAAAAAAGATCTGTGTGATAGGAAGAGTATATTTGCATAAAGTCTCAATAACATTAAGCTGTAAAAATTCTGATTTTAGCTGTCAATTTTATTGTTAGGTTAATGAAGAGACTTTTGCCTTTCATACTCAAGTACAAAGCTGAGAGTCACATACAAAAAGGAGCTAACATTCCAGCTTTACTAAACTTCAGTTTATCAGAAGTAATGTTGAGAGCCTCTCACCGGAAGTTTCATCTTTCTTTTTATTAGCACATAAAATCTTAAAATGCTGTCAGTGAATTCCTATTAGGACTGTTGAATGGTTTCCTTGGATTTACTAATCTAAGTAAAAATTGTTGAAGAAAATTTGACCTTATATCCTCTGCTATTTTCACTGAGAAAATTTGAAATGGGTTTATACATTAAGCTTTTTTTTGAGCTCCAAACCCTTTTTGTCTGGTAATTGACTTCTTAGTATTAGTTAAAATATAGGGGAAAAACAGTAAAACCTGAATAGGTTGAAGGGAAGTAGACTAGTCTGAAAGAAGTTTTCTGTCTATCTTCCTCATGTCCTTGGGATACCCAACTTTTCTCCTCACATAAGAATTGCACAGATGTCCACATAACTCATTTGTAAAGGATTGCTCATTTGGCCAAAACTAAAATGAAGCAGAAGATGAACCTTGTGACACAGCAGTCTGCCGCAATGCATATCCATTGTGTTTAGAGAAGTCAAAGGTTTTCTGTCTCTTACACTGCACTGGAAAAGAGGTACTTCTTTATCACTTTAAGCCAAGAATGCTGTCAGCAACACAGTAGAATTTCAGTTGTTTTATAGTATATTAACCACAATTTTATTTTACCCACATGGAAGTGTGGGATTGGTTTGAACTATTACAATCAGCTTTATAGATAAATATATATATATTTTTATTATCTTGTTCCATATCAGTCTTTCTACCCACTTTGAAATTTTATACCCTTGAATACTACTATATATTTTTATCATTTCCTACAATAAAGTCAATACCTTTATTGAAATCCCTGCTAGAACTGAAGGACCACTCACTGGAATAGCAAGAAGGAAGGCTTTGCAAGGTTTTCTGGAGATGTCTGTCTGGATTTGCTGGATCTATTGTGGAGTATTATTTGTAGAAATCATAAAAATATCTTATCACTTGGACTACATGACAAAGGAACCATGACATTAAGTTTTTATTTTGTACCTTAAATACTTAAAATTAGAACTCAAAGTCATATTTTTATCTTCTAAATTTGAAACTTTCATGAATAGGTTCCCAGTGGATTTTATACTAGCAGAGGGAGGCCTTTTGTGTGGTATTCATCAGTTGCTATTCTTGTTCAAAACACTAATGAATAAGAAGGTAATCATTACAATTTAGACTAGTTCTGTCCTTTGAAAACAACACATTAAAATAAAAACTCTTCATCTCACACCTGGATAAGTTCACCAGGAAGTTGAACATGGAAGATACAATTAATCTTTTTCCTTTTCATCATGATTTATACAACTGTTTAAATTAATTTCCTTTTTTTCAAAATTAGGACAGATATGTTAATAATATAAAATTAATTCTATATGTTTCTGAACTGGACACCTATAGGTTTGTTCACATTAGATTTAAAGTCATACATGCCCACAGTTATTAATATATACGAAGAGAAAAATTTACTGTTTAGCAAAGAGGGTCTAGCAGCCCTAAATCCCTTCTGGCTCAAAATTTATGCTGGCATGATATCAGAATATATCATATATCATATGACCCCGAATTGAATTATTCCTCATGTCTTCTGTCATTATAGCCAAATTTTCACCATTTTTTTCCATTTCTCATATATACCCTTAGGAAACACTGTTTTACCTCTTTCCCAGTTCATACTGTCTTAAGAAATTGATTTCTGAGTCCAAACTTTGACAAAAGCTTTCTGTTATTTCACAAACACCAGTAATAACTACCAAAATTCCTTAATTACCACTATGGAAATGGCAGCTGGATGCTCATGCTTTTCCATTGACTCCAATTCAAATTCCAAATATTTTAAAAGCTTTTCAAACATTCATCTATCTTCATTTGCTTTTCTTCTCATCCAGTTCCTCCACCACCTGTCCCATCCTTCCTACAGAGTCATCCTGCTGGTGCGAAAATATGTTCTTTTGCATAGTTCTGTGAAGCAGCCTACTTTCATTTTTTCCTTCTGATATAGCCTTAATTGCCTTTCTAAACTTAAAAAAACTGCTTTTTTTTTTTTTTTAATTTATTTCATTGGTCTTTTCTTTATGCACATTTGCTTTCTGTAATGCTGTTATAGGGGTATGTTGCACTGCACATACTCCTGTCTGCTTTGTTTTTGTGAAACATATATATTTTAATAGTGCAGAAAATATATGTGATACAAACTGGGCTACCTTTTTTTTTGACTCTGTCTGTGTATTGGAGTATGGCTGGACTTATTTAAGTGTTTAGTAAATACTTAAAATGGTTTCTGTTCTCCTATGGATATAGGAATTTGCGTGGCCGAGTATGTATCATATTTTGGCATGAGTGTGTCCACTGTGGCAGCAGTGCTACGTGCGCTTTTTACCTTTGCTCATGTCTTTTCAAACTTATGTTTCATAAGGCAATATTGCAACAGGAGAAGAGATAATGGCAGAGAGTTTGAGAGCACTTTAGGACACTGAATAAATCACTGAACCACTTCAGCTGAGGCTGCTGATGCAATCTAACAAAATTCATGATCCTGACCCTCTACTTTGCTCTGCTGAAACCCCACCTGGACTACTAAGTCCAGCTCTGAAGTCCTCAGTACTGGAAGGACACTGAACTGTTGGATGGAGTCCAAAGGAGGGTCACAAAGTTGATCAGAGATTAGAAAGAAGTGGTAACTTTACCTACAGCATGATTCTGTGGACAGAACAGCACTAAAAGCATTTAAGATGGATCCAATTTGCTTTTTCAGTTTTATTTAACTAGTAATATTTTCATCATACATATATGGGGACTGTGAAAGAATCACAAATACCTTTTCAGTACTTTCTTGACAGGCATTTGCAGCAAACTTGTCAGGTTTCCTGTAGGACCTGTTTTCTCTAAAACTGGTATGTTGCTTCACTGTACTGCAGAGACTTTTTCAGAGTGGCACTATTCTTCTCCTTGCCCATAACTACCTTAGTTCAAATGATGTCCTACACATCTGATTTTACAAAGAGTGTAGATCAGAGTATCCATGTCGTAAGGCATTTAAAATTCTTCATGCAATCTGCACTATGAACCAACATTCTGTGAACTGGAGGGATTGCCCTGTTGTGCATCTTTCAGCTGGTGGCATGCTTCCCTGTTGTTAGGAAGGCTGACAGTTCTTGCCCTAAATCAAGGCTTGCTCTGCTGCTGAATATTGACACTGTGCAGTACTTGGGATGTTTGGCTCCCCTAGAACTGAGGTAATCCTTTCTGTGACAGGTTATGTAAATGCAGTTGGCTTCTGTTGCTTTTTCAGGTGTTACAAAAGCCATAGTTATTTTATAAAAGTTAATATTGTTTGTACTTAGTTCTGATTTTTTGTTGTTTGTTTTTCCCCCTAGTTGCGTTCCAAAGCCTGTCACTCTCTGAGTGTTTATTGAGAATATAGATCTTATTGTCAGGTGTAGTTTTCATCCTGTGATCAAGTATCATTCCATCAATATCAAATACACTGTTTTTCAATGTGTTATGAGATTTTCAGGATAGAAAGAGACTGTGTATACTGGTATTTTTTTCATATTATGAAATACCATGACAATCCTAATTATTACAGAATATTTCAATAAAATATTCATATTTAATATTATAAAATTCATAATTAGGGTTTTAAAAAATAATTTTCTGTGTAACAATTTCTATAATACTCTGAAGTATTATAAGCTTTTTATACTGTATTTATTCTACTGTTTTCATATAGGTTTAAGTCTCTTAAATGTTATATGGCCAATGATGCATATACATCTGATTTTTAATACTTCTACTGGCACCAAGATGAAATGCAGAATCTCTTCCTTAAGAGTCCATAAAGAGAGAGGACGCAGGCAGCTGTTGTTAGATAATGTGATCTTCACTGACTTTAAAACTACATATAGATCCACATGGAGAGGAACAGGCCTGTAAGATCAGTTGTGTCCAGGAAAACAAAATTGTCACTAATGATTCTTTTACTCTGTGATTATTTCTACAGTATTCTGCTTACAGATCTGAGACAATCACTTCTCAATAATGAGTAATTGCAAGAAAAAATTAAAGGCTGAAGGAACTTGTTATGGTACTAGTTATGGTACTTAATTTGGGATTGAGATAATCCAAGATAAAAAGACTAATAAATTAGATTTTAAATAACAAAAAAAGTAAATTAAACTTTTTTTTTTTTTTTTTAATCTTTCATTGAGAGCAATAAAATATATCTGTGTTAGCAGACAGTTCCCACTTGGTCTTTTGGATTTATGTCTTTTCCATTGATTTGACTTCAACAGTGTGAGACTCACATGCTTCCTTCGGGAAAATGGCATTAAAGCCCATTTTTTACTTTATCAGATCCTTACCCTCTTAGGTATCACATTGTATGTTTAAGTCTGTGTATAACTCAGTTGGCTTCCATGTTCACTTTCTGTGAATTTAGTATATGTACAATACTGGGTCCATATTATTTGGTTTAATAGACTTTTTGTGGATTAACAAGATGATTTACCCAATTTCTCAAATTTAGTAAACCTTCCCAGACAAAATTATCCTAACTGCCCTAAATGTCATCATACTTTTGATTAGGAAATTAAAAATATGTAAATAAGTAATAAATTAATAATGCAAGGTTTACAAAAGCAAGCCAAGTAATGAAAACTAATTGCAGTGTTGTGAAAGCAGAAAACCTGCTTTATATTTATATACTTCATATAAGTATATCCTGCAATATAAATAATTTTGCCTTTTAAGCATTAAATAAATGTGGGGTGAGGATTTTTTTTTTTTTTTTTTTCCCCAATGGGGATGACATTAAAATGTGAATTAATTTAAAATACTGCTCGTCTAAAATGCAATTGATTTTTTTTTCATCAAATGACAGGGAAAAATCTTCCAGATCTTCTAAAGAATATAACCTGCAGACTGACCTGGCAGACTAACCATGTACTTTTCAGTACTGGTTAGGGATGTAATAATAAAAGACATGCAGATATTATATGAAGATATAAACTATGATGCATAATGAGGTATTAAGGCATACCTTGATTTCAAGGAAATACCTGAAATGTTGCAAAGGATTCAACAAGAACAGAATCAATTATTTATTTTACATGTACTGAGAATATGTTTTATTGAGTATACATTTATCCTCTTGCAGCTTTCTTTTCCTCTGTAACTTGAAGAAAAGGAAATCTTATCATACCAGGTCTTACTTCCTGCTCATTAAATGTCTTTTAATTTATTTTATACTTCACTGCACAGTTTATGTTTGAAATGCAGTTGAATTTTATCTAGTCTGTCCCTTCTTCACTGACAATAATAATAATAATAATACTCAATTTTTTACTTTTTCTGCAGTATTTTTGCTCAGCTTAGATATTTTCTTTTACTTTTTTTTTTTGCTTTTATTTGAAAACAGACACCTTGCAGTTGATTATCTTTATAGTAGAAATGGTTGTGGGGGTTTTTTGTTTGGTTTGGTTTGGTTTGGTTTGGTTTTGGTTTTGGTTTTGGTTTTGGTTTTGGTTTTCTTCTTCTTTTTTTTCTTTTTTTTTTTTTTTTTCCAATGTGAGGGTAAGGCATGTTTTCAATATATAAAATTTGTTTTCAAAACACCTGTGTATACTAAAAATTATTTGAATGTATACTGTTTATGAAGAATTCTTGTAAAATATATAATACATACATTTCAGTAAATTTAAAAGCTTTTTAGTCATGGATTCCTGTTTTCTTAGGAATTTTGTTCCTGATTTCTTTCCAGAAAATTAAGATAAAAATGCTTTTAAAGTATGAAAAGTGAAACAAACAAAAAAAAAAAATTACATACAGTCAAAATGAATGAAATTAATTTCAGAATATATTTACAAAACTATCTACCCATATAATAAATACGCTTAAGAATCACTAGGAATAAATAAGAATTATTAACATATTCAACAGCTATTTTTTGATAATTTTGTATCTTCTATCTCATTATGTTTTAAATTCTTTTTTTACTTTTGTTTTCTTGTATTCTGCATTTTTTAACTCTTCAATGCATGTCATATTTACTTGGCATTCAAGGAGCCATTTCAAGAAGGTCTTTTGACATATTTTAATAGGATTTCATAAAAAAACCTTTTGAATATAGAGAGTGTTTTGGGTGTGTGGAAGATATTTTAAATAAATAGCTACATAAGTTTAATTTTCATCTTCTCAAGTGGGTGAGATGACATTCACTAGTTAATAGGCAGATTTCCAGCTGTCAGGATTCTACTGACAGATAAGCAAACAAGAATCCTAAATACCTGGTATTCCACTCATTTGTGCAAACAGAATTCTTACAAACCTATACAGATTTAAATAAGAAAGCAAGATTTAATATAAGATTAAGATAAGATTTATGTAGATTTAAATAATAAAATATAATATTTAAATAATAGAATTGTTAGCCTTTTTCAGTGTTAATAAATCACGTACACACTGTTGTGCTCTGTCTTCATGGTAGCAGATATAGCCAAAATAGTCAAAGCAGATGAATGAGATTTATTTACAGATGAATGAGGAACACCTGTACACAGGTGAAGAGCGTTTTAGAAAGCATACTATTCCAAGAGAACATTAGTTTATATTTTACAGGAATTAAAACAGTACAATTTATCAATCTACATTTTCACCTATGAGTTTAGAACAGATTTTAAAACCTGTGTTTAAATCCCTGTTAATTCCTTATCCTGGCTAATTCTTTCAGTCAGTGTGAAATTCAATGAGCTCACTTTTACAATTTTTCTTGATTGAGAAGTATTCAGTTGCAGACAAGCAGCTATTATTCTAGGCATATTAAAACTAAGTGCCTTGTGGGTAAATGAAGACATTTGGCACTTAGAAATAAGGACCATAATTTAATATTTTTTCTAATAAATTTGTCATTAAAACTTGATATGGATTAGAAAAATCAGAAGATCCAAAAATTAAACAAGCTTCTAAAGACAAATTATTCTAGTTTTATAATAGTTGGTTTTTTTCCCCTCAGTATTTCTTGTGGTAAAAAGAAATATTGGCTGAAAAATAAAAAATTACATTCTTTAAAACAGGCATTCTTTATGCTCCATAAATGCATGCAGAGGTCTTTCTTGAAAAAGTTATTCATCTAAAACAGGTGTTATTATTAGGCTGTATGTGTAGACCTCCATTCAGTTTAAAGCATCTTGATGATTTTTGGGTCGTTGCAAAAAGATGGTAGCGGGTATGGTTTGGTTTATATAAATCAAAATAGTGTGTGAACAAGTATGAATCAATACTGACTGCACTTAACTGAATGAAGTTCATTCAAATATGAATTCTAATGAAAATTATTCATTTCTCCACCCCATTAAATGGATAGGTTATGATACAGAGAATGACACAGATTTTTATACTAATGGTAAACAGATCAGCCTCTGGTTTACAATATAGCATTCCATCTGTGTTTAAAAAAAGTATAGAAGTATACACATTTTGATTGGAAGACTTGTAATGAACTTTTCAATATAGTAACACATAAATATCAATTGAAAACTAGTTTTAATTGGAATGATAATTCAACTCCTAAGAGTAAAAATACTCTTTATATTATTTTATTGGAGATTTGAAATCTGACTGCCTCTTAAAATTAATCAGGAATACAAACGAATAGTTCATGATAGCAAATTAATTTATTTTTGGTCTTTAATATTTTATTTTTTTTCTTCATATTTATGATTTTTAAAAGAAATAGATATAGATTTCACCATCAGAATTAACTTTATAAAAAGAGAAACATTTTTATTTCCTGTGCTCTTGGCTTGCCTTATCCCTATGAATTCCATAAAGGAGTCAATTGTAACATTAGGGAGGGTATGTAACTGTAGGTTTACATACAGAATTTTTATAACTAGCATTGTAAAATGGAATTTTTAAATGTAGATTGTAAATTGAGTATACACCAGTTAATACATCCATCTTCAAAAGTCATTGGCTTCCACCATAAACATTATTTAAAACTCTGTATAGCCAAATCCTTCAGCATACCAGATCAATGTCTGACCTCAAAACCTTGTCTTTAAAGAATGTTTAATGGGTAAGGGCAACTTCCTTCAGCAATACATACCCATTAGATTAGTATTTTACCATAATTGTTACTGATTTCCTCAGAATGATCAAGTTCATTTGTCAGGGTATCAATTGAGTGGTATAGATTTGGAATTGTGTTGGCCTGATGATGATGTGGGGATGGAGTATGCAAGGAATTAAATGCTTATGTTTGATGGTAATATAAGAGTTTCTTCTTGTTCAAATGTAATTTAAATAGACAAAAATAGAATTCTGTGCCCTTTTTAACAAGGACAAATGAAATGATTCATCTGCAAATTGCATATACCCAAACTAACTGAAGAAAGAAGTTATCTTCTATTAATAAATAGGTTCAGTGGGGGTTACAAAGTCTTTATTTTCAAAGACAAATTGTAATTATTTTTTTTTAGATTTCACTAATAAATAACATGCTGGCCAAATACAGAGGGTAATACTTTTTTTTTTTTTTTCTCTGTAAAATTCTTTATATGAACCCCCAAAAATTTTCACTTCATCTTCACTTGTCACAGTACTTTGCTATGTCAGAGGGCTTTCCTGACTAATTTTGGTCACTGAATGATTCTTCATGTGCACACTCCCTCTCAAATACCGTCATCTGCAGTGGTTTGTGCAGCTTTAAGTCCACTTGATGTACCCTGCTTAGTGCTGCAGAGCAATGTGCAGGAGTTCTCCACACTGGTGTGGTGTTCCAGTACGCAGTTTGAAAGATTGTAGGCTAGTCAGCAATCCTGTGGTGTTAGTTACCTCCTCCTTCATCCATCATTGTTCAAGTAAAAATGAAGTATTCGTAGGCAACACAGTGACAAGGACATATAAGGACATATTTACGCAGAAGTGCGACACTAAGCATGACTGTATATGCCTTGTATTTTTATTAATTCCCAAGGTCAATTGGATGAAGATTGTCTTTTGCTTTCCTATGCCTTAAATGCCAAATCAAATTTCACTTTCATAGATGACAAACCTGCTCTTTCTTTTGTACATCAACTCCATCTTTGATGGTTATTCAGTTACCCCTATAATTCTCTATTTTTCATACTTCTCTATGAAATATGATTGTAACATGACCAGATTTGCATAAATACTCAGGTTTAATTTTGGAGAATATTATGCCTGTGCCAAAAAGAGCAATTGGGTGGCTTCAAGCATTTTGATTATGATAACTTGGAATGAACCTTAATGAAAACAGAGAAAACAGAAAAGTAAAAACAAAACATCAAAATGTGTTTATCTAAATTATTTGGATTTTTTTTTTCTGACAGCATTTCCAAGAACGGGAAAGATAAATAACCTGATATATTAGCAAGTTTAATGTTATTTTTACTACACAAAATGAGACAGGGATGGCAACTATTCTCAACTAATTCAGTTAAGATCTTTTTACTTTCCAAGCTTCTTCATAATGGTGAGAGAGAGTATTTCCATCATGACATTTGTTCGTGTGGCCCTTACTCTGAAGTGCTTTTATTCTTTCAAGTACATACTGAAGTAAGCAGCTGTTTGCAACTCCTTAGCAACAGTGATTGAAACATTATTTTACAGGAAAGCAAGAGAGATCCTTTTCCTGTGGAATGAAAAGTGAAGTTTGTATGTTTTAACTGTCTTGGGGGACTATTTCCATTTCTTTCTCATCTGTCTCATTGTAGTAATGATTTCATGTTATAATAACACATTGCAATATGACAACTGTAAAGTCTTAACAACAGGCTTTATTGTGAGCCTTCTCTATGGCTGCAAAGTTTGAAAATGAAGACATGTGACAGCCTTATCTATGTTTCAAATCTTTATGAAAGGTGGATATTTACTGATTTTAATACAGATTTTATGACAGTTAAATTATTTTATATAGGAGCATGATATTTTTTCCCAATGGAGATGTATAGCATTAACATGTATGCTGTTATATCAGCTTGCAATAATTGCTTTGGTAATTGACATCAAAAGATATTGTTCCTTTCCTTACAGCTGTAAGGAAACCTGAACTAGACCTGGTTTCTAATACCAGTATATTTGCATCTACGCTCTAGGTAGACATGGTTTCAAGCACACAGGTATTATTAAAAGGGTCAAGCTTTGTGTATAAACAAAACCAGAGTGTTTTATCAGGATGGAGAATCTTCACCCATAACTGTGTCACAGCACCTCGCTGACGGGAGAGCTCATTCCATGAAGATGTACCTCAGAAGCAGCTGGGGATCCTCAGAAAGAGAGTTCTGCTCTCTGCAGTACACTAGACTTTTTTTTTTTTATTTCTGATAATATATAATTTTCATACCACTCTGGCCTGATTGAAAGGCTGAGACAAAATGGAGCCTGGAACAGTTTCTCAGTGACTAGCTTAAAATAATGATAAATTACTTCCCCATTCCCCGAGTTCAATTCATCTACAGAGCTTGGTAATACAATAGCTCTCATTTTAATTAAAATCACTTTTTTTTTTTTTTTTTTTCCCCCAAGTCTATTGAGAAAACAAGAGGGAAAGAAATTCTTTTGTGAAGATGCGTGCATTAATATATTTAAGAAAATATTTTAAATTTTTTTCCCAGTGCCTCTAAACAACCTAGATAGCTTTACATCCTATTCCCTAAATAATCCCCTGGCCTGGACAAGTAACATGACTGTATTAGTAAAACAGTGCATTAAGATCTTTTTAAAGATCGTGTCTTTAGGTAAAGCATGTATTTGTAGAAGACAGTAGCATACTGAAGTGCCAGTTAAACCTCAGTGAAGGACTTTGGTGTTTTTCAGAGGGTGAGGCATGTTCCCTGTATACAACTGCTGTTATCCCAGAAATGGCAGTAAATCATCAGAGCCATTTTTATAGCCTGAAAATATTTTCCCGAGGAGGCAAGATCTCCTCCACAGTTTTGCTATGTAATTTACATGCAGAAAATGCCAAACAGAAGCAAATGGCAACCTCTCCTACTTTCTTCCTGGAGCCACAAGCTGGAGTAAAACAGGCATGCTGGCTTAATGCTACACCTTTTGGCAGACGGCAGTAACATTGTTTAGTCTGTAGATATGATAGAGTTATAACAGAAATCTGTCCAGTTAAGAGAATATTTGATGTGGTAATGATGGGGAGCGTAGTAAGTTTCTAATATTCTCTGGCATCTCTATTTTCTCTTTAGTTGACACAAACAAGGAAAGAAAACCAAACTATTTAATATACTTTCCTTTTCTCTGATGCATGCTGGATCAGAATCTTACTCAAAAATGCATGAGTAGATCAGTCCCTGTAGAAATATGAGAATTATTGAAGCAACAATATTGGTTAACAAAATCTTAACAAAGCTTTCTTTTAGCAAAAAAATCTTCAATAGGAAACTTCAAAGGATGAAACGATACCTGTATAGAATCTGTTAATTACTGTGGTATTACAATCATGTCTGGAGTTAAAAGCATCTGCTGTTCTAATACTACTTAACAGATTTAAGGATAAAGTGTGAGTGAGAGTATAGCATGCCACAGGTTTTTTTAATGGGAAATATTGTGAAATATGGTTAGCATACTGAATAAGAGCATAATATTCCACATAGTACTCCTCATACTTCGTTGCTTATCCATACAAATGAAAGAAAATATAAAAGAGTGCATTCTCAGCATCAGTGGTTTTTGACATGAGTCTCTGTTCACATGAGTACCCCCATTGACTTAATGGGTCTATTCATGTCAAAAAAAAAAAAAAAAGATTTCTCATGTGACCATGGTTTGCAGGGCTCCTCTCAGGTTCTAAAAAGAGACCTTTATAGCAATTCAAATCACTAAGTAAGTGAATTATAGGTTGTTTCTTACTACACAAGCCTTTGATTTCAATCATTTGGTATTCTGAACCAGGTTGAAACTAATTGCTTGAGGCTTACTTAGCTCAAAAATGTCTAAGTGGTAAAGAATGCCCATGAACACAAGCGACTGAGCTCTTTGAAAATGCACTTGCCCTCATCTTCCTTATAAATGAGCTCAGGTGTAATTATTGTTTCCTAACACAATTAATTTTTATGATGAATGACACACATTAATGGACAGAGAATATTTTCTAATTAACTTATTTCTTGTAGTGGTTTTGTGGTTTTGACAGTTTGAAGCAGGGCAGGAAGTGCAAAAAAGTTACATTATTCAGGGATATCCCACTGAAACACTCTAATAATGTAAAGAGAAAAGGAAGGATGGGGATCATAAACTGCATGTTCCAGAGGACTACTTATTAGGTTCCTGATGTTTCTGAGCTGGCCTCCAATGTTCAGCTTGTATTAAGTAGCAAATTAAGAGGACAGTATAATGGCAAATTATACAAAATGTACTTTGAAACATTTCTTCATCTAGCAATAAAGCTGTCAACTTTTTGGTAAGTTTTACGGACATAAGATTAATACTTCAGAAACCCACTCTAACTCTTGATTTCCATGATTTGGTGCCATAGATCTAACTCATCAAATTAATGCTGTTCTGAAAGTAGCATTAATGGAAGCCAATAGAAAGACTCCATAGATTTAGTAGGCTTTTTATTAGACACATTTCACGAACAATCCTGACTAACTAAGCCCTTTGCAATTTCAAAGAGTGCAAAGTAAGATAGCTACTCTTGTGTCTGGCATTTGTTAGCTTGTTTTTTTCTTAAGTAGTGACTCAGCTCAGAGTCAAACTCATATTCACAGACTGGAATGAGGGAGAGGGCCCTCAATGTTTTTTTGTCCTTAAAACCAAAAAATACACAAGTGCCGTATTCTTTCTGGTAGATTAGGGCACATTATGGTTTTGTGGAGAATTAAGAGCAACACTTTTCTTTGGAAAAAAGTTAGGAAAATATCTACTAAAATTCTATTTTGCAGTAGGTTTTTTGATCATGTTGTAGGTCTAAATACGTGCCTCATTGGTTCTATTTTGCATTTTAGTCAGATCTGGAATTAGCAATAAAATGTCGGTGAGCAGGATTTTAAACTGCCAATGCTATGTCAGATGGAAACGGATTTTTATCTGTGTGTAATGTGACCAGCTAGAGTGCTTCTTGCAGGCTACAAAGGCTTCGTATTCTTAGTGTTTCTGAAGATTTCTAAGTCTTAGTAATTCTGGACAGACTCCCAGTTTGAGGAGAGAAGCTGATCAACACTTCGCCAGTGGTAACAGAAGCCTTTTATCACAGTCTGGAAAATTAATTCTCTGTTAAAGCATCTGGATGCTTTTCCTGCCTTGTATTCACCTTCTTTTGTTACAAACTTTATGTTTCACTTGTGGACTCTGTCATAAACTGAAGTTTAAAAACAAAAAGCTAAAGCAAACTTGCTGCCATCAGCAGAAGACAACAGATGCCTTAGTGGGAAATGAGTTTCAAAGTGAAAATTAATACAATGAATGGTACAGCTACAACATGTGGAATATAGAGTTGAATTACAATGGGGAAATTGCTCTTTCTACTGAGCAAGCATTTTGCCGTATTTTTATTCATGCATTTGATAACACTGTTATCCTAACATTGTTCTGCCTATAAAGCTTTTCCAACCATAATGTACAAGGGCTTTGTTTTTTCCTTCACTGTGATGACTCTGTCCTTTGGTATTTTTCATAGCTTGACATGAGGCAGTAATGGTTCTATTAGCTGCACTGTATCTGCTGAGCTTGCTGTTTTCAGGAAGCATGTCATCACCAGTGCCTTTCTGCAGCTTCCTTATTAGCATGTGCCCTTTACTGACTCTGCAGGAGCTATCACCTAGAATTAAATATTTTCTGCTAGACCTGTCCTTACTCTGTGCAAAAATGATTACAATCCATTATGCCACCCTTTTGCTGACAGGCAGATACCACTGAGATTGCAATAAAATTGTTCCACATTTAAATACGGCACTAGCTTGCTGCACGGAGTATTTTGATAAAAGGAAATGTCGGAAAAAATCCTTTCAGTTCACTAATTGGTGATGAACCTTTGAGAAGGAAAATGTAGATACTTATTAAAATTATTGTGTCAGCTATGCTGTATAGTTGCAATAAGCATAGAAAGGAAAACAAATATTTTTACTTCATTAAGATTTTTAATAAGGTGTAGAATAACAGAGACATTTAGAAGGTACAGATATTGTAATGGAAAACAAAAGTTTTGAAATGAAATGATTCCAACTTATTTTTTCTTTTAATACAAAAGATGAATGAAGTTCTTTACACCTCAAAAAAAAATTCTATGTGCAGCCAATTTAAAAGCTTCTTCAATGAAACACCATCACTGTCATTATTGACTTGAATATAAACTCTTTTTTTTTTTTTTTTTTTACATATTTGTCTTCCTTTCAAACCCTACTCTGATAGAACCTCAAGGGTGTCATTCTACAGTTACCTTTATTTTTAGCAGGACACCACCTCCAGCATTGTAGATTTTGATGTGAACTTCTCCCAGTGGGTGTAATGCTCTTGCTGCAGCTTTTTTGGAGCTGGTAGGAATTGTTGCTGCAAACATAAGAGAAGGCAGCTAAGCTCCCCCAAAGTAGGTGCTTTCTATTTGGCTATTTTACTTCTAAAAATGTTGTTCCATGAGTAAAATACCTCTTGAACTTAAAGCCTCTTACATCACTACACTGCCATACAGACAGGGCTCTTCTTACATGGCGAAGTAAAGTCCTTTTTGTATGTAAAAGCCTAAGGACCCATTTTGTAATTCCAGCCCTCATTGTTTACATGACCATGCTGCTTTGCCTTATCTACAGCTCCCTTAATGGCCTTTATAATTTTAACTGTGATCAGACTCAGTCCTTCTGTTTCTGAAGAATGGCACTTTATAGATGAAATAAGGAAAACTCCCTTTGAAGAATTTACCATATAGACGTATCAGTACATTTCTAGCCTATATTTTATAAAATGTTTTACATTTTTAGCCTTGAGGATTGTCTTTCTTTAGCACACAGCTGTTTTTTCATGTTTTACACATGAACCTGTGTGCACCACAAGGAAAGATAGATCACCGTCACATTAAAATTTGTGTGCCTGCTTTGTAAAACTCATATGCTTCATTTACATAGGATGATCAGCTACAAAGAAATATATTGTGTAATATATCACTTCAAAATTAATACCCGTTTTGGAGAACACTCGTCTTGCTATGACATTGCAGCTTATACGTGAGACATCTGAAGCCAAGAAATCGACCATTTGAGTAGATCTTCATAGGACTTGGCAATGTTTAAAGACATTTTCACCACAGCATTTTTGTATCAAAAAAATTAACAAATTTTTATTTCAGAGATTTTTTGAATTATGAAAGCTAATTAAAGGCATGTGTTTTCTGCCATCCCATTTTACATGTGAAGATTATCTGATGAATCACTTTATTTTTCTTTATACTGTGTTTCTGATATCAGGGCCTTACCAAGACTTATTTCCTTAATTTTTTCCTGAAAGTTGATTTGTTTCTTGTTGAAACCACAGAACTAGAACTATTAACCACTTTATATTACACTTACAATTAAAAGAACTCCCAAAAATTCAACCTATATATTAGTGTCTCTATTCTTCTGGATATACGGTATGTTTCAAAGAGAGACCCTGCATCCCATAATCACATTTAAATCAAGCTGAAATTAGGGTGAAATTAAGTTAGCCATGCTTAACATGATTGGGTTATGAAATTAAAGTTGACAGCAAGGCTACGTGAACTGCAGCTGTGGAATATACAGTTTAAACTAATTCAAATGTGGCTTCCTCACAGGACTCACATCAGTGGTAGGAGACCTGTACTGAATCAGGGTAGTCTGAATCAAAGAGGGTTGATTAGCTTCTCATTAAAATGACATTAACAACTATTCTGGGACCACCCTGATGCTCAGAAAATTCCATTCTGCACAGGAGCTTCCAAAAGAGACTGTGAGGTGCTGTTGTTACTGCCTACCTGTGAAATATAAGCCTCCTCTTTGACCACTGAATATGTATTGTGTCTCTTGGTCAAATGGGCTTATTGGTATAGTCTGTAAGGTCCTACACCCATGACACAGCATGAGATTTAGAATCTATTAGTGCTCAAGTTCATGGAAAAAGGCCATTAAACTCAAGGATTGTATATGTAAACATTGTGTGTAATATACTTGAAAAGCCTTTTTGTATCAGCTAGGATTTGATGCCCTTTACAGAAAATATTCATGTAGATCCAGGGTCTGTATGAGCAAGTCTCTTGAACTTGAATTGCTGTGAACATACACTAAAATGGAGCTAACTGCCTGAAGGGAGGCATTGACAGAAGTTGGGACCTGCTTTCCCATTATACTTTCTGGCAGCTACCAACTCGTGTCTTCCAAGTGTGTAGGAAGCTATGTGTCTGTATTTATTTATTTATTTATTTATTTATTTATTTTGCACTGCACCTGTTTTGTAGACTGGTGCTCCCTGAACTAACAGTTATCTATAGACCAAAGCTAAAGTAAGAATGCATTAGTGGAGCCTGGTGCAAGCCCAAAAAGTGGGCATGTATTATATCTTAGATCTCAATTTATTTCTTTCATTGGGAAAAGCAGTGAAATATGCTCACCATATTGAATCACAAGAGGGAAATGATTTATTGAGATATTGTAGGAACCGACACTGGTCCTAAGCACCTAAATCAGTGGGGCTTCAAGTTCTACTTTCACTGAAGGGAAAACAGGGGCAAAAGCTGTAGTAACAGGAAAACCTATGAGACTGGAATTAAGCATAATATTTGTGGCCAGACTACACATAGGGAATATGTAAGCCTGTGGATCCAGCATGACCCAAGTTCAGATGACTGTCCAAGTCAGAGAATTCAAACAGAGCTATAAGCACCCCCAATTATTTTTGCAAAGCTGAGAGTGCACAGTGTATTAACTTGCTCCTGTGATAGAGCTGATTCACCTTAATCAGAAATGGTTGACAAGTTTCTTCTTACACAGAAATTAATACTTTAGCTCCAACTTTATGCTACTATTCACAGATCCATTAGTCCTACATACAGTCTTCTCAGATTCTTAAAGCACAGTCTTCCTGGAGAAGGAAGGATGCGTTGGATATTCTCAAACTTAATTACTAAGTGACAACAGCTCTTCTGCCTTCATTCAGTCATCTGCTAAATTTTTCTAGTTCTAATAACAAAACAAAAAGTTTTTCCAGACTTCCAGACTTTCCAGACTGTTTTTCCAACACTTCCTAGAAATTTACCACTGCTACTTAAATATTCACATTTGTGGACAGCACCGTGTTTATTATTTATGTTTCTCTTTTTTTCATAATGCAAAGCACAACAAAAGAAAAAAAAAAAATCTGTATTTCATTTTGGTCTAGATGTCACTTACTTCCTAATGTGACAGTTTCTCCGCTGAAAAGTCCAGGATCAGGGAGGTAGGATTTAGAAAAAAGTAATGAGAAATACAGTAAAAAATTATAGAATTAAATAATTTTATTAAAACTAGCAATTAAAGAAAGTTTTAGTCTGTTAGATGAGTTTTGTCTTCAGTATCTGTTACATATTAATAAATAAAATGAGAATTGTATCAAATTTTTTCTACACAAGAAAAACTACTTTGCTTTCTAGTACATTCAGTTGTTTAATGATCTTATACTAACCTCAGTAGTAGTGACATTCAACTACATAAAATTTTCCTGTGTGGATGTATCCCTTACCAAAGTTTTATAAACCCCCATCAGTTACGGGCAAAATTTTCAGATGACAAGCTTGTAATGCCACATTTAAAATTAGCAAGATAATTTTACATTTAAATTTTCTGAATGGTATAAGGGTTCAACTCACCAATCCATTACTTTTTTTTTTTTTTTTTTTTTTGTATTGAGCTTCCAGAAAAGAACATTTGTTCTTCTGCCCAAGAAGTGTGAAGCAGACATTACGATTTTCTTCATATTTTTAGGAAATTTACAACAATAAGGTCTAACCAGGAGACATTTTTCTACATTACCCTAAATATTGCATCATTTGCATAATAGATTAACGCTCTGTTTCACATTTTGCAATTCTCTGCATAATTTCCACTTGAAGCTTTAGAAATTTAAATAGCTCATGACTTGAAATTAGATATTACTGCATTCTGGATGTGTATGCAGTGTATACATTGTCTATAGTTTCAAAAAAGAAGACCTGCTTATGGAAGTATTTCCTTAAATTTTCTACTTTTTGTGTGTGGATAGTTTCTATTCAGAATTTTTCACTTTTTACAGGTTAATTACTGCTGAGCTATGTTTTTCATTAAGAGTAAATAAATTGAATGGCATTTGAATAGGAAGAAAAATCAGGTATTTTCTAATGACTGATATCTAACCCAGAAAATTATTATTTTTTAAAAGAGATATTCTTTGTAAATAATCTTAATCCTAAATATTCAGGTTCTTATTGTACATGAAATAAGGTCCAAACCATCTAACAAGAAGCAGCTTCATGGTTTCAGTGAGAAATATGTTATTGTTCTGAAATCATTAATTATTTCTAGTCCTAAAAATAAGGAATTTCTGCCTTTAGAGAACTCATATGTAAAATTTTAAAAAAAAGTGCAGCAATGTGTATATGTGCATAATCTGCATACCTGCATGCATTTGAATTTAAAGTATGTAATTTGATTTATGTTAAACAAACAAACAAACAAACAGACAGCTTACACATTTCAATTTACAGTTTTATTTAATTTGTAAGTACCAAGGAAGAAGCACTGGGGTATTTAGAAATCCAGATTTTTTTAATACTCTTTTGTATACAAAATCCTTTCCTCATTTTTTCTCCACCACTTTTCAGCATCATGTTATATGAAAGAAAATGCAAGAGAATGGGAGTGCTAGTAAAGCTGAGTTATTGACAGAAGAGATAGGGCAGACCATAATTAGCTTGTCTTTTGCAGAGTGTTCAGCAGTAAGGAAGATGCTTGGTGGCTACTGTGTATCTATGACTGCCTCTCTTGGCCCAGGTTCACTCTAACATGCAGAGTGAAAAAAGAGTTTATTAAAGTGCTTTCACTGTGTTTTGAAGTCACTCTTAACATGCAAAGGAATAATTTTAATAGCGCCTGTTTCTTATTCTTACAGCATATCAAAGGTGAACATTAAAATCAAGAAATATAAAATACAGTGTGTCATGCAAAAGACGTGTAATTTTTGTTTTACTCTCTCCTCAGAAAAAACATGCACTGTAAATTCTGTTGATTTAGAAAAGTGTCTACTGTTTCAGCTATTTGTTTGGACTATTATCCTTGGATTTGTTTAATTTGCTGGAAGGATCAGGGTTGTTTTATTACATTTGTATAGATGTATAATTGTTCAGGCCATCCATAAGCCTAATGAAAAAAACCTAACATTCCAAAATAGCGATTTTAAAAGAATGACCTCAAACTTGCTGCCAGACAGCTTTTTGTTATCTGTGTTACCTCAGCTGGAATATACTATTATTGCATACATGCAGCTCTTGCTTATGTAGTGTGAATAATGGACATATGGAACTGTAAATACTACAGTGAAAGTGTGGAATTTTTCTGTAGTGAAGTCTTGCTCAACCCATAGATAGACATCAGAGATAGTTGTCTTTCCTCTTTATGAATCAGAATGCAAATTCTCAGTGTCCTGTGAGAAGTGTACCTTGTTTCTGCAGGTGACAAGAGTGAGGGGTAAATTGTGGCATTCCTGTGTTGTCATGTCTACTTACACCACTGATAACAATGCCAGCCTGATTAATGTGTCTGTTCTAATGACTCTCTACTTGAATAAGCTTCAAAAGGTCTTGGTGTTTTACTCCAGTGCTTCTTGAGGCTGATTGTATCTGACATACCTCAGGCACAGAGGGTTTCTCTGCCTCAGCACACTGGAATGTTCTTGGCTACTTGATGTAAAATTAAGATCTTTAAGGTGTAGAAACAAGAATTCAGTGCAACCCATAGAGCAGGGACAGGGAATCAGAGAGGAAAGCCTTCTTTTGCTTTCAGATATTTTGGGAATTTCCAGCAGGAGTAGCATTCTTTGAGCAGAATAATCAGTTTTGTGGTAAAGAAAGATGAGCAGAAAATAAAATATTAAAGGGGGGGGTGGGGTGGGGGTGGGGAAGGAAATCCCAAAGAAGACTTTAAATTCATCTTGATTGAGTGGATTTAGACATAATTGAAGAGCTGTTGTTGCTGATGGCTGCCTGCAAGGAAAAGTTATGCTTTTATAGCTTCCTTCAAGGGCATGAGAGTCATTGTGGGGCTGCCTGGTTTCACATTAGACAGTATCAAGAAGAGACAGGAATGTGGAGAAGTGGAAGGTAATTATCATGAGCTTATTCATTACCAAGCAAAGTTTTTGACGACTGATGATCAATTTGCTTAACAGTATGAATAGCTGGATAACTTTAAAAATGTGCTGGCTTTTTGTTTGTTCCGCCTGAATGTGCTTTGTTGAGGTTTTCTGTAAGTTTTGAAAGAATATGCATTTAATATTTACAAAGCCAGAATTAAATATGCTGAGAAAGGACAGAAACAGCAACACAAAATTTACAGGAAATTAAAACTTTTTTTTTTTTTAATTAAGAAATCTTAGAAATTACTTTGATATAGCTTTCTACTGTGAAACCTTCACATTTTCATATTTTCTTTAAAATCTATTTTGAGATTTATTTTGTTATGTGACCTGTTACAAGATATTATTGGAGTATCAGTGTTATCTGAAATTACTAATTGTTCTAGCAGTCAATAACTGAATAAGAATAATGAAAATAAAATAAAAATGGAACAGCTATCAAGAAAATTATCTTTGATCCTTCCTGTAATTTTTCCTTAAACTTGAAGTATTTTGTAGTTATTTCTGGTTTAATTCATTAAAACCAAAATTTCTTCAAACAAAATTTTCAACTAATTACATCCAATAAGTAGCAGAAATTGAGGACTTTTAAGATTTGACAATCTCAAATTTTATTTAATTCCTCCTTAAAATGAATTAAAATTGCTGAACTGAGACATTTATGAAGAGATGGAAAAGAGGGAATAGGAAATAAAGTCACATTCTTTCTTTCATGTCTAGTGGAACATTTTTGAATATTTACAACAAATCAGAATATTGGTGACAGTAAAATCTTTTACCTCCTTCAGGAGCTTTGTATAGTGAAAAACTGACAGAGTTCTCAAACCGTAGCTACTGTGAAAATACTTTGACTATAATGAGTTTTTGATTGAATTTTTCCCATTCCTCTTAAAAAAAAAAAAAAAAAAAAAAAAAAAAAAAAAAAAAAAAATCAAAAGTGTGATCAACCTTGGTGGTTTGTGGTACTGAATTAGTAATTTTAATCTCAAAGCACTACACTGTGAAAGAGTTTCTGCAGATGATTTACCATGATTATCTCAACTTCTTTTTTTTTTTTTTTATGACCAAGTACTAAGAAAGATTGGAAGATTTTAGGAATATCTTTCTCCAGTTTACTATCCCTAGTGTCACCAGTGAAAACAATGTTTAATCACATACTTACTCTTGAAAAGAGGATACAAAATGTGAGTAGTCTTTTATACCTAGTATGTGACAATGTTAAAATCTGGATTTCAGGGGATCATTGCAGTTGAAAGAGAAAGTTTTTGCATGAAATATATCAAATAGTTCTGAATAAAGAATCAATTCTTATAAATAAAACTGTTCTTTTTATAAAGATATAGTAATAAAACAGTATTTTTTAAATATTGGTTGCTTGCAAGTCTATTTTACTATTTGAGCTCTGCTAAATTGACTTTAAATTTAGGACTTTGGCTACTCTTGTAAACAAATGCTAAGGTAGACTACCTATACATGGGCTACTTAAAGATCAGTGATTAAAATGGCAAGTGTTTTGGATTTTAGTCACAGTGCTCAATACAGGGAAATGTGAATGTTTTTGAAATTGAAATCAATAGATACTCAATAATTTTTTTTTGTATTTTCCTAGTTATAAAGGGGCTACTGTTATCAAAATATTCTTACAGATAGTTAATCTAATCAATCCCTGGAATTTGTATAATTCCCTGTTTATTTATTTGAATTTTTAACTAGATTCATTAATTTTGGGGATTTTTTTCCCCTTGACAACAAACCAGTGTTACCATTGTAACACATTTTGTGTAACATGGGTATTTTAACAAAAAAAGTTTCTGTAAACCATCATGCTCTAACTGTCAAAATCATTTGGGTTGATTCTTGCATTCTTATTCTGCATAGTGTCTTAGTCTTTAAAAAGTCATGCTAATTTAATTGTGTAAGTATTCTGAAAAATAACAGTCTACTTCTCAGATTTAAATTTATGGAAAGTCTCTGAGAAATCTGGAAAACAAAATGAATCATTAAACAAGGAATAGAATTATCATTCATTTAGATTTAAATCTAAAATAAGCACTCCAGAGGACACCTAAGACTCTGAGAAACCTTGGCATGTATTTTAAAATATAATGTAGAGACTGCAATAAATAAAGCTTCCCAAAAAAGCAACAGTCTTCTGTCCTCCCACTCTCTAACACCCCATTTAATTCCTGTCATAAGACCTGTGCACCTCCATCACACCTTCCCACGAGATATTCCACCCAATACTGCCTCAGTCAGCTCGCACAGATGGACCTTGTAGCTTACCCAGAATGTCAACAGTTTATGGCTATTTTAGACCTTGGCAAGGAAGAGCATTCCAGAGGAAAAGTCCCTTGAAAAAGAATGCTTTGCCAGCAGCTCTGCAGCCTTTTATAAAGAGGAGAATCGAGTTTGAGGGCACCTGCAGGTGTCACAAATCTCAATGTAAATTGTACAGACAAGTGCTGACCACAACTCACATCAGCATTTTTGTAAAAAAAATCTCCCTACTCCATCATTGAGTCAAGATGCCAGTTTGTTATATATTGAGAAAAATGGTCTCATTTTTTCAATGAACTTTCTACCTATGCTTTGATTGTTATCAGCTGTTTTTCATTATGTTTAATAGATCATTCAGTTTTGCCTAGTATTATTTAATAATATTTCCACATGTGATGATGTTAAGCAAAAATTAATAACATATTAACTATGTCAGAAATGTGCATTTTCTTCTACATTGTAATTGTGTTCTTTGATTTGTTTCCTATTTTTTTCTCTATGATACCACAATTTATGTTCACCATAAAATTTTCCCAGATCATACTCTACACTTTACTAACATTTGTTAATTTATAATTGAATTGAAAATTATATGATAGAATGAAGCTACCATCCTTCAGAGATATTTATTAAGCTTTGCTATTCATCCCTTGGAGGTGAATGTAGTGCTTAAGCAGGAATTTTTTTTCATTTCCACAAGTCTGTAGGACTTTATGTTAGTCTTACGCTTGTTAAGATAAATCATTCTGATAGAAAAACTTTGTGGAAGATATCAAAGACCAATACATGTGTATTGTGTGGCTCTGTATGCATTTTATGTGCTTTTATAAGATAAAGGTACTCAGTATTCTAGTGGGTGGTTGAGCAGGACTTTTCTTAAAGGAGTCAGTAACAAGAGGGATTAGTCTCACAGGCTGCAACCAGAGGAATTTTAATTTGATATTGGGAAGGAATTTTCCATCATGAAGTTCACCCAAGAGTACAAGAGGTTGCCCAGAGCAGTTATGGAAACTTCATTCTTGGAAACTTAACTAGTCAAGGCCTTGAACCTGCTGCTTTTAAGATGTCTCAGTTTGGGGCAGGAGGATGAACCAGGAGGTCTACTTGCTCAAATCATGCTGTGATTTACTGTGTAATACAGACAGCAACTGGAAGTTAACATTCACTACAACCAGACACAAATGTCCTGGAAAGGCAAAGTTTGTGGATAAGATTTTAATTTTAAACAAATTGGTATTTGAAATTATTAAATGCTAAATAATTTCATGCAGGTGAGGCTCTGCTCTAGTATCCTTTGAAATATAATTTGTGGATCATATTAAGTTTGGTTTCTTTTTTGTTGGAAGACGTCCGTCTGAAGGTTTAAGAAATACTCTGCTCTCATTGTATTGTAATGTTGTCATGCTGTTCCACATCAGCCTTTCAACTACAGAAGGTAGGATTTGTTCATGAAAAGGTTTGGGAACTGAGCTTCTTAGCATCAGATGGTTGAATTAATTATACCTCTTGCCTTTTATTTTTCCTTTTCACCTCTTCCTAGATCTCAGTAAAAACTTTTCTTCACTACCCTTACTCTAGTACCAAACTCAGATTAATGGTGAATCACATAAGGTTGTTTAACAATTTTAGGTTGTTTCACTAAGGAAACCTTTGTCTTTGGTTTCTCTCTTAGTAGGAATCTGTCCATCTAGGGAGCAAGAACCATAAAGGAAAAATATTTCTGCAGTAGGTTTTTTGTTGAGTGTGTGTACATTTTGGTGGGTTGTTTTTGTTTTTCTTTTAATTGTCAGTGACATATGATGAGATATATGTTCACTCTGCACTGTCAGGGCAAAGGAATACCTAAAAAATTAAAATATTATTATTCTGTATTAAAGCTCAGAATTCATTGCAAACTCTGAAAATAATTTAAGCACCAAAATTATCGACAGTTAAAATACTTTAATTCACTCATTCAGATTTTTATTACATGATGTCAGAGATCCATGAACAATTTGGGAGACTACTTTTGTGCAGGCCATTACCACACTGTTATCAGACATTTGTGCACGTAAGTGGATATATTGTACTAATTAGCTTGGACAGTTCTACAAATGTATGGCTCTCCACTGAGCATGGGAAAACTGCGCATGAAACTCAGCTCTTACAGAATGAAAAGCTGATCATTAAATTATCAAGCATTAGGATTCACAACATAAAAGCAGAAGTACAATTCTCATCATTTTTATAATAATAGTTACAGTCTGTCTACATGAAAAGTCATATCATAAGAAATTCAATGTGAGAAATATCTCAGTTCTCAAAACTGAATTAAAAATTAATAATAAACTACGCAGAAACTGATGATAACAGAAAAAAAATGCTGGTGTCATTTCACTCCAGTCACTGATCTGTAATGACAAGAATCTCTGGAGTCATTGGATCTTTTCGTTTCTTTCCTGACACAGAAGAATATCCTTGAGGATGTCTGTAGAGGGTCTGGGGTATAAAAGGAAACCAGAGCTTTCAAACAGAGTTTTTCTGCTTACTTAAGAGTAGGTGGATTTGTTATGACAATTCTTAGTTGTAAAAGGCAATTCAGTTCACATACATAAGAAATGGGACTGAAAAAAAAATATTGTGTCACCAAATCAAGTCCCTTTTCTTGAAGCCGAACATGCAACCCCATTTACCAGAGCCACCAAATGCTATCTTAAAACTATTGTTCTCCCTGACTCTCCGTACTTAAAATAAGCTATTTTATAATTTTATCTGAAAACTTAGAACTATCTTCCTGACTTCTAAGTTTTCTTCATTGTTAGGTTGAATTTTTTTTTTTTAATAGTTTTGTTAGTTTTTTCATCTTATCTCATTTGTTATTTCACCTGATATTTACAGATGAGTCCCTAACAACAAGTTAGGGACTTGTATTATGTATGTATTATGTATGTAACATGTTTTGTGAGTATTCATATGAAGTAAATTTCTTGACTCTGAGACATATATTTACAATAAAAGGATGGTTTGTTTTTTCTTTTTAAAGTAAACCAGCAGTGTACTTTTTATGTCTGTTTTTGAAATACTGTGCTTTTTATCTTCTCTGAAAATGGAACATGACTGTTTGATTCCATTAAGTTTAATAAGTGTGAGTATATGAATTCAGCAGTTACTGTGATTAATCTAAGAATTTTACATTGTTTTATTTGATTCAGAGTTTTACACATGTTGTTGCTCTTCAAGAAAAATATTAGTCTGCTCAGTACTGGCAGAAATACTGAAAGAGCACCTTTTCTTCAACTAGGATTAACAAAGGCTCTAGTATTCTGCCATGCATTTAAGGGAAAACAATAAAAAAGTCAATATGATATAGCTGATGAACCTTAAAGTCCAAAGCTCTTTTTGTCATTTTGCACATTGTTATCCATTGTAGAGAAGTATACAAACAAACAAACAAACAAACAAACAAAAAAAGCCACCCAAAACCAACCAAACAAAAAAACCCCAAACAAAACAAAACCAAAACAAACAAAACAAAAAACCAAACAACAAAAAACAAACAAACAAACAAACAAACAAACAAAAACCAAAAAATCTCCAAACCAGTTCTTTTCCGTAATGAGAATAAGAAGTGTCCCATTCTTCAAAAATCATTATCAGTTTTCTGGTTTAAACACATTCAGCACTCTAGATTCTTTCAATTCTTTCAATTCACTTTAAGAGTGAGCTATTAGTTTAAAAATCACCTCCCTTGATGTAATTCCTGCTTTTTAGTAGTCGATATAAATCCCCTCGAGGTAAGTTTAGACCTTTACAAAGGTAAGAATCAGGGCAAATGTTTTTTCCTCCTTGCAGATCTTTGTCAAAGAGAAATGTATATCCATATTTAAGACTAAGGTAACTCATAGTAAAACATATCTAGACTATTATTACAGGAGTAACTGTCAAATAATATTTTGTGTTAAGAGATTTATGGAAAATTTACCTGAGAAGTAACTAAAATTTGGTTTGCTTAAAAGTATCCTGCTTGTCTTTTTTTTGCCACTACAGGATATTACTCAATTAAAGATTAACGGAATGATAATAACAGTAATACTATTTTTATATCCTTTGTTGAAAAAACTTATTGGAGAAGTATACAGTACTTCTATATAGTAAAAAATAATCTAAAAAACATGTGCATCTGAAAAAACCCCCAAAGTTTCCAAAATTTCCATGTTTTACAATAAAAAATTAAATTAAGTATTGATATTTACATTTGTGCTCTTCTTGAGGAAAAAACCTATGTATTTTTTCCTTATCCTGAAGTCTTTCCATAGGCAGACATAGCACAATTAAATAATCCTAAAACCTCTATGTTTCTCAATTGCTTTATGAGGCCAAACAGATATCACTTTAGGGAACAGGTCCCCATTGTTTCAAATTCCTTTGTCAGCAGTCCTTAGAGCCAATGCTGGACCTTTCCTATTCAGATACCACACAGGTTTAGGAAATGGTTAGTACTGATTAAAACTGTAGACACCAGGGAAACAAAATCTTCTCTGTGACACAAGAAAAAGCCGCCAAAACTTAAAACCCCAAAAGAATGGAACTGTCTGATCTCTTATTAATATTTGTTTCAGCCATTAGCCTGAGGAAATAGTTTGCCATCTATGCAAGCTTTAATTTTTTAATTGGTTATATCACTTCCATGTGCTGTATCTTCACTGAAAATGAAAACAGCACAGTCAACAAAAGTAATATAAACAGTTGGATAAATCTGGAATTTAATGGCTATGATAATCAAGAAGCATGGATAAGTTTTATCAACTTATTACTATGTTCATTAATTTTTATATCATCCAGAAGAGTAATTAAATCTTTACCATTAATGTTTATGGATCACCTGAAATTTGTCAGATGGATTTCTGTAGTAGTTAGTATAACTACTAATATAAATGCTTATAATAATGATATCTATAATTGTTACATATTCATACAGTCCACTTTGGAATGTACATTCTCAGCCTTTAATTTAACTGGTGAAAACTTCAGTTAAACATTGAAAGAAAATTGATTTTAAAAACCCACCAAATTTCTTGTGTTTGGGACAAACTTATCTTTCAATGATCTAACTTTTAATTTTTTTTGTAGCAGTTTAATTTTCAAATTTTACCATTTATATATTTTATGCAGTCTATTTTTGTCAGTATTGCTTACAAGTATTGTTTATTTATGTTTGTAGGCTTCCCTCTTACATATTTGATTTTGCATTGCTGGCTTTATGATTTAGTCTCACTTTTGCTATTTAGTTTGTTTCAGTAGGAAGTTTCCATATGTCAGACTCAGCATAATTCTTCTCATAATTCAGCTGTCTAGTAATATTTATTGTGTGTATGTGTGTGTGTGTATATATATATATGTATGTATGTAGATATGAAATTACTCCCAGCAAGTTCAGTGAGAAATTTTGCAGATAATTTTACAAAAGTTAATTCACCTTTTTTTTTTTTTTTTTTTTCCCCCCAAAGAAAAAATCAGAAATATAGACTTAACAAAGATCTTCCAGCGGTTAAACCTCCCTTGCTACATAGTTATGCACAGACAGGGTGTTTTTTTCCCCTTTGTCATTTTACTGTAGAAAGAAAGAAAAACCTACAGAAAATGATTAAAAATAAAGAACAATATTTTTAATGCACTTAGAATGCAGATTATCCTCTTCTATTTCAGCTCTTCTTAAAAGAGTTGAGATAGGAATTTTAAGTACTATGTTAGAGTATGAGCAAGAGACATTCAAGACACTACAGAAAAGGTCTGTCAGCAGTTCCATTTATAACCCTCTCTGTCCCTCCACGTGGTTTTAAAAGCTTTTTGAATTGATTTTTAGATGCTTTGGCAGCATCCATCTTATTGCTGGTTACATACAACATATAAAAATAAAATTAAAACTTTATGAGGTTGGTGATAAGTGGACAAGTCCATTGAACTTCACAGAGCAATGCCTATCTTTACAGGATATTAATAGCAGCTTCTCCTCTTTAAGAGGCTGTACATTTAGGCCATTAACAAGAAGTTTATCTGAGGTCAAAACTGATCCAGATATTTTAGCTTTTATTTCAGAGATACATGTGTATCCGTATATTTACCATAGACATCCCAGTCCTTTTTCATAAAATTAAGGTTAAATTTCATATAGAGAACTTACCCTCAAACAACTTAGTGTAGTCTCTGATAAACAGAAAGGTTTACAGATCATACCTTACTGTATTATGTTGAAGTCTCATATGGCAAACTTTTCAAATTTGTCTAGGAAGACAGACATTTATGCATTTTTCTGCTCAGCTCAGAAGCACAACAAAATGTATGTTCTTAGTTATGCTAGTGTCTTCAGCCTCCTGTGGAGTTTTGGATACAATCATACTGTATCCAGCATGGTACATCAAATTAAGGCATTCAGTGCTTTGTATTGATTTTGGACTCTGTCAGAAATGCTTAGCTAATGCTAATGCTAGCAAGCAAGCAGCTTGGATCAGCATATTAGATATAATGATTTGAAGTCTATCTGAAGTTCCAGGTTTATTGGAGAAGAGCTAAAATGTGACCAGTCTCATTCTGGCATCCCTAAGAAACACAAAGGGAGTCCTAATTTGATGTAAAATACTTGTGTGATGATTTTACCTGGTTTTGACATGGGTTGTAAATGTGCTAGTCATTTGTACTTGATCCAAAAGAATTTGTTTTTTCCGAATATTGATTTTAGAGGCACTGACAGGGAATCACTTCATACCAAAGTGCTTTAATCTAGTAAGTCAGAATGGAACACAAAACAGGAAATTTCTTTTCTAATAGAACTAATTAGAAACAAACAAACAAGCAAAAAACTTTTAAGTCAAGTGTTCATTTAGCATTTTTCCTATCTTTGTAATTAATTTTTTTTGTGACAATGATGATTAATATATTGTCTCTACAGAGAATAAGTAGTATGCCCTTTTCTTTAGTCTTGTCTAGAAACTGTGGTTTTTTCCTGAAGATACTGCCAAGAACTCATATTTTATCCTAAGTATTAGTTCACTGAATTTTTCAGCAAAGCTGAGTGCAAGGTTTTTCAACAGTTCTTGAGAAGGTAAATGTTCAGATGGAATTATTTTGCATAAAAACATGTAAAAGAGTAGTTACTCCAGATGTGGGGAGAGATTCCAAAGGCTTAGTCAGCTTCAGAACTGTGCTAGAGGAGAATATGTTTTCCTGTGTCACTGTTCTGTCTAATCAACTTCAATTCTCTGATATCTTTGAGTGTCTTTGAAATGCAGTAAACTTTCTGAGTACCCCAGATGCAGAATACACCAAAAGAACAGAAGGTGATCAGCCAGAAAAATGCCATTGCAGAGAATGTATGAAAGATCAAAGTAGCAAAGATATCACTTGTAGCCAAAAATATTTGGCACATATTTTTAGCTACTGTTCAAAAGAATCAAATGAGTAAAGCTAGTAAAATATCATTATTGTAACCATGACCAGAAAAATTTATGAGACAGATAAGGTGAAAGGGTAAACCACACATTTTTGTTAAGCTCAGTCATGTTTCTTATGTTTTCATTATTGTAATTATTTTATTTTAAAACAAGTAGAAGTTAATAGATTTTCCAGAATTTGGTTTTTTCAAGGTAAAAAAGATTTCTTTTCAATTTATTGGAGGAAAAATTATTTCTGTCATTTGGACATAGTTCTTCTAAGGACATTAAAAAAAAAAAAACACAACAAACAAAAACAAAAACAAAAACAAAACAAAACAAAACAAAACAAAACAAAACAAAACAAAACAAAAAAACCAAACCACAAACCCTAAACCAACAAAGATACAAAATTTCATCTTTCACACCCTCCGTTTCTTTGGATTATTTCTAATTTAAAGATAATCAAATACTGGTGTATGATTTCATTAAGCCAAAATTCACCAGTGCTGGTACCCACGTTTTGTTTAGTGTACCAGTACAAATTGCAAATAGTGACAGATATCAAAACAAAATGAGAACCCATGGGAAAGTCCAAAGAACAGACAAATTTTTTATGATTAAATAAATTATTTTCTATCTAACACTATAAAAATAAGATTTTTATTATATTATTTCAAAAATTCTGGTTTGCCTTGGTTGGAACCCTTTCTAAGTCTGCTTCAAAAAACTTCTGTTTTTAACAAACGTTTGAGAATAATAAAATATCTGCTTCAAAAAACTTCTGTTTTTAACAAACGTTTGAGAATAATAAAATATCTTGCTTTTCAATTTAGAAAATAAAAGTTAAATGCTTTACTTAAAAAATAACTTTTCATTCTAGAAATGTGTTAGTAATAGTGGTATAGCATATATTATAATGGCACATTTTGAATACATAAGATGAAATTCTGATTCACCTATTTTTACTTTTTCTCCTCCACTTATTATTTAGTAAGAAACATTTGAAACTTACCAGTATTTCGTTCCAGCTTGGAATGGAAAAATTATATAAAAAAGAATGAAGAAGAAAGAACTAAATAGCAACACCATTCTAGTTTATGGCCTACATGTCTCTGGAGAAATATGTGGGGTTTGCCACCTTAGACTATATAATAAACAATATTTTCAGTGTATTGCATCAGAGAAAATGCTAATCAACGTAAGGTAACTATAAATGAAAATACCCCATAAGTTTTCAACTTAATTAATATTTCATTACAAGAAAAGATCATAAACTTCTGTAATAATTCCATGAATTTTTTCCCATTACATGTTTTCATGTAGAAGTGTTTTACATAGTATACTTTTTTAAAGTGTGCTAACATTCACAAGAGGCTCTGGTATGAAAAAATACAATTAATACCTCTTTGTGGTTCATGATAAAACATGTAATGTCACCAGCTATTTTTCCTTTCAATATGTTGATTAGGTAAAAGGCATTTGGGCTATGTGGCAATATGGTAGGATGATGCAAACTTTTGATTGAATCACGTTATCTTAACACAAATACAATGAAAATCAAAATGTATTCTATTTCATAGTGTTTCCTAAAGGCTTTTGAATTGTCTTGGTCCTTCAAATTGCTTTGTTTCCCTGTATAAACCAGTTTGCACTGCTTCCTTTTGCAATTCCTCTTATTCCATTTTCTTGTGTGTGTACAAAGAGGAATTTGATTTCTCATCTAACCTGTAGGATGCTTCTGATTTCCCAGTTAGCACCTTCCTGACAAAATGACAAACATTAATTCTGCAACAGCTTTAATTTCCTGTGGAATAAACACTTCCAGGAAGTTCGTTCAATTGTGACTTGCAATTAATGCACCTTTATGAGAAAATAGAAATGGGACTATACAGTAATACATTTTTAATTGCTTTTTATCCCTAGGTAAGAAAAGGTTTACCTTCACAGTCTTTGGATTACGCTGGTAAACTTGTTTATGTATCAATATGAGCTGCAAATATAAAAGTCCTTTAGAGCCTAATCTTACTTCTTTTCTTCTAAAAGCAGTGGAAGAGTAATTTGTTATTTGCTCTTAGTAGTTCAGAGGAAGGAAGCTGCTGAGCCTTTCATTTAAAAGTATGAAGATATTATGAGACTGAATCTACACTGACTTTTGATCTGTTAGAGAGCTGGTGCCATCAGTAAAATGTCAACTTTATTAATGTTGGAGACATGAATCAGATAATCAGCATCTGAAAGCAATGACGTCATTTTACCTAAGTGTTAACATAAAGTTTGTTATGTGTGTTTGGGGTGTTTTTAAAATATGTTTATTCTACCTATTTAGTTCCTGTTTGGCAAAACTGATTCTGTTATTTTTGTGAAATATGTATCACTGATTACTCTAATTTCTGGTGTTTCATGATCCATCAAGATATAGGTGGATTCCCAAGTGATTTAGTACTGGTGATTTGAAGTATCACTTATCTCCCTCATCATAACTCCTTTTTTATTCTTTCATTTTTTTTTTTTCATTGCCATTTTACTTTTACTCATTGCTGTTACTATTACATTGGGAGCTACTGGAAGTTTAGCCTGTTGTAAATTGCAGAGGGACAAAATCAAATGACATGAGATCAGCAAGACTAAGAGTGGAGTGGGAGCAAAAATACAGTTGATTTCAGAATAGTTATCCTCAAACTTTCATTTTAGTATGAAGTACTAATTGATAAGATTTATCTTATAACCTTATTATTTTTCTTATTATCTTGAAAATATGTCTTTCTAAACTTCCAGCAATTATCTATGTCTATTAATCAGGCAACTTGATGCTAAGTATATCTGGTGAGGCTTCCATAATTTTTTGCTTTCAATAAAATAAGTAGAAAACCTTCTAACTGACCAGGAAAAGTCAGCATTGTAACCACAAATTTTAATTATTAAAACAAAAACAAAACCAAAAAACAAACAACAAACAAACAAAAAAACAAACGACAACAACAAATCACAAAAAAAAAAAAAAAAAACAAAAAACCAAAAACAAAATTAAAAAAAACAAGGAAATATTTTTACTTCTGGTATTTGATCTCATTTTCATGATATATAAATTCCACAATTATAGTAGGAAATTTGTATGTGCACAATTTAGAAACATATCTGGAATGTATGCTTTTTTTTAAGCATTAAATCTAACTTTTATTTCCTCCAAAATTTACTTTGATCACAGAAAGATTTCAGATTTTTTTTTTTTTTTTTTTTTTATTTGAACTTACATATGTGGATATGAACACATAGGCAATAATGCTGAAGTGCTTATAGAAATTCTGTCTGTGAGAACGCAGAATTCCAGGGAAAGGCTGAACTTCATGAAACGCTGAAATGGGCTGGTGCTTACAGTAATTAAATCTCAGGTGTGTTGGTTAATTCTGACTTGGATGTGAGATAGAAAACGAGAAACACTGAAGACTAATGGTTCTGTTGCTTCCTTGAAAATTATAACACACAGCAGGGTGTGTGATTCTTGATTAATAAACAGGCACCTAAAGTGCATGATGAGTCACAGGCTAAAACCAAATGTTTTCAGACACCCCACTACGCGGTTGCATATCCAGACACCAAGATACAGAGAAGAGTGTAATAGAAATTGTTCCACAAGTAGTTAAGAAAGGCCAAGCACCCACAAATCTTCTTGTGCTTTAGGTCTGTCTGTGCAGAACAAAAGTGAACATTCAGCTTGTGGTAGACATTGGGGTTTTTTAAGTAGTGGTGTTTACTGATGAGATGCATAAGGCTTGCTAGTCTTCATGCTGTCTTCTGAGACCACTCGTGGCATCCCTCCCTCTCTCTGTTGCCCTTTGCTGCCCAATGCCAGTCAGGGTAAACTAAAGGCTGTTCAATCTGCTATCTTTCATTGTACTTTGACAGCAGAAGACCTCTTGTGATCTATCTGTGCAGTAAGGATTCTATTGCTGGCTGTTTTAGGTGAGATATTATGGAAGATGTAGCAATGGTTTGTTTGGGGTTTTTCCATTGAAAAATTGTGCCTTGGTAGCTAGAATCTTTTTATTTGAGAAAAATACATCTCCTAATATGTAGCTCAAATTTTTTTTTCCTGAGGACATGAAATTATAAAAGATGCTTGCTTCAAAATTTGCACAGGAGATTGTTGTTTCACATCAAATATGTGAAAAAAGACTGGTTTTATGCTATGATAGGGGCAAAGTCATCGGTAACACTAAATCCTAGATACTAATACAGCAATTGATCTAAAATGAGTGGACCCAGGAGCTCCACTTCAGTTCAGACATGGATATTTATGAATTGCTTTTTCCAGTTTTCTGGGTTGATCTTAGCTGGGATTAGCCTGATGCTCCTTATGCTGTTGATAGAACCTGTTGGTGTCACCACCCTTCTTTGCTTGCCTGGCTGAGGTGCAAGGGGGCTGCTCCCACTCCATGCTGTTACCTCCTGGCCTATGTTAGAGACACCCTGGATTCCTGGCTCACTTCCTGGAGGGATCAGCCCAGTTCTTGCTACTCACAGATATTAAACATTTCTGGAACTGGACTGGGAAGCTTCCTTTCTAGTTGACTTCAGAGACATTCTGGTGTACCTTCTGGGCAGAGTGGGATCACAAGGCGTTATTTAAACTTAATTGCTATATATTTCCCAATGGGATTTGGCAAGCACTAGTGGAGTGGGCGGGAGGCAGTATTTCACTCTGACGCACTGAGTCAGCATTAAGAGTGAATCTCAATAGCTGACTAGCCAGAATTACAGTGGTATGCATTTGACATGTCACTTTATCCATATTGATCTGACAGGGGATACTTACTCTGTTTATCTTGTTTGTATTTTTATTCCCTGTGCTCAGCAGAAGTGCAGGCTACCTCGTTAGTATTTAGACCACTGACATAGAACTTGAGACCCAAAAACCAATGGTAATGCAGTTCCAGTTTGTCACCTATTGGTGCAGTTTCGTACTGTTTATTCTCATTGTAATGCTACTGATATTTCTTACATGCAAAAGTTTCTTCTACGTGCTAGTCAGACCACCTATTTTGGATAATAACTTTTCCCAGGACACATGAAACAGCATTTTGATCTTTCGCAAAATATTATTCTCCTCCTTATTTTAAAACTTTTCAATCAAAAAAAGAAAAGTGTTTGAGGCATTAAAAGCTAAATTTTACTTATATATTTTTTCAGGAGAGCATGTTGCTGAAAGCTTATATCCAGACAATGGTTTTATACTTCCATTTTGAAAAAATCAATACACCTGTCTTTACCATAGCAAAAATGGAATAAATCACAGAAGTCCATATCAGTGTTTATTTTATGAAGAGGACTTAGCCGTTATGATTTTGCACTTTTTTTTTTTTTCTTTCTAAAGCTTGATATACAAAATTTTCTAATTATTTTATTGAAAAGAATGACAGTAGATATAATGTAATGAATATTTGTTGTTTGTCAGTTAGCTGGTACATCTCCTATGTAACTGGTGTGCTTCACCTGAGTTCAGATGACCACAACTGCCTATGTCAGAAATCTGCCATTATAATTCAGTAGCTCTTAGCAAAGCCTTACACTTATTTTCTGGATTCAATAACATGCAAGAGGAAAATATTGCAGCTTCTGATTGCGTGAAGAGTCCTGTATTTATTACTGCCTTCCCAAATAGGTATGCATTTTTCTTCACCTACAGTGCTCAGCTCAGAAAAATACTCATTCTGCTATGCATTTAATACATAGAATAATTTGTTTTACTGTTTTAAATGATTTCTTTGATAGTACTTGCTGTCAATATGAACCACATTATTAATCCTGTTTAGAATCCTCAGACTGCGGATTGAATGAGCAAGTAATAGAGATTTTTAGATAGAGATGGCTGTGGATAGGGTTCCTGATCTCATCTGTCCATTATTATTGTTTCGTTGCAAAACTGTAAAACTACAAGGTGTATGGGTGGATCTCATGATAATTTTGTAATAAATAAAATAAAATTACTTTCAGTGGCTAGATAGCATACTTGTAGCATTACAAAGAAACTACATCAAATGGAGCATTTCCAGAATTTTCACATGGAACACTTTGCTATTGGAAATGTAATTTTTAAAGTTTAAAATAGTTTAAAGAAGCATGCTAATATCTATGTTTTTCAGGAAAACTAAAGGCTGATCTTTTACTTTCTATTATTAAAATAGGGGTTTTAATTTTAATATAATAAATAAAATAAGAATCATCCTAGCCAGCCGACTTATTGAAACAGCATGCCTTAATTGTTCTGAAACAAAAGATGTCAGAATTTTCCATGGAAAATTTATTTTGAAAGGACAACATGGTACAAAAATCAATGCAAATCTCTGCTAGAGTTAAGACTGAGTCAATATGTATTTAATGGAGATTTTGCATTATTACACTGAGACAAGACAATGAGACTGGAAGAAAAATGTCTGTGTCAAACACTTGTAAAAAATTGTAAATTATTCATTATAGCTTCTTTTAGATTTGTAATTTGCTCTTTTCATGTTTCTAACAAAGACCATTAAAAAAACACTTCCATAGTTCAACTTTGTAAAAGATTTTTAGATCTTTTGTAGGCTTTCTTTTATGATTCAAGATCAATATTCTAAGGATGCCAGGACTTCTCTTACTGTCTTTGCTTCTGTGTGCAGCCCTGCTTACTACTCCTTCAGTCATATTTTTGATGCTGCTTTACCCACAAATGTATTATTGCAGCTCTGAACAGAATGTGCATGCTTATTTCTTCAAAGGATAATACAAGAAACCAATGTTACCGTAAAATGTGCATGAAGAAGGAAATAGAACTGAGTAGGGAAAAAAAACCCAACAAAACAACAAAAACAACAAAACAGGAAAAAGACTCTCTAAAATTGCAGCAGATTTAAACAAAAAACTTAGTGTCTGTTCTTAGTCATTCTCCAAAATGAAAACAAAAAGATAATTCCTGGAGAAAAATAATTGACTACTCTTTCATTACACATTTTTAAATGCATCTCTTCTAGTACTACATATCTGTGAAGGTAGTTCTTCATAGGACTAGCACTCAGAACCTCAGTAAATGATTTTCTCAGCACTATTTGTCTTCTCCCCTTGAGAGCCTACTCAGACACCCACCCACACAGAGATATTTTCTGACCTTGTGAATTTTAAAACATGCATTCTAAATAGCAGAGGATTGCAGTAGCTGAGGTTAATAATTAACCATGCCCCTTAAACCCCTAGGAGGCACTCACTTGCTCACTTACTAGAGACCCATCACCCCCAAGAGACACCTGTTACACTGCTTGCTCACTTGAAATTTAAGTGTTCCTATTTCTGTCTCAAATGTTGGAGAACAGGTTAGTGCAGACTCAAGGCATATTGCTGCCAAGGGTTTACTTCCAATTTACAATGACTTGAAGAGAGAGATCTGGAAAGAACAAGTAATGTACCAGCTTGCTACTGCAAATGGATTTCAGGAATTTAGAATTCAGTTGCTCAGTTGGTCTTTTTTTCCCCCCTTTTTAAAAACATTATTTATAGTTATATTTAGAGGCAGAGTAAATGGTAGGTACATTAAACCCAAATAAATCCCTCTACTTGAAAACCAGCTAGGGAGGCTTCAACATGTGTAATCTGGCACACAGAGCAAACTTTCTTTTGATCCTAACCTATTTCTGTATAAACTAGTAGGTAAACATTGTATTATCAATTATTAATTATTAGTCATTAAGATGAATACAACCTGTACTAAGATATCTCAATTCTAATAGCCCACTGTGGTTTTTCAATGCCGTTGTAGCTCCTCAATCTCTTGTGAGATTTGAGTGTAATTCACTATTGGTTATAATCAATGTATTTTTCATTTAAAGGCTAAAAAGGAAACCAGCCTCCTTTAGCCATTACTTTTTCATGAGAATATGAATGGAAGTTGATCCTTCTTTTTTGATCTCCAGGTTGTTCTCTGATGACTTTGGGAAGGACTAGCTGTACAGCCCCTATCTTCCCCCTCACATTTTGGAAAGCTGGTTAAAGAAAAAGAGAAGTCTTGTAACTACCCTTCCAGTCTAGCACTATCACGTTTACACTGAACAGAACATATTAGGAAGCCTGGTTTTGGTAGATGTAGGAGGTTAAATAAAGTAGAGCTTCTTTGCAATTTGGAAGGTTGATTTTGACCTCACTCATGCTGTGAGTCATTAGAATCATTACAGGATTGTAAGTTCTGTGAAGTCACCCTCTGATTTAAAATGTGGTGAATACCAGAATCCCTTTCTAAAACTGTACCCACATCCCATTTCTGTCATGGATCCTACTCTAGAATCACAATGGGATGATTTTTGATATTTATCTTAACTAGTGATCCAACTGACTGAACAGGAAGAGAGATGTCACTGACCATCTGTGAAAGACCACAGTCAGAACTAAAGCTTGACTATTTATCAACTGGCCTGGAACGAGGAATGCACTGTGGTACTGTCTTTTGACATGAAAAGTTAAGTGAATTAAGTATCCTCTAGCGCTCTGAATATTCAGACAACTTATGTTTTGCTTACTTATAAACAGCTAAGAGAACTTACTGATACTCATTCATATTCTGAATTACTTGTAAATTATAATATCATAGCCAAGTCTAAAATTATAACTAGTTCAGAAACTTGCTGTCCAGAAACTTTAAATATTGACAAATACCTTGATATCTTTGACTTGTGGCTACGTATTTACTGCAAAAAAGCTATGTCAGGGTTGTCTTTATGGTGAAACACTAAACACTTAAAATGCTGGACAAAAATTATTGGAGGAAACTACCCATGATTGTACTATTGCTGAGTATACAGGCAGCAGTTTCAAAGAGTTGACAAATCGTCTGAAAATATATGAGTGACTGATGAGTTTATATTTTAGAACTATGAAAAAGCATTGGAATGATAATGTTTTCTGAGCTTTATTCCTACAAATTCTTCTGCTCTGATTGAATGTCACTTTAACATTTTTCAGTATTTTGACAGCAAACATGGCCATCTGCATTGTTAGTATATGTGCCTGTAATACAGTTTTTCTGTCAGTACTTTCTTATTCTTTTTTCAAGTCTGAATGTGGTTAAATCTGTGATTTCCTTGTCAATTACAGTTCCTCTAAAGTCTGATTCTGGGTTTGATCATGAAATACCAGTTTAGGAGCATCCAAAATGGAGAATAATATGAATCAATGGAGATTATCTATCAGACATGCAGAAGGTTTCATGCAAAAGTAAGATCACAGAATTACAGAATCACTAGGCTGGAAGAGACCTTCAAGACCATCAAGTCCAACCCACCCCTAACACCTCAACTAAACCATGGCACTGAGTGCCACATACAATGTTTTTTCAGATACATCTAGGGATGGTTACTCCACCACTTCGCCTGCCAGACCATTCCAGTACTTTATCACTCTTTCCATAAAAAACTTTTTCCTCATATTGAACCCTTGGCACAGCTTAAGACTGTCCTTAAGTGTGTCCTCTCTTTCTGTCAGTTGATGCCTAGAGAAAGAGACCAACCCCACCGGTCTACAACCACCTTTCAGGAAGTTATAAAGAGTGCTAAGATCACCTCTGAGTCTCCTTTTTCTCCAAGCTGAACATCCCCAGCTCCCTCAGCCATTCCTCACAGGGCTTGTGTTCCAAGCCCTTCACCAGCCTCGTTGCCTCCTCTGGATGCGCTCAAGCATCTCAACGTCCTTCCTAAACTGAGGGGCCCAGAACTGGACACAGCACTCGAGGTGTGGCCTCACCAGTGCTGGGTACAGGGGAAGAATGGCCTCCCTGCTCCTGCTGGCCACACTATTACTGCTACTGGCCAGGATGCCATTGGCCCTCTTGGCCACCTGGGCACACTGCTGGCTCATGTTCAGCTGCTGACCAGCACCCCCAGGTCCATTTCTGACTGGGCACTGTCCAGCCACACCGTCCCCAGCCCATAACATAGCAGGGTTTTTTGTGGCCAAAATGCAGGGCTCGGCACTTGGACTTACTAAACTTCATCTTATTGGGCTCTGCCCATCCGTCCAGTCATTCCAGATCTCTCTGCTGAGCCATCCTACCTTCCAACAGATCAACACCCATTCCCAGCTTAGTGTCATCTGTGAATTTTCTAATGAAAGACTCAATACCTTCATCCATGTCATCAATAAAACTATTGAACAGAACTGGCCCCAGCACAGACCCCTGAGGGACACCACTGGTGACTGGCCCCAGCTGGATGCAGCACTGTTCACCACCACTCTCTGGGTCCAGCCATCCAGCCAGTTCCTAACCCAGCAAAGAGTGCTCCTGTCCAAGCCATGAGCTGTCAGCTTATCCAGGAGTGTGCTGTGGGAGACAGTATCAAAGGCCTTGCTGAAGTCCAAATAGACAACATCCACAGCCCTTCCTGCATCCACCAGGCGGGTCACCTGGTCATAGAAGGTGATCAGGTTGGTCAAACATGACCGACCCCTCCTAAACCCATGCTGGCTGGGCCCTGATACCCTGGCCATCCTGTAAGTGCTGCGTGATGACACTCAGTGTAAACTGTTCTATTACCTTATCAGATACTGAAGTCAAGCTAACTACATTTGCCAGGATTCTTCTTCCTGCCCTTTTTGTGAATGGGTGTCACATTGGCCAGTTTCCAGTCATCCGGAACCTCACCAGTGAGCCAAGACTGTTGGTAGATGATAGAGAGTGGCTTCTCAAGCTCATATGCAGCTCCCTCATCACCCTGGGACGGATCCCATCTGGGCCCATAGATTTATGGGTATCCAAGCAGCTCAGCAGTTCTCTGACTGCCTCCTCCTGGACAACAGGGGGACCAAGCTGATCGCTGACACCATCAACCAACCCAGGAGGACAGTTGTCCTGTGGACAAGCCGTCTTCCCACTAAAGACTGAGGCAAAGATGAGAAGCAGGAGAACAGTGAATGTAGAAAAAAGGATTACGCCAATGATTCTTTGTGTCAATACACTCACACTCAGGGTGTATTTCATAAAGGTGTATGTGTATATTTTAAATAAAGTTGTGTGAATGAGTATCTCTAGAGGACTAAGTAGAGAGGGATTTTCTATCCAAAAAGTCTCATCACATTAGTGCTATTGCGTGTGAGTTCTGTGCAGGAGTCACTGAACTATGGGGGTTCTGGTACCTTGTAAAACTAGTAGGATTCTCCCACTAATAAGGAGTAAGGAGAAGAAAAATATATAGAAAAGAAAAAGCATTGGATTTATCTGAAAAGATACTTTTTTATCAAAATGAATGTTTGTGGGGGGAAAAAATAGAATTAAGAAAACAGTTGTGAAAGCATTTATCCTTTATAAACATGTATTCAAAACATATATTCCTCAATTCAGCATAAAACACAGTTAAATTCAAAAAGAAGAAATAAAAATATTTTCATTTTGAATTTAATGATTAAAATTCCTTCAAAATCACTTCCTTATCTTTTCACAAAAACTTGAATAAAGTTTGCCCTGAAGTGACACTTTGTTGTCCAAACCACTTGCAGAGGAAATATGCGACTCAGCTTTAATACAATTAAATGTTTCAGTGTTATAAAAAAATATGTTCTTAGAAACAGATATACTTTAAATTTTGTCAAGGAATACAGATTTAAAAAAAAATTGTAATTATTTTTATCTATACAGAAAATACTTCAGATATTCACAATATTCACAGATATTCACCTAATAATAATACAAATTTTTCCTTTTCTACATTAAAATGGGGTAGAAAAGTGAGTAAAAAAAATAAATTCTCTTACAGTTTACTTGGACTTTGACAATTTGTTTTTTTTAAATAATAGTCTTTCAACACTTTAAATGTTATTTTGTTTCTTTGTGATTTACCAGGTATTTTTGTATTCATCAAAAATGTCTGCTTGTGCCATGTTGTTAGATGCTTGTCATGTCCTATTTAGGTAGTGAAATTAAAGGACAGTGACAAAGAATATCTTTAAGATCAATCTTGATCTTAAAACTAGAATTTGAAATATTAACATTATTGAGAAGCTACAGAAACTTTAGTTTTAGCTGGGTTTTTTTTTGTTTGTTTGTTTTAGTTCAGCATAGTTGAGCTTTTTTGAGAGCACACACACTCCACTGAGAAAGAGTAGCCTCCAAATATATTTTGAGACTACTTTTGAAGTTGGGACACAGTCAATGTTTGTAAAATCCTAGTGATGTACCCCTTACTTTTAGTTAGTCTTGCTGTATTTATTTGCAGAGGCTTATAATTTGGAAACAATTGAAAGAAATTTGCATAATGATATGCAGAATTGGAAACATTTTATCAGTGATGTGTTTGCATATTTATAGTAGTGTTGCTGGCCAGAAATTTTAATAGATTTTTGTTCCAGTTTCCAAAATTCATAGTATAAGAAATTCAGCAGTATCCCCTGTGTTCTGGATTCTTAGGGTTGTGGTGGCCCCCTGCAATGTCTTCAGTTATTTGTAATCCCGTTTCATTAGCTTGGGCAGTTTTTCCCATCTGTGCTCCCAACCATCTTTACCATAGGCTTACAAAATCTATTTATGATGTCAAGGAAATCATTATACAAAGGTAAAGGGTAATCCTTGTCTTGAATCTACAAATGGGTGAAAGACATTGACAAAGAAAAACATGACATTTGTGCAGAGCCAGGAATTAAACCCAGACGTTCCAACATTCTTTTCCTTTCCTTTCAACTTCTCTTCTTCTAGCTGAAGAGTGCTGTGATAAATGCAATTACATGAGCATCACTTAATTATTTTACAATTAGAAAATTGTGCACTTTCAGTTACCTTTTACGTAATGACTTGAACAGGTACAATTTCATCTTTGAAGGCATGAAATTAAAGAAAACAAAAAGTTAATTGATCTAACTGTTCTATTCAGAGTTTTGAATAAGAGCTGTACATTCAATTCTACACAGAATGTGGCTTTACATCTGTTTTGATCAAATAACCTATAATCATCTGGAACAATCTGAGAAAACCATGTCATTTAAAATGAGGATATCTGCATAAAATCAATTATAATTTATTTATGTGAGTCAATCTAAAAGACACACAAGTATTGAATTTCTTTTTCACTGTAAAGTTCCTGAATTAAGTTTCTTTCCCTTACATCTGCCCAGACTTTCTGCTTTGTTTGTCCTGAACTGGAAAGAGAAATATTTTTTCTACCACTTATCTAGCAGAATTTTTGGACAAAACTCAAATATAAATATTTGTCCTTTAAAAGTTACAGACATAAAACTGATGCAGTGCTAAATAATTTTGTTGGCCAGACGGCATAGTGGCAGCAATAAAGCAGCAAAATGGGAGAAAAGCATTTAATTCTGGACTTTGCAGTAGGGGTCTGCTCTTGGTGAGATTGATACTGTTTTATTTTTAGAGGGCATTGACCAGAAAGTGTTTTGTTAATGCCAGCTGGCTTTATGAAGTGCATGCTGCCTCATGCAATCAAGATCCAAGACTGTCTGCAGTCATGACAATTCTGTTGCCCATTATGTTGTTTTGTCTGAAAAAAGGAAAACATCTTGGTATAACTAGGGAAAGAACAGACATCTAGAGTCAGACAACAAGAGTACATTGATTTATATCAGCCAAGGGTTTGACCTCTCCAATCTTATTCATTCACATGAGGTAAATGAAGAATAAATAGTGAAATTAATCCTGAAAGTTGCAGCATTCCAAATGGAAATTGCACACATTCAGCTATATAGTATTGTATAAATAGAGATGCAAAGCACTTAAGAAGCTCACAAACAGCCTTCCAGTGCAATTCACTTAGAGCTGGCTGGGGTGACTTCTCACAGCAAAACAATTTGTGGTGTAGATGTATAGCAAAGTTCAGACTAAAGCCCAGATTCCTTGCCAGAAAGGCTCTCTCTGTTACATCCAGTGAGAAAATCAAAGCATTGATGCTGCCCCTGCTGAATATTAAGGATGACCATGTCCTGTGAGAATCCCAGTACTTGCTATCCGTGCAGTTTATCAGAACCTGCAGGTCAGCCTAAGCCTGTGGAGTGTGTGATTCTTTTCTAAATTAAATTATATTTTCAAGTTGTGATCCTAATTTCTTTCTGAATGACAATAGGTCTAGGTTTTAGAACAAAAAAAAAAATTATTTAAAAATTATAAAAAAAACCATTTTATTTTCATTCTATTTTTTTGCTTTAGTCAAATATTTTTTTTTTATTGACACCTAATTATCCCAAAACTTTATGCTCTTTATCCTACTTTATATTCTGCATGACACTATACAATTAAAGAACAGAATTACATCAAATGTCCAAAGCATTTTTTTTTGCTCTCAGTGCTTCCCATACTTTGGTATTTGAGAGAAGGGAAGGTGGTTAGGCAAAAACATTCCATCTCTATGCGACTCTTCTTAATGGTAGAAGCAATGAAGTTTTATTTTGCCTTGTCACATTTTTTTTTAGTAATATCTTAATATTTAAAACTTCTTTGGAACTGGTAACAAGAATCAGTCTGTCTTGAATTACAGTCACAGCATTAAAAACATTCCTAGATGAATATTTGAGAAAATGCAGAGTAAGAATGAATTGGGATGTCTGAAAAGACAACACAGACTTCTTTTAATCATCTTTCAATTACAGGATTTTTCCCTGGGCCTGTAGTTTCTTACAGGAAATTCATTAGGCTGTTTCCTTGTGATGTTGAGAGCTACCCATTTGGTCTATAGCTGTGAAATGAAAGAATGTGAACTTCATTTTATGATCTCTTTGCAGAACTTTCTAGAGACTCAGTGTATTTATGAACAATTATGATAAAAAAGTATCTGTAAAAATGTGATTGACAAGGATGACTATGCAATGACTACTAAAACTGTAGCGTTCAGTGAACCATAATTTGGACTTGCCCTTCATCAGCCTACATAACAAAATGTATCATGAATCCTTTTTTTCTATTTTATTTATAGGTGACATTCAATCAAAACCAGTCATTTATTAAGCCTTGAGTATTTTCTTTCCACTGTCTTATTTTCGGAATGACTTAAAGTGATTAAAAGAATATGAGATGTAGCAAGTACATGTTCCTGTTCACAAAAACTTTCACAAACATCTTTCTCACAAACAAATAACCAATCTGAAGAAATGTCTGTGAATATTTCCTCAGTTGAGCTAAGCAGAAAATGTTTTGGAAGGGAAGCAAGTGACCTGAATTTTTTAAAAGAGAAACTGCACCAGTCTGTGGTTCTAATCATTGAAGGACAATCAGCAGTCATCAACAAAAGAAAGTATTTTTGCATAGCATATTGCTGTATAATGATGGTTGTCATACCTGAAGTTTTATACTTCAACTTTGTTAAATCGTTGATGCAATCTGACATGTATAGCCAGCCATGTTTTTAACTGAGAATGTGTTCTTTTTTTTAAGTGCAAAGCAGTTAGAGAATATTTCAGCTAGCATGACTATTAAAATCAATTGATAGTACACTCTATGAAAAAAATATCTATAGTTCTATAAAGTTTTACCCATGAGTAATTTGAGTTAAAATATTTTTTATAATTACTCATGCTTTTCTGTTTATATTTTATGGTATTTTATGTATGCATATTAATATGACTTGTATTCAGGTATATTTGATAATTTTTTAAGTGTATGATGAAAATATTTTAAGTGATTAACATATGTCCTTCATTTTTGGGGCCAAATCTGAAGCAAAAGTAAAAGTGATTTTGGCATGAAAAAATGAAATTGAAACTGTACATGTGAAAATCAAGTCCTAGGATGGTAAAAGTATTTCTATTACAGGATTGCGTGAAAACCATCCTGTTTTTTTTCCAGACAATTATCTCATTGGCTTCTTCAAAAGTCATGCTTTTAATATTTGGCTGGAGCACGCATTGACAAACATATGACAGGAAGATTTTTATTAGACAACACAAGTTAACATTTGTTTTAATAGAATTTCACCACCTGACCTTTGAACAAAAAAACCCCCACAAACCACAAACGTTCTTCTGTGACATTGCACTATCTTCTCATTCAGTAATAGTTGCATAATAACATGATGGTTATAATCAAGTCCACGGGTATATAGATCAGTGCTCCTTATGAGGTTGTATATTTAAAACACCTCTAGTATGTTAACTACATTCTCAAATAGTTATGAACATTTTGAGTCAAGTCTAGAGTTATAATTTCATATTTCAGTAGTTTTAAGCAATTTCCTTTCAATACTATCACTGACAATTGCAGAGTAGCTTTTAACCTGCAACAACAGGCATGGTGTTCCACATGGCCACAATAGAAAATAGGTAGCAATAGCTACATATCAGCAGGTTTCTAATTTATTAATTAAAAAAAAAAACATATTTTCCTTTTGTGTATTATGGAAATTTTTGCAACAAGTAGTTTATTATCACCTAAATATCTCCTTTCTATTTGTTTTTTGAACTACCTATTGCACTTCAGAAATTTTTGTACAACAGAAGAAAGTGTATAATCTGTTTTTAGAATAATGTAAGGTCATTTTCCCTTTCAAGGCCTTGTATTTTGAGCCTATGCATGTTTATTATTATACTTGCATAGCTACAGCGTTCACCAAGATTGCATTTGTTTCCTCTGACGTGAGTGATCTCAAATTATGTAGCTAATTTAAATTCCTCAATATGTATTGAAGTATATTTCCATTCTATTAAACATCTTCTGAGAAGGGATACACTTATTAAGTTCTGCCCTTTCATTTTTTAGAGAAGTGTAGTTGACTATCTGAGATTTTATGCATGAGCTTGTGTTGTCCAATGTATAGAAAATGTGTCAATCCTTAAAAATCACTATATCTTTAAATTTAAGACATTTAAATTTAAAGAATAATTTGTATTATTTAGATGAATAAATAGTAAACAAACATTGAAGACTACCTTGTAGATAAAAACAATACAAAATATTAAGTATATTACCTAATTTTTGAAAACATTTCAACTGCAGATTTTGGAAAATATGTCATGATCAATACAATTTTGGTGACCAGTGCAGAAGTCCTTACCCCTAATCACTCAGAGGATGAATGACTCTTTGTATCTGTATTGAATATATTTATGTATCTTCCCTACTGAACTGGAAATGTCTTGTTTATGCATTCATATACATCTAAAATTTGATCTGATTATTCCAGGAGTTATTGCTGAATTTTCCTAAACTTGATGCTGTGACTCTCATGTCTGTATTGGTCTAGAGTCTTGTGATCAGTTAACTAAAACCAAAATATTCCCAATACTATTAATAACTGGCCTTTTTAAATAATGACAGCACATAGGTGAGACTTTAGGACACAAAAAAATCTACTTTGATTCAACATATGCATTAATAATTCAAAAATTTTCCAATGGTCTTTTTCTTATTATTTTTAGCTAATAATTTCTATACAGAACACTGGTGTATTTTCAATTTATTCAAAATATTTCATCTTAGGAGCAAGAATGTTTTACATTACATAGAAGACATTACTTATGAATCAGTGATTTGCTAATACTAAGGCTCTGTATTTTGAAAGGTTCATATGTGCTTTAGTTATCTGTATCTGTGATTTCAGTAACACTCTGGCAAAGATTCCTTTGCGGAAAAGCCTCTGTTTGAGCAAGGAAACAAAAAAAAAGAGAAAGCAATTTTTCAAAATTGTCTCTATCTACAATAGCAAAGAGAATGGCTCAAATGGAATTGGTTTGTATGGTGAAACAGTGGGCCTGAGGTGAACTAAAATATTGTGTAAATGACTTTTGAAATAGGTTTATAAAGGCTTCCTAGGGCTTGTTAATGCCTGATAACTAGGGTTAAGAAGTATATTCTTTTTCCTTTCTACACATTAAATTATTTAATAATATTCCAGATTCAAGAGAAAATTATGATATTCACAACCCAAACATTTGGGTGATTGAGCTGCTAGGATGGAAATGAGGGTTTTGATTGTTTTCAGCCAATTAAAAACTTCAATGAAACTTTAATATCTTTTAGCAAAGATAAAGATTTCCCATGCTGAAAGATAGGAGCTTAGAGAAACAACACTCTTTTAACTAATATCCCTGGAGTAGTTTCAGGCAGCATATTGTCTGCTGAAAACCAAAGAAAACAAAACAAACTCCTCCAGAAAAGGCATGCTCTCAGCAATATTTCAGCAAAAGATAATATCACAGCAAAGTTTGAGAGAATGTAAGCCAAGACCATGAAGTTGTGAGCAGTGAATTGTACCAGATACTGGACACTTAGCTAAAAGAAAGCTTTTGTAGTCTTCTGATAATACATTTGAGTTAAGAAGTGTTCAGAAGATTTCAAGGGAAATTATTAGAAAGAATTTGAATCTAATGCATTGAGTTAAAAAAAAAAAAAAAAAAAAAAAAAAAAAAAAAAAAAACAAAAACAAAAACAAACAAACAAAAAAAAAACAACAACACACCCAAAAAACAAACGCTAGGTACACTGCAGTTCTGTTTAATCTTTATGGAAGATATAGGAAAAGTTTCTGCATTAAGACAATAGAAAGAGATGATAAAAATCTTAATACATGTTGTAATTTTTCTTGGTAAGAGAGAATGCTACTTCATCCATTTAATTTTGCAGTAGAATAATAGGAGAGCAGTTCAGTGTCATAGATGCTTTGTGTTTATAATTTTCAAACAGTTGGACACAAGTGATAACAAAAACACCTTTTTATGAACAGTCAAAAGAATATGGTAAAATTATTTTGACTATCTCTGATGCAGATTCTAATTTATTCTTGGTTTCTTTATGCTCACATTTCAATAGCTAGCAAGAGCTCTTGTGATATTCTAAGAATATTGGCCTACAAGCCTTCTAAGATTTTGTCTAATTTTTCAAAATGAGCTTATGTTCTGTATTTTGATATGAAGATTCTCGCATGAAAGAGTATTCTCTATCTTTAAGAGTATCTTTGCATAAGAGATGTTCTCCATATTGTTGGTTCTTCTCTGGTGATATTCACTGAAATAAAATAATGTATTTTATTTGTTTACTTAGAGACAAGAACTATTAGGAATTTACTTATTGAATGTAGCTAGTTGAATTAAAATAGTTTTGGCCTGCTCAGATGTAATTGTGATTCAGAAAGGGAAGTTTGGATAACAGGAAACAAAATATATATGAGAAAAGCACTAAATTTCAAATGAAAAAAGTATGTTTGAATGTTACACCATGATGTCCATTAAGTAAAATGAATTATGAAATATTATCTCTTAATAGCAAATCTTAACATGCAGCCTTGGGCTTAAACAAACAGATAATAGTGAATGCATGCTTCAACTTTATACAGAACAAAAAAATGCACTTCTGGTTCATGAGCAGAAGACCAGTACTGCAAGATAAATTAATAAAAGTGAAACCAAAATAAATGAAAATAAGCTAATTAAAGTTCATCACAGGAGATGTCTGCTGCAGAGCTGTAATGTAAAAATATTTCTTTTCTTTTATTTAAATCCTGTTTAAAGTTACAATTGTCACTGCATTTTGCCAAATATTAAAAAAAAAAAAAAAAAAAAAAAAAAGTATCATTCTCTTTAACCTGCTACTCTAATACTAATCTCAGGTATTTCAGTCTTCTCATTGAAAAAATAATGCCTGTTTAATTTAATTTCCTGCCAATTTTATATTAACTACAATGACAGAAGTTTAGAACAGTAGAACTACGTGATTTGAACAGGGAAAAGAGTTGTGTGGGTTGAAACTATTCATGCAGAATAGGAATCATTCATTAATATTTTGTTTGTCTTCCAACAAGCTTCCAGCAATTAAGAATGAATAGAAAGAAAAGGATAATGACATGTTGTATCAGAATTCAAGTGCTAAGGAAACGCTTTGAATTTACGCGATCAGTTGATGCGTGTCTTCTGCCTGTTTTTCAGATCTACCCCTATACACACCTCAGAGTCACTCTATTAGTCTTACAAGCAGCTTGATGTTGATTGACCTTCTGAAGCTAACAGGAATTATAATATTATTAGGTCTGGCTCATCACCATTGCTTTTCATGCTTGATACAAACAGAAAATACAGAAATTCCATTGAAAGTTAAGAGAAACCTCCTTTCCTGTTAAGAGTTGCAAACCTGCAAAACGGCTTGCTCAGGAAGACCGTGGGGTCTACATCCTTGAAGATACTGAAAACCTGACTGATCACATCCTTGGGCAAAGTCCTCTAGCTGACTTTGAGCAGGAGAGTTGGACTAGGTGATCTCCAGCTAGTTCTTAGGAGACCTTAAATTCCTGCAAGCACCCCAAGATATCATATGTTGTTAACACGGAAGGTCATCTGATTAGAAAGTTAGGGAAAAAATAAGAACTTTAATTCCTAATGTTCCAGGGGTTTGGGTAATGTCCAAGCTAATAATGAACAAACTGGTAGAAATACTTGAAAAAGTATAGCTTGCTTTAGCTTGGTTCTCAGTTTGGGCTAATGTTTTTGTGCTTCTCTACATGCTAAGTTGCATCTTGGACTGCATTTTAGACTTGATTAAAATGTTTTCTGACCTTATGCCTTTGAGATGTAGGCATTTTGACCACAGGAAGTCTTACTATTTTGCCTAAGTTAAGTAATTGAGATAGTTATACTTTTGTGCATACACTTTGTACATGAAGTAAGTTGTGAAGTGACTGGCTGAGAAATGGTTGATGGTTGCAAGCTTAGGTCTCTAAAGAATTAAATGTAAAAAGGATTTACTCTGCCACCCCACTACAGTCCAAACGCCCCAACATTTCTGAACAATGTTTATAATGTTGATAGCAAATGATATACAGAAACTATGAAAGTATACAATCCATGAGCAGTGTGAAATACCAGGAATTACAATGAAAAACGTCAGACTTTGGGATATGAAAAAAAAATCTGTCTTGTAGTGGTGAAAAAGTGTCACAATTAAGCCTTGTGGAGCTAGATGGATATATTGCTTTTTTACCAAGTTCATTCAAACCCTGTCCCTAATGTCAAGCTCCAGAACTGGGGTTGTTCTTGTACTGAAAATTTTAGTTTCCAGCTTGCATAAGGATGAATTATTTAATATAGGTTAAGATAAACTCTGTACCATATAATAAGTTAATAGAGCTCAATTACTACAGATAGCAGGAAGTATATGTCCAAAACGATCCCATTTAAGAAATACAAGGATATTAAAACAAGGAAGAAATGGATTTACCACTGAGGTATAATGCAAAGGTGTATCTTTTCTCTGTGATCTGTTATCTCCAAGATCAGATGCAATTAGGAAGGACTCCATATGCTTTTCTCAGAAAATATATCAGTTTCCGAGTGAAAATTATCAAACCCACAGTCTTCTTACTAAACCTAGTCTTTTTACTAAACCTGAATATCATAAGTCCCTACCAAAGGACTAATAAAGGCTGAAAGTTGCATTTTTGTTGGGATGGATGAATTGAACAGTTGTAGACCTATTTAGGTAAAAGTAACTCCACCATGTTGATTCACAGTGGTGACAGATGCAACTGTGTTAATACTGTGCATTGAAAATCAATAAAGCTAAACATAACCCTTTCCCCCTCATAGGTAGGTGCCTTAATTTGCCAGCACTTGGAAATTCCTTATGTCCATTTTTCTGAGAAATTACTGGCGTAATTTTATAAATGGTAGAACAAAATTTAGCATGTAGTCTATCTTTGCTTGTTAAAGTGGAGCTTACTGTCTTTATTTTTTGCATGGCAATAAATACATAAGAAAAACAGCATTTTACCAATAATTTTTGTAAATATTAATGCTGGTATTCATCATCTTTCCCTCCTCTTTGTTTCATTAATATACAGTTTTATGTGAAATCTCACTGTTTTGCAGATTAGAATATAAACAAAGATTAGAGTATATGAAGAAAGTTCTTGGTTTTGGAACGGGCTTATTGCATTAATAGAAACTAATGCACAAGTACTATTTATTATGTATTAGTATTCTAGAGTTCATAACTTAGTTCATAGGGATTTAAAGTCATTTAACTTAAATGCTCTTATTAGTAGCAATTAAAGGACTAATATGAGTTTCATGAACAGTAACATGTACAGGCATATACAGGGTTTTTTCAGAGGCATTTTAGAGCAATCCCATCCTGAGGTGTTTTTATCAACTTCATCATGCCCTAGTTTTTTTGGGTGTAAAAATTAGGTGCCATAATTCATTTAGCCCAAATGTTCCAGTATCTTTTATAACTGCTAGTTCTACTCTGTCAAATTTTTATCAGGTTATACTGTCTAAAGTGTATGGTAATTTGCATATTAGAGACGATGACATGTGGAAAACAGTCACCTGCAATACAGGTATTTATTTTTTTGTTCTTAAAATTCTTTATATTAATCACATGTGTGTTTCTAACTATGCAGATAACAGACATATATTATTATCTAAGTTTATTTCTTCTTATTGGAAAAGGACAGGTCATGAAGTTATTCCACAGGGTCAGATGCATTCAAAAATTGCAATATATTTGCCTGAGAAGGTCTGGTTCTCAGAGGTAATGCAATACCTCTGAGAATGCAAAAGGTCAGAATTCTGATGTTTCTACTGCAAGTAGAAGTGTAATAAATCCTGAAAAATAATGATTAACATGCACTTCATTCTTTGAGAAAGAATTTTATCATCATTAGGTGGTTCTCATTGATATTCTGTGGAAAGGGCTGAACTGGCTCTACTGAACTGAATACTCTGTGTGTTAGGTAATTCCTATTCAGTACAGCACTTAAGAATAAAACAAAATTAACACCCAGATCTGTTTAAAAACTATTATTAACAACTTAGTAAAAGTACATCAGATTTCTTTTAGTTTCAAGGACATGTAGTGATGTTCTTAGGGAATTTTCTGCCTCAGCTCTAAAACAGCCCAACTTTGCATCTGTCACATCTCTTCCCTACATGCCAATTAGGTAAGGCATATAGGTTTTAAAGAATATGTGAAAATGAACAGGATGCTCCTAAATCTTTTATAGCTTGTTCCAAAACTTACTTTAGATAACTTTGTTACGATTCTTGTGTTAGCTACAATGTCATAAACAGGTGTTCTGTTCTTGTGATTTAGTTGAGACTGATTTCCAAGAAATCAATAAGAAATTCAACACAAAGTTGCAAATATTTGATGACTTTTTTTTCCTAATTCTCTTTTTAAGTTACATCACTGTTCTCACAGGAGCTGTAGATGATGCAAAGTCCTTCTGGTGTTGAGGAATACAGTCAATGCAGGTAGCCTGGTGAGCAGCTCCAGTGGGAGCTCTGGGTGTTGTGAGCCCTAGGCAAGAGGGCATGGACAGCTAACTTTATACAAAGGTCATGGGGACCTGTGCCCATCCAGGTGACCAGACACTCAGAGACACGGCAGAAGCTGAAGAACCCAAGACTTCCATGCACTTAGACTGTGAAAGTATAAAAGCCCAGGATTTCCTCAGTTTAGGGTCCCTCCTCAGAGGTACCATTTTGAGCTGTTACTTTTCTACATGGTTATTGAATCAAGATTAAATTATTTTAAGGATTAGGATATCTGAGACTCTGCTATATGAATTTTGGGGTTAAGTCAGTAGGGAAACCTAACATGGCTGTGTGAGTTTGAGGTGTGTAGATGTCAAAGGGCCTCCCTCCCAGCTCAGTTGGTCTGAATTTGACTGCCAGAATAGTATGATATTCAGGAATAGTTTATAAAATGGTCTAAGTGAATTCAAATCTCTGAGATTCATAGTTTTTGTCATTGGCCCACAAGTAATTGATGCAGTTACAGATTACAGCATCTCATTTCATGAAATTTCCGTCCATCAAACAGCTACAGTAAAGTATCCGGTAACTGTCACCTGTTTATACTTTTGATATACTAGCACCAGGAATATTTAGCATTATATTTGTTGTCCAACCTGTCAGCACTAACTACCTTTATATCTTCAAAGTTTTGTGCCCTCAGTAGGATTTTGTACCCTCAAAATGAAATTCCATCTACCCCTCTACTTGTAAACTTGATGTGGACTTCTCTTCTTCAGGGTTTGTGTGAGTGGTTGCAGTTGCTGTTTTCTCCCTTCTGGCCTTGATATATATTTCTATCCTATAGTGACTACTGTTGCCAGTGGGAGTGATGTATGCCTGTGTCTCATTCTGACATAGGGCTTGAAACACATCTGAATCCGATGGACGGCACTGTCAGACACCCCATTTTAAACACAGGAAAAATTGCGTGTTATCTTATAAAATGAATCTATCGTTGTTTATTTCAGAAGTTACTCTCTAGAACAACAGCCACTTTTCTGCAGTTCTCTAGCCTTGTGAACGTTGCTTCAGATGTGTCATTAAATTATTTTAAATGTATCATTGCTGCTTGAATGTAGTTCAAATCCTAAGAGAATTCCCTAACTTCTTGCTGAAAATCCTGCATGTCCTCAGCATCCTCTGAAATGTGAAGGATTGACTCTTCCACTTCCTGGGATTCTCATTGGTGCCAGAGTTCAGCATGTAGGCTTCCAGAGCAACAGTAATATCTGTCATTTTGAATGAATACAAATCTCTAACAATCCATGTTTGTACAGTCCCAGTGGAAGAGTGTTGTGTCAGCTGTGCTTGTGGTACTTTAAAGGCTTTATTAAGTCAGCTGACAACACATCCTATCTCCAGGCGCTGGCTTTTATGGCAAAGGACCTAAGAGACTTTTTTGTCCCTTCCTTTTTATTTTTTTGTTTTGTTTTGTTTTGTTTTGTTTTCCCCTCCCCTCCTTTCTCATGTTAACTAGCTGTCAAAAACACAGATAGTGATTTTAGAGAAATCTTATGGGTATGTTGCTATATAATACCCACAATGGAGTTTACATATGAGCATTTTTACCCATCCACACAATCTGACACATACCTGTGCACACACTGTCAAGTACCTTTATGCAGTCTGATATTAATTCTGATCAGCTTATTACAACTGATTGACAGAGAAACTGTATACAATTTATAAATAATTATAAGTGGCTTTCTTAGCCCATGTAACCATATGAAAGGAGGATATGATAAACTGTGTGAAGGTTCTGGACCATGTATTAGAGTAAAATTCCATGCATACTCTGTCCAGTGGCCTTTTATGAACTGTACTTTCTGTTTGCTTTAATGTAGACAAAATTGTTTAATTGGTAAATGTTAAAATATTAGTTTGCTTAAGTCATGTTTTGAGAATCAGTTGTTCAAAGACTGAACTTTCCAGTGACATTCAGAATCTTTTCTCTTGCAGCCGTTTCGTAGAGTGACGTTTTCTGTTGTGAGTCAGCCTCAGGACCCACATCAAGGGTCATTGCAGAGTTGCTATGACAGCGGTCTGGAGGAGTCAGAAACACCAAGCAGTAAGAGTTCATCAGGGCCAAGACTGGGTGCCCTTCCACTCCCAGAGGACAACTACGAAAGGACTACGCCGGATGGCAGTGTTGGTGAGGCAGAGCATATGGAAAATGGTAGGGGCAAACACAACATTCACACACATAATCTCACTAGCAAGTGATACTAAGTAGACTTTTGAAAGGTCAGTCCAAAACCATAAATAAATATATTAAATAATTAATATTGTAATTATTTTATTTTAAAGTTTGTTAAAATGCAGGTATACAAAATAATGGAACATAACACCACTAATTAAAATAGCACTTTCTTTTTTTTTACATGACTTAAAATCTATACTGCAGAAGCAGTAAAAACACTGAAAAAAATATCAGTAAAGGTCTGGGGAAATGATAATTGAATAAAATTACATACTTTTCATTTTAGATAAAATACCATAAAGGACATATATTCTCATATCCTTCCATTTTTGATTCAAAACATATCTAGGAAATTTCTCAGAATGTAACATATACAGAATTAGGAAAAGAAAGTAAGATTTTAAAACCCTACTCTAGAGAATTCTCTCTTCCCCAAAAATGTTATGTAGACTATTTTCAAAATAAAACCCAATGTCAAGTCCATTCTTCATTATTCAGAATAGAAGAACATTACTTTCCTTTTCTTCACACTTGTTTTTGTACAGTACTTTTACAATGTCTCATTTAAATTCAGGCTTCATTTATGTAGAGGAGAAAATGTTAAATACTTATTTATTCCATAGTAATTCTCCTATTATTAAAAACCAAAAAATGTTAATATAAGTCTCAGGTTAGGTTCTGTTTTTCTTTCTATATAAAACTCTTCAGGATTTATAAAACAAAAAGACTTACTAATTTTGAAATGTGTTGTATAAAACACTAATATTTCAATGCTCTCCACTTTTTGGCCTTGATCTAAAGTTTTATGAAGTCAGAGACTGACTTCATTGTATTTTCATTTACCCATAAACAACAAAATAATTTAATACATGTCAAAGTGTACAGATTTTTGATAACCAAAGAAATAATGGGTTTTCTAATTCAATTGTAATAGGTGGGTACGTTCAAGAAGGGTGGTGTATTTTTTTGTTATAGAATGAATTAATTAGTATGGCTAAGTGCATGTTAGTTTTTCAGAGATTACAATACTGAGTAATTTTCTTGAGGTTTTGTCTTATCTGAGATAGACATGTCAGACCATTAAAACTATGTTATTTTTCATGGTAAGATATTTTCAAATCTAGTATATATTACTGAAGAATGACTACAGCAGTCCACATATGCTTAAAGTGTATATCCCAACAGCAAAAAAATTAATTGATTAAGAAGAAGGATAGCATTATACATCTAAAGATATGTAAGGTTATGTATGTTTATACATTTGCATTTATATATTCTCCTTCGTTGTTTATGCGAATATATTTGTTTACCTTTCATTTTTCTGGGGATGTGGTAGAGGGAAAAAGTGATAATGGTATTACTGGGAAAAAATGTCAGAAAAAAAACTATAGAGTTTGTACCTAAATTGGGCTGATTATTTTATTGTCTGTTTTGTAGTGAGATTTTGTGGTTAGGATAATAAAATTAAACAATTTGTCAATTCCCTTGACATCCACCAGTATAGAGAATTTGTAGACTTGAAATTCTGAGTTCAGAAAGTATTTTGACATAGAATATGCTTAATCCATGCTGGAGAAACTGTAGAATCACAAATGAATATAATTTTTAATGCATTTGGTAGCCAATGAACAAGAAAATCACACCAACTGAAGTATAACTGAAAACAAAAAGTGCTTGATCAGTGTCATAAGTTAAAGCAAAATAGTTGAAGTTTTTGTATTGATGTAAAAACTGGAATTACATTCTAAAACCTAAAATATTTTAGATTATTTTTTTAATAATTTATTTTATCTTTGGTAGGATGAATTTCTTGGATTTGGTTTTGAAAATAGTATTCTAAAATTAAAAGGTAGAAAACTAGAGGTAGATAAATACATTAGCTCATGGTGAATGAAAAAAAAAAAAAATCTCCAGTAAAAAAAATTTTGCATAGTAAGACATGCATAGAATCAGGATGTCCTCCCTCTTTATAAAACCTTGAAGAGAATCCTTTAAAATGTGGGTGATATTGTGGTGAAAATTATACTCCGCAGACTTCTGGATTTTGCTGTCACATTTTAAAGACAAGATTTCAACAGTGGCATGTCATCTGCCTCCAGAAATTTCTGTTAACATTAATCTGTAAATAATGATAGAACAGGATGGATTGTACTTTTGTTCCTTGATATACATAATACCAGATATTTGAGTGAGAGTTTTCTGTCATATGATTCTTAAGTCCACTTTTTTTTTAACTATTGAATTGTTCAAATTCTGATAATGTAGTTGTCAATATTAATAGATCATTCTGACAGAAAATTATTTTAAATTGAAGTCTGTCAACCATTCATTTGTCACATTTAATTGGAATCCAGGTAATCGGCGGTGTTTGGCTAGGGTTAGGGTTAGGATTAGGGTTAGGGTTAGTCAGCATTTATACTGGATTTTTTATAAAGATTTTCCATAGTAACAGTATTTTGGAAGTGATCTTGATTAATAATTTTTGCTTCAAATATCTACCATTTAATTTCAGTTGGTGTGAAGTGATGCAATTATAACTAATTGCCTTGGATTTCTTTCATTTTAGAGTTTGAAATAATAATCTTCAGCACAGCACATACAACCTTCCAGTAAATTTCTTTCTTTTTTTTCAAGCCTAGATATCTAAGGAAAACAAGTAATCTTTACAGTTAAGGCAAATTTAAGAAGGTTCAGTCCACAAGTAGTGCATATAGGAAATTTAACTTTCTGTTCACTGTTAAGAGTTTCTTTACATTTTCTCAGTTGAGAATAAAACACTGGAAATTTGGAAATAAAAGGTAAAGGGGTTCATTTTCTTAGAATATGATGTACATTGCCCACCAGCCTACAAAACTGTCAGATGTAGATTGAAGTTTTATTCTGCTGATTAGTTGTAGTGTCAGATGTGGGAGAAAAAAAAAAAAAAAGAAAAAAAGAAATGTTAGCAGATTGACTGTGAAAACTCAGTATGCAAAGATCTTGTTAATTAGTAAAATCTGCAGAACCAAAAGTAACTTCTGAGCTAATTTATCCCCTGCCCTTGGAGCTTTCCTTACAAGGAAATTCTGCTCATATGTGCAGCCCTCTCTGATTTTGCTGTTAGAATGGTACTGTCTTAATGTAAATTGCACTATAATTTTCTGAAGAACATTTCCATTACATATACTTGTATATCAAGGGTAAATACAATACCACGGTAAATTAGTTTCCTGGTCTTTTGTCATAGCTTTCTAGTTCTGACCATACCTAATATGACATCTCAGAAGAAAAAAAAAAAAAAAACCAAAACAAAAACAAAAACAAAAAAACCTCTGTGACAGAAACTTCCAGAATTATCTCTTCTCCTGACCCTAACAGTTAATAGTCAACATGTGATTTTCTAAATAATAATAGCAGTTCTGCTAAAACTCCAGTAATTTATCACAAGCCAAGTTACTGGCCTGAAGTATGGCTTTCAACAGCAAAATCCTCCGAAGGCTATCAAAATTTTTTTGGTGGGTTTTTTTTTTTTTTTTTGGTGGTGGTATTTTTTGATTGTTTGTTTGTTTTTTACTCTTATTTAACTGTTTTAGTGACTATTCCTTTTTTCCCATTATGAGAAAGAGCATGGAGGAATTCCATTTTAATTTTTAAATACTATGGATTGCTATGTTTTCTTACAATTTACCTTTCCTCTGAATTATAAATCTTCCCAGGTTCTATTTCTTCTAGCGAAGGTAGGGATAGCTGGAGATGTATTCTCACAATTTGAGGAATGGACAAGACAGCCTTTTCATATGAACTCCTATGTTATTAATTACAGATACTATCTTTAAACAGAGCTTTCATTGTTCTGTGTCATTTCCCTTCACCTGGTTCTATTAGGTCTCTCTCAGGTTTTTTTCAGTTCTCAGAAATATTTCATTATATTCCTTCTCCCTACCCCCTGATTTCTGCATACCTACAGTTCATTTATGCATGTAGTGGCCTAATCATTTTTATTTTTTGTTTAATTTAGCTAGGTGACCTATAGTGTTGAAACTGCAGCGCTGCAGGTTATAGCTTGTAAGATCTTCCCTTGAGATTTGTCTCCATGCAGTCCTAATTAAACTGTTTGCCACACCTGAGATACCTGCCTTAAAGCTAGCTCAGAAACTTCTACATGAACTTGTCTTTGATCTGCAGCACAGAATTTTAAGTTAGTCCATGTTTCAATATCAAACAGGGCTGGAGAAGAGCAGTCATCACTGTGAAAGAAGGAAAATAAAGGAATGGTTTACAGCTTCCATTTTTGCAGGGGTAAATGGAGTAAAGAAAGATTAAGTGGCATGTCTGAAGTCACAGATAAAGTAAGGAGTAGAGCTTAAAAAGGAGCTCAGAATTTTTGTGATTCAGTTACTTGACTCCCACAAAGAAATCAGTAGATAAATTACTCTCTGACTGACACATGAAGAAATAAAAGCCAGGGAAGAGAAGTGCATTACCTCGGTTCGTAGTCTGATAATATGCTCTGTTTTCAATGACAATTTCAGATTTAGACTGCAAGTTTCAAGGTTCCACCATCAGTATAGAGAAGGGGTTCATAATGTACTAAATGATTGCTTGAAAATGAAAAGTGAATTTTGACAATTAATAAATGTAATTAATTTTATTTATAAGAGCATTCTCTCACGTTTACTTGTGAAATTGATTCTTAATCTGTTCTCTGGACAAAAGTGTGAAGAAAGGAATCCATTAATTTAGAGAACCCGTGTTTACAGAATCTTTTTATTTAGCTTCTTTTAGTGCAAATAACACTGAATATTCTTGAATTATTTTCCTTATTGTATAATGGCAAACACACTCATTGACTTATTTCAGAGAATAACTGCATTTTTGCAGTTCCCATTATTTTCAAATGGTCTTTCCTCTTGAATCCAGATACTAAAATTGCATGAGAATAATTTTGTTTTAAAATTGTGTCCTGAAAATGTTGATGTAAGTTGTCCATCTGAGAGGCTGATCCAGTAAAGGTTTTCAGTGTAGTGATTACACAGTAACAGTTCCTTTTTTATTTGGTTGGTTTCTTTTTATTCTGTCATGGCTGCTACATCTACTTTTTCTTAAATATCACCCTGCATGCATGAACCCCAAATGCAAGAAAGTGCTGCAAAAATTTTTATATAATACAAATACATAAGAATGCTTGTCCTTGTTTCTGATAAATCCTAACCTATAATTAGGCACATGATGAATTTTGGATTCCGTAACAGTAGCAACATACATGGTAATGTTTTGGAGCGCATACATATTCAGTGATAAATTATATCTTGAAGCTTTTTTTTTTGAGAATACAGCATTCTGATAAGATTTGTGAACAGACATTTTATAAGAAGAAAATAGAGCCCAGCTTGTAAGACAGGAGACAAACTGTGCAGGAATCCCTGATACACTAATACAGTCTTATGTAAGGCAGGGAACCTGGCTGGGAAGAACATTGTCTGCTTTTCTCCTTGATTTTTTTTTTTTTTTTCATTTCAAATTTTTTACTGTGTTCCATTAGATGACCTTACCCCATATGTCTGTGAATTTTTCCAACAGAGGAATGTTTGATAACCTATGTGCACATTAATACTTTAAGTTTCAAAACTATATTGTGCCTGTTCTTTAAGAATTACTTGTATTTTGAAGTCTTATGTCTATATACTTGTAATAGAAATGAGGGAAATATATTTTATGTCAAATTCCTAGTGCGGATATATATATATTACATATACATTTACATTACTAAGTCAATAATTTACTATACAAAGTTGAGAAATTATTTTATTTTGTCCATTGTATGTCATTGCACTAAGGTTTACTGTATGTTAACTACTACTCTATATTTATATTGTAATTCAAATGCACAGTGCAAAGTAAAGCCCCAAATATACAACAAATACCATCAGAAATAGCTCTCATTGAAGACAACAGAACAGCATTTTTTTAATACCTTCTCTAATTTACTTGACCGTCCAGACAAATATCAACAACTTCTATATTCTGTTGCTGAAGTGTACCTGAGTTTGCTGTGAATGGTTTTCCACTTGATCAGGATTTTAGCTGCTCAGAGAACATATGTTTGGATCTGCTGGAATCAAAGAAGGAATGCATATTTCTGTATTGGAAATCCACCCCCACACATTGGATAGCTAAACAAGTTATTCAGCAGTTTTCTGATTTTCTAAATAGAATTGTATGTCTCTTCCTGTTCTCGGTTGCTTTCCCATTGTATTTGTTCTAGCTCCTTTTGTGCTGCAGAGTGAACAGCATATGCCTCTTTTCTGAAAAATCATGTTATAGGATTTCTTCTTCCACTGCTGATTTCAGTATCCTGCTCTTAAAAAGAAAATACAGTAATAACTGTTCACCACTGTTAAAAATAGCCTATTGATACCAGATAACATGAAATACCATGTACTAAAACTTTGATTTATTACCCTTTAAAAAAGGAACTCCATGTTTAAAGTCCATCAGTTTTTAAGCAATAATTTGAAAGTGAAGGAAGACTTTGGATTTTTAAAGAACCATACCTGCAGTTATATCTGTTAGGCTGAAGCAGTGAGGGAAGGGTTTGTACGTACATGTGGGTGTGCACACTTGTACACATCTGAGTGAGTCAGTTCTCACTGCAAATACTCATGAGATCTAGACAGTTGCAGTTATATAACCTGCCTCATCTATGAATTTTAAATCAATTCACTGAGGTGGATAAGAACGACCATACTAAACTGACGAGTGGAGACCTAAATGATCAGAAAGTAAAGCAGTATGTCCACTGTCATGCTGTGAATTGATCCAAACATTGTGCACTCCTCAAAAATAATAATTTGAACATCAACTTCCACTTTGATGAAGGTTTTGCAACTGACTTAGTCAAGTTAGGCTTTTGTCCAAGTCTTCCGTGCCAGCTGCTAGCTCAGGCAGCCTCCCACTGATGCAGATTGCAGAACTCCCTTTGATACTGTCACAGTCCTCAATGTAGATGGAAGGCAAAATGCATTCCCAAATTTACAGACTCAAGGAAGAACAGACATCTGGTTTATGAATGGAATATTTAGCAACCTTTGCATCCAAGGCAGGCTCTTTCCTGAAAAAAATCTAATGCAAAGATTCAACGGAAATTTATTTTTCCTCCATTCTAATGAGTCCTTTCAACATAATTTTCCCAGTAGGCTTTATTTAATGACAGATTCTTCAGTTTCCTGGACAACATTAGATCTTTCTATACCTTCAAATCTTCAATATAATGGATCTTCAGTGTAATGAAGATCCCAAACAAATGTTTTAGAAGGGAATTTCATCTTAATTTCAGTGAAAAATACTTCTTACTCTATATATGGGAAATATAGGTAATGTATAAGGTCAAAAAAGATCATCTGGTGGCCAAAATAAGGCGCTCAGGGAAAAGTATAGCAGGACAAATAAACTGATTTGTTTTCCAGGTAGTCTACTATACATCAGCAGTTGGGAGTTCTGATTCTCTGAGCCACATAACGTGCATTTAATAATCTTTATGGATTTATATATTCAAATTTGTCCAGTTTCCATTGCATGCAATTATTAATATCTCTTTTTCCCAATGAGGGTTTTCAAAGTGATTGTGTGTCCCATAAGTCTTGGATTGGACAAAGGAAAAATAAACTTCCTAGCCTGTAAAAGAACAATAGATAGGATTTTTAAAATGAGAATATGTTGATTTGTATTCATTCTAAAATGTGCTGTTGTATAAGAAGATCTTTATTCAGTTATTATTTCAAAAGGTTTAAACCCCAAAGACTGAAGGGAAATGTGTGTCTCTCTTAACTATTTTATCAAATACAAACGTAAGTTTAGTATGCCAAAATCTACAGAATGGTACTTAAAGTAATTAGAAGCTACAGTATATGTGTCAACTATAGTTCTGAAAGTTCTATTTTATATTTTATAACTGATTTTCAGAGAAATGGAAGTATTTCTATGATGACAAGAGGATTTAAACACAAGCATAACATGAATTCAGACATTTGAGTATTTCTGAGTATTACTACGGTATTGCCTATATTGCTTTTTTGCCTCAAAAGCAACACAGCATTCGATGTGAATTCCAACTCAAATGTCTTGAACAAGTGAAAAACAATCATGGCATATGCTAGAATAAGAAATACATTAGAATTTTAAAGAAATAGCTTCAATTTGTTAGTACAATAACTTAATATTTCAGGGTTTCTTGTCTTGTTTGTGCAAGGAATGACAATAACAAGAAAACCTCCATTACCAAAAAAACCAGGAGGTTTATGCTCCAACACATTTTTTGTGCACAGATAAAAGCAAAACAAAACTCAATATTTATTATCTAAGAAAATGTATTTTAGTAATCAGTATTTTATAAGGTGCTTTTTTTTCTGTAGAAAATAATTCTGACATAATAAATTCTATTAATATTAATTGCAAATCTTTTATTTTAGATACCTTGCCATTCATGTTTAAAAGAGCTGTCTATTCTTATACAGCTTTTAAGAAAGGACAAAAACATCTTTCAATAAATAAATTTTTAAAAATATTATTTTGATGGATTATTCAAATCTGTACTTTTTTCTAACATGTGAAATAGGAAATTAAGACATAAATGTAAACTTCTGTTTGGATAATAAGAAAAGTAAAATGTGAAGGCAGTGAAGGAAGAACACTATTGATAATTCATTTATATTGACTTTTCATGCTCTCTTGCTGTCCAAAGTGCCCCTGTGAGCTTCTCCTACTTGCTTGTTTTAACCTATTTTTTAGCTATATCTAAGGAATAAGCCAACGCTCAAGATCCCTGCAGGGGCACTTGTTCTTTTAAAAAGAAATCTGCATTATTTCATCAGAAAGAGAAGAAAAATTAAAAGTGTATCTTATATAAAATTGCATGTAAACAAGACATAGGGCTATCTTCCACCAAAGTGTTAGTTTTTTCCCCCTATGGTTTTATGACACATTTATTTTCTTGATCCAAGGATTTTTCTGTCTTTTTCTGAAAATGTAATTGTTCTATAAAGACCAGTAGTGTCCATAGAGAGAATTCTGGGAAAAGGCTTTTTAAATTAAATCTCATTAATTCAAAAAGTGTGTGGTATTTGTGTCCTGCTGTCTTAGTGTCTTTATTTCAGCTGCACAGTCAGTGGTTTTCTTATGTAGTTGTTCTGCTCAACTTAATTCATATTTTCTTTGAAGAGGAGAATCTGTCCCTTTTTGGGGCAGTGAAATGATATTCACATCATCATGAGATATTAAAGTAACATTATCAGTGGAATATGACATTGCAAATTTTATTACTAAGAGAAGGCAAAGAGAGTTGATGTAATTTTTACCTTCTACTGTTGCTAGTCAATAACAGAAACTTCTGTTCTCTGAGTGGAGAATAGAAACCTATTCCTTTTCTTTAACAAAGTATTTGAGAGATAAACATATATATGCATGGCATGTTATTTTAATAATATATCTCAATGTCTAATTCTATTAACAGTGGCTATCATTCCCTGCTACTGAATTAGAAAATTGATGCCAACATTCTTTTCATATTCTGTTATGTATTGTAATAATAATATAGGGATTATTTTAATATATCTGTAGATTTGACAGCTCTGGAAATGTGTTTGTTCTAAGTGTCTCATATACAGCCATTATTCAAGTGTGTGAGAGAGTAATAAAATAGTTAAGTTTGCTTGTTTTCTAGGTTTCTGGTGATTTCTAGGGCTAAGGGGGTTAAATGGACAAAAGAGAGGTAACCATGAGTAATGTTATTACATATGCTGATTTTTTAAATCCAAGAAATTGAAGTATTTTGTGTTTGAGGATGTCTGATTAAATGACAGCATGATTAATATACTGTATTTAATGCAGTTTCATTATTCAAATAAACTATTTTTGGTTAAAAAAAGGGTAGGCAACGATAGTTAAAATGAGACCTCCTGCTTAATTATATGTACAAAAAGTTTTCATCCTTATTGAAAGCTTGTAATACCATGATGAAAGAAACTTTTCAATGACATATAAAGCATGTAAGAAAAAAATTTAAAAAGTCCTGGAGAACTAAAAAAGTGGTGACTGATCTATTTGAGAATATGCAAGGAACCTGCACAGTATGACTCAAGAGTCATGGAATCCACCTGGATGACACATATCCTCCCTGAAGCCCCCTTTCCAACATGGCATTGTACAGAAGTACAGCAAAGCAGAAGAGGAGAGAAACAGCATGGACTTTGGTTCTACTCTTAGCATGCTCCAGATAGCCCTCTCATATTTTAGCAATTAATATTGGCCTGATAAAAGCTGTAAGAAAGACAGGCTTTAATAATTTTAATACTATATTATCTTTTCGTTTTCTTGGAAGCAATTCTAAAATAATATATTCTGCCCATAGTTCTCTACTTGGATGTCACCAAGGACGAAGGGTAAAGGGTGATAAGAAAAAAAATCAAATTTAAGTTACACGAAAATGTCTTTATGTCTTTTTAATTTGATACTAGGGACTCAACAGTGCAAGGGGCATGAATAGAATTGTTTTTTCCCCCCCATTTTTTCCTTCTATACTGGAAATGGTCGCATCTGCGGAGCTAAACTTTGGGAAATAACAGTGGCATAAGAAGCTGGCTCACAGAGAATGATGATACAAAATAGTTGTGAGAGTCAAAGAGGAATGCATCCTAGATTTTATAAATGACAATACAGTGGACAGGCTCTATACTGCCACAGCACACCGTTCCTAACAAAGGATGTTGCTTAGAGGCATGGTTCGCTTGCCAAGAGCATAGATATGGAAACTTAAGACACAGTCAGATCTAATCTCAAAAACAGTAATGGTAAAATACAGAAAAACCCAAGATGCCCCCAAAGGTTGAGATAAGTGAATATTTTTCTCTTGCTTTTCTCTTCACAAGGAAACAATTGCCTTTAGCTTTTAGCAGGTAGAGTCCCACTGCTGTTGTTCATGATATGAATTTCAAGTGGAAAAACTTTTCCAAAATATAAAGAAAGACGTTATCCTGAAGTTTCCTGATAAATGTTATCAAACATGTTATGTTAATTGAGGAACTTAAAGAACTTATAAAACTAAAATATTCTGTCTACCACCTCTCCTCTCTCTCTGTCACAGGTAACAGACGTTTAGAAGATTCTTTTTCAGAAGGGCCTAAGTAAACAACTGACAAGACAAATTTGTTTATTACTATGAAGATAAATAGTAAAAGGATTGAATCCAGTTCAGCAGTGATAGAAAGTCATTACTTTCAGGTGACAGTTAACTGGCTTGTATAAAATGAGTTAGCACTTTGAGAATATTGCCTACTGGAGAGATGCTTGTGCCCCCACGTTGCATCCTGTTGAGACTGTCAGCTCAGGAAAGAGGAGAGCAGAGAACAACTAAGGTAAAAGGATCTGATACAAAGTCCATTAGTCTTTGAATAAAAATGGCTGCCAAGTGCTACTTTTTGGGCTGGCTTTGTATCATGGACAGAGCATTCTGTCTACTCACAACCTGGTACTTCCTATCAGCACTAGGTTTATGTGCAAGGGAATCCGCATAGGGCTGAACTTCAGCAGTGGATTAAAATAGTTTCATGTGTAATTGTAGTGAAGGACACTAGTCATGGCCTAAACTTCAAAGCAGAACTGATTCCTACACTTACATTAATCTAATTTTAAATGTTCTTTAAAGGTGAACAAGTGAAGATCACCTCAGTGTAAAAAGGTGCTTTAGTAATACTACAAGGTGAAAAGCTTACTGTTGCCTCCTGGAAAGTAATGATACTTTACAGTATTGGAACTCAGGAATGCTTGTGCTCTACTACCTGAAAATAATGTTAGTTGTTCTTTGTCAAGAAAGGGTAGAAAACAGAACAAAAAAAAAAAAAAAAAAAAAAAAAAAAAAAAAAAAAAAAAACCAAAAAAAACCAAAAAAAAAAAACAAAAAAAAAAAAAACACAACCAAACACAACAACAACAACAACAATTCTACTCTAGATTCTGATCTGCCAAAATAAAGGGGTTTTTTTCCAAAGTTTTACCATATTGATTTACCATCTTCTCTCACAAATATTTCTTGAAAGTCTCTTGTTAAATGAATTTTCCAGTTCCTTGGTTGCCTCTTCAATAAATAACCCCATATAATTTCCAGTTATAAAAATTCACACATATATATTCACATAAACATGTCCAGTACAGTTTCCAAACAGATCTTGAAAGAGCAATTGAACATGAAGAAATTCCATTAAAGGTGCCTTTAAAGTGTTGGAGTTTTTTTCCCATATGTTCACTGACAGAGTGCTTGGAGAGCACTCTGTGTTATGCCTCATAATTTGGTGTCAAAATCTTAAAACATCTTGAGCTCTGAGAGGAAATTGTGGGACTTGCATCATCATTTTTCTAGTAATTACAAAGGGATTACAAATTTACAACAATTAAACAATGAACTCACTTAGTCTAAATCTGAGTAATTCTTTCATTTCCGTATCTCACACATGACTAAAATTTCTTTAGCATGATACTACAATAGCTGCTTCTTTTTTCCAGAGGAACTACAGTACACAAAAGGGATAAAATATTTGAGCATATAGTACTTCTGATATACTGCTATAACAAAATAGATTAAAAATTCATTCATATTACTATAACTGTGCAAAGAAGGGATTTACAACCATTATAAACAGCTAAATATAGTTCCATCCTTAAGGCTCTACATTTTGCAAATGCTTTTCACTTATCTGGCATTCTATACTGAGATATGAAAACGCTGCAAGTAGTATCTGTTGGACGAGACAAATCATTATTTATGAGTTTCAAATGACAAGATTGTAACTAATGCTATCAGTAGGGGTGTAGAATTGTAACAAATATCTAAATCTGTTATATTTTATGCTTATTGGATTACAGACACTTTGGATCAAATACTGTATGCTTCAACACATTGTCTAAATCCTACAAGTCTCAAGATGCTCACATATATAAAAGAATATTACTGTCAGAATCAACTGAAAGCCCCCATTAGAAAATTAGACATTAGATTGATTATTTTGACCTCAAAGCAAAATATAAACATATACAAATGTCTGATCGTTTTTATTCAACTTCACATAATTTCATATCTCTTTTCCATATTTCTTTGCTTCATTCTTAGCCCCTGAAGGTTGGATCTTTGTGTATAAATTTATCATAACTTCCTTAGATGTGACTTTAGAAAAATAATAAATTTGGGCTGGCTGGCACTTCTGTGTATGCAACAAGACACTCTCCTGGGAAGCAGAGAAGAAAAATATAGAGAAAGTTAAAATTATTAATAAAGATAATTATATTTTTTACTATGAAATAATGTCATATTTCTATTGAAAAAGAATCCTTATATTTTTTAATTTCAGTCTTATTTAGGCATACAGTCAGTGACAAAATAATGTGACACTTTCTTTTTTAGCATTATATTAAATGCTGGTGACCTTAGTGAGAGTTGTGATGTTCTGTGGCATGAAACATCTGGCAAAATAAACAAATATATGTGCCTTTCAAGCCTCTGATCACAAAGATACTTATAAAATTATTTTCAAGTAAAGAACATAAAGAAATATTTAGGTTTTCCTCAATTTTCTGGTAGGTAAGAGTTTTTGTGAAAGTCTTAGTGTACTTCTTACTCTCTGAAATCTAAACTTTAACAGCCTTTGAAATCTTTGCATTTACTACTATAGCTAACTAGAGAACTGTTTTCATCTGTTTAGCAGATCTGTCTTACCAAGACCTTTCCTTGGGTGAATGAGAAAATAAAACCCGAAATGCTTCTGGAATAATAGGTCCAAATGATAGGTTTAAAAAAATAAAAAGCTGAACAACTATTTACCGGTATATAAAATGGCACCTATGTTCAAATCTCAGTGATTAATCAGCAACTCAGGTACCCAAATAGAAATCTTTGTAGGAGAAGCAGTTGCATCATGCTGCATCAGCAAGAAATAAGCTGTTTCCACTTTTAAGTCCAATTTAAGAATTCATTTCACAGCATGATTTAGAATAGATATTGGGAGATAGAGAGTCTAGATTCTGTTTTCAGCTCTGCCACAATCACCATGAAAAAATGAAAACAAAATTCTTTATGAAACATGCAAAATACATTTATTTCATAGAATGAAGAGGAAGATCTTTGTAAAGATCAGTGAGCTTCCTAAGGGGAAAGCGGCTGATAATTGCCAGTTTCAAACTACTTCCAAGTTTTAGTTTGATTAAGCTCAACCTTTACTCCAACTATTTTCATCTTCTGAAAAATCTCTCTATATTCATGGTGATTTGCAAGCTCATAATGAAAGGAGAAAAATATTAAAAGTGAAGAAAAGGGAGCTGCAGAGGTTTGATATGGACCAATACATTCATTTTCCTAAATAAATATTTTTCCTCAGAGTTGAGAGAACTGTATTAAATAGGCTAAGCTTTACATGAATATCCTGTTGATTTTAAAAGTCAATTGGCAGTGCTTAATTCCAAAAGATTGCTCTGACCCTTTCCAAGTCTCGCTGCTCTTTCCACTCCCCACCAAGAAGTTATCTGTTGCTAAAAAGTGCATCTAATATCTGGAGCAGGAGAGAAGTTTACAAAGCTTCTGCTACTCCAGCAACCTTTCTGAAAGGCTTTTCCTTTCCTGAGTTTGGCTGTAATTTCTTGCAATGAAGTAGTTTCCAGAATTTGGAGAAGTATATTTTGTAATTTAGGTGCTTGGGTAAAAACAACCTGTTGAGCCATAACTTACCTTTAGTGTAATCTGTAGGAGTACTATAGCTAGCAACATAGTGAAGGTTATATTGCTGAATGTTTTAATATACTAAAGGCTTAAGGAATAATTACCCTTTTCTTACAAATGAATAAATAGCTAAAATTGTATTTAAGACAATGTTAAACCATCCCTCTAGATGTTTCAAAAATATTTTTTAAGCTTTCTCATAAAGTGGACTATTCATTGATATTGTTGGAGTTCAAAGCAAAAAGTGGTGCCTTTAGTGATGTGTATTAGTGAAGATGCCTCTTTGTGCTTCAGAAAAGCAGACTTGTGTTTCAATTTGGTTTTTAATAGGTTCAAAGATACTATGTCTTCTGCAAACCTTCCAGAAACATATCAGCCAACATAGCTGTATAATTTAAATTTTATATTTGTCATAAAAAATAAAAAAACTTGCAGCAGTTGATTATGTGACAACAGTATAACCACTAATTTGAGAATGACTTCAACAAAAGTAACATTCCATCATTAATTATAATAAATGAGATTCTTTAGCTGGAGAGAATGAAAAGGGCATTTTACATTTATGCTAGAATTATACTTAACTTTCTACATTTTGAAGCATCATAAATCTAGCATTTTAATTTTTTTTTATGTTCATTCAAAGGTTACATTCAGCTAAGAATAAGGATAATCCAAAGTAGAAAATAAAAAGCATTAAATGCTTCCTTAACAAAGTTTTTTAAAAGAAAAATTGATTTAATTATTTCAAGCACATTAATACTTTCATGTCCACCGCAAAATTTTTCTATTCCATCTTTCTCCTCAATTAGAATTGTCTGTTTTCCTTGAGTGATAGATAGTGCTTTACTTCCAGAAGATCATACATGCTTCTCTCCCAATGTGTCTTTACCAGAAACCTATCATTATATAATTCTTTATGGAAGTGCCTATCACAGCCCTGGTGACAGAATCACAATGGTTTTCATGATGAAATCTCACTTACTTTTCTGCATTTTTATGTATATAAAATGCTACTTTACAAGATTTTCTTATGCGCAAAGTGGTAGTTTTTAATCCTTCTGTAGAGATAGGATAAAAAACCAAAACCAAACCAAAACAAACCAAAACAAAAAACAAACAACCCCCCAAAACAAAAAAAAAACAGGAAACAACCACAAAAAAAAAATTCCTTACAAAAACCTGAATTCTTTGAAGACATTTTCATTCTACAATTTTGACTTTTTTTTATTTTTTTTTTTTTTTTTTTTTCTTTTTTTTTTTTCTTTTTTTTTTCGCTCCTGGAAGGGGGTGGATTGGGGGCTGGTGGGTCTTTTGGGGGGAAGTATAGGGGGTTTTTGATTTTTTTCCTAGGAAAAAAAGTTACAGAAATTTTGTTATAGTCAAAGATGATTGAAATAATTCTTTTCTCCAGAACTGAATTCTATGTATGAAAAAAAATAATCCCTCCTTCATATTTCAGGCAATCATAGCATACAGCATTTTTTCAATAGCTTACTTGAATATGCATACTTAATTTAAAACTTTCCAATCCTTTTTTTTTTTTCTTTTCCCATTATAGGGTTTCACTAGTAATGTGGATTGCTCTTTTGAGAAACAGCATAGTCATTGGAGTTAACTTTACATTGTGTAACTATTTTTTTTTTTTTTTACTTTTTTTTAATATGAATATGAAAAAAAGGGAAGGTAAATCCCATTATTTGTAATAGATCTTTCTGGGCTTTTTTTTCAATTTCTAGTTACATATGGTGGCTTTGTAGCTTTTTTCCTTGTTCTATAAAGATTTTTGTAGTCAGTAGTTGATTATGCTAATAGTGAAGGAAATTATTTGGCTTTGAGTATAATAAATAGCAAAAGACTTTGGTCTCTTGTGAGTGTTACCCTCACCTCATGATGATAATATATCATGTAGCTTATTAGCCTTGCAGGGGTACAGAAATAAAACAGCGGGGTATGCTGCAGGAGAAACATTTATATCACTGCATGGTGGTTTCCTGACTCATAGTAAAATGTCATGAAAACCACTAATATCAAATCAAGACATCTATAAAAAATAATTTACAATTTTTTTTTTTTTTTTTAACCTTTTGGTTTAGAGAATTGAAAATTAAAACCTCAGAGTAAAAAGGAACATAGAGATAACAGCTTTTCCTTTCTACTGTCCTAACCAAATCTACCATGAAAAGATATTACTATAAATAAGGTCTAGTAGATCACTTGATTTTTTTATTTGTTGGACCATGCCCTAATGTCTATTTTTATGATAAAAGGAGGCTGAGAAGTGAACCTGTTTCTCTCTGTAGCTTCCTGTGGAGGAGAAGTGAAAAAGTGCTGAGTTCTTTTTGCTGGGATCCAGTGACAAGGATGCATGAAAATGCTTCAAAGCTATGCCAGGGGAGCATTAGACTGGACATTAGGAAGCATTTTTTTACTGAGTGTGTAGTCAAACACTGGATCAGGCTTCCTAGAGAGGTGATCGATGCCCAGGCCTGTAAGTGCTAAAGAGGTGTTTGGACAATGCCCTTACTTAGAAACATGTTTTAACTGTTTGTTAAACTAGATGATAATTGTAGGTCTATCCCTTCCTACTACAAGTATTCTATTCTAATTACAAAAAAACCCTTAATGTAACACAATGGAATGTTGTGTGTAAGGAGAAAATAAAAAAGAATAAAGCAGAAAGAAAACCAGATATAAACCCTAAATTGTTTTTCTGGGCTTTTCTTTTATTTTAATACTATGTCTTCCAGACCTCCTTGTTAAGGATGTCTGGTTCGGAATACATTTCTAAAGCTCAGATTTTAAAAAAATTCTCATCAAACAATAAAACTTACTCTAACATGACTAGTGTTTATTTTCAATATAATACATACTTAAAATCATGTTGGAATAATTTTCTCAAAAGATAGCAAACATTTATTTTGTGCTACATAACTTAACTGAAGGAAACTACAGCAATAAAAAGTGCTTTAGATGCAAATACCCTTTTAAAAATATTATATTTGAGATTTTTTTTTTTTCATAAAATAGAAGCTGTAATGACTGGAAGAGGTATCCCACTCAGCAGTCCCATTCTCTCATAAACTTTATTGTATAATTCACATTGTAAATTTGTTGAGTTCCAATTTAAAGACATTTTCATAAAAGGAAAGCCAATTTCTACAGCTCTCTTGTAAGACAGACAGGAACTACAAGTTTGAAGATGAAAAATATCAGTCCGTTCACTCTTTTTTTTCCTTATGTCTTTAGGTTTTTTCCATCACAGGGCTATGAGATAATCCACATTTCTAAGTAAAAAATGTTTTGCTGTTCAAGCCTTCCTGGATCAGTGATCACCAAACCAACAATCTTTCCCTGTATCTATGACATATGAGATCAAGCCATCCTTTTTTTTCCCCCTATGTTTTTCTTTTGACAGCTAATACCAAAAATCAGGTTTGGAAAATGGTTCAGAAGGGTACAGATGAAAACATGTGCAGTTTTTTAGCTGAGTTAACACAGATGAGTCCATGTGTAACCTGTAAATCTAGGTGCATGTATTTAGATGTATATATTTATATAGAGAGAACGTACCAAGTAGAAAAAGGTATTTACATTGAGTAAATTAACAAATTAGAAATATATATTTTTTTAAAATCTGGACTGTGAGACTACAGCAATCACCAACTTGTAGCTGAGATTACTACATGCATAAATGAATAATCCTACCTTGGTCTAGAAAAGGTTTAAGGAAAGTTGTAGTGATGTGGGTTGCCAGTTTCTAAAATCAAGCAATTTAAGAGACATTATTAGCAGAGCTAAGCAAGTTTATTAACTCAGAAAAGCACATGACTTTACTGAAAGATAATAATTGCAGCTGGCTTCTGCCCACAAAAGCATTTAAGCGGGGTTGTTTTCCCAGCTGTAACATTCACCTGACCACAGAATCAACAATAACAGGCAGGGCTGAGACAAAACCTATGCTGTGAGGAAGCCAGGTTCAGCCTTACAACATAATAGAGCCAGCATTCCTTTATGTTCTTTTCCCTTGATTTTAATGCCAGCTTTTGTAATTCATTCCCTCAGTACCTATACCCAGATCCCTGGACTTGATGGAGAATATTGTTCTTCTTACTTGTTTATACCAAATGGTGAGTGTAATCAGCCACAGCTGTCCCAGTGAGTCATCAGTAATTAACCTGAAACTCCCTGGAGCATTCTAGTATCTACAAGTAGGATAATAATTTTGCTGGCTTGCAGTTTTTTGTGTTTCCTCCCTTACTGAAAAAGGTGAGAAGTGATAGAGGCATTTCACATTTTAGTCAGACTGCATAAAAAGACTCTAAAAATCATGCCAGTTTGGTATCAAAATAATGGTCCTAGTTAACACATATGAGTAGGAACAGTACCACACTCAGCCAGGTCATTCTGAAAATAGTATTATTAGTAACTTTACTTTTAATGAATTTGATACGGGAAATCCTCAAATAAAAAGACAATGAGATGATGTAGCACCAACTAGGCCAGTGACTTGGGAGCTGAAACTCACAGCTTTATGTCTTGTGAAGGTAACCCTAATCAAATAAATTAACTAGGGAAAACAAAACATACAAAGAAATAAACAAGACAAACAAAACCAAAACAACAACAACAAACCCAGCCAAAGAAACCCCAAAACACCATACATGAGCTAAGTGAGCTCTCCAGTACTAATCAATATAAAACTCTGGGCACATCTACAGTGCCTCAATTTTTTAAGGTTAGACTAGTAGAAAAAGTAGATGACAAGGGCATTGAGGGGTTTTTTTTACAGTAAGTACATTTTTGGTGGGCTTTGGTGTTGTTTTTTTGGTTTTTGTTTAGTTGTTTGGGTTTTTTTTCATAACAATAGGTTATTTAAAAATAATAGGCAGAGAATGGCCAAGACTATATTTTATATCACAATAATATGTATTTTTTACTGAATGATTAATAGAGTATTTACACAGGAAATAGAGAAACTCCATGTAAGTTTCCTCAAGCTTTATTTCTTCTTTTATGGGAGGCAATACCATCGGGTACAGTTTCTTTCTGCACATGAATGTGTGACACAATGTAGAAAGGAATACAAAATTCATTAACTTGGAGGAAATAACATACAAAAGAAATATAATTCTGTGAGGTAGGTTTCATGCACAGGTGGTGTGTGGCTGTGCCCTTCCACGCCGGGCAGGCGCGGGCCCCTGGCTGGCTCAGATCTGCACAGCGGCCAAAGCGTTTGGGTCGGGTATGCAAACAGGCTTCCTTTACCTGCGGGACTCGGCTTCTCACCAGCGGCTGGCCCAAATTGTGTTGTGACTGCGGCGGCAGATAAAAGGTCAGCTCTCAGCTGAGCAAGTTTAAAGATGGTTTATTCAGGGTGGTGGGAGTTCCGCCACCCTCCCACTGCCCAGCCAGAGAGACCCTTTGAATTTCCCTCCCCAAACTTATAAGCGGGGGAGGATTCAGGGGATGTAACAACAGGTCAGCAAATCAGGGAATTCGGGGGGTAACAAGGGGTGTCCACTTCTAAGCCTCTGACCACTGACAGAGGGGGAAAAGGGGTTTCCCTGGGCACCAGCCTATCACTCGACCCCCCTCTGGGAATTTCCTGAGCCTGGGGTGGGATCCCAAAGTGACAGACAGGATGCCCCAGAGCAGGGGGGAGAGGGGATTGACAAGGATAGGTGGGGGGTGGGATGATTGACATAAAACAACTTGTTATACAGAAAACTCAAAGGGGAGGAACCGTTACAGAAGTGGGGGCACAATGGAATGAACCATAACATAAAACTTCTTATAAAACTTGATAAAACAATTCTTGCACCACCACAGTGGTGGGAATCCTGATTTCTGAACTGCACATTTAGAAGCTCATCATTTTATTATGCAAGGTGTGAGGAGGGTGTTGAAAGAATTGAAAAATTCCACATAAAAAGCATGAAATTATTATTGGGTTTTTTTTTTAAGTTCCTCAAATGAGAAACTTCAAAAACTCAGTATGTTGTGTTCAAAAACCATAAGTGTCAGGATTATTTGGAATTTCATCTTTCTTGAAATATAGTTCAGATGTGCTTCTAAACCCATAAAAATGCATACTAAAAACCCATTCTGGACAACCAAGACTTACAGAATACTAACGCTTTTACAGGCATAGAAATTTTCTCGTAGAAGAAACAGGTATGTAGTGACAGGGCAGAGGATAATGGTTTTAAATTTAAAGAGTAAGTCTAAATTAAGTATTAGGGAAAAAAAAAAAAAAAAAACAAAAAAACCCCACCACCACCACCAACAACAAAACCCACAAAACACATTTTCTGCAAGGGTGGTGAGGCACTGGAACAGGTTGCCCAAATAATTTGTGCATGCCTCATCCCTGGAAGTGCTCAAAGCCAGGTTGGATGGAGCTCTGAGCAACTGGGTCTAGTGAAAGATGCCCCTGCCCAAGGCAGAGGTGCTGGAGCTAGATCCTTTTCAAGGAACACTCAAACCTAAGACATTCTAAGATTCAATGAAACACTTAATTTTTTTTTATTCTGTGGCATACTGAAGGACTGCTCATAAAAGAGTAATTTCTGAGATTATGCTCCAATGAAATGGATAAGGTACAGAAGTATTTCAGAAGGTATTGAAAACCCTGTGCTGAAAATTTTTGATTACATCTGAAATGGAAAGGAATTAGATTTTACTGGATTCTTTGAGGATATCTCTGTAAAGCACCCCTTATTTCAAAGAAGGAAGAGAGATACAGCTCTATTATATTATGTACTTTTAATTTTCTTTTTTACTTTATCAATTTTAGCTCATCTTTAATGTGTGTCAGGGAAGATGGGCACAGGGAGGGTGGTTTTATATGTTTAAAAGATTTACTTTCAAACAGCATATTTGAACATTTTTAGTCAGTCTTTTAGTAGAAAATTTAGGCTCTTTTAGTAGAAAATTAAGGAGTTTTTTCTGTGAAAATGTCTGAAAAAACTTAATACACTTAAAGAACAGTAGCAAAACCTTTCAGTTGCTAAGTGTTTAAAATCTTTGTGTTCAGATCACACAGCATATGCAGCACTCTGCTTTTAGATGACAACATTTACCAAAAGTCATCCCATTTTGGTACCAGAAGTAGTTTAGGGCTATGAATCCTGGTATATGCTGATTTTTGAAATTTTCCTCAGTGTAGATAGATGTGCACGTAACTAATTCAAGTAATGCTTCAAAATATGTGTCCGTATGTTGTTTAAATTGAAAGTTCAACTATCAGAGTTTGAAAAACAATGACTTAAATTCATCCCAGCTAAAAATCCAAATCAAAATGTGCCCTTTAAAGTTTTCATAATTTTGTGGAATCATATTTCCATGTCAAATGTATAACAAGTTAACTTTAGTTTAATCATATCATTAAAAGAAAATGCTTATATGAAACTGCCCATGGAAGGACAATTGCACTGGTAATTATGATACTTAAAGAACAGAAGCATCAACATGGAGGAGATGACAGCAAAGGTGCTGCAGGTCCCTTTAGGATATCCCAGTAGTAAGGATGTGACCATGATGAAACGCAAATTGCTAGCAGTACTTTTCAAAAGGGCATCTACTCTTCAGTGTGGAATACAGATTAGCTATCTACACCCAATTTTTGTGGGCAGTGAGCTATGAACATCTTTTAGTCTTTCCTTATATTAAACTATGAGGAGTATAACCTAAAAATAAACCCTAACATTGCTCTGAAATGCAAAATGTTATGATGTTTAAGATAATGTCATATTATCATATTGTTTTCTATTTACAAAAATTAGTCTTCGACAAATTTGTTTATCTTGGGTTCTCAAGCTGGCCAAATTTGCTTAATTTGTTTTTGTGCAAGTTTCTGTATTTGTGTGCTCACAAGATTTTTGTCTTATAAATTTCTATTCTCAATGGTACTTTTAGCACATGACATGCCTGTTGAAAAATATTTAATGTCTAATAGGCACGAATTCTGAAAATTGCAAGACAACTATGATGCACTGTAACTACTTTATTATTATTATTATTCAGGTAGTTCTTACTTACATTGAAGAAACAGACTATTAAGTTATTGCTGTTTCAACCTGTAGCTTGAAATGTTCAGGTCCACTCATGGCATAAAAAAGATTCTAATTATGCAGCTGTATTTTTAATTTACTCAGATACTTTCAGATTGAATCTGAAACATTTTTTGAAAGAAAAACAAACACTCAGGTATGCAGAAGGCTTTCTCTTCTGTAATTGTTTTAGGTTTGACTGTTGGTTGCATTACAGAAGGAAATAACATGGGTGAGACATATGGGCTAAGTTAAAAATTGCCCTACATTAAGTTTGAAAAGCTTGTAGTCATACTAGTAATCTGACTGGGATTTTTGTTGTTGTAGGACTAGCAATGTTTAGATCTCCTTAAATGCAGTTGCTATTTTGATTATATAAATTGTCCAGCCATATGTATCTGTTTTCTCTGAATGACTTTATTGTTGTGGTTATTCACTGTGGGTTTTTTCAAAAGACTTGAATAAATTCCACAGTAGTCCTGATAGAATTTTCAAGGAAGAAACAAAAAAGGAAGATAAATCTATGCCAACATTTTCCATGATTAGAAATTATTTCTCTGGTTTCCAGGAGGAGAGGAGGAGAAACCTCTTCACTGAAGTATCATCTCATTTAACATACTCCATTAGCTATTTAATATATAAAGTTATTATAACTTAAATTTTAATCATAATATGACTGTGCAACAATGGAAATTTCCATTTAGTTCCATTACTTTTAGGTGGCTTTAAACAAACAGTCTCTCTCTCTCCCCAGTTTTTGATGTAACAATATCAGATGGATGAGATTCAGAGTGATTCACCACCTCTTTTGGTTTCGTGCCTAAACTAAGGCAGTCAAGACTAAGTTTTACATGCCAGATGTTGACTAAGCTGTTGTTCTGAGGCTAAAAGTCATTTGAGATTTCATATTATCAATAAATTTGGCCAATTTTTATTTTCTTTTGAAGTGAGACATGAAGATAGATTTTTTTTCCAATTTTTTCCAATTTTTTTCCTTTTTTTTTCCTTTTGTCTCCAGTTATTGAAATTACCTATTCTTTACTCTGTATCATTAATGTAATTTTCTGAATTAGTGATTAAATGACCCACACTCAGCAGATTGTGGAAGGTCTCATTGCCCTTGCCATCAAAAAGCCAACAAAATGTACACGGGTAGAGCTTTATGGGAAACTTGCACATGATGTATCTAGCATATACTTTTTTCAGAAGTATATATGCATGTCTTAATTACTTCAGCAAATACTTCTGTTTTGGTTACTGAATGGAAAATTAGATTTTTCTCTGAATGCTTGAGTTTGCTTGCATATTATGTCATGTTACTGATTGAGTAACTGATCATACTCTGCATTTCTCCGGTCTTTCTCCCAGCTCACTTTTTAAACTTTATTATTCAAAATTTTGGAATGGATCACTGCTGGTATGCAATATTCCTTCAGTGAGTATCCTTTATCAGGATACCGAGCTTCATTGTTTTCAACTTTGTAAGTGTAGAAAGAACATACAGACTGAAATGTTTCCATAGGTAATTTCAAATAATTATTTAGGTTCACTCTTCTCCCCCCTAAAGGGAAAAAAAAAAAAACCCAAACAACAACAACAACAAAAAACAAAACAAAATGATACTAAAATTTATTTCGAGATTATTTTCATCTTATAATTATGCTCAGTAAAATAAATTATCTCCCCAAGTTATAAAACTGGCAGGAAGAAACCTTTCTATGTTAACACCAATGTTTGCATACCTTTATTTAGGAACTTTATTGTTATATCAATTAGAAGTAGAATACTTTTTCACTTTATGAAGACTGTAGTTATTTTGATGATGATTCAACTGTGTTTTAAATAATCTTCTTTAAAACATAACAGACTGACTCCAGTAGTTTATTTGATGGTTTTTGGTTTGCAACATGTGGTCCTGGTGTGGAAAATCATTGCAATGCTGCACAAGTTTAAAGCTCCTAAGATTTATAAACTGAGTTGGTAGTAGTCATAAAACTTTAAAATGAGATTTTCAATCTAATGTGATGCAAACTAATAATAAGTGGGCAGAAAAACCTTTATCTGGGAAGCAGTTTTCAAGTTCTACTTTAAATGCTTTCCAGTGTAGCCAGTGTTAGAGAGATATTAGTTGATGTCCAGGGAGGAAAAGGAACTTCAAAGTAGTCTTTTCTGTTAATCTTTATTAAATGAGTGTAATATATTAAAATAATACATTTTTTTTCAGAGGAAACCTATTTTACTTAAGCTGGTTGCTAGGAAAATGCAAGATAAACATCTGTAAATTCCTTGAAAAATATCATTCAACAGTGTATTTTTCTACAGAAGATAAAAAATAGCATGAATTTCCCTTTAGGTTTATTGACATTAAACATGATCTCAACTGGAGAAATAAATTAAATTACTTCTTAGTTTGATTATATATGGAAGTAAATCAAAGACAGATCCTTGCAGTGCATCTCCTTGTTTCTATGTATGTGCCATTTAAGTCTCCTGTAATAAATCTGTTGATAATTATGATAAATCCAATTGCAGATTATAAGTTCCAATGATGATGAACAATAAAGACATGAGTTTCATGGAAACAGACTGTTACAAATGCTTTCCTGGTTGGAACATCTTTTATCTTAAACCATATAGCACCATAAAAACCTGTCCTGAATATCTGTATTATAATAGATGCCTTTTATTATGATGTGTGAGCAAGGACTTCCTAAAAATTGTAATCAAATATCATAGTATAGAAGAATTTTTGAAACAATGAATGAAATATTTTTCAAATATTGAAATATTTGAAAAGAAAAGGGGTAGACTCATATAATTTTAAAGCACTTATTAATCAAGTAAATCAAGGAACTGTATTATGTTTTAAAAGGGGTGTTAAAAAAGGTTATTTGAAAATGGACAGGTTTACAAGACAATGTTTAGAAAATTAATGAGATCCTTTAAACTTTTTGAGACTGTATGGTAAGAGTAGCTTATTTTAATATTTTGAAAATAATCATATTTTCATATGAAGGATTCACACATGAAGGATTTTGCTCTTATTTTCAGTTAGAGTTTCTTTGGTTAGTTGGTTGAGGGTTTTTGGTTTTTTTTTTCCTTCTGGAAATATGATAAATGTTTTCCATTTCACAAAATACTTAGTTTCAAATGTAACATACTAGTAAGTAATATATTAGTGAGTTTTGCAGTGGTGGCAAGCATATAAAAAATGGATAATTCAGGAAACACATAGGAGTTGGAGCGATTTTAACAAGTCTTTGACCCACAATTGTCATCATATTGCATTTACACTTTTAAATAATTTTAGCAATAGGTAAGATTTATATATATAGAGAGAGATAGTATTTTCCTGGAGCCAGAAGTGCCTGAGAAAGCAGGGTTAAATTTACATGATATAATTATTTTTAAGTGCCCTTGGAACTGAAAAAAAAAAAATAATGCAAGATTTTTTTCAGGCAAACATTAGCTCGTTATATGGAAAAAGATATATAGACTCCCAGAATTTAAGAACAGCATTCGATCTACAGTAAATATTGATTGATACAAATTCAGTCCAGTAATATTTAAATTCTACAGCTTTGTTATTGTTATGCTTGGTTTTTTGTTGCTTTTTTTGTTGTTGTTTTTTGCTTTTGTTTTTTGTTTTTTAGTTAAGCATTTTATCGATAAAAACTTAGTGCTTATTATATGATTTTTAAGCAGCAATGAAAAAATCATCCTGCCCATTTGTAATTTATTATTTAACATCCAAATTTTCTTTTCTTAAAACTGAAGTAGAGATAAGTGTTTCTGGCTATTCCACAACAACACAGAACTTGATCATTGTACAAAGATTTTCATGTCTGAATTATTCTCTGTAGGAATCTGCCTTTCTCTGTTTGCAATGGAAGACCAAATAATTATTTAATCACTCTTATGGGTGCTAGATAGCCTGCATTGATCTGATTGCTTCTTTGAGCCGTTTAAAAAAGTCAAAATTATACACATATATTTATAGATTTTGCATCTACAAAACAGAATTCAAAAATTTCAGAAGTCTTTGATTGTTATTCCCTTGTTCATGGAATCAGTTCACAATGGAAGAGCATTTGTGAAATCCATCTTCATACTCAGAGTGTGATTAGCTCTGAATTAGTTCAGACTGAGCCCTGATCTGGACTGTGTTCAACTGGATCTTGAAAAATCTCTTAGGACAGATTCCAGAACCTCACTGGGATATTTGCTCCAGTGTTGATATCTTCAGTTATGTTATTTTCCCTTTCATTAGTCAGAACTTTGCTTACTAGATAAGCACCACCTCTTGGCCTCCCACTGCATTTCAGTGAAAAGCCTCACACTTCTCAGTAAACTTAATATCTTCAGGAAATTAAATTATGTTTCAATTCACTTATTTATTATTTGCAAGGAAAAGTTTTGTTCTGAAGTTCAGGAGGGGGAAAAGTATTTGCTTTATGGACTAAACCATCCTTGCCTTCTTCAGTCAAATAACTTGTTGATTTTTGGTAATGTGTATTGAAGCTGGGAGGAGAGGTTTTCTTTCCTGTCTATTCCTAGCTTCTTGTAGATTGTTAAAGTATCATCTGTAGCGTACTAAGGAGCAGGTGGTCAATAGGTTATGCACTGAAACACGTCATCAGGTTTCTACAGTGCAGAGTATTCTTGGTCGTCAGAGAGAACACAGATTTCAGAGTTGCTTGTCAAAAATCCACAGTTAATGAACCGTGTTTCAATTTTCATGGCCTTTGCTGCATTAATATCAGGTAGTGGGTTGCAGAAAATTGCAGTCAGGTTATTTGTTTAGCCAAACCTGATTCTCATTCGTGTTGGTTTACCACTAAGTTCAGATGGACTCTTTCTGAAATGTGCTTTTTATATCAGCATCCACTGGCGTTATTCTGCTTTTCATGTGTTTGTTTTGTTGGGTTTATTTCTTTGTTTGATTTTTTTTGTTGTTGTTTTTGATTTTTTAAAATATTTTTAATTAATTATAAACATTCACCTTCTCATATGATGGAGATACATGAGTATGAATGTAATAGTGACAATAAATTATTGTAATTTGATGTAATATACATTAGACAAAAAAGAAAAAAATCCTAATCTTTGTGTGTTATTCTAGTTTTAGTTTTCCTATTGAGCCCATTAAACTAAATACTATTATAATTTAAGAATTCTAGAAAAAATATTTCATTATAGATTCTACACATTGATAACTAGTTACCATTACATAGGTAGCCTTTTGTCTAACATTTTTTCCTCTTTATAGAAACAAAAGGAAAGTGAGTAATTTCTTCTATAGTTAAGTCATAGCACTTCATTTTTCAGTCTAGAGCTATCAGAAGTCACTTTGAAATGTTGTCCAGGGTGCCTGGACGATGCACTCAGGTGCGTAGCGTTATTCTTGGGACTGTCCTGTGCAGAGCCAGCAGCTGGGCTCAGTGGTCCTTGTGGGTTCTTTACATCTCAGGATATTCTCAATTCTTTGGTTTTCTGGATGAAGATTTTCAGCTCATACACATGAGCAGATAAGCCTTTCAGGACCATATTATACTGGCCCAAGTTTTATCTGGTTAAAGTCACTGTGTTGCACATCTTGTATAACATGATAATAAAATAATACATGTTAATAAAAATTCAGCCATCTCCTGTTTTGTCTTTTTGATGAGTTGGCAGTTAAAAGGCTTGAAATTAGGTGTGGCAGATGCAAAATAAGTTCTTATCATTAAATTGAGAAAAAAAAATTAACCGCCAAGATTTTTGTGCTTACAGATAAAAAGAAGTAGATTATTTTTGTGAAAGAAGAGATAGAGGCCTCACATAAAATTTGTAATTGTAGAGCAAGGAACATCTCTTGCTTGAAGGCTATTTTGTTAACCCAGTAGGCATTTCTAGAATTATTTTATGATAAATTGTTATATCTAGCAACCACTGCTAAGATTTTTCAAAGATATGTAGTTGTTTATCTCCTTTCTTTAAGTACTCATCTATCATTTAAGTGTCACTGATAGCCTCAAAACAACTCAGCTGAATCTAATCTTTCAACCATTTACACTCTTACTGGTGGATATATACAAAGTCATTATACTGTTGCTGCCTTCCTGCTCCCTTAAGCTCTGGTGTTAGACAAAATCCCAAAACTGCAAAGAAGGATTCTCAGAATAAGTGTTTTCCTTTCCTTTATTTTCCCTGATTCATTTAGCTTGCTTTAAGATTTTCTAAGCCAAATGTAAGGGTTTCTCTTATGCCAGCATAGATCAATGACAAAAGAATTTAACTGTAAAGACAAACTGGGATTCAAGTATTTTTATTTTTTGCAGAGCCTTGAAAATCTGACTCCCGCAAACCCTGGGAGTACCTAAACCATCAGGTGTTAATAAGTGACTGTCTTGGGTAAAATTAATAAAAAGCTGCTGGGCTGGGATACAAGATTGCCCATCTTTAACTGCTGTAATCATAGGCAAGTTGCAGTTTCTCTTCCCAGGACTGGATCAGTAATATGTGCTAAACAATGGTGAGATGAAGTAAAGAGAATTTCCAGAGAACAAGGGTTCTGCTCACCCAGCTGAGAGTCTAGCACTAGGATACTGATTTCTGCTCAGTCTTGTCTTTTATCTTTACTTCAAAGAGTTTGTATTTTTTACCATAGAATAATAGCACCCAGTGTACAGCCCTTTAAAGTTTCCACAGATTACCTTGTAACTTCATGGTTTGCACAACCTTCTGTGGTTGTGACAGATCTTTAAGAAAGTAAAATATTAAATACCTGTGGGTAGGCTTTTATTTTCATAAAGAGGGTCAATGGGAGTTTTCCTTTTAATATGTTTCCTTTAATCTTATTAATATTATAATTCCTAAAAAAATTCTTACTCTCTTTACACCACTTATGAAAGGATTTCCTTATCATAGAGTCATAGAATGGTTTTGATTGGAAGGGATTTTAGAGGTCATCTGGAAAATCCTCCTTATGAAAGGATTTCCATCATAAACAGCTGGAAAATCTGCCCTACAAAGAGTCTGGTTGCAAAATAGATGCCCAATTTTTCTATCTGTACAGTCTTTGGAATAAACCATGTTTGTATTTGCTGATATCAGGTCTGAACGAAACCTCTCATACACTGAGTTTTCTTTTAAAAAAAGGGTGGGGGGGGGGAAGGGGTGTCATAGTTGGAACAAGAATAAAAGAACAAAAGTTGCATCTGGGAAGAGAAAAAATGAAAGGGATAAGGAAAGCAGGCAACTTTGGTTGATGTACTTCTGCATGTGGTATAAACCAAAAGTAATCATAATACTTCTTGTGTCATTATTCTTTACTTTTTATTTTGTATCTCTCTTTTCAATTTTAGTTTTCTAGAACAATTTTTCTAAAAATAAACTTTTATGTGTTAATTAAATTACATTTTTTTCCTATAGTGACATATAAAGTGTAATTTCCAAATTCAGCATTGGATTTCTTATTTTACAGACATGACAGATGTTCAGCTTCTCATCCGGTCTAGTAATATAACTCTTTTTCAGTTAAATAAATCTCTTTTTTTTTTTTTTTTTTTTTTTTTTTAAGAACATGTTGTTAAAGAAAGTTCCAGCAGATCTAAGTATATTTTTGGTAACTGAAGTGTTCCTCATATAAAGACTATGCTTACATGTTTACTTTTAAAGGAGAGGGAAAAAAATGCATTAAATGGATGTCTATTTGAAGATTAGCCTTCTATATTGTTTTCCAAATAAGATAGAGTTCTGGAATGGAAAACTGATCTTGTCCTTTTAAGTAGTAGATGTTGGCTAAACAAATAATCAATGTACACTCTAAAATTATTATTGTTGAATGCACATAAAAATGAAAAATAAAGCTCTAAATTGCATAAATATTCATGCTAAACTCTGAATTATAACTTGCTGACTTCAAACAAAGCAGAGTGTTAGGCCTTGAAGATAATAGATTACCACTTTTTGTATTAAAATAAAATTAATAAATCTGCCAGTTAGAAAGATCAACATAGAAGACCCCAATCAAATCAAAGTAGCATTCACTTGCTAACCATTGCTGTTCTAGCACCCAGAAAAACCTCAGTCCTTATGAGCTTGTCTTTATTAATTGCACTGCATTATCTGGCCATCTGCTCTATCTTCCAGAAGAGCAGCATTCCTTTGGTGGTCATTATTAACAGATTTCCTGCTTTTTAGTTTATTTGTGCTGCCTGCTGTCATCTACAAATGTTTCTTTCTCAAAAGAAAAGGGGAAGAAACAAAAATGGGTGGAAATCCTAACAATCAATTACTCAAGGGAGATTAGCCCATATGATTAAATGCCATGTGAGTTATCAAAGGATTAATTTTTTTTTCTGTTGCTTTACAATCAACATTTTGAAACTATTTATCATAGCAGAAAGACTGCCTTCAGTTTTTATATCCAGTGACAGAAAAAATCCCAGTAAGTTAAAGAAAATCATATGTCTTATTTGCGCTTTCTTCAGCAACCAGGAATCTTCATAACATATATATATATTCCACAGGTGCTTTGCCATTTCTGGATGAGGATGATGTACTAATTTTTCGGCTCTGCTCTCACCAGTAAATTAGTGTGTATGTATATGACTCACAATTTTAAAGTTTTTTCTCTCGTGGGGAGCTCAGTGCACTGAAATCCCAAAGAATGAAACTAAGCTGAGTATATGAACAGTCCATACCAGTCTTCAGTGCAATTACTTGGACTGCTGTGAAAGTTAAGTGTGAAGGAATTTGCCTTTTTACTTTTAGGCACTGTTACAAAGTCCTCTAAACCACAACTAAAGTACAAACATAATCATCAGAACAGCTCTCTGGCTTTAGTATTTATGTTATTTCACTGCCATTTTCTTGATTTTGGGAAAAAAAGATTATGTCAGCAAATGGCCATGAGTATGTGAAATGTTAATCAGACTCACATCATGTCTGTCATTTGTCTAACATAGTTTCCTTCTAGCTCAGTGTGGGTTAAGAAACTTGGATGTGATCTGTGCAGAAAAAGAATCCTTCATGGCATTCATACAGCTGTGCTGCAGTCTCAACAGACAGTGGTTTGTACTTGCCAGCTGGATAGCTAGCAGACAGATTTTGGGGGCAGACCACCCAGCGTGGTTAAGTAGATAGAGGAAACAGAATAATTTACTAATCCTTTTTTACAACTCAGCTGTTTCATCCTTTGGGGGTGTAAAAAAAAAAAAAAAAAAAAAACCAACACCAAAAAGACCAAAACAAAACAAAAAAAAACAACCCAAAGAAAACCCTAAAAAGAATGTTTTACAGATTAATTATTTTCAAATTGTGTACATTAAAGTTTGGATGAACTAACCATGATACCTCAGCACCTCCTAATGTTTCTGCAGCACCTTGAGATGTACATTCAGAATTTATGCTGTGCATGACAAACACAGATGAAACATTTATTTAATCTTTACCTGAGTTGGCAACATAATTTCTCCTCTGATTCACTAATATATCAGACTCTTTCCTGATAAAATGCATTTATAGTGCTAGTCCTCAAGACATTACTAGTATAAAGAAAAAAACTAGGTCATTTAATTTGATCTGATTACATTAGTTATTAAGCTTATTTAATTTACTACTATAAATCATTTTGAAGCAGGAGATGGGCTTGGATTAGCCTTCAGATAAATGACATCCAAATCCAGCTCACTGAATTTGCCAAGTTCTTTCTTCATGCTAAAGTTATTATGAAATGCCAAAGTAATAATATTTATGAGCAGCTCTGTACTTGTATGTGGGAAGGGAACCTCTCAGATTATGATTCCTGTCCCCATGTCTATTTTTACTTGTGTATACCACAGTATCTCCTTTCACACAAGATCTCCTTTCATTTCCATTTTTGCCTTTATGATAGTCAGATGTTTTAATGACTCATATGGAACCATGTTTTGTGTGTTGGTTCTTTCTCTTGCCCAAAGCGATTGACCTCCAATAAGCAATGTCCAAACTTTCGCAAGAGACAAAAGTTCTAGTAGACTAGACATAGCATCTGTGTGTCATCACTGGGGAATGAAGACATGGTGTTCAGAGCTCTCTGACTAAGAACTGAGTCTTTCTCACACATACTGGAGTGAATGCTTCCCTTCTCCTTGTGGGTGGAATGCCTGATTTCCAGAAACTGATAAGGTGCAGCTAGACACTTAGCTCATACATACCTATCCCTGTCAAAACCAATGAAGTTCTGAGTCTGCCTGGAGGTATGTTTTAAAACTTTCGGGCTAAAACACAAAGTGCCTCAAAAGACCAAATCAATTTTTGCTCTCACAGTTCTGGACATTGGGTATATCTATGTATGAATCCTGCTTTGTGCAAGAGGATTCTTCAAACTGCTGACTGGCATGACCTAAAGAGCTTTGCTATTGCAGAGCAGTGTTGTAGCATGAGGACTGAATTACTTTTATGTGAAGCTAGACAAAATATACTTTGCAGGAAAAAGCATAACATTTCCAAACTGGTAGTATTTAATTTATAGGGCCAACATACCAGTAAATAGAATTCCCCAAGTGTGTCATTATAGAGTTCAATTCTGTTATGATTTTTTCTTTTGCATGGCAATCTGTAAAAATTTTGGCTGTACTTGTTTTGATACTGGTCTGGCCCACAATTTCATGACTTTTATTTCTGTGGGTTTCTTTACGTGGATTTTGATTAAATATTTACTTAATAGAAGTCTCCATTATTTTAGCATCATATGAATATCAGCTGACTTGTATGACTGACTAATTTACTTACACATGTTCAGTATTTTTAAGCCATGTCTAGAAAATAGAGCAATATATGAAGTGACATTTTGCTGTTATGGTTCCAGCCACTTTAGTGCACATAAATAAATGCAGGTTTTGTGTGTAATTTATTAGTCATATATAGAATTAAGTGAACCTATTTCTTTTATAATGGGATGAATTTATATATTTGGCTGCAAATCATACTGGGGTTTTGTGTCATGGCATACATTTCTTCTGGTATTATGTATTTTCCAATATTTTTCTTTCTACATAATATTCCTTTCTGAGTATTTTTTCTTTCTTCTATATTTTCATGCTGAATCTTATTTTTCTTTTTTTTTCTCCTTTTTGTTAGTTGTTTCCTAATCCATTTGATTTTTTTTCCCAAGTTTCTCTGTAAGAGATTATCACTGTCTAGCTGTCTAAAATAAATAGATCTAATCCAATCAACTGACAATTTCCTTAAAAATACTATAACTAGGAATAGTTTGTAAAATGAAAAATCATAATCCCTCTGTATCTGTGTAAGGAAATTGAACGTGGATTTATTTTTGTTTTTGAGATTGTTTTTAAATGTTGAGAAAACGGCATCCTCTTGTTTAGACAAAGGTATGCTCCTGAGCACAGATTAGTGAATTGTATCAAAAAAACTTTGATTTTGTATTTTGACTGCATTGCCAAGTCTACACTGTGTGTGTCTGTCTGCAGCCTATTTTAGTTTTTATTTTGGGAATAAAAATATTACTTAAAAATGTAGCTAAACCAGAAGCAAAATTTAACCAATATCTATTTAACACTATAACAGTTCTTCCTAATGCAGATTTAAGAGATTATTGTAAATGTTGGCAATTAGAGGATAATTCCCAACAATTGCAACAAACAACAAATACCTGAGTTTCAGTAGACTGTCTTTATCATCCCATTCCTTGGCTAGTCATGAATTCCTTGAGATGAACACCAGAAGGTCCAATTTACGTTCTTAGTTCTCAATACTGCATGAATTTGACAGTAGGACTGATTGCAGGTTTACACAATGATGTCAAATCAGAGGACTGAAATGTTAAGAAACACCTATATTTTGCCTTTTAGCAGCATATGGTAACTCAACAAGAATTCTCATGCTGAATAAAAAAGTGACTAGGAGCTTAGTCACTCTCCTTCCTGAAAGGAAAGAATTAGGTAATAATGGACAACTGCATGCTAACTTCTCATTTAGCTTCCTTGATCTTTTGCTTTTCATTTAGATCAAGATATTTTGTATATTTTATTACCTGTGATCTGTAGTTCTTCATTAGAAAAGAGAACAGCTGCCAGTCACATACCAAGGGTTGACTCTACATCTGCCCACCCTTCAAGTACACTTTGACAGCAGGTAAAAAAGGTAAAAGTATTCTTATAAACAATAAGGGTATTTAAATACATTAATGCAACAAATTTCATTCAACTGTGAAGAGATATGGATATGTTGTAAAAAGAGCCATTAACATATGCTGGCTTAATGAACTGTCAGCAGTATTTAAATGATGAAACCTTTTTCTTATTTTATAACAAACTAACTGAAGAAAGAGAAATGTAATAAATAGAGGAAGAAAGGATAAAAAAATGAGATCTTTTTGTAAGGTTAAAAAAGGGGTGTATCACCATTTTATCTGACTGTAGGGAATGATATGCCTGCTTCTGACCAGATCATAAGAGCAACAAAGTCATAGTGGTGTGCATTTGGAAGGGAAGAGCCAATATACAAAGTGAGTCTTGGACTTGGGCTACTAGTCTCGCTATTATGGAAGGTGATAAATAAAGCCTAGAACTTAGCTATGAATCTTATATTTTGCATTTTGCTCGTTATGGTGCCTTAGTGCCACAAGCCTGTACTTAGAATATTAATTGAATAAAACTACACATAGATATAAGAATGTTTTTATGAACAAGTGTCAATATGTTTTGGGTGTAGTTTAATCTTAGCTTCAGTAAAAGAGCGAGCATTGAATGTAGGCAGTGCTGTGAGTCACTGTGAACCCACAGATTGTAGATGCCACCAATCTGTGAACAGTGTAGCAAAGCCAGATGGAAACAAAATAGTTGACTGGTCATTTTTAATCTCTATCACATGATAAAATACACAGATGATTGTGGTAAACTCGTGAGTGTTACAAGTTTCAATACTGGAAGGGCAGTTGATGAAATTGCAAACAATATGAGCGTGCTGGTCTGAATTCCAGCTACGGATCTAATAGTAGCAAAGGCTCACCTTCATAAGCCAAACCACAAGTCTTTGTCAGTCTTTGAAACATTTATACAATCTGCATATGAAGAGCAATAAGTAAAGATGCTGTACTTTAGCAACTGAATGATGAAACCACCAATTATGCCTTTGCACTAATGTCTCTTGATATGAATTGCATGATATTGTGGTGTATTTTAAGTTATTTCCATCACATAAGATGGTTTTGAAACTGTCTTGAACTCTCATGGAAATATAACACAAAAATATTTTCCAGTTCATCCCCAGGCACCAGGGGGCTGCCCAGACCCAGGTGCAGCATCTTGCACTTGATCTTGTTAAACCTCATGAGATTACTGGGAACCCTCTTCTCAAGCTTTACCAGGTCCCTCTGGCATCCCATCCTTCAGGCGTGGCAACCACACCATTCAACTTGGTGTCACCTGCAAATGTGCTGAGGGTGCACTCATTTCTCTCGTGTGTGATTAATGAAGGTATTAAACAACATTTCTCCCAATATGGACCCCTGAAGGACACCACTTGCCATTGATGTCTATTGATACTTTGAGCCATTGACCACTACCCTCTGGATGTGACCATCCAACAAATTCCTTATCCATTTAACAGTCTACCATTGAATCCATCTCTCTGAAATTCAGAGAGAAGGATATTGTGAGCTAACAATGTCAAAGACTTTACAGAAGTCCACATCTGTAGCTCTTCCTTTGTCCACTGATGTAGTCACTCCATCATAGAAGGCCACTAGTTTGGTTAGGAAGGATTTGGGGAAGTCATGCTGGCTGTCTCAAGTTGCCTCCCTGTCCTCCATGTGCCTTAGTACAGTTTGTTAGGAGTGTCAATTCCCAAGAACAGAGGTGAGGCTGACAGGTGGGCAGAACCTTGACTCCTGCTTTCTGTTGTTTTCTTAAAGATGGATACAATATTTCCTTTTCCCCAGTCACCTGAGGCTTCAGCTGACTGCCATGACTTTTCAAATATCATGAAGAGTGACTTGGCAACTACATAAGCCAATTCCTTCAGGACTTTGAGATACATCTTATCAAGTCCCATAGACCTGTGCATGTTCAAGTTTCTCAGGTGATCAATGCACCCAATCTTTTCTTACAGTGGGAAGCACTTTGTTCCCTCAGTCCCATCATGTTGTCCAGCCACTGGAGAGGTGTAGGAAGGGAGACATCATTGAAGACTGAAGCAAGAAAGTTGTTAACTATAGCTATAGAAACCCTCCTGTTTATTCTTCGTGTCCTTTGGTAGGTTCAGTTCCAGCTTTGCCTCAGCCTTCTCATCTCATCCCTACACAAACTGCTTCTCTGTTCTCTTCCTGGTTACCTGTCCTTGTTCCCACTGTCTGTGCATTTGCTTATTTTCCTTTAATTTGACCAGCAGGTCCCTACTCAGTCATATTGGTGTCTTGCCTTCCTTTTCTTGCTGCTGAGGGTTGCTAGTTCTTTCACTCTAAGAATTTCCATAAAGATCTGCCAGCTTTATTTCACTCCCTTATTCCTGGGGGTGGTCTCCCAGCCTGTTGACTATCTCCTGAAAGGTTTGGAAATTTCCTTTCGTAAATTCCAGGGGCCTAACTTTACTCTGCTGCACCCATATCCCTTAAGACTGCAAACTCTATCACTGAATGATCAGTGTGTTCAAGGCTGCCTCTCATCTTGACATCTCCATTTAGCTTGTTTAATTGTGACTTTAGACCCAATATCACCTCTCCTCTGGTAGGGCTGTCTATTGCCTAGCTCAAGAAGTTGTCCTCCCTGCACTGCAGGACTGTCCTCGACTGCCTGCAGCTTGCTATGCTACTTTCCCAGCAGATGTTGCGGCAGTGTCTGAGCAGGACAAGAGCCTGTGAGTGCTGTTCCTCTTGTGGGAGAAAAAAGGCTTCATCAGTAGGCTCCCCTGTATCAAGTGGTCTGTACTAGACATCAACTATTAAGTTCTCTTTGTTACCTTAATCTCAGATTTATACCCACAGGCTTTTGTTCTGCTCATGGCTCTTCTTCAGAGAAAGCTCTCACACTCAATCCAGCTCTTCCTGTAGAGGACAACCCTTACCTCTCTCCTTCCTCCCCTGTCTCTTCTGAACAGGCTGTAGTCATTGGTAGTTGCACTCCATAAATAGAATTTGTCCCACCAGATCTCAAATTCAACCCCATTAATCTTAGTCCAAAAGTTACAAAATGATGCAAAATACTGCTGATTATTTATTTGCATCCCTCTTTTTTTTTTTTTTTTTTTTTTTTTTTTTTTTTTTTTTTTTTTTTTTTTTTTTTTTCTCCCTCCCCTGTGGCCATTTCCGTAGAATTGTGATAAAGATCATTATGTTAAAAAAAAAAAAAACAACAAAAAAAAAAAACCCAAACAAAAAAACCCCACCAAGTTGTGTGTTCCAGGAATTTTAAAATAATACAAGACTGGTTTAATTTAATAAGCAAATGGTAATGGTGTGAAATACGTGCTGAGCTTTTTGAGAAGAAAGAGCTTTTATTTTTATGCACAGTCCTCTTAAAAATATAATACTGAAGAAGTTTTACCTATATTTTTTGTTTCAATTTTAATCTAGATTGCAGGATTAGTAATACCAGTAGCTTGTCTTTTTTCTTTCCAAAATATGCACTAAAGTATACATTGGACAGCAAAACTGAGATCTCAAATGACTGTTTTTAGAAAAATCAAACCCCAGAGATATCGCTAAAGATAAACCTAGTTTTATTTCTAAACTTGAGAGTAAAAAGGTCTAATAGATCTCAGTCACACAGATACTGAAATATTCCACAGGTTTAGAAAATATTTTTCTCATTCTTCATACAGAAAAACTAATAGGTTAGTCATTTTTATGCTATATGTTTATCTATTTATTTATTTTTATTGCACTTTGACAAACTTCACAAGCTGCAGTAGTTTAATGTGACTATTTTGATTTTATGAGTCCAAGCATATTTACAAAGTAGCAGTAATCACTATGCATTCTATGTGGAACTGTGACAAAACTGACATTTTGAAATATGCAATTTCATATCCAAAAGCGTTACTGGGTGTTCTTTAGCCAGAATAAGTTCCTGAAACCAATTACTGTGAGTTCATTTATCAAATATAGCATAGTTGCATTTGTCTGTAGATATACAACATTACAGAGTTGCACTGTACTGCTAATGTAATGAAACTATTCCGTCTTGTGACTTAAAATAATCATAGATGTTTTCCATGTTGAGGAAGCTTCTGAGAGCTGTTACACATACCAAATATTATTAAGACAATGAAAGTCAAAAACCCCAATACATAATGTAAATATGCTCTGGCACACAGTTATTTTATTTTTTTTCTTGCAAGCAAAGTTAAATGTTATATAATAGGGTAGGTTTCAGAAGTCATAAGTTGTAAATATATAAAGATTTATATGTTTAATAATAGATATCATTTATAAAACAGAAAAGTAATAACAATCTGTAAGTTCTTATTTCATAATGAAACAGATAATTTTATTTTTTTTCAGATAGCTCATCTATGAAGTCCTCAAGTTACATAAAAAAAAGACAATGTAAAAGTAAAATGTAAAAGTAGTCATAGTCTGTCATAGAATATCTTTAATTGCAGGGTATTCATAAGGATCACTGAGTTCTAGTCCCTAACCATAAACCATATAACTAAGGGCTGCCCAGATGCTTCCATGAGCTCTGGCAGGCTAATTGCCATGACTTCTCTGGGGGCAGCCTGTTCCAGTGCCCACCTCCTCTGTGTGAAGAACCTGTTACTAACCTGAACTTACCCCTGATGCAGCTTCATTCCATTTCCTCATGTAATGATGCTGGTCACTGAGAGATCAGTATCATCTTCTCCTTTACCCCTCTTGAGGAGGTTTAAGACTATGATGAGGTCACCCCTCAGCATTTCCTTTAGGCAAATTTGATTTTGCCACATAGTGTTTTCACAGTCTGCAAAGCCCCCACAATTTAATTATTACTTCTTTTTCCTACAGATATTTCCCCCAAATCTAGTAATTTTTAAAATTCTGTAAAGAATTTGATGCATCCTTTCTATTTTGGTGTTCAGAAATATGAAGAGCAGAGACCTATCTGTCACCCAAATCCCATATACCTCCCTATTGTGTGGATTATTGTATTGAAGATTACTTGTTGACTAAATATATATATATTTACATGTTATTTTTCAAAGAACAAGGTTGAATAAAGGGCTTGAACTCAATTTTTATGATTTGCCACTCAACATATAGAACTTACTACACTACAGCACACACACTTTAGAGAAACCTCTAATTTTTGTATTTTCAATAACTGATAAGGTTTTGTGTGATACTTTTCCCATGTTTAATTTTTTTTTTTGTTTTGTTGGTTGGTTGGTTTTTTTGGGGGGGGAGGGGCGTGTATTATTATTTGCTTGCTTGCTTTTTTTTTTTTTTTTTTTTTTTTCTTCCCTTTTAACTTGTTTAAGACTTTTGTGGTATGTTTTCAGAACTCTTAGGTATTCCCTAATTCTCATTTAGTTAGTGAGGGTTCTGAGAACTAAAAAAAAACTATGAAGTCAAGCTGAGCTCACAAATTAGCAAAAATGAGCTGCTCCCAGATTGAAAGCCCTTAAAACAAGAAACGCTTTAACATAATTCTATTTTATATGAATAAAATTATAAAGCTACAGGTCACAAAATGTTTTCAGGAACATCAAATTGCTTTAAAGAGGTTAGTAATTTTAAAAGAGCTTCCTATAGACAAAACTGAAGAATTGCTAATAGAAGCATTTAATAAAAAACCCAAAACCCTGACTCATAAATCAAATTCTTTGCACACCACTGTACAATTAAAATAAAAGGATAAAAAGCAGTGAAATCTTTTGAACTATATAACAGATTACTTCTGACACTCAATATATAAAGACTGTCACTTTTCTAACTGTTCAGGTCTAACTCTTTAAAACACTCTAGTCAGAATTAAGTTGAAACAAAGTTCAGATAGAAAAGGAAACCTAATATTTTCCATATGCACTGTCATATTCCATCCCTTTTCTAATATTCATGTTCCATTAACATTTAGTATTGGATGAATCTAGGCTTGAAGATACAAAACACAAAAACCAAACTAAAGTACTTCTCACTTGTTTTGGTATTTGCTATCCATGCAGTATTTGCTCAGCTGAAGCCATTTTGTTTTACGACAAGACAGTACAAATTCTGAGGCAAATAATCAAAATCTTGATTTCTTATAATATTGGATATAGAACTGCCACAGAATCATACTACGCTGACAAGATTGAGATTTGCAACACTGAAAACTAGTACAGCATTGATTATTTCGATACTAGAACTTAGTATTGGAAAAGCCTACCCTCGGCGTTGAGTTAAAGATATCAAATGGAACTGGGAATGGAAGACCTCAGTTTACCTGCAGGCTATCTACAGCAATGGTAGTGTTAATGCATGTTTTTCTGTGTTACCCTTAAACTAGCTCAGTCAAAGCACTGTCTTTCCTAGAAAAAGTTTTGCTGAAAGATAAATGTGTCTTGTGAATTAAATCAATGTTCTTTATGTCTTTGTACAATAAAGTGAGTTATATTAGAACGTTCCTAATATTTTCCTATTTTAAATGAACATAAAATATTTTGAGTCAAACGATAAATTCTGATTAATCTGAAACATATTTTGCATGAAATTTTTCCAATGGCTTTCTATACCTATACTTCATAAAATTCTGCATTATTTGGACAAAGATAACACAGGAAAATCAAGAAATTGCAGTTAAAAGATGGCTGACATTTTTGTACATTAGAAATACCAATCTATAAATTCTTCATATTTCTCAAATGCAGAAAGCCACAGATACCTGGCGGTAAACAACAAATTAGTAGCCATCTAATGGGGTAGGTTGTTTTTCTCCATGGTTAGGAATTTTCATTTATTGGAATGTTTAATTAGAAATGGGTCAATTTCTTGTTTACATGATAAGCATTGACTATAACTGTAAGACCTACCACCTGTAGTGTGCCTGCAGCAGTGCATGTTGTCTGTTCTATATACAAATACTGTATGTGTGTAGTGTGTCTACAAGTTTCTCTAATATACCTGTAAGTGTATGTGCTAACTAACCTTTCACAGGTGCTGAAACCAACCTTACCAACTCTTCAGATTTTATCCTGAATCTCACAATATTTGATGTGTGTGTGTTTCTTTTGATTTAATTTGAATTTTCAGTCCAGTCTCATAATTATTGGTAGAGAACATATACACTTGTTCTAATTCATTTTGGATCTGTCTTCCATTACCTTCATTTGGGCTGTACATCAAATAAGTGGTATTTCACTGTGCTTTCTGCATTAGAACTGAGGTAGCCCGGCCCCTGCCCCAACACAATTGTCATATTCTGTTGTTCTCAGACCCACCTTTATTTAGATCATTAAATATTCAGGGAAAAAGACTGGAAACTGAAAATTTCACACTGAAGGTGAGTGGTCTAGATGTTTGAGTAAAAAGAGTTAACACCCTTCTGCTCTACAAGCTTACAGAATAATTTGTCCTTATAAAGAACGATGGAAAGGCAGAGACATTAGTTTACTAAAGCTGTCTCCTGTATTTGCTGGACCATTAAGCTAAGATCATCTAGCCTTCCCTTCAAAAGGGGCTTTCCCACTGAGCACCTAAGGTGTCCAAGCAAGAACTGCTCCAACGATCTCTCCTGTGAAGACAGGCTGAGAGAGTTAGGATTGTTCAGACTGGAGAAAAGAAGGCTTCAAGGAGACCCTTTCAGTTCCTAAAGGGAGACTTTTTACAAGATCATGTAGTCATAGGATGAGGTGCAATGGCTTTAAACTGGAAGAAAGTAGGTTTTGATTAGCTATTAGGGAGAATATCTTTACTATGAGGGTTGTGAGGTACTGGAAGAGCTTTTCCAGAGAAACAGTGGATGCCCCATCCTTGGAAGTATTCAAGGCCAGGTAGGATGGGGCTTTGGGCACCCTGATCTAGTGAGACGTGTTTCTGTCTATGGCTGATGATGGAGCAGATGGAACAGAATGATCTTTGAGGTCCCTTCCAACCCAAACTATTCCATATGATTCAATGTGGACACCCTGAATACAACTTGAATTTGCTTTTAAACATCAACACTTTACAGACACTTGCTTCTGGATTGCTTTGGCAAGTGCCTTCTCAACTTTGTGTCCTCTTCAAATAACACTCATATTCTTAACTCTGTACACGCACTACAGGGTAACACAGCATGACTCTCATTTACAGAAGCAGATTAAGTTAACTCATATTCTGCAAGTCCTTGATGGCATTTCAAAGGAAGAAATAATTTAAGAAAAGTAAGTTCTTTTATGACTGGCTGATTTTATGAAGATGATCGCTGATATAGCCTGTAGGCTTCTTTAATGTCAAATGTAACTGAATATACTGCAGTTTTGCTTAATAAGAGGAATTCTTTGGTCTCTCTCATTCTGGTTTGGGAACATACTATCTGTGAGAAAAATGCCATATTGTCAGATTAGATGTAGATTAACCCCAGATTCATTAAACATATCTTACAGAGTGAGTACATAAAAACAAGCTCTTCAAGAAATATTTTCAGCTATTTTTCTGTGTATCACCAACTGAAAGGATATTCCTTAATTAATTTTAATACTTTTCTATGTAAACATTTAGCCAGGAACCTAATGTCATCAGTGAGTAATGGAAAATAGATCTTATTTAGACATTTGAGTAATTTATTTTTTGCCCCAATCTGGCAAGACAAGATAAATAAAATAGATATTTTAAACTAGGAAGAAATTTGCATTAGTAATACACTAAAATATATTCTAGGTATTTAAAAAATAAGTGATGAGAAATGGCATGTGAATGCAAAATCTGGTTTATATCATTTAAGAAATTTATGTGAATCAGTAAAATATGTTAAAATGTTCGACTTGAAGTTTTTTGAGGCTCGGTCTTAATGACAAATAAAATGTATTTTGTATTTCTAGATAAAAGCAACACCTAAATTTTATGATCCCTCCACCAAATTTTATTTTAGTCTTCTATGGATTTAAAACATTTGAAAGCGAAAGTATGAGATCCCTTGAGAGTAGTGTAAGTCCACAGATATACTAATGAGATGTGACAATAAAGGAATTATTCTGCAGGTGCCTGGGTTTTATTGCTGTAGGGATCAAAGAAATGATTGTGAAATATGTCTTTTCTTCATGGAGCAATGTGAGTCTCAGAAATATTACAACCCTTCTTGCAGAAACATCTATATTTTCTTTTCTGTTGTTGAAGAACATATGAAATCTCAAATTAGAAGAGTATTATCATCATATATCTAGTAATATGATTACATGTGCAGTCACAAAAGGTGTTCGTAGTCATAGCTATAGTAGTCATGTTAAAAGCAGGAAGTGTTATTTGAACGTATTGAAGGTGTCTATTTTAACAAAAGTTTATCATGATTTTAATAGTCTGATACAACAATTAGTTTCATGACGTACCATCTTTTCCCTGGATGTGTTTTCCCAGTGTTCTAAAATATGAGCTCATTGTGGATATAACAACATCAAAAATCAACAAAAGAAATTTAAACAAACGAATAAACAAAAAACCCATCCAAAACACTATGTCAGAGAGAAAAACTGTGGTGGTCCTGCATTCCTAGCTTAACTTTTTTAATAAATCAAAAGCTGAGATTTTTTTTTTTTCATTTCCATATTCAGTTCTTTTCTATTTTAGTTGGATATTTTCCTAATAAAAATATATATCTTTTGAAGAAGGATAAGGATTTGCTTTTTTGTTTTTCTGAAGTAATAAGTGGGGGGTTTTGTTTGTTTTTAATGTATATCTGTGAGGAACTTCACAAACTATTTAAAAAAAATTAAAAATATTTGGAATTTACTGAGTGTGCATTCTTTTAAAAGCCAGCTGCTTTAGGATGTTCCAGATTTTGAGGCTTAAAATGTACAAGAGAGAATTTTTGAAAATGGATTCTGTGTTGACAAAGCAGTTGATACAGTAAAAGAGAGCATTTTTGATATTTTGAGACCATAAGCAATTTCTGATTTAGAAAAATAACAGGGGGTAAAGAGAATAAAGAATGAAATGAAAGATGTTAAAAGAACAGTTTCCCTCCTGTTCATAACTTATAAATTATGAATGCTACCCCATGGGATGTTTGCAGTTGCTGGCTATTATGTGTCAGTATTACAAAGGACATTATTGTTCAGATGATGGAGTGATGAGCATGTAACAAAGCTACATATACTGTAGTTAGTTAGGGACTTTAGAATAGAATATGATGATACAAAAGATGCAATTAGATGTTAGCAGAAAAATTAGTGGCTTGCACTTTTTGACATTTATGAATGAATATCTATCCCTAAAATGTTAAATTTGTAGAGGTCAGGTTGGTGCCTGTACACTTAAGGAATATGCAATCCTGTTTAACTTCAAAAAGCGAGCATCAGGGTATGCAATAAATACTGAATAAGCTAAGAGTTGGACAAAGAAAGTTATTAAAACCAAAACAAAACCAAAACCCCTTTTGGCTGCTTAGGTCCTTATGCTGATCTCTGACCCTGCTGATGGGGGATGAGTGAGCAGCTGCGAGGTACTTGGTTACCGACTGCAGTGATGCCTCAACAGATCTGAATAAAATTTTAGACATACAATCCATTAAAGAAAAATAAATGTCAAGTAGTTCAATTATTTCTTTTATGGATACAATTTAGGAGTGATGCCCTAAGTGTTCCCACTAATGGAAAGCAAGGTCTTGCTTCATACAACATATAGGAGAGAACCCAGAGTGCTTTCAGAGAAGTAAATTAATTATGTGTTCAATGGAACAGCTTCACTTGCGCTGTAAAAGTTGAAAAAATTCCAGGACTAACTGCAGGTCCTGATGCTCACTTTTAGTGTATCTGAAATGACCAGTGTTATTCTTGTTCCTTATAAACAGAAACGTAAAGTCAGGGATGATGGATAGGAATTCTGTTTTCAGTCATTGGTATTTGATTTTAGCAAAGTGGATGTCAGGTATTTCAAAACAAGCTCTTGATTATTCATCAAAACACTTTCAAACTCTCAAAAGTAAAGTTAATTCTTTGACATTGGTTTAGTTTTCTTAGATGATGAAGTGATAATTAACTGGAATGTTTAACCTTTCTATTTTCCACATAATGACATATGCTCTACACTATGAGGCCACAAAATAATTAATTCCTAATACATGCATGTGCATAACAGGTTTGCTCCTCTCTGCTGAAGTAAACAATTTTGAATAATGCTTATAGAGTGATTCTCTCCCACTGGTACTCAGAAAGTCGTTCTTGAATCTTGATTTAAGAGATTTTTCTCACCATCACGCAAGGAAGTTTTTGTGCATGTATGTCTGTAGTTCCTTAGATGTTAAAGACATGAGGTAAATAAGATAATGACAAGGAGAATTTATCTCTTCTTAGTCTCCTTTGTAGTCCCTGTCTTTATTAAGGCTGTGGATTGATTTCTTCCATTATTCTTTTTGTTTTGTGGACTTTTACTCATGGGCATAAGGGCGAATGGGGTTGTAGAGGTTGATTGAAAACACTGAAAATTCCTCTGATTAGGGAAGTAATGCAAAGCTTGAGGTTTCTTAGTTCTCTTCATGTAGAGTAATTGGAGCTTCTACTAATTTTCATAGGATTATTTTAGAACACAAATATTTATCTAAATAAATTGAAGACAACCTTACAATGTATTTATGTGTAAGGCTAATTCCGCATTTCTTGAATTACTTTCTTTCTTCTTTAAATGAAAACAATTTAGTGCAGGGAAAACAGTTCAATTATTTTATACTCTGGACATAACTATCTGAGTTCTTAATTGCCAGAGAGAGCTAAAGTAATAAAATTAGTGATCCCTAAATGGACTGCTATAAACACTAGAGAAGTATTTATTTATTTCAGCATGAACACTTACTAAAATAAAAGTAGTTTCATATTTTCTAAAGGATTCTTCATTTTCTTTCTGTTCAGCCAGTATTTCAAAGGTATACTGTAGAGTTTAGCCTTACATTTGCTTCAATAAAATATATATGTCAATATGAGGTCTGGAAGACTGCACTTTTAGAATACCACCTAAACTACCCGATTTTAGGTAAAACATTTTTTTCTAAATATTGAAAAGAATGGAATAATTAATTCTAAATGATGAAAATAATGAAAATATTGAAATAATTGTCTTTTGAAGCACTTTTCCTTTAGGGTTTGGTCTAAGGGGCATGAAGTTTTACAATTTTGCAATTTATTTTAAGATTAGGGAAACACAGCTTGGGCATTACACTGATGCTGTCTTAATTCAGCATCGGCTTTGGGAATATGTTTGTACCAAATAATAATCAGCTGCCCAGATAACTGTCACTATTCAAAATCTAGGAGCATACTAAATTCAGGCAAATTAAATAAAGCACTTATTTATTTCATAGTGCAAAAGGCATAGGGAGAAAGTTCAGTGTTTTTGCAGAAAAATGGAAGGTGTAGGTATGAAGAAAGGTTAGTTTCCCCAATGTTGGAATTAACACTGCAGGCATCCTTTTGTCCTAGCACAGTTAGATACAGCAAAATCTATCTTACAAGTTATTCTCATGCAGTCCACTGCACTTCTACTGATACCCATTGAAGTTCTGGTTGTAGGTGTTAGGTAATGTACACTGAACACTTTGCCAAATTAAGTGTTCATCAGGATGAATGGACAAAATACAGTCTGTGTTTTAACTGGACCATGCTATATCCACAAATAAGTAAAATTACTTCTACCGACTACTTTCAATCACAAACAGAAAAAAAATACAGGCACAGTCAGTTGTCATAGAGTAGACAGAGTAGATAGGCTGCAGGACAGAACCAGAACCTTTTCTGTACAAAGGAATAGTAGTGATGTACAATTTGCTGGGGGAAAAAATATTTTTTTCCCACAAATGGCATCATGATGTGCGTGATACAGTGATTTGGATTTTTGTTTGTTTACTTGTTTTTAAGAGGGTTCTTTGATTTTCTACTTTCTTATTAAACAATGATTCTTCTGTGAAAGTTACTTGTATGAAAATAACTTAAAGCAGACTCTGAAATTAATTTAATATCTTAATATATAATAACATACCAAATCAATATTTTACACCTAATGGTAAATAGACAATGGTAATTGAAAGAAAATTTAGGTAGTGATCACAGTTTCTCAAAACTTTTTGGAAGGATTTATTCTTTTAAATATATTACATTGCTAGATAAGATCCTAATGATATATTGACACATTCTAAACTATACAATTTAAATTCTTATTGTAAAATAATTTTGATGATACTGACAGAGGTGCAGCAAAAGTTTCTTTTGGAGAAAAATCATGAACAGCATGCTAGACAACCCCATACCTTCATTAAAGACAGTGTAACCGTAAAGATAGAGATGCCCATTTCACACGGTTAGTCCCAGGCCAGAAGACTCCTTTATAATTCAGTTCTTTTTCCCCCAGGTTGAACTTTTTATAACTTATTGTCTTCATATTAAAGTTGTAGTCCCAAAAGGGTTAGGTAAATTGTATGTCTGAGTATAGTGTTATTATTTTAATGAATCAGTTTTAAATAAAAGTAGCTATAACAAGGTATTCTACAATATTTTTTATAGTAGTATGCTAAATAACTACTAAGATGTAATGAGTAGTCTCAGTTTTTTGAGACTTACAAAATTTACCCAAACCTACATCAAAATTTACTATTAGGAAACAGAAGTTTTGTTTTAAGTACCAAGTGGAAAGTCAGTGAGAAGTGGAAAGAGAGTAAAGATGCTCCATACTGGAGCAATTTCAGAAGTCTTATGGGTTTTCGTAGTTTTCCTTCCACAATTGTGTCCTCTAGCCTGTTGTAATACTTTTGCGTTCTGTCTCGCCACTGGAAGCGTCCAAGGCCAGTTGGATGGGGCTTTGAGCAATGCCATCTAGTGGAAGGTGTTCCTGTCCATAAGAGGGGTTGGAACTAAATGATCCTTAAGGTCCCATCCAACCCACACCATGCTATAATTCATTGGCTTATATTCTAACTTGGTTTCTCTGATTACAGCAAATATATCCTTGGACCAGTCAAAAGAGCCTGTTCCTAGATAGGTATTGTACAGATTCTTTTGTTTACTGAGTCAGAGTACATTGAGCTGGCTTATTTCAACAGAAATGCCACAAAGAAACCAGACACACAGATAAGGAGGTCAGGAAGTATAATGAATAAGGAGTGTTTGATTTCTGTTTTTCTTTTTAACACAACAGAATATTACCTAGACATCTAGGACTAGTGCAGTAGAAATATTTCTTTTTGGCTAGGAGGAATTATTTTACTTCCTGTGCATGTGAACAGGAGTTGCTTGTAAGCTAAGTACATCCAGAATAGCTTTGGGCTTCATTGCACGCTTAGAACATGCTAGATTTAATAAGGTGGTTATAGCTTTATGAGTATTTTTAGTATAAAACTTATACATAAAACTGATATGTCTAGTCTCAGGGTAGAATCATAGAAGAGTTGCAGTTTTTGGTATTTTGGTATTGTATTTTTTCCTTCTATGCCTTCTTACAAGATTTTTTTTTTTTTTAATTTATTTTACAAATAAAGCTACCATTCAGAACAGTGATATAATGCATACACAATTTGCCTTTAAAAAGAAAAGTTTCTATTAAAAACAGGTTCAACTAGATGTACAAAACTGCGCTGACACGGAAAAGTGGTTTTCTTTCAGGGATATAACATGAATCATTCCGACTCAGTTTTCAGAAAGCACTATAGGAACAGAGAATTGTAGAAGCATCATATTTCAGTGAGATGCCTCTCAGGGTCTGTGAAGTTTCAAGACTGATACACGCTATCGTTAAAGCAGACAGGTAACTGGAGAGTGATGTAAACAACTGCAAAGACCTAACCTGCCTGGGCAGACGCCCATTCACACTATGTATGTTGTGGGGTTCCCAGGGTGCAACGCATGAACTTAAAAGCTTAGCAGTGAAATAATTAAACTGCCACCTACAAGGAAGTGAATTATGAAAAGGAGATAGGGTTTAACAGCCCCATGAGAAACACAAGAAAGTTGCTAAATCATCCAAGATATTTTAGCAAGCTGGCAGATGACTTGCCCAAAGGCAGAGGCCATTTGCTGCGTAGTAGGCCTGGTGCAAGATAAAAGAACTTGCAAACATCTTGTCTGCGGGCAGAGTGAAAAGATGGAGTTTCACTGAACAGTTTAAACCAGGGCTTCAGTTGGCTATATTTTTTTCTAGTTGATGTCTATGTAAGCTGTCCCAGGAACAGTAAAGGATTTGATCTCCTGAAGCAAGGTGTATAAAAACGTCATATATTTTTGAATGATTTATAGTTTACCTTTTTTACTTTACATTTTTTCTTATGTTTGTGTTTTAGAATATTCCTTTCATTTAAGACAGATATATTTTTACTTATGTGTTTCCACCTAGTTTATAGGCAGTTCTAGTTTATACCAGTGCAGTGCAAGACAGCATTGCATCAACTCTGACTCAGTGTTGAGAACACCTGTGAACATGTTCTGGCCATGGACAGGAATATAAAGTGAGCTAAATAACCAAATGAGGTGGATCCATAACCATTACCTTTCAGGTCTTGTATTTTCTATGTACAAAGTTGCTTCAAATCCAGATGCTCAGAAATCAAGGGTAAAACTGAAATATAGTCTTCCTTATCAGACTGATAAGGTTCTGATATGATATGCTTGTCTGAGGGAAAAAAAAAAAAAAAAAAGGCAGATAGAATTAATCAGGATTTATTTATGTACTTTGATAAATAGCAATCTTTCCACACAATATTGTAACAGGCTAGGTTATAACATTCTTTGAAGCATGTAATTAATTTGATATCAAAATATTATTAAGCTTAACAGAACTAAAAATCTTTTGAACTTTAGTAGAGAGCTTAAAAAATTTCACAAACCAATTGGCATAATTGTGTACAATGGATCTAGAAGAGCCACATCATGATGTCTATTACAGTGATTACTAAAGCTCCCTTTGACATTTAATTTTATTGTTAAGTTAGAAAGTCATGATTACTACCCAATTTTTTTTTTTTCATTTTACCCATCTTTGATTATAAAATATCTGTCATTTATTTGAAATAAAATTTCCCACCATGATAACACCAAAATAGCTACTATACTAAAAAATCAGATTAAAAAAACAGGAGACTTTTGTTTCTGGAAGATCATTTTTCGAGATTAGCACCATTTTAACTAGAAATCATGTTTATAAATTATTTCTGACTTTCCTAGAGGTGTAGAGTATTGAGTAGCAACCTTGTCTGTATATTTAATCCAAATTATTATTTTATTGTTGTTACCAGCTTATGAAGATTTTTTCTGTTTAAAACTGTGTTCCCTACAGCAATTGTATTTTCTTTCTCTATTTTTTCCCTTTAAGCTTTAGGCTCCATGTGTTCTAAATAGTTCTTGTTGAACTGATTATCACATTTATATCCAAAATTAAATTCTTCCACTAAAAATTTTGATCTTAGGTGAAAACCTGAACACTTTTGTATTTCTCTACTAAATAATAGAATAAATGTAGACTTATCAGATGGCTTTTGATAGCACTGATGTGCCAACAATTTCCTGACACACCACAAACAGAACAAAATCTATTGGTGTGAAGGAAGGATAGATGTGAGCAAAAGTGCTCTTGCTCATATTGAAGAGTACTTTGAACTTTTCTTTCAGTTTTATTTGCTATCATCCAGAAAACCTGGATTTCTCTTTTGATATATTACTTGTTGGGTTATTTCTTTGTCAGGTTTCTCCAAGAATCACATTTAGCCTGTAGTGCTTGATGATGACTGTGCTATTGTTCAACAGATGTACCCACTAAAGTATTGCCTGGGCTTTGTCTTTTTCAGGCAACTTCACCTCTCTTTTCCAGAGGTTCTCCAAATCTTATGCTTGCTGAGACATTCCTTTGACCTGTAAAAGAAATTTGTGTGCAAGTACAATAGTAGCCTGTTTTGTTTTGTTTTTTGCTTTTTTAGAAAAAAATGTGAGGTTTTTGTTAGTTGGTTTTAGTGTGGGGGTTTTTTTGTTTGTTGTGGGTTTTTTTTTTTGGTTGGTTGGTTGGTTGGTTGGTTGGTTTTTTTAAGATCCGACATGACCAGGGAAGGAGGAAAAGTATTTTAAATTATAATTAAACCAATTTTTAGTTACAGTAGAATTATACAACTGAGTTTAGCTGGTTTATACAGCTCTGGAATATGTCAGGAATGCTACAAGCAGAAAACTGTATTTAACAACCAAGAGTTACTTTCTCTGGGGATGTCTTCTGAAGCTGTAGACAATGTTATTTTCAATGTGATTGTTTCAGCTGCACTAACTTCCTTTGCCCTTTGACTGACTACTACTGTTAGAGACACTAGTCAAAAGAAACTCTTTTACTTCTGAGAACTGATGGATGCCAATCGCGTTTGGCTTTCACACCAATCAACAAAGTGAAGAAATTATTCTCTTTATTGCCTTGTTTTCATTTCTTCAGGGTAAGCTCCAGTTGTAAATTTTTAAGCTTTCCTTGAGTTCTGCTAAGCTAAGGGGTCTAATGTGGGTCTTATTTCCAGCTGATATGCAGCTGCAGATATCTACTGGCCAAACTTATTAAGGTATGATTCTATCTCTGAAATCTAAAATAAACTATTTGTATAGTGTAAAAACTTTATATTCCCATGGTAGATCCTCAGTGGGGCAATATTCTTTTGTTATGCTATCCTTTATTTTCCTTTGCTGCTTTAAATTCTGTGTTTAAACTGTATGGAGAATATACAGTATTATCACTGAATTTCTAGTTCATCTTGTGTTGACTTGCAATTTCACTCTGACAGGAAAAGTTTTTGCTTTATTTTGTAATTTGGCTGATAGACTGTTGGCAGTCTATTGTATTAACTATCTAAAAGGTCAGAGCTTTGGGCTTGCAAAACACAGTTCCTTTTGTTTACAATAATGTTTTGAAAGGCAGGCAAATGTGGTGTAAAAACATTCAACAAAGAATTTTTGAAAAATAGTGAGAAGACCTGAGAAGGGAAAAAACCCCCATTTTGTGTAACAGTTTAATGGAAAAAAATGGAGTGTCCTAATATATAAAAACAAGCTTAAGGAGTTTAAATTCTATAAAAATAATAGTTGTAAAAAGAGTTAACACATTTTACCTTATTATGCACTTATAAAAACCTATTATTTATTGTTTCCTGAAGCTTTTAGAAGCTGCATTACCATCTGAATTAATTTCATATATTAAATATGGCATAGTGCTACTTATAGAAAAACTTTTCCAGCAACAGAACTTTGCATATGATCAGTCTGGGGACAAGGTCCAAATGATGTCTTTACATGATCTTGGTTCATTGCCATATAATTTATGAAGGGGCTTGTGTTTCTAGGTATTAGTGTAAAGACTTGTATCTAATTAAAATATATATATATATTCTTTTGCCTGACTTTCTGAATTCTAAATGGTTTATCCACTCTCTCATGGTCTGGCACTGCTGCACTATCTTTAACCTTATTCACTGTTTGGGTTTTAAACTGTGCAGTAATTCTCAGTAAATAAAATGGCTCAGTTTTCCTAATCTTGCCTGCACAGTCTGGCAGAGCTTTTGCCTCCTGACCTGACCAGTTACTTTCTGTTTTATCTTTTTACAAATACTAGGAAAAAAAAAAAGAAGTTGTTAATCCTTGTCTTTTCACAAGTCTTTCAAAGTCTTTTTCCCTCTCTGTACTCCCTCCCCATCCTCTCTCAGTTATATTGTTATTCTATCTCAGTTTTTTTCAGTCCTGAATCCTCTAGAGTCTAATGCTGGAATATGTTTCTGACATACAGATAAGGTACTGGTCTAACACATAATTCTATCATCAGTCTATGCCAGACTTTGAAGTTCCCTGGCATTCATTAAAAAGATTAATGAGAAAAATTAATTAAAAAATATTAAATATTATGAATTAAAGGATTTGCACACAGAAAATAAGTGTTTCTAGTGTTTAAGATAATAAACATGCTTTGATTGGCCCATTCTCTTTATGCAAGTGATTCCTGGAAGAGAAGCGTAACAGCATGGTTTTCAAGGAGTTGAGAGCCAAGGTCAATCTACTACTTTTGTAAATACAGCAAGCAAAAATTGAGGAAATTTTTGCACTGATAAACATTAAATATGCATGAGCATTTAAAATGGTTTGTGCAAATACATAAAGACCTCTGACTTTGATGTTGCAAAAATGATGCCCAAAATATATGTATTGTGATATTAACTGAAACTCTTGTGTAATCCAAATTCCAGTCTGTCTGGTCTAGCCCAGTTCCTACCCTCTGATGAAAACTGCAGCACTTCAGAAAATAACTTTCTCTCTCATAGCACATTTAATGCTTCAGTCTCATGTAACACTATCTGATCCTCAAAAAATAATCTTATACCTGGAGACTAAAGTATTCAAATTCATATCAATATATCCATGTAAGGAGAAAGACATGATAAACATGTTCCCCTGTACTGTAGTCAATAATTCATTTATGATGAACATCACTCCAAACTGCATCTAATATAGGTCACTTAAAAAAGCCTCTCTTGAGAAATGCTTTTTAATATTTCAGTGATGATGACTAAGCTATATTTATGACACAGGAGGGTTTAAACCTGAAATTTTAAACAGAGTTCACGAGCAGGTGCATACAGGCTGTATGTGATTTAGTAGTTACACATTTGAAAAATGTCTGTAAATTACTGCTAGGTCTGCCAAACTGTATCCTGATGGATAAAAGATTTTTTCACCCCTGTACTGAGAGCACTTGTAGAAGCTTCTTTAGGGTAATACTTGTTTCACTTTGAAGATAATAGTTGAATAATATTTTAGAAAATATTGTGGTCATGATAATTAGAAAAAAACCCCATATCTATCTGTATTAAATTCTAGAATATTGGAGATGTGCAAGTAAAGAAGGAATCCTTGGTAGTAGAGGGGAAACATTTGAAGAATATTTTGTGGTTCAAGTAAATATTACAGTAACTTTTCCACTTGGATGTAAGCCATGTTAATGGACCAGTAAGACAAGGGAAATGACGTTTTTCCAATATTGATCTCAATTACCTCATTATAATTAGTGTATGTCTAAAGATACATTGATAAATATTCCACATGAGAAATTAATCAGCAATACAAAAAAGGAAATATTTTCTTGAAATATAGTGTCATTTTTAGCTGATATATTCCATGATTTAACACGCCATTTCAAACTTTCTCTTGGAATTTCTTTTATACTGCTTTTCTCTTTCCTTATTTCCCCCCCACCTTTAGAAGGTATGTTTGAATTTTTCAGTACTCCACAGAAAAGACGTGATGCATGCCCTTCCATGTGTGTTTTAACTGGAGGCAGACGTTTCCTGGCCTCTTAATTGAATTTAGTGTGCCAAGTAGGACATGCCTGCACTGGATACAGATAAAAGGAATTAAGAAAGAACTGTTAGAGTGCACGTCTTCACAGACTTGTTGCAGAGCATCATCTTTAATCCTGCCTCATCATCTCTTGCTAGCTAGAATGTAGTCATAATTACTGCTGTATGTACCTGTTCCAGCGTGAGATGGGTAAAGTGGGACAATCTCTGATATAAAAAACCATTCCTAAACCATAAGAAAAGTGAGTAGAGGCTTCCTCTTTTATGCAAGGAGGATAAAATGTATGTGCTATGGGGGAAGCGATACTGCATAATGATGGAAGTAATATGGAAAAGTAGTTGGGCAAAACAAGTATGTACACTCACTCTCTAGTTCTTTTATTTATTGTTAATCCTCCACTTTTACTAGGCTGAGCTACTTCTGGTGGAGTGATGGTGGCAGAGAGGGCTAAGGGTAATGTTTTATCTTCTTATGGACAGTTTGGTTTCCTCTGTTTGCCCCTGACAGAAAATTCCTCCAAAGACTAAACAAAGTGTTTTTCTTGTCCTCCCCTCGCTAGGGTAAAATAAGAATACATGGAGTATTGGTTAGAGTTACATTAGAAAATGGTTTCAGATGTGTTTACTTGTGCTTTAGAACTATAACCCTGTGGCAGTTAAAGGGAGCTGTAGAGCCCATCAAGTTATGTGGAAATGGACTGGATATTTCACACACTGTGGTATCTATCAGCAGTTTCCCTGTGATTCTGGATCTGTATTTTCACTTTGTTGCTTCTAAGAAAACATAAGTTGCAATAAAGAAAAGAAAAAAGGTAGCCAGAAATTATACTACTATTAGGGGATGTTTGAATATATGTTTAAGTTGCTCTCTTCTGTCACTACTCTGAAATAGAGACAAATAATTCTTCAAGGATTTTCTGCATATGAAATGAAGATCTTCAGTTTGTGTTAAGTTTTTTAGAGCAGCCAAATTAAGAACTGAAGTTCACCCAGGGAACAGAATCATTTTCCCACCCCTGTACTTGAACTAGAGATGGAAGAGAGGCTTTCTATTACTTTTTTTACCTTTGTTTTAGGTTAATTCTATTCATGGTGTAACCTAATTTGCATGAAGAACAGTTTTCCCTGAATCTATCAGTTGCATGGGAAAATGGATATTATTCATTCAAGTGGAGCTTAAACCTCCTGAGACTGAAAAATGTTTCTGCGCAACAAATAATACTTAACATGAGCACTTGAAGTCAATGGGAATTGGGATTACTATGCTCCATTTAGAATGTGAATAGTGTTTTACAGGACTAGGACCTCATTTCATTTGTATCCACCAGAAGAAAGAGAAATAGTTTGTAAAACTTCATCTATTATAGTCTGACAGAGCTCAGTTGCACTCTTGAAATTTTACATTATGGAGGGTAGTGCAGTTATTAATAATTAAACTTTTTAAAATTAAAACAATATCTTCTTCTATCCAAATTCATGTTCTGTATTTACTTATTTGTTTAGAATGGAATTGAGATTGCCATCACTTCTCAGTATTAATTTGAAAGTGTTTCAGATTTGAAAAAATGATCCCCCTCCCCCCCCGCCCCCCAATTTAGTCAGAGAATAGTGCATTTAAAAGAGACCTAAAAGAAAAAAGGAAAAAAAAATGAGTCTTCTCTTTTAGTGTTCTGCTTCTCACCACCTACTTGGGATTTCTTTGGATAAATAAATCAGTTTATCAGACTTTAGAATCTAAATTATTCCTGTACCAAATAAAATACATTTTGATGAAAAAAAAAACCCCAAAACCAAAACCCAGAAATAACTGTTGCTGCTGCTCCTCTAACTGGAGTGAGAAGTTTGTCTTTTCACATGTCCTGAAATATTTTATGAATATTAGTGAAAGTATTTTTATTTTTATAATAGCACTTAGAGATGGCTTTTATTCAGATCTGATTTTTATTAAAGAAATTAATGTAAATACTAACCAGTAGTATTTCTTGTAGCATGGTACACAGTCCTTGCTCATGATTAATTATTATGTCTCCTGATAATATATAATTCAATTAAGCTGTTTTTGGCTATGAGTATCCGTATTTGAGTTTAAGTGAAATTGTGATGAGAGGAGGGTGTAATCTCACAAGCTTTGTCCCATGATGTATTGAATGGCTGGCTTGCTCACAGGCATGCACACTGAGGGTGTCAGGTCATAGCTGTGCCACACGCTTTATTTTTCTATATTGCCTTTGGAGCATTTAGAGGAAAAAAATCAGATTACACAGCACCAGCTAGAAACAACAAGGATTTTCAGCACTGCTATAAGGAGAAGGGAAGGTACAACTTCATCTCCATTCTTATTCTGTGTTGTCCTCTTACTCCCCGTCCATATAATCTAAAGCTGCAATATCTCAGTCTGACAATTTCTTAAATCTGTATCAAAAACTGGGAGGAAAAAGAATCTTACTTGTATATATGTATACACAGGTGTTTCTGTGCGCTAGTGTTGTACCTGCCATTAATAATGTAGTAAAATAAGTCAATATAAGAAATTGAAACATCTTTTCCAATGAGATAGCCTTCAATACCGTAACTGGATATTTCATACTCATTCTTTATATGGCTGTTGAGGTTTTTGTTTGTGTCAGATTACACCAGTTCTCTGTGTGCTTTATTCAGAACTTTTTGTATGCTGCTCAAAAGGGAGTAACTTTTATTCTGTTTTCTGGTTGTGTGTATCACTTTTTTAACAAATATGAATACAGTATCTCTCCAGAAATAATATATATATATATTTTTTTTTAATAATCAGTGAGACTCCATAAATATTAGACTTTATTCACATACATGTTAGCATCACAGACAGTGCTTAGGAAAGATTTTGCTTTGTTTTATTAATATTGCTCAGCCAAAATGGCAAAAAATTATCTTAAAACCCACTTCAGGATCTACAATATTTTTACATAATTCTTTAAAAAAGCACTCCAAACCCAAAAGAAATCCAAACAAATAAAAACCAATTTTTAAAATTATAAATCTTCATATGTACTTTTATTTAAAATTTATGATATAATGAATAAACACTTTTGTCATGGGAATACATGGCAATGTAAAGACCAAATTTTCTTCAAACCTCCTAATTCTAAATTCTACTAAAAGGTATGTGAAGGCATGTTCTCTAGTGAGAATATATTATTCTGCAAGGGCAACAGCTATGGTAAAATGCCATGGATTAGGTATATTTTTTTTTAAATGACAGTGTATATAGAACAATCTTGATTCAATCTCTGCAAATATAATCCTAAAAAATGTTTAAATCCAATTAAATTAAGTAAGACACTTGCCTGTTTATAGTAGTGTAACATTACTCTACCCAGATCACAAAACAGTAAAAATAAGCAAATTAATTTGATTAAGACTTATACAAGAATTCCAAATCAGTTTTGTTTTGAGGTTTGGAATAAAAACAATCTGAAAATCTCTGAAAGAAAACCATTTTGGTATCATATATAAACTATTGTAGAGCAATGAAGAGTTTTAACAATAGATACTGAAAAAAGAAACATGTCTTTAGTCTTTTTCCATAGAAAGAAATAAAACATATTAAATCCTGTGAAATTTCTAATTTATATTTTCAAAATTAAATATGGGTGAATTGAACTAACAAACCTAAAAAGTCCAGTAAGTATTTATTGCTGCTTCTCTAATATAAGTTTACCTAATCATTAGTTTCTGTATCTTATAATTTGTTGCTAATATTCCTAGTCTGTACTATATCACACAGCACTGGTATGTCGTACTTTCCTGGGTGTGATGGGTTGACCTGGGTTTACTGAAAGGTCCTTTTCTAGGATTTGACGCATATGCAGACTGAAGAAGTGGCAGAGATGAGTTGGAACCAGTTATATGTTGGTGTACAACTTTGCAGGCTGCAGAATATCCAAGACACAATACAGTAATTCCCATATATTTCAAGTCAGATTCACTTTAAAATATACTTACTTGAATAATGTTGAACCAAAGAGGGAGCCAAGGACTTTTAAAGCTTGTTTCATGTTTATGGAGCTTGCTAAACTAAGACCATTGCCATCAACATTAGCAAATTGACTGTAGGTGTTGTTAATATCACCCAGTAGTACAGAATGGAGAGTCTTCTGTGAACTTCAGTAGATGTTGAATTTGAATGATATAATCAAATAATTTCAGTAATATAAATGCAGTAAACAAGAAAATATATTCCCATCAATTGGAGATTTCATTATCCTCATTAACATAAAAGAATAGTAACTTGGAAGTGGTATTTATTAGTTTTAGTACAGTAAACCTGCACAGTTCCTCATGTAGTCAATGAGGATAAGGTCAGAGTAAATTAGCCTAAGGATTTGCGAGTCTTAACTAGCATTGATATAAGTGGTGACATATTGACATTTCTGTAAAACAACAAAAAACCCACTATCAGCACAGATAACTATGCTGCAGTGTTTAAGCCATTTTTTTAGGAAACTGTCTGAAATACTGTTTCTTAAAACATCATACAAACATGAAGAATCCATGCCTTTTATTTGTATTGTTTGGGTGGACTGCATGTCCTTAGGGCTAACACCATCTTCGGAGTTAGTCTTCATATTCTTTATCACGTTGATGTATTTTGGCAAATTATTGTTTCAAAGAGAAGTGTTAGTGGGTATGGATAGAAGACCTCGATCCCAGCCCTTCTATCAGTGAATGCTTGATTTAAATTTATATATGTACATATATATATTTGATCTTTATGTTCCCCCAAAAGAAATTAAATAAGTCTTAAAACTAGGGCATGGTAAAATCCCCTTCTTTTCCCTAATGATTATATGTTTCTGGGAAAGCAGAGAGGTGTGATCAAAGAGATTATGTCTCAGACTTTGTAACAGTGAGAGCACTCTTAAAGTTTAGATGTGTCAATTGTGTCAATATGTCTTCTTGGGCATGAAATGATTGTGATAATGCCGGGCATTGTATGTCTAGCAATTTAATAGACAGATGAAGAGGATAGTGTTTTTGTGACACTTTATCCTTAATCCCAAATCCTAAAGGCAGAACATAAAATGAGTTGAGATACTTTCACGCTTAAAAATATCTGTGCAAGAGATAGTCACAGAAGTCACTTCAAAACACTATTAACAGCAATTTAGGTCACAAAAATTAAAAAGTATTTTAAACATGTGTTTTGTTTTGCAACAAGTAAGCAAAATCCGTTTAGTCTTCTTATGTCTTTTTATTTTCTTTTCTCTTGGAAGAAAAAGTATTTTAGGTATAAAATAATGATTTATACTAACTGAGTGGACATGAGAAAATGGAAATGTTAAGGAATCTGATTAAGACAATGGGAAGGATGAATCAAAACATTGCCCGAGCATACAGACCCATCTGTGTAATCTGTTTTTTAATTTCAATGAATTATAACAGTGATAGACACTTTTCCCATACATGGATTATTTTTAAAGTTTCTTTTCCTAGGTCCTCATGTTGTTGGGATTTTTTTTGTTTTTGATGTATTTCCATGTTGCATTGTAGATTAGTCATGGCTTTGGCTGTGATGAAATTAGTTTTCTACCTATGAGTTGGAATAATATTGTATTTTGGATTTGGGATGAGAATAATGTTGATAACGCACTGATATTTTAGTTGTTCCTGAGCGTGCTTACACCAAATCAGCTCCTCACACCATGCCACTAACGAGGAGGATAGGGATGTACCAGGAGTGGGGAAGGGACGCACCCAAGGGACAGCTGACCACAGCTGAGGAAAGGGATATCCCATGCTGTACGATGTCATGTTGAACAGTAAAACTGGGGAAGTTTGGACACGGGATGGCAGCCCATTTCACAGGGCTTGGTTGAGCATCAGTCTGTGATTAGTCAGCAAATGCATTGTGCATCACTTGTTTTGTTTATTATTTTATCACAATCATTATTATTTTTTTTTTTTCTCCCTTTTCTATCCCATCAAACTCTTATATCTCAACCTTTTTTTCTCATCCTTTCCCCATCCTACTGGGGGACTGTGAGTGAGTGGCTGTGTGATGTTACTTTTTAAGATTGCATTCTGCTGCAATATCAGATATCTTTGAAGCTGGAGACTGATTCTCAGGAAAACATGCTTCTTTGTACATTCAAGGAATGGTTTTTTACCCTGGTAGCAGCTGTTCTTTTGTTTCTATCAAGTTCTTCTGGAGGACTAGTGTAGTCAGCTTGAGATCCATTGGGGCATAAGCAATCTTCATAGCAGATTAGCTATTGTAGTTCACTGACCACAACTGTCACCCAGAGGCAATTGTTTAACACAGTGTAAATATTTGGTGTGTTCTCCATGTAGCTGGGTAATTCTTTATTTTGGTAAGTAAGCTTAGTTCATATGAAGAGTACTTATAAAAAAAGTTTATATGCAGTGGTGAGTGTAGTTAGACTCTTGTCAGATGTGTTTGGGACTCTAGCTGAAAGGCACTCTGGAAATTGGGAATTTAGAGCTACACTGCAAATGTAGTGCAGGTGTCCATCTATACAACTTTCATACCATAGATAGTCCTTAGGGCTATCTTTTATACTTTTTCCTGGGGTTTAAGAAGTTACATCCAGATAAAGAGACACTGTGTCAGCCACATCTGCTAAGCACATTTAAATGTTTTCATCTCCCATAGAATCTGAAAAAACCTCACTCACTTCATTCCATATGTCTATTGTTACTCTAATGCTTCCTGGGTAACCACAGGAATTGAATAAAGAGGATCAGAGAAACTCAAGAATAACTGCAGCAATTCTGGTCTCATTTTAAAATGATTTTGCAATTACTGTTGAATAATAAGTCATTCAGCATTATTGGTTTTCTGCTTCTGTGAGGCACTGTGATGTTGTTTTTATGTGTGTTCGGATTGTTTATGCCATGCTGGGGTGTTCAGATGAATGACTGAAGCTGTGGTAGAGAGAGAGGGCCCTGAAGTGTTGGCATGGCTAACTCATAGTGCCCTTTCTAGGTCACACTTTCCAAGATAATTGCAAGCCACAGATACTCTGGAGTTGATGGCACTCCTCTAAATCTGCTCGTCTCTTGTCACTGTTCTTGTTTCTCTGAGAAGAGCTACTTAGTTCTTATTGTTTTGATTGCACAACTGTCTAACTCTGGAAACAACAGCCCTGTGCTCTAAAGACAACCTGAACTGCTTGGATGTGTAGTTCCCATCCCACTCCTTACATGTGTTGCAACCAGGAAAACTAACATTTTTGACCAGTCATATAGCAAGACTCATATTTAAAAAGAAATTCATTTTTGTTTGTTTATTTATTTATTTTCTCTTTTTAATTAACAGCTTACAGCTGGAAGAGGAGATAAATGAAAGTATTTCAGATAATATCTAACGGCCCTTTGTACATCCAGCTAAAAATAATTTTGAACCCCAGATGCTGATTCACTAAAATTTATTAAAGTAGGAAGCAAAGACTCTAAATTGATTGTTTTTTAAGGAAAAGAGATTAGTAATAGTAATAGTAATAATAATAATTATTATTATTAATAAAAACCCCTGAGAATCCATACTTGAGTGAAATAAATCATTAAGTGAAAAACAAGACCAAGGACATTGTTTTAGTATGAAAACTTATAATCTGACATAGTTTTTTTTTTTTTTTAAGGTTCAGGTAATTCAGTTGCAAACTAAACTTTTTGTTGTTTATTTTTCCTGTCTTAACAAATTGTACTCTCCCTCTGTGTAACGAGGGAAACAGTTTACAACCTTCCCACTTTTCCTTACCTCCCCATTTCCTTTGAAATAGTTTTTTAGGAACCCCCCAAAATTTCTATTCATTCATTCTCCTTTGCTTCAGTTTGAAACAGTTCTTATTTATTACCTTCAGGTTGCTTCAGGAGGAAATTCCTTGTTGCAGCTGTGGTAGACAAATACTTTCTGCTTCCAGATGAGTTATTTCCACTGCCAGTTGTATTTGAAAAGTACTGCCTCCTCCCTTTCCCTGTATCTGATATTTGTCTGGTTTTCTGTAGGGATGACTCAATGCAATATGCCTCCCAGTAGGATAAAAAAATCCCTGGCAACGACACCTTCCTAATTTATAGAGTTAAAAATAGAAGTGAGAATTTTCTTAAATTCTTAATGCAGCTTCCTTTTTCATGAACTCCTGAGTTTAGAGATGTCTTTGTAATTAAATAAAAGGTAACACTAGCAAGAACCATCATCAAGTATTTTAAGTATTAAATTAAGTATTTTCCTGATCCTTGGAAAATTACTGTGGCAGTAATGTTGTTCTAGCAATGTGTAAGTTCTACTGTCTTCTGCGAAAAGTAGAAATAGGTATAAGAGAATGTTTAGGAAGAATATATGAAAGCATATAAAATATTTTTAATTTCTTGGTAAGGGTAGCAAATGTTAATATACTATATTTTGATGTATTTGCACCCATTAAGATGTATTAGGAAATAGTAAACAGGAAAATATAAGAATTGAAATGATGAAACAGTGGGACAGCATGAAAGCAGGGGTTTTTTGTTTGTTTGTTTGTTTGTTTTTCCAAAGCTATCAAAATTAATCTATTTTTAGCACGGAAAAATACAACTAATTTATGCACCTTGTAACTTTAAGGTTTTTTTTTTTTTTTAAATCCTGATTAATTATCTTTTAAAAACAGGTAGAGGCCAAATGATCTGATTGCACATATGTTACATTTGTGTAATGTTGTTCCTCAGAGTTCAGGGAATTCAATTCCACCTGGAGGTAAACAATGCCAGTAGCAGATACTGTGGATGCCATCCATCCTGTACGTAATTCTTTTGAAGTTTATGAATTATACCACAAGGAACTCAATGCCTTGGAGGTATTTCTTAGTAAAATATATTTTAAGTGCAGCTTTGCTGGCACAACAAAAATGCTATGAAGCAAAACACGTATTGCACAGACACATTAATCCTTACAGAGATATTACAGGAAGATACTGTTTTCTTTGAAAAAATGTACTGCATTATTCCTTTGCTGAGAACTATAGCTTTGTTTTACTTTAAGTCATTTCTGACCTCGTAGAAGATAATATTAAGATATTAGAAGGTGATAAGTGGGGTAATGTTGAATTAGAAATTGCTATAACAGCATTGGTCACTGAAATAGGGTGGATGCACTTGTGGTTTTGCCCACTGTCTCAGAACAGCAGTTTAACTAGATACTTTTCTGTCTGATAAAGTCTTTATTTAGATATCTTTTTATGTAAAAATATGTGCATATAAACAACAGTTTGTTGCATGCAACCGTTTGTGCTCTCAGGGCCATCTGTGCAAAGGTATCACGCTGTGTAGATTGTGCCTACTTACCTGTTGGCTAAGGCTACAGCAGGTATTTCTTTAAAAATCTTTGAGTGTTAACTGCTTTCTGTTTCAAGTTTTATGATATGCCAAATATGATGGCAGACTTTAATATTTGTGTAGACAGACAAGTGTAATGTGTAGGTTTCCAATATCTTGGAAAAACTGAAGCTAACCTAACCTTCAAGATGTCCCAGGTACACAGTCCTCAAGTCTGGTTAGGAAATGTTTGCTGGGAAACACTGTTCATGTTATTACTAAGAGATTGTGTTAAAAATACCAACTTTTCCTGAAGGTTGACATAAATATGCTCTCTTGTATAAAGATCTTGTTTCCTCCTAGAAGAAACCATTTTCTTTCAGAAACCAAAGTTGATCAATGGTTTAGCATAATTGAAAATGCCATTCTAACTTAAAAGGAGTGCAGCTGCATTATAACATGTCATAAATCTATTAAAACTAACTAGAGCCACCCCTTGTTTCAGGATACAATGTGGCTGTTTTCACACGAGGCTGCAGAGATTGAGTCTGCCTTTATGCTCCTCGTGAAACCAAGGCCTATAAAACATTAACACTGTACACCTAATAGTTTGTTTAGCTAGTTGTAAATGAAAATGTCATGGTGGATTACCTTGTCCAAAAAAGGTTTTTGCCCTTTGTAAAGGAAATTGGAAGCCAAAACTTGTTGAGTTTCCCATCCTAACCACCTTGATCCCCTCGAAAAATTACTTTTGTTGGAAATGAGCAACAATCAATGCAGGAAAAGATTACCTGGTTCAGAAGAAGTATTGACAACAGCAGATGGCTTTATTTACAGCATTTTACTGATCAGTTACTAGAGAAGCAGGCACCAAAACCAAGACACTGTGCATATAATCTGTTTCTATAAATACATATGTTTGCCTATGAGTACTACCAGTGAGACCTAAAAACTACTACACTGACTCACCTAGCGCAGTGTGTTAAATGCAGAACTGTGAATGATGAGGGAGTTGTTCAAATACTCATTGGTACAATAATGCTCTTTCTCAGTTTGTAATTATTTCTAATTCTATTTGCTCTTTAGTTATTTATTAAGTAATGAGATGGTATAGAGAAAGATAGATTTATGGCAGCCTCAACGTCTTATTCCTGAATCCTCAGCTTAAAAACTTATCCCATTACTTCCACATAAAAGTAATATTTTATTTCGTGCTCTTCCCTTATCCGGTTTGTTTTTTCCAGGCATCTGCTAGAAGGAAAGTGTAAAGGAAAAATTTCTTCCTACGTCTATTATATTAAGCCACTTGCATTCATAATAATGACTTTTAATATCTTTTAATATGTTTGTGTATGCATTTGTGTGCATACATACATACATATGCATATACATACATACATATGCATATATGAACAAATATTATAGAAATATTTATGTGTTTAGTGAAGGATTTTGAAGTAATTCCAAGGTAGGGGAAAACCATGGCAACATGCTTCTTTCAATTCATTTTGTATAAAGCTGCAAATAGATTTGGTGTTTAATTTTAGGTTAGCCTAAAGTGACTCCTTATTGACAGTGATTTAAAAAAAAAAAAAAAAAAAAAAAAAAGACATTGCTGTTCATTTTGTTCTTCTTGAATATGGGAGCCTTGATATCTTCTCTTCTTGTATTTGACTGCTTACTAAAGAAATTTTTTTCTGCCACCAAATAAAACAAATGTACTAGCAGTTTTACATTGTACTTGTTTCTTAATATACTGTGGTTTGAAACAGATTTAGAAAAAAAATAGAAGAAAATAGGCTTTTTATTTTTTTTTATTGTTTTTAAATACTTGGCATCCTTTCAGATGATAATGTTTTGTCTTTTTTTTCATTTTTCTTGGCTGTCAGAAACTTGCAAAACCACCTCAAATCAATGAACTTCTATGTATCACAGTCTGAAAGGAGATGAAAGAATTCAGAAGAGCTTGATCATTGTAAAGGAAAAATCAGCTCCTTTTATTTAATTTTTTCCACTTACAACATATGCAACAGATGGCAAAATTTGACAAAACTACAATGTGTATGTTGTCTGTTTAAGAATTAGTTATGCTAGATTATTGCTCAATTTCCATGTAATTGTGCTTTAGTTATGGTCCTTCTAATGTCTACACAAGTACAATTTATCAACAGAGATGGCTTAATATGGACAGGGACACTTACCTAGAGTGAATCTCTTGGGCCATTTTGATTGTGCAGTGATACTTGCACAGCAGGCACCTCATGTTTTCACTGACCTTAGCAGTATTGCAGGGATAATTCCGCTTCCATGAGAGTGAAGTTGGTACTAAACAATATCTTGAATCTGTTAGGAACAAGTATGCTTGCCTTAGCCATCTGGAATGTGTATTTGTTTGTACATGTTTTACTGCCCCAGTTCAAGAAAACAAAAATTAAAGCAGAACCCTCTGCATTATAGGCTACCTTTTGTCTCTTCCCACACACAATATTTTCATGTAATGATGAGTTCTATTATTTCTCTGTGATATTTGTTCTGAAATTCCAGTTCTGCTTGTTTTGGTTATATTTTCATTGGGTTTTGAAAGCTTCAACCAGCTTTGTTTAAGGTCATATCTTGAGCTGTGTTCTATTTCTTGGTCTCCATCTGTGCAAATCACCTCTAACTCTCTGGTTCAGGAAGACAATTTAAAAAATCTAGGTGTAGTCTGAGCTAACATTTTGTGAGTAGCTAAGTTGCACACAATGTGAGAGGTGGCATTTGCTCAGGCAGTATGCTTCACATCTTCTCCCCTCTCACCTACCTCTGGAATGTAGAAGCCTCTTTGAAACTGAATCTACCATAAGGTGTCTACTCCAGAGAGTAAAAAGGGATGCTTGGACCTGATTGTTCCTTCATAAAAACTATGTAGAAGTGATCAAATCTGAAACTGCTTTAAAGTAAGAATCCTGGTATGCATTTTAAAATTGTGAAGAAATATTGTTTAATCTGTCATTGTGTGATTTTGTTTTTCTTTGGGAATTTTGTGTGTGTTTTAAAGTCACTTGAGACCAAATTATATTAAACTACCATTTCTGCATCAGCTTATCTGATATGAATATAATTATATTAATATAATGTGATGGGGAAAACACTAACCTTTGCTACAACTTTAAGCTTTGTGGGTGTAAGACAGTGGGTGTTAGGGAAAACATGAAGGTGTTCATTAAAATGTTGAATTTTCAGAAGAGCAAGGTAAGTGTTTAATGCCAATGGAGCTGCAAAACAAGTCTGAATATAGTCAACTAGTATTGTTTGTTGTCTTGATAAAAATACTTAGTATGCAGGCCCTTCAATAGATTTCAGTAAAAAATAAAATAGAAGTCTATCTTGAAAGTTACATTTGCTAACAATCTTAATGCAAAGGAATACTCATGCTTTATTTCCTAAGTGGCTAAGAAATTCAAAGCTGAAGAATTGTGAATAGATTTAGTTTGTTTTGGGTCACATTTTACCAGAATAACAATTGGAAGAAGTCTATTTCATCTTCACCTGACTTCTACAGTGTGGTTATAGCGCATTTAAGTACATTCCTTCATCACTCTTGTGACTAAAGTAAGTTCTAAAAATTTTAGAGCATATATTACAAATATAAATAGAAAGTATTAAAAATTATTTGTAATAAAATCAGTCTTTCACAGTGATGAGAACCTATTTTGTATTTTACACAAACTGATTTCAAGTTGTGGATAGCCTTCAATCCTCAGTGTATTTCTGCATTTTATAAGAAGAATGAGGTGAGATACGTAACCTGTATGGTACATAGAGCCTGTGTCTTTTTTACAGAATTGACAGATTATTGTGTCTCTGAAATTGTTGAGAAAATTTGTAGAGGGAGCAAGAGAAGTAATAGCCTTTCCTGCTTCCTTCCAACCTCATGTACAGTATGCAACAGTGGGAAGTTCAGGGAAACGACAGTCATTGCAGTGTAAAATTCCAGAAGCAGGTAGTAAATATTTAATAAGAATGAAGTAAGAAAAGTAGGACCCATGTAATCAGATAACTGTAAGTTTTAATTTAGTTAATTGTGAAAATTCAATTTCTTAGCTGTTTTGCAGTAGAAGTGTAATAGAAGTTAAAACATTTTCTAGGCAGACAACAGTTACAAAAAATTAGGACTGGTTAGAACGTATTTTTTACAAGATTTTGTAGGATTAATTGTGAGTGTATTTTACTTTGACATGAGACTTTGTCCAGGAAATCACACAAGATTTTCTTCTCTACAGTGACTCAAAATAATGCTGTAACATCTTAGAACTTTTTGCTACTTGCCTTCCAAGTACAATACCCACCATCGCTTATTGGCTCCATTCCTACATCCTCACCCTAACTCCAGATAACTGAGGGGTATAACATCAGTTGTTAGCTGGGAGAGTAGTTCAAGATGAATTTGCATTGACCTTGTGTATAAATGATCTTCTAGATCAGCAGAGCATTTATGAATTTATTAGGAGACAGAATTTCTTACCTGATCAAAGAAAACAACAAAGCTGTTGTGCCAGTCCCTGCTTTTCACTGTTCTATCAGTTCATGCAATCTACAAAGGCAAGATACCATTAGTTTTCTTTTTGTGGTTCAAGATAAGGAGCATTGTTTATTTGTTTAAGGTTATTTGTTTTGTTTGGGTTTGGTTTTCTGTTTTTTTTTTGTTTGTTGGTTGGTTGTTTTTGTTGGGTTTTTTTGTTGTTGTTGTTGGTTTTTTTTAATGAAGGAAAGCTATGCACCTCATTTTGGTGTGTTACCATTTTTAATTTAACTGCCCGAAAATACTACAGCATGTACTTACAGTGTCTTTATGCTACTTGTTCAAAACAATGGTGCTAGCAGAACCACTCCCTTCATAAAGTATGTGAGTTGTTATTATAAACTTTTGAGATGGTAGAGAAAGTTATGTCTCCTCATTTTCATTTACAAGACCAACATGATATTATATAGCTTGCAGTAAGCATGATAGAAACTAATATATATGGAAAATTTTTTTTCCTGATAATTTTTACCCATTCCAAGCAGTAACGTATGTAAAAGAACAGCAGAAAAATTCTTGGAACACTTCTGCTGCTTCCAATTATTTATGGATCAGCATCAGTAACTTAGAAGTTAATTTGTCCAATAATGAACTCTCTCTATTGCAGAGGTAGATAACAAATGGTATTAGAAACTCAACACCAGTTACTTATTTCAGTCTTTGAGGAAGTTGCTGCGAATAGTGTTTGTCTCTGACATTATTTAAGCTGATGAATATTACATATGGCTTGATCTTAGAGCAGTAGAACACAAGATCTGACAGGTTAAAATGCATTCCATACAGCTGAAGACTAATAGAGGTTAAGGAGGTTTGTGTGTTGCAATTTTCTTCACACAACTGTAATGTGGTAATCAAGCTACAAATAGTATGTCTCTTAAAACAAATTGCTTGTGTGTGGAGTAGTAGAATAGCACACAAATAAGAAGCCGAGGAAACACCCTTTTTTCTTTCTTCTATATAGCAGTACAGAAGCATAAAAGAATGCCGAAGCACAAAAGAATCAGACAGACATATTCAAGTCCTTAATTAAATACTGTCTAAAAAGATAACCTCTATTTTCTTTTATTGTTAAATAGTTTTTTTCCCCTTAGAAAAGAAAATCAACAATGCTCATCTTGGGAAAGATCCCTGTATTAAACTAAGAACTGAAGTAATTTCCCTCTTTAACTTATTTTCTTCTGTATTTTTTTTTCAATAAATATGACATGTAAGAATGTTATTTGCCAAAATAATCAGTTCAAGTTATGAAGGGTCAACCTGCAGCTTTTTTATTATTCCTAAAACAGTAGACTTTTTTTTAATTAATAGTGAGCAGTTAAACTGGTTTGTAGAGAAGTGTGCTACAGATGATATCAACCTGCTCTCATGTTGCCAGGATTATTAGGTTGGATTCAGCATTGTACAAATGCAGTCATGATGCCTTCAAGATCAAGTTCGGTCTAAAATAGTCTAAAATGCTGCTTTACTATAGCATGAGAACTGAGTTAATAAAACCTGACAACCTGCAAATTTGCTTGCTTGCACCTAGCAATTTCTACTGAGTACCAAGCTTTAAGTCTATTTTGATGCAGTACATAGACTCTTTTTATAATTTTATAATTTTTAAATTTATATTGATAATGTAAGAATGATAACTTCATGCTAGGTATTGATAATATTTCAACTGCAATAGTTTGGTGCATGGGGTTTTTTTAATGTGAACTCCACAAATTTTTTTTTGTTTGCTGGTGTTGCATATACTTAAGTATCCCTTGCAGCCACCAGTCCTGGGATCGCATGTGGTTTAAACTTATCTTTCTATATGAAAAACAGTTATTGAAAAGAAACACAGGTAAAAATATCTGTAGATTTAAATCTCTGCAACTTCAGTCCATGTTCTGAAAACAAACATACTGCTGGAATAATAAAGGCAAAGAGGAAAAGGAAGATATGTACATAGGAAGATTTCAAGCAGTTTGGACTGAAATTAGGAAATTACTGTGCTATGTAAACCTTTAGAGAATTTGTCGCTGTATTCATAGTCCTACATTAAACATCTCAGCCTCCTATGCAATGCATAGCACAGATGAATAAGAATGAATTCTGGAACAATTAGCAGGCAACAACAGCCAGCCAGCTACTGAATTAGCTGATAAGAAATTCAAAGGATATTACTGAGACTTCAGTCTTGGACTCCTTTAAGAGCCTGAATGCATGTGCTACAAGAAGTAAATGCTTCTGTTAAAAAGTTACAGGTTTTATCCCTTTACAAATATTAGGCTCTGTCAGTAGTAGGATTCCCTCCCAGCAAAAAGCAGATGAAAGTATATTGTGGGCTTTTTTCACTAGTTTAAGTGTTTAGCTATAACTATGTGGGTTTCTAGCTATTGGCTACTTAGACTTTTTTGTGCAAAGTAGCTAATATCTCATGCTTCCATGATGTACTTTCTTGCACTAAGATCTACACACACAAAAACATTTTCAGGGTAGTGAAGATGATATTTCTGAAAATACCAGTGCAAACAGGATTTTCCAACGCACTTTAGAATTACAAGCAAAGATATAAGCAATTATGGTATATGGTATGCCACCTATTTTCATGCATATAAGAAAATGGTGGACAGGGATGTACCAAGGGCAATTTATTTCTCTCTCTTTCTCCTCTTGGATTCCTTTTATATTGGAAGTCTATGCTGAAATTTATAAAAATCAAGAAGTTTTCAACACTTGATTCCTTAGAGTGTAAACAAGTACTCTCTATGTGACAAAATCAGCAACTTTTCCAGAATTCTTACCCCTTTCCTTCTCAGCTAGAGGATACTTACCAACAGTGTGCTATTTTGTGTGTGCCACAAAGTGAGATTTGAAGAATTGTCCCATTACCAGGAGAGTCAGTGTTTTGCAATGGAAGACCTGTGAATCTTTATTCCTTTTGTCATAGTGCTTTAGAATGGAACTTGGAGGCCGCGGAAATAAAAGTGCTGACTAAGCACTATTTTTTAGATTTCTTCTCCGAGCCCAATTAACAAAATACAGCTTTGAATTCAAACTATCAATTGTCACAGAAAAGAAAATTCTAGGTTGGAATAGAGTTAGATTTTTGTTAAATTGTTTCCAGAAAGGCAGCTTACAAATGTCCAAGTTTCACTAGATGAGACCTGCCTACCAAAAAAGATCACATAAAAATTTTTTTGGAATGGCTACTGGTTTAGGAGGTTCTGGTTTTGAGATAGCGAGTCTGGGATGTTGCTTATAAACCTGATTTCTTTAAAGAGTATTAAATATTGCTTTCCCTTCTGAAATGTAATACAGATATCTCTTTGCATAAAATTTGATACTGGTTTACTGTATTTAATGATTCAGGGGTGTAATGCCTTCCTACAAAACAAAAAAGAACAAAAGAAAGAAAGAAAAAAACAACCCCTCTAAAAACCACAGCTGGGATTAAAATTTCTTTCCAGAGAGTTCCTAAGTATTGACACTATCATTTAGGGGATATTCCAAGATACCTGTAGGCCAATGTGTTCGAATATGTTGAAGCAATTTTATTAGGCAGGAAAGATGTATCACAAAAAATATTGAGCAACAGTGCCTCTAAGAGGATTCATATGCAATGGATTTCACCAAAATATATAGGTTCTGGAAGCAAAGCCCTATTTGTTGCACAAGGGTTACTCTGTTCTACTCAGACATCAAATAAAGGACATGAAATTTTTGACTAATGAATCTGACCATGTTCATCCTTCAGCAATAGTTGTGGTACATACTATACAAAAAACTGTGTTTCTGATTTGCTTGAAAGGTGTTCTTTGAGAATGATCAACGATGCTATCACAAAGTAGGTCTTTGAATCCTGATAGAATTGTAGTGAAATTGTATTGTAGATTCCAATACTGTGACTCACTTTTCCACAGCATGGAAGTGTGCTGAAACCCGGATACATCTCAATTTTAAGAAGGATGATCATGCTTATTATGTCAAAACACAGTCAGTACTAAGTAGTATGGTCACAAATTCTTGACAGGTGGATAGAAAACTACATTCCTCAGTGTGCTGTAGGCTGCAGAAAAATCCCTTCTTTTACAGAATCCATAGAATGATTGTAACTGAATTATGCCAGTTAAGTCACCATCGATTTGTCACCAACTGTGTTTTAAAATGCAAGTAACAGCCTGAAAACATAATTTAGGCTTTGCTTGTGTACTAGTTTGCTTGTATACTATTAGTTACATGTAAGCACTGAAAAGAAAAAGTCAAAGCACCTACTGGGAGAAGATTTCGCAAATGTTATGTGGCACATATGCTTATATAATTTGAGACAGTATCTTTAAGATACGTGCAATCTCAGCTTGCACATAGTTTTGCAATTCAGTAACTGAACAAAGCCACAGGATTAGGAATGTACTTAAGAAAAGAAAATAATTTAAAAAAAAATCATATTTTCCCCCTATTTTAAAATGTTTCTGATAAATGAATGAATGAGTGAATACTTAACAAGGCAGAGCAACTGCACTGCTGTTTGTGCAACAAGGTTTGGTTATCTGTGGTAATGTGAGTGGCTCATCGAGATATAAAAAGTTAAAAAAAGTAAAAAGAAAGGAAAAAAAAAAAAAAAAAGAAAAAGTATCAAAGCTAATTTAAAAGGTTATTACGAGTTACTCTTGCTGAGCCACCAGTCTTCTTGATTATCAGAACTCCTCACATCTGGGATACTGGATCTGTCAGTTTTGTAAATATTCATACTTTGGGATACCAAGGTAGACATCCAAGCCTTGGCTGGTAGAGCTGTTGAACTATTAACATTTTTCTACTGTGTGGTTTCCATCTAATTTATGAAATACAAGATGAGAAACCTTTATAATTATAATCGTATTTCTCTGTTAATTGAAACATGATTGATTATTTGTCTGCTTTGGGCATGAAAAAAGAGGTTTGTATCTCTTGTATTCTGCTGTAAACATGATAACACCATTGCTGGTTTTAATAAAGAAGTTGTCTGGCAAAGAACAAGTCCTTTTAGTAAACACTGGTCCATGAATAGTAAGAGCAAACATTAAGCATGTTTCATGGAAGGGTAACCAGAGTAATTTTGTGTTGGGAGTTGGTAGGTCGTGTAAGACTTTTTCTCCTCTCCTGTGAAAGTGGAAGCTATGGAAAGTATGAGGCTTGGTGTAGCTTTTTTTCCTCCTGTGGTTGTGACAAGGGTTAGTAGACATGATACAAATATACCCGTAAAACATTTAGAAGAGAGATTTTCATTTCAAGTATGTGCCACTTTATATATCTTAAGGGTCTCTGTGTTGATTGCAGTTGTGTTGGAATGGGATAATAAAATGGGGTTATCTCATTTGTATTATCATTTACAGACCACGAATTAGTTCCAGATGCAGAGTACCAGTTACTAACGTTAACATTACAGTCTGTTTTTAAAACATAAGAACTTTGTCATCTCTATGTAATACATACACATATACATATACATGTATATGTACATGTATATCAGTAGTAATGCCATTCAAAAATTACCTGCAAATCTCATTTCCACTATGAGTAATTATTAGGCAGAAGATGCATTTCAGTTGAGAACATAAATAACTCATTACCTATAGTAGTGCAGTTTGCTGTTCTAAACATACATCTTCCCACTCCCCCAAGACTAGCCATTCTCAACCCTTGATTCTAAAACTCCCCATATTAGTCATCATTTTTTACACTTTTCTCTGGTTTTTTCTTGTGTTTGTAGTGAAATCTGTGTTTTACCTTTTCCGTTCTATTAGCCATTGTTGTATTTCATGTGTTTTATACTTCTGATGACACTTTTTATCTTTCTTATTATTTTACACTGTTCCCCTAAATCTTATATTTCTGCACGAATTCTTTGACACTCTGTTGACATCCTGGCCTTTAGTTTTCAAAGCAGTTTCAGTGATGAAATCCATCTGATGAAAAATGTTAACTGTTCAATGTTTTATTTTTGCTCTTATCAGTTTGACGTTGAAGACACCATATGAGTGACCTTGTCTTGATTTGGCTTTATCGAGCTATAATTTTCAGAGATATTTGTGTGTCAATATGGCCGAGCATCCAGCAATAGAGCTACAAAAGTGTATCATATCATCCACCAGCTTGTTCGAGAGCCCGATACCTGTGGAAAATACTTTTTATCGTGTCTGAGCTATTTATGCTTCTGTCCATGCAGTTATCTGCTAAGGAAGGAAACTCATGGAAGGCAGCATTCTGAGTGAAGCTGTCCTGAGTTTGTCAGTTAGGAAATAAGGAAATAACGGGGCCGGGGGGGGGGGGGCGGGGGGGGGGGGGGGTGTGGTGTCACAGACTTGTTCATCTATTACAAGATTCACCACCTTGAATTAAACACTTTAACCCAGTCTTTCAATATATGGATAAAGAGGAAGATGCATTCTTCTCTTTTTTTTCAATAGTCAAATAGTTAGAAATATGAATTCCTTTTGAAGAATTCCAGTTTATTCTCTCTGTGTCAAGCTCTGTTGTCCCTTTGTTGATGATTAGAGTACTTATTTGGAGAAGGAAGATGAGCATTTCAATGGTTGCTTTAAATCACATAATTGTAGATTAAGCAAACGGAATTAGGCAATTGGAAAAACTACATTGGAATAACTACATTGAGTATATATCTACATAGATAAGTAGTTAAGTATTTTTCAGAATTTAGAGTTGTAAAAGACATAGCAGGATCCCTTATTTGGTTATCCTCCTTGGAAGCTCCTGATATTCTACACTTTCATGATGATGATATATGAAACTTGTTTGGGAAAGTATATAATGTATATATAGTTTGGCAAGGGCATTTTTTTTTTTTTTACTTTTATTTCAGAATAGCTCTTGGTCACGGAGATGTGAATTTCTTCTACAAATTTGTTCTACAAATAATTCTTCAGGAAATTAGAGAATATGTGGACAGGAAATCTTTAATTCTGATGAAATTCACTGAATTTTACAATTTATGGACAGCATAATAAAAGTCTTAATATAGTATCATCATCAATTATCACAATTTTCAATAGCACCAAATACTCATGGTAGCTTAAGACATGGTTACATTCCATATTGATCAGGGACATGTTGGATTTTTGTAGTTTTGAGGTGGGTGGAAGCCCTAAGTTAGTGTTGAAGTTTGCCATATGTAACTGACAACTTAAGAGTAAGAAACTCCAGCTAATTTTCATGTACTTTAACTCAGTGAAGAACATTCTTCAAGAAATTCATAACTTTGTTCCAAAACTTTGTATACATGAGATAAACCTCATATGCCAGGTAGCTGTGTAGCCATTCAGCGGCCACATACAAACAGGCTGGAGAAATGAGCCAGCAGGAACCTCATGAAGCCCAAAGACGTGTAATACCAAGTCCTGCAACTGGGGGAAGATTAGCTCCAGTCACCAGAACAGGCTGAGTGCTGACCCACTGGAAAGTAACTCTGCAGACAAGTATTTGGGTGTCCTGGCAGACAAGCTGGATATGAACCACCAACGTGTCCTCTTGGCAAAGGCACCCAAAATCTTCCTTACCTGCATTAGGCAGAATATCACCAGTTGGTTGAAGGAGGTGGTCCTTCCTTCTGCACAGCTCTGGTGAGGCATGTCTAGAGTGCTGTGTCCCAATCTGTGCTCCCCAGTACAAGGGAGATATGAATGTACTGAAGTGAGAGGAGAAAAGGACAGCAGAGATGATATGCAGTTGTCTTTGGACAGTGAGAGCATTAAGATACAACTCCTGTGGTGTGGGGAATTTTATGTTGTGCATTTAGTTCATACTGTCTTCGTATTTAACCCTGGATGGCATTAATTTCCATTCTGTGTTTTGCCTACTTTTGTTGACTGTTCTATCTTAACTGTAACTTTTGCAAGGCAAAAATATTTCTTGTTACATAATGCCTTGCGTTTTCAGTCCTGTCTTTTGGTTCTGTCCAATCATGAATATATTCAGGTTTCTACTTTTCTGTGTATCTCTGTATGAGGTCACTTATGTAGCAGGTGTGCAAACTTTTATCTATATATCCATCAGTTTGGATGTACTTTGGGTGTCTAAGAATTAAAAATCCTTGCTTTGGTTTCCAAATGACTTCTGCCAATGCAACAACTAGAAGTAGCTGTAAAAATATCACTTCCAGTATTTTTCTTTGAAAAAGAAAAAGACAACAACACACCCTGTTGGGAGGAAAGTGTTAAAGCAATAAATTTTGGTGAGGGAGGGAATAATTTCACCCCAAGTAAATTCCCACCTTGCAGCTGGGAATACAAGGAATGTGGGCAGAACATTCCTGTTTAAGTAATTTCTAAGTCATGCCTAAGTCATTCATCCTCTGCCTCTTTTGAGAACTAGAATTTCTGTGTAGAAATAACACAGTCTCAGAGGCATGCTTGAGCCTCCTGCTGAGAGGGAGATCATAAAAGCACAGCCCTGTGATAAACTCTGCTTGCAGTAAGTTTTTTTGTTATACTGGGGCAGGCAGCAACCCTTCCTCCACCCCAGCTGGGAGATAGGGTAAACTGAGCCTAAGGAGCCTGGGTCCCATGATTCTTTGAAGCCTGACAGCTTAGAGAGGTTCTGAAATTAATGTATTCTTTACGTTTCAGCTGTGGTTTGATGGTCACCCTGGTTACCTTGCGTGTTGCTTCACACATCCCTCCAGAAAACAAGCAACCTGCCCACCATCACAAACCAAACTGACCAATCATAAAAAAAAAAATCCTCAAAATGTTGTAATGAAGTTTATTTTACTGCAGTTAATAGCACCAATACTGAGTACTCAAAATACTCAATTTACATGATGTAGAAAGGAATGTAATACTTCTGTAATATTGTGTGACTCACCATAGTTTTTTTGGGGGTTGGGTTTTTTTTTTTGCTGTTCTGCTATGTCTAAGGTTCCACACATATGCAGACAAATGCAGAGAGATTCAAACCAGGAATATTAGCACAACTACAAAACACGTTGGAACATGCACACAGTTAAAATAATAACTTGGCATGCCTGTCTTGTAATGATCTGATTGCTGTTTCTTCCACAGTTAAGTCATCAGCATTAGTACCTACAGAGATTGACAGCTTCAAGATCCATGTGTAATTATTGCTTCTATTAACAGGGCTTGGTGCTCTTGGCCTATTTCCCCAACAAGGGATTTTAGGCTTATCTCATAAGAAGTCATCATGTCTAGAGGACCACATTTTGATTTCATGTATTGTTGAGACGTTGTCTTTAAAAATAAAAGTATTCTAGATTCACAACTGGTAGGTATGGATTTGTTCTTTTTCACACCCAGCTCCAAAGAAAGATGTGGGTAGATTTTCTAATTGTGGATATGTTTTCAAAATTTGACAAATGTGCATATATACTGTGCACATGTACACATAATTTTTAGCAAAGAGTGTTTCTAAATCAGGAGAAAAAGAAAAAGAAAAAGAAAAAGAAAAAGAAAAATAAAAAGAAAAAGAAAAGAAAAAGAAAAAGAAAAGAAAAGAAAAGAAAAGAAAAGAAAAGAAAAGAAAAGAAAAGAAAAGAAAAGAAAAGAAAAGAAAAGAAAAGAAAAGAAAAGAAAAGAAAAGAAAAGAAAAGAAAAGAAAAAGGGACCTTCTCCTTAGTTAAAATTTCCCAATTAACATTACAATTTTACCATACGGGATTATGCCTACTCCTCAGACTTGATGCCAGTACGAATATTTCCATGTCAGTGGACTTCAAGAATAATTTGCTGTGATTATCAGGGAATTACTTTGTCAGCCTTCCTGTTCACTTTTGCAAGGACAGACCTGTTAATTCCAACTCATTTACTTTATGTGGAATGAAAGGTAAATTCAACAGAAGTGATCATAAGCCTCAAGCTTTTACTAATAACAGTTGATCTTAGTTCTACATACTGTACTCATAGGATAAAACATCAAACAGTGCTTTAAAAATGACAGTATGCTTAATTCATCAAACAAGGGCATTATTGCACTGCAGCAAAGGGAATGCTCATAGCCACATGCACATGGAGTTTTTCAGCCAAGAGATACAGCAGAAACATTAAATCTGAAGGTTGTCTTAGCAAAGTATCTTCTACAGACATCAACAGAGTAAGACAGAGTACTCCCTTAGAATTTTGAAGGCAGCGGTGCACAGGAAGGACAATCAAGTACATGATGAGTGTTTCAGATTAAAAACAGAGGTTACAAAACAGAAAACATTTAAGAGCACAGATTTTAATTCCAGCTATGTTTAGAATTGCATGTGGCATTGGAGAAATTCAAGCAAAATGCAGATGACTTAATTTTTAAGTTGTCAGCTCATTTTATGTTGACCATAAATATTCTTCTAAGTAGTCCTTTCCTTTAAAATGATGATACTGTGCAATACTGATATTCTGCATCATCTGATTAGCACTTTCCTATATTTTATAATTATTTTTATAAATCTAATTTTTATGTTTAAGCTGAATTTGTAGCTCTATTATAATACTACGCAGATGTTAGAGAAATGTATTTTTTATATTTATATATTATTCATATAATATGGATTTTTTTATTTTTCACTTGATTTAAAACTTCAGTGTTCAGTTGCTTTCTTCAAATACTGAGAAAGAGAGTTGGAGAAAAGGGAGAAGTGTATTCAGTTTAGTGCTTAAGCTTTTGAAAGTTGCTGCTATCTGTGGAATATTTCCCCCATACTAAAATGGATAAAGAAGATGCATGTTTTATAATTGCAATAGTGATTGCTTGAATTGAAAAATTAATCACATATTTGAGCTTTAACACACAAATAATGGAAGCTCTTATTCTGAATTTTCATTTTAATACAGATTAATAACTGTAAATAAAAATTGGAATTTAAAATGAGATTAAATATTGGTTATGTGTCATATTTTTGCTTTTATCATCAGCCTTCAAAAATGTGTGTGCAATAGAGAACAGAATATTTTTTTTAACAGAAGCCTAATTTGCAGCAGAATTAATTAATCTGTGTTCTGTTTAGCTGGGGTTAAATGTCCCTGCAGTTTGTGTTATCAAGTTTCAGTAAACAAATCTTGTCATGCCTGTGTAAGTTTTAGGGGTTTATTTTTTGTTTATTTTTTAAAGCAAAATAAAAATTGCTCAATCTCTGCAGGGATTTTATTTTGTTTTCTTCCAAGCTGTTGTCGTAGGATAGTGAGTTGGGAGGGGCAATTAAAGGCCATTAAGACCAACCTACCTTCAATGACCAGAGACATCTTCAACTAGATCAGATTGCTCAAAGCCCTATCCAACCTGACCTTGAATGTTTCTAGGGATGGGGCATCTGTTATCTCTCTGGCCAACCTTTTCCAGTGCTTCACCACACTCATAATCAAAAATCTCTTCCTTTGTCCTGGTTTCAGCTGGGCTGAGGTTAAATTTCTTCTTTATACCTGGTACAGTACTTTGTTTTGAAAACAAGCTAATGGCCTAGTTGTTGCTGAGCAGTGCTTATTCTAAACCAAGGACTTTCCACTTTCCCCTGCTCTGCCTGTGAACAGGGGCACAAGACACTGTGAGGGAACAGGGCTAGGACAGCTGACCCAACCTGGTCAAAGGGACACTCCATAGCATAGAACATGCTCAGGATATAAACTGGTGGAGTTGTCCAGGAGGGACTACTTGCTGCTCAGTGATGGGCATTGGTCAGTAGGTGATGAGCAACTGTATTGTCTATCACTTGTTTTTCTTGGGTTTTATTCCTCTTTATCCCTACTTTTCATTAATCTTATTCTTCTTATTTTAATTGTTAAACTGTTTTTATCTCAGCCCACAAGTTCTACTTTTTTGTGATTCTCCTTCCTACCCCACTAGAGGTAAAATGGGGAAATTAGGTGTGAAGAAGTGGCCATCTGTGTGGTACTTAGGTACCAGCTCGGGTGAAACTACAACATCCTTATATGTAGCCTACTATGTGATGCACATGGAGGGGAAAAACAAATAGGAATCTTCATTCTGAAGAAAGTGGTGCTGAGTCATACTAGCAAAAAAAGCTGGGCAAAGATTTTGTGGTATTTGTTGTGATGCTAGGTATAAGTTGAGAGAAAATGTAGCAAGAAGTTCCGATAGAGCATGGCAATAGTTTTTTTCCATTGTTCCTGGTGTTGTCCAGTCAAGCTTCAAGCATATCCAGTGATGGATATTTCACAACATAATCCTGTACATAATCACATAATACTCCAATCATTTGACTGCTCTCACTGTGACTTTTTTTTTCTAATATCCAGTTGAAATCTCCCTTGCTGCAAATTCGATACCCTACTTCTTGCCTTTTTTTTTTTTTTTTTTTTTTTTTTTAAAGTACATCTTCCAGTGGAATATGACTCTCTTTTCTCCAGATTCATAGATTCTTATCCTCAAAAGGAACAACAAAAGTCAAAGGGCCTTCAAAATCTTGCCCCCATTATATTCTAGGCTTCTACACTAGTAGAAGGCTGCAATGAAATTTATTACTGATCTTCACTTTTTGAGACTAGATGAACCAAAGTCTTTAAGTCCCTCCTTTGGCATCACATGCTTCAGTCCCCTAATCATCTTGGTGCCCCGTCTAAGGAAAAAAAAAAAAAGAAAAATACTGTCTTGTACTAAGGAACTGGAAATTAGACATATACACCCCCTACAACAAGCCGAATTAGTAGAGGATGATCACTTCTCTCAACTTGCTGCTGATTCTTTTAGTGTGGAGATGGATATGTGGTTGGCATTCTTTAACACAAGCAGATACTTCTGCTCTGGCTCAGCTTGTCCAGCAAGACCCCACGCTCCAGATCCTTTACTACAGATTTAAGTGAATATATCTTAAAAATAAAATGGATGAAAGTAAACAATCTATTTTAAATAGAAAAGGAATTTTATTGCTGAAAGCAACTGCTAGCATAACTGCATGAGGACAGGAAATCTCTATACTGCTGAACACAGGACTTATATGACCTTATCTACAATGATATATACCTGACTAATAATCCATGAATGTAACTGAAGTAGTAAAAATTGCAGGAAAAGACAGAAGGAGTACAAAATGTCTTAGCAGGAGAAATAAGAGACCTGTAAAAGACAGAGAAAAGGATGTTGCTACTTGCAAGTGCTTGAATTGCAGAGCTTGTCAGGACATCTTTATGTAATTGTGTGCTATATTAATTATCTTTTACCATTAGGTGGTAGTATAATAGCAGATATGCTAAAAAATAATTTAAATAAATGCGCATATATATATATGTTATATAAATTATAAATTATGTTCTTCCTTTCAGACATTGATATTTTACTTAGAAATAAGGGAAAAAAAAGAAAAGAAAACATCCAAGAGACAAAATCAGTTCTGAAAAAAGTCACTGCATTATAAAAAAGTAGATTATATATAGAGCATTATTATTGTCCACTATGAATTCTTCCAATTTCACATGTTTTCTTGCAGATTCATTATACAAAATCCATTAATTTAGTAATCCCACCTATATTGGTACATCTCTACAATCTTAAAATCCATTATATTGAAAACATATTTTAGATATTGTAGATGACACAGCTTCCATAATTCCAAAATGGTCTATATAGGTGTCTTCTAACACCCTGGGCATAAGTGTGTGTATGCTGGCTGTACAGTGAGCAGTGTTAGGATATGCAAATCATGAAGACCAGAGGGAAGTACTGGAGAAGAAAAGCTGCAGCAGGAGGTGGATGATCACTTTTTCAATAAATATTCTCATATCATAGGAAAGTGTCTGAAACACTAGTTATAAATCCCTAGCTTATATCTTACCTCCACTACCTGTTTATATCAATCCTTTTGGAAGACATAGCCCACTAATGCTTTATTTAGAGGGTGATTTAAATTACATAAAGCCTGAATAAAGTGTTTCCAGTTGTGCTTTGGCCTCGGGAGCTAGTGAAAATACTCCTTCTTTATTGCTGCATGAAAATAAGATAATGACGTATTCATCTTAGTCTAATATTATATTTAGCATTCACCTACAATAGAACCACATTTTAGACTGGAGTAATACATTTTTTCCTTTTGGATTTAACCTTTAGTGCTATTTTTGACTTCAGACTAGATGCAATCTTTTCACTGTAGTATTTTTTGCAAGCTCTTCACTCTGTTTTGTGTCTGTAAAACCTTGTAGATTTGAAGTGAGGAGAAGTGTTGTTTGTTTTGCTTATCTCACATTTATTGTGCAAGAAGGTGCATTTAGAATGTTGATTCTGTGGCCCAGTTTTATTGTCATCTTGGTAATTTATCATCTGAGGTCTGTGAACAAGTAATCTATTTTTAACTTCAGAAGCATTTTTCCTGATTTGTTATAATGTAAGTTCTGATTCTGTTCACACACTTTTTCTATGATTCCAGGCTTTCCTGTGGGCTCTTATATCTGACCACCACTAGTGGATGTTCTGAAACATACTGGTGTAGTTTTGACTTGATTATTGGCACTTAAGTGTTGAATCACCCCTGTAATGATGTACCTATCTTGTTTGATTTTATGAAGCAGACTATACTGCCTTGTTTGCTTTGCCCTGTTTTTCTAATACACAAACACACACCCCCCTCCCTCCCTAAGAAGATTGCTCATTTGTTTGCTTTATCAATTCAATTTCTTCTGGAGTAAAGGAGCATATCCTATAGGTGTTCTCATTCTCTTGAAGGCTTTGAGAGTCCTTAACTGACGCAGAATATTGTTTTCTGATCCACAGTTTGAATCTGAGATGTGAATCTGAAATGATTGTTTCTATGCTCTGATAAAGATGAATCAACATTTTAAGATATTTCTGTCATGGGAAAATCAGCTGCATCATGTCCACTATGTATCTTGAAACATATAGAAGTAATAGCCTTTCTACATCCATAAGAGAAGACTCAGGGAGCAGCAAGCTTCTCAGGAAGATACTAGCCTTATGTATTAAGTCCATAATGTACAGCCTCCCAGAAAATGTTCAATAAAAGTAGAACTACCAGACTGAGTTCAGAATTCTAGATGGAATTCACAATTGTTTTGTCATGTGGGATGTTTGAAAAGAATAAACAAATTAAGGAAAAGCAGAGCAGTTGTTATCATTAGAGGCGCACTACTAAATACTTTTCTGATTAAATAAAAAATGGATGATAAGGAAAATTAAATTATCAAAGAATTTCTCAAACACTATTACAAGTGTAGTTCTTGTTGAACTACTAGGGAAAGTTTGTTTGATAACATACAGTAATAGACTGACAAAGATGGAAATGCATGAAAAATAATGGCACAGTCATAGAGAAAAGGTCATGTTGCGTAGCATATTTTTTTTATGCATGAGTTTACATAGCTACATCAGTATAACTTTACAGCTATCCACGCTAATATGTGTTACTTAACTTCACTGAGGTGGTTTTCTGGGCTTTTTTTTGTCTTCTTGTAATGTGGTTGCCCATTATCTATCTATACTGCCACTAATCTCAGTATTTTGAGTATACCTGAAGTTTTGAACTAGAATGATGCAGTCTTTATTACAAGATGAAATTGGTTTGTTTCAAAATCAAGGAGTTATGTTTTGTGTTCCTCTGAGGAATGGTTTTTCCCTCAGAGTCCCCCTGAAACCTGTGTCATGTAGTTTAACCCTTTTTCCATATCATACATACCCCTGACCCTATTGGCTCAGGGCCAATATCTTTCCTTGGCCCAAAACTAGATATACCCCTGTTTCTTCCTGTTCACTCTCTCTCTCCTTGGCCTCCTGGAACATCACATTGAGAATAAAGCTTGGAAGGAAGCTGGCAGTGAGAGCCACTCTTTTGAAATCTTTATTCTGTCTCTCTGAAATATATTTCCCTAAAACCCCTGAATAACTGAGCTAGCGAGAGCCGGGGGGGGGGGGGGGGGGGGGGGGGGGGGGGAGGAGGGGGGGTGGCTCGAGGGAAGTATAGTTTCAGTTATGTTATTTCTGAATATATTCAGAAATTACACATGCACGCACTTTCAATTTCTGTTCCTTATGAACTGATGTGTTGCCAGAATTTTACATGGTTGATCTGGTATATCTTGTCAGCTTGTCTTATTTCATCTAGTGTGTTTCCCACCTTGAAAATCTTGAACTAGTTACAATTCCTCAAACACTGCCAACATGAGTATCTGATATTGTTTCATTAACACTCTTTTAAAAGTATTGCAGCTTCCTGATTTAAGCTGTTATTCTTCATATTTCTCAAAAGCATAACCATGCTTTGTAAAATCTACAAAAAATATGCAAATTTCTTTTGTTAGCAAAGTTTGCTGAATGCCTGTGTTTGTTTACAAAATGTTCAAAAACATTCTCCCACCTTGCCCCTACTTTCAATCTATATACTCAAATGTTGGAAGTATCTGTATGAAAACATTTTACAAGCTGTTAAATATTTCTCTTCTTCAAACTCTATAAGTACTGCCTCTCAACATGTTTCATCAACACACTTTCAAAAGATCATTTTGTTCAGGCCACATGAGAATTAAATTCTGTTTAGGTATGACTTGCTTACCCAGATAGTAAACTTTCATACATATTCTTATTTAATTGATCTGACCTTTTATTTCTTCTTTAATAAATTTACCTACATAAGAGTTATTTATTTTCTGTGTTGTTTTGCAAAGTTTGCCCTGCCCTACATAGTAAAGTTAAATTGTTTTCATGCAAGGAGAATGGACTTTTCCTCTTGGGCTTCTGTTGTGTCATTTGGAAGATTATAATAGCTGGATGACTTAGAAATTAATATTTCTCTTCCTACAGGCTAGTTTAATGTTTAGCATTATTGGTAGAATCTGTGCAAAAAATATCTTACTCTCAGATTTCTTCCTGTTTTGTGGATCTTCAGTTTGTCTTTCAGGATAAAAATCATGATTTACATAGTCTTCTTTTTAATCTGATGATGTTTAAGCTAGTTAAAATGTGGGGGGTTTCCCTCCTCAAATGAAAACTAACTCAGAAGATTATGCAGTATCCTTCCTTGAAGAAATTCAAGAGCCATCTGGATGTTTTCCTGGCAACCAGCTGTAAGTGGTCCTGCTTGAGCAGGGATTTATGACAAGAACAGCTCCCAAGGTCCTTCCAACTTCTGATTCTGTGATTTTTGCAATTTTTTGATCACTGCTGTGTGCCAGATTATCAGGTAGTTTCATCATACCTTCAGTCTGTCTTACTGAGTGGTGAAAGACAGATTTTTTTCAGTTTCATATTTAGTTCATATTGATTGTGTGTTGTGATAATTTGTATAATTTCCCATAAAGAGATCATGTGAGAAGAGAAAGATAGCACATTCCTAAATCCAAAATGCTAAAAAACTAGATAAGTGAAAGGCAGCTAGTATGTTTTTGGCAACACTCTTGGTAAAAATATTGATTGTGATCTGATGCTAAATGTATTTGGAAACAACTTATCACTCTTAGAGTATAGCACAGTACATAGTCCCCAACCTGGCTGTAACAGCTGGGTCAGTCCCCAGCTGTAGTTCCTTCGGCTTTGTATTGAGTCACTTGGAAAGCAGAGGGATCACTCACACAGAGGGACAAACATTAAACACATCTGCCTCTGATTCCTTTTCACTGTTTAAAATACATGCATTTGGCATATCTTGAATGGTCTTGAATTTAACTTCTAGGCACCTATTTAAACCTTCCAGCTCACCTAAGGTGCTCTGTGACTTCTGTTAGTTTGCTTTTCTTTTTTGTTTTCCCCAGCATTGTGAATGGGAGTCCAATATGTTATGTCCTTTGTCCACTTTTTTGAAGTAGTACACATCTTAGACAAGGTGATGATGAATGTATTGCATAGATATTATGCCTGGGGACATGATTGCCAAAGGGAACCTCATCTACTTAGATGAAAAATACCTCCTGTATTTAGAGGAAAGCAATGAAGTGTTCCAGGAGTTCTTTCTCTTTCTCTCTTTCTCTCTCTCTCTCTCTCTCTCTCTCTCTCTCTCTCTTTTTTTTTTTTTTTTTTTTTTTTTTTTCCCTGAGGGGAGTGGTGGTGCACCTGTCCTTGTCCTAGAAACAAAATATATCAAAAAATAATTTACTAATACACAGTTTAATTTATAAATATTTTTAAAGCATTAATTCTTCTGTGGAACAGGTTGCAACAACCTGTGCCACAGGTTCATTCTCTCTTTATTCACCATGGTGGTCATTCATGTTTAAGGCATGTCCATACAGAAATCTGGGAGACAGATTAGATTTTACATAGAATCAAAGACTATTAATTTCTCCTGATAATCTTGACCATTAGGGAAAATTGTGTTAAAACTAAAAATTTCTTTGGTTTCAGGTAAACTTAACCAGTCATATTTCACTTGCTTCTGGTTAGAAAGCATACAGCTCTCTTGTTAAGGACAAGATCCTATATAATTTTCAGTTCAGTTTTTAAAAAGTGTTACAGGTAGTGTATTGTGTACTGTTTCTATACTGATGTTTAAAATAATTTCTGTGACTTGTGAAATTAAAATTCTGGACAAGAACAAATATGTTATCTTTTCCACCCCCAGTCTTTTAAATTCTATTGTGTGTCCTGCTGTTAAGAAAAATAGTAAAACTGCGACTATTTAATAATAAAGTAGAAAGAGCATAGAAATTTTTTTTAAAAAGCGCCCAAGAGACAAAAATCAGTCCTGGAAAAAGTCACTGCATTATAAAAAAATAAATTATATATAGTGCATTATTATTGTCCACTATGAATTGTTCCAATTTCAAATGCTTTTTTGCAGATGAGCCAATTCATTACACAAACCTCATAAATTTATGTCTCACTTCACAAAACACTTCACACCAATTTTACCTCACTAAGTTTCCACTGACCTTTGTGGAATTATTCTCAGTATACATAAATGTAAATGAGGATACAATCAGACCTTGGGACTCAGTCCTGGTCTTGCAGAGTGAAGCTATCTGCAAACTCAAGAATGCAGGGAGAATACTAATTATCTATTGTAGCTGCAGTTCTTTAAAGTCTCAGGTTTAAATAGGAAAAGATCAAAGTCATTGTACTATATCCCAATGAACCTGAAGGCACAGCAGTTTTTGCAATCTATCAGCATGATCCCAGCTCAAACTCTTCTAGCAGACTAAACAGTGAAGGGTTTGAAGATTCTTCTGTCCAGTTGAGCAAAGAATTTTACCCCCAAAAAACAATGATTATAAGAAAAAATATTACATAATTTACTTGCTGAAAAAGACTGCACATGCAGACTTTTTACTGTATTCTTTGTATAACACTTAGCACAATAGGATTCTAATTTTTCCTGGAAGCAAAATAATACTAGTATTAGTATTGCATATTACAAGGGGATAAAACTGGTTCTGTATATTATTCTCACTCTGTGTGAGTTTATATCCCTAATTGCAGCCTCTCTCCCTCTCTCTCTCTCTCTCTCTCTCTCTCTCTCTCTCTCTCTCTCTCTCTCTCTCTCTCTCTCTCTCTCTCTCTCTCTCTCTCTCTTTCTCTCTCTCTCGGAGCACTGGCCCCATTTTTGCCTTGGCTAGCTTGAGAGACAAACCACAGTGGGAAGGATTTTTCCCAGGGCCCTAAAGATCCCAGAGTGGCCATGAACCTTTTCCTTTAGAGAGAGCAGGCATCTGTCAATGGCAAAAGGAAAGAGTCTGCACTTGATCCGGGGAAATCAGGGCTTTATTCAGTCCTTCTGTGGTCCTGCCCCTGCAGGGTCAGGAACCCACTCCCTGTCCCCATCCCCAAACCAAGAGGCTTTTCCACATGGTTTCCTGGCTTTTATTCCGGGGAAGGGGCTAGAGGTGGGGACAAGCCACTACCCAATCAGGGATAAGGTGGGAGTGGAACGGAGTTGGAGTACATTCCAGGATGGGAGAATGGGTGGGGAAAAGGAGCAGGCGCAAACATAAGGATGATACATTTTCCAGGGCAACAGGGGAGTGAAGAAGAAACTATTGCAAAACCCAAAATAAAAATGAAATACAATATAAACTCAAATAATACATGACAACACCTAATCTTAAGGGTCTGGGTTGTGGGGTTTTTTTTCTTTTTTCTTTTTTCTTTTTTTTTTTTTTTTTTTTTTTTCCCTTTGGTTTCTTTTAATGCAGATGTGTTTATTAAACTTCTTCTCCATTTTCTTTTGATATAAGGATTCACACAGGACAATGCCAGTAGTTAAAACATGAGAAACAACCTTTGCCTGGAAAATGTGTTGAGACTCTTTACAACACAGAACCTGTTTTTTATAAATATAATCCTTGTGTTTGGAGCTCCATTGCTCATAACAAAGTGAAAATCGATAGCAACAATTTCCATCTCCATTCATGATCCATTCTTCCCTGGTTTATGCTTTTTATTTTCTGTAACTGCTTTCTAAAAATGCCACAGGATCCAGACAAAGTGAAACTATTCATTTTTCTCCACTGACTCAATTCCTAGCACCCAATTTCTGTTTTAATTTTTTAATGTCTTTATGCCACTTTGAGCATGCAACAAAAATAAAATATATATATATTTCTTCATGGACTGATAAATTCAGAATGTCAACAGCTGTTGCTCATCTTTTTGCTATAGAGCTCAAGCTTTTATCTCTGGGTCATAGGAGTCAACAAAATGAGGTTAAGTGAGAGCCTGCATACTTATGAGGTTTAGACAATGTATTTGTTTGACTCTGAAGGGAGATAAATGTGCTATTAAGAGAAATGGACACAAGAATCTGTATTAGTTGCATGGAATATACTCCCTCTAGCCACCCGCCGGGCTCTAGCTAGCTCAGTTGTTCAGGGGCTTTAGGGAAATATATTTCAGAGAGACAGAATAAAGATTTCAAAAGAGTGGCTCTCACCCCCTGGCTTCCATCCAAGCTTTATTCTCAATGTGATGTTCCAGGAGCCCAAGAAGAGAGAGAGAGAACCAGGAAGAGACAGGGGTATATCTAGTTTTTGGGCCAAGGAAAGATATTGGCCCTGAGCCAATAGGGTCAGGAGTAGGTATGATAGGGAAAAAGGGTTGAACTACATAGCACAGGCTTCAGGGGGACTCTGAGAGGAAAAATCATTCCTCAGAGGAACACAACAGTTGCAGATATTTATGAGCTAACAGCAAAGAAAAATCTTGAGAATATGCTGATAATCCTTACTTGCAGGAGAATTTATGAAGTCTTATTCAGTACTTCACATGGTATAAAATGTTTCTATATGTTATTAATAATAAACTTCTGGATGCCCAATATATAAACTGCTTTTCTTTGTCTGACAACTTCCTCCTTTGTATCGATTGCCAATTGGTAGTTGTATATTTTTCCTTGGAGGATGTAGGTTTTTTTAAATCAATATATTTAATAGAAAAATCAGCAGAAAAGTATTTTCTGGGAACATGAAGTGTGTTTATCATTATATATATATATATAATAGTTGTATGTATATGTAAATATTTGGCAGGAAAAGACTGCTCACACTATGAATCTGTCAACTGGAGCTTTCTACAAAGCAATTGGCATGCCATAAAAGCTTGAAACATGATCATTTTCAGTTTTATTATGTTTAAACTCTAAAATGGCTGTGTTCTGATCTAGATTTTTTTAATTATACAAGTTTCCAGCTGACTGTTTTTTGGTGAGTTATCTTGCTATACAGGAAAAATGCACTCAGGAGTGGAATCAAAGTTAGTGATATGATCTGTGGTGGAAATTTGGAAGAATATAGTCTTCAACATTAATGGGAAAGAATCTACCCTGTGTTCAAGCATGTAATTTCTGGTCTCTGTTGGAAGAGGTGTGTTTTCTGTAGGCAAGATGAAATCAAAATAAGGCATTAGTATCAAAAGCAGAGGTTATGAAACACATACTTGGAGAGTAATTAAGGTGACAATATTTTCTGTTAAGTAAATTTAAATATAATAAGATGCTTTGCCTTTGGTAAAGAAATTGTTTTTTGTTAGAGGGTTGACTGTCAATTATAAAATCAAATTTATATAATAAAACATTATATTAGTAAAAAACCCCCAAACAACATTTTAAAGATATGGTAATAAACATAAAATAAACCCCAGCATGAACTAGCTCTAAATAAGTTTTATTAATATAAAGAAACATCTCCATAATTAAGATTTCTGCTTTGAGTGTATATTCTCTGTTTATTTTAGCATGTTTCCAAATGAAAAATTCTCTCTGTAATCAATCATTTAAATGTACAGAGAAATTAATTTCCTCCAATTATGAGACCTACAGTTTCTAGTTACAGAAGGTGCCAAGTACCAGTTCACATCCTCTGGCACTGTTCTCTGGGGACGGTAAGTCACCAAGAGATTTCGTTGACACATCAGTGAGAAACATTGCACTGGCTATGAGGTTTCCCAGATTTCTGTGGGGATTGTTTACACAGTAAGTGTCGACTTTTTTATTGACAGTCATATCAAATTCATAATGGAAATGTAAACCTGCAGAGGAAACAAATGAGACTGTTCTTGAAACTCAATGTTACCTAGTCTGGATAAGAAATAAGTACTCAGATCTATCTAAAAATTCAGATCTATCAAAGAAAAAAAAATTCTTCCCTTTTATGGTCCTTTAGTATGTTTACCACTAGTATAATTTCTGCAGCTGCTGATTACCATCAGATGGGGTTTCTTCCCCAGTTTTTCCTGAAAACTTGCCTTTTTTTTTTTTTTTTTTTTTTTTGGGGGGGGGGGGTGGGAGGGGAGGAGGAGAGGGTGTGTTTCATTTTTGTTTTGGTTTTGGTGTTTTGTTTTGGTGTTGGTATTGTTGTTTTTTAATATGGCTACATTTTGGGAAAAAAAAAATAAAGGAGTGTTGTTCATATGTTCACATAAGTTCATATATTAACAATTTCAGAATTTAATTGTGTGAGTTCAGGGTACAAAAGTATACCCCTCAGATGGAAGAGATGTGCTGCACAGAAGAGGTCACAGTTAAGTTAATGCCTACTGTCTCCTATGCAATGACATGCTACTTGAAAAAAAAAAAAAAAAGTCCTATTTTCTTTGTCTCCTCCTTCCTCCAACACCCTCTTTTCCCTGGAGATACTGGGTGAGCAAGCACTGCACGAGGTGCTGTTCCTGCTGTGTACATGGTTCACCTCCTGCCATGAAGTCTATTAACTCCTGATCATGACAAGCACAAGAGGAAGCTGGTGAATGACAGCACTCAGCACCTGCCCCATCTGCTAGGCAGATGGTTGCACGTGTGAGTTTAGTACTGCATTGGTTAAGGACTTGCTCCATAGGTAGGGAGTTGCAGATGACAAGGCGGGGAAAAGGTGAAGGGACAACATCTGCATCAAGACATACCAGTGTTGTTTTAACCTTAGTATTCCTCCTTCCATAATCCCTCTGGTGCTCCATTTGCATGCTATTTAGCATTATGGGATTTTACTTTTCTGTCTCTTTTTTATCTTCATTTTAATTTTATCTTCATGCCCAATAATGCACTTCAGCTTAATGGACTGCTTAAAGCAGAAAAAGCAGTCTCTCCTTGTTTTTACTTTAAATCCTGACTTTTCATTTGAGGAAGGAAGAGAAGCCTGAATATTGAAACTTGCTAGCACCTTTTATATTTCGTCTTATATTTTAAATACATAGATATTGTTTATGGAGGAAAGAAGGAAGAAAACTTGACAGAGGGACTCAGGTCATGCCATAGAGAGTAAATGAAGCATTTTTTTTTACTCCATGGGACAATTGTTGAGCTGCTGGATCTGCATCTTAGTGGAGTATTGCAAAACAGACACAGTAGGGGGTAAGAAACTAAGCTTTATACAACTCCAAATGATTTACAGACATGCAGAACTGTAGATGCTCTGCCCATTAATGAGATGTTTGCTATTTAAAATTCCTTCCTTTCACAAAGATATGCTTTTGTGCATAGACATCCATGTTTTGTCCTCTTATTTATAATTTGTCAGCTGAACAAAATCAAGAAATGCATATTTATAGTTCCCATGAAGATTCTACAGCATAGTTACTCTATTATAAAGCAAAATGTGAAGAATGCAGGTTTTCTGTAGGTTGGATTTTGGCTAAGATTTTTCACAACATCAGTTTTCCATTGATTGATTTTTAAAATTCCCCACATATTGGGGTTAATCCTTTGTTTTTGTGCTGCCTAATTGAAAAAAAATCATCAAAAGTTTGGCTTGCCAGATAACAGAATTTATTCAAAATGCAAAAAATAGATAATATGAAAAACAAACTTGCTAAATAGATTGTGATGACTGTTTGGTAACAACTTCTCTTTGCCTGTGCCATGCTGCTCAGTGGTAATATAGCAGAATTAATTTTTTCTCTTAGTATATGTGTTGGCTATTGTACAGAATATAACACAATATTTATACACAAAGGAGATAAATGTGTCTAGAAAATGTTACATGCCATGTCTGAAGAGCAAAGTGTTGTGAATAGAGTAAGTGTACTGTGTTGTATGTTTATTTAAAAGGGAAAATTATTCTCACTCCTACTGATGATGGCATTACATACTGCTGATGGCAGCATGGAAATCTGTTAGAATGCAGGTCAGTTGTGACCCACGTTCAAATAAGCATAACTTCACTGGCCAATAAACCTCTGTGCATGTCAGATTGTGTGAGAAAGGAGTAGCTGCTAGCTCCAGGCTTGCTGCTCACATAATTTATGAGGATTTTTTGTTTATGCAGTTTTGATTTTCCTGTTCCCCTGTTCTGCACTCTGCAAATCCCTTCTCAGCCTGGCATTTCTGTGGGTGTTTTTTGTTTGGTTGGGATTTTGTTTGTTTGTTTTGGGGATTTTTGTCCATTTTTGTTTGTTTGTTTAATTTAAAGAGTGAATATATACATATACATATTGCATATATATACACACATATATGTATTCTTTCATAACGTATCACTGGAAAAGTGCAGAGTTTTATATATTTAGTGTTCAATGACTCCAGTGTAAAATCTGAAATTCTATAGGATTACAATATAGTTCATGAAAGTAACAAAGATGTTATGGTCCTATGAAAGACAAAAGCAGTTTTATTTGTATTTATTTTACATTTTCTTGGTAAATTAACCATGACATAGTCAAAGCTTTTCTTCTAATTATGAAAAAAAGCAACTGAAGTTTTGTCAAAGGTCCAGGATGCTTCTTTGGTTCTAGATGTGCTTCAGCATGCATTTGTCTGTTAGTCTGGCAGGGTGTGTCTATTACAGGGTGATTGATTTGTCATACTAAAAATCAGCCAGCAAGATAGTATTTGAAATGTTTCCTTAAAGTGATACTTTTCTGAGTATTTAGACATGCATCCAATGATTAATACTTTTCAAATTAGTTAGGGAAAGTTTATCACATTCAATGTTCTTATATGATGAAATACTTCCAGTTTAAATTAGGTATCACTGTAGGATATGCTGCTCTGTGTACAGAAGGAATTTTTTAGTGTTTTGGATAGATCTCTTCACGGACATCATGCGCCTAGAAATACTCACAGAAATGTGTATAATATAAATGTGATAGCTATTGTAAGGGAATAGATTTTTCCCCAAGAAAGTAAGTTATAAATGGACATATTAGTTAAAGATGTTAATACAGAAACTATACTTCATTTGTTCTTAGCCATAGTGATGTTGACATTTTAATATAGTTTAAGCATTGCCATTAAAAATGGAAAGCACTGCAAAATATGCATTTCACATCTGTATGTCTTGAAACTGGAATTTCTCTAAGTGCTGGTTTAATAGACCTAAAAAAACTCAAATCAATAATCCTAAATTAAGTTCCCATTATTGCAAGGTCAAAATGAAAGAAATAGGAGCTTCAACAAAGAGAATTATGCAGTGTTTATTGAGCTTGTATTAAGTGCTGTAGATGTATTCAATCTCACCTTTTCTCTGTGAGAAAAACCCAGTTCTATTGAAGTGAGTGGAAAAACCTTTCTTGTTTGCGTTTGCTTTTAAAGGTATGGTCTGCATGCCCGGCAAATGGGTTTGACAGAAGAGAAGTAATTCACAGCCTGTTCCCAAACAGAATTGTTTTACATCCTTATGAGGAGAAAATACCCCTTCATTTTCTTTATAGAAGGGCCTTAAGAAGCTTTAGCATTAATCTATCTGGAGCAAGTTATCCATTCATATAGTCCATTCAGACTGTAAGCGCCCATCTGTAAGAAGACTGTCAGTTCTCACTGAAATATTTTCATGGCATTAAGTAAGTGGTATAGAGTTTTGCTTCTTTACAAGCAGGATGATATATTGATTATCTGAAACAAAATTTGCATAGAGGTGAAGGAAAATCATTATAACTTGGTGTGGTAAGAGACAGGCATTATGGAAAAAGCTATTACACAGTATTAGTTGACAGTCATTGATTAGTTATAAAGCTGGTCACATCCATGATGATATCACTCTATAATTACTTTTGTAGACAGAGAAAATAAGCCAGACATTCCAGGAATATGCAGGCAAGTCTTAGTACTTTATACACTGCAGATGATGGACTACCAATAAGTTTGTTATAAAGGATATAGAATTTATGTGGCAATTACATTTTGGCAGCTGACAAAATACCTAGTTCATTCAAGGTCAAAATTAATCCATATTTCAGTCCATGTTCTTTTCCATTAATTAACTTTTAAAATTGTTTGAGGTTTTTGAATATTTTCAAGGAGGTTTGGAGAATGATGTTTTAGCTTTCACATCTGTGGAGTTATGTTTACAGTTATGCTTATCTCTATGCTTACAAACACAGCTAATTCAATACTTGATCTGATACTGAATCTGCGTTCCAGATTTTATCCTCAAGCACACAGATGCTTGTGTTCTTACAGGCCAATCACACATTTATTGGAGGATTGATTCACAGGGTTAATTAAGGTTAAAAATGAGAAACACTTTATTAATTGTCTTATTGCAAAGAGAAATCATACAACAGGAGCATAAAAATTTCTAGATGGCTTGCAGCTATGACCTAAAAATATATTCAAAACCTTTTTAGAAGAATGAGATAGTCCAAAATACCCTTGTTCACAATAAAACATTAATGTCACAGTTGTAGGATATGCCTTCCTGTGGCTAAAATTTTCAATATTCTGTTGAATACAGTAATGTTTCTATGTGATAATTAATATATTTAATTCTGAATCACAATGAATGACCATGTGATCACAATTTTTGGTGGGGTTTGTTTATTTGTTTGTTTAGTAATTTCAGAAACCAAAGCACAAGTTAATCAGAGAATAAAAATATCAAGGAAGATCTAAAAGCTTTTTTTTTTTTTCCCCTGGGACTAGGAACAATGTAGAATATATATATATATATATATATTTTTTTTTTTTTTTTTTGTCTCTCACTCTTTACTCCTTGTCCTATGAAAATATTTCCTATATATGTGTGTGCGTATATTGAGAGAGAGAGAGGTGTAAACTTCTATACCTCCTCTCAAATCCTGCTCTTACACATTTCTTCTTGATGCTGTTCCATTTGGAATAACTCTTGCTAGTGTGAAGAAGTAGTTGGTATGTCAGCATTAAAAATACATAAATTTTTTTTGCATATGTGGGATCTGGACCAGTGCTATTTCTGTCCCCAATGAAAGACTTAGTATAAGCCACCTGCCAAGAATAAATGTTATTTTTTACTGGTTTTATATTACTAAATGTAATGGTTTTAATTTAATAAAACTGGGCAGAAACACCAATTAATGTAGGGGTTTTAGTGTTAATATTTTTGTGGGAGGAAGAGATTAGGAGAAAAATAAACAAAGTAGGCTTAAGCTTAAAAATGAACAAAACCTATAGTTTTATTAACACACACTAGAAGAATAGAAAAAAAAGGAAGTTGGAAAAAAACCCCTAAAACATCATGAAACTTCAAAAACACGCTTCTCTCCTCTTACAAACTATTAACTTTCTTATTGAACAACATAGAAAGACACAATTTAAGATTTTCAGTCAGTTTCACTACTTAGACATAACTACACATTATTTTAGGAGAAGAGTCCTTCTAAGATCTTTTATGAAGATGTTGCTACAAGACAAAAGGGTCCAGTCTTTTTAACGTCCTACACATCTGCTGCTGCCCGGAGTTTTCGCAGACCGTGATGTTCTATCCGTAGAGCTTCTCAGTGTATTTGGGGTATTATTTACGAACACTTCTTCTGATCTAAAATTATCTTTGTCTCAAAAGGCTGAGACCTCCTTTTTGACCCAGGAGTGGGGGTTTCAACATTCCCGAATAAATCTCTATTACACCAGTCCTTAATTTTGATCAGAATAGCGTTCTACCCAAATAATACTAAGATGCTGCAAAGAACAGTTAATTTCTTCATAATTTAACTCAGAAAAGTCCATTTAAAAATGTCCACTTCTTCAATCCTATTCCAAAATTATTAGTTCTTTCACTTCTCATCTAACTGACTTCATGCAGTGTCTGTTCCATGTACCTTCTGTTTTCTTCTTTCTTCTTTCTCCTGAGGAAGAATTGTGCTTTAAAGGTTCCGTGTTGCTAAGAAAGGGTTAAATTTGTCCGGGCTTGCAAAGGCCACGTGCACGTGCTGAGCTGCAGGGCTGAAGAAAAAATGTCAGGCCGTGCTGATAAAGGAATCTGGTAAAAGTCTTTTTTTCCACCCCTCGGTCTCATCTAGGGCGGCTCGGCTCAGAGTTGTTATGGAGCTGCAGGTTTGCTTTCTCCGCTGCCAGCGGTGATTAAGCTGGGCCATGTTCTGGCCCCTTCTGCCGCGGTCTGAGCACATGGCCCTGCACTGCCGAGCTGCAGCTGTCCCCTCTCCCCTGCCAGCAGCTGGGGAAAGGGGCTCAGCCAGCCCAGGCCTTCCCCGTCCAGGCAGCGGCCCCCAGACCCCAGCCAGGCCCGGCCCGGCCGCCCAAAAGGGCAGCAAGGCCCGACCCGAGGCCGCCTGCCGCCTCCGCTGTTACCTCATGGCTGATCCTAAAGCGAGAGAGTGGCCGGTCAGCAGCAGATCAGTTTTAAATGTTCTTCCCAAAGTCGCACCGACACCCCTCACTGGTCAACTCAGCTGCCAATATCCCAGCCCGCCCCCTGATAGGTCCCTGTCCTCGTCCCCTCAACCTATGCTAAGGTTAGGGCAGGGAAACACATTTTACATTTCTCTATATCCAGAAAACAAAATTGTGCCAACCCATGATACTAAAAATATACCATCCTAAGTTAATTCTCAATTTTATTGTTGTGGTCTCTGAAACAGAGGCATTGAGACTGATTTCTCTTTGATCATGGCTGACTGGGGAAAATATTTCAGACACTGATATCACTTTAAAACTCCTGAATTAGAAGTCATGACAGTAGACCCTCACCTACACAAGCATGAGAGATCCTAATAGGAACAGTGGACTGAACTCTATTCCTGATTGTGAATCTACTCCTGGGAATAAGTCTAACACTATCTCTATTTAATTAGTAAAAGAGAAGCATGCTTTTACTTTGAATTTATGTTTAAAGTTCTGTAACTCAAACATCAAAAGAAGTAAACTTTTGTTGCTAAACAAATTAAAAATTTGCTGGTACATAGAAATATTTCTATAGTCTCTTTCATGAGAATATACAGGCTTAGACATAGTAATTGGTGTGGAATAATTATTTTAAGAAGCACAGCAAACAACTTGTAGCTGATAAAAGCTACATTTTGGTGAGTTCTAGTTATAACTGGAACAGAAATACAATTAATTTCATTTTCTCTTGCAGCAGAATATTTTGTACTACTGTTTTTGCGGACAGTCATGAAACCCGCAATTTTTTCTTGTGCATTAATGGAAAAAAAAATCTTAAATAATTAAATAAATGGTAAAGAACATATGTGAACTGGTTTAAAATTTAAAATATATAAATATAAATTAACTATATCCTGATTAAAAAAAAAAAAAAAAAATGGAAACCCTCCAGTAATGATAAAACGTAGCAAGATCCATCAGCTGGAAGCTAAATTTGGCTGAGGTGATCCTTACAATGATTAGCCATTGAAATATATATGTTTAATAAAAGTTTTATTGTAATGATCAAGAGCAAATTTGAAAAAAACTTTCTTTCACCTTTAAATTAGATGTACTGAAATGCTATGATATTACTGAGTATTAAGAGAAAAATTTTGTTATCATTGATGGTACATTGATATTTGTGAAGTACATTTCATCTAGCCAAATTGTAGGTTAAAAATGTATTTAACTATATATTACCCTTTTTTGGATGTGTTTGCTTAGTAAAAGAACTAGTAAGAATAATTTTTATGAAAAATTACTCATAGTTTTATGAGTTGTATTACTGTGTAATGCAAAAAGAGCGCTTTTTTGCATTTGGGAGTGTTATTGACTTGTGACTTGCTCTTTATTATTCTGTTGCTGAGGGTAAAAAGTTCTGAATGGGTTATTTTTCTGACTCTTTGTGCTCCCATTACTAGAATGGATGAAGAGGCACAATCTGTCTCCTTGTTTCCAAAGAGTTATTTGAATAGCATAGGAGTATGAATTTACAAGAAGGATAGTAGGATTCTTATCCTGTGTCAGGATCTGATCCATTTCAAGAATCTAAAAATTGATTTAATTAAGATAAAAAAATACAAGCTGTTTCTTTTGAAACCAAATGTAAATTTGAAACTTTCTTGAGGTTAAGAAAAGCATATTCATTTAACTATATATTTTTCCTCACTTCCTGACTTGGATTGAAGAATAAAATGAAAGAGGTGGCATATGGGAAAAAAAAAAAAAAAAAAATCCAGTACTGTTTTACAAACAAAACCTTTTCAGACTGAAATTCAGTGGCTAGAATGGTCTTGATTCAGATGAAAATTGAGAAGTTTCTAAACTGTCTTTTTTGAAGAGGCTTGATCTTGTAGCCTTGTTAGGGGCAAAATTCCGCCTTCAAACCACTTCAGATGGTTCTGGATATTTGTTATACATTTAATTGGGAATGACTGTGCCTTACTCTCCAGCTGCCCACCCATCAGTTGAGTATAAAAGGAGTCTCTGTTCCAGTTACTGAACTCACTATTCATTTTTGCTCCAAAATTATTAATGATCTATAGTGTCAGCCTGAGTTTGTCTTCTGCTTTTTCTTCCATTCTTATTTTCCATCTAGTGAAAGTTGTATGAGCTTAACTGTTTTAGGTAAGCTTTTACTGATGTTGCCGAGTTTCCTTTTTTTCTGCAATCCCTAGTGAACAGAAAGAATGCTCTTCATATCTGTGTGCACTAAATATGCACACAGTAAGGTCATACAATTTCATTACACACCCTGGTCTCCCTTCAATTAAAACATGGGGATAGATACAATTTAGGCTAGAGTATAGCTCTTTACCATTTACGTAGCTTGTTGCAGAGGAAACCCACTGCTTCTGTAATAGGGTGCATGAAGTTTCCCAAAAGGTGATGGTTTCAATCCATTTACAGTGGAAATTTGGCTTAAATTACTCAGGTTAGGGAGACATAAGATTGAGATGCATATCTCTAGTAAGTGTTTAAAGGCTTGAATGCCTTCTGCAAGGTCATTGTTCAAGGCAACCGTCATGTACATTTTTTATCATTTTTAAAATATGGTGAAAGGAGAAGATGTTTCATTCTCCTATTACAGCATTTAGAATACTGATGGCATGAGTTGACTTCCTGTTTCCCTCTTTGTGGCCTTAAAATAGTCCTTAAGTCCTTGGAATCATAACTAGCTGGCTGGTTACAGAGTACACTTATAGCAAATAGTGCAATTTCTTCTGCTGAAGCCTTACTATATGGCTGATAATAATTCATTCAGTGTGATTGAGCACTGAAGCTATATCACATGTCACTGTAGCCCAGAATCCTCACTGTGAGGGAAAAAAACCAAAACAAAACCTTGTTCTTTAAGCCCAATTTCAATATGTATCTTACAGTTTTTCATAGGAACAAGAATGTCTTCACTAGTAAATCATAGAGGCATGCATTTATTCCAATGAGGGCCAGGGGAGGAATTTTTTTTTAATGTAATAAAGAACATTCATCAGGTAGGAATATGAGTAAGTGCACAAACACTAAGTTTTGCACAAACACTGAAGACTGGAAAACAGGGTTATGTTTTGAGCAGAAGATGTAACTGAATGTGGTTGTCCACTGGTATTGATAACCATTAATAACCATTGAAAATACTGAATTGTGCATGGAAATGTGCACAGTGCCACCATCATTTTTTTTAGCTGCAGATGTGTTCTGAAAATGCTTTGATTGTACATTGTTGTTGCTATAAGGAATGCGTGAAATGTATGGATTAAACCTCAGCTAGACTTCCATCTCTTTATCCTGAGGTCTGTCAGTTTCGGAACAGAAGCAGATCTCAAGATGGTGTTGTACTTGACCACTTGACTACCTACTGATTTCTTAGGCTAGCTAAGAGCCAAGCAAAAAGCTTTTCAGAGTTTATGATTTAAAGCTAAGCATTTTAAAAAAGTAGAGGTCTATGAAAGACAGCTAGAATTTATTTGTATTCTTTGTATTTACTTAAATATTCTTATATTCTGAAAAATGTCCTGTCCTGTATTTAGTATCCTGCTCTTCTGTCCAAGTGCATTTATTGAAGTGATTCAATACCTTTTTAGATAGCTTTCAGATGGTTTATTAAACCATTTAAAGCAGAAAGTATAGAAAATATTCTAGTAATTCTGTGATTACTTAGTGTGTGTATGTACAAATGTTAATAGAGCAGATGGGATAATTTAAAATAAAAAACCAACATTTTCAGCATGGATACATAAAAGGTTTTACCAATTCAAACTTGGTTCCTGTTTTGGTTTTGCTTTTTAGCTGCATAAAATGTTGTTTTAAACCTCGTGATACTTTGATGAACCCAGTCTCTCAGACAATTTAGCCAGAAAAAACAAAGTAAGATATTAATAAATTTGCTCTGTTAATAATGATACCTACTTTGAAAATAGTCATGAAACGTACCAGTTTTCTGAAAACTTAAGAGATCTTTTTAATACTTTTCTGTTGTAAGTTCTCTCAACGTGTTAATATGCAATAATTACCCTTGTGTCTGGCATATGGGATATTAACCTCTTGCTGGAAAAGTATTTCCTTAGAGGGATTATTTTTGTATTTTGTTTAACTAGCTTTTTACTCATTAGTGTAAAAAAAGGAAGCAGATGAATGGAGAATGTGTTGTGTTCTGATAAATAGGTGTTTTGGGGTTTTTTTATGAGTTAAAAAAACCCTGAACACATAGATATGTAATCACTGATATTTTTTTCTCTTCATGGTGGAAACATTAAGTAAGATAAATTAATAATTTAACCTAATCTAGATATTCTGCATTCCAAATATTTTGTTGAAATGAAATAAAGTTTTAAAAATGTTCTCAGAATAGGACTCATTGAAAAGATTTATTAGACTAAGCAATCCAGTTAGTGGGATACCAATATTTGCCAGATCAAAACTCAGTCCATGATAGAGACAGAAGCTAAAGCAAGGTCTCTGGACTTAATCTTTGCTCCCATGACAGAAAAACAGAGGCCGGTTAATTTTTTTAATATAATTAATAGATATCACATCTGTGTTTTCTGTTATTATTCACTATTTTGAGTCCCTACAGTGTAGAAAATTTCAGTACAAATAATCATTCAAGCTAATATTTTGCAGGTAATCAAATATAATAAACACAGCATTATCTCAGCAAGTTTCACTGACACTAGTTTCTAGAAGTTTCTAGAGTCTAATCTTCCCTTTGTTACAGCAACCCAAATTACCTCAATAATTCTAAGGATGGAGAGAAATGAGCAAAAAGTAATGGAAAGGGAAATTATCTTCTTCATTATTACAGCTTTAAATGTTCACTAATGACACTTTTTGTGTATGCATTAATATTCCCAAATGCAAGCTACCTAATGGGTCTACACAAAGTATCACTATTGAGACAATTATTTCTATCTCTTTGATCAAGTGAGATGGTTTTTCAGCAGTTGAAGGTCATGCGTGTGTATCAGCATCCTTTATTCTTTATCATGAGACCATACAATAATTCAAATTGAAAGAAACCTCAGGACATCTCTAGTCCAGCCTTCTGCTCAAAGCAGATTCAGCTATGATATCAGATAAATTATTTATGTCTAAGACCAAGTCTGGTCTTGAAAACTCTAAAGGACGAAGACTGCATAACTTCTGTGTACAGCCTGCCCCACTGTTTGACTGTCCTTGGGGTCAAGAGGTTTCTGCTTATATTGAGGTGGGTTCTGTCTTGTTCCAAATTCTGGCAATTCTCTTACCCTCCTCCATGTTTGTGAGCTGTCGGACTCTCATGTTTTCATGAACTCCGCATAAATATTTGGGGGCTGCCATTAGCCCCTCCAAAGTTTCTAGCTTCCTCTGCCTCTTTGCACAGGGCAAGTGCCCCAAGCTACAACTCACTCCAGTTTGCCAGTGTCTTATATTGAGCATAAGATCCAAAACTGGACCCCTGACTCCAGTCTCACAAAGGCTGAGGAGAGGTGTTAATCACATCTATGGACCTTCTGGCTGTGCTGCTCTTGGTACAGCCCAAGATATTCCTGCACTTCACTGCAGCCAGGACACACTGCTGACTCACACCTACCTTGCCATCTACAAGCACCTGCAAGACCTTCTCAGCAGAGCTGCTCCAAAGCTGCTCCACCCCAGCCAATCAAGTCCCACCTGAATCAACTCAGGGACTCTTCCTTCTGAGCTCTCACACTTTGCATTTCTTTATTTTGGTTTTCATATGGTTTGTGCTGGCCTGCTCCTCCAGTCTGCCTGCATCCCTCTGAATGGCTGTCCTTCCCTGAAGCATGTGAATTGGTCCTGTGGTTTGATTTCATCTGCAAACTTGATAACTACTCACCTTCTACAGGTTACTGAAAAAGTGAGAAAATTATTTGAAGCCAAACCTCTAGACTTTTCCAAAAATCCTGTTCTGATTATATTGATTAATCCATTATTATGGTTTCCAAATTATCTTGCCTATAATGAAAATCACAGAGATAACAGAAGTATTGAGTTTTAAAGCCACCATTTATGCAAGAATGTAAATGAAAAAACTCGAAGTTTCTATCTGGAAAGTCTAAAAATAATGAATCCAAAACTGTGTTCTGAAGTATTTACTAAACAGGAAGTGAAACTCAAATGCCATGAGCTCTAATAGAAGCTGGCAAGCTGCAGAGTTTGAAATGCTCTATTTTTTCATACCTGAATAATGATGTAAAATGCCTTAGGGATGATGATGATACTTAACATCTCATCTGAATTATATGAGATGCAAAACAATAAGAATATATATTCTTAAACCATAAACTGTGCTTCTGAATTTTCTCCCATGGTGAATACAGAATTGCAACTGAAACTTGTGAATGAAACTTTTTCCTGAGGTAAACAAAATTTCAAACTGTCAGTGGGAAAACCAAAAGGAATTAAGGGATTAATATAGAGATTGTATCATCTAGATGTTAATAGAAACAGTGGCTTCTGTAGAGTATTTAGTGATAGTGTTTCAAATTTCAGATTTTAAATCTGCAATTTGCCTATAAAAATCCCAGAGTCTTCAAAACATCTAAATTTGTCCTGTTTAGGTATTTAATCAAACTATACACACAATGATTTTACACACTGATTTTGCAGATTTCTCAGAAAGCGAATTCATTACTAGAAATCTGAGTACTGAAGGCTAAGTAATAGTGATTGCATATGGAATAATGTTAATTAATGATGACAGTAAAGTTCATAATATTGGAAAGTAGATTTAAGCACCATAGGACTTAATCTAAATAGAAGGATATACTGCACCAAACACTGCAAAACAAAAAATTAATTCCTACTCTATTAACCACATTTCATATCCCCATTCTATAGTCCAGCATTGTGATCAGAATTTTTCAGTTTACTGGATCCCTGTTTTGACAGAGCATAAGTAAATTCAACCTCGTTAGTCAGCAAGGAAGCAGACAAAAATCCGGGGGGGGTGTGACAATAATATTTTTTCAAGTATAATATATCATTAATATGGCTAAGAATTTTATAATTGTAGTTGTTATAGTATATAATTAATCATAAAATTATTTTTCATTTTTTGCACCATTTACAAACAATCGGAAAAAATGGTTTATGATATCAGGAAACAGTGCTTTGATGATATGTCTCCTCAAATTGTATGTCTCACATATATTTATTAATTAAGTAATTTCTCTCTGTAAAGAGATATTTCCTTATGGATTTTATGAGATGCCCTTAACATTATTGATAAACTACAAGGATGTACATGAGTTGCTTTTAATTGTACATGTAGTTTTAGAAATGCTAGCCAAACATGTTTGTATCTTACACAGAAGCTAGTGTTTTTGTCTTTGTTTTCAGTTTTCTGGATTGATTTTACCACTAGCACAAATTAAAAGAAAAAAAAAACCAAACAAAAACCACCAAATTCCAATAAATAAAGAAAGCAGCACAAAAACTAACAAAAAACAAACAAACAAAATCCTAGAACAAAAGAAACAACAAGAAGTCCACCTTGATATGGTCATCAATATGAGCAGATTATACTCTGCCTCACTGCTTCCTGTATAGAAAAAAATCAATGGAACAATAACTGTTGGTGTCGTTCCCTCTTTATTTAAAAATAACTTTGCTCAAGGATTTAAAGGAAAAAAGCAAGCATCAATGCAAACAAAAATCTTACAAACTCTGTTACATAGAGCTTGCGGTTCAAGAAATCTCTCTGCATAATCTGGTTTAGAGCAATATTGTTTGTGTTGTTTAAAATAATATTATTTTATTTTCTTTCTACATTTCTGTAGTAGTTGGTTGAATAAGAAGTAAAAACAAATTTTAAAAAATACAAGAAGCCCCACCAAAATTTGAAATACTTTTACAGAAAGCCCATACATTCATTCCTCTGTGTTTTTCAGATTTAGAAATTAAACTAAGTTTCATAGGAAAAGCTTGTCTCTACAATATGATTTTGTCTTTGGGTTTAAAAGATCAGCTGGCTTGGGGGAAGGTTTTCAGCTGGTAGAAGTACAGGTTGTTGAACATGTTCTGATGAAGAAATAAATATTAATTCTGTAGAAACTTAGACCTCTCTTCTTCCCTGCCTGTACTCAGGATTAAAGAATAGAGCAACAGAGGTCCTCCTTCACCTGGCAGATCTAAAGTACACACCTCAGAATTATGTCTGAAGGTGTCAGTGTTGACTAAAGGTGAGCAAGAACACCAGGAACAATACATGTCTGATCAGGATTCATTCGCTAGTTAGGAAGTGATTGGCAGAGAAAGAGATATTAAGCACTCAGGCTCAGAGAAACTAGAATGAATGTACAGCCAAGATTACCATCTGTTGAATATGAAATGCTTGGATCAAGACATTATAGGTACATTTCCCCAAACAGCAGGGGAAGCAGACCTTTTTGGAAACACTATCAAAACAGAGTAGGGAAGCATTAAGATAGAAACAAAAAGCTGTCCACTAAATTTTGGAGAGCAAATTTCTTTATTGATGCAATTGAAATGTATTTAAATTATGCTGGATCTGTGAAGGACTTTACAACTTACTTCTAAATTAATAATTTGGATTTCTGGCACATACCATACAAGCTATTATTATTAATAATAATAATGGTATTCATAATTAGAAGAAGGAATTTTGGGGATCCCATCCCAAGTGGCCTTTGAGCTATGATATGTGATCTTTTATCCCGAATAAAGCTGGATATTTTTACGATTTTCAAACCTCCCTTTCCTGATCTAGATGACCTTTGACAAACACTAAAGCAGTGAAAGTTATTCTACTTCCATATTCAAAGAATTGTTGAAGAAGGTCGAGAGCAGCTCTGACTTATGAGGGCAATTGTCTATACAGTAACTCTTTTCCACTTTCCTTCTTTAATTGTAAATTGGAATGTAGAAGTGAGGACTAGATCTTCATCATCTAAGATTAATCTCATCTGTGCAGCCAGCAGCCCACAAAGTATTAGGAGCATTTAGACTTCCAGAAAGATGAAACTATCTATTTTGTTTCTTTCAGTTCTTCCTGCCCTGTAGTTTGATTTTTAGGCAAAAAAATAAATTGTACAGAGACCAGTGTCTTTGCCATTGCTGAAAGCACCACTAAATAACTAGAGAAATGTAAAACTCTTAATGAGGGTGGAAGGCGTGATACACTTTTACTTCTTCAAGGTGTGGTGGGTTGACCTTGGCTGGACACCAGGTGCACCACTCTGCCACTCCTCTTCCAGGTGCACAGGGGAGAGAAAATAAGATGCAAAGTAGCTCACAGGTTGAGATAAGGGAGTTTAATCAAGAAAAAGTGGAAGTTTGCATGCATGTAAGCAGAAAGGAAAGTTTATTCTCTACTTCTCTTCAGCGAATGATATTCAAGGAAGCAGGGTTTCAGCACAGGTAGCAGTTGCTCCAGAAGGCAAACACTGTAAATAACAAACACTCCCTCTTTCCTCCTTCTCCTCCTCCCCTTAGCTTTTTTATCTGAGATGATGTCATATGGTAGGGAATATCTCTTTGGTTATCCCTTTGGGTCAGCTGGCCTGGCTGTGTGCCCTTCCAGCCCCTTGATGTGGGAGGAGTATTGAGAGACAGCGCTGCTGCTGTGCTGCCCTGCCCAGCAGTCCCCAAACCGCTGCTGTGTTATCAACACCTTTCCATCTTCCAATGCACAGCACTGCAAGAGTAGTTATCAGAAAATGGACTCCATCTCAGCCATACACAATACACAAGGACTTTGAATAGTCTGTGATATTCTTTTAAGAAATCTAGGGAATTAGGATAATTGGAGCTGGTATAAAACAGGTTAGAGCTGGTTGGAAAACTATTTTCAGAACAGTTGCTGAAGTTTTAGTGTAATAACTAGAGAGGTTTGTCCCAAATCTGGACTTGATAAGTGGACTAAAAAGTGGAATGAAATATTATTAAATTATTAAATATTTCATAATACTATCCTGAAAGAGACTTGGAATATTTAGAAGAAAGGAATAGAAATTGAAGTGATCTTGGGAACAAAAGAGCCCCAAAAGCAAACAACAAAAACATTGTAGAGGTATGTGTAAGATTTGCTATAAGATGTATAATTCTTCCACTCTACTTATATTAGTGGATCAAGAAAGGTGTCATTGTTTTTGTCACTTTTTAAAAGAAAGTTGTTAAGTAAAAGAGAATTTGCAGAAGAGTAGCAAGCTCAGAACACTAAGAAATATAATGCAAGAGCAGAAAGTGGAAATGAATGGGTATATTCTAGTCTAAAGAAGTGAGAGATATCTTAAGAGACAAGAAAATATCTTTCAACCATGCAAACCCATGACAGAAAAGAGTTCTGATTTGAAGAATGAGGCTTTTATCACTCATATTAAAAAAGTACTCCAATTATAAAATTAAGCTAGAACTAGATGACTCAGGAAATTCAAGTAAGCTCGATATTAGAAGTTCTAGAAATGAAAGCAAACAATTTATAATAAAAGTCCAACTAGATTGTTTCTCTCTTGTAACAAGAAGAGTAATGTTCTTTGAACAATTTTGAGATTACAGAATATGCAAGTATTGAATAAAAAATGCAATTCTTTAAAATTCAAGGTAAAAAAAAGAAGATTTTTTTTTTACTAAGCATTAAGATATCTAAGTGTTGACAAACATAGTTCATGTAAAGCTGTCCACAGATAAAGTGAAAATTACTCTGTTGGGAAGGAAGGATAAAACCTTTCTTGTAAGTTTTAAGAATATTGATAATCCATGACTCTTAGCTGAAGAAAGGTCCAACTCTACCTCCTTTCTTCTTTTTTTTTTTTCCCCTTTGAACAACAAACTATGTCCTTCCTCTTTTTCAGCTTATACTTTTGGTATCTGAAGATGGGGAGAGGGGATAAATAAAATCTGTAAAAACCATATTGAATGGAATAGAATCTTAGTGATTCTATACATGTTCTTTTTTTTCTAGCATCTACTCATGCAGTAATAGAGGGTGCTTCTTGTGGTAAAAATTTTGGTGAGCTGCACAATCTAGAAGAGCTGCAGAGCTCCAACTGCAGAAAATACCATTTATAGGCAAAAAGCTCTACAGCAGAGTAGTCATGAGGCAATTTATGTCTTTATGTATAAAGTTAGTTGTGGGTAATTTATGAAAAAACCCAATAATTTGTTGCTTGATACTGCATTTAAACAGAGATGAAACAGTAGCTAAAAGGCAATGTTTCTCATGTTTTGGAACAAAAATTCTGCAAAAGTTGTATTTTTATGCTTTCTCTAAAATTCAAATCATGTTGTCCCAACAAGGTTGTTCATTTTCATTAGAGAGAATTAAAGATATCAGACTAATCTTAGTTGTAATACTTTCTATTTGTAGGACAAATGCTGAAATAATATGGACTGTAAAATATCAGGATGGTTACTGGTGGGAAAACCTTTAAACTCAGAATCAGTAGGAACTCTTCTACCTGGTGAAAGAAAGGAATCATTGAATGCTAGTTTCAGATGATATTTACAGTATGGTGGGCAGGAGTTTGGCTGGGTGGGGGGTGGTGGGAAAGCTTGAGTTTGTTCAGAGTGGGCAGAGCACATTTCTGCTCTAAGGCAGTCTCAGAATCTGCATCAGTGTGGAGCCATCTCCAGGCCAACATACCTCATTCCTCAGTATGGCTTCTTAGAATGGCTCAGTGCTGTACTAGCCCTTCTGTTCAGCTTCCAGAGAATTCAAAACTGTTGGCATAAGGAGGCCAAATTTTTTCTGTATCACAGAGTACACACATGTTTGAAGACAGAAGGTTTGTTTCATTTAGGTCATCAAATTGTCAAAAGTCTTCAGATTTTCAAAATGTAAAATTTTGCTGCCATATTTACTAGTAAATTAACCACTCAATTGATAATGTTTTGAAATATGTAATGATTTATATTAGTACATAAGTGATGATATTATGACAGCAAGGTTTTGTTTTTATGTGGTTGACATGCCCTGTTCAGTTAATATACTATTTGGTACTAAGAGTTTGTAGTATAATTGAAACCCTTTATTTTATGAACTTAGAAATATCCATAACTTTCTTCTTTTCTTCTTTGACAAAATTTTGATTATTCATAACCTTTTATTGCCTAAAATAGTTTTACTTCATTATTGTAAGGGCAGACAGTTGACCGGACATAAAATATTTTCTTTAGACAAAGGACATGTGTGTTTGCTTGTTAGTTTTCCATATGAGTATTTGTCATTACCATTACCATTTACCAATAAATTCACATTGTTAAAGAGCATGGAGAATGAAGTGAAAAGCCTGGAGCGAAAACTGCATGGTGGCATTTCTAAACAGTAATATTTTAAGCTAGTGGGTCATGGGAAGAACAATTACTAACTTCACAGCACTAAACATTTTGCTTACTATTGATATCACCTGTGAGCATTACACTTTAGATCTCATTTTACAGTTTGCTCTTGATCCAGATCTTTATCTGGAATGAAGAAAAAAGTACAACTGGTTTACACTAATGGGATAGAGGCCTCATTATGCCAAAACTGGTGCCTCATAACTCTTTGTTGCAGCTATAATTAATAATTTCCTGATTTTATTTTTGTCTGTGCGAAGTTAAAAATAGGGCATTTAAGTCAATAGAGTTGGATTTTGTGCCAGTAGAAATGGAAGAAAATTATACTATGAATGTCAACCTTCCCACCAAAAATGATTTCTTAATGCTTTTTTTTTCTTTTCTAAGAGTTTTTGTTAACCACATGAGGTATATTGCTCCAAATTTCACATTACAGTATGTTATCTTCTGCATGCAGTGTCAAGCAAAGTGAACATATGTTATTTTGAAATCAGGAAAGAAATTATACTCTTGAGAAAAGCTTATCAAATGTGATTTGATCTATCAGTTTTCACAGAGATTCTGTGAGCATCAGAAAAAAAAAAAAAGCTGACTCATTTACTTTATTCATTTTATACACAGTAGTCAAACAGCTTCTCACACTTTCCTTCTCTTCTTAAAATCAGCAGGAAAAAAAGTAAAACCCCTTTACATGGAGTATCTATATCTATTACTCATCTTGAAATTTAAAAAAACTCCAGTTCTCAAGTCTGTGGCAGTTTGGTACTCTCAAAATATTGGAACTATACAGCTCTTTAGGTCAATAGACTGAATATTGTTAGATGAAATCCCAAAAGAAAATAAATAATCCTGTTTTTTAGATATTGTACTGGTGTACTGTAATTTATTGACTTCTTGTATTTTATTGACTTGCTCTTGTATTTAATTTACCTATTTTGGAAGTAGTATAACCTAATCTTTATTTCCTTTTTGATTTCTATGTGCCGTGCAAAATTTTGGAAAAAGAAACAATGAAAAATATGCTTTAAGTGAATAGACCAAAGTTAACCACCTGTGAAGTATCTGGAATATGAGGAAAGGGATACTTCAGAAGTAGTTTAATATAGGCTGTTGTTCCATCCCTGTACTGTGTGAGAAAGGAGGTAGAAATACATACATTATGTGATAGGAATTGTGGTCCCTTCTGCAACATTTCTCTTTGTTCCATTCACAGAGCCCAGGACAGTGTAGAAATAATGAAATGTTAGAACTACATGATAATAATCCATGTGCTGGTCTCCCACTCCTAATGAAGGTCTGCATCATTTAAAGCAGAACCTGCAGATCTGGGAAGAGTTTGCAAACTCAAACTGGAAAAAAAGACAAATTAAATAAAGGACTCAGAATGCTCTCTGAGATAGTAATATGGAAAAGTAACCATTTTTTGTTACATATGATGAACTTCGATGTTTCTTGGAGATAAGAGTGCTTGGAAGATCAATTTAGAATTTAGGAGCAAAGAGCAGAGGAACTGAGTTTCATGAAATTTATTACTTATTCTTCCTGCTCTTCTTTTAAAAATGGAGCAATATCACTGGCTTCAGAAGTCAACTGTACTGAGAATAAACTTTCTTCAGGCATTTATGAGTCACAATCTCAAGCAGCACTCAAAATGAAAAGGCTTCATTGCTTTAAAAAGAAGAAAAAAAAAAAAAAAAGCAAAACCAGGTGCAAATCTGAACTCATTAATATAAGCATATGTAGATAACTGGGAAATTAATTCCCTTTGAGGGGGCAGGGAAGTGGCTTGGCCAGTGTTATCTCATTTACCTATATATTCACTCCAAGTCCTCCTCATTATTTCTAGGTGCTCTTCTCCCTACAACTTGTCTGCCCTTTCCCCATTAGATCACACTGCTGAAGTCTACAGGCATTCATCCAGACTACAGGTGGATTCTGTCATATCTGCCACTCCTGTGGATGGTTATATATCTGATATATGTATAAACCAAAACCCTCTGAGCATGTATAATATCAATTTTGTATATTTTCAGTACATATACTCTTTTACTTAGGCAAATATTTTAACTCACCATTTCAAATACATTGACATCCCCATAAATATGTATTTTTTTAAAAAGATGAGATTATGTATTTTAGATTTATTTGTACAAATTCTGTTTTAGAGCCTTGATCTTACAAACAGATGTTACTAAACCATTTGCTACAAAGTATATAAAAGGGAGAGTAAAAGTCATCTAAATAAAATCTAATAAGATTTAAAATAAAACATAATTGTGATAAAAGCATGACCAGGTATTGAGTATTATGATGTATAGCATTTTGATGAATCAGATTTTTTTGTGTGTAACTGGACAGAAGGGAAATCAATATTTTAGCGGTGATGCATTTATACCATAAAAATTTTTTTCTATAAAGTACATCTTTATTTTTGTTTCTCCATCCTGCTCCACTTTACTGAAATCTTACTCCTGTGTTATTCTTGAGCACTTCAAAATGCTCTCCTCTGGAAGACACAGTAGAAACAAACTGCAAAAGTCACTGTGCAGTATAGATTCTGGTTCAGCAGCTTGTTTTAAAGAGGCCATGATACAAAGCATCCTATCACATATACTTCCAACTCTTTGCAGACAGCTGTTCTTGATGAAGTTCAATCCATTATTTTCTGGATTTGTCATTTTAAGGTAGATATATCAAATTCACCATCTAAAACTTTTGTAAATAAAGATTACAAGATGATTTTTAATATGACGGAGGGAATGAAGAACTAGTGAGATTCTCCATGGTGATAAAAATATAAAAGATAACATGCACTTGTGTGTACTGGCAACCTTTCCTTTTTAACATTTGAAATTCTGGGTTGCAGTTTTCTGGTTGGCTCAGCATTTTTACCTTCAATTACTTCACCCCTTTGCTCCTTTGGTTCTTTTATTGCAATCAATAAAAGGAAAAAAATACTAGTCTAGTAGGGCAGCATACAAAGCTCTGGTGCAGAGTGTGTCAACCTGTCTATGGGATTAGAGTCCCACGGATGGTCTCTGAACGCAGCATACTCTCACTGTCTATTTCAAATATCTGGGAGACTGAGGTTTCACTTTTAGTTTGTGTATTGTCTCAGATTACAGTTTTCAAAATAGCTCATGCTCCAAAGTTAAAGCAGGAGTAACCAAATGCCAAGACAACAGCTCTGTGGGAATAGTGATCTGGAATGAACTTTAGTTGTGTTCTTTGAAAACCAATACAACGGAGAAGTAAAATTAAATGTGGCACTGAAGTGGAGTTTCCTAGGTAAACCTGAAACTCATTTGAATTCATGCCTTGATTCGATTCTCCCCCAGAGTTAAGGAAGAAGTAACAAATAATTTTGATCTGCCCAACTAGCATGGTGTCATACCGATATCTCCACTAGGGTCTCATTGCAAGTTCTGAAAGGGTGTCTGAACTCATTGCCAGAGCTTTTGAACTCAGATCATATAATGTGAATTACATTTCAGTTTAGAGATGTATCACTTAAGTTTCACAAGTTCTTGATCATTTATATTCATGGTTTCTGAATATATCTGAATTTCTGTTGCCTTACTGTTGATATTCTAAAGAGAAGAACATTCTGAATAGTTGTTTTTTTCAATGCCTGTTGGTTGTGGTGGTTTTTTTGGTTTTTTTTTTTTTTTTTTTTTTCCCCCTGCTATTTCAGGGAACTATGCTGGAAAAATCAATGAAAATCAGAGGCAAGCTTTAGAAATTAAGTGAAGTGTACAATTTTCCCTTTACTTTGCTCATACTGATAGTACATACTGATATCCAGAAATGTTCAGCATGGACAAGACATTTAGATTGGGAATCTGACATGAAGAGATCTTAATGAAGCACAGATAGATGCAAGTATGAGTCTTTTAATATGCAATTATTTTCACAATGTTACTCAAGCCTGCATTAACTGTAGTGTGTAGAGAGCAAAACTGGTTTCTTCATGGTGCCGTTAGAGATTTTAAAGACAGAGACTTGAGACGTACCTATCCCTGAGCTTTTTTTGTTTGTTTGTTTGTTTGTTTGTTTTTTAACTTGTTGTGGGTTTTTTTCCCTAAGTGAGTACTTTTTTCCCCTAAGTGAGCACATGGAAAAGCTCTTCAATATGACATGCTTGGAGTTCTCATACCTGTTTTTCCCTCTGCCTTCTATGTGTGAAGCATTTGCTTTTCAGCATTTGTAATGCTTGAAGATATTACTGAGCCACAGGGAGGCAAATCTGCTTTGTTGTATAACAAAAACATGTTACAGGAGTTTGAAAAAAAAACCATAATAAGCAAACAATAATACCTCTTCTTTTTTTGAGAGACACTTTTAAAAGTATATGTATTTAATAAAATTAAATTGTTAAATCACTGTTACCAGTGACAGATGTAGAAGAAAGAAAAATTCTGAATGCTGGTAGTTCCCAATTCCAACAGGAAAGTTGGATTTACTTAGTGTATTAGCAGGGGCATTCTGAATCTCTTCTTGCACTACACTTCAGAGAATATTTCCTGAAATATTGTTGCAAATCAAAATTTTCCTCTCCCAATTTTATTTTAATTTAATTTATTATATTTTACTGACAGGAAAGAGACCTCTTATTCTCTTCACATAAGAGAAGTCTCTGGAGAAGGCAGTGTTCTTTGCTTACCTAGGCTTTTGCTAATGAGAGACAGGGCATTGCCGAAGCAGAATTGGCAACTGTTTGAGACATTAGTCCTTATGATGAAAAAAGAACAGGTTTTATAGGAAAAAAAAACCCAAAAACAAACAAACAAACAAACAAAAAAAAACCCCCAAAAAACCCAAAAAAACCCCCACAACCCCCCCCCAAAAAAAAAACAACAAAAAAACCCCCAAAAAACACTCCCCCCAAAAAAAAACCCAAAAAACAACCAAACAAAAAACCCCAAAAACAAACCTGAAAATCATTGGCTTATTTAGCTTTACTTTCTCTTTTCTGAAGTGCAGTTGTTATGAATAGCCAAAGCGGAAAATGAGATTCAATATAGACTTTGTATACGCTACTCATAAAAAAATGATTTCGTAAAATCATTGATTAGACATTAAAAAGGGTTTTAAATGTTGCAGAAAAAGCTGAGTTTATCCAATAGAGAAAAACAGTAGGTCAGTTAAATTATTAAAGGTGGAGTAGTTTTACAGTATTCCTCTGCTTGTATCCTCTTACACAGTCTAACAGGAGGCAGCAATGGTGAGACAGTGATAGAATGAATTTTCTACTGTTAGAATGTAATGATGAAAACAAAAAAGAATCTTCCATCTTCAGGAAGAGGTGATTGAATGCTAAAAGATTTATTATCAAAGGAGAAAAGAAAAACAACAGGATAGGCTAATCCATAAATAATTTAAGAGGCAAACTAAAGTAAAACTCAGCAGGTCTGAGAAACATGCATGTCCTGCTGATAACACAGGAATGACTGACTTTTCTCTAAAGAGAATTTGGGAGCAATTCAGTTCATTCTAGAGTATAAAGTGGAAAATTATCTTGAGGAAAATGTTGGAACAAGCAAACTTTATTTTCTCCTTTATTTGAGAAAATAAAGATAAAATCTTAAAAATTAATAAATATAGAACCTAAGAAGGAATTATCACTCTATACAATAAAATTGTCCTGTGTAATGATATGATTATTTTTTCTTTGTTTGCTTTGTTGTTTAAATGGTTGGGGTTTTGATAAATATCAGGACAATTAATTAACATTATTTCTTCTGAAAACTCACATTAAATTCAATAGGAAGAAAATGTCTTCAGTATTACTTAAATTTACAACCAACACATGTCAGGTTTGTACATGTGACTTTGTTTACAGGATATTGACATAAAACTTGTTCTTTCTGTTTTTGTTGTGCTTTAAAGCCATCTGGCTACCGAGCCCCACACAGCCACTTACTCATCTCCCCAGTGGGATTAGGAGAGGATCAGAAAAGGAAACATGAGAAAACTCCTGGATTGAAATAAATACTGTTCAATAAGTAAAACAAAGCCTAGCACATCTTTGTGCTATCGTGGTGGTGTTAGGTGGAGCAGAGATACTTTTCATCATGTATGGGTAACTGGTATGGGGCTGTTTAGGATTTCTGTGGGGAGCTATTGATAATGAAGAGAATTTTCAGCACAAACACAAAACACAGCCAAGTGAAGGAAATTACCCTGGTCTAAAGCACCACAGCTTTCCATTACGTTTTGGTTTTTGTTTTTGTGGGGGGGTGGGGTTTATATTTTTTTTATTTATTTATTTTTAATTTTTGGTTCTTGTGGTGGTTGTTTGTTTTTTTTTTTTTTTTTTTTTTTTTCCCTGCTGTTGTTATTAATTTATTTGCAGTAAATGTGTATAATTTTTTTTTAACTTTCTAAAATAAGTATCTGGAAGTTGACTTATTTTTTACTTATATTTACTTACATATATATAATTAACCTTAAAAACTTAAAAATTCACACATATAAACTAATTTATTTCTTAGGTAGTCATAAGTACTAGACAAATTCTCAAAAAAAAAAGGAGAAAGGAAAATTAATTTTGAATTCAAGTTTATATTTGTTATTGATACGAGCAGCAGAAAGATGTATGGAAACCTGAAATCACTCAGTTTCAATGGAACTAACTATGGATTCAGCAAAATAGAAAATGTGAAGTTTTACATGAAAATAACCTTTTTTCATTTTTTGTAAATTCAATGACATGTAGAAAATAAATGTGTAATGGACCTGAAATACATATTTCTTAACACTATAATTTATTTATCTATGATCCTAGTGCCATAGTGTCAGAATTTATCAGATCAATTTTACTGAAAATTATTGTCTTGAAATTAACTGATCATTCTTTTAGGTCATCAACTACTTACACATTATGGCTACATCTGGAAGATTAGGAGAAATAAAAACAAACCAAAAGCCCAGTCTTCCCCAGATGTTTCAGTGTTGGCTATCAGAAATAAAAGTAATGTATTAGCCGTACTGGAGAAAATGTTAAGTCAATTATACTCTTGCAAGATTTATAAGAACTAAAGTGAATTTAAACTTGAATTGTCAAAGGAAATTTTACATGCATTAACCACTCAGCTGCATCCATCCCATATATTTAATTATGTACTGGATTTTGAACCACCATCTCCAGAGCAGTGTTAAATAAGAGTTTCCCTACACTACTGTTCATAGGCATTGCTCTGAATTACACATGTGAAAAACTCAGCTGATGTCACCAAAAAAAGAATCTAATGTTAATATACTTTCATTCCTCTCCTGGAGATGTGTGTTACAGTAAATAGACTTTACCTCATTCCCTTGAATGTTCAACCATTCAAGTGTCTCATGTTGAAAGATTGCTTATGCACATCCCAGCATATTTGATATTATATTACTCAAAAGGATATGCAGAAAAATATAATTTGGTAAAGAAGATTGGAATGATAGCATGCTTTGGAATGATGAAAATAATTTTAATCTGCAATTAATAATCCTAATCTTAAGGCAATATTTTTTCAATACTATCAGTTATGAAACCTTAATTTTACAAAAATATCATCCATTAGTAATGCGAAACAGCTTAAAGCACAATGGAACTAAAATTTTAACAAAAAATTTAGAAAATTGAGGACTTGTTGCATTTATCTTAATGACCAAAATTTTTGCTTCTTCGTTCAACTTTCTCATATGCTGTTTCAGAGATTTACATTCCAAGAACATTTCAAATCTTAGTAAAGAGAATTGAAGTGCAGTCTAAAGCAGATTTTTAAATTCAGTCTGTAATATCTTCTCTTTTCCTTACATTTGTAAACTCTGTGCTCTAAGATCACAGTGAAATGGTAACTGTTAGTTGCATTCTGCTTTGAAAAAAATTACATTGACGCAAACATTTCTTGGATTCAGGGGGTTGTTGCAGGGTCACATTTGCAGGATGTGCACTTATGTCTGCTTTAAATTAAGACTGTGCAATACTAGATGAGAAAGAGTGAGGAGACAGCTGTAATGTAAATATAGAATAAGAAGCTTACATTTTTCTGAAGCTTGTATTATTGGTACAGAACTTGTAGACAAGCAGACTGAAGAAGCAACAGGAAATTTTTAAAAGATAAGTTCAGCACAAACTGTGTGGCAATACAATACAAATTAAATTCACATTAATCAGAACATTTCATAGAAACACACAATAAATTGTAATGGAAATTATTGAGTAATAAATTCACAGAGTTCAATTCCTAGAAGAATTCCATGTTACTATAGTAAAATTCACACAGCCTGAAATAATTTCATGTCTGAGATTAAATGTAGATTTGAAATTCTACATTCTGCATTCTGTTTTGAAAAAAAATAAAAGAAGAAAGAAAGAAAGAAAGCCCATAAAGAAAGAAGAAGCAAGAAAGCAGAAATAACGAAAGAAAGAAAGAAAGAAAGAAAGCAAGACAGAAAAGAAAATAAGACCACGCCCTCCAGCACCCACGCCCCCCCGCCGCCCGACCGCCCGCCTCCCCGCCCGCCCGCCCTCTCCCTCGCCGCCCTCCCTCCCTCTCGCTCTTTGGAACAGAAAGGAAACTGCTTGGCTTTTAAGAGATCAAATTAGTTGTAATTTTTGGGACAGAAATTAAAATAACAGTAGAACTGTATGGTACTCTTTCAATATATGTTTCTTGGAGATTTAGCTAAGGAAATTGCTTTCATGTTTTACTTGTTCTGTATGCTCACAATTACCTATACATGACGAAATTAAGACAAGAACAATTTGGGTTTTTTCTACAGTAGACAAATGGTGTAGCAATAAAACTCCTGTGTCCAGTCCATCTCACTGATTACATTTCCTATTCCATTTCTCTCTTTTTCTTTAAACTAGCATTATTTGTGTATAAAAATGTATTACTCTGGATTCTATCTTCCAAAGCATTTTAAGTAGCTACTTACTATGATTTAATTTGAGAGACTCCTGTGCCTAATAAGCTTTCCATTTAAAATCTGAGCTCTGAGCTTTATAAAAGCTACGTGGTCTACATGTAAACACTGTGTAAATAGCATCTGAATAAAAGGCAGGGGCACACATTAGGAGCTGCCAGAACTGTGTCTGTTGTGGCTGCCCTGGTCACTGCCGCTCGAGCAGCTGAAAGACAAAAGTCCTGATTGACTGGTGCCAACTCAAGCGAAAAATAAGCCAGCAAAGAGAAAAGTTAGAAACAAGTGCAGAAATAGGTTATAGGAAGTGTGTATATTTGTTAGTAGAGGGGCCAGAGAGAGACATTTAAAATGTGGTTTTGAAGCATGTTTGTTTGTGATTTTATTTAGCACGGGAATAGAGAATCCTGTTCTTAGATTTCGTATCTGTCAAATGATACTACCCCACATAGTTTTAGAGAATCTGATTGCAATGTTGTTTGAAAAAGTTTTTTTTATGTTTATACAATCTAATGCTAAACATCATGACTAAAATGCAGATTACTTCATGTGCTATAATGCAGCAGAAATGTGTTTGTGGCAGAGATGTGGTTTTCTCTAGAAAATGATAAAAATGGATGCGAGACTACAATGTTCAGTACACTGTCTAGAGAACATTTATTTATTTAAATGAGAAAACAAGTTCTTAATTGCTAGTTATGAATTGAAAGCTTTTAATGACTTTTGCCTCGCTGTCCAATTTTGTTATTTGCTGGAAAACTGCATTTTGTATTTATTTGCTCTAAGCAGCACATTATGTTCTACTCAGTGAAATTGAAAGTAATCAAATCTATGTTAATGTCCACAGGTAAAAACTAGTGTTTTATTTAAACAGGAAATTCTAAAGGAAATTTGAATTTAAAAGAAAAATAGATTTCTATTTTTTTTTTTAAAATGAGGTAGATATCCATCAATTTTTTGGTATATTATAGTATCCAGATGCCATGCTTTTCATAAATGAACCTCTATAGTAAATCCATTATACTATGAGTATAGTAACAGTGTAATAAGGCTTTCACACCAATCAATGACGAAAGCACCAGTATCTTTCCTTTTATTTTTTTTTTTCCTCTTTTTTTCACTTGGTAGTGGAGAACAATGGTAGAGATTTAAGAGTTGTTAAAGTCTATTGTCTATTGCATAAGCTTCTGTGGTAGCATGGTGTAACTCATAAACAACAAAGGAGTAAGAAAACCAGAAAAAAATAATTTGTGCAAATAAAAGTTGAAAAAATATTCCGAGAAGGGTGTACGATAAAATAGACCGTTGAGATGCTGTGTCTTCCCAAATGGGAGGAAAGCTTTGGTTTTAAGGTGAAAAAGAGTGTTCTAAAGTTCTTTAGTTCTTTTGGAAATAAAACAGCAGCCAACAATGTAGTCTTTGTCTGCTAACAAATACTTTTTAAGGCCTGGAAAACTGCACTGAGATCTCAAAATTACATTCCAGATTAGATCTTTCTATTAACCTAGGGAAATACATTACAACTGATTCTTTCTCAGGAATGATAATTTTTTTATGAGAGATGAGCTTCTTGATTAAGTAAGAAAGTAAAGAGGAAAGTGGAAAGATACTGCAATAGGTATATCTATAAGATAAGACAGGTTTTTTCCAGTTTTGTATGTTTCTGGTACACATAGACAAGACAAGCTCCTCCAAGGAGGAAGAGAAAGAGTAATTATAACAGTTCACCGGAGAGATTTAATAAACTCAACAGTTCTTGGAGTCTATACTGTATTATCTTCTAGAAGACATACTTTTTATCTTGCTTCTGGGAGGGTGAAAAGCTTCAATTCATGCATTTGAGAAACTATCTGGAAGACCATAATGGCACCTTCTGGACAGAGAAACTGAGTCTAAGTATTTTTGCAAATATTTGCTTATTGGGTTTATTTGTATCAAATAAATACTGCCATTACAATGCCTGCAAGTAATTGAATTAGTGATCTTATAGAGATTTAAATGTACATCCTGACTGATAGCACTAAATTCTCTGACAAAATTTGAAGAGTTAAAGTCATGAAACTCTTGATGTAATTTGTCTAGCAGATTGATGGGAAACATTAAATGAATATCAGTTTAGTCATATGTTTTCTAATGCTTCTGCAACTCGTACTCAAACACACTGGTGAGTGAGATGTTGACTATTGTTGGGAATCTAGTGATGAGCGGAAGAAAATAGATGATGACTGGAACAGGGGAACGATTGTTTTTCATGAGCCATCATGACAGATGCAGATCCCCCAGAGCCTTTCTAAGTATCTAGCAAGCAGCACGGTATTGGTTCACAAAATAAAAAGTTGGCCAATCAAATGTTTTTGTTCATGTGTAACTTTTGGATCATGTTAACAAATTAATGACAGCCCTTATTTGCTCATAGCTTTCACATCATGGAAAAATATGCAAGTTTCATTTGTGCAATTATTGAAATAAGGGACTTGAAATTCAGCTAGAAACAAAGTGTCAAATCTTCCTGCTCAAGCTGACAGATCTCTAATCAGTTGTCATCTCATATTTACTTTAATAGACTTTATTGCAGAATATTGAATGTTTTGCAAGGAGAGATTATAGCTATGGACTTCATGCTATTAATCTCTTGAGAACAAGGTGATAATAAGCTAAGTTTCAGGCTTTTTGCAGGGCAAAGATCTTATTAATAAATTCAGCTGAATTTTAACCACCTCTTTTTTTGAAAAGTTATTGAAGGCATCATACCAGTTAATTAATTGAAATAAGTACTTGATATTGAGCCCTAGAGAAAATGTTGGTAATTATTGCAGTTCAAAATTTAGTATTTGCTTTAGAGTTTAATTAACATCATTATGATTTGTGTCACAGAGCAGCTCTAGACTTTGCCATTTTCAAATTAAAAACCTTAGCAGTTTTGACAGTTTTGGTGCGAGACACAACGTTTTTGACTGGTTTGTTAAGGCAAATGGGAGAGTTCAAGATCATCTATTTTTGGCTCTAGCAGTGGGACATAGGTAGATGTGCCTAAGAAGCAGTTTCACGAAGTTAATCTCTTGCATCTAACTTATTCTGTGTTTCAAACCACAAAGTTACCTGTGAATCTAAGCTAAGATTCAGTTATAAAACAATTTCATCTGGAAATCTATGTTCTGGTGACATCCAGATATCAAGCCAAAAAGAGCAGTTGAGTTCTAAAGGCTCCCTTAACACATGAACCCAGCACATAGGTCAAAATCAGAGAAGAAGGCTTTTGGAAGTTGCAGGTGCTATATTTCGTTTAAGTGGATTCACCTCTAGAACGTTTCTTGGGAGCCATCATCATTCTGTGCTGCATAGCTTCTATTAGGAGCCATTGCAAGAGAGGGAAGCAAAGTAACTTTCCCTCTGTGGCCTTTTAAACATTCAACCAGGGACAGAAATGCTTTCTGAAATCTGACCACAGGTCCATACCTCCTCCTCTAGCTGAGAGCTTGTCATTCAACAAGAAACAGAGTATGTTCCTTATCTCTCCCATATTCAATGAGAAGAGAATGCTCACATGACATTACTGGAGAGGAAGTGAAACTGTTTATGAACACTCAGTTCTGAACATGGGCATAATGACTTGAAATATCAGATGCATAAATAAGAAATAGACTAAAAAATGCAATTCAGGTCTCTGTACCTGAGCTCTGTACCTAGATTAAGCTAAGACACCACATTTTGTTGGTGCAGCTTTCTTCTAAGTAACTCTTGCTGACCATTGTAAATCAGAATATTTTCTATACACCATTTCAATTTGTTTTGAATCTGGGACAATAGCATCAAAATCTTGCAGATGATCTCTACTGAAGGTCATTTGCAGAGGGTATAATACAGAAATGTAATAACGTAAACTGTCATGAATGTTTTTGTTTCCTGAAATATGCTGACACATCTTTATGGAAATAAAAGGGTCTCTTTAACTTTGTTGTGCCTAACTGAGCTCAGAAGACATGTAATTTCAGAACAAGTGAAATAGTTTCCAAAGTGACATACTATAACTTTTTATAGAAAAATAAGTAAGTCTGAAAATGTCTGTTTTGTTTGACACTTTTCTCCAGATCTTAACATTTCCACATGTTATTTTATGCATATGAAAAAAAAAAAAAAAAAAGTGTCATTCTTTTTACTTTTACTTGCAACATTGTTTATTTATCACTATTTAAAATACAGGAAATTCAAAACATGTCTCTTAGGCAGATATTAGAGAATGATATTTTTAATTTTTTTTCATTTGATCAATAAAAGACTATTTTAATTTTTAACATAAAATTGTGGAGTTAATAATAGTGAGAAATTATTTTCAGAAGATTTTTTAAAAAGGTGTTTTTCAGAGCCTAGAAAAGGGTTGTGTATGTGCCTGTTGCAAGCTGTGAGGTGATAAGATATTCTGCATTTCAAGATGTATGACACAGAATTCTTCTGATGTTTCTAGCCTTTAAAATAAATTGTTTCAGTTCTTTTAGAATTGCTTCCTGCAGAGAAGAACCTTATAATTAGAAACAGATTAGGACAGAACTGCAGTGCAAGTCATGGTTACCTGATAGATTTTTTGAGATAAGAGGAATTATAGCTATTGATAATACTTCTATGTTTAAGCTAGACTTGCAGAACTACCTAGAACTAACATGCTTTTAATTTTATTTGATGAACAGCAGAATATTAAGCATGAAGTGGTTAATCATATTATTCAGACTAAGTCAGGTTTACTGACTGGAATACCTATCCAAAACACTATATAAATTTCATTATAATTGCTTATGTTCTGTTTGGGTTGAGTTCCTTTCAAATCTAATGATTTCTTCTTTTTTTCCTTTCCTTCACTATTTTTTTTTTTTTTTTAAGGTATGCATACTTTATAAACAGAAATGACTCTTCCATGTTCTTCTTAGCCTTCTTTTGCTGTCTTTTAAAAAAATCCCAACAAATACTAACCCCCAATACAAATAATACTTGAAAATATCCTAGAAGTCCAGAAAAATGTTCAAAGTAGAATAGCATACGTCGTACACAGTTTGTATTTCAGTTTCGTAACAGGCAAAGAAAATTGGTGAAAAGTAGTCTTAAGTACTGAAAAGTTTTCCCATTGTGTAAAATTTAATTTTGTCCTTTTCCATCTGTCATCTCATATTATACCATGCTCTTTGAGAGCCTGTCTGTTGGGTTCCACCCCCATGTAGGCATATATAACTTGCCACTGGTGTGTTTCATGGTATGAAATGTATTATTTGTAAAATAGTAATTGTATATCATAGCAGACATCTGTCTTCCAAACTAATTTTTCCTAAAAATTATATGGTGAGCTCTGTGCAACATTGCTTTGTGACTAAGGATTAGATCAAGTTTCTACAACACTAATCCTTTTGAATCCTATGCTAGTATTGACAAATGAATCACTACCATTTTAAAGCAAAAGATTTTTTAGTAAGACCAGAATTTATCTTTTTTCATCACACCATGGGTCTCGGCTACTGAACTTTTACATATGTATCCCCTATGTAAAGCAAAGCTGGTATGGCTCCATAAATAGCTTCAGTTTCATTTTTTTGTGCTACCTTTTTACAAATTCATACTTTTTGATTTCATAAGATTTCTTTGTTTATATTTTTGTTTGATAACCTTTTTAGTTGATTCTTATTCTCTATATTCTCTATACCTTTATTTTATTTGAACACTATGTAATAAGCTAATAATTTTTTGTTGTTGTTCTTAATAGTGAAAACAAAGATCTTAGGTCCTAGACACTTTTCCACTTTTCCATCTTTTGCCACTTCTCTTTAATATCCTTTCCTCCCACATTATGTAGTCAAGCAACCTTCAGTAGATTCCTATGTGGAATAAACTCTACAATCTCCTTGAAGTCTCATTCTGTCACCTATAAATTTAGAGGCAGGGGCACAGATTCCCCTCTGAGCCATAGAAAATTCTCTCAGTTAAACAAATTTAGTTACTCTTGAGAATCAAGCAATCTTTCCTTTTCCTCAAAGGAGTTCCATTTAACCTAAAACTCTTCAGTCAAAAAAACACACATGCTGCTGCTGGGCAGCTCTGCTTGGCAGCTTTACACTTTTGAGCTGAAAAATACATTACACAGTAATTATATGACAGACTACAAACGCATCTTTAAATTGTATTTTCTATCACGGTGTTTTGTTATCTCTGTCCATGTAAACTTAATAGATGAGATGCAGTGAAATATAGTAAAAATTTTTTGTGCCATCTTTAAGATACCTGTTATCTTTTTGGAGAAAAATTATCTATCCTTTGGATATGCTGATGATGTCAGTGTCTTAGAAAAGGGTTTAAAGTTGCATAAATCTTCATCTGCTTTGTAATAAAGATGCAAAACATATAATCTCGAGAGACCTTATCTTGTCTTTCTGTTCCACTGAAATTTTCAGTTCCTATCCTTTGAACAGAACTGTATCATACCAGCTTTAGTTCTTTATTTTGAGTTTGCACTTCTTGTTGATGACAGAAATAATTGATTCAAAGGATAACAGAGCAATATGGAGTTAGTCTCTGAATAAACAAAATATTTATGCTTTTTAGAAGTTTAAATGAAATTGGATTGACCAGACTTCTAAATCCAATTACTAGTGATGTAATGCATCTTGTGGAAGCTATGCCTTAGGTATGTATTATATGAAAGACGGATTAGGTAAAACTGAATCAGAGATAAATTCTCATAGATGTTTATAATTCCTTTGGCAAATTTGCATAGCTGAGATATCTAAAACAATTTTAAATTTCCTAAGAGAGTTTTCAAAATATAGATTATTGTAGAAATCCATTTAAGTTTTGCTTTGCAGAAAAAGAGATGCCTGCAGCTAGACAAATTTTTATGGACTGAAGTATAATGAATAAATCTAACAAAAGAAAAATTAAATGATACTTTGTTTAGCAAGGAAAATTTATTCCAGGTTTGCACTTTCTTCCTTTTCCATCAGTTCTACCTCTTAAAATTTGAAATCTGTCTGAAATCTTAATTCAGATTAAGATATCCGTTTGAAAAAAATTATTGTAAATTATCCAGAATTGTTATCTTATAGCATGTTGACATTAATAAATATAATGACAAACTGCTATTTTGTTATTCCAGAAAAATAAATAATTCTATTCAAATAGTTTCAATGAGAGGCAAGATATTTCTCTACTGATTTACAAACAGATGTGGTATAAAATATATTAGGTCCACAGAATCACTTAGTGACAGAAAAAATGTTCTAATCTCTTGAAATTAAATTATATGGCACCTATTCAATGACTTTTAATCTTGTGGGCTTGGAAGATGCTATCAGTCAAAAAAGCAAAGAAACATCCTTTTTTGATCTTTCCTTAAATATAGTGTCCAACATTTTATATGGAAGAAAATCGGACAGAAAAAGCTATTCTACTAAATTACTTTGGTGCAGATTTACACATTTACTTATGGACATAATTTTAAACAGCAAAAAAAAAGTTGGACAAATTTTTTGTATCTAGTGACAATTATTTAGATGGTACTTGCACTCTGCTAATGTTATCTGTAGAGATATAAGGATATGTGTGCTTGAGACAATAAATCCAGGGAAGGAAAAAGGCATTTATATTAAGTATTAAAGTTTGTCAAAGATGAGCTAACAGATTTTGTCCAAGAATGATTGACATGAGAAATATAAGTGTAGAAAATACAAGTAAAATTCAACCTATTAAGTCTGCTTCCTTAAAGGAAAATAAGGAAGATCTGTCTCTCACAGACATTTTTTGAAGCATGAAAATTATTTAAAGGGCATCCTAATTTATCCAGTTCACAAAGCTATCTGTGATGGCAGGAAAAGATTTTTTTCTTGAAATGGATGCCTTATTCTCTTTCTTCCAGTAGCTGTTCAGAGCTTTATCTATTTATATTCATTATTGTTGTTGTAAGAACAGTGCTGGTTTTCATAATTTCATTGGTATGAGAAGCCCTAATTCAGTTCTTCTGTCAATTTTGACCTCTTTCTGTATCTCCTCTACTTTCAGTAGACTAAAAGCATCAGTAAATAGAAACAGAGAAAACTCCACAAAATACTTTTGCAGCAGAACCAAATAATTATAACAATACTCAAGATATATGTAATTGCAGTTCACATGTCTGGTAGGGTAAAGCATGCACTTAAGTTTTTTCAGTTGCTTATTGCACTGTTACATATATAGCTTGTTTTCACACACCTGGCTGGAAAGAAATTTGAGAGTATACGTAAATAGTCTAATAAAAAATAGGAGTCTCAAAATACCTTCACAGAAAGAGCAGAATAAAGTCAAAGTTAATTTTAATGATGAAATGTATTTTTTGTCAAAATATTTTGAAAACACATTAGTTTTTCCATTTGATTTCTATCTGTATCACTTGAAAATAAACAGATAATTTTCAAATTTAGCTAGCTAGCCACTCATCTCTGATTTAAAATTATATATATATATATATATAAATACAGCAAATGCTTTATGCATCCATTTAAGTTAATTATCCTGAAGTGTAGGTTTAATTAACTAACCACTGGTGTCCACCACTGTGGACTGTGGGTCTATCTGCTGTGCTTAGTCTAGACCCAATTTAATAGATCACTATCAGAAATGCTTTGTTTACAAAAGGGCATTAAATAAGCTTATCAGGCCTAACTGCTGCTCATTCCTGTACAAGGTCCATGAAATACCCAAGTGTGATTTGCAGTTACTGGTAGGACTTCATTCAGCTCTGGCAGGAGCATGTCATATCCTTTGAATAATTCTGGAATAATTCCCTCATCTGACCATAAACGTGGCTCAGGTGAATGAAATTTTGGTGCACTTTTCTTTGCCTGAAGTTGCAGCTTCATAGTAGAAAACAACTGTACCAGCCAATATGGAATCTATTACATGAATAAATTAGCTATACTTCAGTGCACAATGCTTTACATTCACAAGAACCACAATCCCAACTGGCACCTCTATTATGATCTCACAAAGGAGTGAGAGACAAAAACACTGCAGAGAGAACAATTTCCTACTAAACATTTTTTCTGTCAGGAAACCATATTTAGAATGGCCTGAAAGGAAAATGTTTGTACAAAGTATGCACCATATGGCCTAGCTATGATACATTGTGGGGGCAACAGTGGGAAATAACCATTTAATAAAAGTAAATTAACAGTTTATTAAACTTTTTTTCTGACATATTGCCAAAATGCAACATTACTTTATTGGTTTTAACAATAGTTGTCCTTCAAGTAAGATGAAATCTTCAGATTTTGTATTCTTTTCATCTTCCACTTCTTTATGTTTTGTCCAGCTCCCATATTTGATCCTTTAACCACTGGTGTTTTGTTTCTTCTTTGGCTTTTCAAAACAGTCCAGCAGCTGCTAACTGATTATGACAACTTCAATTAATATTGGGTAGATTAGTAGAAATTACTTTGTGGATTTAAACTGGGAATAATCAAGAGGATTATTTTTTATTTTCCTCACCTCCAGTCAATACATTTAAAACACTAATATTTAAATTTATTTTTCTGTTGTATATATATACTCTTAAAAAGAGGATAATGTCACCTCACAGTTATTATGTTTTGCTTGGCTAAATTTCGTGCTCTCCTAACCAACATAATTAGGGGCTTTTTTCTACCCATTGTCAAGAATTTAGTCATGCATTGCCAGTGAAGCAAGCCTAACATCATCATTTTTACTGAAGTCTGAGTGAAAGTATAAAATAATAATTTACAAAACTTCTTGATATTCAAATGAATGGAACAAGCTGGAAAATATCTCATTTATTCTGGAAAAATAGATGTTTATTCTGAAGCAGCAGCCCAAAGTATATATACTGCAAATCTTAAAAAATCTGGAGATGTCACAAGCAGAGGAGCAATGGAATATTTCCTGAGATTTCCAGTTTTATGGGTATGGTTAATGCTTTGGCAACCATGTTAAACAGAAGTAAACTGACTAATTTTAGTATTGTTCTGCACAACATAAGAGGAGGTTAATTGCAATATTAAACATTCTTAAACCAAAAATAGAATTGATTCACTTAAAAAGTACTTAGACTGAAGTTACTTCTGACAAAAATTAGTCAGTTTTTACTTCGGGGCTGGGAAATACTTCACAAAATTTGGAGGAATATCTCAAGAAATCTGTTGCAGAGCATGCTCAACTCAACTAAATTACTTAGGAAATTTGAAGACACTATTACTTTGTCAACTAAAGCCCAGTATCTTTATCACTGGAATGAGAGATAGCTCCTGACTAATATGCTTAGATATTATTATGCCCTGTTCAAGTCGTGTCGTGCCTTTTACATTCATCAATCTACTCTATTTGTAAAGTAAAAGCTATACTTCTTTACCACTTATAACTGTTGAATGAATGAAACACTGTAGAATAATTATGGTCAAATAGCTATAATACACACTGCAGTCTCTCTTAGATTCTACCTCTCACAAGAAGGATTGACACTACTGTTTCCAACAAGCTTAGACTTTGCAAGTAACACTTGATTGTCCTCTATTTTGTTTCATTCAAACTAGTTCTATACTTCCTATTGTTAGGAAAAAAAATATCATTATACTGTTTCATTCCATACTGAGATAAGCACTGATACTCTAACCTCTTTTCATATAACATCCCTATGATTTATGTGTAGGATTACGTTCTTTAGGCTATATGCGCTCAAGAGGAATTAGTGCTGTGTTTAATACTTAATTACTAATGGACTGTAACCCAGATGAATCTGTCATAAATATGGAAAAATTCTGAGCTGATGTTTGCAATTAATTCACTGTAATCTGCAGACACAGCTGAAAAATCAATAAAAAAATAATGGAAAAATCCCTTTGAGCAGGACATAAATCACCCTGAGAGATTCATTGTCTTTATTTGTCTTCCATTTTTTTGAGGTGTAAAAACTTTTCCACGTACTATAAAAGCAACATCAACAATGACAAAAAAACCAAAGTCCCAAAACTCCCTCTTCCCTGCAAAATCTCAATAAGAAAGCTTCAGTACTTAAAACAGAATTATAAATTTAGGGGAATTAATTGTGTGAGGTATTAAAAACACCTGTAGGATAATGCAATCATCAGTCACAGCCAGCAAAGCTTCATGAGGGCAAAGTCCTGCTTGTAAAACTTAATTTCCTTTTATAAAAATATTACCCACCTAGTTGATCAAGGGAAGCTAGTTGATGTAATCTTTCTGAATTTCAGTAAAGCTTGCCATGCTTTCTCTCACAGGAACCTTCTGGACAACAGTCCAGTACACAGCTGGGTAAACACATCATGGTGTGATGGGTGAGCAGGTGGCTCACAGGTCAGGCACAAAGAGTTACAGTGAATGGCGTGACATCAGAGTGGTGACCTGTCACTTGTAGGGGTTCCATATCCCTGTTCCATCCTCAGCCCTGAGCTCTTCAAAATCTTCATAAATGATTTGGACACAGGTCTGGAAAGGACTGAGCAAGTTTGCAGATGGTGCAAAGGGCGGAGCTGTTGACTCCCTCAAAGGCAGGGAGGCCCTGCAGAGAGACCCCAACAAATCAGAGGGCTGAGCAATCACCAACCGCATGAAGTTCAGAAACAGAAAGTGCTGGATTCTGTACCTGGGATGGGGCAACCCTGTATGGACAGTCTGGGGAATGAGATACTGGAAAGCAGTGACATGGAAAGAGACCTGGATGTCATGGTCAATGAAAAGTTGTGCATCAGGAACAGCCTGGCCAGCCGGGCAAGGGAAGGGTATTTTCTCACTCTGCTCTGAGCTGGCGCAGCCTCACCTCCAGTGCTGGGTGAAGTTTTGAGTGCCACAGTATAAGATAGAAAGCTACTAGACACCATCCAAAAGAGGGCTATGAAGATGGGGAAGGGTCTAGAGATCTACGCTAGATGATGAAGACACCATACAATGAGCCACTGAGGTCACTTGGTCTGCTCAGCCTGGAGGAGACTGAAGGGAAACCTCTAAAACTTCCTCATGAGGAGAAATGAAGGTGCAGGCACTGATCTCTTTTCTGTGATGAACAGTGACAGGACCTGAGGGAGAGGCCTGAAATTCTGTCACGGGAGTCTTAGGTTGGATATTAGAAAACATTCTTCACCCAAAGAGTGGTTGAGCACTGAAACAGACTCCCCAGGGAAGTGGTCATGGTCCTAAACCTGCCAGAATTCAAGAAATGTTTATATAATATTCTCGGCACATAGTGTGGTTCTTGAAGTTGTCCTGTGCAGGGCCAGGAATCGGACTTCAATGATCCCTGTGGATTCCTTCCAACTAAGAATATTCTATTATCCTAATATTCTAAAATTCCAGGGTAAATTTTATTTCCTCTTAGGAAAACCTCAAAATAATTCCTGTAAAAAAGAAGCTCATGCCACTGACAAGGAATAAAAGACAAAACTCTGTAACTAGCTAATCAGTAAATCATTTTCTTTCCCAGTGACAAGTGGAAGTATTATCATTTATGGCTGAGTTGTATGATTTTATATTTCTGTTATTCTTCATAACTAACAAGGATGAGCAATATATTTTGTAAAATTTAGCCCATTTCTTCTGAAGTTTACTTACACAGACAGGAAAAATGTTAATTAATACATTAATGGTTTTTATTTCTCTTAAAGACATGAAAATGCATTCTTTGTACTTTTCAATGCACTGCATTGAATTAAATTTGGTTCTCTATCCCAGATCTTCTAATATTATTAAGTAAAATTACAAATTTATATGTGCATTTATGAAAGAAACATGTATGACATAAACAGGTAAGTGTATATTTTTTCCATTGTTTAGGATAAAGTTATCCTCATGTGACACAAAAGGTTAAATGAACTCTTCACATGACTGCTATATTTCTTCTTACAATATTGCTTTCTCTTGACAGTTGCTAAAAAGACAAGTAGTCACAAATTATTTGTTTCTGCTTCATGCTGATCTCTGTATTCTTTAGGTGATCATTTGCATGTAGAGCATAGATAACTCTGTTCTTTGTCCCATCTGAAAATAATATAAATTAACAGAGCTTCAGCTCATTTTACACTTAAAAGTTTAACCTTTGAGAGTCTCTGATTTGTTACAAAATATACTTTACATGAGTCACACAGAAAACCTCTGGAAACCCAAGTAATTCTCTTTTTATGAAAGGACTACTACTATTTAATATAGATTACTGTACAATATTTTATTCTTACATGCAGGTATAAAATACAATCTAGAATCCAGCAATGTTTTGCTACACAAAATCGAACAATATAAAATATTTCATTTTCATGAATGCAGTGGTACTAGCAACAGAATCGGCTCAAATTACTATTTCACATGTCAGGATAATTCTGTAAGAAAAAGTAACTCACTCGAAGGTATGAAAGAAACAAATCAGTATTTTTCCTTAAAGCCAAATCTTAAGTATAGAAGCCTTCAGTCGGAAGCCTCCAAACAAAAGCCTCTAACTTTAGTATGAGTTCTTGTTGGCAAGCCCAAGTAGTTCATGTTTATTGATTTTATTCCTGCCATTACTTGTGACAATTAACTGGCCATGTGCTTAGTGGGAGTTTATCTTTCTAATCAGTAACCATTTGAAGCTAAACCTTAACCATATATAATGTACTTTTATACTGCTTCAACAAATATCACTCTCACAAAAGAGTTTGAAACTCCATGTCACTGACTTTTTCTATGTATTAAACTCCCATTATCAGTTCTGTATATCTTTGAAGATATTTGTGAGATATTCATGAGACCAAATTACACAGGACATCATTTGGGTCCGTGTTTTTAGTTTCTAAATGGAAGCAATGCTGCATTCATTAGTATCCCTTAGAAAACATTATTTGGAATACCTCCAAAAATAAGTTGTCTGTTGAATGAGATGGGCATAAATTGAAGGGAGATGAGAGGAAGTCATGATGTGTTTATGTTCTGTGGCAAGAGCCCTTGTTTTCCTACCTGGTGTCCATTCCTGATATGAAAATACATTATTAAATCCTTATCAACAGGAATTAAAATAAAAGGGAGAAATAGCTGAGGTGAGCTAATAATGACTGCTAGCTACCTGATTCCCTTAGAGCTCCTGCAGTCCCATCACTCTGGTAGAGTATCAAGGAAGTTATGGTGTCTTTTGAGCCTCGATTCAGATTTTCTTAAGTCATCTGTAGAAGAGCTGACATTCTAATTGCTCCATAAATTGTTTCAGCTCAGGGTTTGTTAAGCACTGACACATTTTACTGAAAAAAATAAAGGTATGTAATTTGACACAGTGACAGATTAATACCTTAGCATTAGATTGGCAGAACAATTAGACAGCTTAAATGTTTCCTACGTCTTAATGTCTATGCTACTTCAGGAAGCCACAGTAAGTCCTGCTTTTCTGAAGGATATGTTGCCATTTCAGTGATAGAAGTAAATCAGGCTATCAAAGGATTTAACAGGATTACAAGAAGCCTTGCAGCAATTACATTTAAATCTAGAAAATTAAAATCTGGGGAATTTAGGTTCAGCATGGTGTATTTAGTATGGTACTCACCACCAGTATCCCATAAGCTGATACTTAGTTCTCATCATATATATGCAATTGCTTTTGTGAAAGAAAATGAAATAATACAGTCTGAACTACAGGATAAGTATGATTTTTCAAAGAGAAAACTTTGTGTTTCTACTGGCCTTTCCTATTTTATAATGTAATCAAACTAGCTTTTGTCTAGAATTAGGCCTGTTGAATTTGATTTCACTTAACTATAATGTTGTAACAATTTATATTATTGTCCTCCACTGACAACCATCAATCAATATGATTTTGGCCCATAAGACTACAAATATGGGGGTTTTTTAGTGTGAAAACCCCAAAACCCATAGATGTATTTTTAATACAGACTGTCTTTAGGTTAGTTGTGAAATACTGGTGATTCCTTGAAGGACATAGATGCAATATTATTGAACTGGCATAATCACTAATTTAGGCAAGATTTTTTATATTTTTCATGTTGTTGCATAATTAGGGAAACCGTTAAAGAGTATTATACTTTAACCTGCTGGAGATAACTATGATGGAAATAACTATGATTATGTGGAATCTCAGTCAGAAATATTATTGCTTGGGTGATATTTCTTTGGTTTCCTGTGTAAGTCATTGTAAGTTGCTATACTACTAGACTGCTAGACTGGTGTAGTATGTTTAATAAGCATTAAAACACCCAATCAAAACTTCATACATTCATTATCTTCTTTGACTGCTCCTCCCTAATAAAGAGACAGATAATATTCAAGGGACTCAAAACAAAGATATTATATAAGATATAAGCACTTGGGAAATTTTGATTCTTACACCAGTTTCAGGTTCCATGGACTTCAGAGGTGTGATATGTTTTGCACCACTACTGTTAGGAGCTATATTAATTCTTTAACTTTATGAAGAAACTAATTCTAAAATAGGATGGATTTTTTATTCCTCAGGAAACAAGGTTGTATAAATGCTAAATTATCTTATTGGAACTTGAGAGTGGGTAGGGTGTTTTTATCATTATGGGTTTTATGTTTCTGTATTCTTTTGATTAACACCTGAATTAAGTGGTCCAACTGCTTCTGGGGTTTGCTTATTCTTTTAATTCCGTAAAATTTTAAGGAGGATTCCAAAATGGATTTTTGGTTGAATTGAGGCCCACAATCTGAGGTTGATTTATTATTGAATAAGTCAAGAGACTCAACCCAGAAACAGTTAGGAATTGGATTGAGGCCAAAATACATGAGAGTTGGCAATCACATCAACAGAATTGTAGAGCTGAAGGGAAACTTTAGAAGTCATTTAGAATTTAGAGCATCCTTTTTTTTCCAAGGTATGATTAGCTACATTTATGTTATCATGGGAAATTTTTTTCTAGATATTTGTAAAACTTATTAAAACTTATTCCAGATTCTGTAACTTTCCGTTACTACATCATTCATCCTCAAAGATTTTTTTTTTTTTTTTTTTTTTCTCCTAATCTGATTTGTCATTGTTGCAATCAAGACATCACGTCTGGTATTTTTCACTATGGGCATGCAAAATAGATTGTTTCTACTCTTGTTCTTTTTTGTTTTTCTTGCCTTTTAGGTACATTAACAGTGTTCTTTTTGTATCATATCTGCTTTCTCTTCTCTTCTCTTCTCTTCTCTTCTCTTCTCTTCTCTTCTCTTCTCTTCTCTTCTCTTCTCTTCTCTTCTCTTCTCTTCTCTTCTCTTCTCTTCTCTTCTCTCTAATTCACTTTCATTCATCTATAATGAACTTTTTTCAAAGGTAAAAGAATCATTTAACTGTTTCTATTTTCCTATGATATTGCTTTCTTTGTTTGCTTTAATTTTATTAGTTTTCATTGTAAAGGACTATCTAGCAGCTTGTGTTTCATTTAATGTGTCACTCTGGTCTCTTGAAACTGCTGAGTATTAGGACTTTGGACACATCACAGCAGTGAGTCTTGCTGGATTTAAGAATTATTTAAGAGGAGCTATTATTTTCCACCATTTTCAAGTAAAGTATTGAAAATTCTCACTTTCATTCTATATTCTTCATTCTTTATTTTTATATTTCTTTCCTTTGCATTAAAAAAAAAAAATCAAAATTTCAGAATTTATTATTTTGTATCATTCTGCCATACCTTGTCTCACAATATTAATCATTCTATCAATATACATAAACCCTCTCTGTACTCTCAAGTATTTTCTTAAGCACTGAAAGGAATTTTAGAATTAGGCATGATATACATGAAATTATTCTAGCCCAAAAGCCATTAATATATTCATTACTTCAGTGTAGTTGGCATATCTCAAGCAGTGGATTTGTGTTTGACTTTATTCAGTAAGACTGTTTCAGAGATGGCATTCACTATCTCTGCAGTACACGATAATGCCACATTCAGAATGACAGCAGTCCAAGCCTTGGGGCACTAAACGCTTCTTGAGATATGTTCAATTGCTGTTTAACTGTACTTGGCCTAAGGTACAGAGAAAGAAATTGCTGATGCTTTCAAACATGTTTAAGTATTTTTATAGTGTCTTGGCATGTCAGAATATGCCACAGCACAAACTGGGGTCCAGTTCCTGAATTACTGCAATTAGGAGGCAAGGATTTCAACAGCAGTACCATTGTAGCTGTATTCCTGTAGACTAGCTTTCTTTTTTCCCCCTTAAACAGTGATTTTCTACAATATGCACTCTTTCAGCTTTTTTTCTGCATTATTGTTCCCTGATCATGTAGTCAATACTTGTTATGCTTTAAGAGCTCTATTATGTCCCTGATCACACAGCTCATAAAACAGTCATGGCTTTTAATATAAAAACCATGTAAATATACTCCACTTTAATCATATAGTGTTGTTTCAGTTGCATTTTGGACGATCTTCTGAATGTAATGTATTTGTGTATAGAATGCAGAAAAAACAGGGCTCATCTAAACCACAGTCTCTTCCTTTACTATATAGCTGTTTCTATTCTTTCTTTTCTCACAGTAGCTGGAACTACTCCACATGCACTTTTTATAGGTCCTCAATGAATGGAACCATGCAGCGATATTATGGGCCTGTCAATGTGGAAAGCAAAATCTGTGTGTAGTCATTGATTTGTCATAGATACTATCTAGAACTCATCTGCCAATTACTCCTTAGATCCTGTGGACCAAGCTGTATGGTTTACAGAAGTACTGTTGCACTGTAGTACTATATGGCTACTGTGGTTTTGTACTCCTGCAAGGAGAAGGTCTACAGCTAGAAATGTTTTCTGAAAATGGTCAAATTATTGTATCTAGATATAGTGCCACTATTGATTTGGAAGTCTTTCCATCTCCAGGGACAAGTGGAACAGAACTTTTGCCAGGTTAAGTACATCCCAAATCTGTTGTTACCATCAGCTTTGTGTGTAGTTTACAAAAATAAAAAAGTGAAAAGCTCTTTACATTTTTCTCCAGTGTCTGTGCCAGAACCATGACTAGATGTGGGTCTATAAAATATATTGTACAAGAAGGGTTGTTAAAAAATGTGTAGAGTGGGGCCAGAGTGAGCATTCTTTACTATATTCCTGCAGTATGTGTGTAAAATAAAAGCATATAACTTGTAACATGTAGAGTTATAGAATTGATAGGGTTGGAAGGGACCTTAAAAATCATCTAGTTCTAATCCCCAGGTGTACTTGTTGACTACTGAGTTCATAATACTGCTTATGTCCCTGATGAAATATATTAACCTCTTTAGATTAGGAATAGGAGGAGAGAAAATAGTGGAAGCCTGTTTGGTTGGAATATTTAAGTTACTTTCTTTGGCTTTAAACTGGAGATAGAACATCATCTTTCCCCTGCCTAACCTGCAGTAGTAGGTACCTTCCTTTTTTGATAATAAGCAACCCTTCTAGCCCTAAGGGAACAGTCAGCTACAAACAGCAGAAATATTAGCATACATGTAAATATCTCCGGTCACTTACATCCTTTTGTACAAAGTTTTATGGAAAACATAAAACATATAATTGCCTCAGAAATTATCTGCAAATGTTCAAAGATTTATTGGATGAGTAGTTACTAAAGTTTAAAAAAAAATCTTTTATCAGGTAAGATTTAAAATTTTGTGGTAGAAGCTTCTATCAGATACAATGACAAAACAGATTTTAAGGCCCTTCAAATTAATGTTTTCCAATTTTTTTTTTTCCCAGGCTGAAGTCTGGCAAGTGAAATCTGTTTTAAAAGTATTCATTTTTGAAGTCTCTGTTTACATGTATACCTAAATTTTTTTTCTAAATATCTACTTTTTAGGGAATGGGTTTACAATGATTATGTCAAACAATACCTAGTTCTCATCTAGAGACACCATGAGAAGATATGCTTGAAAATAACTAAGAGGACACCTTCTGATGACATCTGCTGATGATCCTATTGTGTAGATAAAAGGTTGAATTTGACTAGTCTATATAAACTCTTAGAACCCAATCCCAAATCTACAGATTTCTGTGTAACAAGAAATATCATATGTCTCTCTCACTAATTAATGATGTGATTTTTTTATTTGTTAATAAGGGGCATTTTAAGCACAAATTTTACTTGGTTTCCAGTTATGTAACTGCAGTAGGAATCTGTTGTGCTGCTCCTTGATGATTTGCCAGTTCTGCTGACAAATTGTTTCCTGTGTCATATTCCATTAGACTTTTCAGCTCTCAGTGGGGTCAATACTAGAGTATTTAACTTTTAAACTGAGAAGCACTTAAAACACCATTTTGCTTAGAGATAGATATGTTTCAATGCAAATTATACTAGAGGACATGAGTAAGTTTATTTTTAAATTTAGAGGTTTTTCAAAACTTCATGAGCTAAGTAATTTAAAATGCTGAGCATAGAGTCCCTGCTCTGCAAAAGAGGGTTGATGTGTTTCAGTGAATTAGCAAAAATGCAGTTACTTACTCTGCAGCTAAAGTGGCATGTCAGTTTATCCAAATAAGAGGTTAAATCACTGTTAATCAAGTGCAGTCTATAGAAGGCATCCCATTTTCCTTTAACCAACTAGTTTAGGTATGTCAATCTTTTAAGCAGAAGAGGAATTAAAATGCAACAGGTTTCAAACCATGCTAGGTTAGATCTGTACTCAAGTGCTGTACTGATTCAAGCTCTAAGAACGGATGCAAGAAAGCAATGGAGTAGAAGGCTGTATGAACTATAAGTGCCAAATCTTAACTGAAGGTGTCTTAGAGGAAAATATAGAGCACTGAGTTTGACAGCCTGAGAGAGATGAGGCTGTTGCTGCTGTTTCATATCCCCAAGTGCAAACAGTAGCAAAGATGAAGATATATTCCCAGCAGGCGCATACACAGAGCATACACATACAACAAATATATACCGAGTTGTCCACACAGACCACAGACACTCAAAGCCCTTCCATGAACACACCAGGGGCCTCATTCTGTCCTCTTCTCTGGCTGGACAGGATGAAAGACAACCAGTGATAGTGGACATGTCCATAACTATACATGCATTCATAACAGAGATACCATTCCCAGGAATGAGTTAGAAAATAATTTAATAAGAGGACAGGATAGATGGTGTTCATATGGCACAGAACAGACCCAGACAAACTTATTACACAGCAAACTATTTACATGTGACTGGCCCTTTTGTCTCCTTATATCTCTATTTCTCCACCATCACCTAAATTCCTCACTTGTCTTCCCGATGGTCTCTCCCCTAAACATCATCTAAGTCCTTTCCTATCCCAAATTCCTTTTCCCCATGTCTTATAATGTGCTCTACATACCTAGACAGCAATCCCCAGCATTACACAGAAAAATTATTTTATTTCCTGAATCCTTATTTTGAGTTCCTATCTGCTACTATACACCCCTGTGCTCCTCTGGACCTGGACAGATGGACTTTTGAGGGTCTGATTGCTCAGATGGGCCTGAGTAGGTCTGTCAGGGTATTATTTGGGCTAGTATTGTTCTTCCAGTGTCTCTCTGAGCTCTTTTGTGGGTACTGCTGACTCAAAATTTTTTTCAGCTGAACAAAGTCCATCAGATATAATAAGATGCTAATTGTTTCAATCTGAAAAAAACCACCCCAAACTCAAACAACAAAAGAAAATCTTTTCAATAAACATATATTCTTAAGTTTTAAATAAAGATCAGACATATTACCTTGATCAGCAATAGCTAATATTATGTCAGAGTAATAATTAAGATACTTGAAGCAAGCATAACATTTAATGGCGGGGTGTGATCAGAATACACAAAGCAATCACACGGAGATGAGAGATTTTGCAGGGCAGAGAGTTCCTCCGAGCAAGCTCAAGGCTGAGCCAAGGCCGAGAGCCCCTCTGCCTGTTTATTTCTTTTTATACATTTGTGGGTCTGGCTGTGTATTGGCTTCTGGAGTTTTCAACCCTCAGCCGAATGGCCAGACCAACTGTCAGTTACAATTGTTTTCAGGTTAGAAATATGCAAACAAAGGACAGAGAATGAAAAACAAAGGATTTGTTTATATTACATGTATGAGAAAGAGCAGAAACTGCTCCTAATATTGTACAGTAGCTAAAAGTCTGACTCCATTTTATGAACAATCAAAAGGCTTTAAAAAACTCAGAAAAACCAGGGTGACAGTGGGGTTTGTTTGGAAATTAGGTGCTGGTTCAAATAATTAATGGAGATTTAAGGGAATTGGCCCTGTTATAAAAATATGAAAAATTCTGCTTAAAAATCAAAGCACATCAGGGCAGCTGAGCAGTTAATTATTTCTTATTATTAGGGACTGAGTCAGAATAATGCTCATTTAGCTGACAGAGGAGTTTCCTGTTACCATCCCCATATTCTGTGTATGTTTGCAGAACACAGTCATCTGAAAACTGATAGGCTGATAAGTTTTCACAGTATTGCATCCTTCACTGGGAAAAAAAAAAAAAAAAAGAAAAAAAGAAAAAAAGAAAAAAAAGGAATTGTGTGTAAGGGCAAAAGCCTTAAGAATAAATTGGGGGAAAAGATTTTAAAAATAAAAAATCGCTCAATTCCTTCCTCCCAGCCTTACACATCTTAGTTACAGGGTTACTCAGTTATCTAGACACCAGGGTTGTTTCCTTATTAAAGTCAGTGATATTTCATTGAAATTTTTGACAGTATTCAGAATACATACAGTAGATTCTATAAAATGTTGACACCTGTCAGTAGCAAATAGTGTACACACTCTTTAAAATACTGCAATAATTTATTTATTAAATTAAGGTTTAAATGCCTGAAAAAAATCAGTACAAAATGAAGATAAATCTGACTTTCAAGAGCTTTTGCAATTCTATCAGGATTAAATCCACAGATGTTGAAATGAAATAACACCTTCTCTGCAAGTATCTTGTAAATTTTTTAAATTAAAATGTTTATTCTGGAAGAGCAAAAGATTTTTGGTTGTGGGGGTTTTTTTGTTTTGTTTTGTTTTGGTTGGTTGGTTGGTTTTTGGGGTTATTTTTGTTTTTGTTTTTGTTTTTTTTTTTTTCTTCAGCTGTGGTCTTTTTTTCAATTTATAAAAAATTCACAGTTGGAATTGTCATCATTCGGGGAGGTACTCTATCAGCCAAAATCAAAGAAAAATAGGCAAAATAAAAGTAACAGAATGCAGGCCTTTGAAAGAGTTTTTATAAAGCACATGTTATTACAGGCAAAAATTAATGCTTACAAGCACTTGGATGTTGTAGTGGGAAAGTAGAAAGATGCCACTGCCCATATGAAGTACCTGACTGTTTTCCATGTTGAAGTTCCTTGCTCCCTTCTAAAATAATTGCTTTTTTATAAAACAAACCCACATATTTCATCAAATAGGTCATATCATATGAAAGTCATATCAAACACACTTGAAAATTTTATTTTTTAATTTATGTTCTTTGTCAACTTTGTTTGAATATCATGTTGTTACTTTGTAGGCAGTTTCAGTTATTCCTTTAGACCATAAAATACACTCTAACTGAATAAAAACTAGGTTTAAGAATCTTACCCATTCCTTAAAATAGTTGAGGTAGCTTTTACATTCAGTTGTATGCAAGTATCAAAATAGAAATATTAAATATACCTGCATTGCAAACAGATAGGAGTCAATCCTGCAGGCCCCTGAGCTTAGCTGTTTTTCAGTGAAAGCTCTTCCAAGTACAGAAAACTTAGACATAGTGAAGAGGAACAGGACACCGTCTAATACAGCAAATCACATATAAAACGTTTTTCTTTGGGTAGCACTCAGATTTATCCCATGCCCTACCATGCACATATACACACAGAATGGCTTTGTTTGTACTATTGATATTGTTTATAACCCATAACAGAGGTTTTGTATGCTTCTGCAATTACTGATTGTACAACTTATGCAACACGTTGCTGACTAACAACTCAAGCGCCCAATCCTCAGAAATACAAATAGAGGTTTACATTACATGAATATCCAGTCCCTTTGTCAATAATAGATCTGCTCATTTGCAGGGTTTTAAGTACGTTTGTAAGTATTTTCAAGGTGCAGTGTCTCAGGATACTTCCATATAAATTCAGAGTATTCTCTACAAAAAAAATTCAAGGAAAGGTATTTTTAATAATTTCTAGAAAATTGGCAGTATGGAATTAAATGCTTCTTTGACTCTTTCAGCATCAAAATTAATTCAGTACCTAATGCCAAATGCTTCTGGAATTGATTTATAGGCACAGGAAGAGGATGAATAGCTTTTTTTCTTTTTTTTTTTTTTTAATTATTAAGGTTGAGAAAAACTGCACAAATCTGTTTGTTGCCTCTGGGCACATGCAATGTGAAAAAAATATTACTGAGGAACTTACTGCAACATTCCTACCAAGACCTTTAAAAATACCTTTTGTGAGTTTAAAGATTCTGTTTCAGTGGAAGTCACTGTAATATTAATTTATAAAGACAATTCTCTTTTATTTTCAGATTCACGGCCTCTACCAGATGTAGCCCTAACAGGGAAGTGCACCCGAGAATGTGATGAATATGGCCACTCAGACTCCTGCTGGATGCCAGTCCGTACCTCTCCGGAGAGAAAGCAGAAGAGCCAGCCAAAACTCTCCACTTTCATGCCTGTTGATGAACGGGGCAGTCAGGAAAAGCTGGCCAATGGAGAAGCCTCCCTCATGGGTGACCGCAACAGGAACCTCCTTAACAAAAAGTTGACCTCATCCTATGAGACCTTCAGCGCAGCTAGCTTCAGCAAAAATGAAGAAGGCAATCCAGAGGATATCCCCCTTACACAGACAGGGGAATACAAGCCATCTCCTGTCAATACTCTAACTAGAAGAGAAGTTTACCTGTAGGCTAACAAGCAGCAACAAAGTTCTTTCATAATATAAGAAAGAAATGGGGCAAAAGTCTTAAAATCACAACAATTTTAAGAAAAAAAGTGAAACAAAAAAGAGGGGGCCACCAAAGAGACAAAAGATCTGCCTGCCACTTCTGCCTCCATAGCAGGCATGTAATTATACTGTCTGCCTGACTTTACTGTACAATGTAGAAAATGTTGTTACTTGCATGTCTAATTCCTCCTCCCTGATTTTTATTTTCCTAGATCTCTGGTTGCAAATTACTCCCATAGTAGCAAGCTTGATTAAAAAGAACACAACACACTGTTGTTTCCCCTCTGCAGAAGCATGAATTAAGCCACTCATTTTGTTTGTTTGTCATCTGGCTTGTTGAGGATAACAGGTCAGGGAAAACGTATTCAAAACATACCATCTGAATATTGCTGATCCCCATCAGGGACAATCCTTCAGAAACCATAAAGATATAGGATAAATATAAAGGAATAATCATTAATAGGCACTTTGTGAAGACCACAGCTTTAATATTTTCACCTCTCATCTGAGGCAGGAAGCAACAGAAATACATTCAGCCTGAGACTGCAGTCAAATACATGGCATATTTTCCTGTGATTCATGAACTTTGGTTCTGTTTTATCCATTGAACAAATGTGTCTTGCTGTGTCTCTGTGTCTCCTTCTCTCTTGTTCTCTGTAATGATTATTTCAATGTAAACACAATTACTATCACTTTTACCATAGGATAGCAATGCTAAACAATTGAAATCATTATTTGGGGCAAGACTAACATTTAGCTGGGAAGATTGTAATAACAAAAAGGCCAAAGATCACACAATGGATCAGGGGAACTGCTAAGTATTGGGGCTTGACTTCGAAAATAAATGTATTCACAAAAAACCACATGTACTCATAATACAGCTTCAGCTACACTCTACGCAGAAGCACAGTTCACAAGCCCAGATGACAATTTTTTTTTCTGGTGTGGTTCAGTTGAATGCCCAAAGGAACTGATCTGGTTTTTTGTAAAGACATGATATATTGCAGCACATGCTGCATATGATATGCTGCATATGGTAGTTCCAGGGAATTTTAAAGATCAAAATTAAAAACTAATAGTAGAAGAGAAGGCTGTGTTAGTGGAATGCTTGATGGGAGGGAAAGGGTGGAGAGTGGGATAATGCAGTAACAAGAGAACATTACAACTTGGATACAAAATCTTCTTTTCAGATTGCAAAGCATGGTCGGTAAGTCTGGTCATCAACGTTGCAGCTTATCAACTGCTTCAATTATGTCAAAGATGAGGATAATGAAAGCTTTCTTGAAACCAAGTGCATTAAAACCAAGTGCAATACTAAATGATATCAAGACTCAGAACCTTTAGCATTAGTAACAAATGGTCTGATAAACAGTGGTATGATACCCAGGAGGTCAAAATTACTTAAAAAGAGTCCAAGCTACTGTGATATGCAAAAGCTGTAACAATTATGGTGAATACTTTTTGAAAGGAAGAGAAAATGAAACAGGGTTTTGTGCAATAAAAGCAACAAAACATGCAGAACATCAACCAATTGCTTTGTAGTTGATGTTGTAATAATCACAGACCAAGCTCAGACATTCAGACAAAAGTGACAATCAAACAACACAGCAAGGACAGCTCAAGGATGGGGAAGGCATTCAGACCCCTGGCTGTTGAACCTGGCGTGAAGGCATGGCTAGATGACACTCTAGTAACTAGAGTCATAATGTAGCTTTGGGTAGTTTCTTGCTTTGAAGAATTGCATAGAAATAACCTTAAACAGCCTAAGGTAGAGGTTGGTAAATCAAAACATCTCATCACATTTATCTTTTGAATTCACTTCTCCGTATAGTGGGTTGTGCCATTACTGGCCTTTTCATTCACCTCTAAAGTTTGCTTTCTTCAAGTAACATTAGTTTGTGTACAGCAGCTATGATGAATGGGCACATTTTAGAAAGAAAATATTAAAATCAAAGATTATTAATGATTGAACATTTTTCTGTTTAATTATTTAAGTAATACGGAGAGATGCAAGCTAGTACTTTGTTATAAGACTGCATATAGCAGTTACTACTTTGTATAATCTGTAAGTACCTGTTTAAAAATGCTTCTAAAAATGCTTATGTAATGTAAACACATTTTTCTTGCACGTTTCAACAGAATACACAATTGCATAACACAAATGTTCAACAGAACTTCCTTTAATAAAGATTTTATTTAATATTACAGACAAGAAAATAAATTAGGTAGCTGGGTTCTGTATACTCTTAGACACTTTTTCTACAAGGCTAATAATACAGGTCATAGTAGACCTTCAGATTAAATGGATCAGCAGTCACTCACCAATTTTTTCACCACATAAGACAGTCATGAAATAATTTTCTTATGTGCATCTCCTTAGATCTCAAATGCGTGTGAAAGAATTTTTAAAAAATTCTACCTACTGTAAGTATTCACAGCAATTCTTGTGGAACTAGCCACTATTAATATGCTGATTACTCTTCTGACCTGGCATGACATACAAATATATTTTGTGTTTGTATTTTTCCTCTTTATTTGAAATAGGTGAATTCTGGTGCCACTCCATAAATAGAGTGCTTTTGTATAAAAATAAACAAATAAAGCTATAAAAAATAATTAGGGTGAATGCAAAATATGCAACTGTGCCTTTTATACCTATTATTATGGTAAAGTGGTAGTTGGGTTTGGACACTGAGGGGTAAGGGGCTATTCCCAACTTTTTTGAACCTGTATATTTACCTGTGTTTATTTTCTGAGAAATTATAAATAATATATTTAAAACAAGCCTTTTGCCAAACTCAGTTAATGGACCAGTCTTAAGCATTATTAACACAAGGCTGTGGTTTAAGTAGGTCTTGATTTTTTTTTTTAATTACTATTTGTGTGGGGTTTGGGGTTCTTTTAATTTGTTTTTAATTCTGCTGCCTGGAAAGTATGATCAGTCTATAATGACAGTTATTTAGCAAGGTGTCACCAGTTCACGTTGCCAGGAGAATAGACAATTTTTTAAATTGCTTTTAGCCTTCATCACATTTTAGTTGTACAGTATAGAAATCATCTTTTTCTTTCCTTCCACGGGAACTCAAATGAGCTTTGCATGTATTTTACATTAGGGCACCTTTATAGATTGATGTGTTAATATATAACTTTATACGTATTAGAAAGTTCAATAGCTTTAGTCTAAAATCTAAGGCTTATTCCAGATCTCAGACCCACTATGTTTATTGAATATCATTTCTGACTGGCCTGCTGCCTGAGTTTCAGGAAAAAAAAAAAAAAAAGTTAAACATTATTTTTATGTGGGGGAAGAACTTAAATGGGATTGAAATGATTGGCTGAAAGGCTACCCTAGAAGTTGTCAAGCAGAAGAAACATGAATATGGATAAAGATCTTGCTATAAATCCAGTCATTGCCAAACACTTGTAGGGAAGTTGAACAATGAAATAGTTTTCCTTCTGTTTCATTGGTGATAAATATACAGAGTTTTCTTAAGGAAAGAAGCAGATGAAAAAGCAATAGAAATTAAAGCCCATCAGTTAAGTTGAATTACTGACTGAAAGAGCATAAGCACATGGAAGAAGGCAACATTCACCAGCTACCTGGGGTATCCTTTCAGACAACTTTTCCTAAATTTTAAAGCACTTGCATTCAATGTGGTACGATCTGTTTGTAATAATAATCATTGACTATTGTTCTGCAACTTGGATGTTGATAGTGAAGCAGAGAACAATTTATCATTGTTTATTATGAGTCACTATGCACGCAACTATGCTAAACATGGCAAAATGTATTAAACGCTAGTCCACCTCTATTTATGAAATATTTACATAATTTAATTTGCTTTTGTACAGTTTTATGTAAATAAATTGCTTGTCATTTTTGTCTCTGCAAATTAAAATATAACATGTTCAACTGGTTGCCCATTTGCCAGTTTACTTTCTTGGACAGTCTATTCCAATTTTACTAGAATAAATAACGCGCTAGTTTCAATATTAAATGGTATTTTGAATGGCAAAGATGACACTGCCTTAGTAACTGGACACAGATTCAGCCGCTGAGGTAGCTGAGGTTTTACCTGTCTTCGAGAGAAATTCGACAGCGGTGAGGCTATTGCCCCCCAGGACAGCATGCAGCTGTTTTCATAGTAGAAATAGAATACTTGTAACCTGAACAGCTGTTTCTGATTACTGCTCAAAAGGCCTTATTTTTAAGGTGTGTTCTAAACTTTCCTATTAAGTGGATTAACAAGTCTTTATTAAAAGTCCATGTATTTCCATTATGGAATGACAATTTTCTTATTATCCACAAGGTTGCTCTTTTTTCCAAGAAGTTTAGAATTATTAACAAATCCTAAAATGTCAGTGGAGAGTCTATACTGGGAAAAACAACACAATTAACACAGAATTTCAGGGGATAAAAAAGAGAAATAAAAGCTTCCTGTTCTTTCTGGCTGTGAATCAAATTACCCATCTCAGCATAACTGCAGATCAAGAACAAATCCTCCTCAAGAAGGAACATCTAGGAAGAAAGAGTTTATTTCTTAGCTATCTGGATCACACATACCTTTTTTTGTCTTTGTTTGTTTGCTTGTTTGTTTTAAAAGAGCATGTTCTAAAACAGTCATTAAATTGAGGTTTGCATCAGTTATAATATGCAAGAAATGTGTTTGTGGGGAGAGGGATCGAAAGTTAAAACTCTTCTCACCCTCTAACTCTGTGTTATGCAAAATACAGAATTACTACAGAAATCTTGCAAACCATTGAATACAACTTCCCAATAAACATCATAGAAAGTTCTGTTTATATCCTTTTACTGTAGCTACAGAGTAGGCTTTGGTTTTTGTTGATAGAAGCTGGCCGGAGCATTTTTTAAAATAAACTTTATATTGCAAATTTCTTTCTCTGAATGTCCTTTAAGTTAACATTTCCTTCCACAAGCAGAGGTCTGAATCTGCAAGCCTATGAAGAAAGTTTAATTTGCCACTGCACCACCAGTGCAGTGGATTTCTCACGCTGCACTAGAATGAGCTACCCCTCCACCTCATTCAGCAGTAGCAGTATTTTAATGAGAAACTTCAATCAAGCTTTCAAGTTTATTTTATACTAGTTGTAGTATGCAAAGCATGACCTTATGTTTGTTTATATTGTCTTTTATCTGCATTTTCTTGTTTACCCACTGCATCCAGGAAAATGATTATAGGAAGATAAGATAAATTTCCTGAACCACTAAGAGTGGTAAGAGAGGATGCTATAAACTAGCAGAAGCGAACAATTTATGCTCCCCTTTAACCCTAACTTCATTTTTCCCTCCTGCATTGCAGTAAATTGTAAATCTTATGCAGAGACTGAAATTAATAAATGTGACCTAGGCAGAAATAATTTCATGTCTTTATTGAGCCTCCTGAGGGGAGTGTATAGAAGATGCTTAATAGTTCATAAATATGCAAATCATCTAGCCTTTGCTAAAAAAGAAAGCAGCGCTAGCATTAGATGAGTATATTTCTGAGTAAAATTATAGGATTCTAGTCAGGCAGTTCATACAGATCTTTCTTCTAAAGCACATATGTCTGGTTTAAAGACTGAGATACACTTATCAAGAAACTGGGGTGGGACAGGAAATGCAAAATACCTGTTCTGTACCTGTGTGGAATAACCTCTGGGAAAAAAAGGGGAACAAAGAATGGCAAGGCAAATAGGTATAATGTAATTGCTACAGAATTGAGAGAAACATATCCCTTTAGGACTTTCAAAATCATGTAAATCTAGAATCTTCTAAAATAGGGAGATAATGTATAATTTGTAGCTAGGTACGGTATGGTACTGTAATTTATAAAAAAGGATTCTTTCTAACTATAAGGTACATGATTCTATCTAAGATTATGTTTCTAAAGATTTAGGTAATGGTTAAAAAATGTTTATATCTGAGTATTTTTCTTTTGTAAGCTTACTAAAGCAAATTTCAGCAGGCTTCTACAGCATTCACTGTAGGAGAAGAAAGTTTTGGAACACCCAAATAGGCAAGATATAGTTTTCATATTTCTGTACTATTTTCAGGAAAATAACCAACTTTTTCATGTTCATGGTTTAATAAGAAATGAAAAAAATCCCAACACTTTTCAGCTGTGCTTTCAAGCATAATACTAAGAAAACATAGACGCCAAAGTAGTATAAAAGCAGCTTTATACCATGTTTACTACTCCTTTGGTAAATTCACACTGAGCAAACTGTAGTGTCCTGAAGAGAGCTACTCAAATAACAATGAACGACTTAAGTTTTTCTCAATCCTGTCAGCAATCAGAGAAGGAACGAAAGACTAGAACAAAAGAACAAAAAAATGCTGTGTCTTTTTACTACCTACCTCTCAAGGATTTCTAGCATATACAGAATTCCCCAAATAGCAATACTGGATTCTACCATTTCCCCACAAAAGTGTACACTTTTACTTCTTCCGTGGTACTTGCAGGTTTTATAACTTCTGGTTAAGTCTAGCTGGGGAAAATCATCTTCCTGACCCTTTTTCTTCTTACATGGTAACTGTGTTACATGATTCCATGAAATCATTCCAGAAAATGAAGTTTATTCTAACCATGGCAAGGTTATGCTGTTAGTAGTTTTTTCAAAGTTAATTGAATATATATTTCATAAGACAAGTAGAAGTGAAGAAATTAGAATAAGATATTAGTCTGAAAATATTTATAAACTGCTGCACATGCTATAATGGTCCATTATTTAAATCTGATCAAAAGAGAAGAGGCAGAAAAATTCACAAGCAAAAGTGAAAGACAGATTTAAAAATTTATGGATGTACAACTTGGATAAGTGTGTGTTTGTATGTATATGTACGTACATCCTCTTGCTTTTGAAATCGATTTTAAGATTACAGAAAATTTTTTGTCATTTAGTAAGACAGAACAAAATACCTAAATTTGCATCTACCACTTAGTGTGGCAGCATATGGTGACCACAAGTGGATAATTATTGAACCTTCTTCAGCTTCGCTCTGGTTTCTATCTCACATAAGCTGCTAGAACAAAAGTCAGAGCATTATTTTTAATCTTCATCTCCTCTTGCTGACAGTACCAGGAATCAGCTTGGCATCTACTTGGCTTTTCTCCATCTTGCACTGAACTAGAAGAGAGCCCTGGAACAACAGGTGATTTCATATTCTTTTTTGGTCTGACCTCTGAGCATCTGGCAGGCATCATGTTGCAACCCTTATCTTTAGAAGCATAAAATTATGGTAGACTTACTCACACATAACTTCATGTTTGAATATTAAAAGGTGGTAGAGCAAGAAGTTTGCCTTGAATTCAGAATATTCTGGCGCTATGCTGATAAAAAAATTATCCTGAATTCCAGGGAGGATTGAAAAGCTGCTCTGTGTGATAAAGAGACAACCACAAGGTAGGTACAACCTTACAATAACAAACTGTACATTTCTACTTAGTCTAATTTGTGCCTTTCAAGGAAAATGCACAAATTCTCCAGGTCCCTCTGAAGCACAGTGCTTTGTATATGCAACAAAGAAGAAATCATCTATTGTCCAACCTTGTTTCCAATCAGTTTGGATCCCCTGAGGAATATTCTGATTATGTTTATGCGTCATCACTGAAATGTTGATGGATAATTAATGACACATCTAGTGTGACATGCTCATTTAGGAGGGTGTTGAATTAATAGAGGGGATATAATGCAAAAGTGCTGGATGTAGAACAAAGTTTTTGTACTAGAACTTCTATAAGATGCTATATTGTATTGGCTACAAAAAGTTAAACATTACTTTTCCATTCCAGAGAAAATTCAGCTAATCAAAATGAGCATTCAGAAATAATTAAGAGTGAGAATTTCACTTGTCATGGACTGGGGTCACATCTGAAAGTTGCAGAATATTGTTTTCTGTACTGAGTGAATGCAGATAAAATTAATTTAGCAACACTTAGAAAAAAATACATCTTGGCTTTCCTTACACAATGATGGGATTCCAGAAGTTTTCTGTTGAGTTTTCACTCAAAAAGGAAAGCAACAAAACAAAATGGAATGAAGGCTTAGAATTAAGGAAGGATTGTCAAACAGAATAAATTATTCCGCTTAAATAAAGATGCAGGGCCATCATTAAGATTTTTCAAAGTTCTGACTTTTCCCCTCTAAATAGGTAAGAATATAAATACTAAAAGATATACTGATTAGGTTGATCAAATAAATAGGGTAGTATTCTTCAGCCTGGAGAAGAGAACTGAGAGGTTTGACAGTGATATATATGAAGTGATGAAACGATTAGTTTTGCTTAATAAATCAGCTATGAGCCATCATAAGAAATTATGATGCACTGCATTCAAGATATATGGAAATGTGTTTCCTCACACTGAATCAAACATAATTTTTTGTCAGAGATCAAATTCTGGGATGCACCTATGAATTTGGCTCACATAAATAATAAAATAAAACCAACAGTATTTCTAGTTTCATTCTTTTTGCGAAGGGTGTAAGTAAGAATAACATAATAATAACATATCTCCATTGCTCCCACTCTATATACCAAAACAAATACACTAACCATTACTGAAAACAGAATATTGTGTTGAAAGTCCCCTTCTCTCTCTAAAAACTCTCAACCAAACACACACCAAAATAAAAATAACAAAAACCTCAGCCCTCAACACCATTGGTCTGTTAGCTAAGAAAGTAAAAATCTTTCCTTCAGGAAATGTTTTCTGCTTGTCAATGCTTTTGATGCTGTTTCTCCAAGAGAGTGGTGAAAAATAATTTATGCATAACTGCAATTACTCCTTGGAAATCTACTGCAAGTATTCTACTGAGAAAATTTTCAATGGGGAAAAAAATAGCAAATGGGGGAGAAAAAGTTAGATTTTTAAAATCCAGATTGCAGTAAATTTACCAATTAAACTCCAAAACTCTGTGTCTCAGGAAACAAATGAACTTGTAGAATTATGCAGGTTACAAGCACTAGAACAGACTGTTATGGGACTTATTTGGACATGTGAACAGACACAGGTTTTAGAGGGAGTAATTTATTTAACTCAGTGACAGGTGTTTACCTTGTGCACTCCTTATTTTGGAGAGTCATATAGACAAAAAATGGATGGCAAAGCACACCAAAAGAATTTGCAAACAATATTCTGAGGGTATCGGTTATTTCAAACTTTATACTTGTGAATACCAGTACAAACAGAAGATAGTAGTTGAAGTATACAGTAATATGTGTGGTCTCACCAGATAATGTTTGTGATGTTTGGAGTTTATGGATATGTCTGCTTTATCAAATATGACACCTAAAATATTTTGCATCTGTCATATAAGAACTTCTCCTGTATCTTCTGATATTAATGACAAGACACAACATGTTTTTCCCCCCAAAGACATTAAAAAAGTGTTTCTTCACCTTCACATTTAATTAGACAAGGCAACTGTGTCTTCTTAGAACTTCATTTTGGAGTCATTAGGATCTGTGCAGGTTAATCTGCAATTAAAAATCTAGCTTGATACTCATGAAGCTAACATGCGTAACAAGTATTTCACAGAGTACAAGTTATTATTATTTTAGTTTAAAGAACTGAATTATGCAGCAGTTTTTCAAAATACATTCTCATATAACATGGCAGGAAACAATAAGATTATTATGTGAAGGTACATTCATTTAATTTACAATTATATTCTTTTAAGAATTCTTCAGAATACCAGTGCTGTTTGCCATGTATATAAAGATCTTTGGTACTGCAATGGTACTGCAACTTCTTCAAACCCCAGAACTCTTAAAACTCTGGCTTACAGAACAAAATACCCCCTACATCCCATGTGGCAGCACGAGTTACAAACCTGCGAAGTGTGAAGCATATACTGTTTTACTTTAAAAAGTAAATTTATAAAAGATAGCATTTACACAGAATTGCATTAGCCTTAAGCAAAGTGCATTCTGGATACTGAAAGCTGAGAAACTGGACATTTTGATTTGGCTTAATTAACTACATAGCTGAAAGGCTATAATGACAGAAATGCAGTTTATTTATGGGATCAAAGTGAATTAATACTTAGCTTTCAAAAGGAGACAAATATAACTTTATTCTTTCTCTTTTTTTGCTTTTCCCAAATATGGTGACAACTAGTGCTGAAAGAAAACTACTACAGAAGTTTACCTAGGTATGAAAATATAAATGGTTTGATTTTTCCCCCACCAGATCCCTCAAATCCCTGTGTTTGAAGTTTCTTGTGCTATCATCAGTAATGCCATTAAGTGACAAATCTGCACTTAATGTGTCAAATCTTCCAGATCTGTTGAGAGTTAAATTCTGGTATTTTTCTCCATATGGAAACAAGGAGGTTATCATCTATCTCGAAGGATATCACTACTGTAAAAAAAACAGCACAGTGCAGAGATGTAGTTATACTACATGTGACTACTATGTTACTCAAATAATTCAGAACTAGTTCCTTTTTTCATATAGCTTAATAAAATGTGTGTTTGCAATACATGAAGCAGGGCTCTGGACTGTGGTGCATTCTGCACAAGATAAGATAGGAGAATCTAACTCTTAACTCTCTAAACCTGAGGAACTCACAGTGTACTGTCTGACATGGAGGAGACATACTCCAGCTCCAAAGATGTATTACCACCTTTGTGAGAGTATTGATTTTCTGTAGTAGAAGCTAGGATCAGATATCATGCCTCAATGAGAGATCTCTGCCTCTGAGCACCAGAAAGCAGTCATTGCAGATTCTTACAGCTTCTACCCTTTGTTTTCACACTAGAACTGTGGAAAGGAAGCAGATATGGCTAAAGATGTTTATTTGTAACCCTTAAATCTGGCTGCCACTTATTTTTGAATAGATTAAAGTCTTACTAATTTGGCTTTTTTTTTTTTTTTTAATAAGGAAATATCTGTTAATATAAGATGTGAAAAGTTATACAATTTTTCATTCCCTACTCTTGAGAAAATTGAATTTTCTTTTAGTCGTAGAAAAAACCTCTTGCCTCTGTATCACTGCAGCAGAATATATGTAGACAAAAATATCTACTGAAATTCTGTTTCAATTTACTCATGCAACTGTAATAAATCTGCATAGGGACAAATCTGAATAAAGTTTGTCCCAGTATACGCAAATTACAAGCAGGAAAATGAGGCAGCTTTCCTCGTTTTTGGGTGTTGGTTTTGGTTTTTTTTTTTTTTTTTTTTTTTTTTTTTTTTTTCCTATAAATTCCATCCCCTACTGGATATCCAGATTCTAGTGTACTCTAATATAGACTTGGTTGGAATGCTAAGAATTTTAATAGTCTCAAATCTCTATTGAACAGGAAATCTCTTCAGACTGAATTGCACTTAAGCATTTCAGAGCTGCAAAGGATCTGCCCAAATGCATGATTTTATTGTAATTGTGACATATAGGTGTGTATTATTTCACTGTTTATTGATATTCAACATTGTTTCCCCAATTACACTAAATATACTCCAGAATACATTTTCCCAAGAGGCAAAGGAAAACAATCTTCCTTTAACATGTTTTTGTTAGTTTTTTCTCTTCTCTCTTTAAACTTTCCCAGAAACTTCTATTTTTCTTGTTGACCATAAAGTCATTACAGAACATTTACCCTCTTGCTCTCAATAGCACTTAAAGACTAAAAAGTTTTTCCTGGGGAGAAAAAGGAGCAGTGTTGGTTTAACACAGTTGAAAGGTTGAACATACATGACAGCAGTATCTCAAGCCTCACCTTGCTCTGCCTTCCCAGTCCACAAGAAAGAAATATAATGACCCAAGAGCAGCAGCAATTTAGTTCAAAGTACAGTGAGATTTAAAATTTGTCCTGTGAAATTATAATATCTTCCAGTGCTTATTGCAACCAAGAACGCTTATAGAGATACTATTTGAAGATTATACATATATTTTTAGTCTAACAGGATCAACATGGAGGTTTGTTGACCAAATCCTCTCTTAAAATAAACCAGCACATAATCTATGGGGAAAAATCCATTCTTTTTGGTTTAGATGATGATATTGCCATAGCTTGTGTTCAATAGCTGGCTCATCACAAAAACTTACAAATTATAATGTATGACCCCAGCTATTTCAGGAAATTGATTAGAGGCTTGTATCGCTGATGTCTTCAACAGCAATTTTGGATTTAGACCACAGGGCCCTCCTTTGGAGACCTGAAGACAGCTCTTCAGAGTAGCTTTTCCAGCAGACTTGTCAACCTGGTGAATAAAGTTCTAACCTAGGAATTGGTGTGGAAGGAAATTACAACCCACAGTCCAGCAAAGAAGTAGTGGGCAGGTGGCAGGTACAGGAGAGAACTTCAGAGTAATAAAACAGAGTGAAAGGAGGTCCACCTCAAGCATGTTATATGAACAGAAATGCACACAGCTAGGGAAACAAACAGCAATGACTGCAACTGTGCATGCGTTTACATATCTACATATCTTACATAATATCATACACATTTTTACACATTGTGAATACACATTGTTAATATGACAAGACATTTCAAGAAGAAGATAAAGTGGTAAGTGAGAGGTGAAGGAGTAGCTCAGAAGAATGCAAGCCCTTCTGTGAAACAGACAAAAATTTGTCTGAGAGTTCACAACTCAGGATCAAGGGAGAGGCCAGTAAGAGAGACCCAGTGATAGGAGTTTGTTACAGTTCACCTGATACGAATGAAGATACTTTCAAATAAGGAATTCTGGATGACAAACCCCAGTTCTCATGGGGGAATACTTTGGCATTTTCTGGCAGGTCACGTTGACAGGATTTTTGTCAGGGGTAACTTCTTGATGCAAATAGTCATATCAACCATGGGTATATGGATCAACTGGATCAGCTGCTCACAAACAAGGAAGAACCTGTTGAGGACACGTTATTCAGTGTCTGAGTAACGTCAAAGGTAATTTTTACTGGAATAACCATGAATTAGTGGAGTTAAGATCCTGAGGAGAATGAAGGAGATAAGCAGAGTCTATAGTCTGTACTTAAGGGGAGTAGCTTTCAGCTTATTCAGGGAACAGGATCATGTGAAAGGAGGCATTTTGAAGGGCAAAGATGCTCAAGAGGGTTGTGAAAGACATCAGCCAACACAAAAATAGTCCATCCTGACTCCCAGGCTTGTTTTCCCAGGAAAACAAGCATCTCAGGTGGCCAGTCTGACTAAACAGAGAGCCCATGGTGGAATTCAAATGAAAAGAAAAAAAAAGAAAAACAAACAAACAAACAAACAAAACAAAACAAAAAAAAACACAAAAAAACCCAAAACAAAACAAAAAAGGGAATGTAAAGAAGGTTGAGGAGAGGCTATTAAAGGGAAATTTAGAAGTATTGTTCAGCCATCCTGGGATGTTGTTAAGAGAGTGGCAGCTCTCTTGGAAACCTGTGAGGGATGACAGGGGCAACAAGAATTGCTCCTGGCACTGCAGTAGTATGCAAGTATAGTGTTGGAAGGTGTCAGTGATTTAGTGACAGCAGATGTGTAAGGATGAAGTGCTCAATGCCACCTTTCTCTCAGGCTTTTCTGAGAATATCTCCCAGGCACCTGTGTTCAGTGAAAGGATTCAGAAAGGAAAATACTGGATGAGGATAAAAGTAGTGTTTACTTCAGACAACTCAACCCATGAAAATCCAAGTGATCAGATGAGATGCATCCAAGGGTACCAAAAGAGATGGCTGATGTCCTTGGATAGCTGATGTCAGTCATTTTTGACAGGTCACGGAAATCTGAGAACTGGAGAAAGGAAAATATTGCATTCATATTCAAAAAGACCAGTGTGTCAACGTCAGAAAACTACAGACCAATGAGATTTTTTTTTTTTTTTCCCTTGAAAAATCAAGGCAGAAGTCCTCCTGAAACATAATTCTGGGCATATGAATGACAAAGTGCTTGGGAAGAGTCAATACTTACACCAAGTGTAAACGATTCTTGAGAAACCTCTTTGCCTGTTTTGATAAAAGAAATGATTTTATTAATGAGGTTATGCTAGAGGAAGTAATTTATCTTGATTTTAATCAATGCTTTCCACACTGCCTTATTCTTACATCCAGGTTACAATATTATAATCTGGATGGATGAATAAAAAGAAAAAAATCTAACTGGGTAAAAACCACCCCAAATCTGATAGAAAACAGAAGGTGGTCTTTAAAGTGTCTTTCCCCACCTAGAGGCCAATGACAAGTGGAGGAGTTTTTTCTACAGCCTGCCTTATTTAAAAATTTTACTATCTTTTTGCTCTGCTGGTTTGCTGGCAAACCAGCCTTCTGCTTCCATGTCTCTACTTCTTATTTTGTTTCTTATAAACTCAAAATAAGATCATACAGTTTGGTACTTTGCATCCAAACTGTACAATGTTGTTCTGAGCTGAGATACAAATAAGCAGAGTAGGACTGCTGTGCAGATGGGGCTAAAGGCTATTGCTGCAATGTTGCCGAGACTGAGGAGTACCTCTGCATACCTCTGACATTGCCTTTTGTCAGAAATCCACTCTTCTCATGGTCAATGTTTTAGTGTTGTAGTGGTTTCACATTCACTAAATTTTGGTCTTGGTACTTACTCTTTCCGTGGGAGAGAGACTCGGAGAAGAACAAAGCAGGCTCAACCTTAAAATTAACAAATAGTTTTATTAACATACACTAAAAGGATAGGAAAAAAAAAAAAAAAAAAAAAAAAAAAAGTTGGGGAAAAGAAACCCAAACCCAAACTAAAACTGAATGAAACTTCAAAAACACTTTTCCCTCCCCTTACAAACTGTTCACTTTCTTACAAAACAACATAAAGAGAAAAAACTTGTGATTTTCAGTCAGTTTCACTATCTGACTTTCATCAATTCTTTAGGGGAAGAGTCTCTCTTAGAGTCATGGATCTCACTGACAACTTAGAACAGTTCTCTTGTGGGTTTTTTAACTGTCACAAAAACAACCACCCGGAGAAACTTGCTTTTGTGACCCTCCCATTAGCAGGTTCCCAAGCTGCTTATGGGTCATGGGTCTTAGACTTTTGCATACTGGGGTGTCACCTTTTAAAGATGAATAACTCTAAAACAAAGGATTCTTCACTTCAAGGTACAGAGATATCTTCTCACTTCTTCACTGGTGCAGGGGGCTTCTCATCTTTATCTCTGTTCAAGCATCTTATGGGATTAATATTACTTAGCCCATCACAAACAGCTTTGCTCAAATCCACACACAAAACAATCATCTCCCCAAATGCATATCTTTCCCATGATTTAAAGGAATGACGTAAATACAGAGTTCATTTCCATGGCTCAAGTCAGAATAGAACAACCAGCTCTTCAACCCTCTGTCCTAAAAGTCTTTTCACTCCTGCCCTACTGACTTCATGCTGTTGTTCTTTATGTTCACTCTGTCCTTTCTTACTCTCTCAGAGAAGGGCCAAGCTCTGGAAGCTTCATGTTGCTAAGAAAGAGTTAAATCTTCTCAGAGTCTTTGTCACTCTCTCTGTAGCTCATGGTGTTAAATGTTCAAGGCTGCGCTGGTGAGGGAGGAAGAACTCACAGAAACATCAGAGATCAGAGCACTCGGGCAGTCCAGAATCACAAAAAACCAGGCAGGATCATAAATGCCTTCTCAGCCCACCCCTCAGTGTAAATTGGGGTGGCCTCAGCCTAAATGGTGCCCATAGCTCTTATCAGGGGCCCCGCAGAGATCTCTCTCTGCTTTAGAGAAGTCTGAAGAAAGTAGCTGTTGCAAAGCAGCAACCTCTCCTTCCCCCCTTCACCCGGGAGCCGATGGAATCCGGCCAGGCCTCAGGCCAGCTCCACCCCTCCAAAGGGGAGAGCAGCAGGCCCAGCTCGATGTTACCTGTCTCTCTCTGGCCAAAGGAAAGAAGAAAAAGAACCCACCTACAGGAAATCAAGGGGTTTTATATGGTACTTTCCAAAGTTGCAGCTAGTAATCTTCAGTGGTTAGAACAGATGCCAGTATTCCAACTAACCCTCTGATAGGTCCCTGTCTCTTCTAAAGCAATTCCCAGGTCCTGACCTGGAGAATTATTCTACCTTCTTCTATAACTAAAAAACCAAGCTGTACTAACCTATGACAAATATCTATACTGTTTGAGGAAAAAAACTACTGCTTTTCCATCAAATATCGTGCCAGCATAACACAATCAAACCTTAAACTAAAAATACAATCAAGTGCTTAAGGGCAAGCTTATCTTCAGTTGAAAAAAGTGACTAAAGAGCACTGTATAACTGCTTTCCTCTTGTTGATCTACTGCTTGGCTATTATTCTCTCACATTAAACTCTTAAATCCATGTTACATACATACTTAGCATTACTCTGGCATCCACAGATGCTGAGTTACAGTGTATGAGTAGCTTTGAAGAAAAGCTGAATTTGCATTCATTAATCAACATTGTGAGACAATTTGCATGCACGCAGACACAGATCATGTATGGAAATATCTCTATACACCATCAAATGTTCAGTAAGCAGGTATACAAACAAATGGATAGCCAAAGAATGATACATCAAAATCAGGTTCTGAAGAGCTATAAGGGTGAACTACTCCAGGAGCATCAACTTTGAGCACCAATTATGTTGCACGGTCCTTGAAGTATTGCAGCTGCACCCTCTTAAATCATATAATTTGCTTACACACTGTATTTAAATCTTAAAATCCACTGGTCCTGGATTTTTTTTTTTTTTTTTTTTTTAAGTAGTGTCACTGTTTTTTTTGATGGGATTTTCTTTTGGTCTTAATTTTTGATTTTTATTTGTTCATTATCAGCACATTATGCAGGATATTTTGGATTTTTCAGTTGGTCATGTGTTAGGATCTTTTCTCCCTCAGACCACCAGTGATGCATTTATGGATATTCCAGATAATTTGTAAAAAAATATAATCACAAATCCACCTCTACACTATTGCAAGATAAAATTGCATTCAGGAATCTTATTCTCTAACCTTCTCTGGATTTATTTTTCAAGTTCATATTTACATTTCTCAAGAGTTACCAGTTTTTATACACCCTTTCCCAACCATTTTTCCAGTCAACTATTTTTAGTTTACAAATTTAAATCAAGTGAGACTGTCTTACTCTGTGACATATCAAAATACAATTACACATTCTGGTACTCAGCTGAACCTTGTCCCTAATTTGCATCCTATCTTGAACAATTTATTTTCCCACTTGTCATGAAATTTATGACTCGAGTTGATCTTTTATTCACTTGTCAAAAGTGAATAATTAGAAATATAGTTCCGCCTACATTAGAATAGTTTTTCTCCAAATTTTGGATTTAGGCATGCTATAGGCCTCCTTAAAACTCCTGAAAAGGAGTGCAAGAGATAAAACATTAAGGTGAATACAGTGAACCACCATCTTGGAAATCAGTGAACCTTATACCTTTTAATGTATCATTAAATTATTTTATTCTCATTTAAGACAGATTTTACTGATTATTCTCACTGGAATTATATGAACTAGAACTCTGTAAGTGAGATCAGTGCTGCTGTGCTTAGGGGGATTAAAGGCCATTGCTGCAATGTTGTCAAGACTCAGGAGTACCTCTGCACATCACCACACTTCCTTTTGTCAGAAGTCCACTCTTCTCCTGGTCAATGTTTTAGTGTCTATACTGTTTGAGGAAAAAAAAAAAAAAAAAAAACCAAAAACTACTGCTTTTCCATCAAAAATTGTGCCAGCCTAATACAATCAAACCTTAAACTAAAGATACAATCAAGCGCTAGGACAACAGCACTAACTTTTCACTTAGAACTAGAAATTTTTCTAGTTCTAAGGAAATTTTGTTTATTCCTATCATGATGCATAAAACCTTATATTCTTTGAGGAGAGGGTCTAGGAATCTGTTTTTATGTTAAACTTTATTTAATAAAACAGGTTTGAGAAAATAAATTACTTACTTGTCAAGCATAACACACTTGCTGTTTTAAAGTAACATTAACAAGATACTTACTGATTCAGTAAAGTAGATATTAGAACTCTGTACACACAGCTATGCTTGTCCTAAATTCCAGGAGCATAGCAGTGTTCAGGAGTTTTAGAAGAGTTTCAGAAATGTGACCAATTATGTAATAAGATATGCCAAGAAGCTTCATAATTAAAAATCAGGGCATATGAGGCTTAATTAAAATGCAGATCTTCAACAACATATTTTTTAAAAAATTCAGTAAACTGTACAAAAAATGAAATACCATAAGGTTGCCAGAGACTTGAGTTTCTTGTGTGTATAATGAGAAGGAAATATACTCTTGCTCAGAGCAACCTATGCAACAATGACAACAGACTACCTTTCTTAAAACTAGTTATGTTCTTATGATTTCTCCAGGTCAGAATGGAGCACAATCAACACTGCAGGGTGGCACAGGGAAAGGCTGCAAAGTGAGAAATTCACAAAAATAAAGCTATCCTAAGAATATTCAGTGCCAATCACTGCACATCTCTCTCTTTTTTTTTTTTTTTTTTTTTTTAATGGAGTTAGAAAAACTCAGAGCATCCTTTCAGCTGAACTGGAGGAGTTTGTTTCCCTGCTCATAAAAGATTGCATAGGTGATGTTGACTGTCCTAATACAGTTCTGTTGGGTTTAGAAAGGACTAGGAATAGCACATATCTATTTTAAACCTACCAATGCTGTCTTAACATGCCTCAAACCTACACTTCCTTGTCACTTTTGTTTTTTTGATGTTCCTACTAGACTACAGAACATTTCTTATTTGGAAAGACAAGGACAGTGTGGCGTAATTACAAATTGAGTTCTGTTAATGAATACAGAAGTGGTTCTGAATTCTCTTCTTATTTAAAGTGTTCTATGTCTATCCTGCCATCTCTATAAATTCTATATCTTTATATTTACAAGAATTTGATGAAAATGAAAAGGTATTATCATGACTGTACCTTAAGAATCAAGAGGGGAATTTTTTTTCCTTAAAATAATTTTGAATTAGAAATAGTGGTATAAAGCAGGTGATAAAGTAAGACTGGACCAGATCTGGGATTGGGGCCACTAGAAGTGTTTGAACTACAGGGGAACTTAGTGAGAGATAGCCGTCATTACCATTAGCAATGGTAAAGGGCCTCACTTTTATTTCTGATTATCACCACTTACGGTTATCCTCAAATCAATGCCTTTTCTTCATAGTGCTGCTTACTACCCTCTGAGCTCAATGATCGAGGCTTGCACCTTATTATCCATTTGCTAAGTGCACCAACTATATTCCACTTGGATTTCAGAATTCTATAAGGAATTTAATAAAAAATTCCTTACTAAAAATAAGTATACAGCATCTCCTGTGATCTCCTTTTCCACTTAACCAGTTGTTTCACCAGAGAACTTTTCCCTATCATCCTCCACAATACAGAAACAGTTCTGGTCATATTGTATAAGTGAAAGGGGCTCAAAAGACCTGGGGTCATACCTGTGAAGTGAAAGCTGGAGGATGGGAAGAGGAAGAAGAGGAGAGGAGAGTCCTCAGTCTTTGCCTTATGTTTCATCACCAACCACCTCACCTGCCCAACTAAACAGTTGTACTTCATTTTCCCTACATCTCCCTTTGCTGCTGAGCTAACTACAGAAACTCTTAATACTTGCTCCTTAGTTTCAGTTTCAGGTAAGCTATGGCTTCCCTAGACCTGTTCCTGCATGCTCAGGCAATATCTTTACATTCTTTGTAGGCAGCCCACTACCACTTCCACTTTCTGTGTGATTTCCCTTTTATGACTAAACCCAGTGATCATGACAGATCACACCACTTTTGATCCCGCAGTGAGTACATAACAGCATTAGAATGCCAATATTTCTTAAACTTTTACATAAACAACAATAGACTGAGTAACAAATTAAGGAGATCACACCAAAAGAAAGAATTCAGCCCACTCTGGTTTTGTAGCTTAATTATTAATTAAATATCTGTCCTGGAAATTTCACATTCTCACATACATAAAAATTATTCTGGTTCTTTGTTCACTAAAATCAATTTTCAAAAAAGAAATATTAACATAGATACAGAAAGCATTTGAACATAGATAAGAAATAAGAAAGTATGAGGATAAAGTAAAAGGACAAAAAAAGATTTTCAAGTGATATACAACAAAGAAAATTGCCTGAAAGGCAGATTTCTTTCTAAAGTGAAAAAAACCAAAAGCTGCTGTTTCTCACTTCTGTTATTATGGTTGTAATTATTTATAACAATAAAACCCAGAGGCATGTTACAGCAACTATTGTGCAAAAGCACAGTTCTGTAAGATGAATCCAAGAGCCTGAAAGTACATTAGTGCAAAGGGATGTTGAGGGCCACACTCCATGATGGGTTATTATTCCTTTATTTATATCCTTGTTTTCTAGTGGTTGGTAATATAAAATGTTTATAGTTCAGAAATGGTTGTCTTACATCAGAAGATGGACAGTTAAGAACCAAGACTTTATTGCTGAGGGTTGTGTATACACTATCAAATCTGGATTTTTCTCAGAGAACACAACGTAAAGTTGATACCCCTTACAGCTTTAAATCTATTGTCAGAAGTTCAGCTCCCTCCTCCCCTTTCCACTGGCCTTCACTGGACCTTTTCAAATGAACTAGGTAAGTTAAATCATGCACACAGATGCAAAAGACACATAGCAAAACCAACAACAAAAGCCCCAAAACCAAACCAAAAGCCCCCAAAACATTCCACTCCAAACAAGTGAACAAAGAAACGTCCAAAAACCACAAAACACATCACACTAGAAAATAAAAAAAATGCAATTGCAAGACAAACAAACAAAAAACCCAAACGAAATCCAAAGCTAAACAAACAGGAAAACCCAAAAAAGACACTGGGGGAAAAAAAAAAAAAAAAAACAAAAATAAAAAAAAAAAAAAAAAAAAAACAAAAACAAACCAGAAAAACCCACAACCAAATCAAACCCCAGCAAACCAAACCAAACCAACAAAAAAATAAAACCCAAACCCCCCAAAACCCAGAGTCAAACACATATTAGCAAAATTGATTTACTGTAAAGAAAGAGAAACAGATCCAGTAGATATAGTAGAAATAAAATATTTCTTTCAAAATTCTTGGGCCATGAGTTCAACTCAAACTGTGTCATGTAATACCAATCTGGCTAAGTTTTAGAAAGTCTGTAGACAACTGAAATAAGGTATGTCCTTCAAAGATTTAGGCCTGTCTTCGGGTTTAATGTGCATGCCAGTTATTGTTCTGCTAGCCAGAAAAATTAGAACTGAGAAAGTAACCATAGTACACTCTCATCAGATATCTTACATGCATGCATACTTGCACTACATGCTGGCCACAGTACACAAAATTATATTATCTCAAGACAACAAAGATGTGCATACCTTGAAGTATACTGCTGGTTTGTTTTTCACATCGTATCTGTCAAGAAGCTGGATAAGCAGGGCAAGAGATATGCTACATGTGCAAATTTTCCACAGACCATTCTCTGGGAAAAACTAAAGCTTCTCCATTATGTTTACTTCACCTTACTCTAATTAATTAATTACTTAATTAGGTTAAATTAATTAGGATCTTTTGAATAAAATAAAACACAGCTGAAATTAAAGCTACATAGGCTGATAATCATAGGTGCCATAAAGCACAGGGAACAAATCAAATATGTGTACCTCTGGTACTGAGAAGAAAAAAAAATAAAAACATCCCACATGCATGAATGTGACTGCAGAAAGCAAATCCCCAAGCATCTAGCCTTTCAACATCTGAAGACATAGGCCCAGGGAAAGGGGGGGGATGGAGGGGGGGGAAAAGTTAAAAAAATAGGGTTAGGGTTATTTTCCCTGCTTCTAACACATCTGGAATGACCTTAAAAATTAGTTGTGCATATTTGATATCAACCTGTTGAAAAAACTGTATACTAAAACATACCCCATGCCATGTTGATGCAAGCCACAGGCAATTGTTATTTAGAAGGCCCAGGAGAATAGAATTTGAAAGTGGTTAACTATACAAAAAAAGCCCACACATCCATGTACAACTTGAATATAGGATATATGGTGTCATTCTGTCATTTTAGCTGTCTGCAGAGATCTGGAGGGTCCTTTGTCACTAAACTTCAATATTTCACTGAGACAGATGGGATCTCTGCACAGCATGAGCTCAAGCTCCTCTTGTAGCAACATGCTAGCATATAAACTAGAAGCACTATATCTTCGTGGAGAAACACTAACAGTTTTCCCTTGGTAAAACAGTCTGGGTAACAATATATGATAAGATAGGAATGTACATGTAAACAGTATATATGAGTGGAATATTCAAAGATGTTTGAGAGGATACTTCCAAAAAAAGCCCAACCAACCAACAAAAAAACCCCCAAATCCAACAAAACTCCAACCAACCAACCAAACACCCCCAAATCAACCCAACAAACTAATGGCACCAATGATTAATATCTGTTGGAATAAACAATCATCTGTGAATGACCATGAAAATTTTGGGTAAGAAAACCAAACAAAAGAGATGAGTCATCTTTAAGCATGGTATGAAAGAATCATTAAAATTTGAAAAAGTGAGAAAAGATAAATGCACCTAAAAGGTTTGGATGCTGCCAAAGGCTCCCTGGGGAGCCTTTGCCACGCTGGAAAGAGCAGCTCCTAATTTAACAGTAGGAGACACAGTATGCGGGGATCCACACCTTTGCGGGCTGAGGTGGCACTTGACATTCCGGGCGTCTTCATCAGCTGTGTGTACACTGGTAAGTTGAAAGAAGTGGGTTGTGTGGGTGCAATAAAGCAGGAGAACCCACATCTCCAATACAGGTGTGTGGATGTAGGGCGTCCTACGAGAGATAGGTTCTGGTCTAGTTGTAACTCTTTGAATGTGTATACTTCATTAAGAATTTGGAGGATGAGTTAAGATAAATCGTTGACAAATTTTTTGGTCATTTTTTAAAAATTTGCTAAGTGTTCAGCAATTGCTGTGTCTGCTATTTTGCTGACATGGGTCCTCAATGTACAGTTCCCTAATCACTCGTTAATCATTCATTATTAACAAAAAACAAACAAACCAAATAAACTGCTCATATCTTTATTTTGTCTCATGTGCTATTATTTCTTGTAGTTACCTAAATTCTCTGAGCAAGAGAGAATTGCTTTGAAGAAGCAGTGAAACACATACATAGATGTAGTTTAATTTTTTAAGTTTATTCTAAAGTTACTAGGATCGTGACCTTGCCATTAAATAAGACACTGAGAAATAAGTATTGCACCTGCTTACACCTCTTCAGTTGGACTAGTATCACTAAGGTTTTATCAATGAGAAGGAAAAGCAAAAATAAACAACTGACCTTTTATTATTTAGACCACAGATTTAATGTAATTTGACCGAATTTTAAAAAAAAGCTATCTAATGTAACAAACTGGGAGAATACTTACTGCCAGCAAGCAAGCTGCAATTTCTGCATTGACCTCAAAGCTAATTAATCTCAAGTATTAATTACCAAGAAAAAGAAACAAATGGCTAATCTAGACTTCAATGAATTGAGACATTTATATAAAGCTATGAAACACCATTGCTAAGTCATCCCTAGAGGCACCTAACTGCCTACACTTCAACAGCATCTTCCTAGGTTGTGATGAGATGTGATTATCTTTCAGGAGATTAATCTCCATGTATTAGCTCAGTAATTCTCAGTTATGTCCTATTCTCATATCTGTGTTGTTGAAAAATAGTTGTGCTTTTGTTGTTGTCACTCATGCCTTTAACAAATCTCTTTTGCAAACCTGTCAGAATTCCATGTTATGCATTTTACTCACAACATAATTGGTTAACTTGATAATGTGATTTTTGTCATCTGGGTTCACTAAACTAAAAGCTTCCACACTACAGTCAAGGTCTCACGTTGCACATTTTTAGATAACTTACATGCAACTACATGTACACACACACTCTCTTACCTATTTATACATACATACGTATATATATACATATGTGCACACATATGTACATGCAAGCAAGATGGGAGAAATCAATCAAGCACTGTAAAACAAACCTACAGTCATATAAAAGGACACCTCATTGCTACTGAGAGCTCTTCTATTGTGGGAATAAGTTTTTATCAGAAGCTTGTAAACCTGAAATAATAAATGCTTCTACTACTAATATAACTTCAGGAAACTTCAACAACTTTAGGTAAGGTCTTCTTAGTCATATTTTAAATGCTTAAGTACCTCAGTTGATTACAGAAACTATTATGATTAGAACCATTGCTACACTAAAAACAAACCAGCAGCATCAATAAAAATCAAAATGAAAAAGGAGGGAGGCTTTGTTTGACAAATTTTAACTTGTGAGCAACAGTTACAAACATGCTCCCACAAATTCATCTAAGATATTTAAGGAGAATGCTGACACAGCTGAAAAAAAAAATTTACAGTAGAAATCAGTTTTCCGTTATGCAGTTTAAATATGACAGACTGAGTCAATAGAAGCATTTAGCTCACCAGACACAAGTTGAATTTTAATAGGAATATAAAAATTCTTTGGAACAGATTTTCCATATATCATCTAGGATCATTATAGTAGCTTTCATTTCCTTCAAGGCAAGTGCTAAGGCACATTCCCATCTATTAGAGCAGACATCCAATAAGCAGCACCTGTTCGGCATCTTAAATACCATTTTTCTTCACACCTATCCAGGCACTAACTGTTCTGCAGTGAGGTACTGTGACTTACTCCGTTGAAACTTGCAAAATTGAATATTCATCAGGAGAGATAAACAGCCTTTCTTTCTTTACTTAACTGTTCTACCCAATGGAATGGTATTAACCTCTTGTCTCCTTTTACATAAAGGACAGGAGTGAAAATTAATTTCTTTTGAGGAAAAAAAAAAAAAAGAAGGAAAATAATTTCTTTAGTCTCATCACTTGATGAGTGTGCTCTGTTACAAACTAGCAAATGACTATTAAAATACTGTCACTAAGGATCAAATGGAATTACAGACACTAACTCCTGTGGAAGTTCTCATATGACTGATTCTTTGAATATTTCACTCTGATTCTGGCTTCTCAGGATTCTGAAATTGGATAAAACAGAGCCAGCCTACTCAAATCAGAACACAACAGAGAAAAACAAGACTACTCAAAAACTCTCAGGTTAGCCCAGAAAATTGGATTTTTTTTTTTTTTTTTCTTTTGGGGGGGGGGGAGGGTTGGGAGGCAGAGTAGGCAAAGAAAAATCAGTTTTAAGCAGTTAGATGACAACTTTCTCCTTGCTTGACTAAACAGGAAGAATGCAACAGTGAAAACAGACTATCAAAAGCACCACATAATTACATTTTGTGCTGTTATGACAATGAAGTAAGCACAAGGATGCAGAAGGAGTCCTTTTTAAGTACATAACAATAACAATAAAATCCAGTTTCTTTACCAGACCTTGTTTCATGTGCACTGTATGTCACCTTTGCCTCCTTCCTTTGAGCTAAATACACCTACTGCCAGGTAACCTAGCTGCTTTACCACCAAACAATTTAATAAACTTGAGCAGATTTGCCTTCTAGATAAAGACTAAAACACACCAGTAATCTCATCTTTCTGTTTGCAAAAGGGAAGTAGCCTTTGATTCCTAGAACACATGATTCCTTAAGAACAACTCACGTAGGTACCACCATCTTGTTGAAAAAACCTTTCGCAGTCTATGAAGCCTGCCAGGTGATAGAGACACACAGAAATTAATCCCCCCCTCCTTTTTTTTTTTTTCTCCTCAGAATGGAATCAGCAGCTCTTCTAGGCTTAAATGGCTTCTATGTATTTTTTATATATTCTACATATCAGTTTTAAAATAAATTTTGATTTGGCAATAATTCAGGGCAGAGATTAACAAAATATCCAAACCAAAACACAATTAAAAATGAGAGCAGAACAACCAACAAACTAAAAAACAGACCTAGAACTGAGAAAAGTGTATGGAATGGGGTTAATGAACATAATTGTCTTTTCAAACTGACTTACAGTCACTAAAATTAACAAGCTGCACAGCTATACCAGTTTAAGTTACGTGCTGTGTTGGAAAGTTGATTTCTCCAGATTCTCTCTGAGAATTCTTAGGTTGGACATAAAGACTTGTTAGCTAAAAACATGTTAGTTAGAAACCCACTAGAGTATCTTGAATGTTTAAAAGTTTCTGAAGAATGTAAGTAGAATATTAAGAGACAATGAAAGGATACAATAATTATTTAAGATCTTTTTAGGGAAAAAATAGAGAAAATTATCACATTTTCTCTAAAATTAAAGAAAAGCTTTAGTCATTTTCAATTATAGATTCTTAACCTATTTAGGTATATTATCTAGGAAAGCCTGTACAGGTCCCCAAATGGCATACTTGAATATATTTGAAATGATGACATAAAATCTTTTAAGTATCCCATAGGATCATGATTTTACATTTCTGTCATTTGTCTCCACAATTAAAATGTGCCTTGATGTATAATAACTCATATACCTCTTAACAGAAACAACAGAGAAGACTTGCCTAATTCATAACACCACAGAGAGTAGAGGGAAAATTAAAACTGAAAAGTGATTTAATTATAAAGACCTTTCAGATTGAAACATTCTTTTCTGACTAGCAGCAAAAAAAACACAAAAAAACCAAAAAAAAACCAAAAAAAACCCCCCAAAAAACCAAAAAAAACCACCAAAAACACAAAACCAAACAAAAAAAAACCCAAAACCAAAACCAAACAAAAAAAAAACCCCCGCACATTTAATTACTGGAAAAAAAAAAAAATCCTCCAAAAAATAAAATGTAAAAAAACCCCTTTCAGTTCACTACAATTGTTCAAGATTTGCATTACATTTTCTGGCAGTCATCTCCAAATTTTAATGCTATTTAGTAGAACATTTGAACAACATCATTATTTGCCATTTACTGAGCTGTGGTTTTAGCTCTGTAAAAGCAAAGCAGAAGGGTATGTTGAAGAAACAGAACAAATTACAAGAATGTGATGTAATTTTTGATAGTATTTTTGATAGCAAACATGCTGTATTTGTTGTTCATTATGCAGTAAAAAGATTTAACATCACTGCATAGGAAAGAATCTAAATTATTTGGCTCATGGTACAATCTTGGGAAGAGAAAAAGAATCTACATAACATATAATCTGATAATCATAATCTTGCAGGGATGTCACAATTTGTCAGCAGAAACACCTATGTGAAGTCAGTGAGGATGAGAGGAGCGCTGGATTTTGGCTCCCATTTCCTGAAAGAATTCTTTATTCTCCTGCTGTGTGTTAACCCTGATAGGCAGCCAAACACCACAAAGCTGCTTGCTCACTTCTCTCACTCTAACAGGGGAATGGAGGAATAGTAAAAGAAGAATAAAAAAAGAGAAAGCTTATGTGTCAAAACAAACAATAATGGTATTAATAAATGCTTAATAATTGAAGGGTACGTTGAAGAGAGAAGAAAACAAAACAAGTGATGCAAAGGCAACCGCTCCTCACCTTCCATGGTGTCCTGGGTTACAATGTAAGACGTGCCCAAAGTGTGTATTCTATCACCATCTACATGAAATGTTGAAACTAAATTGTGCACTGTTTCCGTTGCCCCCTGCCTCCAGACTATCTTCTGTTAATGGCCCATCAATGCCGTCCTGCATGACTCATAGATAACTCCCTCCAGGAGCTATCTCTGTTTAATGGGCAATCAAGGACCCATTACAAGACTGATACAATGATATCAGCCCATTGTGAGATGCTCCACCCAGGGGGAGGAGCCAAGCATTGCCACCTGGATATAATCTGGGATTTGGGACAGCACAGGCAGCCTTACCCACTGGATTCCCAGAGGACAAGAGCTACCAGATCTTTCTGCGGGAACACTGCTTCAACAAGACCGCTTCATCTGGACTGCTACCACCACGGTTTCAGGTTGTATTCTGACTCTGTCAGTGATCTTTTGTACCATTGCATGTGATTTATTTTATTTTATTTTAGCTTTTTTTTCTCTCCTATTAAATTGGGGTTTTTTCTGACTTGGAGTCTCTCGCTGGTTTTGCCTTCAAACCAGCACACATGGGTAGAATATTTCCCAGATAGTTTCTGATCTAAAGATGACTGACCCTCCTAAAGGCCCCCTTTTCCCTTTTATTTGCAAACGTGGTATGGAATAAATTGTTATATGTATGGAAGATCTCTTTGATAAGGTCATGTCAGCTCCCTGGTTGTGTGTCTTCATATGATCTACTATAAAGAAAATGAACTCTATCCAAGACCAAACTGGTGTACCTTCAAAGTGTTAAAAAAAAATTAGATGGCAGAAAGCTTGCTTTTCTGCTCATCCAAGTTTAAAAGTAAGGTCACTGTTAGATCCTTTGAGTAACTGGATGCAAAAAACAAACCCCTGTCATCTTGATCAAATGAAGTTTGCAAAATTGGGTGGAAAAAAGGCTGTAACATTCCTTTTTTTCCCCAATTCAGTTGCATAAGAGTATTCCTAATCCATGTTTTTAGTTACATCTCCTTCATAATAATCTGAGCTATGGTACATTGGTTTACAAGGCAAATTTGAATTCTTGGCTAAGGAATGTTTGCCTGCACTAGGACTATTTCTGGTGCAAGAGTTGGCAGTAGCAGCCCAAAATGCAGAGGAAAAAGGAGCAGTTTCTTTGACAGTCTGTACCTGACATTGTTGTGCTTCTGTTCCCTTGCTGAGCAAAATCCAATGAATTAGCCTACAATGTCTTAGGTGATTTCAATTAATGTGGCAGAGTTTGCACTAAATAGAAGGGAAAGTTAGCCACAGCCCAATCTCACATGAGATCTATGACTGTGGCTGACAGGGGCAAGAGCATGTTTTCTATGCTGCCTCTGCTCTGTCAGCAGCAGGAATAGCTTCTTCACCTACTTTATTCTAATCCATATGGGAAATTTTGGCCCACATTCCCAGGAAATCTTAACTGTGGTAGCCCTTTGACCTATCTTAAATTAGTGCATTTATTGTGTAGCAAGTCAGCTTGTAACAGAAGTCACAGCACTGAATGACTACAACAGCTCATGAGAGCTTAAGACAGGTGAGATATCAGTGTTCTGTAGTATGACCCACTTCTAAGTAAACTTCTGGGGAAATTATTATAATTTGGGTAATTACTATTAGTTATAATGTTAGGTATATTTTGAAGGTAGTACTTTTTAAGTCACCTTACTTTCATCTCATAGAGGAGCCTATGCACCCAACACAGGGTTTTAGGGGAGGCAATGCCTACAAGGTAAATAATACTCTACTTTTCTTTTATTTTTATTGCAGTGACAGCAAGGTTTTGACATTTTAAAGGAAAATAAAAGAAACCAAAAAGATGATGTATTGCTGTTAAATCATGACCAAATTTCCCTGCCATGGCCTCACATGAATATCATGCTTGTGATGACCTTAGCATGAAAAAGAAAAGATTCTGTTTCTTTAGCGTGCTTGTGTAGATTCTTAATATTGTTTGTCTTCCCTCTTCATTGGCAAAATCTTAATTACTAAATTCAGGGTGAAAGGTAGTCTTTTTTTTTTTTTTTTTTTTTTTTTTTTTTTCCCACTGTAAAAAGAACAATTTCCTTGCATTCTTTTAAATTGTATATTAGTCATTATTGTTTTGCTTAAAAGTTTTCATAACTGAGATTAATGTGAAAAGGAGTGCATTATTACTAAGGCTTCATACTCAGTGACTGCAGAGAGCTCATGTGACATCAAGGGGTTTTAACTTCAGTGCTTTTAATACAGTTCATATGCATGCTCATGTATTTGCTTCCTTTTCAAATTAAGTAATTCCTTTACTTAAATAATCTTTTCAATATATGTCATAAATGACATTGAGGATTTTTTTTTTTTAAATTGTGGGGGTTGTATCTATTATATTCTGAATGTTATTTTGAAGGTGGTGGCTTTACATGAAGTACATGGAACTGTCTACATTATTTAGAAGCCAAGCTTGCAGCAGCTATAGTTTGTTATATTTGTCATCTAGACAGTTAGTGAGAAGAGTAAGTTGCAATAAAGAAAGTAGAAACTGTAGAGCACTGCCAAGTCTGATAGCCCAAAAGAGCTGACGTTGCTGAAGATCTGTGTTCCCAGGTCCAACCAGCAAGTTTGAGTTGACACATCTACACTCAGCACATGCATGCACATTACAAGTCACAAGGACCAACACAGATAGAAATTAATTTTCCATTTCTAATTACCTGCATGTGTATCAGAAGAGTATCTGTATTTATGTAAAAGTGATAAAATAATTCTAGTTTTTTTAGCACATGAAAAACTTGTATTCTAGGAATAAATTTGAGTTATATACTCTTCATATGATTGAAAGACTTGATATCTATATACCTGACACCTAAAAATGAGGTTATATTCTTCCAGAATGTTCACAACTGAAGGAAACATTGCAAATACAATATAAAATAGGGGTTAAAGAAACATCTCTGCTTGCTAGAAGATGTGTGTGGGAAATAAGCTATTAGAAAGACTATCCATGACAAGTGATGCTTCCATATATAAGGATTTAAAATATATATATTAATGGCAGAATCATTGGGAGAGCATTAACAATTCTGTAAGAATACCTTTGGGCTTAGTTATCCTGGAAATGATTAAGCCAAAACATCAGGATCTCACCTTCTACATCTTAAACCAGATCAAGAAGTACTGATTCACTGTGTTCAAATAGATAGACAAAGGTTGCATTTCCCAGTATGACTTGTTTCTGTAATTTACAAATGAAAAGCCTTTTCAAACCTTCCTTGCCTCTGTCATGCTGAATAGTCTGGCTGTCACTCTTGGACTGGATTACATTGTTGAAAGCAAATCTGTGTCACTGACCTTTCCTGTGAGGCTGAAGATGCAATAGAATGTCATCCCAGGGGACAACATTTAGAAGTTCTCCATGAGACTTGTAGTCACTGACACACCAACTATGAGCTACCATTGTCAGAATTAATGAATGCTGAAATACATTTCAAGAGAAATTTTGTACTGAGGGCTGCAAAGAGGGTTAACAGATAAGTAATCCAATTTATGCTATTGCTTGTATATAATACCTGAAATATAGTTTAGAAAGGAGATGGAATGTTTCTGACTTTTCATTTGGAGAGTTCATTTCCAGCATCCAGCAACTTCAGTGAAGACTATTCAATGAATGACCAGTATTTATGAAAAGTAGGCCATTAATGTACATAGATAAATAAGGTTCTAGGATTCTCCCCTGTTCCCTTACTGTCATAGTTATTATTAACTTCACAGAAGAATTTCATATTTCTTTGAGTTTTGAATCAGAAACATTTGTAACAAGGAATATACTGCATACAACTGAATCAGCACTGAAATCTGAAGAATTTCCAGAGAGAACAGAATCTTAAGACTTTTATCTGTGGTGCTGCAGAGACAAAGAGATATAAAATTGGGTCTAAATTGTATAAGATCTTGGGGAAGATGAAGATCCCATATCTAATGCACTATGGAAAGAGGCATCCATGCCTGGACTCTTCATTGATATGTTACAGAAGAAATGAGAGATGAGGAAGAAAATTATAGGGACTGTGATTTAAATAGATTAAAGAGCTAAGATTAGCACCAGACTACAGGACAAGGTGCAATAATCATGGTAAAATTTAACCTGACACTCATGCAACTAGCAATGCTATATGAGAATAAATAATTTAGTGAATTTTTTAGCATTTAGATTTTCAGTATGAAGCTTTTACTGTAGCTTATCTTTAAGGACATTTATTCACTTCAAAGATGATTCTTGGGATTATTGGAGAAATGCATTTAAGTATATCAACATATAATTGATTTAATTTGTGGTTATATTGTAATGGAGAAATGAGCACCAGTAAAACTAGAATTTGCCAAATTACGCCACAGCAGGCCAAACTTTAAAAATGAGAGAGTTTCCATGTGACAAAATGTCTGTGTGTTTGCAGTGCACTTTAATCTACAAGTACCACCTTGTTTTCATTCATGTAAACACCGTAACTATCAATGAAGAGGACAGCTTAAGTGCCTCCTCACAACCCTAGTGGAAAGTTGCCTGACCATGAGGAAGACCTCCCTACTGTATTCTTGTTGTCTCTTCTTCACTTAAACTCACGTAAGTTTCTTAATTTTTTTTTGAAATCGTGCTAAAGAAATGCCCAGTACATTGAACTGACTGATAATCCTTTCAATCAAAGAATCACTGACTGGGGTCACAGCCTCTTTTTATCACTGGCAAATGCAGAGCGTGCACTGAGATTTCACCCTGACCTAAGGTGCTGAAAGACCCTGACCAAAGCTCTTCTGTCTGCATGGCAGCTGAACTCGGTGCCTCTGTCCAGCCCCTCCTTGTTCTGTGGCTGGAAGAGGCTTGAATAAAAGGTCTGGTTTGTTAAATCCTTTCAGATCAAGGTAATGCTGCTGTCTAGCAGCAATTTTAACACAGTTACAAAATGAACATATTTATAGATAATGTATTTATCCTACAGTCAGTTCTAACAAAATCTTTTTGTTCAGTGTGCCATAAATACTTAGAATTTCACAATACATATCACGAATACAGTTTTCTCTAAGTTGTTTTTTGTAATAAAATAGAGGCTATATTAATATCTAAAAATGTTTTCCTCAGTTTAAAAGCACATCAAGCTGAAAAGTTTCTACTTACATTCTGGAAGGTCTGGAGTTTATTAGGAGGCAGGATTGGCAATACCTGCAATTTGCTTCCTAACATCTTCACATTTAAGAAACTAACTCTAGCACCTAATAGAATGTAAATAAAAATGTCTTCTTATATAATGCTTTCACTACACACTTCTTTTAGTTAGAAAATTTGTTTAGGTAGCACATTTAGAACCTGAGATCTGATGCAATATCAAAGGTTTTACTGGCAGCATGATACTAACATGGATGAAAAAAGCACACTTTGTACAATTCTAGAAAGTCTTTTTATCATTCAGCTCAAATAGAACTAAAGCTTTATAATTGGTGTCTGTAAAGCCTCTTCACTTGTGAACAAAACTATGACAATCAGGAATCACATCTCTTACCCCACTTAACTGCCTAAAATTATAAACAGACACCTCTGCAGGAGCTGATATAGCAACATCAATCTCTCTCTTTTTCACTGGCTGGAGCTTACCTCTTTTCACAGCTCAGCTGCTAAAGTGTTTCTGGCAAATTCTGTCTAATTCACATTCAGAGCAAATCCAGTGAAGTTTCCAAATAATACAGAAAAACACACTAGGCTGTTTATTGTTGCAGTGTCCTTCACACCTAGGAGGCATTGACCACAGGCTAGCTCAGTTCTGCACTGCAGCTAAGGCAGATTGGTCGGGGTTACAGGCAGGGCGAGTAACCTCCTCCCGGTGGGTTTTTGGTTCCCCACACTGGCAGATGGACCTGATGGCGTCATGACTGCAGTGACGGAAAAAGGGTCGACTCTCTCTGAGCACAGTAAAAGGTAGCTTATTAAGGTGAGTCCAGGAGGGAGCTCTGCCTCAGCCTACTGCTGCCCAGAGAGAGCAGAGATCAAAGCCTTGTGGCCACTTATAAACAGAGGAGGATCCAGGGGCGGTGACAATGGGTCAGCCAACAAGGGAACATGGGGGTGTAACAGGGGGGTGTCAACTTCTGAACAATGAACAAATCACAAGAGGGGAGGAGGGGATTCCCCGGGCGCCAGCCTATCACTTGACGCCTCTCCTGGATCTTTCCAGAATCCATAGAAGGGTCCTGCAGTGACAGACAGGATGACCAAGAGGAGAGAGGGGGGATTGACAGGGACAGGTGCAGGGGAATATTGATTGGCATAAAACGTCTGGTTATATAACCAACTCGTAGGGTGGAAACTATTACAGAACACAGGGGGGTAGAGTGGAATGAAGCATTACAAAAATAACTTATAAATCTTACAAAAATAACTTAATGACTTAATAATAAAACAACTCTTGCACCACTACAGTTTATAACAGAGATTAACGCAGGTTCTGCTATCAACAGATTAATAAGTGCACTTAAACTGTGCATACATAGATCTCAGTTTGCCTGTCTTAGAAGTAGTCCTGAGATATCTGCTACTTGGTTGGACATCCTGAGTGGCACTGTCTCCAGCACAGAGACAACTAGGAACAATAGCTATCAGCACAGCTAGATGTGAAAGAGGATATCTGTCCTGAGCCTCAAGCCAGCCACTTAAATTGCTTGTATTTACCTGGCTGCTTTTGCCTGAAGAGGAAGAGGGATCAATCACAGAAGCCACTCTGCTGGAGGTGACTGCACTCCCAGTTCTGCTGGCAAAAGGGTAATAATGAGCAGCTGGAGGGCAAAACAGTAACAAGGGTCTTCCACCTGCATGCCAGCTAGAGAGATTGCTGTCTACAATCTGTTTGATTGATCTAACTCTGCTAGCTTTAGTGTGTAGTATAAACCTAGGTTAACAGAAGTTGTGTTCCAAATTGCTCTGCATATAAATCCTTAAATTTCTGTGATCTCTATTTTTTGTTGTTGTTGTTGTTAGCTATATTTTCTGGGTGAATGTTCCCTTGTATTAGTTTATATTATTAAGAAATAATATTGTTTCTTTTGTCTTTTTGCAACACAAAGCCTTTAGATAAAAGCACAGTATGATGACTTTTTTCCTAGGCTTAATGCTTCTCCATTACTTCTGCTTCAAAGTGGGGGGTTGATGCTTACAGGAGTGTGAGACTTGGGATTGTATGCAGGAGAAGGACTTTTGTGGATTGTACAAGACAATGAGAAGTTTAGAGAAAGATGAAAGGAGAGGAAAGGGTGCCTGAGGTGTTTTGGGTAGTAGCTCAGGAAATCATTTAGGCTGGAACAACTTAACACTTCCAAGGCCACCACTATGCCATGTCCCTAACCATAATACCTACATACCTTTTAAACCACCTCCAGGATGTCAACTCAGCCACATCCCTAGGAAGTTTGTTACAATGTTGGATGACCCTTTCAGTGAAGGACTTTTTCTTTATGTCCAAACTAAACCTTTCTTGTCACAATTCTATGATGTTTCCTCTTGTCCTGTTACTTTTTACTTGGGAGAAGAGGCTGATCCCTACCTTACTACAACCTTCTTTCAAGTAGGTGTAGAGAGTAATCAGGTGTGCTTTGAGGCTAAACCCCCAGCTTCTGCAGCTGCTCCTCATATGACTTGTTCTCCAGAGTTGTAGGAAATAGGAGAGGATGGTTACTTGCACAATGCTGGTCAAGTCTTGCCATAAACTTCATCACCACAGTCTGTCTTGTTTTCTCATTAAATTCTAACTAATTTCTTGGGTGAAGGGCTCTTTTAATGTGCATGTGTATGGGAAGTCTAAGAGCCAGTGACTGGAGTGCCAGAGAGTCTGTGTGTCTGAGTTACCAGCAGGACTGATGAGTGTTTGCACACAAGCCAGCGTATGATCACAAACAAACATCAAGTCAGCCTCACTGATGAGTAGGTGAGACCAGATACACACAAGTGGGATCTCGAGATTGACTGTGTGACCTCATTGTGTGTATGAATATCTCAGTGAAAGGCAATGGGGGGGTGGGAGGGTCCAGGACTGGTGTATCTAACACATCTTTATTTGAAGGGATACATGTATATATGTGTGTGAGTGCAGGTCTAAATACCTGCAGCTAGACTGAGGCTACGGCCTTCAGGGTGGCACGGCCAGATGCCACCGAGTGGGAATCCTGGCATCCAGGGGCAGCAGATCCCAAACACTGGATGAGCAAACATTAAACACTTGTCTCTATTCCCACTATTGGATCTTTAAACTGGTCAGCCAGAGAAGGGAAGGGATGCTGCTATTGATGGTGTTTGTGCTTGTGTAAGTGCTGCATGTGTTGACCAGTGGCTGGCTCTGTATACAAGGTAGCATGTACTGTGTAGCACATTTAAGTGCGTGTCTACTGAGAACACGTGCTACTGGTTGCACCCAATACCATTCTTGATTTCTTGATGTCAGTTTTGGCAACACTCTATCAATAGATGTACAAAATGGCGTATAAAGTCCTCAATCTTTAGATATGCTAAAAATGACTTACCTGTACAAGTTGTATGCATGCTATACTGAATGTATGTATTAATTTTTGAAGAGAATATGTACTTTTTTTTTTTGCATAAAATTATTTTATTCTGTATTTGTTATAAAATATTTCCTATGCAGAGTGCTCTTAAGTACATGGTTAAGATATGCAAGTTCCTAAAGCAATATGGATCACTATTCCAGAGATATAGGCCCAGACATGAGATATTTTACTGGCAGTAATAATGTGCTCTCAGCAAATGTCATGAAGATGGATAATGGAGAAAGGACTGACAGCCAAGATGGGAATTGTATCACCTGAAGTACTACCTGTCTTACTGCCACTAGAAGACTATCCTGATATTAAGTAGCAACAGCTCCTGGAAGAATGCCTGTCTTCAGAATGTTCATCACTACAAATGACAATGTCATAGGAAATTAAGGTACACTAGAAATCATGCAAGGAATTGAAGTAGTTTTACTGGATTCTAGATCCAAGTCCCTTTGGCCAGTAACCAATCTAGATGAAATCTAATTAGGTGTTCTGCATACATATGAGAGAACATTGTAATATTTTTATGAAATATCAAATTTTAAATATCAGCTGATTAAAGACTATAATTTCCCCTTGAATAGATGGAAAAATATATTTAATTCAATGAGCATTGCAATTCTACCACAAAGTAATCAAACAGCTGGCTGAGTCTTCTCAATTGTGAGTAATAATTATATTATTTTAAGGTCAATTTTAATGTTAAAATATTTTAATCTTGCTTAGAAATACTTATTTCTATGTAACTATGAGTTTGTCATGTTTTGAGGGTTTTTTTATGTTTCTTGTTTAAGAACCAGCTTTTTATGGAAGACCAAACCTTGAAATATTTAAATGTGATTAAATTGATTTAATATATTATAGTCCCACCTGTATGTCATTTTTGATGTACAGCTGCCACACACAAAATTTAAAGATAAGTAACATGATTACAATCAGATTAGTGAGTCTAAGCAAGTAAATGAGATTGTAAATCTATAAGAGTGAAAACTGCTCTTCCTAGTGAGACTACTTTGCATATCATTAACTTTAAATGAATTTTCACCACTCATATAAGATACTGACTGGCAAATCCAACCTTTTTAAAAGCACTTTGTGAGTCCAGAAAGCATTCTGTTTTCTGGGATTACTACTCAATATTTCCTGTTGGAACTTTTCATGTGATATTTAGTTTAAAATTAAATCATTCATGTAGATTGATCACTGATGAAACTGGAAGAAGCAGGGGTTTAGGGCACAGAGAATTTTTGTTTTCATTGTGTCTGGGCACCAGGATAAACAGAAGTATCATCATTATACTGGAGAAGTACTACATATATAATCAAATAAAATTACTCATGTTCAAAACAGTATGCAGTCACATGGGGTTGCAGTAAAATAAGGGATAGTAAAATGTTTATAGATGTAGATGTAGATATAAAATTACGGTTCTCCATTAAAAAACTCCATAAGCCAAAGGAGTGCATTCAGTTTGGCGTCCTTGAGAGGAGAATGCTTTAAACCTTAGAGAACTTGCTTTTCAAGTATGGACTTTTGATTGGCTTCAGTATTAATTCCAGAACTTTCATGAGTCTGTACATGTTTTAGATATCACAGTTTGGTTTATTTTATATTTTTCATAAAATGAGTCTAGTTGTGCTCCAGGGACACAGAACTTTGACACTAACAACAAAAATACATAACTAGACAGAGCCTGAAACTCTGACAAAACAATTCCTGGGGATATCAAAGTGGAGTTCAGCTGAATTGCACCCTAAGTTCTGGTAAGGAGCAGCAAAAAGGGAATCATATTTAAGTCTAGTATTTAACACCTACTCTTTAAAGCTCAATGGAATCTCCTGAAATTTTACCTGATAACACTTATTACAGACTAAGTTGCTTTCAATAGTCTTTACTATTATTGCAAATAAAATGTGTTTCAAATAATGACATTTAAACAATGGATTATTCATCACTCAAAATCTTCATATTAATATTTGCTTTTTTAGAATGATATGCTGTAGGTCATTAAATATTGAAGGTTTGACAGGGAAGCTATAATGAAAGGAATTTCTCCTGAATATCTTCATGAAATCATCCTGCTTTAGGCTGTAAATTCTAGAAAACACATTCAATTTACTTGGAGTGGTCAAATTATCAAATCTCAAGAGTATTTTGGTATACCTAATATAAGTATACTCTTTTATTTTTCAAATACTTATCTGATGAGCACGTCATATATTCACTACATTTTATGACAGTGTTACAAATTCCACATAGCATGAGCATTTAAAAGCTATTAAACTCATAAGTGGACTAGAAATGACCATCATTATGAGCTTTCATGGATTAATTTATGAAGATTTTGTCTTTCTTAATGCAAAAGAATAATTATTTTTAGGCTTAAAGGAATATCACATTATTAACAAGCATTTTATGATTACTTTGGGTTTAGTTTTTTTCTTTCAAACACTTCAAATTTATTCAAAAATGTGTACAAGAAATAATATAAATCTGTTTCAAAAGCAAATTATTTCACACAAAATAGATTTTCTAAATTTATTAATATATAGGGAAAATATAGACAGTAGCTTTGCCTTTTATATATTCCCATACAAATAGACAATCTGGAGAAATATGAATCAAAATATGTTTTGTTACTTTCAGAAATCACATTGTAAGGATTCCTTTGTCATTAAGGTTTTTTGATCAGAATAGAGTTTGAATATTTTATGGGAAACATAAATTTTTGAAAATAGCATAGAAGAGAAGGCCTAAAAAGAACATAGTCCCTTCCAAAATCAAGAAAAAATGTGTACATGTCATATCTAATTCAGCAACAATGTTTTAACAGTAGGTTTTCACACTTGGGAATGTATATCAGGACACTTAGAGTAACTTATTTTACTATGTTCCAAGATCAGAATCTTCATACCATTTTATTCCATTTCATAAAGGCAAGTGGATTTGAATAAATACATTAAATACAATGTAAAACCATCCAACTTCTATATTAGCAGAAAGCTTAGGATAGTGTTACTACTTCAGGGTCATATAAAAATGATTTGTTTGCAGCAAATATTTTTTATTTAAGGTTTGTAATTAGTAGGGTCACAAAAATCAATCAAGATAGGTTAAGAATCACCTAATTTTTGCTTCTGATATGTGAAGTCTGACAAAGTTTTGCTTGTAACCAACAGAGGAATTTATTACAAAGAATCTTTTTTTTGTGTGTGTGTGTGTGTGTGTGAATCAGTGATGCTTTTTAATAAGAGATCAAGAAATATTTAAAATAAAATCAGGTAGCATAATAGTTAAAAAAAGTCTGACACAACTTTTCAGATGAAATATCTTCATCTTCAGATGAAAATCATGACAAAAACAGCTAAAAAAGCATTACAAGTCTGTTTGATAAAGGAAAAACAAAGGGAGGAATGATAGTATGCTGAGAAAAATTATTACAATTTCAAAAGTTTACATGCATTATTTTCTTAGAGGATCTCTACCTTCCTACATTGTGTATGCCAATGACAAACTCCTCTTTTTATTTTCAGTCTCATAGCATTTTATTCAGAATTTCTTATCTGTTAGGGCATAGGAATTAAGGGGAAGTCTTTTAGATATCCTGTCACATCCACTAATTCTGCATCATAATTTACAGAGATTAAGGATTTATAAATAATTCAAGACCATATTACTAGAAAATTGATGATACTATAAAAATCACCCAAATTATATTCACTGAGATATGGGTCAAGGTTAAATAATAAAATGTCACTTGTACAGGTGTGACAGCTTATAGTAGTTCCAGTAGGGAAAACCCTTAGGCAAGTAGAATTTAAATTGGACACAGACACCTACTTGAAAAAAAACCATTGAAGTTACTGGGCTGCAATATGGTGTACAAATACTGGAATACAGGATGTCAAGCAGAGTTCATCGCTTGATGATGAAGTGCCTGGAGCATCTCAGAAAAAAGGGAAGGAAGTAAAGTTTAAATGAAGTTTTCCACAGTTTGTAGGAAAGAATGGTAGGATACTGTAAAGTGTTAAGATCTGGTGGCATTAAAGGATAGGAAGTAAGGCACTAATGTATGGCTCTCAGAAGTTACAGAAAACACTGGAAGGTAATAGTGCTGTGGGAACAGCAGCAAGAAAGGATATCTTCAGACTTGGTGAAGTTCTTCAGTTTAACGGCGAACACCTTAATTCTTTCCCTTTCCACATTGTCTCAGACCAGAGTTTCAATTGACAGCTATCTCTACACATTGAATGTATGGAATCACATTAGGCTATTCTGGTTTGAGAACTTTATTCTAGGTAGTTGCCTTTTAAGTATAAGATCTTGGGTCTATTCAAAACCAGAATTAGCATGAAAAGATATGTATATTTTTCCTGTGACTCACTAAATAAAGAGCAATATGGTAGATGAGAGAAGCATGAGTCACTAAAAGAGATGTTCCTTCACATATAAAAAGTAAAACCCAGATCAGAAAAAAAAATTTTGACATGAACATTAATGAAGGACTAGACTAGAATCTCTGTGACTAGCAGATGACAAAATTCCTGGCCTCTCTGAAAGTAAGCCTCTGTGAGAGGTGGGTCCATATAAGAGCCACTGAGTGGCCAATGTTCATTCTAGGAGGATTCACACTAGGTCTCATCATCCTGAATGAGATATTTCCTATGTCTGTACCCACCCACCACTTTTTCTTTTTTTTTTTTTTCTTTTTTCTTTTTTTTTTTCCCCCACTATAAAAACATTATTCATAGAGTTTATATGGAAAATATAAACCATAGGGTCTCCTGGGTTATTAAACCCAGTTCTGTAATAATTGTACTATACTTGATTGTTTTGGAGTTTTTTTCCTTTTTTTTTTTTTTTTTTTTTTTTTAAGTCCAATGAAGATCTATCTTAAAACTGACTTCCTCTGGGGCTTCTTCTTTCAATCCCTGTAAAAGACTAATGTAGGAACAGGAGATTTATTATTTTATTTGGTTTAACTTCCAGCCTATTCCTTTTATTTCTAGAGAATGCTGTCTTCACACACCCTTGTGATTCTATAGTTTTCCTCTTAAAAACCCAGTTGCAGTAGACACTGGTTTTGCTTCTTAAATTTTCTTAAAAAATTTGTCTGCTTACAGATCACTTCTGCCCTTGTTCTGTCTGGAATGTGATTCATAAGAAAAAAAGATTTTAAAAATAAATTTCTTGTGTGAATGGTATTCTTGATCTGTTTATTGAAGAAATTTTTAACTCCACTTTTATTTGGTCTTGGCCTTGTACTTCTGTTCTCTCAGTATCCTCATCTTTTATGTGCTTAAATAATTAAATCTTGTATTATGCTGTTTTGCAGAAATTAGATTTCTGTTTCTAAGGAAAAATAATGTGCTCATTGTTAATTGAACTATTCCATTCAATTAATACAGTTGATTTGATAATTAAGATAATAAAATGTATTATCTAGCTGGCACTTAAAATTAGACTCTTTTAAACTCCATTTGGGTTGCAGTTCAGAAGGCCCCTCCCTGTATCTGTTCAACTAACAATAACAAAGTTCTTATAGATAGTCAGAACCCAGACATTTTTCCTTGTGACTTTTTTGTGGGCCTCACTCTTTACCTCATGCAATTTCTTGCTGCATGCTTACTTAGCATGCCTGAGAAATGCCTGAGAAAAGCAGGTATAGCAATTGTTTTCTCCATATACTTTTATATCTACGTTGCTTTTCTCACCAAAGAAAACATAGAGCCAGAATTAATTTCTTCACCAGTCATGTTACAATGTGCTATTCTTGGAAAATAATTTTTAAAAGTTTGTGTTAGAGAAGAAACCAGTGATCCAATAGTACATGAAAACAAACAAATTCAACTTGTTGGCTTGACATAAGTACATAAATTCTATATTGCCCAAATAAAAATATTATCTCCTTTTATTAAGCTATGAATTTTAATAGGAAAGATCAGAACCAAAACTAATCATGCAGCCTGATTCTGACAGTAGACTAGAGTTTGCTAGCTGATACTTTAGGAGGTGTATAAAACAAAGGCAATCATATATGGTGTTTCCTAGATATCTTCCTAGCCTTTAGAAACTGCAGCTCACAGACCTAGTACTTGAGACAAAAACATAGTAGGTAGTTTACATAAGGTTTTATACCACTTGTGCTCTGAGAATTGCTGTGAATTGTAATAGGAAAGATCTTGGTGATTCTTATTTCTCTACTATGTCTCTTGTAAAAAAACCTCATATATGATGTGAAATTAAATTAGTTCACCTTGAGAATGCAAGATCTAAGTGTCTTGATTCTTAGTGAGATAATTTTGCATCTAGCTCTAATGCTCCATACAGTTCACCTGAATTATTTAAACCTATATATTAGTCAAAGAGTAATGACTTCCATTCTGTGGAAAAAAACCTCTTAGAATTAGGGATTTGGGGACATATGTCCTTTATGATTTTTGCTTTAGGATACATTTACAATCTCTGATATGAGCCAATAAGTGTTTCCAACTTTGAATGCTATACTCAACTATTGCAAATCTATTCACAGTCAATATTAAACTTACTTTCATTCAAAAGATGTCCTTGCATTTCTTTCTCTTTCACTTTTCTGAGGGCTGTCTTGGAGCAGTAACACTTTCCCCCTTTTGTTTAGATTGGTTTTCTTTTTTAGTAAATTTTCCCATTATGTCAATATATTTTAAGACAATTGTGACCTGTTACAATGTTTAATCTTACTTCTTATATGACTTGGAATGAGATAATTGTTATAGTTTTTACTCATATCTTGTGGTTGAATCAAAACACTTTCTGGGTTTTTTTTTCAATTATTTGGTCAAAATTATTGATATAACAGGATCTAAAGGCTTTGTATGAACATTAAATTCTGATTGTTGTCTTTCAGATCAATTATACAAAGTACTTATCACTGTCTCCAAGGAGACATATCTGGTACTTCAGAAAATTAAAAATTCAGTGTATACCCTACACTTGCATTAATTCTAATTTCAAATAGTTTAAGTTTGAATAAGGATTTGTTCGTCTTGTATTTCTGGATCTATATTCAGTCCTTTCACAGGGTACATTGTATAAATTAAGACAGAACATGGATTATTTTTAGTACATTCTTACATCTAAAAGAACGGAGGAGGCGGACTTTCCATTCCTTAGATAATATTTTGTTTCTCAATTTATTATTAATTTGAGTGTCCTTCCTTGCAAAGAAACATCAAGTGTAAATGTATCACCTCTAAATTACTCCTCTGAAGTCAGGGATTAGTAACTGGGTTATTCTGCTTGAAAAAAACTGTCAAAAAATAGCTCTTGGATTCTAACTGTGATATTAGATTTACTAGAGAAGGTTGTTTTCAATAAAATCAAGCCTTTAAAATGTAGAAAGTAATATTGGACATAACATGACCTCTTAGCCCAGCTTGTCTTTTTCTTTCCCAGATGTTACAAAAGAAAAGAAATAAACCTCATCAAGTCTGCATTATGTGTATAATTTCTTCCTTGCTGTCAGGAGAGTGTAGGACAGAGTTCTCTAATCAGAATTGTGACTTAATAATCCCTTTTCAAGTGTAATGAGCTAAAAGGACATTATGAATTCCAGAATTCATACTTGATTTGCTTTTCTTTATGTTCATGAATTAGGAAATGAACAAAGTCTAGTAAAATAGTAGATGTGAGCAAAACAAATTTTCTTATCAAAGTCCTGTTTGTCCTGCAGCTAACAAGAAAAACAAAAGCTGAGATTTGCTATATACTAGAAATTACGTGATTACTACAAATCCTTAGACCACAACTGTTCTACATTTCTCTATGAAACCTGATGTCAACAAACTACTTTTTCCTTGGGTCTCAGCTACCACAGCCCAAATAATTTCAGAGAAGGCTATGTATGTGTATGTGAATAAAGCTTGTGTCCTTGTAGCTTCAGCTGCCAAGGCAGCATCTTTTTACCCATTTTTATTTTATATGTTGTTGAGTGTACACTTATGGAGAAGGACAGAAACCCTTTGTGCATGCACAATTTATATATAGCTTTGTTCTTTCAGCTAGGCTGGTCAAAACTTGTCAGTGAGCATTCAAAGGAAGCATTGTAATATACAAAATGACCCCAAGGGAGGGAATAAATGCTGTTTAAGATATTGAATTGCTGGAACAAAGCCAATAATGCAATTCTTATTTGGTTACATTTCAGATGACTCATCAGGTCTTCTACTAATCCATGCTTTGAGTCTGGAGAAATATGATCTTTAAAGTCTCCTGAACACAAGAAAAGAAATAATTTTTAAAAACACATATTGAGGAATCCACCATTTGGATTTCTACTGTGACACAGTACCGTCTACCAATGATAAATCTGGAAAGATGATTAAACATTGCAATCTTATTTCTTATTTTACCATGAAAAAATGAAATAGAAACAGAAAAACTTGTGCTGTTCTGAAACAGTGATAAGGAAAATGTCTCTTGAAACTAATTTAAATACATTATGTTTGGAAAATGAAAACTTAGCTATAGAAAAAATTATTAGAAATAAAAGGCATTACATAACTTAGTTTTTTGCAAAGTTTGTGCTTTTACCTGTGGCTTTTATTTTCCTAACAACTGCTGTTCCATGGTAATGGTTTCTACATCTTTTTGTGTGCTCCTCAATTGTATTTCCACTCAGAGCTGCAAATTAAATACTATCTTATCAAACACTAAGCTAAAGAGACCTGTCTTTGCCAAAGTCATTGCCAGCAATTTGTTATTTCTGTGCCAACAAATTTACCCATTCATGATGTAAGTGATAAAATTATTCTTTCCTTATTACTTTTTTCTTTCATATTTTGTTTATTCATTTATTTATTTATTTAAAGGCAACCGACAGTATAAACAAACTGTAACATATCATTAGACTTGACAGAGGAAGAAGTCAGTCTAATCCATTAGTGTTATACATTTTACAATAAAATGAAAAAAAGGAAATGGTCTTCATTAGTGTAAAAAGAAACAAAACCACAAAAACCACAATAGTGAAGAACACTAATGGCCTCCATGGAAACAGTGTGGATATTATTTTTTTAATTTCTTATGTTTCCACCTTAACAACAACAGTGTACAATGTGAAAAACAATGAGCCTGAGAATGCATGATGGCAAAGGCCAAGATGGAAAATATCCCTGGGGAAAATTTCCATTATTTTTGACATATTAAATGGTTTCTGCTTTTATTCATGAGTAGCAGAATAAAGGAAAGGCTTGCCTGCTGAATCTAACTGCTGATACTTCTCTACAAAATGAAATTTTTGGTTCTTTCTATTTTCATCTGCTGTGTTAGGGAGTGGGAAGGAAACCCTTGTTCAACAGTGCAGATGTTACAGTAAACCTCCTTTTAGTACTATGCAGATTTCTATGTCCGGTTGGTCCCCGCTCCGGGTGGGAGCTGACCTCCAGCTAGCTCGGGTCAACACGGACACAAAGTTTCCAGTTCGTTTTGGCTTCTCGGCTCAGCAGATGGACCCAAAGGTGACAGTCAACAGCAGCAGAAGAGAAAAGGCTGGCTCTCAGCTTAGCAGGTTAAAGGATGTTTATTAGCAGAGATCTCCAAGCTCCGAGGCGAGCGGCTTGGAGCTTCCAGGCTGAGAACCCCGCGGCTGAGAGCTTCTAGGTGGAGAACCCAGCGGCTGAGAGAGTTTGCTCCTCCCTCCCACCCCCTATAAGCGGGGGAGGGTCCCAGGGAGGATACAAAAAAGACCACAAATCAGGGGTTTCAGGGGGTAACAAGGTGTGCCCACCCCCAAGCTTCAGACCACTAAAATCCAGAGCCAAAGGAATTTCCCCCAGGCTCCTATCACATGAAGCCCTCTGCCGGAGATTTCACAATCTGGGAGGGACCCCGGGAGTGATAGGCAAGCTGCCCCAGAGAGGGGGGTTGGGGCAGAAGGGATGTTACATATCATGTGAGGTATGGGATGATTGACACAAAATACCTTAATATACAGACAACACAAAAGGGATACAGAATTGGGGATACAGTGAAACGAACCATAACATAAACTTCTTACAAAAATCTAATAAAACAGTTCTGCACCACCACAGATTTCTATTGGTAAACTGAGTTTAATTCACCTGTTCAATTAGGAATTATTTGGAACAGTAGTTAAAGCAGTAATAGAAGTAATAGGAACTAGTTAGGACATTTTCTTTTTTGGTTTTAAACATATACCTCCACTGACTCCCTCCACAAAGCTAGAACTTCAAACATAATACTGATGAATTCATAGAATTATTTGAGTTGGAAAGGACATTATGGATCATTTAGTTTCAACAACCTTGTCATTGATAGGGATACCTTCCAATACACAGTTTGCTCAAAGTCTCATCCAATCCGAACATCAACACTTCGGGCATGAGACAACTACAGTTTCTCTGGACAAGTTCCAGTGCCTCCCCACACTCTAATAAAGAATTTCTTCCTTATATCTAGTCTAAATCTATCATCTATCTATCATCTTTCAGTTTAAATAATTTCCTCCTTCTCCTATCAGCTTTCTTCAGCTTTCTTGTAGGTCCTCTTAAGGTACTGGAAGGTTGCTATAAGGTCTCTCTGGAGATCTCTCCACACTGAACAACCCGAGCTCTTTCAGACTGTCTTCATAGGAGAGATTCTCTTGTCCCTTAATCTCTTTGTTGCCTTTCGTGGCCTGGACTTCCTCTAGCAGGTCCATGTCTTTGTTGTGCTGGGGGCTCCAGAAAATGATGCAATACTCCAGGTGGGATCTCATGAGGACAAGGTAGAGGGGAAGAATTAGCTCCCATGACCTACTTGTCACACTTCTTTAGATGCAGCACAGGATGTATTTGGCTTCCTGGGCTGTAGGTCCACATTACCAGCTCATATCTAATTTTTCACCTGCCACTGTCCCGGTGGTCATCCTTCACAGCTCTTCTCCCAGTTCATCCCTCACTCAATGCTTCTGCTGGGGATTGCCATGATCCATTTTGGAGGACCTTGCACTTAGCTTTGCTGTACTTCATGAGGTTCACAGTGTTCTATTTGTCTGGTCTGTCAAGATCCCCCTGGATGACACACATTCCCTCCAGCGTATCAGCTGCATCACTCATCTTGGTGTCATCCAAAAACTTGCTGAGACTGCACTCAATCTCACTACTTTTTTAATAAAGATATTGACCAGCACCAGTCCCAATACAGACCCCATCACTTGTTACTGATCTCCATTTCGGCACTGAGATCTTAACCAAAACTTTTTGGATGCAGTCATGGAGCCAACTTCTTACCCATTAAAGAATTTACCCATCAAACCCACAGCTCTCTATGGACAGCCGTAGAGTCTGTGGTCTGACCGGGATAGCCACAATCTTCCCAGAGAGAGAGGTCTCACTAGAGACAACCTTCTGGGGGTCTCGGGCAGTCCTTCAGCCACCAGACAATCTCAGCAAGGCACAGCCAGGGGCTGCAAGTGATTCAGATCTCAGCAGTGATTTCTGCTCTGCCTTGAGAGGTTCTCGCCGGCTGACTCAGGGACAGAGAGACAGGAAAGACGTGTGGCAGTTCCACGGGGTAGCCTTTATTGTCCAGTGCCCTGCGAAGGGGTAGCCAGGGATGGCAGCTCCCTCCCGAACTGGGCAAAAGCAGGGGTATTTATGGGGGAAAGCAGGGGTGGTACCAAAGGGGAAAAAACAATGGGTTGGAAAGGATCTACATGGTTATTTCAGAGCATTGTGGGTGCTTTGCCCCAACCACAGAGAGAACTGTCTCATCTAAGGGTTTTATCTCTCCTGGGGAGGGTTAAGATGAGCTTATCACATTCCATTCACTCAAGAGACATCCCTCCAGGGCAGAGGCCTGGCAGGCTTATCCACCTCCACATCTCTCCACTTTAAAGACAGAGATGCTGTATCAATCCTTGCAGAAGTCAAGGTAGATGATATCAGCTGCTATTCACTTATCTCCCAAAGCACTCGCTCTATGCAGAAGGCCACTAGATTAGCCAGGCATGATTTGCCCTTTTTGAAACTGGTTAGCTATCTGTAATCACCTCTTTGTCATCCACATCCGCCCAGCCTCCAGTGCTAATTAACTGCTAATTCAGATTAATTATATTTTTTTTATTCTCTGACACAATTCACAGTAAAAGTATATTGTAGCAAAATAAAAATACTACATTGTCGCAGTGTCCCTCACGCCTAGCAGGCGTTGACCACAGGCTAGCTCAGTTCTGCACTGCGGCAAACATGGATAGGTCGGGGTTACAGGCAGGGCAAGCAACCTCCTCCCGGTGGGGTCTTTGGTTCCCCGCAAAGGCGAGTGGACCTGATGGCGTCATGACTACGGCGGCCGAAAAAGGGTCGATTCTCTCCAGAGCAGGGTAAAAGATGGCTTATTAAAGGGGAGTCCAGCAAGGAGCTCTGCCTCAGACCCTTGCTGCCCAGAGAGAACCCAGATCAAAGCTAAGCAGAGACATATAAACGCGGGAGGATCCAGGGGTTGCAACAACAGGTCAGCAAATCAGGGAATTAGGGTGTGTTAACTTTAGAACAATGAACGAATCACAAGAGGGGAGAAGGGGATTTCCCAGGCACCAGCCTCTCACTTGACACCTCCCCTGGATCTTTCCAGAATCCAGGGAAGGGTCCTGAAGTGACAGACAGGGCGACCAAGAAGAGAGAGAGAGAGGGGATTGACAGGGACAGGTGGAAGAACGGGGTGATTGACACAAAATGACTGGTTATATAACCAACTCATAAGGGTGGAAACCATTACAGAAAACAGGGGGCACAGTGGAATGAACCATTACAAAAAACTTCTTATAAAACTTACAAAAATAACTTAATAACTTAATAAAACAACTCTTGCACCACCACACTACATCATCAAGTAATATATATAGATAGATAGATATGATTTTTCTCAGAATCATATCTTTACAAATGCATTATTCATCCATACTTAAAAAAGGTGGGAATCTGCTGTTAGTCCAGTTTTTCAGTTGAGAAGTCATAGCTTACTGTATATTCTAACAAAGATTACTTCATCTTTACAGTGCATTAATTTATTATACTGATCAATGTCTGTCAGTGTACAAAAAATAAAGAACCCTATAAATATCACATTGGATTGAGAATTCGTAATATACTCATCTGCTCCTAGTGTCACCCATGAATCATATGGTCACAAAAGAATGACGATTTAAGTATATGGACAAAAGTAAACCAATGCAGTAATGACATTTTTCATCCAACTCACAGTGATTCTAAAATAATTATTTTAGAAAGTATATTACACATGGATTTTAGCAGACAGATCTAGATCAAACCCAGGACTACAGCAGGCTATAATTCAGAAATGGCTGCCTTCCCATCCCAATGAAAACCTGGAAAACAGAATATGTGCTATTTCTACTCAGAGAACTACAAAAGCCTTTAGATAAATTACTGGAGGTTGAGTGAAGAGAAGAATTGATGATGCCAAATATTTCTAGAGTAAAAGAGATATTGTCTGTGTTTGACACTACTAGTTTATGTTGTCAATTAGTATGGTTTTAGTATTCATTATTGAAAATTAGGCGTGGAACTGCTATTAAATGAACTTTTACTTAATAGTCTATTATCAATTTCTATTCATTTTTCTGTTATAGCTCTACTGGATGGACTATATTATGCTTTAACCAAGTTTTTCTCTTTGTAAAATATTTTCTCTTATTTCTTTCTTGTAGAAGCAGATTGTTAATATTAAAATTGCACCATAATTGATTTAGTTCTTAATATGAATGACAGCCTATTTTTCCCAAATTTAACTGAGGTAAGTTACAATATCTATATAGACATATTGCACTGAGATAGTTAAGAAAGACTGTTAGATTAAGTTTAAGAAAAGTGGTCAGTAATTTTGGCCCTGCTCTACAACATTAAAATTTTATGTTTATTTCTTGGCTTTCTCACAGTTTTGCAAAGCTTTGTACAAGTCCTTAATAGTGCTGCCATTTACTTTATTCTCTATACAGCCTTCCTATTTTGGGGGGGTGGGGGGGGGGGGGGGAATCTAGTAGAAACAATTTAACAAACATTTACATCTTTGAAAGTTCTGTGATGCAAGTCTGTACATACCAAACCTATAGATACCTTTTTGAATCATCTTCTGAAGAAAGGAATTTATAGTATAGATAAAAAGAATAAAACCAGCCGTTACAGGTATTACAGACGATTAAAAACATATTTAAATATCCCTCAGGAGTAGGATTTGTGTGCAAGTTAACACACCTTACAAAGCAAACAAAGGCTGTTAACATTTCTTAGCTGCCCAGTATAATTTGGAAGCTGGACAACTTTTGAGCTCTTTTTACTGGCAGAGCAGCTGGATTTTATATATGTTGAAAAAGCATAAATAAAGCATTTTAAGAAAGGCAGTATGAAAAACACCTTACATAGAATTAATATGTTCTATTAGTTAATAATTGACAATAGCAAATAATAATTCAGTTATAAACATATATACTAAGCCCTAAAATTATATAGACCTTGTTACAAGCTTCAATGCTTATATTCTTTATTTCTCACCCCTCCAAAATACATGTGCTAAACCACTTCTATTCCCATAAAACCTACACATTCTGTTTATGTGGTTCTACTAGAATACTTCATAAAGTAAGAGGCAAGCAGAATTTTTTTCATGAAGAGATTTTCCTAATTCTCATTTTAGTAGTTTAATTGCAGCTGTGGGCAGCTATTGTTTATAATGTATCCTGTGGTGAAGAAAACACTACTGGCCATAGTCCCTGAAGAGATATTCTAAAAGAAATGCATAAAAAATTATAAACAAATCATGAATACCTGCTGAAATTATTGTTCAGATTTCAGATATACTTTTATATAAAGCTAGGAAAAAATAGTCAATAATAAACATACAGTCCTTTTAGAACATGACTGTGGTGGAAATTGTATAAATATGTGTCCTAAGTTACAATGTAAGATGTGCCCAAAGTATGTATTCTATCACCTACATGAGCTGTTGAAACTCAGCAGTGTTTCTCCTGCCCCCTGCCTCCAGACTATCTTCTTTTAATGGCCCATCAGTGCCCTGCTGCATGACTCATAGATAGCTCCCTCCAGGAGATATCTCTGTTTAATGGGCAATCAAGGACCCGTTGCAAGACTGATAAAATGGTATCAGCCCATTGTGAGATGCTCTGCCTAGGGGGAGGAGCCAAGCATTCCCACCTGGATATAATCTGGGATTTGGGACAGCACAGGCAGCTATACCTGCTGGATTCCCAGAGGACAAGAGCTACCAGGCCTTTCTGCGGGAAGACTGCTTCAACAAGACCACTTCATCTGTACTGCTACCACCACTGTGTCTGGTTGTATTCTGACTCTGTCAGTGATCTTTGTACTATTGCATGTGTTTTGTTTTACTTTACCTTTTTTTTTTTTTTTTTTCTCTCCTATTAAATTGTTTTTTCTGACTTGGAGTCTCTCTCTGGTTTTGCCTTCAGGCCAGCACAATATGCTTAGAAGCAGGGTAGAAAAGGGCAGAATTTCTGGTGCTTATAATGACCTGTTTTTTCTTAAAAAAAAAAAAAAAAAAGAAAAGCAACAAACCATAGTCCATAGTCTCCTGTTCATGGTGTTTCCTCAGAGAATTCCTTACACTAAAGTATGTGTTCAGTGCTTCAGTGTTTATGCCAGCTACCAGCTTTGGTTACAACAAAATCTGTTTTTTTTTTTTTTTTTTTTTTTTCCCCAAAATGAACTGGGAAAAAAACCCAAAAAACCCCACCAAAAAACCCCACCCCACAACAACAGAAAAAAAAAAAAAAAAAAAAAAGCCAAAAAACCCCACCTGCATACGAAGCCTCTCAAGTTATTTTAAATGATTGCGAGGCTGATCTAGACAGTGCATTTGTCTTAGTTAATGGGATTGAATTCAGTTTGTTATATAACAGTCTGTATTTGAAGGATTTTATTATACTTTTCAGAAATTATTCTGAATCTTTGTTTTGTTTTGAATCTTCCTGTGAAGATTAAGATGATTCCCTCTTTATCCTGAGGTATCCTAAGTGTTACTTATTCTTCTGGTTCATTTTCACTGAAGAGTTAGTCCTGGCATGTAAAACCCAAAACATTCCTCTACTCCAGATACAGAGCTCTTAGATCTAAGTTGAGTAATAATTTGGCACTTAGAGATCTACAATAGAGTTAGTCTTGTCCAGCAGCCAGTTACCCACTCAGCAATTCTCCCACTCACTCTCCTCTTCAGGATGGAAGGTAAAAATAGGATGAGAAAGCTCATGGGTTTAGATAAAGTGATATTAATTATTCATTACTGTCATGGGCAAAACAGACTTGAGAAGGGAAAACATAACTGTATCTATTGCCAAAGCTTATTCAGGTACTGAGGACCAAAACATAATAAAAGGAAAAAAAAGAAAGGAACAACAACAAAAAACAACTATCAAAACTTTATCTGTCCCACACATCTATCTTCCCCAGGCTCAGCTGGTTTCCTTCTCAACATGATAACTTCTGAGTACTCTCCCTACCTTTGGCACCATGGGGGAATGGAGTTCTGAAGGCAGTGTTCAGTATGTAACCGTTCCTCTCTGTTGGTCCTTTCTCATATTTTTCCCCTGGTTCAGCATATGATCCCTCCCATGGGATAAAATATTTCAGGATAAGACTGATTCTGTGTGGACTTTCCATAGGCTGAAAATCCTTCAGGAAATATCTGCCTCTTCTGCCATGGAGTCCTTCATGGCCTGCAGCATGGGTATCTACTCCTCTCTGTGGACTACAAGAAAACACTTACTCTGGCATCTGCAGTACCTTCTCCGCCTCCTACTCTGACCTTTGTGTTCACCATGCCACACTGAATTCTCTTCCCTCCTTCTCTGCCTGGATGTGGTTTCTTCACTTTCTTAAATACATTCACAGAATTGCTGCCAGGTTGACACGTCTGCTGGGGTGGATCTGTTATAAAATTCACTGGAAATGGCTGGAATTGTCTCTGTCGGGCAGGGACCAGACCCAACATATTCTCACAAAGCCCATCTCTGAGGCCCTTGGCCGCCTGGTACAAAAGCTCCTCTCACAGTTTGGTTGACAAAAGGTTTTTTTTTTCTCTTTGACTACAAAAAAAAAAAAAAAAAAAAAAAAAAAAAAAAAAAAAAAAAAAAGAAAAAAAAAATTAAGTGATGCTTTCATTGAAATACAACACGTTTGGTTTTGACACTTGGGTTTAGCCTTGAACTGTGGTGCTGCAGCATTTTTGCCATGTGCCTAGAACAGAAAATTTCTCTGGCAAGTTTCTAAGAAACAGTTGTATTGAATTGCTAATTTCATGGAATTACAGAATAATCTGAGTTGGAAGGAACTCATCATGATCATTGAGTTCAACTCCTTGCCCTGTTCAGGATACCTCCAGAATCACACCATGTGCTCAGGTGTATTGTCCAAACACTTCTTGAACTCAGACAGGCTTGGTAGTGTGACCACTTCTCTGGGCAGCCTGTTCCCCTGTTCCTGCTCATCACAGAGATCAGTGTCTGCCCCCCTCTCTTCTCATGAGAAAGTTGTAGACTGCAATGAGGTCTCCCCTAAGTCTCCTCCAGGCTGAACAAACCAAGCAATTTCATCTGGTCCTCACAAGGCTTTGATTTGATATCAAATATCTGGGACTGGGTCAAAGTTTCAAGATTATCTTGTTTGGTTTTTGATGTATGCATTAGTGTAGAAACATTTCAGGAGTGGTACTTTATAGTCAGCTTCTCGTGATGCAGGTTGAGGGATACCATCAGTGCCCATTTCCTCAGGTTTTGACACATTTCCCACCCCATTTTTCATCACTTGCGAGCATGGTATTTTCTTTTTCCCTCTTCCAAGTGAATTTAAATCACTATCAACAATTTCCCTGTTCTAGAAATCTCCTTCCCCTCTAGATCCCACCAGGTGTCAGTAGACCAGGCAATGAATAGTTTATCCCATGGTCAAAAAACTCAGAATTTTTCTGCTTACACCTGTCTCAGAGCCGCACACTGACCTGATGGATCTGCCCATTCCTATCCGGAATATCATTCCTTGTTACTGGAAAGATTGAGAAACCACTAGATGATCTCCTGATTATTCAAGTAAATGTCCAAAGGCCCTGAAGTCTCTTTTGATTGAAACCTTGGACATTGTTATTTTGTCACTGCCAGCTTGAACAACCAGCTAGTAATCAGAGGGCCTTATAAGACTGCAGAGTTTTTCAGTAATGGTCCTTACCCAAGTCCCTGGGAGAGAGCGGGATTTCCTGTGTTGAGTCCAGTTTGCAATATTTGGGTGCTCCATTCCCCTTAGAAGGGTGTCTTCTATTACACCAACCCTTCTTTTCCTCTTAACAGAGGCAGTCAAAGTGCAGAGTAGAGAAGGTGCTACTTTTGAAGACCCCTCTCCCCCAGAAGGACATTTGCTTTATTTCTATAGCACAAAACACTGTCATGAGGCACCAGTGCATACTAGGCACTCATGAGAATTTCAGGTTTACAAAGAGGCTTACATTTGAAGGTCAATTTAACTGTTCAATGGAAATGTAGGTTATGAGGGGATATAAGCTTCTTCCAGCTTCATAAGCAAAAATTCATTTAAATCAAAGTAATCTCATTGACTCAAATGGACTTCATCAAGGCAAATTTTGGTATCAAATTTTCCTGTACTCAAATTTAAAAAGGAAAAACAGTGATGTTCTTTACTGCCTTTTTTGATAAAGCTTACAACATAAAATGCAATGTAATGTCTACTAATACAGAATCAGATGTTTCTGTAGCCTGGAGTGCGTTGTTCTGAAAAGCAAGTCCTGGATTCTCTGGATTTCTTACACTAGAAATTTTAAGGTTGTTCAGAGCACCTGTACAGGCTCGAACCTCACACATGAGCTAGGAAGATGGTCAGGCTTTTTTCTGTAAATGGAACTGGTATATAGGTTTGTTGACATTGATCTGCTTTGCATTTTTGAGACTTGGGGAATTCTGTATGCTTCCAATGGTTGTAATGTCATTGTTTATGGTAGTATTTTTAGATTCCTTAGAAATTTAGGCTTCTCTATGGATCTTTTATTTGTTTGCAGGTCTAATTTTGACTTTATATCTTAGTGTCTTATTTCTCAATTGAATACTTCATGTTTATTTTCCATGTCAAAATCCTTGTCATACAGTCATTCAAAATAGAAGATTAAAGATTTCATAGTAGTTCCTGCAAATATATAATAGCCAGACTTTAATATAAAACTCTTGCACAGTGTATCATCTTAATATCTCCTCTCATACTAAGTGATATTTATTCATGTAGTGTTGCTGTGTATTATTTGGGTTTATATTGTATTTCATTTTTATATTGGGTTTTGTAATGGTTTCTTCTGTCCCCCCCTGTTCCCCTGGAAAATGTACTATCCCGAATTTTGTCCCTGACCCTTTTCCTTGCCCATTCTCCCACACTGGAATGTAATCCAACTCTGTTCCATTCCCGCCTTATCCCTGATTGGGTAGTGGCTTGTCCCCGGCTTTAGCCCCTTCCCTGGATATAAGCCAGCGCAACATGTGGGAAAAGTCTCTTGGCTTGGGGATGGGGAAGGGGCTCCTGGCCCAGGATGGGGCAGGGCTGCGGAAGTAAGACTGAATAAAGCCCTGATTTTTCCCCCAGATCAAGTGCAGACCTTCTTTTGCCATCGGAGGGGATTTGCTCTCTCGGCTAAGGGAAAGGTTCCCGGCCACTCCTGGGTTTTTGGGGCCCTGAGGAAAAATCCATCTAACTGTGGTTTGTCTCTCGAGCTAGCCAGAGCAAGAACAGAGCTGGGGCTCTGAGCGAGAGAGAATAGCCGCAATGCAGAAGTAAGTTTTATTTGTTTATTTGGTAAGTCAGTACTGCAGGAATTATATCTCCCTACTATTGAGATTTACTATATTTCCTGCAGGGTAACCAAGACCCAACCAAGTCTGGATATCTTCACTACATGTGAATACTATTACTGAGATGAATAAAAACTCTGAGGAAAAATAAAATCTGAATTGCTTAACAATTTTGAAAAAACTTTCCCTGGCTTGTTACCTGTGTTGGCATCTGAGCCATGTTATCTGTTATAGGCTAAAGACTGATCTTTCACTCAAGCATGAACATGCATAGATGTTACCTTACTCTTTGTAAGGTTGTATGGAGATTATTTATTAAAATTTCCCCAGGTCTTTGTAATTAGACTGTTAAAGACTAGTAAAATACCATGTGGAAATACCTGGTGAAAAGAACAGAAATGTCCTGGATTTTAAAACTAATTTCCTAATATATAACTGCTCAAGATAAAAACATCTTTCTTTTTAAGTGGCATTTTCTTTGCAGGTATTTGTGTACACATGCCTGTATTGGTTCCTGGCATTCATAAAAAATGACCTTTAATGTACAGGTCTGGCTACTGAACACTCTAAATCCAGAAGAGAACAAATGCTGAAAGAATATCTCAGTAGGAGACTATTATAACTGCCACCAAAAAAACCCCTGCTAGTGACAGGAAATAGAATAAGTCCTGTGAAAACACTAGCTCAGTGACAGCTCCCAAGGTAAGGTGCTACATTAATTTTATTACTCTAGCTTCACATATGTTAAGAAACATTACCAAGTTACAATAAATAAAACATTAAATTTTACATTCAATGCAATGACATTTAAATGGGTGGTAAAAAAATAAGCAATTACCAATGAAGTAATCAAATACTAAAACAAGACAACTAAAGACAAGGTATTCTTTGACTACCAAGAATCTACAAATGCTTCTATACACAACAGAAACTATAAAGCACCAATTGTATGACATTCAAATGCAACAGTCTCTCCAGGGAAGTGGTCACATCACCAAGCCTGGCAGAGTTCAAGAGGTGTCTGGACAATGATTTGACACCTGGGGAGGGTCCTGTGCAGGGTCAAGTTTTGGATTTGATGATCCTTGAGAGTCCCTTCCCACTTGGAATATTCTGTGAAAAAAAAAGCTGCAAACACCCCAACAACAACAACAACAACAAAAGGGTCTTGATCTGAAAGACATAGAATAAGTCTTTATGCTACAGAATTACATAAAATAACACTGGTGATACTGCTGTCACAAATTTATTTTATTTATATGTACATTTATTTCTAGCAAAAAATTTAAGAGAGAAAAAATATTCTGGCTGTCAGTTGATCCTTTATCTTTCACAATTCTCAGTAATATTACAGAAACAATCAGAAATGAAGACATATTCTAAGAGTAAATAGTTACCAAATCCACCTTAAAATAAAGAAGAAAAATATGTTTGTCATAATAACAAAACAACAATACTCATACTGACTTCAAAAATTTAATTAGTAGATATAGAAGTAAAGCTATTTTGTGTCTATGAAAAATCGCCCTGTTTGAGATTCTTCCATAAAAATTTACCAGGTTTAGGAAAGATTGTGACTGATTTATTCCAGTGAAATTTTCTGGTCAATCACTCTGCTGTGAGTCTACTGTTGACACTGATAAACATACTGTTTGCCAAATGCTGAATCATTCATTAATTTCAACTCCTTTTCCAAGAGAAACCATTTTACAGGTTTCAATGTTTTTATTGTTATTATTGCTGCCAGATATAATGCAAACTCAAAAAGAAATATAAATCCTTTACACAGGGCAGCTTAAATCAAGTGTTAGAAATTGTGAGATGCTTATTTCCACGCTGCCTTGTGTTAAACTTTCAATGTTCACTTCTAAAACTATTCCCTTAGGATGTATTGAATTACAAAATCCATGAACTTGTAAGTTGTTTGCAGTTCATTTTAGTAGCTTTCTTGGTAGCATTATCATTTGTAACTTCATTGCTATCCTTACATCCAGTGTTTCCAAATCCCAGGTGCATAGTAAATGCACTGACTTTTGCGAGATTCTTATGATCCCAGTAATCATGCCATAGTATTTCTTCCTCTTCTTCTTCATGTTTATTTAATTATTTATTGATTTTTTTACGAACACCTTAAGCTTTAGTTTGGTTAGATATTCAGCCTCAAAAGTAAAACTTCCCCAAAGCAATAGGATATATTTACTGTTTGACAACTGTGCAAATCTGAAGAAAATTGACTGAAATCAATAAATTGTAATTAATACAGAGGTCAAAATCACTCCCACAGTTTGAGGCCTGATGCTGCACAGTCATTTAAATTTGCAATGTAGCCCACTCCATTTTACTTCTGAGTTTCCTGTCATGTATCTTTCCTGTTTCACTAATAGACTCATATATTTTGAATTTTTCCTAGTGTAATTGCCAACTGCTGCTAAAACTGAGTTCTGGAGAGCCTCCTTTTCATAGTTACAGACTCCTGTATTTGGCCTGAGCACTGCATGATTTTCTGCGCTGGGTTTACCTATATTTACTTAGAATAACAGCATAGTCTAGAATAGAATAGAAATTTCAGGTGGAAAGAACCTACAATAACCATCTAGTCCAACTACCTGATGACTCAGTATTACTGTCCTCCAACCCAGTGCTATAATCTGCTCTGAGATACACACCCCAAACACTTCCATATTAATCTGAAATCTTTCCTTTCTCTTCATGTGTAGGAGGTATGTCATTAAGCCACCAAGGAACCCTAGACAAACTTGGATGTAAGATCAGAAAAAGCCCTTTGTGTGTAGTGCTGCAAAACAAAAGAATGTCCTTTTGTCAAGGAACCATCACCTTTCTATAAAAAAAAATCCTAGTAAGTTATTATAGAGGAGGCTCAGTCCAAAAATCTATAATAACAGCAAATAATATCCTTGACTGTGCAACTAATGAGAATAAATAGGGCAAATGGCATAGTGAAGTGGAGATATAAAATACATGAAAAAAAAAATTCAAGTAGTGTAAAATAATTGAGTTACTGAGAAGTCAAAATAGGCTCTATTGTCACAGCTGAGGTGAGTCTTTTTGTTTGGGTTTTGGGATTTTACTCTTAAGACAGTTGGCAGCCTATTTTCTAGTGTGTTACTTTATATATAACTTTATATTAGTTTATATTTACATAAATTTTGTTGGTTTAAATGAAAACATAAACCTGAGTTGACAGAGTAGAATTACTAAGTAACTTCCAGGAAGAATGGAAAACTAGTTTGTAATAATATTTCTAGGCCATTTAATTTTCCTAATTTTCTTACATCCTCCCTAGCCAAACTAAAATTTCATTATTAAAAGAGGCATTTTAAGCATTTAGTAACAGTGCCCCCCTTCTTCATACAACTGGCATGAGTCATCCACATAAGTTCTCTCATACCGAGTCAGCATGTCTGCTGCTGCTGAGCAATTAGGTTGTTCTCTCTGATCCATGCTCACTCACAACAAAGCAATCCCACTAGAATTCAGTGAACATGCCCATTTAAGCACAAGGCCTTTGGTGTCAGCTGGTGAGTTGCTATCACATTAATGAGTTAAAACTCAGATACATTCTCAGTAATAGTCAAAGGGCATGCAGTGCCAGCTGAAAGGTGGAGAAGTAAGTGATTGCACACAAGAGACATAAAGCTCTACTTTGTCATTGCCTAATTCTAGGACACTGGGATATCTTCCAAGGGCTAAAATGACTTTTTGAATTAATCCACATAATGGACTCTTAGTTGTCTTTGCCTCTCCTTGGTCTGTACCTACTAAGCTGTCCATTTCCTGAAAATACTAGAGAAGCATTTAATCTGCTCTCATGTACCTAGACAACAGGTATAATAGCTGTACACTTTCGTAAAAAATAAAAATCTGTTGTGGATTTTGTCAGAAAAATATGTGGATTTGAATAAACCACATGACTTCGAACACATTACTGGGTTAGCATTTTGACCCCTGCTGCATTATTTTTTTTTAAAAGTAGAAACTTAATCAGAATGACTGAGAGACATATGACTTAAATTTAAGTTGTGTATTATACACAATTCTACACATCAGAAACTCACAAAAATACTTTTTTCTCTTAGATAACTAAGATACCGATTTTTTTTCACTGAGAAAATGACTCAGAACAGCTCCTGTTATAAACAAATAACTCCTGTTATAAACATGACTTAAATGCAGAAAAGAAACAGAAGGAATTCTAGATATCCTTCATGCATGAAACTCAACACGTCTTGAAATCAAGGTTCACAAAGATGGCATTTTAAGTAAAACTCAAGCATCAGAAATAAATGTATTTTTACAAATATTTAGTAAGTGTTTTCCTGAAGAGTAGTTGTAATGTGAAGATGAAGAATTTGATGTTACAGTGTGATGTAATGAAGAACACAAAATAGAAGAGAAAATACAAGAAAAACTACATCTTGCTATGGTCATTAGGTATGAGAAAAAGTATGGGTCAAAATATGACCCTTAAAACATAGGCAGTAATCTTTCTATGAGAAAAAACATACTTTATATTAATGTTTGTATGGTATGTATGTATGTATATGTTTGTATGGTACAATATACATTTGTCTTTCCAGCTTTTGTGTATTAGCAGTATGTTGAATGACATCATAAGAGAGAGGAAGAGATAAATATCTACATAGAAACACTTAGTCAAAATGTCTTGAAGAAGAAAAAAAAAAAAACACATACAACAAAACCTATCAAATTCTGTATTGAGGTGATGAAAGAAGAACATAGGCAGATAAATAAGTGTATTTTCAGAGGGTAAATTTGTTTAATACAATAATTCTGAAAATAAAGGCTCATTTGAGTCTTGTGTACTACAGTCTAGAACTATTCACCAGTGCACTATATACTATTGAAACAATACCATAGTTCATCGGAGAGATGATGTCTAAATAGATATACTGGTTACATTCATTGTCCATCTGAATGGTTCAGAGTTTTGTGTTTGAGAAAAAGTTTCTGTGTCTCAATTTATTTCTCCTTCACTCCTCCAACTGCTTTTGGGATCAGTGCATTTTTTTGAAGTTAATGATGAGGATCCAGAAATGAACAAGTTATTGGAAGGTGAAGCATATCAGAATTGTACAGTATAAAAAGGAAGAATTTTCTGTCAAATGCTAAAGACTAAAAGCAAGCGTACCTAATGATTCAACACAGAACAGATAGAAAAAAGCTAGAAGAGATGTTTCTTGTATTTGACAGATATATTAATTGTTGCAATTTTTCTTGCCTACCACTATTATCATAATTACCCCTTCTGAGTTTATTACTGAGGGGGGGGAGGGGGAAGGGGTTGCAAAACCAAATGCTTTCAGCATGTACTTGAGATGGAATGTTGAGCACGGATGGAATGTGAAAGTTGCATAACCTCTGAAAATCCTCAGCCACACACAGAGCATCATGCAGTGTCATAATAATACTTACCCAAGTAAGTAGAAGAAGAGGAGTTTGCAGCATCTGAAAGAATAAAGATATTACTGTCAGTTTTTAATGACAACAGAAACTGATTGCTCTGTATAGTTTCACACTACTGATTCATCATATGATCTACATGCATAGAAGGAGGGTACTGCTTAACAAATGTTACCACAAACTGTGTATAACAAGGGAATGCTTCTCAACTGAAAATTATTAAATATCTCCAGGCAAATGCACTGTTCATATAGCAGCAATTAAGCTCACCATAGGAATAATAACCAAGTAGAAAGCAAGCAGAAATTTTAATTAAGCAGTTGAATAAAGCTTAGCCTAAATGTGGAGTTCTCAAAATATGGAGTTCATTGGCCAAATTCTCTTCCTGTTACATATGATGAAAATTTACCACTGTCTTCCGCAAAGGTAGAATTATGGCATTATTACTTTTAAGAGATTCACCTCTAAATGACTACTGTTTCTCCTGCTAATAGTTTAGATATCATTATAGTTCAAAGAAGAAAAAAACTTGATACATGTTTTGAAATCTATTTACATTAAACTATAGCATTCTGCATTGTATCATTCCCAGTACAGACTTTTTTACATGAAAACTTCAGTGTTTACAGTACATTAAGTGACAGATCAATCCAAATACAAAGGTATCCAAAGGACAAAACTGTCCAGAGGATAGAGATGCTAAATATAGAGCTGTAAAATATGTGATGTTTTACTCAGGGTCCGCTGCCAGAATTCCTGTTTTATGATCAGTCTGGAAATGGGGGTCTGTATTAGTTGCTGTTTGCTGGTTCTGTCATTGTCATCTAAGGAGCAGGTTACTTATAATGAATTATTTAAATACTAGGTAGTAAAAATACTGATGGGGATATTTGGGAAAATTAGTATATCTGTGTAACTCTTCTAATTCTCTTGTCAGTGGGCAAATTATACTACTGTGAAGATTTTCTCATTTCTTCTCATGATAAATATAATTCACCAATATAAGAAATAACATAATAAAGATATACTATTTGTTTATTTATCAATAATCTCTGATAACATTTTATATAAAAGCACCCCAAAGGAAAATGAAAAGAACACTTTTCAAAGACCAATTTGTGTGTTTGCCACTAATATATACTCAGAATGTTTATTACAGCAGAACTGCCATGTTACTCTGACATGTAAAAAGCAACAAGAATTTTCTATAAATGTTTCTGTTATAATCATCTGTTGAAATTTGTTACAAAAGACCTCTCTTAGAAAGACCTCTCTTAGAAAGACCATTAGCATTTTCTCTTAATCTGGAAAGAGCTGCTTGTCAACTTGCCTACTTTCACATCAAAATAGCGATTAGCACTAATAAAAGATACATGAGTGATAGATTCTGCTTGAAGTATCACAAAATTAGGCACTACTGAGATACTTGGTATAGGGTCAAGATTAAAGATGTCATAAAAATGTATGTTATTTGTTACCATCATTTATTTGAATTATTTTGTCCAATGATTTGTGTATCATAACCCTCTATTAGAAATTATCTGAAAAATTAGAAGCTATGAGCTGAGAACTAATCTTCAGGAAATTCATCAAGAATAAAACCTAGTATTAAACATAATGTTTGCGTAGCTATAGTATAAATTGATTCATATTTGATAAATAGCCATCCTATCCACAACTATCTTACAAAATCTAGGTAATACAACCTATTGGACTGTAGAGAGATAATAATGACAGATTAACAGATTAAGATGATCTCTTTTAATAACTTTTCAGGCTCCAGCAAAACCTTTATATTCTCCAAATGGCTACCATTAATAGTTATGAAGTCTACTCATTATACTGAACTAGGAAAATTTCAATCCCTAAACTGAAAAAAAGTTATATATTAACAAAAATATAAAAGGAGTTTGCCCCTCTAAACCCTGCCAATACTTATGTAAAGATTGAAAAACCACAAATATTTCCATAATGTTTCCAAAGCTGACTGTTATGTTTCTAACTCCCAAAATCAAAAAAATTAACTTAAAAGTCCAAATTTTCTTAGGAGTTCCTAAGCTCTCAAGCTGTCTGTACTGTGATAATTTTAGATTCCTGTGAAGGATTGTGCATACAAGGAATTCAGATTTTAAGAGGTATTTCATCCTGGAGAAGATTCCGAGATGATGTTACAGTAGTCTTCTAGTAACTCAAGGTGTCTGACAAGAAAGTTGTGAAGGGACTTTTTACAAGGGCATAAGTGATAGGACACAGGGGAATGGATTCAAACTGAAATAAAGAGTTTAGATGAGGTATGAGGAAGAAATTCTTTATTGTTATGGTGGTGAGACACTGGAACAGGTTCCTCAGAGAATCTGTGGATATCCCATCCCTGGACTGCTCAAGGCCAGGTTGGATGGGGCTTTGAGCAACCCAGTCTAGTGGAAGGTATCCCTGCTGATGGCAGGGTAGGAACTAGACAATGGTTAAGGTCCTTTCCAACCCAAACCATTCTGTGATAACAAAGGGCAAAATAATTTAGATATCTTCCCCTACCAGTTTTTTTTATGTTGTTTGCTGGCTTTTCTATTGCTCAAAGACTCTCCTTGGAAAAAATGTACTACTTATGAAGCATCAAGAATCATGGCTTTTCTTTGGAAATGGACATCTAGGTGGCATTTTAGTTCTGTTTCATGTTTTGCCTTTATTTAACTGGGAATTGAGTCTTATTGTTTTTATCAGAGGAAGAAAAGATTTGATGCTGAGAATAGACATCAATGTGTACCTAACAGTGAGTTACACAGGGCGCTTCTGCAACCATTAGGAAGATGATTTACAGTTAACTTCCTAGATTCCTTTGAAATATATGAAAATTAATGTCTATTTTCATCATAATTATAACTTATTATGAATCACAGGGAACTTCTGGGTGGTTTTTTTTGTTTTGTTTTGTTTTGGTTTGGTTATTTTTGGGGTTTTTTTTTTATTATTATTTAACTGCCTTTTGAGGCAATTATTAGAGTAAAATTAATCACCTTCACAATAACAGTGTAAACTACTTGAATGAATGCATAAAATCACTATATGTAACAAAAAATACCTTTTTTATATCTGCCTCTAAAAAAAGTCCCCAAATAGTAAGAGACATTACTTTTCTACCTCTCACAGCAAAAAAGAAAACCAAACAAAAAGACCTCAGCTACTCCCCCTACTCACTTATATACTACAAATTAGGCTTCATCTTCCCAAACATTTCATATTGATTAGCTCATTCTTTCCTTTGAACCTGTTACTATTGGGCCAGACATGAGTAATTGTACTAGTGGTTTGCATGGCAGGGTTTTGGTAGACATAAGGGCAAGGAACTGTTTTCTGTGAGAAGCTGCCAGAAGCTTCCCCTACATCTGTCAAAGCCAATGTCAGCCAGCTCCAAGATGGACCTGATGCAGGCCAAGGTTGAGCCCATCAGCAATGGTGGTAGCCCCTCCGAGATAATGGATTCAGGAAGAGGGAGATAAATCCCTGTGCAGCTGCAGCTGGAGTGAGCACCTGCAAGAAACAGGTTTGAAGACACCAAGGTTGGGGGATAAGGAACAGGAGGAGGTGCTCCAGGTCTATGGGGAAGCAGGGATTTACCTGCAGTCTGTGGAAGACCCAACTGTGAAAGGCCCTACAGTGGGTTTGGATTTTATTTTGCATAATCCCACTCTGATACAATTGGTTACAAATTAAATCCAACACCCCAGGTTTACTCTCTTTTGCCCATGACAATAATTGTTGAATGATTGCTCCTTGTCCATACTTTGACCCATGAGCCTTTTGATATAATTTAGCTCCCCTGCCTAGCTGAGTAGGGCAGTGATTGGGCAGACCTCAAGCCTTGGAGGCACCCCTGCCCCTGGGCCTGGATCTTCAGTCTATGCCCAATATGTTTTGCCATGTACATGGCTCTAGCTCTGTCCTAGCTCTGCATGTGGCTGGGTAGGGACTTTTTTGGTCTGAGCTTTGACCTATGGACTGACTTTTTGGCCTGGACTCAGTCTTGCTCCATCACTGTACACATGCCTGGCAATCGCCAGGTTATTTCTGATACCAGTTACGACTGCTGGACTTAACCCTGAATTGTGGCTTGACTTGACCCAAACCTGCATCATCACCACAAATATGTATGCTGATGTGAACTCTGGCCTGACTCCATGTGCCACTCCTTGAGCTGCCCAACTTATCTCACCCAGTTACAGTGGCATAAGGTCTTTGTGGTTTGGGTCCTGACCCTTCTGGTCTTGTGCCTGTGCTCAGTCCCAGTCTGTTTCTGAACACAGATGCATGGCCAGAAGCTAGAGAGAAATGATAATTCCTTTCAACTCAGACTTAGAGCATGGGGACCAGATCACCAAAGAAACTCTACATTCCTAAATTATTATTTTGTACTCTGACACATCTTAGGAGATTCTACTTATAACAAACACCCCTTATTAAAACATAACCTTTCCACATAAATAATGAGACTACTGTATTGTTTTTTTATAGCATGACACCCACAGTGTGGGCTGCATCTCAACCATTGCTTGTGGAGGCATACTGTGATATGATATGATACATGACAGAATAATGTTGAAGGATTGTTGTGAACAGAAGAATGAAACCTTATCCATCCTTAAGATGGATAAGATTCACGGGAAGAAAAATTTGAAGCCAATTTCAGTTCATTTCCCTGGGAAAGTAATTTTGTTTTATTCAGATGAGGCCTTGGGATCCAAGGAGAATAGAGACAGTGTGGATATACCTGGAGAAAAACAAGAAATGGGCCAAACTATTTGTGTGGGAGAAGACAATACTGTTTCAAAATGTAGCATTTATGCAGAACAAGACATTATAAATTGGAAAACAAAGGGCAAAGGACCGCTAGACATTAATTTCTTGAGCCAGGTGGCAGAGGCATGCATTCATGGACCATTGTCTTCTACATTGTTAGTATAGTGTGGATATATGTAATGGATCCACTCAATGAATACATTACAATGATACATGATAACATATGATAATATTTTGCTTTTAAAATAGTGTGGTGTATTTAGTGGGACTGGTTTTTAACAAAGAGACGGAAAAGATTCTGTGACTTTCTGGGCTCACTTTCTTTGCACCTGTTTCTTATCCTCTGCATTAGCTACAAGAGTAAGGATTTATTCCATTTTACTTCAATATGTTTTCCTTCTTCCTATCCTCACACTACATTGTCCAAATTACCCCAAATTTATCTAGCAATATACCAATTTTTGTTATAGAATCATGCCTGTCAAATTTAACAGGGATGATCTTTTCACTTACACATGACTAAAAGAAAATATTCAAGAGCTGACATATGACAAGGTTTGTTGCAAGCATCTTGACAATAACTATAATTAAAGTTGCCACAGCTTTGACCTGATTAAACACTGAACAATACAGCTGCCTCTCTTTGACTACCTTAGGCTGGTAGAGCATCTGATGATATATAATATCATTTGGCAGCCAAGTTAATTATAACATAGTTGACTTCATTGCTTTGGAGGAAAAATATTTAAAGAAATTAGTGGGAGAGTAACTGTAATGAAAGCTGTCAGAGTATTTCTAAATATTGCTAACAAGTATACCTGATATCGCTAAAGTATCAACTTCTTTTGCATATTATTATGTATTTTTAACCTTTTTATCAGGTTGTATAAAAACTTTACTTCCCATGTATGAACATTTAAGCATAATGAAGTTTGCAGTGTCAAAGCTTATACTGTTTCCTCAAAGATTCATGGGAGATGAAAGCTGAGATGATCAGGCATTCAGGGAATATGGATGCTAATTAATTGAAACTGAATATTCAAATCTCCTAGGTGGCACGGGGAAACATAACAAATGTGTTTGTTTCAGCCTTGTGTACGAAGATGCTGACGTTGGTGCTCCAAACCCATTTCTAACACTGATATATGAATAGCTGCATGGATGAAGTATGTGCAAAGCAATTATAAGCAAGTAGCACCAATAACTATCATTGTAATGTGCGTGACACTTCTGCTGAAACACTGAAAACTTAGGAAACATACATCACACCTAAGTATGGCCAGCAAAGGTTTTTAATACACACTGATGAGAAGCAGATTAAGGATTTTGTCCTTGTCAGTGCATCTATAAGAGATAAAGAGATACAGTACTTTATGAAATATAAAATATCTTCCATACACCTTTCATAAACAAGAGCTTAACCTACAGCTTCAAGAGTACTTAATGGAAAGTGCCCAGTAGCATAGTCTCAATCACTTTGTCTCTCAAATTATTATTACAGGGAACTTTAGTGATGTATGCATATTTTTTATTAACATACTTTAATTTGTATTTCTGCACCTGATTAAATTTTTAGAATATCTCAGACTGGGAACACCAATCTTTGCGACAAATATCTCTACCGTCTTTCTTGAAAAACAGGAAATCCTTTTAGAGTGATTTATACGTTGTCTCAAAATTCTCACACAGTTCATTCATATTTTTTCTGGAATCATATTTTTGTGTATAATAAGACCAAAAAGTGCTACTTTGTACTTGCAATACGTAAGCCTTTTGGTATGAGTATACTCTACACTTTCTTTGTACAGGTATAAGTGATAGTCAAAAGAGGCAGCCAATGGAGGTTCAAGATTTTTATAGACAATTCTCCTTTGTTTTGTAAAGAATTCATGCACATTTTTTATAGCTTTATAGCTCTCAGCTATACACTTTATAGCTCTCAGCTTATTAAGCTGAGGTGAAACTGATAAAAATGGTTATTTTTGTATTTTCCTTCTTGGACATAAGAATTTTAGGAAAAAAATAATAATTTTTATTTATGAAAAAATATATGCAATGAAAGGACTTAATGTGTCAAAAACTGTGCAGTTTTGGACTATAGGACAGCATGACATGTTATCCACAATGTTTCACAAAGTTCTTTGGTTTTTATAGCAACTTTAGTTTAAAGAAGATATTAATTCTGTAGAGTTATTTGTTACTTCTCCATCAGGAGACACCACTCTATTCAGCTGGTCATTTTTATATTTCTTTAAATTAAATGTGAAACAAACGTTTGCTGTCTTCCTCCTCAAGCCCTGATTAAGAGCAAACATATAATGATCACAGTCATATGATATTATTAACATTATATGTTACATTGAAAATGTACTCTATATCAATGTCTTAAAACTATATGTCAGTTTTGAGATCTGTATCTACCTCAACTGAACTTATTTCAGTGCCATGATGATACTAAAGCATACATGGTCTTCCATTTCCTCTCACTTCACACCCTTGTTTCCACAGAAGCTGAGAACAGGATTGTTTGGGCAGTCTTCCCCAGAACTTGTTAACGTGTTGCATAACAGTGTACATCTATGCTTGGAGTATAATATTGGGAAAAAGTATTTCAATATCCTAATTGTTACTTGTGATCCTCCCTTTTGTAATTAATGCTATCTAGTCAGTTTAAATTCAAATTTGTAAGAACTATGGAAGCACAAAAGTCCCCCCACATAGTCAATACACCACAAGTATTGTAGTGATATAAAGGAATTGAGCACAGAAAGACACATAGATGACCCCAACAGGTAGAGCAATATGTGTAATATAGGAAACTCAATATCCAGAAGTCTTTTGTGTATTTGACATGGAGTCAAAATCCTAACTCATCCTGACATTCTTTGGTAGAGCAACTCAAACAATGGGCTTAGGTATAGACAGTAAACTATGAATACATTTTACTTGTAACTCTCTGAAGTTTTAGTCATGAGACCTGTTTGATTCACATTTTATAAAAATCTTATATATCTTATTAATACAACAGACTGAAGAATTACTGCACTATCACTGCCATAGGCTTGCACAGAGTAGCTGTGCCACACCTTGCTGGCTAGCAGAACTGGAGCAAATCACCAGTTTCCTACCTAGCAGATCCAAATAAAAACAAATAAAGTTCTATAAAATTAATTATCCAGCAGATTTTATTAACAGTTAGCTAAGGATTTTGGATTGTTCAAGACTAAAAAATTGATTGCAAAATCATAAGAAAGTGCTATTTTTAAGAAAGGTGCTTCAACTACGATCACCTGAGGCTGCAGTCTGATGAAAGCAAGAAGAGATGCCAGACAATTCTTAAATGAAACATTACTGCATTTTCTTATCGTGTGTCTGCCTCTAATAAAGCTGACATCCTGGAACCTCATTAGAAGATATAACAATACATATCAGGGTCCCATATAAGAAATTTAGAGTAGCTGGCAATAGTAAGACATTTACTTCTGATATCTAATGGAGCTACAACAATGACAGAGTAACTCAGAATCTGAAAGTAATATCTAGTTTTTGTTCCTATTGGAGTCAACCCTGAAGCTTGATATTGTTTTGCATTCCACCGAATTTTGGTTATTTCTAGCAAGAAGGAACCATCTGGTAATGTAATCTAGAAGAAAATAAGGAACAACATAATACATTTTTACTGGTTTGTTTTCAAACATATTGATGATTTTTTATGGTGTTGCTTGCAAAATTTACCACAGTGTATTTATTTCAAATGTATATGAAATTTATTTTTCCACTTGGATAAATTGATAAATGCTATTCATCAAAATCACAGAATTTTCCTATTGCCAAGTTTTAAGAAATTGAAATATTCTTCTGCTACAACAAACAAATTAGTGTCTTGGTTTGAAGGACAGGTGTCTGCTAAGGAAGGCAGGAGCCTCCCTTGGAAAGGAAAAAGTCTATCCCTCTGAATTATTATAATTTTGAAATTAAGGAGCTCTCAGGCAAAGATATGAGAATAGGAATAACAGTTCTTTACTAGTATGTATATATAAAATAAAAAAATCTACAACTTAATAGGAAAATTAAAATGGAATGCAGCAGTACAAAAACGCTGACATAGTTAGAATACAACCTGACACCTTGTTGGTCAGGGTGTTGGTAGCAGTCTGAATAAATGGTGGCTACAGTCCTCCTGTGAGTGACAGATGTGGTTCTGTTGAAGTAGTGATCCTGTAGAAGGGTATAGTTTTCCTCTGAAGGTCCCGTGGTGGCATAGAAGGGTCTGGTCTTCCTCTGGGAATCCAGTGGAAAAAGGCTGCCTGTGGTGTTCCAAACCTCAGATTATATCCAGGTAGGAATGCTTAGCTCCTCCCACTGGGTGGAGCATCTCACAATGGGATGATGTAATTTTATCAGTCATGCAGTGAGCCTTAATGGCCCATTAACAGAAGATATTCCCCTGGAGGGACGGTGGCTTTTGGAAGAGTGGAAGAATACTGGCCCAACTGTTTTTAACAGAATGTAATAGAACACATACATTTGCTTACATCTTGCATTGCAACCTAAGACAATTACTTATAAAGCTTTTACAATTTCATTTAAAATATAAAGGAACATTATGTGAAAAAAGAAGAAAAAAAAAGTACAAGATTGGAATAAGAGTTTTCTGCCTTGCCTTCTATTTCTTCCAAAGAAAAGGTTTCCATCTTTCTTAAAAACTACCTGTCTTAGAAATTATTTGCTTTTGTGTGAACAGAAAAACTGTGAAGTTCCTCCAAAATCTATCTTTCTATAACGAGCTTCCAAAACTACTTCCTCAGGCCATGAAGCAAGACTATGACTTACACTGAAGTCTGCAACAAGGTCAATTATTAAAGCGTTTTGTTTTCACAGAGAAAATGGGTATTTTATTCTGATTCAGTGTCATGTGAGTTTGTATTGGTTTATCTTCTAAAACTATTAACTTTGTTACCTGTTCTAGGTATCATCTCTTTATATGGTTTTGCACACACATCTTGGTTACTATATAGCAAAGTATGACACTGAAAAGAGGACTAATCATAAAAATAATCTACACATAGGAAGTGAGAGGGATTTTGTCTTTAACAGTTACAGAAAGAGGGTCACAATTCCTGGCTGTCTACAGCACTTTTCTAGATTAATTTTTTTTTTGCCTGCAATAGCTTCTAAAACATAAGACTGACCATTGCAGTCACTATTTATTTCATTGCTACTCTAATGTTGGTGTTATCAACTTTTTTCTCCTTTTTTGAAATTACAATGGAAATCAAAATAATGTAGATAGTATTTTTTTTTTTTTAAATTTTATTTTCTACAGAAACACTATGAACTCTAGACATTTATTTGCTGTTGAAAATATATGGGTCCTAATTTTAGGGAGATCTGTACTCAAATATCTCTCTTTTCAGGCTCAAGTAGACCATGTTGAATAAAGTTGTATCTCAAATAAGTGGGGAAAAGTATTGCATTTTATGTGTCATTTAAAAATATCTTCAGAAATTTTTTTTTATTTTTTGTGAATAAGTCTTATTGCTTATTTTTGGTGCTAAATTGTCAGAAATTAAATAACTTTAAAAACCAGATTCATTAAATATGAATTTAATAAAAATAATCAGCCTAACAATTTTCCAGAACAGTTTTCTATATTTGTTAAGAAAGTAAATAATAGTAAATGATAAAGTTGGTTAAATGAAACATACAAAATTGTATCTGTTGATTCTAAACAACAAACAAAAATGTAAACTACTAACAGTTTCACATATGGAATATTTTACAATATGATATCAGTCTGAGTATCTTGTCTCAGGCTGCCACTTATCTGTATTTATATGTAGGCTTTTATTGCTGCCATTCATGTGCATTTGTATGTAGGCTTTTATCTGTACTAAATTCAAACTGATTATGAAATTAGTTTCAACTATTCATCATATTCATCAGCCTTAAGATTCCTGGCGTGTGGTAGAAATTAATAATTTAATACAAATTATTCCTCCATAAAGATAAAATACATAATATTTATAGATGCATTCTCGTGTTTATTTTGTAGCTTTTTATCATACCTGGAAGAATGAAAAAAACCCCAACTTTTAAATTCCTATTGCTCTCATGCATGATCATAGGATGAGAACCATCCATGATAATAATTGTCAAAGTAGACCAAGAAAGATTTCAAGGAAGGGAAAGATGTTTAAGAAAGAAACTGAGGAGGGCTTTATTCACTTGAAGAAGTTACAATAATTGCTGGTTCTCAGAGGAATAGTTACTGTCTTTGACATTCTGATTTAATCTCATGACCCTCCTCCTTCAACCATATGGGATGGTGCTTCAACAAAACAAACTATTAGGTAAACAAAAGTGAAAGAAATTAAGGTTCTGTATGTGGTATTTACCCATCACATTGATGTGTCATCATGTGTTTTTCTTACAATTCTTTTTTTTTTTTTTCCTTCTTCACACACAGATGCTGCATTTGATTCAGTATTACATAGTAATTTAATTTTTTACTAAATTTTGTAGTTGCTCTATATCAGTGCAAATTAGGCCTTGAGTGATTCTGGGGTATTTGAATTTCTTTACTGTCGTGGTTAGCAATAACACCAGCAGAGGTCAACTTCATTAGCAAGACAGTAATTCAGCTTATCATGACATTAATGCATTCAGCAAAACATTGCTCCTGTACAGTCATATTGCCATGAGCTCTAATTGTCAGGTCCTATAAATAAAGATTGGCTTGCCAGTAGCCGGATACATGAATTCAAAGAAAAAAAAAAAAAAAAAGTGACAGAACATGAATATTTTGTTTTGGACTTTATATTATTAAAATTTTAATTTTTAAGGCTTTTGTTTACTGTTTATTGCCTTCTACTGTCTTTCTAATTAAAAACTCCTATGTTAATTCTTTTGATTTAATAAAAATAATGAAAATGGTACTTATTCCAGTAAATTTTTTTAATGGAAGAAAGAAGATTTGAAAATGATGTTTGAATAATTAAAATCTTCCTGTGGGTTAGAAGAAGAAGAATATACCATTTTGAAGTAAAATTATGATTAAAATGAGAATTCAGACAACAACTAGATTAAATACTTCTGGAAAAGCTCTTAAACTAGATTCTGTATTGATAGTTTCTTGTCTACAGTTTATATTTTCAACAAATAAAAAGAGAGAACTATAAAATAAGATGAAAAATCTGACCATATACAAAAGATATGGTTCCTATCAAAGTCCATTTCCTTAATTTTGAAGTAAAATTAACATTTCTACAAGGCAGCAGCTGAAAAGCACACATTTTGTGCTGACGGAATAGACAGGTGGCCAGTACGTGCCAGCTGGGAAGGAACTGAAGAAATTAGTTCATAAACCAACTCATGCCTTTCACTACCCTATCAGGGCTTATTCACCTTTATTTTGAGAAACATCATCAGATGTACAAAATAAACACAAGACAGGGAAGCATATAGTATTGGATAGTGTTTCTCATGGAAGCTTTTCCTGGTGTTTAGAATAGTGGTAGGTAAAATTTCACACACATCTTCAAATTGATAAATGAAGCACATTTGCTTGTAAAAACCCAAGCATATGACCTTGTGTTTTTCAAATAATGAATGCTCCCAGCATGGTGCATATGCAGTAATAATCTTCCAGAAGTTTTAGCTATATCTCCAGGGAATTAAGAGGTTATTTATTTATTTATTTATTTATTTATTTATTTATTTAAGTAAACAATTTAGCATGAGATATTTGCATTAGGTTCTTATACTATGATATTGTTTGACTTATAAAATACTATTTGTTGCTTATGATATGCAAGGAAAAAATAGTTGGTTTTTTTTTCTCCATTTTCATTGTGTATTTGTTAATCCATTTCAAAAAAGTATTATGCTAATTATAACAGTGTGCTTCACATTTAGCATCTCAATGGCTCATTTTCAAGTTGTTTTTTTTTTAAATTGTAATCTGTTAATTACTTGTTTAATGGAGTGTGTAATTACCTACTTTAAGTTAGAAAACTGCTTCCATTTCAAAGCAAGAAGCCCTTTCTAGAAATGAAAGTATGTAAATGCATTTCTTGCAGATATAGCATATAACTCTTTTGCTTCAATAATTGTTTCATTTGTGTTTGAAAATAAATTGTTTCCTGCCCTCTGTATGTAGTAATTATTGACAGTGTGTTCTAGGGGATTGAGTCCTAACATAAAGAAAGAAGCATTTGTGAATATGTTGAGGATTAACATAAAAAATTGTATTAGTTTAACTAAAAATGAGCAATAAGAGATTAGCTGTCATGAAAAGAGAGAAAAAGGCCAATTTTTCTTATTTGAGCATTTTTTAAACTCAAACTGAGATGGAATCTTAGTTTCTAAACTAATAGTTAAATATTTGAACAAAAAGTAAATAAAAAGTTAAAAGTTATTTTGAAATAAAAATTAGAATGGTAGTGTAAGCATCCCACTACACTTGATACTTACTTAACTGTTGCCTAGCTTTGGATGAACCAGTCCCCTTCCAAAGGCTCATCTAATTTTTCTTTATTTTTTGTTTTAAAATTCTTAAAAATACTGATTTCTTTCACTATTGAGAAGAAAGTCCCGCAATTGAAGGGCCAAAATTTGTGATTACTTCCCTTCACTTCACTTCCAGAGTTGTGCGCCTACTGTCAATCTTAGAATATCCTGTGAATTCTGGTTAGCAATCATTCATCACCTCAGTGTTCACTAGTTTGGAAAGTCAAAGTACTCATCAGAGAATTGACAGATCCAGTATGAAGACATTGAAATGAAAATTTTTCTGGATGTTGCTGAAAAAATTTCCACTATGTAGGAAAATCTACAGTGAGTTTTTTTATCAGTCTTTGCCAGTAAAATGATTTCTTTTTACATTCTATAATAAAGAATTATTTGAAGTAAAGTAGTACAGGTGGCAAAATCTTACAGACTCACTAGATAAAAATTCAGAGAGCAGATTAAATTTCTTCTTATATAACTGCATCTAAGATAAATTTTAAAGGACTAATGGAGTGCGTGTCTCCCTTCTTCAATGAAATAACATGATGACTATTTCATGAAGTCTTTCTCCCCATTATTCGATGCTCTATTCAAAATGCAACAGTCCAGTATGATAGAGCAGTTATTCTCTTCAGCTCACTGGAAATCTTCACTGTAAAATAGGAGATATTTAACCAGTTTCTCAATATTTCTTATTTTTTCTTTGCCTCCTGAAATAGTTATTTATATTGTGATTACCAAATTACTTATTAAATCCTTATAAATCTTTATGGCTTGTGGAAGAAAAATTCTGCAGTGGGAAAAGATAAAGGAGACATTATTTTTCAATTTGTATTCATTAATTTAGGTGACTCACTGCTGAAGATGCAAATTTTTTGGTTTTGTGTCTCATACCTGTGTTCTTAATGAGTGCTTCCACATTTATGGAGAAAATTTAAATCTATGGATTCTCCTAGCCCTTTGAGGAACAGCTAAATTCTCTTTAAAGAATGAATGCACTCCACTCAAATAAATTTTGCACACAAGTTAACTTTTGTGTATGAGTTTAAAGAGCCAAGTAATGTTCCCAGAAGATAAATATCGTCCCTGGATCTCTAAGTCCAACTTCAGTGTTATGCCTTAAATGATCTATTGCTCACCATTTCCGGAAATAAGCTCCTCATTGGATTTTGCCTTATCTTTGGAATATGGAAAAGGGAACACGTAAGTTACTTGATCTTCAAACTATTAAGTAAAATAAAGAATTAATAATGATATATGATGACCTGCATTTATTTTTCCTGTGGTATGTGTTGTAAACTATCTCATAAAAGCCAAAATACCTCAATAAGGGTAATTGGCAAAGTTTTAAGGAAAAACAGTATAGCTCAGAATGTCTTCTCAAACATTGTACTTACAACTGAAGAAAATGCATTACTGCATGTGTCAGAGCTAGGCTTCACTAAAAAAAAAAAGTTTTAAAAGTACAGTGATTTTATATTTTGTCTTGTTTATATTTATATTTATATATATATATATATACACACACACACACACACACACACACACACACACTACTATTTTGTTCATTTTTTTTGTCTCTGATCTTACCACAGGCACAGATAAAAAAGTTTTAATGCTTTTTGGTTTTACTGAAGTAATTAAGAATATCTGGATATTTCTTATTGAAACCAAAATCATACCTGTGTAAATATTTATAAACTTTTTTTAAAAAATTTTTCCTTCTGTTGTATTTGTTTGTTGGTTGGTTGGTTGGTTGGTTGGTTTTGTTGGTTTTGTTGGTTTTGTTGGGTGTTTTTTTGTTTGTCTGGTTTGGTTTGGGTTTTTTGGTGGTTTTTTTTTTTTTTTTTTTTGGTAGGCTGTTAAGTTCTTGTGTTCCTGTGTTTCAGGTTTTGCTTTAAAGTACTTAATTTTTCTGAGTTTCCTTCTTCTTGAAACTATTATGTTTCAGCCTCAATGTCATGTCTCTCTCCCAGTGAAAGAATATTTGAGAAATAAAGTTCAGAGCTTAGTATGTAAAGCTGTTTTCTGAATTACCACAAAAACATGAAGAATGCTGAGTTTGAAAGCTTGAATGGGGTCAAGTGTATTCCCTCTGGTTTGGTGGTAGCAATATAAAAGGGTAGAGATAGTTTGCAAAATATCTTCTGAAAATACAGTTGAAAGAAACTACCAGATAAATGAACTAGATTTTCACATCAAAGTCCTATATTCCAATCCTGTTAAATTTATAAATGAGTGAGTTTGGTGGTCTCTGTCTCATTCTCTGTAAACATCTGTCTGTGTCACTAAGCTGTTCATATGGTTTAGCATGATTGGCAGCTCTTTTCAGAAGGGATTCAAAGTATGACAGCTTGTGCACTGCAGATCAGTCTGAAGGTGCATTGAAGGTGTATGGAACTCACGAGTGATTTATCAGTACCTTAATGTGCTGCATAAAATCAAAAACATGGAAACATCCAGGAAGGTACCTTTTGCTATAGGTGACCATACACAATTTTTTTTTTTTTTTTTTTTTTTTTTTTTTTTTTTTTTTTTTTTTTTTTTTTTGCAACAACGATCATTTTAGAAAGACTATTTAAGGGGAGGCTGATGTTAGAATGTTATCTAATCCCCCAATCAATTTCTGCATATTTTATAAATCCCTGGATTTGTCTGAAACTATTTGTCACTGTGGATATTTTTGTCAACCATACAACTTTGTCTCCTGTTCTGAATGTTTTGATACTGCAGCAATTATTCTGTTTTAATTCTTAAAACTTTTAAGAATAATCCAAATTTATGGGAACTGCAAAGCAGAAAAAAGCAAGTAAATGAAAATTTCAGTTTAAAAGTTATCAAGATAGTTAATATCTATCAAAAGTATATGAACATGCACAAGTGAAGACCCTATATTTTCTTTTCTTCATTCTCTTTTCCAGGAGAAGAAAGCAAAGGGATCTTCGGGGATTTTGCTCTTTTTTTCAGCCTTCACAAAGATGGATGTTACCCTATTTAACTAACCAAGTAACTTGGCAAAAACAGTGTTAACAATAAAGCTATATTTAAACTATTCTATTTTCAAGTGCAGACACCATAACCACTTTTCTCTTCATACTTCATCCTTCTTGCAAGAGACAGTTTTGTGACCTAAATGTTACATTTTAAAGTAACTTATTTTATAACAGTCAGAATTCTGTTGGTTGTTTACACTCTTCCATCTTAATAAGAATTTGTTCACTTGTGCTGATAAAATGTGAGTGATTTATATTAGAGACTTCTTGGTAAATCTGTCATTCTTTTTTGTGCTAACAACCTAATTTTGTTATTTTAAATAATATTTGCAAACTGTTTTTTGTGTCACCTAAATAGCAGAATATAAAAACTTTTTTTTTTTTCTTTTTTTTTTTTTTTTTTTTTTTTTTTTTCTCCCCAGCATGCTCATGGACCTAGGGACCTAGGTTTTACAAACAGAGTTAACTGAATTAAGAGCTGTCATGGATTAGTACAGTTTGGTTTTTTAGTTATAGAAGAATGTAGATATAAATTCTCCACGTCAGGACTTGGGAATTGCTTTAGAAAGGAAAAAAGGACAGGGACCTATCAGAGGGTTAGTTGGAATATTGGTGTCTGTTTTGACTACTAAAAATTGTTGGCTATGACTTTGGGAAGTACCATATAAAACCCCTTGATTTCCTGTAGGTGGGTCTTTTTCTTGCTTTCCTTTAGCCAGAGAGAGACAGGTAACCTCGAGCTGGGCCTGCTGCTCCCCCCTTTTTGGGGGGGAGCTGGCCTGAGGCCCGGCCGGATTCCATCAGCTCCCGGGTGAAGGGGGGGAGGGGGGAAGGAGAAGTTGCTGTTTTGCAACAACTACTTTCTCTAAACTTCTCTGGAGCAGAGAGAGATCTCTGTGGGGCCCCTGATAAGAGCTATGGGCACCATTTAGGCTGAGGCCACCCTGATTTACACCGTGGGGTGGGCTGAGAAGGCATTTATGATCCTGCCTGTTTTTTTTTGTGATTCCGGACTGCCTGGGTGCTCTGATCTCTGATGTTTCTGTGTGAGTTCTTCCTCCTTCACCAGCGTGGCCTTGAACATCTAACACCACAGCTACAGACAGAGAGACAAAGACTCTGAGCAGGTTTAATCCTTTCCTGGTAGCATGAAGCTGCCAGAGCTTGGCCCTTCTCTGAGAGAGTAAGAAAGGACAGAGTAAACATAAAGAAAAAACCAGCATGAAGTCAGTAGGGCAAGAGTGAAAAGACTATTGGGACAGAGGGTTAAAGAGTTGGTTGTTCCATTCTTACTTGAGCCATGGAAATGAACTCTGTATTTAGATCATTCCTGTAAATCATGGGAAATATATGCATTTGGGGAGATGATTGTTTAGATTTGTGTGTAGATTTGAGCAAAGGTGTTTGTGATGGACTAAGTGATATTAATCCCATAAGATGCTTGAACAGAGATAGAGATTAGAAACCCTCTGTGCCAGTGAAGAAGTGAGAAGATACCTCTGTACCTCGAGATGAAGAATCCTTTGCTTTAGAGTTACTCATTTCGAAATTAAAACCACTACAAGAGCTTAACTCCTGCTGACCTTCAAAACCACACATATTTATGATGCATTACATTCTAATATTTTGTAGCACCTAGATCTCATATGTTTATTTTTAAATAAAGAACATTCTTCACAACTGCTTTACTGAACTAGGATTATACCTTGATTTATTCCTGCAGCCACTTGTGGACAGAGAGAACAACAAATGTTTTGCAATTTTATCCTCAAAAATATTTAAATTATTTAAGAGATTCTTATTTCTAGAAAACTTTAAAACTCACAAAACCAAGAATACTTCAAAACCAATATAAATTTTAAATTTTACTAGAAGAGTTTTCACTTCATCAATTTTTATTCCATTTGGATTAAAGGAATGTTCTGATTTTCTCTTACATTTACTGAATTTTGTATGATATTTTTAAACAACTGCTAGTGACCAGAAGTTCAGCTATTCACATTTTCCAGCGAACTAGATTTAACTTTTTTTATATTCAAAAATCAAAATGTAATAATTTGATGCTCATCAAGAAAACATACTTGTATGTATTTATGCTATTTATCACCTTGTTCTAAGGACTCCTAAAGTAGTTTTAATTCAAGGAGATTTGCCACTTTATTTATAACATTCCAAAGTAAAATTAGTTGTTACAGTGAGATTTAAAAAGCCCAGGATTCTTGGTACTACGTACCTATTTATAAACTTTCGAGTTTTCTGAGTCCTGACATAAAATTTGAGAAATTACTTGTTATTTTGCTGCACTGATAAATAATTTTACAAAGTATTCTTATTACAAAATTCCTTAAAATGCTATAAAATATATCTTCTGATATTTGCTATGTAACAGTAAGCCATCTCCAGTCTCTTACATTCTCTGATTTGTGACTGAACTACTGAATAGCACTATAAAAATATTAAATTGAAGTAGGGTGATCTTTGCCATTCTCTTTTCACTGCTTGCCTCTTAAAAGAGCAGATTATAATAGGAGACCATACTTTCTGATTTTCCTTTATGGTAGAAGAATTGAACATAACAAGTGAAAGGGTTTGTACGACAATTATGTAAGAATAAAAGAAACATTTTTTTTCTTTATATTATTTTTGCAAACTTCCTGGAAGCATAGCTACCAGAAGGACAAAGATTAAAGCTTTTATTAAAAAGCTGCTAATAAAAAGAGGAAATTATTCTACTATGCACTTGGTTGCAAAATTTAATTATTGTATATGTGTTATTAATAAATGACTTTAGGTCTGCAATTTTTTTTCTTTTCTCTTTCATTGGAAGAGAGTAGGCTTATTAGAGAAGAAGCGTCTAAAATTTCCATTCTAGAACAACCTAAACTGACAGACAAAGGTAAAGAGTTCTGAAAAAGCTACTCATAAAAGAGTAGAGTGTCAGGAAGAAAATGTAAGGAATAGACAGTGGTGTTGGATAAGATGATAAAGCTAAAGGCTAGGGAAGGACCCTTGGTAAGCTGTTAAGATTGACATTCTTGAAGAGTATGGTAAAGCTTGAAAATTGATATGCAGGTCTTCAGGTAGTAACTGTACAGTCACAGACTCTTCGACATATTCCAAATAATTTTTTGGCCAATGACTAAAACAGAGCTATCTGGCTGTTTTAGACCAATGAGGATAGGAAGAAGTTATGGCTATATTTTCTTTAAGTGTTTTACATGTCCTCATGTGTTGATTTTTTTACTTCGCATAAATGAATTAAAGTAACAAAACTCATAGGTCAGATCTGTACAAGAAAAATGCTTAAAGAAACTACAGAAAATTCAAATCAAAATATTACCATGGTAATAAGAGCTTTGGTACCATCAAAAATAATACACAGAGACCTCTGATTCGAGAGTTGTGCAAAGAAATTGGAAAGAAACTAATTAAAAGCATTTATTTGTAGATGTGAGTAAAACTCTATAAAGTCAAGGTCTCAGTAACTAGATAATCTCTCACTTTTTGTTCAATATAATAACTATTTTTTTATTAATTATTTGCTATTGTTTTTTAATCTCCTTTTGTGTATTAAATAATTCTTTGCATTTTTCTTATGCAATTGGATGTATTCCATTATTCTAAGCTTTTTTAAAAATTCATTTCATGTTGCAACAGGTATTTTCTTCTCTTCGTTTTGTCATCTGTGTAATTATTAATGCTTTTCTCGTTAATTCACTCCAGCATGCTTTTGTATTGTACATAAAACCTATCATTGAGATTTAGTGAGGGAGAATGCAAAATGAGTTATTTATGAACTATGCTTCCCTTCATCATATCTTTGGATACAAAAAAAAGAGAACATTAGTGTAGGATAACAAAAGAAAGAATTTACAGTTTCTTACATCTCAGTTCTGTAAAGCAGAGCTGTTGATGTAACAGAGGAAATTTTCCAAAACAATTTGGAATTCTATTTCTTTTAAGACCACGAATCTAAAAAGACATTTATATTTTCACATGATTTCAAGGTACATTTCAATATTCTTTTTTGGGTTTAATGTGAAGTTATTGCATATCTTTAAAAGACCTACCATCCTTTATTTCCTGAAGAATTAAATCCTTTTCTCTACTTCTTTTTGCGTAGCTAGGAAATGGATGGCACATATAACATTTACAAGTATACTATAGAGGTGATGTCCTCTCATGTAGGTATCTCACCAAGGTATATATTTTTACAATAATGTTCTTCAAAACCTTCTTTGAAAACATATCCCTGAAGATAAAGTTATTTTGTCATAAGAGTTAAAAAAATATTGGGTTTTAATTAGACTCAGACTGCAATAGAATCCTACAGAATTCCTACAGAATTCTGATTCCTCAGATTCCTGCAGAAGCTTCCTGCTATTATACAGCATGCAGACAAATTTACCAAAACCAAATAATTTAAGTTTGGACTTTATATTGTAACAGCTGAACATAGATAAGATCCTGTAGTAACTTTACTTGAATTCTTAGCATAACCAGAAGCTTTAAACATAAGTTCTGCATAACTGTTTACCTGTTGTAAACATTCCCAGAAGCTCATGAAGTTAGCAGACAGAAATATTACTGAGTAATCAGAAAAGTTCAAGATGTTCTTAAATACATACAGTTAGGGAAGATATTCTATGGTATCATATTTTATATCAAGGTGAATTTAATATTAGAGATTGTAAGGGCATAAGAGGTCCTATAAATCCATATGCGGCCATGGTTAGACGCTGTAAGCTTTCAAGGGCATTGCAATGACACTGTTTATTTTACTTATTTACACAAGTAGAAACATATATTACTGTGTGATCTCTTTATCTGTGCTACATCCCTGATTATCTCATGCCTGTACTCTGTGTCACATCTTTTGTCTCCACTTCTCTGTTATGGTACTAGGTCTGCATTTCTCTGCTGCATTGTGTTAGAGTTGAAATATTTCATTCTATACAGAATAATAGTTTGTTAGCCTCCATTTAACCATGCTTGCACCACATAAAAATAAACAAAAGTAAAATTATTTAGCCATAAATTCCTGGCCAAATAAAGAAATTGCTTTCACAGTGAAACAAATTTGTAAGTGCAAGTAAAATTCAGACAGACCAAGTCTGATAAGCCTCAGTCCTGATGTTTAGCAATTTCTGTACAAAGCTTGTGGCCTGTTAATAGCCATGGCAATACTTATTATTGGGCTACATAATCACAGCTTTTTGTGCTTGCAAACAGCTAGTCACATAGTGCACATCCTCATTGCTATTCAAACCACACTCTAGCAAAAGCTGGTGTGCTAGTTTTACTTGGAAGCAATGCATTTTTATTCAGGTTTGTTATTTTCACAAAGTGCTGCCTAAGCCAAATTTTCTTAATCTATAAATTAATATAATTTATTTTATAAATATAGTTTATAGTAGTAGTAGTAGTAGTAGTAGTATACCTATATAGTCTCTACAGAGACTTCTAACGGAGTGATCTGTGACATTTAAGCAATCGTAGGAAAACCTTTAGAAATGGCGTGTTATATTTTATGTCTCAGAAAACTAGATCTGAGATACTAAACTTTAGCTTATTTTGCAACAAGAAAGAAGTAATTCAGGCCTAAACTACACCTTCACTCCTTCACTAAACTTTTAAAGTATAAAAAAGGCAGTAGAAATAAAATGCTTTGAAAAAAACTCACTGAGCTCTGCAGAAGAGGGATGCTGCAGGAGAGATTTATTTGCTGAGTATCTAGTGATCACAGGTTAAAAAAAAAAAATGGACATTTTTAGCCAGTGTAAAAGGATTTGCTTGCTAGAATTCCTATCTCTTGAGAACAACTCAAAGCAGCTCAATATTCTTTGGCTGCCAGTTGTTGCTGATGGCTATTTTCTCTGTCACAGTGAATGTCAGAAGGTGCCTTTAAGAAAGATTTATTTGGTAAAGAAAGCAGGGTATTTTTCAATACACAGGAATGTGGGATCTACTTTCTATTTCTTTCTCCCTTTCTTAGCTGAGACTTTTCCCTCTGAATGCAGTTTGAGCTAATATGGATGGATACGTCCTATCAAGCTGTATTTGTTAACTCATTTAATGTTAACATATTTAAAGAAATGCCTTATAAAGGGGTGCACACTGTGCATTTGACACCACAGTTTATATTTTATTTGATTTTTATTTATTTGAGCACCTCTTAAATATGCAATTCTTTTTTTTTTTATTTAATAATGTAATTTTAATAAACAGATACCTATCCTCCCTTCCATAAAAAACACCTATTTCAGACTACATCTATGAAACTGGGCACTGAAAATGGCTTCTTACATGAGACTCAGTAGCAAATATATCACTTTATTGAGGACATTCAAGACTTCAGATCACCATGTTCCTTGAAAGAAGGATGTTTGCTCAAGGTCTGTAAATTTGTGCAAAGGTGTACTCACTATCAAGTTCCGGAGTGAAGATGCAGGTCTTTTCTACTCATTCTTGGTGAAGCTTCACAACTTATTTAAGGGTGAAGTAGTCAGAAAACCAGAAACTGATTATGACAGTGTAATCTCCTTAGATGCTTAGCTGTCTGTATCAAATGTTTCTGTTTCAAGAAACCTTATTTATTATAAATAAATTATTTGGGGAAATAAATAAATAAATAAATAAAAATGAGTGTTCTACAACTGAAAAGGGAGAAAATGAAGATGTCCACGTCAGGGTGCTGTTATGGAAGCCTTTGGAATGCTGTCATGGAAAACTGCTCAGGCCTGGCACCTTGCAGCCCACCTGAGCTACAGATTGCTCTCCTGGACCCTGCAGGAGCGAGGTAGCAGGCCTGTGTCTCTGCTCCTCCTCTCCAGAGTGCCCTGCTGCCTGTTGTTGACACTTTTGTTTGCCATTTACATGGAATTTGGAGTACACCTCTAAGACTAAGCACAACAAAGCAACAACTGCTCTATGGGGCTGTATAAGATAGTAAAAATACACAGTGAGCATTCAATATCCCTGAGCTAGAAAGAGTTATTTGAAGATCTCAGTGTTAAATGTTAGATGCAGAGACCTAAAGTGGTACCTCAGGGCTTTATTTTCTTTGATAAAACAAAAAAAACCACCACACTTTCCATTCTAGGAAGAGTAGCACTAAATTCTTTCAGGAGCTGGCTTTCTATGTACATGAATAATTGCCACAGAAAATGATCAGCACCATTGGTATCTGTTGTTTTGCATTTAATTTAACTTAGAAAAGACAAAGAAACCCCAATAGAATTACTTGAAACCAGAAGCTGGAACTTCTCACATATGTAGCCTCCAGAAATCCCTTATTCTATGTAAGTTAGTTGCCAGAATCCTGAAAATTAATTCTGCTGATGTAAAAAAGCTACTTATCAGAATACAGATAAACAGGGTTGTTATTGTGAAATTGTATGTGTGAACAAATTTTCCATCTTTCTGTGATAATGGGCACAGATCCTAGATTTTTTTTCAGTAGTTAAGTGGCCATACTCCTTTTCCTGTGCATTTTATTTGTTCATCTTCTGACATATTTGGTCCATGTGATTTTTCTTTCCTCCACTCATTTTGAAATAGATTCTTCCCCTTGTACATCTCCAATTTCTACACAATTTTACATCTTTAAATTCAGATCCAGATGGCAAGCAGAGTATTAAGAAAAATATGTACAAAACCAGATAACATTCTTTCACATAAAGGCAACAGCTTATAATTGTTAGCAGACTTTTTCCAGATGAGCAGATGAGAATTCACAATTAATGAAGGTATGAAAATACCTTGTGAATTATTATTTTTTAAATAAATTTAGATATAGAATAGTTTATTTCTTCCTGTTGTGTTAAGAAAGACATAGTATAAGAAAAAATAGAGGAGGTCACCAGAAAAAGATGGTGCTACTATGCTGCGTCTAATCACAAACTGGAGCATGATTCTGAAATTAGGAAATTACTGTGTGATAGCACTATGAAAAATAAAGCATCGGCCTGCAATAGAGTTCCAAAGATGCCTCAGTATCTATTCCTCAGCATTTTTTTGTTTAGTCTGTATGTCTTTGTGGCCAAAATAGTGGTTACTACTACTACTATTACTACTACTACTACTACTACTACTACTACTGCTATTGTTATATTGAAGTGGGAGAAAAAACAACAATCTCAATAATATGAAGAAGTGTTTCAGAAATAAATGTGTCATTTTGTTTTGAAAATTGATATAGATTAGCTAATTTTTTTTCTAATTAAAAAGAGATTAATTAACCTAGTTTAGTTCCATCTATGTTCCCCCTCAAATACTTGAAATAAACTGTCCATCATAAAAATGACCAGCAGATATTTTGTAATTAGTTCTTGCTATTTTTCTTACTCATTTGCCTTGATACCAATCAAACTGCAATTGCAAGTCCATGAGAGTTTTACCATTTATTTCACCTACCATCTCATAATAAAATTCAGTCATTTACAGCGAGTCTCCAAGACATTAATGTGAATTAGTGAATTAGTGAGGCTCTTTTGCATTGCAACAAAAGTAATGAGCTTATGCCTCAGAGTATTTACAGTTTACTAAACAACTCTTCCTTTTTGTACCTTGCATATTAAACAACATTCCCCTTTCTGAATGGTCTTTATTTTATCCATTTAGCATAACAATGAAAAACATATCATTACATCTAGCCATCTGAATTATTGGATAAGTGTTAAATTTTAATTAATTAGAATAAGACTGGTCAATTCCCTTTCCTCAAGATGGCAGGGAAAAGAATAATTCTAAAACAAAGAAAATGTTCCTTGACTACATTCTAGCATAACCTCACTGGCTTGACAAAATTTCCATTTTAATGTCACTACTGTCTGCCTAAATACTTCCCTTTCTCTTCATAGAATGGCTTGCCTTTGAAGGAACCAAAAAGAATTTCTTTATGTAAAGAGTTATTAAGCATTGGGAGGGACTACCCAGGGAGGTGGAGTCACCATCCCTGAGATGTTCAAGAAACAACTGGACATGGCACTCAGTGTTATGGTCTAGTTGACAAGGCAATGATTGATTAAACATTGAATGTGATGACTTTGGAGGTTTTTTCCAGCTGAAATGATTCCTTGACTCTGTGATCATCTTAAAGATCATCTAGGTCCAATGCCCCTGTCATGAGCAGGGACAGCTTTCACTAGACCAGTTTGCTCAAAGCTCTGTCCAACCTCTTCCTGAATACTTATAGGGATGGGGCCTCCACAACTTCTCTGTGCAACCAGAGAAGTTCCAGGGTCTCCCCATCCTCACAGTAAAGACTTTCTTAATAATCTTAATAATATTTAATCTAAACTTAGTATCTTCAGTTTAAAACCATTCCTCCTTGTCCCACCACTACACGTCCTTGTAAAAACTCTCTATAGTTTCCTTCTAGGCCCCCCTTTAGGTACTGGAAGGCTGTTAAAAGGTTTCCCTTGGAACATTCTCTTCTCTAGGCTGAACAATCGCAATTCTGTCAGCCTTTCTTCATAAGGAGAGGTGCCTCATCCCTTTGATTTTGGGAGTTTCATTCTGCTCCCCAATTCTGTCTTTCAGCTTGTGGGCTCATTATTTTCTGTATCCTCTGTCATTATATTTCCCCTTGTATGCAATAAAAGATGCATGGAAATTTTCCTTAGCTCTCCTTTTATTTATGACGTATTTGAAAAAAGATTTTTGCTGTCTTTTACAAAAGTAGCCACTTTTATATGAAATTACTAGATCAGCATCACTGATTACTAGATCAGCTTTAAAATTATTTTCATGCTAGGAAAAAAACCCAAAAAACATAGGCTTTTTGTTTATAAAGCAGCTCAAGAATAGTAGCACAGAAAACAACATATAGGGGTTGGAAAGGCCTTCTAAACTGTTTCAAATCACAGGAATTTGTTATTTCAAATACAGTAGTGGGGTTCATTTCCTTCCAGAAAAGGACTGCAGAGCTATGCCCAGAACTTAGAGATTCCTTCATTTTCATGTACTCCTTAACTGTCTAGTAACACTCCTACTCTTGCAATAAGTACCAGAATGCAAAATAAAGAATAAAATAAAACCCAGTGCTAAAACAAAAGCAAATTCAAGGTCTGTTTATGGCATTTGAATTATTAATCATTCAATGATGCAGGAATTATTTTAGTATAACTATTCTTTTGTTGTCTAATTTTAGTAAGACTGTTTAATAAATATGCTTAATAGGGACCTAAAATACTTGTTCACAGATAAATCCTTAACCAATTGCATCAATCCAGTTTATATCAGTGGTAGATGGAAGCCAGAAGGAAAAATATTTTCTCTTCTCAGCTCTGTTCTTCTCTCACGTTTCTATTTCCATCTCTGCAATGTTATCATGACCCTTAATAAGCACACTTCTGCTCAACCATATCACCTCTTTGACATCTGGTGTTGCAGGAGTGTGATTCAATGAGGTGGCCAACAACAGAGTCCAGAGCCCAGAAAGAATCTCTTGACAAATATCCTAATTTCTTTTCTTTTGCATATCTCTTGATCACTTTAGGCCATTCAGCTTACCAGGTTCTACTCTTTTAAGAGAATCTCTTTATTTATCTTACTCATATTTGCAAACCAATGAAATTTCTTATACCATCCATCCAATATTTTTAATCTGTCAGAATTTTCAGAAAGCAAAAACCAAAATACTGCAGTGACTTATGACATAGAAAATTCAATAATTTAATCAGGCTAGCAGCCTTTTCCTGCAGGTGTTTTAAGTTGAGTGTAAACAAGCATCTAAACATGAAAATTTTTTTAGCAATTTCTATTTATTCTATTACACACAGACAAAACAAAGCAGAAAAACCCCACCCAACCAAACCCCAAGCAAATCTGCTCTCCATAAGTTTCAGATAACATGAGCTCACTGTCTGAAAAACCTGGAGACAAGAAACTAGTAATCTTAGGTATAGCAGACTTACTAAAAGCAATTTGTTTTTATAAGACATTGACTTTAATATAATTTAATTGAACAAGCATTTAATTTATAGAAGACATGTTAAAAATAAAATCAAGTATTTCTAAACAGTTTGATCTTGTCCCTCAGCTTGTCATAAAATTTGCCTGTTATACATGAATTTTCCACACACATTCTCATGCAGAACTGTGCTTTTGGAAACAAATAATATTACACAAGCAGCCAGAGTTACATTAAAGGAAACACAGAAGTGGAACATTCATAAGGGCATAAAGAATCATTGAGGAACTATACCTTAAAAAAATGGTATAGGAAGCTCATTAATTGACTCACTTTTGTTCAGGGGCACATTTTTGTTCAACAAACAAAACTCCTAAAAAAGGGATGTGCTACTAATTGAAGCCATACATGAACACCATAAAGGCTCTTTCCCAGAGCTGAGTCTGCAAACCTTCCAGCTGAATGTAATGACGAGCCATTGACAAGATGACATTCATTTGAGCAGCAGGCAGTAATAGATGGGTAGATAAGTCAGATACTTTCAGCTGACACAGGTTAAATATGCAGTCGTAATCAGTGTTTCAGAACAGTATCTCTAATTTGACACTGATGTAGAGAGGTTCTTATACAGCTTTCTAAAAATGAACTTTGTTGTCACTATGGCACACATGTGTGCAAAACATGCTGTCACTCTCACAACCTCTAATCCTAACTCTTGATGGAGCTCCACTTATTTTCAAGGCATTTATGAATAGAAGAGAGAACCGCACTTACAGATTTGTCCTGAAGTGTCAAATTCAATGCATGTTGGACTGTCTTTTTTCAGGAGCATGAACGAGACAAAGAAACCAGCAAAAGAAACTCCAGCCTTTCTAATATTGGCTAGGAAAAAAAAGAATCTTTTGCTGCAGGGGTTTCGTTAGTTCATTCTCTGATGTTCAGAGGAAGGTTTATGGGTAAAGGGGAGAAAAAAAATTTACTCTTGTCAGTCTAAAGAACCTATGAGCATCTATAAAGGTGGTATAGTCCATGTTTTTCTTTATGGACAAACAGTAGTCAAATTTTTTTGCCTTACTAGATAATATTTTGATGAGTTCTTGTTCCAGATAATTAGGAGAACCACTGCTTAAATGTAAAACATAAATATTTCTTTAAAAAACTAGAATTAGTAAAATTATAGATTACTATATTAGAAATGAGAAGCAACAGATGAGCTTATTTTTAAATTTTTTATTTTTATGGTATTTTCAATTATTTTGTTCCTATTAATATTCTAAAAAGTACATTAAATCTCCAGCACATAGTTTGGCAAAGAATTGGATGCAAGAGTTGCTAGACAATCATAGAAAAATTGTGTAATCTATGACCTCAACAATTGCATCAAAACCTGATAGTAGCAGTGATACTTTAAAAAAAAAGTATCCTATTATTCCTATGTTCAATTAAAAACCATTAATTTAGAAAATTAAATTCTTAGAACTTTTCACAAATAATGCTAGTTTCACTCGCAGAATTAGATCTTTCAAATACTGAATATCACAGCAGAAAACAGCATTTTTCATACACAGTTCCTCAACCTCAACTCATCCAAAAGTTTGTAATTCAAGAAAGAATTGTAGCTAAAATGGAGACCACTTTTGAATTTTAGGTGTAACAGTAGTGTTTTTGTGATCATCCTGTAACAAATGATGACAACATAAGAAAAGACAGTAAGAAAAAAATAAGAATTCAGGGAGAGAGAAACTGTTGAAACAAATTGTTTGCGAATGTGTATGATTTCATGATTTTATTTTCAAAAAAAGTAAATAAAAACTATGTGAGATAATTTTAATATCTAAAGTCATGACAAAAAACAAACAGCAAGATATCTTCTGCGGCTGCAGATTTTCAGCAAATATGAAAATATCATTAACGAAAGGCCAGACTTGACACTTTTAAATGAGTTATTTTCATTGGTAAAATTCAGTTAACAATCTGTTTCTACATTAATAACATACAACCTCTTCCTGTCCTCTCATTTCTAGAGAACAAAGCAGACAGATCATTGTTCCATCTATATTTCTCTGGCACAAACACATGCTGCAATTAATAGATTTTCACGTGAGTTCTTCATAGGTTAACACTAAGCAGTAGTCTGTCAGATATAGTGTGATAATATGATGCTTAACAGTTTTATGTACAAAGCTGTTAGGACTTTCTAAAGGCTAAATATGTTGCCAGGTGCAGTGAAACTGTCACTAAAACAGACACCACTTTCTGCCCAACCAGTGTTTTGAGGTTGTTTGATTGCTTTTCTTAAAGTGAGGGCACCGGAACCAGTAAAATTATTTTAAGCTGCAAACAATTAGGCAAAAACTGTAATCAAAAGTTTCAAACTGAAAAACACAGAAATGTTGGGGAACTTTGGGGAAATAGGGAAACTAATTTTAAAGAAAGTTGTGCATACATCTCTCCTCTGGACACTGAGTCTATTCACTGAGTCCTATTCACTGGTACTGTCCTCAGTTCAACAATATTTTGTCTCCTCTGGGCTGTAATAAACTTCATCCAGCTTCTGGCCATTCCTGGAAAAAGGATATAGAGAAATGTATAATGTTTTTCCCTGCCCTAACCGTAGGGTAGGTTGAGGAGGGGAGGACAGGGACCTATCAGGGGGCAGGCTGGGATATTGGCAGCTGAGTTGACCAATGGGAACCGTCAGTGCGACTTTGGAAGGAACATTTAAAACCAATCTGCTGAGACCGCCCACTCTCTCACTTTAGGATCAGCCATGAGGTGACAGCGGAGGCGGCAGGCGGCCTCGGGTCGAGCCTTGCTGCCCTTTTGGGCGGCTGGGCTGGGCCTGGCTGGGGTCTGGGGGCCGCTGCCTGGACGGGGAAGGCCTGGGCTGGCTGAGCCCCTTTCCCCAGCTGCTGGCAGCGGAGAGGGGACAGCTGCAGCTCGGCAGTGTGGGGCCGTGTGCTCAGACCATGGCAGAAGGGGCCAGAACATGGCCCAGCTTAATCACCGCTGGCAGCGGAGAGAGCAAGCCTGCAGCTCCATAACAACTCTGAGCTGCACTGCCCTAGATGAGACCGAGGGGTGGAAAAAAGGACTTTTACCAGCTTCCTTTATCAGCACGGCCTTGATTTTTCCTTCAGCCCTGCAGCTCGGTGTGTGCACGTGGCCTTTGCAAGCCCGAGTAAACTTAACTCTTTCTTAGCAACACAGAAATTTTAAAGCACAGTTCTTCCTTGAGAGAAAGAACAAAGGAAAACAGAAGGTACATGGAACAGACACTGCATGAAGTCAGTTAGATGAGAAGTGAAAGAACTAATAATATTGGAATAGTACTGAAGAACTGGACATTTTTAAACGGACTTTTCTAAGGTAAATTATGAAGAAATGAACTGTTCTTTGCAGCATCTTAGTATTATTTGGGTAGAATGCTATTCTGATCAAAATTAAGGACTGATGTAATAGAGATTTATTTGGGAACTTTGAAACCCCCGCTCTTGGGTCAAAAAGGAGGTCTCAGCCTTTTGAGACAAAGACAATTTTAGATCAGAAGAAGTATTTGTAAATAATACCCCAAATACACTGAGAAGCTCTGTGGACAGAACATCACAGTCTGCGAAAACTCCGGGCCGCAGCAGATGTGTGTGACATTAAAAAAGACTGGACTCTTTTGTCTTGTAGCAAATATCTTCATAAAAGACCTTAGAAGGACTCTTCTCCTAAAATAATGTGTAGTTATGTCTAAGTGGTGAAACTGACTGAAAATCCTAAGTTGTGTCTTTCTATGTTGTCCAATAAGAAAGTTAATAGTTTGTAAGAGAAAAGAAGCATGTTTATGAAGTTTCATTATGTTTTAGGGTTTTTTTCCAACTTTCTTCTTTTTCTATTCTTCTAGTGTGTGTCAATAAAACTATTTTTTTGTTCATTTTAAGCTTAAGCCTGCTTTGTTTATTGTTCTCCTAATCTCTCCCTCACACAGAAATATTAACACTAAAACCCCTACATTAATTGGTGTTTCTGCCTGGTTTCATTAAATTAAAACCATTACAAATTTGGTGGATTAATGTAGGGGAACTTTGAGGAAATAAGGAAACTAATTTTAAATAAATTTGTGCGTACATCTCTCCTCTGGACACTGAGTCTATTCACTGGTTCTGTCCTCAGTTCAACAATATTTTGTCTCCTCTGGGCTGTAATAAACTTCATCCAGCTTCTGGCCATTCCTGGAAAAATTGGCTTCTGCTACTCTGAGAATATGTGCACTTGTATGTTTTCTTGCTATGATTGTCTCCTTTCTACCTGCCTGAACACTACACCCCTGAAGATACCCTCACTTAAGCATTCTAATTCGATTTTTCTAAGAAATTATATTTTCTGTATTCCTAAGTGTCCAAGAAAAGCTGAGAATTTTATAACTATATGTGAAACCATTTTAAAAGCATGAAATAGGAAATATATTAATCTGATTGGTAAGAAATGGGATAGAAACCCCTTAGAGAAGACAGGTTTATACGTTCAGGAAAACAAAGGCACAAAATGTTCTAAGTCACTGTATATGAGAATGTTTTATATTCCCTTTGCTTCAGGATCATGAACTGAAAATGGAAATAGTCATTTACAGTGAAGCCTACAAGTATATCAGAAATATTCATGAAGCCTTAAATACCAATACATCTTTAAATATTTTTAAACGGATTTGGTATTTGACCTTGTTTAATCAAAATATGAAATTTGGGCCAAATTTATTAGTAAGCTCAGCTGCTTTGAATTTCTTTGTTTTTGCAAAGGCTCTGCAGTTTGTCAATGACTCAGAATTCTATCAGAATTTCTTCTCCTATGATTCCTGACACAGAATTACTGCCTCTTCACTTTTCATTATGTGAACTAAATTTTATAGAACAAAACCTTTACCCAGTTTTGAAGGCTGAATTCAATAGGAATTCTGTTCTCAAGGCAGAATCTCAGGTAAAACAATAGAATTCCACTTCATCCACTCCCTCAGTGGTTCTGACTAGCAGCTGAGAATCTGAAGAGGCTCATAAGTATTTATAAAAATAGTCTGTGCTAACAGTGATAAATTGCTATAGCAATTATAGCATGCCTGCTGATAATGCAGTTACTTTAGCAATTTTTAAGGTACTACAAACTTTATCAACTCCATACCTTTTGGATTTGTTAGTAAGAAATATTTATGTGTTTTAAAATAAATAATAAAAAAAAAGTGTCCATCTTCTTTATGGAGTTTGTACCCTAAATATGCCTTTGGTATTTATCTGAGGATTTTGATGGTGGAAAGAAAAATATGAATGTCATTTTTGCACAATTAATTGTACAATAATGCTAGTGTGCAAAGACAGGAGAACATTAGAAGAAACTTTTTTTTTGATACCATCTTTATTTGAAGAAAGGATTTTTCCTTTATTATGGAATGACAAATCTTTGAAACAGAAATTAAAAGGCTAGTACTCTTAAATTGGGGTGGAATTCTCATTATCTGAGTGAACACTTCTCTATCTTCTCCTGTTACTGTATAGTTAAATAAAATTGGAAGAATAGAATACAGTTGACCAGATCATAATTTGTTCCCATCTGCTACTGATTGATACCAAAGCAATTTGTACTTCTGAATAGCTCTCTTAGTGTCTTTAAAAGCCAGGGAAAAAATGAAGACAACATTAATTTGAGTATTTTTCTCGAATTTAGGGTAACCTTGTAGATTTGACCTGATAGTTGCAATCAGATTATCTCTGGAGCAAACTCAGTGGCACTCTGGTGCACCTATCAATATCCTATATGAATTATGATTAATAACTGACTAATTTAGTTTATGTGTGAACCATTCTCTGCTATATAGTGGATTTTTTCCTGTAAAGTCTTAAAAAACATACATTTTCCACAGAGAAAGGGCAGATTTTCACATATACAGTTAACGTTTTTCAGATAACAGATAAGAAAATAAATCCTTGCTTCCATTGTTTCTGAGGATCACAATTTTATGTGACATGCAGTACCTCCTTTAAAACCAAATTGATTGTCATTAATGATATTTTTAGTGTCTAATTCTTTATTAATGAAGTCCTGAATTTGGATTCTATTACTTTTTTCAAGAAAGAATATCTTGTCTCTCATTTCTGGATCACCCTTCTAAAATGCCAGAAATTAGAAATGTTATGCTGTATTCTTGCATATTTATTGTATGAATAAAAATAAATATTAAAAATAAACTAAAAATTAAAATAAAAATTAAAGTGGAAAATATAAAATTAGCTTTTCAGCTGTTCCTTCCTATGCTCAGTGCACTTCAGAATACATACCTAGTAACCTAGAGCACTTTCATTTCTAAGAGAATTATTCTGCAACCGTTTATATTCATAGCCAGCAATTTGAATTCTTAATGCATAATCTTCATTACTTCAGTCTAAGATAAAGGAAATATTTTCCCTATTAAATATCAGTATTCAGTTCTTGTTCTGCTATTTCAAAAGTATTTCTGTTTTAGTTCATTTTATCTTCCTAGTTTTTTGATCTGTTACACCTTTTTTAGGTCTTATCTGTCAGCCTTTTTTTTTTTTTTTTTTTAATTATTATTATTATTATTTCTGATATTTTTGGACTTGTCTTTCATCAGTGCATCTCCAAGAGTTAACAAGCTTTAGGCTGTATAATTAAAACAGTTCTGTTTACCATGTCTTCTGAAGTACTTTAAAACCACTGTACTCATGCTGAAAATTTATGAAGTTTTTTCTCTCCACCACTTGCATGGTAAATGTGCACAGGGATCTCAAAATAAAAACTGGTTCATCAGCAGATCTCAAATCACTGATGCTAATTAACCTTATTTATTAGAGTTCTAGTACTCAAAATATTCCAAAGATTATTTTTTAAAAACTGGTTTAATTATTTAAAATATCAAAATGCAAGGCTGACTTAAAATCTAATAAAGTTTAGTGGGATTCTAAATAATGAGTAGGATAGGTTATTGTCACAAAACACCAGCATTGGCTAGTAAGGTTGCTAGTAATCCAACAAAGTATAGCACTGCTAAACTAAACCGAAATCCAAGTTTATGTCTGCGTTTCATGGATTCTTTTGACAGACCATTTCAGAAATTGATAAGGACTTAGGAATTACCATAAAATATCTTCAGTGTGTGATGTCAATATTAAAGCTAATGAAAAGGATAGATGAAGATGCTGAGGAAGGAGAGAGAAGGCTGTACATGTAATAGTTTCAGGAGATCCCAGACCTACCACAACCTTATTCACATTTGGAAGAGGCGAAAACATATAAATTGTGGAAATAACAGCACTTCATCAGTGATGTTATTTTAGCCTTAGCTGTGGCTAGAGGAGAGCAAATAAATCATCTTATTGAAAAGAAAGCTGGGAAACAATTTGGTTCATGTGTATAGGTACAAACATCCAGAAAATTGTAATGGGGTAATGGGAGGCTTTTCAGCCCTTTTGACTGAGGTATGAGAGGATTCAAGGATTCCTGGCATTGAGGGCTGTCTACCACTGCAATAATATGGCAGGTGAAAAAAATTATTAGTGTTCTACTTATTTTAAAAATAATTAGCTAATTTTTCAAAATATGTTCTCTAACAAAGTTGTGTGAAAAGTTCATCAGCACTTTTTCACAATGGTCACTTCTGGCACTGGAGGCTGGGAACTCTGGAATCAGCATCTTAATTCTTTTTCTGTATGCCTCAATGAACAGAATTGAATGTGTGTGCTACACACTTATGACTGTTGTAGCTCATAGTTGAAACAAAAATTCATACTTAGCAGACAGCTACTATCCTCTGAGTTACATATCATTTGTGTGTATGATGCAGATTCAGGCTGTTGTCATCTATTCTCCCATTGGATACTGGCCATGATAAAGTCAAGAAAAGAGCAGTAATCACAGACTGTTCAAAGAATGTTTTTCACGTTGATAACTGACTGATGTTTCCTGCTCACCTCCTCAGGGACGTACTGACAGCTAAATTTCAATCTGAGCAGTTTCTTCCCACCATTTCTAAGAAATTTTGAATAAATTGTCTCCTGAACTTGCTCTTCCTGTGTTCTTCATTGCCTTTTTCTTCTTCACAGTGCATACGTGATTTAGCTCCTAGAATTAGCCAGGTCTGTTCTGTCCAAATTATCCCCTGCTACTACAATGGCTTTAGATCTTTCATCCTTACCTATTTTTTGGAGTATTGCACAGGGATAAATTTTCTAAAAATGGATATACTTGGCATTTCAGGTTTTACACTTGGTAGAAAATAATTCTCAAAAGAAAGACAGTTGGTTTTTTTTGTTTTTGTTTGGTTGGGGGATTTTTAGTTATATAATTTATTGTGTCTGCAATACATTCTGATAGCATGTATTCTACCTCATGATTTGGATGTCAAATAAGAAGGAAACAAGCTATGATGCCACATAGAAACATACAGGGGCATATATATTCATAAGAAGGAACTTTTACAGAGAAAATATCATTGATTTCCAATACACTGGTATATTTTGTACACAGAAATAACCTACTTCCTATTGGATTAATTCTTATGAAGCAAAATGATAGCCAGGCAGACATTCTGGACTTCTGGGCAAAGCAAAACTCACATTGTCCATTGTGAAGCAAGGAATTTTCTTCAAATCAGTTTTGAGCCTTCAGGAAAGAGATATTATGCCATGTCTTGAAATAAAGATATCAAACCAAAACAATGAGAATAAATAGGAAAAAATATACATTGGGAGATATCCTGTATAATAATGTAAAACTGTCAGCTTTGTGTAGTACTAAGTCTGTAAAACTACTCAATTATATTTGGAGTGAAATAGTTTTCTACAGATATAGTATGATTCAGATAAGCAGAGTGCTATTAAATTACCTTTTCCTCTGTGTATGTAGAATATTAGAAGAAAATGAATGAAAGTTTCAGTAAACATACAAGACATTTAAATCACTCTACAGCTACAGTAAAAGAATAGCAAGAGAAGGGGAATAATTTATTTACAAAAAGTACAATGATGATTTTTTTTTTCTATGATTTCTAAGGATAGGTTTTTCTTATTAAAGTTTGGTGCATTTAATTAAAAACCTAGATGCTGAATTGAAGATGAGAGCTGGCTGATAGAATCACATCAAAATCATCTTTCCCAAGAAATAAGTTGTATGGTGTACTAGAAATGGAGTTGTTCTATATAGCAACTCAAAATTGGAAGGTCAGAAAAGAAAATGACCTATTGCAGAGAACAACAGTGACTTTCTGGAAGTTGGCAATGCTCTATGACTTATCTGTAAGAGGCGATCTTTAGTTTGTTGACAATAAGATACAGTTAGGAAAAAGTAACAGAAGTGATTAAGCAAACAGTGAGATAAAGCTGCAGATGCCATTGAGACTGGCAGATCTGTTGTGTATCCTAGAAAAGAAAATGTTACACTCTAAAATTAAAAAAAAAAAAAAAAACCCTCATAAATAAACAACAGAAATAACTAATACAGTTTGTTTTGTTTGGTTTTTTTTTTTAATATTGGTTGGTGATCCTTTTCCTCTGACACAGTCTTGTCAAATATTTAAAATCTGATATTATGAATATCTTTGGAAACTTCAGTCTTTCAGACTGCTCATTCTCTTGTGGATGGAGATGAGAAAATGTGTTTCTCTAAGCAAAATGCCTCCCACAAAAATGGGTTTGTTTCAAATGTTTTAAAATCTAGCAACTTGTTTTGAGTTTTATAGTTTTTTTCCTCAGTCTATTCACAACTTCCAGATAAGTATTCTAATCTATGATATTAACTATTACCTCAAAAGAACAAATTCAGGGTGTGTATATTTATTAAGAACAAGTAATGAAAGTCACTAAAACTAGCTTCCTTACATTTCAGAAAGTGGAAAAAAAATTCTTACAGGAGAAAAAAAAATATCTCACACAGGAGAATCCCTGAAACATATTAATAGACAAAGATATTGACAAAAAATTCTTTAAGGAAAATGTTAGGCCACAGCTGTTCGGTCTTGCAATTTGCATGTAGCAACACAAAACCAGTTAAAAACAAAGCTTCACAAACACTACATAGCTACCTCTTCAAGCAATTTATAAGTCTTTATTGCATTATTTTTTCTGTTTGACCAAGTATTCTAAAAGTTTTGATTTTTTTGATTTGATTTTGCAGAATGCAATAAGAATACTGTAAAAAGATGAGAAAACTGAAAAAAGACAGAATTTGCTAGAGCCTATGCTAAATAAAAATTATAAAAGGGCTTTTTCTTACGAAACAAACCTAATCAGTGTAGTTTATTAATACAACTAGATGAAGTACATCCTCCAGTTTCAGCTGTCAAATTACTCTTAGGCATTTTTTGTTTTATAAAATCAATTTGGGAGACTTTTCAAGCTATATAATCAATGTGTAAATAAAATGTAAAGAAACATAAAAAGAAAAATATTTTATCAGATTTTTTTCTATATGATCTATGTACAACAGTCTTTATTCAAAAAGAGAAGAGGAAAAACACACTGGATGATATATATTTTAATTGTATTTTTCCTTTCCAGAGTATTGCTATCATTAACATTATAATGGCAAGCCAGTAAATTGCTATTTTCATTTTGAGACAAGAGACTAATACTTATTATGGGATACAAGCATTTTAATGGGAAAAGATGATTTGATGTGAATGATAAACAGATCATTTAGTACTGCTAATGCTTCACATTATGTGCTCCATTAATTGAATGTCCTGTGCAGTTTACATTTAAGTATACACAATTATGTCAAGCTCATTTATTTAGCTATATGTGCTGGCATAGTATAGAGCTAATATTTTTCTAATCTAAAACCTGAATACCATTTACCATACTCTTTGCCTTTCAATTTATACTCAATTAGAATAATAACTGTATACAGGATTAATGCAAAAAAAAGAGAGCGGTTTTATGACATTTTATCAAGGAAATTCAAGAACAGTTCACTTAGAGTTTATTTCAAGAACTATTGAAGGTTACTGATGAACACAACATATGAGCCATTGATCTAACACACACACACAATCTCACCAGGAGGATTGCAGGAAATTAATTTACTGACTAGTTTGCAGTCATTTGGTTATGTAGCACATTTTCCTAAATACTGGTATTCTTTTTAGGAAAACTATTGTAGCTTCCTTTTGAAGCAGTAATTTAAAGTAGTATTAATGGATCATTCAGAATTTAAGGTATGTTTCTTTCATGGACCATTTTGCAGACTTGATCTTGAAACTTGAGTTTCTTGATTACATATATATCTTTGCTATAAAAAATTTAATTTATTTTCAAGCTGTGAAACCTGATATAGGGACGAAGAATTTGAGTTTTTAAGAAAACTGCAGCTGACACTTAATTCTGTACTTACAAGTAGTGGGCATTACAAATATTAGAATTTTATGCACAGGATTCTATATCTAAGATTCTCCATAATTCAGAAATACAGACTCTTAAAAGTACTCAAAGAATGGGAAAATATTTCTACTATGTGCAAGTGATTATGATGGAAAACCAACAAGAACTTCTGATCTTTCCATTTTTAGGAAAGAGCTCAGATGACAAGTTTTTCTTTACATTATCTTTAGGAGGTTTGGAGGTCCAGTGACTTCACCTACTGTTCTTACAGTCCCAGCTATCAGCATCATTATGCTGATGTAGAAATCAGAAAGGCATTTTGTGGCGGTGCAAGTTTTGTTTTTATGTTTTGTATGAACTTTTATAATGGAGTGTTCCTATGTACTCTCCAGTTTTCTCTAATGGTTTCTCCCCCACCTGTTGTTATATAACCAGACGTTACTTGTCAATCATTCCTTCCCTCACCTGTCTCTGTCAATCCTCTCTCTCCCCTCTTGGGTGCCCTGTCTGTCACTCTGGGGCCCTTCCCCGAGTTCTGGAAAGTTCCAGGGAGGGTGTCAAGTGATAGGCTGGGGCCTGAGAGACCCCCCCCCTCCCACATCTTGTGATTTGTCCCCAGTTATGAAGTTGACTCCCCCGTTACGCCCCTCTGACACCCCCATTGGCTGATCTGTTGTTGCCACCCCTTGGTCCTCCCCCAGTTATAAGCTTGGGTCCCAGCCCTGATCGGGGCTCTCCTGAGCGGGTGTGGAAAGGTGCGGAGCTCCTTGCTGGACTCCTCCTCAATAAAGCAACAATTATATCCCCTCAAGAGAGTCAACTCTTTTCTGCTTGCTGTCGTCGTCCAGCGTGTTATCAAGTCCGTTTGCCAGCTGGGGAAACAAGGCCCCACAGGGAGGAGGCTGCTGCTTGGTCCTGCAGCCCCGACCTTAAACGCATCAGCCGCAGTGGAACAACTGAGCTAGCCTGCGGTCTGCCCCTCACAGGCGTTCCTGGGACACTGCGACAGCATTTTAAATTCTGAAAAGAATCTGGTGAACCATGAAGGTTTTTTACTATCTGTTGAGACTGAATATCACTAGTTAATGATTTTTAATTTCTTTAAAATAATAATTTAAAAAACCTATCTAGTTGCCAAAAATCTGATAGAGTTTATGGATATGGAGAACAGTTAAATGTGAAATAAAAGGACCCATTTATTTCCCTGTGTTTGTGGGTAGGAATAGGAACAGGGAATAAGAAGGAGACAAACATTTTCATTCGGAACATCCGAAAATCACGTTAAAGTTGCCTTCACCTAAACTGCAGCAATTTTTTATTTGGTCTCAAATTCAAATAATATATTCAAACGTACAAACAGGGTCACTATTTCTGAAACATCTACTCAGAATCAAAAAGTATTTCCTCTATGATCTTTTGAAACATGCAATACAGTGTATTTTCTTATTGACATTGTGAAGACTCTGTATTCATTCATGCAATAGCTATATATTTACTTCTGATTTTGTTCGCTCACTGTTTGATTTCTCCTTGTTTTTCATTATCATAGTAAAAAAACCCCTTAAAACATTCATACAGGCTTGAAATTAAGCCAGAGAAGAATATCATCCAAATGAAGACATTACATGTTAAATTTTTATGAATTAATGTTGTAGTTAATTAACGGAGACAGATCTCAACCCAGTAATACTGCAGGTAATTATTCACTGACCATGCCAGAGGAGGAGTAAGGCATTTTTCTGACTGAAAATGGATGTTCTTCTGCTATATTAGTCTTCTCTACCATGAGTGGTTTTCCCCACAAATATTGTACTTTTTTTTTAATCCTCCATCTGTTTCTGCCTCATAATGTAAGAGACAGTACCAAGATTATACAAATTTAAGTAGTTTCTATTATATTATCTAGGATTGTTTCTTTCTTCTAAAGATGAGATCAAACATTTCAAGTGCTTGGCATCTAATTCTGAGTTAAACAATTTCCTGAATATGAAGAGTTATCAACATTTTCTGAAAGAGCACTCGATGCCTTTGTAATAACCTGACAGTTTATATATTTGAGATTAATCTCAAGTAAGTTATATCTAACTATATAATCAGAAATAAATGTTATAGAAATTATTTGTCTTTCTGGTATGCTCTAACAAGTCTTTAAAATGAATCAATGTAATTCAGTATCCAGCACAAAAAAACAAAACAAAACAAAACAAAAATAAAACCAACCAACCAACCAACCAAAAACCCCAAAACACAAACTCATTTTGATATTTTATATCATTAGGTACAACAAATTCCTTTCAATTTGCTTGTCATTTGTCTTTATTAATATTCATTGCTTTTGAAATACCTGGAAAACACTGGAAAAACATCTTTATTCAAAATCACTTTTAATTGAGTAAATCCGTGAGTGCTTTGCAAATGCAGAGAACATGTATTAATGTAGCTTTGGTATACCATAGCCCTAAGGATCTTTCAGGTTTTTCAGTTAACTGTCAGTAAAAGTAATTTCATTTCAAAGAAATGATGCTGCAACATGGAAATTCAAAGATTTAAGTAAGTTGAAAGAGATAATATAAACAATATAAAATTATATATTATTTAAGCAAAGAAAGACATGCTGCTTAACAAAATAAGGTACTTTTGAAATTTAAAAGGTAAGTTCAAATAGCATGAGTTATTAATGAAGAATAGTGTCACACTATTGCTTCCAATATTTACTTATTTTTGAAAGTATCTTCACCACATAGGTGAAATTTGGAATGCTGGTTTTTCTATTTAAAACTCAAAGTGTAGGTAAGTGAATAAAGACCACTTTTCCTCCTTGTCTGTGTGATTTTGTGTGGTGGATTCATGTAAATATTTTTACAACTGACATACCTCACCTTTCTCCTTTTTCCTCTCAGCCCTTTTCAACTGCTTGGCTGGCATAAAACCTGTCACAAAACCTGTCTACATTATGTTCTAAGAATGGATCATATAATTGTTTTCTTTGCATATTTTCTTTCACCATAGCTAGTCTGCAGAACGAGTAATTGTATTAATTTTCTTTTTAAATACACTGGCCAGTATTTTCTGACAAGCAAGTTCCTATTCATTTAGTACTTTGGCTTTTCTTTTAAACTGGTCTGTCTTGGTGACTTGCAAGACTATCACAGAGCAGTAAATTCATCAGCATCCTTTAAACTTTTTGTTTAAATTCAGATTTTCAATTTTGGATAGTATTGACCTCTACTTTTCTTCCCAGGAGAGTACACCTTGCAAACATGTCCTTATCTGTGGAGATTTCAGAAACAAAGTTCAGAAAAAAAGGGGCACAGTGACAGCTTTCAGAATGCCTGTTTTTCAGCCCCATGCGTCTCCAATTCCTTCTGCAATTGATTATACTAACTCACCTCAATCATTTATTATTTCAGTAATACCCAAAAAATACCATTTAATAACTTAAAATCAATAAGCCATACATTCCTAACACCCAGAAAACTTTGTTGGTTATCAGAGCATGAAGTTATTTTATGCAGTTTTCGGTTGAAGACTTGAAATATGGTGATAGCAGTGTAACCATAAAGAGCTAAAGAAAGTACCATAGTGAAACACTGTTTGTTTGTGAAGACTAAACCCCAAAGTACAATCATGGGATTTGTTCAGAATCAATTATTCAAATTACTGTCATTGAAGTGATATGTCATTTTGTGTTAAGGGAGGGCAAAATATCATCACAGTTAGGCCTTGCCCTATTTTAAATGCAACTCAGGTTCTAGTTTTGCACTAAAAAGCTCACCCCCTGAAATGGGACAGGTGGTAGAATGTCTTTTTCTTTTCCCAAGAGCATTTGCATGGTGAATTACTGATCGCTTTTCAAATTGAAGTAGAAAATTAGTGAATGTAGGTGCCTGTGAAACTTAATGACCTCTGGTGTTTAGTGCTTGCTGAATAGGAGTTTTAAAGGTTTACATTTTGAATATTTTGCTTAAAGAGAACTGTCTTCCTAAACACCTTTTTGTGTACAGCTCCATTGCTTCCTGAAAATGAATGCAATTCCCAGAGCTGGAGAAAATACATTAGCAATTTTTAGACTCTCTTGTACTACAGAGATGGAGACTAACATAGATAATTACAGTTTATGTGAGGATTACACCATTAATCAGCCCCTGTCCTTTTCCTCTTCCATTGATAGAACATTTTATTTCCAGGGAAAATAAAAATAGAGTCCATTGGCCATAGACAATGACAATTTTTTGTTGGTTTGGTTTGTTGGGTGGGGTTTTTTAAAAGTAATGTGTTTCCTGAACTACCACAAATTCCACAAGCTGCCATATATTTAGATTTTCTTGTATGTCTCCTGCTCTTCTTCTCAGAAATTTAGGTCAAATAAATATTGATATCTTCTTATAAAGACACCCAGGTTACCTGGCCTAGAGCACAGGTTGCTTGGAACAACCTGAAACCAGAGCACATCCACAATACTGCTGTACATATCTTCTTTGTGTCAAGGAATTTGATATAAATTCTGCATGAACAATTGTTCTAAGCATGAAATTATGTCCAAATCTTTTAGGAAACATTGAGAAATTTCACCAGGAAAAAAAATCTGAAAAAACCCAAAACCCAACCAACCAACACTCCCCAAAGCAATAAACAAACCCCAAACCCAAAACAAATAAAACCGCAACAAACCACAAAAACAAACCCCAAAAAAACCCCACCCCCCCAAAAAGAACAAAAAAACACAACCAAAAAACCCCAAACAAACAAACAAAAAAACACCTGTAAAATTTGGAAATGGTTAGGTATTAATGTCATTTTTGCTCAGCAAAGCATTTTAAAATATAGAGAAATGTGCACAGGAGAATTAACATAATTGCATAATTTTATCATCATACATAACAATATGGATAGTATTCTTATTCTTTTTATAGGTTAGTTCTTTATCAATTTTAGTATCAAATAAATTGTGTTCTATAATTGATGAATATACTTTTCTTTCTATTTTATCTCAACTGTTCAGAATAAGCTAGTGCATACATTTTTCTCCTCTGTTGTTTTGTATAGTGACTTAGCTTTAGTATTCTTTGCAAGTTCCATGAATGGGAATGGGACAAATTTTATGGCGATTTGGTTTAATATTTTGAAAATTATGAGGCTTTATTCAAGTCACACAGTTTCTATGAAAGTACAAGAAAAAATACCTGAATATGATTTGTTTCTCTCTCTGTGATGACATCTACAAGACAATATAAGGATATTTCAAAGGTGGGAAATCTATCCAGAATTTTCAGAAGTCAGATAAAAGGAGAAAAGCTTTAATGTTTCAATATGATTGAATTATTACATAGGTATTTTATAGTCACTTCTTTAAGAGTGTACCTTAACTGTTAAAAAAATAGAAATGTTTGGATTTTAATTACATAATGTTACAGAGAAAATTCAGTCTTGGAAACACAAGTTTTGCAAACCAGAAAAAATGAAATAATGAAGAAATAAAACTAAAACACTCCATGCCACTGTATCACTGTACTGCTTTGTTTATTGCAGATCAATAGAAATCAAAACAACACAGAATACCAATGGCTTTTACTTTTCTTCTTTCTTTATTTTAGATACTTTTTAGCATAAGCAGTATTGTCATCCATATAGGTTATTCTCAATGCATGACAAATTATGTCTAATTAGTATATATCATTTCCCCAATAAACGAGACGTTAGCAATTCTTTTAATAGCCTTTTTTGCCAGTTTTAAATATGGTAACATGTACACTGATTTTAATCTAGAATTAAAATAAATGTCCTATAAATTCCTTAGACAAAATATAGGAATAACCTGTCTGCAGAATGACGAAGCTTAACAAAATATTTAAAGTTTCAGATCAGAATTTTTTCCAGATTCAACTGGCATTACTGCATATATGCCCCCATCAGCTGAAATGATATATTTACACTCATATATAAATATCATATGTATGCCTCTGAATATTTATCATACAGATCCAGACCTACATGACCATGTATATCTGCCATAGTTTATTTCTTTAAATTGTGCTATAACTGAAATTAAAGAGAAATAGTTCACTTAGCAAGATTTTTTTCTCCCAAATTTTCCATTTGATTCTTCAATATTGCATTAAAAATGGGTAGGCTTTCTCAATATCTTTTTCACAAATATTTCTCAGGTAGCCAAAGTTAACTTAAAATTAGTTGCTTGGTTATCTTCAGTCAAGTGTGTGGTTCTGATTACCTCTAATTGTGTAGTTCCTGTTGTTACTGCTGTTTGTGGGGGGTTTTTTGTTGTTGTTTTGGTTGGGTTTTTTATTTGTTTTGTTTTTTATTTTTGTTTCCTCCCTCTGGATTTGTTATTGACACTCAGCTGAAAATCCAGGATGCAGTGGTCATTTATCTAAATACAGTTCCAGAAAGTTATTTAACAAGGTTCTACATGCTTAACTTTAGTTACAAGTGAGAGAAAATAAATCAATTTTTAGTAAAATACTTTTGGTCTTTATTCAACACCCCTCAACTAAGTGAAGTGCTTCAATTAGGGGAACAGCTAGATTAGTTACAGTGAAGAACCTATTACTGATCATCTCCATTGCCTCCATTTTTATAATCTTAGATATTGAATATTTGTAGTCTTTGTCAAGAGATGCTGGGAGAAATCCTACTGTGCATGCTCTTCTTTCCTGATGTGAAGGCTGAGCACCAGAGTTGTACTTCCTAGCAAAGAGAGATCTCTGCACAGTAAGTCTGGGAGGCATCATTAGATCCAATAATACCCCACTTGTGGGCTGCTTGCAAACAGAAAAAATTATTCTCAAGTATTTACACTTTAGGAATAGCCAAGTCAGAGATTTCCCTGTGTTTAGGGCACTACTTTGTAAGACATCCCTGGTAAAACTCAGCTACATCTGTCGGTATTCTGAGCAAAAAGGATACAAGTTTGTTCTTAGTCGAAGAGTAGTAGTAGTACTATATCAAACACAGACTATAATCCTCTGAAATATCATCACTGAGAGAATTATTCTGGTTTGCATCAGGCTTAGCTGTCCTCACAGGTTTGGTTGTCTCAGAACACATGCTGAGAAAACCTGTGTCTGATAGCAATGTAAAATGTAAACTAAAAATGACCACATTCTGAAATTTTTTGATTGTGAGGCCATAGGACATGATAAATGGTAAGATATAAGGTTCTTCATCAGCGGTCAACATGGGATTATTAAGTAATGCTGCTTTTCTGTTAAGGTTAAATTTAATATAGATGTGTTGCGAAAATACCTTACTGCTCTTTTACTGCTGATAAGATTTTTTTCTCAGTGTATGCTGAACACGCCAAATAATCATGAGCTGTATTGTTTTATATACTTATTTCTAATGAGTAAGCCTATAGTTAGAATTAATAGAATTTCTTTCATGAAGTTCAGAGCTTAGCATTAGGGTGCCTAGGCACTTATAGAACAGCAATCGCATTCCACAAGTAATGAGAACACCTCTTAATTCAGCTGAAGTCAAAGCCACAAGTGAGTAATAAATGTATTTGTTCTCCAGTTAAATCGATTCCATGCAGTGCTGCAAGTGCTTATTATGCATTCTGTTTATTCCACAAGGAGGAAAATAATAGTTCTTTTCCTATTCTGCTAAAATACCACAGTACAAGGCATCTTATTTGGTTTCATTTTAACTATACCAATTTCACTTCTAATCAGCTTCTGTGTAAAGTTTACAGTGATCTCAAAGCTGCTGTTGGATTATTGATTTCTATTAGGAGAAATGAAAGGAGCATTAGTTTGCATGTCATGAACGCTGTTCTGTTTCATAGAACAGCTGGGTGGGGGGGGGGGTGTGTGTTTTGTTTTCCAAAAGGGATCAGAATATTCGTTTCTTACAAGCATACATATTACTTACTTTGTGATGAATTGAGACAAGGTTCAGGATCTTACTTTTTTTTTTCTCCTCAGTGCAGTTCTCAGCTGATAATGTCCAAAGGTAGCATATGCTTCTACCAGAAAGGATATAATAGGCTTTACAATTGCTTTGAGAGTCTATATTGCAGTTCCCTTAGATACTAGAATAGCTTATCTAAAAAAACCCCACATTTGTATGCTGCTTCCTCAGAAGCAGATGAGAGAAGTAGAAGTGATGATTTACTGTGCTGTAAAATCCTGATTCACAGAAACCTTATGGGCATATTTTGCAAATGGACTATTGGTTGCAAAGATGCATATGCTGGTTATAATGCAAATGTAACAAAAGCAAGCAGTGTAGTAGTACTTATTCCTCCTTTTCTTCACATTCTACAAATCCTTAGCAACTAATTAATGACTTGAATGAATGTTGTGAGAGGAAAGAAATGAAAAAAAGAGAAACTATAAATTTTCATTTTAAAATAAAGAACCTCAAGTGGCTCTGAATAGGCTTAGGGTTATGAAAATCTTTGACAGAAGCACAGCAAAATATTGGAACACAAGAATTGGATTGTAGATTCTAAAACAAACTATATTTTAAAAAACTAGAGAAGACCACTCTACCTAGACATCCTACCCATCATTATTTCCTATCTAAAACATCTTGAAAAATTATAAACAAATTTCTAATGTTGCAAAATAGTTTTGAAATTGAAATAATCGCTTTCAATATTTTTCAACCTGCTTTCTACCAAAGGATTCTTTACCACCTACCATGTCTGTCATACCAGATGCTTGGCTGGAGCGTTCAGAGTATTTGACCACCAATATAAAAAAATATATTTCTGGAAAAAAATCTGTCAAGCTTATGAGAAAGATTGAATTACCCCCATAGCAAATTGTCCTCCAGACACATTGACATTTCCTTTGCCAGAATTTTAATTCACCCACTGAGAGGGAAGCTGCTTCTTTTCAACTTCGACTTCAGATATTACATAATATTTCATATCTTTCTCCTATTATTTACAACTGTTTCAGAAACTGCACATGTTATTTTACACAGCACAATTAAATGACTGACTCTTTATGCCCTCATATATAGTAAGCAGAAGTTATCTGAGTACCTTTAATGACAGAAAAGTAAAATAGCCTGTCATAGACAGGCAAAGTAAAGGGAGGAAACAGAATCTTTGAGAGGATAAATACAACACCTTATATAGTGATTAATAGATTTAGTAGATTTACATACAATTTCTGAAAGAAAGATCTAGAATATAAAGTTATGTTTTACTATGAATGCGAATATTCTTGCAGAACACTGCAGGGCAGAGTAGGAAAAAAAATTAGTTCTTTGCTCTCCTGCTTTTCAGAAAATAAAAGAAATTATGCATCCAGATTTACAAGAAGATGTGACTCTTGACACTGCTTGAATGAATCCATTAACATAGTTAACAGTAGGCTTTTATATAACTTATTATTCCACTAGAATTTATGATCAGCAATATCCTTAATATAGTTATGCTTTGCTGTTTGTTACCTTATATGAACCCTAAATCATTCTTGGGAAATTCTTCATTCACTAAACATACTTTTCATTGAAGTTCTATACAGTATAGAACTCCAATGTAGATAATTTTTTTATTATTATTTTTAATAATATAAAATAAAAAGGTAAGTTATTCACCTACTTCTAAGTTTTTCAACCCTTTTGTATGTATTAGCATGGGTACCTTTGCATAGTTATACTCTCAGCTGTTATAAAGCTGTGTGACTTAATGGAATATATTTGAAATCAGGACGATTTACAATGACCAAGATTTGGTCCAGGAGAGGTAATAAAACAAAAGTAAGATGCAATTCACATTGATGACTACTGGAATATAATAATTCTCAAGCACTTACTCGCCTTTTAACCTCACTCTTTTCCAGAATCTTATGCGTTGCAATAGTTCTACTATTTAATGTGGCTTATTATGATAAAAAATTAAGTAACACCAAAACAATTTTGGCAATTCAATTAGACTAGTTTAAGTTCTAGAGAAGCTGAGGAAGAAAGAAGAAACAATGAGTGTTAAACATGAAGATCAAAAGTTAAAAAGGAGAAAACAAAAAACCCCACAGAAATTAAAAAAAAGGTTTATACAACTTTGATATGGATGTCAACATTTCTATTAGTTTTCTGCTTAATTTCCCAGCAGATATTCTCAGTGTCTTTCTATTTGCAATCTGTAAGGGAGAAGATTGGTTCAGTCTACTTTTGCTGATTCTCTTCTTGTCTTTCAAGATTCCTTTGCCTCCTTTTTTCAGCAATTTTCATGTCTTTCTTTACTTTTTAATTTAATGTCTTTGAATAAAAGGAATATTCAGGATTTCATTTGTACAGATCATTATTTTGTGCATAAAACAATGAGAAAACAAACTCAAAGATTCACTGGAAGTACAAATAAATATAGGAGGAAAAGGAAGCAAGTGATGAAGAAAAAGGGAGGTAAAGTGAGAGATTACATGTAAATGTGCCTGTAATTTAATATCTAAAATATTTACTTGGATAACATGAGGAAAGTTGTATTAAAGATCCTGCTTATTTTAGTACAAAGTAGTTAAATATTGATTGGAATAAAAACAGTATTTTCCTGCTATAACTTGTCTTGCCATACTTGCATTTTCCTCATTCAGCAGAGAGCATGAACGACAGGAAAAATCAGCACTGCACCATTATTATTACTATTATTATTGTTGCCCTCTTGTTAGAGGGTAGAAACGAGCTGAGACAGAGACTTCTTGTTTATCACAGCGTGAAAAGGGTCCTGGTTTATGCCTCTTTACAGCTCAGCTATACTGACTCCAACCATTCACTGACTCCAGCTGCAGCAAGCTCCTACTGTAGATTTCCCTTGCAGCCTCTAACTGCTGGTTATTTCCTGCTAAACTATGGCTGCATGTATCAGTTTGCAGACTCTGCAGGCTTTTACCCAGCTAGACTATGGCTGCAGGTTCCAGCAACAGGCTCTAACAGCAGACCCAGACTGACCTCGTAGCAGCGATTCTCTCGCTCCAGAATCCTATTTCTTCATGATCCTCTCTTCCTCAAGGTTCCTCCTCCTTCATTAGTCCCTTTACTAGTTAAGCCACACCCTTTTATCAGACTTATCTTTATTGGATATAGCTGTGACTCATCAGGGGTGAGGCTGTATTAGTTAATTAACATAGCTGTTACTTATTGGTGACAAGGTCCCTGATATTCCCTTCTCTTACTACTACTATTACTACTACTATTATTATTATTATTATATTAGTCTGACTTGTATCTACTAAATTCAATAGTGCCCTTCAGAATCTCTATCACTTCATAGATATGTGTGAAGTAGTTGCTGTATTCTTTCTCCTTGGGGAGTAAGAGATAATTTCTCATTCCTACTGGTTAAGCAAAATAAGTTAAATACCATGAAGGGTATCATGAGAAAAATTCATTCTCAGCTTTACACTTATATCTTCATAAATCTTGTCTCCTTGTTAAAACCTCCTCTCTGGGAGGTTTTAAGAGCATTTCTCCACTAGTCCACCTAATTTAAATGAGAAATGTTTGAACAAATCTCTTCTGTTAAACTATACGCTGAAAACTGTGGTACATGATCAAATCAGTAAAGAATTCAGGTCACCATTTGAAGAGTCAGCAGTTAGTGCAGTGCTTGAAAGCCTTCTTTTTCATTTTAAACAAGAAATAACCCTGTAAGCTATTTGGCAGCCAATGATATTTTAATTATGACCACTGCAACTAAACCACTGACCACCAAAATACTTTAAACAAAATCATGAAAAAGACTACCAACTACACAGTCCATTTAAACGAATGCCATAATCATCCTGTAAGTTTCAACTCTTTTAAAGCAGAATTATTTTATTATGTCATATTCATGAAATTTGATGGTGCCATGAAATGCAAACATTTCTCTGACTCATGAAACCCACATTCATTAAATTCTCACCTTACTCCAGACAACTGATATCAGATATTAGGAGTCAAGATACTTTCAAGACAGATGGAGTCAGTGGCTCTGTATACATTAGCAAGTAGTGTACATGACTGGAAATAAGCTAAAGACCTGAAATGTACACTGTACATATTGCAGGAGCTTCTGCAATTCTTTGAATTATCTATAGGTGGGTCCCATAGACATACTCTATGTTTAAATCTAGAATGCATTAGTTTTGCTCTTTTGCTTTGATCCGAAAGGGATACAGCTCATGCACACTGAAACTGCACCACAGTACAAAGGTCAGTATTGTGGGCTCCTGTGAGATCTGCTTTAAGGTATGTGGCTGGTTTTCACTGATTTATCTGTGTAGAAGTATTCGTGATGGTCCCTTCCATGCTTCTGAGCAATATTTATATACTTTATATACTTTATATACTGTATATGCTGTATATACTACATCAAGTATTACTTGATGTAAAGATCTGTCTGCCCCCTGAACTATTTTACCTTTGTAACAATAGGTTTGTTCCTCTATTTTTTGTCTCTCATGATATCTTTACATCTGAACAGACTCAATTAAAAAAAAAAAAAAAAAAAAAGCTGAATGCTGACATACTGTGTGGTAACAATGAAGACAAACTATTTTTTGCCTTAGTTTTGTACTCTTAAAGGTGAGTAGTAGTGGAAACTGCAACTACTGTCTGTTAGTTCAAACTTTGTTTCCTCCATAACTGACAGCTTTAGCAAAAAAATGCCCTTAGCAGGGCACTCTCCTTAAGAGAATAAAAGAGTATGTCAATGTTTCAAGACTGAATTTTTCATCTTAAATATGTATCAATTTTGTTGACTGTTCAAAGTACATAAACCTAATCTTCAAAAGTTACTCTTCAAATGCATTTAATAGTCTATGAGGACCGGGTGACTCATACGTTGTAAAAACTGCCACATAATAACTTCTTTTTCTTAAGCAGATGTGATGTTACATAAAGGCTGACAAGTTCATTTGATCCCATGAGAGTATTAAAAAATCCCAAAGCTCATGAAAATTGTCACTAAGTATATTGTTGTAATGCATTAATTGGGTTTATGTTTCATCGTATTTGTAATGTTTTTTCTATGTATCATGTGATCTGTCCTTGCCCAGCAGTGCCCATCCCCCACACTGAAATGTAACCTCTGTTCCCCTCCCGCTTCTCCCTTATTGGGTGGTGCCTCTGGGCCCTGCCTCTGGGCCCTGCCCCCTGGGGGAAAAAGCCCTGACGAGGGAGGGGCCAGGTCTCTCCGGCATCTGCGAGTCATTGGGAAAGGTCTCCAGCAAAGCAGAGCAGGACTTGAGAATAAAAGCTGTAAAGTCCCACCTGGTGCCAGAGAGCAGACTCTGTTACTTTTGCCATCGGCGGCTGTCTAATCTCATGGGGAAAACTACAGTATATAATTTCTACTTCTCAGAATCTGTCAGTTACAGCTCAAGTTTCTCTTTTTTTTTTTTTTTTTTTTTTTTAAATTATTTTCAATATAGACTGCACTTTTATATGTTGTTGAGAATTTTATTTAATACTTATCATTTACAGGAAAGACACCAACAGAACTTTGGACCTGCATGTTTCAGTTGAAGCACTATACAGTGTATGTTTTATTGATTGAGAGTAGAAGTTAAGAATAGTCAAAAATGTGATGCATAAGGTGCTAATGAACAGATGCATAACAGAAAGATGATTTTTACCTCAAAGTCTATGTACAAATCACACTGAAAACCAGAACAGGTTGATATAACATAAAACATACAATATCTAACAAAAAATATAAATCTCTAAAATTATGTGAGGTAAGAACTACCCAGAAATGCCAGAGCTCATTAAGGATAAAAAGAACAAAACAAAGCAAATGATAGGTCTGATAATCCTTAACAAAAGAGGAGGATTTTATTTTTTTTTTTCTTTATGATTTCTATAGCCACCCACAAGCTTAAAGGAAAAGTACATAATAAAAGTACCTTTTTTTTTACAGCTTAGAGACAAAAAACAGATGACTTGAACTCAGCACCAAATTATCTTATACTTGATATCTTGCTTGAAAGAATTTGCAGGGATTTTCAGTCATTCTACAAAAGGTAATTAATCTCTTTTTACTTGCTGATTAATTTTATTTGAGAGGGAGACAATGTATAAGACATACAGAGGTGAGAAAAGTACTTTTAGAGAGGTATTTTCAGAGCATCACCATATTTTAAAAGGATCGCATGACATCACTGTGACATCACAAGGTATGATCAAATTTTGTATAGGACAAATGTGCATATATGTTGAAAATGAATAGATATGCATAATTTTCCCTGTACTACCATTATTTATCAAAACTACCAGAACAAACAATAGAATAAAAAAATAAATAAATTCAAGCATTGTGAAAGAGAAACGTTATCTTTCAGTCAGCTGTTACTAAATAAGTATCGAGGAGCTGGGACCTATCTATTTACTTGAAAAAAGTAGAAGCAAAGCAAGAAGAACTGAATGAAACCATATTCAGTGTTCAGGCCCTCATCTGAGAAAGCTTCTGAGCTCATGTGTGTAATTCGGATTGAATTCTACTGTGGGTTTAAAATTAGGCTCCAGTGTAATTCCTGGTGACTTCATTTTTAAATGGTAGTTTGCTGCAATGAGACCCAAGTCTCACTACACAGAAAGAAACCTTAACAAGCGAGCAGTGAAATAAGGGCATATACATGGAAAATAAATGCTCAGAGGGCAAAAACGGAAATAACAAGCTGAATTAGTGGTATGAAAAATAGTGTGCACAGAAAAGGGAACGGTTATTGTCATTATAGTATAATTTCTTGCATCTGATGATTTATATATTATGTGATACTCACATGCCAAGCTTGCTTAAATTATGTTACCGTAAACCAAAAATAACATATAAAGAACCTATAGAACAGCATAAAATATCTCTGACTGTTGCGCCTTTCAGGAGTTATCACCCACAAACCATGGTAACTAGGGCACACAAACTTTTGCATTGACACCCCTAGCGTTCTTTTTTCAGTTTTCCTCTGCTGATTGTTTGGGATTTTATCGTTCTTCAGGAATGACTTTGGTCTTTTCAAAAATCTTGTCTGTGCTCCTAAAGGATGTATGTGCAACACATTTCACAGAACACAAATAGATAGTAAACATGATTAACTTCCACAGCATGATTCAAAATGTTTTGGTTGCTCTGAAAAATGGCATACTTCTTAATGAATGCTAATTGTATTTTCTCATTCAAGGGACCATTAGACACACCGTTGCTCTTTGCCTGTATAGAATTTCACTTATATTTATGTCCTGAAGAGCTACTTATGCAGTTTAACATATAACTGTGAACATGTGTTGCTCACTGATGGAGACTGTTTGAAACAGAATAATTTCATATTGTGAATTTTTCCCAAATTAAATTATGAATGCAATAAAGTTCATGTTGCATATATTTACTAAGTGAAAACAATTGCAATTCTCTCTTAGTATATTCTTCCTGTGTTTTGTGAAAAACTCTGGTGCTTTGATTCTGCAGTCTGTCAGTCTATAAATTTATGATTTCTTTAGAACAGGATATGCCTTCTTGTTTTTCTTTAAATGTATTTTGTGACTGTCTCCTTTTTACTTAATCTGTGGTAAACTAACAGATTTATTTAGCATAGCATTTAACAAGAAACTCACTTGACTTGTCATCTATAGGTACAAGAGTTGTTTTAAAAAAATTATTTCTTGCCTTTCACATAGCAGTAGGCCCCATCTAAGCATACTTGAAAATTAATTAATTGCCATTATGATGTGAAAAATTGTTCTTTCTAACACGGCATGTCTACTTCCTTTTTTTCCCTCACTTGTCTTTTTTTCTATAAGATTCAGCTCAACAAAGATTTATTAACTCTTCTCCTTTAATTTTATTTAAAATACACATAATGAAATTATAACAGAGCAGTAATCATTGGAACCTTACTGGAAATCATATAAGCATTTCATTTTGGTAGTCTTGTGTCCTCTTTTTATTCTTTTTTCAGAAAAACAGAACACCAGCTCTATACTGGAATTTTAATTTGCTTCTCCATTTTAAAAGTTAGCAAAGGATCCTTCTTGACTTCTCCATTCCTGTAATGGACTCATACTTTTTAAATGTATTTCATTCTTATTTTGATCACTGAAGCTAATGTATGCACAAGCTCACAAACTGGGAGGCTTAGAGGGACTGAACTCTTTGTCCTCAATACAGACAAAAAGCCATGTCCAGGCAGTCTCATTTACATTAATTATTATGTTGTTCCACCATCGTTTCAATTACTGTTTTTTATTGCTTCAGCTGGTTTTAGTGAATTGCTTATACCCTTACTATAATTGTTATTGGTCAAGGACATATGGGAAAGAAATTCTGCCTGAATTCACCCTCTTAACCTAGCTAAGAAGGTCATTAGAATCCTGTCACTCACAAAATGCAGAGTAGCTCTGACACCACCACCACCACAAAATCCTAGTTATAACCGAACAGTCTTCCCAACATGTGGTGTAGATTCCAACACAGTATAGAATGGGACAGAGAAGGACTCAGAAAAAACTTTATAGTCTCTGTCACAGATGAGCAAAATTTTACCTAAGTGGGTGTTTCCATGTAAAAACACATTCTCAACTTCACAAGACAGGTGACTAGTAACTCACTGGTTAATTAGTTATATTCCTTATATGAAATTAATGGATTTTGTTTGCCTAATTGAAAGTTATTATCATTACACTATTATAAAATTTTGGGGTTATTTCTCCCAGAGAAGTTATATGTGATGTTGTATTTTGGAAGACACCATAATTTTTGAGTTTATTGATGGGGACCAGCAAAAATCTGTTTAATGGAAACCTGTGATTTTTTTTGTTATAGTGCTACATAAATAATCAAGATGTAGTAATAGTAATAATAATTGTTATTGTTATTGTTGTCATTAATGTGGATTTCATTAATACCAAAATGTGGAATTTCATTGCCCAGACCACCTTCTCCACCTTTTTTTGAACAATTTTGATAGACAGGGTTTGCATGGCCTAGCTTTGGTAAGGGGGAGAAAACTCCATGCCCGGCAGAGCAAATCACTATTAGTTCCAAAGATGGGTGTGGATCAATGTTTGGTCAATCAGAAATGGTGTTAAGGCCCTCGTGAAAACATATTGAAGAAGAAAAAGAAGAAGATAAATATTATTGTGTAGATATAATTGTTGCCAGAGAAAATGAGGGGAAGGAATATGTAAGAGAAACAACTTTGCAGACACTCAGGTCAGGGCAGAAGGAGGGCAGAAGGAGGGGCAGGAGATTTCCCTGCAGCCCATGGCACAGATGATGGTGAAGCAGCTGTGCCCCTGCAGCCCATCGAGGAGATGCACACCAGAGCAGGTGGATACCTGAGATGAGGCTGTGAACCCTGGGGAAGTCTGTGCTGGTGCAAGTTCCTGGCAGGGACCTGCAGGCCCATGGAGAGACCTCCATGCTGGAGCAGGTTTGCTGGTAGGATTTGTGACCCTGTGAGAGACCTGGACTGGAACAGTCTGTTTTTGAAGGACTGCACCCTGTAGAACAGCGACACAGGCTGCAGCAGTTTATTGCCTGTGAGATGGACTCCCATTGGAGAAGCTGATGGAGAACAGTCTCCTGTGAGAGGGCCCCCATGCTGGTGCAATGGAAAGACTCCTGTCCCTGAGCAGTTTCAAAAACATGTGATGAACTGATCACAACCCCCATTCCCTGTCTCCCACACTGCTGGGAGAGGAAGTAGAGCTGGGAAGGAGAGAGGGGTGGATGGAAGGTCTTTTTAAGTTTTGGATTTAGTTTTTTCCCCATTATCCTGACCTGATTTTGTTTGTAATAAATTCAGTTAATAACTCTAATTCTAGCTTGTTTTGCCTGTCATGGTATTCAGTGACTGATCTCTCTCTGTCCTTAACTCACGAACCCTCTGTTATATTTTCTCTTACCTCTCCAGCTGCAGAGGAGAGTAAGAGAGAGGCTTTGGTGGGTGCCTGGAATCCAGCCAGGGTCAACCCACTACAACAGTAAACAGATTATTTCATCCAAGACAAAGGCAAAAGCAAAGATGTTGAAGAATAAGAATTTTGGCAAGATATTATTTTGGCATATTAGGATGCAAGAAGAATGTAGAAGACCAGATGGCTCTTCTCTTTAAGGAGCCCAAGTGCAGAGGCTGGCAGTCAGTTCAGGGATCTGATTTGTAGCTCGCACAACCAAAAGACCTTCGAGACATGAAAGAAGAAAAATGGATAGATGTTTTGAGGGCAATGTTTCAAAAGACATAGACTGTCTTTTGCCCTAAAAATGATAGAAGAACATAGGAGGTTTCTCTCTGAATTTTTTTTTCCCTATTAAACGCAAAGGATGTGCTTTTTTGTTCGCTGAACTGAAAGGAAAACTGCTTAAAAATATACAAGAGGATTTTTGGTATATTTTTTGTATCTTGCGGTGTCAGCCACAGCAAGATGCAAACTTGGTTAATGAAGGAGAAAAAAAACAGAGACTCATGTAAACAGGTATATTTCTAAACCAAAAGTTTTGAATTAACACTGCTTGTTACATTGCATATTAAATATGATTTTTTTTTCCCATCAGAAGAACCTGATAACTGAGAAGCAAGAAATGGGTGTCATTCTAGTGGACACAGACACTTCAGGAAAATCAAACTATTTGCTTTATTGTCACCTTTTAGAATTGGATTTTTAAATGTTGTCTATGTCTATATTTGGAAGTCTTGAAATTATTAAGACCAGTAAAACATTGAAAGGGTAGTAAATGTAGGTAAGTCAGCACAAAATCTTATTCACAAAACACATGGAATAACTTATAAACTGCCCTGGGCAAACTCTTGACTCAAGAAAGAACACTTCTAATGTTTGTAGTAATTGTGTAATTGTAATTAGTGTCAGACATGCTAACTTATATAAAATTAGGCATTATGTATGGAATTAAATATAAGTTTAAGTTCTTATCTCATTCAAGTGCAAAAAGAGCAGGCATTCTTGCCTGTCAGTGTTGGTCTGGATTTCATGCAGTTCACTTTAGAATGGCTGTTGATTTTGTCATATTTATAACATGTTCCACAGTTTCTGCGCAGCGGTCAAAACTTTTATCTATTTCCTGTACAAATGTATAATCTAAGAGAACAACATTTCTGTATTTTATGACTAACTTTCACACTTATCCTTGAACAGTTTAAATAATATTTTTCATTTTATTTTCCACACTACTTACATGATAAAAGCTATTTAATAGATTTTATAAGGACAGAGAACAGTATGACAACCATTTAGTTTGATCCTGAATAAGGAAGACTATGGGATTTAGTGAGGTTACACACTTAAATAGGTAATTTTTTGTTACCACATTTTTTTCACAGGGCTTTCAGAAATTTAAGTGATAAAGGACAATAATTTGTATGTGGTTCCTATGACTAGTTCAATTAAAAAAAAAAAATGGAATTTAAAAAATATACAGCATGTAATTTGAACTTATATACAATTTTATGTGTTAGTCAACATACGCAATAAAATGAGAAATTTAGATAATGGTCTAAATTTATATTTAGATAATAGTCATGTTCCTTCTACTTTGACAAACAAATACTATCTTTGTCTCAAATAATAAGGCAATGGCTGTCAGGGAGCAGCAGTAGTGGGACTGGTCCTGATGGATCGGAGGGTGCCCCAGTGTAGGCCAGGCTGTGTCACCCCAAGAGAGAAGCAGAGCAGAGCAGGATGGCCACAGCAGCGCACCCTGCCCAACACCACCAGCACCAGGCAAAAGGGAGGCAATGGGTGAGGCTGAGTGTCAGTCTGGGAAGGAGCAGGACTGAGCTGCTGTGGGGGACACCCATGGCAGGCCTTAGGCAGGGATGTGGCATTCAGATCTGAACTTAACTTGAGCCTCTGAACTCAGGGACTGGGGGATGTGTGTGGATGTGCATGTGTGTGTTTAGGATAGTGTTCAGAGGAGGTTAAATAGGGTTAATACTCTTCCCTGAATATTAAGGCCCATCTGTGCACTCAGGGACCTGATTTCTCAGAATCTTTTTCTAGGTGTCTTCTAAACTCAGATTTTTGGTATCTTTTACAAAGTGCAGACATTAGAACTGGATCCTGTATTCCAATGTTATCCCATTAATTCCACATTAGTTAAAGTTATCCCTCTATCAATACAGAAAAATAAAATATTCAGCCTCAAAGCTATTATGGAAGGTTTTTCTCAGTGTTCAGTACCTATGTATGAATTTCTAATATTTTTCTGATGCAAAGAATTAGGGTTGTAGGATGCATCCTCTACGTGTGAAATTTGTGTTCCTGATCGTATCATTCTTTATAACTTTGCTAAAATACATGTGACCCTTTTATTTATATAAGGCCCTTTCATCTAACATCATCTTTACAAACATTTACATATTTACAAACATTATATATGGTCTGTGGCTTATTTATCAGAGAATTTTAATATGCCTTGAGATTTTTTTCAGGAATTCATACTTAGCGTTGCATTTATTTGGTACAAGAAATAAGACAAATCATGCAAGTTTTATGACTTGCTGTTACCCTAAGATAAGGAGAGGTTTTAGCACTTATCTGATCTGCAAACAGTTCTTTTTCCACTGGCAAAGGCAGTCTACCTGCTGGAAGATAAAGCTGATGGAGTTTGTGTCCTCAATTCAGCTCTAAAACTGAAAATCAATTCAGTTAGGGAAGAGTGATAAAGTCATTCTAGTAAAGGTAAGATACCATGGATTTCCACAAATATTTGATCAAGCCCCTAGCTGCTACTGCTTCACAGAGATCTACAACATGCATATCTTCTATAAATACATGCAAATATTGTTGACTATTAGTTACCTCTTCTGTAGGAAAAGTATGTTTACAACTTGTATAATTGCGCATTTTTTGGCTTCTCTTAAATGCTTATCTATGAATTACCAAAAACCTCCACAAACATAACACAAAACTAATGGTTAATATATTGATTGTCCAAATAAAATGTCAGTACAAAAGATGCACAGATTATAACCATGAAAATCTGTATGAAAATCACACACACACAAAAAATTACAAATATTTTACAAAAGCAAAGTTCATACTCTCTGTACGTGTCATGAGCATCAGTTCTTCTCAGTTCATAGCTATGAACAACACAAAAATACTTCTTTTCCTTTCCACATCCATGAATTGAAATAGATTATTTGAAGCTAACATAAGCAATAAATAAATAATATACAACGTGTAATTTGTCATATAATGTGATCTATGTATTGTGGCAGTGCATGAATTGTGTTATCAAGTTCTTAAGTAATTTTGTAAGTTTTATAAGAAGTTTTATGTTATGGTTCATTCCACTGTGCCCACATTTTCTGTAACAGTTTGCTGTATAGCAAGTTGCTTTATGTCAATTATCCCACCCCCGCACCTATCCTTGTCAATCCCCTCTCCCCCTCGCTCTGAGGCATCCTGTCTGTCACTTCGGGACCCCTCCCCGGGCTCGGGAATTTCTCAGGAGAGGCATCGAATGATAGGCTGGTGCCTGGGAAATCCCTTTTTCCCCCCTTGTGAGCGGTCCGAGGTTTAGAAGTGGACAGCCCCTGTCACCCCCCGAATTCCCTGATTTGCTGATCTGTTGTTACCACCCCTGAATCCTCCCCCGTTTATAAGTTCGGGGAGGGAAATTCAAAGGGGCTCTCTCTCTGGGCAGTGGGAAGAGTGGCGGAGCTCCCACCGCTCGGACCTTAATAAACCATCATTAAACCTGCCTAGCAGAGAGTCGACCTTTTGTTTACCGCCGTAGTCATGATGCAATTAAGGCCAGCCGCAGTGGGGAGCTGAGTCCCACAGGCAAAGGCTGCCAGCTTGCAACCTCGACCGGAACGCTTTGGCCACTGTGCAGATCTGAGCCAGCCAGGGGCCAGCGCCTGCCAGGCGCAGAAGGACACAGCTACAATGTATCACATGCATAGTGTATAATACATGATATATTAACTTCAATAAACTAGTTGCTAGTTAGTTTGTGATTTCTGATTTTCCCACAAACCTTACTTGGAATCATAGAATGGTTTAAGTAGAAAAGGAGATTTGAAGTTCAATCCCCCTGCAAAGATCAGAGACATCAACTAGATCAGGTTGCTCACAGCCCTGTCCAACATGACCTTGGTCATTTTCAGAGATGGGGCATGGATTATCTCTCTGAGCAACCTATTCCAGTGTTTCATTGGAAATAAATTCTTCCTTATAGCTCATCTCAATCTTAATCTCAATCTCTTTTGAGGTATAAGTGATTCACTGCTAGTAGAAACAAAGTTGATCGTAAATGTATGTGTATGTTGTGAACAGAGAATGAGGAAAAACAAGAATGGGAGCAACAGAAATAAAAGTGAAAAGTAAAAGCAGTAGGAGAAATAACATAGGAGAAAAGAGATGATGCAAGCTTGAAAACAGGGGAGAAAAGTCTAGAAGTGAATATTGCAAGAAGGAATGTCTCTTTATTTGATGCTTCGTATCTATTTTTTTCCCCTTTTAACCAAGGAAGATATAGAAGTGAAAGCAAGAGAAAGAGATGTTTTCATGAGAGATAAGCTTTTTTTTTTTTTTTTTTTTTTTTACTTGGTCTTACTGAAGTCAGAGTTAGGAAGCCTTACATCAACTGTTCTGCTTCTGTTTAAGGACAATATTTCCCTCACCTTTGTCACATGCAACAGTGCTTAGTTTTACCAGCTTCTGCAAGACATCCTTTTAACTAAAGCCTAATTGAAATCAACTTACCAAAGAATCAGGTGCATTTAGACTCAGTACCTTTAACACTTTCAGAATAATAAATAATTATATGTTTCCAGACCAATTATTCCAAGTGAGTACAATATTACCTAACTATCAGGCATCAAACATATATGCTTGCTACTTGATTTTTTCAAGGGCACTCAAGCGTGACAACAGCAACACACATAGACAAGTTCAGTAGACTAATTAGCAATTGGTAATGAAAAGAAAATATTGTCAAGGACTCTTTTGTACACAAGCTCATTTGTTGGTGAGTGGAAGGACACTGTTTCTGTTATAATATCAGTTTCTCTTCAAGAAAGTACAATAATGTAATTGAAAATAATTAAGATGGCAGTTTAGAATGCCAACAAACCCCTTGCTAGATTTGCCAAATTTCTTAATGCAGTAAACATGCACTGCTTCTGAATGTTATAGCTTTTTCCATATTGAAAACAAAAAGAATAAGAAAGAACGAGAATCCTGCTGAAGTAATATGATAACTAGGACTGGTGAAATATGTAAACAATGTTACACTTAGCAAAATTGTATTTTATTTTAAAAGAAAGATTATGAACTTATTTTATACTTCTCTTCCATACCAATTGAAGCCTTGCACATAATATGAAATGAAGGTTGAGATGTAAATTATTTTTATAAAATTTGATTTGTTTGTAATATGTTATTGCTATATAATTTCTCACATAACACCAATTCTCTGACAAATCTAACTCTAAAATTTCTTGTTAATGTCTTGTTTGAATGTCTCTACTGGGAGGTCTTCCTTTTATTTATTTTCTCCTATAGCAATGATATGTTAGCAAGAACCAAGTTCACAAGTCAGTAGTCTTAGCTTTTACTTTTCATAAAACATGTTCCATTTGTAAATATTATCTCACTATTTCAATTGTCTGTACATTTGCAAACTCATATCTAGTCAAGTCATTAATAATATTGATACAAATGACACAACTGGGTTCTGCTTCATAATAATTTTCTAAACAAACTGAAATTCTACTGTCCATAAATTCTAAAGTATAGAAAAAATATTGTTATTTTCATATTTGTGTTGGTATGTATTTTATCTCCATGTACGTCTTAGAGATGTCTTGTTTTTTATAAATTTATTTCTTACTAAACAAAAGAAAATACAAAAATACTGCTGACAACTGCACAGAATTTTAAATAGGACCTGAAGGTACATTGTACCTTTCCACCAAGACAAGCTGTAGTCAATGTTTGAAGAACAAACCTGCAACAGACAATAGCTTGTGTGTCAAACTGTATGTATGAGGAATGTATAGCCACAGGCAAGTCAGTGTCAGCAATGGCACCTGGGGACAACAATATATCACAAAGAAAGGAATCTGAAAAGACACTAAGGCCCAAATTGTGTACTTGTGGCTTAGACACAGCAGTCAGCCAACAGGAGTGTTTAATTCCTTTTCACATGGGGCAGAAGAAGATGAAAGACTCCACAACCACTTTCTCTTTCTGAAAGAATCCCTGATAACAGAGAGAACAAGCAAGAGGAAAGAAAACAGATATCTTTCTACCATGCTCAGTAAGTTTGTGTCATGCACACACCAGGATACTGGTGGTCAGGTTTTTAGAATGTAAATCTTGCAAATAAAATGTAAGCAAATAGCCCCCCCTAAAAAAAAAAAAAAAAACAAAACTACAAAACCACAATAGATATATTCTAATTTTCACTAGTTGCCAGCATGTTACCAGTAATTTTCCACATGCCACTCTTCTAGTGGGCATCATAACATGCTCGGAAAAGAATTTGTCAAACTTAAAAATTATCTGAGGCCATTCTTCATATAATGATATGTACACACTTGCATTTCTGTTCTCATAATAGCCAAAGGGGTTTGGAGAAACCTCGGGTCTACATGTTCTGAATTACAGGAAAGCTATTTCTTCAGTGATTGTTTTAGTGGGCTTGGCTCACTATTGATAAGAGCAGCTGTAGAGGTGGCTTGGTTAGAAGGTGAAACTTACTGAACATGACTGTTGAAAAGTACTGATGAAAAAGGACTGACAGAGAAAGGACTCCCAAGCTGAAACTGCTGGCCTGGGAACTAGACCTAGGAATGAAAAATTTCCTTGAAGTACAGCTTGATACACAGAGATTTGACCCACCCTGAGATACCACTAACAAGCACAAAACCAAGGCACAATAACAGCAACTTACTGTCTGAAAAGGTGGAAAACTGTCGGGAAAAATAAAATTACTCTGAAAGAACAGAAAATACCATCATTTACTGTCTGTTAAGGTTAAAAAACCACCAAAATTAAGTGCATCTACTCTCTGCTGTAAGTAGTATGTCTTATATCTCTGTAACAGGACATTTATTTTCATCTAAAATGGATTCTCTCTCTTTGAGAACTCCCCAGACTACTCCTACTTTTCCTTTCTTAAACAGATTGAATTCTCAACATTAGCTTTTAATGAAATCTTGGACTTCCACTGGGAAGTCTTGTTGGACTTCAGACTCAGACATTTCATCATTGAAGTGAGATACTCTCTGTTACATTGTCGTACCTCATTTTTTGGGGTTCATTTGGTTTGCCCTCTTGGATGGTTGGATACCCATCTGGAATGAGTACCTACCCTTCCTACCCTTTGGGATTGTTTAATTCACTTTAAAGTGATATTTATCTCCCAGTTAGTAATCTATTGTACTAATTGTACAATACTAATTGATTAGTATTCTAATTAATATCTGTTCTAAATTTTTGATAAATTGCTTCAATAATGATGAGTTAATGTAAGAGTATATGTCTACTTGTGGGAAATAGTAAAGGTAAAAAGATTTTCAGAAAGCTGTGAAAGCAGGCCCCAGAAACAGAAAGAGCAGAAGATCTTGGAATTAGCTGCAGCTGCAAAGTTTGAAAGTAGTAAAAGTTACAATAGTACAGCAATCATGGACATGAAACAGTAGTTTTAGGTTTGGTTAGGACCTTAACACTGCAGAAAAATATGCCTAGCAAGATAGTAGAAGGTTTTAAGCTTAATAATATTCTGCACTGTTAATAGAAAGCATACAAGCAAGCATTGTTTGAAGCAGATGTGCATGTGCTTTGATTGGTTAGAACCCTTGTCTGTAAGCTTTAACAATATGCTATTGGCGAGAAGGTTTTTAAAATGCCTTGTAACAAAGAAATCTTTTGTTGCTGGCAAGACTTGAGCTGTTGCCATCTTTCAATTGTCTCAACCTGTTATGAGGCTGATGTCACAATAAAAGCTCAAGGAACATTTCCCAGGGGTCCCGTCCTGTTTGTGCAAAATGCCAACGCTACTTGGCTGTTGCTTTTGTTGCTTGTTGCTACATGATTAATTACTATTATTATTGATTGTTGACATACTTTTGATTGTTCCTATGTCAATGAATGTTGATAATAATTTGTAATAGTTTCAGATATATACACTCCGTTTGTTAGTCATAGGTATACATGTTAGTGGTAAGTTTTGTGATAGTTTACATGGCAATGGTGATTCATATGGTATTTGTGGCAACCTATATTATAGCAGAGAAATTGAAAGTATAAAGTCACTGTTTCCTTGTGTACTACAAAATCCTATTAACCCTTTGTTGTGGTCTTTATACATCTGAAGAGCAGTAAGACTTTAGATTTTGACAATCATTAAACTCAATGGATACAAGCATCTTTGTCAAAACTACAGACTAAAGTGAAATGAATGATTGTTTAGACAGCATCAATTCAATAATTCACAATTGGAACAGAGATGTGTTTTCTTCTTGAGTTGTCAAAAGTTTGAGGGTGTATCAACAGTTCCATAATATCAATAAATATAAGTAATTTGAATACAATGTTTGGGTTTTCAAAGACAAGATTCTACAACTCTAAGACCTAAAAATGAGAACCTCATTTTTTTTGCCCTTTCCACACTGTAATAGATTCCATTCGCATTCTCTTTCTCTGTGTTGTGAAATGCAGTATAAAATACAAGTCAGAGTTACAGATTTCACCAGTCAAACATTCTAATATTGTCTTCTATGAATTTAATTTTGGTGTCAATAGTTCATGTTAGCAATTTAACTATATGTAGTGTATTTGTTATCATGTCACATAATGTTTCTAGTCGAAAATATTACATTAGAATACTCCAGAACTGCCACTTTGACTGGTACTTGGAGCATTACTGTACTGCAGCTTTCACAAATACTATTATTTACATTGATGCATTGGTACCTGAAATACCCATTCTTCTCGTAATGTGTTGTAAGAATATATAAAAAAGCCTTGCTCCTGTCTAAGAAGAAATTTCAGTGTAAGATGCTAGCTGAAAGCCACTGTATAAAACAAAACTGAGAGGGGAAAAAAATAGAAAAAACAAGACAAGATATATGTAGAATCTCTTATTTAACTCTAGTGTACACTACATTAAACTTTTAAACCTCACTTGCATTAGGTGAAATATCCATTATAATTCATCTACAGTTAAAAAATTACTACAAATATATGCATACAAAAATGTTTGAAATAATTGAAATTTGATACAAAGTTTAACTTTTCTGAACCATATTTACTGCAGAAATACAATTCAGCTTCCCAGTCTTCCTTCCATGAAGATCATACAAATAGCTATTATTCTTAAAGACATCAAGTCCTTAAAATGAATTTCAACAATGCTATGCAATTAATTTTTACATATTTCAAATACAAATCTAGTATTATTTTATAATCTAGGCTAATGAATTATTTCATATGTTATGGTATCAAAAATTAGTAATAGTACCTACAGAAAGTTAATAAATTATTTTATGAGCTTGGGCTCGTAAATATAGTGATTGCATGGTGCTATGTTTTTGATTTGTGACCAAGACAGTGCTGATGTTTTAGTTGTTGTCAAACAGTGCTTACTTTAAGTCAAGGACTTTTCATCCAGTCATTCTGCCCTGCCAGTGACTAGTCTGGGGATGCATGAGAAGCTGAGAGGAGACATAGAAGGAACAGCTGACCTAAATTGAGCTAAGGGATACCCCATACCATATTATTTCATTTTCAGCAATAAAACATGGGGGAGAAAAGGAGGAGGAAGACAATGTTCTGAATTACAACATGTGATTGCCCATATCTCTTTGTCCCTGCTACATGCTGTGAACTCGGCTTTCCTTGAAATGGCTGATCATCTGCCTGGTTATGGTAAACTGTGAATTAATTCCTTATTTTGGTTTGCTTTCATGCACAGTTTTTGCTTAATCCTTTAAACTGTCCTTATCTCAGCCTTCACCATACTGATTCTTTTCCCCATTGCATTGTGACGAAAGTGAGCAAATGGCTGTGTGGTGCTGAGCTGCCTACTGGGGTTAAGCTACAACAGTCCTTTATGGAACCCAATGTGAGTCTTGAAGGGTTTGTGATAAGGACAGATTTCAGTGTGATAGATTGAATTTATAGCTGCTGTTACTGTTCAGGTATTAACTGCCAGTCTCCTGTGCTTTCCATGGGGCTTGCTTACCGTATTGTATATAAAATTCTAGTGCTTGTTTGTGGCTGTTTTCGCTGTTTCCTCTACTGCTTATCATCTTACTGTGCTATGCCTGGGAACAGTTTGATAACCACAACAACAATCTGCCTTGGTTAGCAGATGGACAAGGCATTTTTGCTCTTCCTGTGCTGCTGTAGTGGACAGGCTGGAACTTGAATAAGAACTCCAGTTAAAGGGACTATGACCTGTGGATAAGTTCTCATGGGAACAGGGATAACTCATAGGTATTTGTGTCCATCAAAAAGGCCATTTCAGAGTATTCCAACGTCCAGAGTTATGCTTGTCTTCCCAAGTAGCTTCTAGGCATGAGGAAACCCTGCTTTTCCTTAAAAATCATCTGCCTGCAATAGGAAGTAGTTAATGAATTCCTTACATTGCTTTTCTTGTGCATGCTTTAATAAGCTTAAGAAGTCAGGGAGAGTTCAAGCAGCTCTGTGGTGCTTAGCTGCCTACTAAGCTTAACTTACAACAATTAACAGAAACTTTTAAATTAGAATACTTCTTTATTTTCTGTTTTCCTATTATTGCTCAAATTTGCTGCTTTGTTGATAGATATGAGCTTTCACTCTCTTAATGTCCAACTTCACATAAAATTGCAATGAAACAGTGACCCTGTATTAGAGAGATGAGTTTGCTACTATAGTAATGGTTGAATAATTACAAACTACCACTCTGACTTCACTGCTAAACTGAAATTATCAATGTTTTATAAGGCATTCCACCTCTATTTAGATATCTCAAATAAACTTTTGATCTTCTCTGAAAAACTAACTGATTTGTAATGTGTACCACATATATCTTTAATTTGAACTTGTTTAACAGATGAATGATGATGGGAGGAAAGAAAAATGCTAGCAATGGCATTTCACAAAGTCTGCCTAGCCATATTCAGGAAGTTTTAGTAGAGCAGACATCTGAATTCTAAGACTTGTAATCTAGGCCCAACTCTATTATAGTGGAATGGTTTAACATCCTAAGTAAATTAATAAACAACAAATATCTGAGTTTGCAATCCTGTTGCCACTTTCCCTGAGGCATTTTTAAGGATTCAGAGGGGGAAAAGGATATAGAGTTTCATTGTTACTGATAAAACAAGTGTATAATTCTTTGTAAGTTATTTCAGGTGTCAAAGACCAATGTCTTTAGTTTCATTTGTGTTTTGTTAATATATACATTTTAAAACAACAAATAAAGCTTTTCTACAATTTTGAAAGTTTTCTGTGAACTAAATGTAAGTAGTTTTAAATTATTTCAGATCATATGAATACAGAAAGAAAGTTTAAAAATTTGGGGAAGCTGTGCCTATCAAGTGCCAAAAAAAGTGAGTGAATAATGAACATTACATGTAAAACCTCCTCAGTTCTTTGTTACCATTACACTGTACTTAACTGACCTGTATACCAGGGAGCATTTGATGAAATGCAGTTTTCAGTATCATGAGACAATCAGACTTAATAGAATGAAACGGGATACAAAATACTTTGTTCTTTTTTATCAGCTGTGTTTTAACCTTATCAGAAAGTCAGATCAAAACTATTATTCAATAATTTGAAATGCGTATAGCATAAAATAAAATACAAATGTCCCTTTAGGGATCTAGAATTAGTGTTTTCAAATAGATTAAAGACAGTGAAATGAGGCCTTTGAATTCAAAAGCTCAGGAGCAATAACACAGATTTCAGTTCCAGTATTTCAAAGAACATAATTCATACTAACTTGAACATCAATGTTCACAGGTAAGGAAGTATTTTTTAAAACTGTTGTGGGATCTTCTTGCCTTTTTCATTAAGAGTGCAGGACAATGTGTCTGGTTCTGTCCCGCACCGGGCGGGAGCTGACCTCCGGCTAGCTCAAGTCAACACAGCCACAGAAGTTCCCAGTCCGGATGGGCACGCAGGCTATTTACCTGCTGGTCGGCTTCTCAGCAGCTAGACCAATAGTGTCGTGACAGCACGGCAGCAAAAGAGAAAAGGCTGGCTCTCAGCTTAGCAGGTTAAAAGATGTTTATTAGCTCAAGAGCTGAGGAGCAGAGAGAGAGCTCCAGGCGAGAGCTGAGCGGCTGAGACACTGAGAGAGTTTTTTCCTCCCTCCTACCCCCTATAAGCGGGGGAGGGGTTCCAGGGAGAATAAAAAAAGACAACAAATCAGGGGATTCAGGAGGTAACAAGGTGTGCCCACCCCCAAGCCTTGGACCACTAAAATCCAGAGCTAAAGGAATTCCCCCCAGGGGACCTATCACCTGAAGCCCTCTCCCTAAGATTTCGCAATCCGGGAGGGCTCCTCAAAGTGATAGACAAGCTGCCCCAGAACGAGGAGGGTGGGAGGACTGACACAAAACACAAAAAGGGTTTTCTGTTACACAGAAAACACAAAAAGGGTTTTCTGTTATACAGAAAACACAAAAAGGGTTACAACATTGGGGATACAGTGAAATGAACCATAACATAAACTTCTTATAAAAACCTAATAAAACAGTTCTGCACCACCACAGGACAATCCAACTTCTCAATCATTATATGTCAGATACTGAAAGAATATTGATGTTTTTAACATTGGTATGTGGAAAACTGAAGCAGTCTGAATTAGGTAAGACAAAACTCAAGATGCACCATGAAAGTCTATTTGTCTTTGTCATCTCCTTCATAACTGTAACATGTATGATTGGTACATGTCAGGGGACAATATACTTTTCAAGGCCATTGGTGATTTGCTTGCATACTCTGTATGTGAAACAAATTTTTTTAAAATATGCTACAATTCTTTCTATTTTGGCTGTTTTCCACAAATAAGCTTTGATTTTCTTAATTTTTTTTTACCTTATGAGAAATCAATACAGCAATTGTCATAGGTGAATTAAAAAAATACCTTCTTCAAATGTTGTGCCATATTTATTTATAAAAACCTACAAAACTCACCTTCCCTATTATGATTGCTACCCCAGTTATTCTATAAATACAACTTTTAAAAATAGTCTCTTCCTCAAGTAGTTAATAAACTTCTAGAACTGTTTTAGAGAGGCAAATATCTATGGAACTCTCGCATGTGCAACTGATCTGTTTTGTTCAAAGTGCTTTGCAAACAGAGAACATGAATAATGGTTGGGTTACTCAGGCTGCTTCCGTACAGCTGTACTTAGCTGTGCATATTGTCTTAACACCTAATTTTTCACTTCTGAGTTAATACTGACTCAAATGCTCAATGCTATTTTGACATGGATTCCTGAAGACTAAATGTGCTTTCTGTGGTTACTGATACGCATCACCCTGGTGGAACGCAAATCATTTATGTGCTGTTTTGAACATCTTGTTAGGTCCTGGTTGCCAATATGACATTAACTAAGGATTTTTCTGTTTCAAAGGTTCTCCTCTCATTTAGGCATCATGAAAGAAGCAAAAAGCTGGTCCTTATCGGAGTTTGGTTCTTTTTACTGAAAATTTGGGGTTTTTTTTAATTTTTCTATTAATTATTTATTTTTAAAAAAATTATTTTAGTTGTATCTTCACAGTTTTATTTATCTATCTTATCTTTCTACTATTCTTCTTGTTTATTACTTTGGTATTAATATTTTTTTACATTTAAATTTAAAGTATTGACTGAAAAGGAGGAAAACTTTATTAAGTCATGTCCTCTTAAACATTTTTTTTTCCCAAGTCCTACAGATTAATTAAAAAAAAAATCAAGGGAAAGAAAACAACTTTGACATTTCTAAGTATCACAATATTTTTTTATTTGGTAATGAGGAAACGCTTAATATATTAATCCTAAGATTGTTTTTGGTTATCCACATGTGTGTATTAGAAAAGATGATCCCATTAGGAGATAACGTCATCTCTTTGACTGTTGTCTTCGGAACTCAATGCTCTTAAAGGTCCCTTTCAACTCAAACTATTATATGATTCTATGTGCTGTTGCTGACCCTTTCATTTTTATTTTGCAGATTTTACTTTTTTACTCCAGAAAGCCAGGCATTGTGCACAAAGAAAGTGAACAGTAGTCACTGAAGTTCATTATAGGTACTTGATAATATGTGTCAACAGGGACTTAATAACCAATAAATATAAAACGTTTGTTTTCCAAGTTATAATGTCATCAGAAAAAGGAATCAATGGAGAGTTTGAGCAGATCTCACTGAAAGGGTAATACTAAGAAAAACAGAATGCTGAAAATTATCACCATCATTGACACCTTCTGAATTTTGGGGAAACCCTACAGGGGAGGATGTGTAGCCATGTTCCCTCTTTCTTATAACTACATTTACCATTTCCTGTGGGCATTTTCCCTCTTAGCTCATTTCTGTCTCACTCTCTCTCTTTCATTCTCTCTCCTTAATTCTCCAAGGTAACCTTCATAATTATAGTACAGGTATGCCATCAGCTACACATTCTGCTAATAAATGTTCATATATATGAACCTGTCTTAATAGTGTTTCTGCAAAAAGCATATATTTAGTGAGAAAGTCACAATAATTTTGTGAACTAAAGAAGACAGAAAGTTGTGGTATGCATTGTTATTAATTTCTCATCAGCCTTTTAATGCAGTTCAAAATGGGCAAATATTGGTTCTAGCTGCCTCAAATAACTAGGCATTTTAGTTCAGTTTCATGCTTTTAATTTTGTTACAACAATTTTGTCTATTACACCCCTGAAGCAATAAATCATCCAGCTTCCCTAATTGCCCTTCCTGTCATTTGAGAATTTCAACAGAAATATAAGAAACACCCACCTCTTTTGATCAGATCAAAGATTCCTTTAAAAGCTTGTATACTGATTTATCACCAGGGAAAGACATATTTCCCCTCTGTATTTTATAAATTATTTGGTTATTTAACTTTTATGCATTTTTCAGAAGGCCTTTTCCCTCTTTTAATATCTAATAAGGTCATACCTTGTTAAAGTGGAAAAAAAGTTCTTAAAATAAAGCTTATATATCTAATTTATTGACTTGAAAGGCATTTTTACTGTAATTTATACAGGTATATTAGCTTAAAAATATAATTCCATATTTAATTTATATGATGAAAAAAGTTGAGTAAGGAAATAAAAGACCTAATTCTATTAGGGAAAGATTCAATTACCCGATTATCAGTATTAATTAGTACAGGACACATACCATACTTTCACTTCAGAACATGAATTGCTTTTCAATTAGTTTGTAATTGTTTTAAATATTTGTGGAATATGTTTTCTCTGTTTCTTCCCCCCTCTCCTGACTTTTTAACCCGCATTTTTGTATAAAAGAAGTCTTGTTATGACTAAACAGTATTCTAAAACTGTAAAAATAAAATGCAGCAGTGCTTCTAATTGACCTACAGAAATACATATAGAAAAGTTACTTCCTAATACATTTTTATGGTACCTTAAAATACGTACACTAAGATAATCCAATTAAACAAAACAAAATACATTACGTAAAATTACCTGGACTTCTTTGAAAGCAAGGTACTATATGTAGTAGTTTTAGTACTATATTTATGTATATGGTTATGAGATATTAAAATGATTGAAAGTAGCTAAGGTGTCTCTTCTTTTTAAGTATCTACTAGAAAGATTTAAGGACAACATAAATCATAAGGACATACCTTTGTAATGAAAGTCTGTCAAAATAGGGGGACTAAGACACTGTGTCTTTTGTCTCGCACAGGTGAAATCCATCCTTTTGGTATCTGAAGGTAATAACTGGAGAAAATTAAAGAATCCCCTCTACCACTCTGGAAGCACTTGGAGAAGATGAATAAGCAGAATAAAGGAATGTGTCTTAGTGAAACACTATCAAGACTTCGGTCAAAATTAGTTTGAACATTCACTCTCGGCATTTGGAAATTTGTGTTGAGCAGAGAGGAATCAATAGTAAGTACAGGGAATGCCACACCAAGATGTATCGAGCTTTGGTTCCTACAATTCTATTCTATAATAGATCTATTGCCTTCAAACTTGGAGAGTTACCAGCTGCCTGGTTTTGAGACAAACAGACCAGGCTTCCCACAAGCTGACAGTGCAATTTAGCAACAGTACAGATACAATAGTCAGAAAAAGACTAAGCATTTTAATACTTATTTCAGGACATATTTGAGTTTGAATTGTTTTCTTTCTTTTCTTTTATTATTTTATTTTACATCCTGACCCAGTTTTTTCTATTATGATGTCTTTGTTTCCAGAGGTTCAGTGTTAGACAAAATAGAAATATAGAAGATAAAACACAAACCCATTACAATTTCTTTTTCGCTAAATGAATTATTGTCATTTGAAAACCAATCCACAATGGCACTGAGTCATCAATAATAATTTGTTCCTTCACTTGCTCTAAAAGAGGATCCATTTCCCACTGAAGTTAATGATTAGCTGCAGCTGTTTTCAATGAAAATAAAGGCATGTGTCTTTAGCGTCCAGGTTTTCATATGTACTGAATATGTGGAATGAAAAAGGATATTTCAATCAGAAAAAAACACCATCTAGTTATAAATATCATCCAAAAAGTAAACTGGACATCTATCAAAAACAAACAAACAAACAAAACCCATCCAACAGGAAAAAAAAAAAAAAAAAACCAACACCAAACAAACAAAAAACATCCCCAAAAAACCAAAACAAAATCACCCACTATGATAATTTTTCTCCCGTCTTACTCCAATACAGCTTTTCCCACTTCCTTTGTTTCTGCTGATGAATAGACAGAGATTAAGTGATTTTTTTTTCTTACTAAAGTAATCTTGACTTTTTTTTTTAAACCCCTAAGTATTTTGAATTTTGTCATATAGAAACTTATATTAAAATACAATAAAAGGAGGATTAATAGGGAGTGGCACACTTGCAACAAAACTTTCAGATGTTTTATTTTCTTTCTTCACATTTATATCTTGCAAAAGAGATATCACTGGTGTTGCATATCTATGATATATCTATACTGAATATTTATGAATAAATATAATACTGTAGATTATGATACATAAAATACAGTTATTTGTTTTATAACTACTATTGAATATACTAGTTCAAATTAAGCAATAATTAAGCTTGACAGGAGCATCTGCATAGTAAATATTTTGTTTCACCTGGCATTTGCTTGAAAAAATGTTCAGAATAACTCTTCCACTACACAGTTTCAGTATGCTTAATAAATCAGTTGTTATAATAGATAAAAAAATTAAAATGAAAATGCAAGAAATTGCCTCTTTCATATATCTCAGAAATGTTAAAATAGTTCATTTTGTGATTCTTATTTTTTATATTGCTGAATATGTATAGTAAGAAAATATTTTAGCAAGCATCAGATCAAATAGTTTACTTCCAATATCTTCTATTATTACTGTAAAGAAAAAAATCATATAAATGCAGTCAATATGTACACATGTACTGCAATAAAATAACAGAAGTGTTTATTCTTTCAAATCTTTACAAATTACTTAATTTTCTTTCCAAACATCATTATATGATTAAAAAAAAAAAGTGATTCTTTTCATTCAGAAAAAAACAGGGCACACCTAGAAGCTGAAGTGAAAAAATCCAAGATTGTTAGAAGGAATAAAAACAGAATATGCATGTGAGAAATGAAGGATTCAGGTGAGTTCTAGTAACACTCTCCTAGTTGAATGTAATGGTAGTTGTTTCCCCCACAGCATTTAATCATGCACATCTATGAAGAACTATAGCAATAGTGTTCTGTCAGGCAGTTCTATTTGCTATTACTGCAGTCTCTCATGGACATTTTGTGATCATCTGTGAAATCAGTTGTGTCTGAAAGAAAGGTGGTTGCAGTAAATTTATTTATTAAAATGTCTCTTTTTAAAAAGAAGGATCAATCCAGGAAAAAACCAAACCAAACCAAAACAAAAAAACCCAAACCAAACACACACCCCCCCACACCCCCTCAAGAAAAACAACAACAACAACAAAAAACACAAAACAAACAAAACCTCCCAAACCAACAGCCACTAACGGGCTTCTTGCCGCTTTTTAGATGAAAAACTTAATTCTTCTTTCTTTCAATAAACTGGCTAACAAAAATAAAAGTTGCAGGTTTTCCAGGCATTGCCACTGACTAGTTTGGCTGACTTGTTCTGATGCTGTGGAAAGTAACCTGCAGTTTCCTTCAGTTATACAGACCAAAGAATACTTGCTCTGTTTACTCCCAATTTAGAAGACCTAGGCTCCTTCAGGACTACATATGGAGAAGAAAACAACCTGTATTTCCTATCTCAGCCCATTCCTGTGAACAGAAGTTACGGCATAACATATCAAAACACTTTGAAATAAGGATTTTTTTTTTTTTTTTTTCCTCCAGATGTTATCATTTTCCTAAGACAGTGAGCGGGACCAATCTGATTTTTCTTTTTCCAGATGAGGTGAAAAATGTCTCCAGGGCTGTGTCCGTGCTGGGAGCCCTGTCCCCGGGGAGGTTTCGCCTGCAGCTGAGCAGGGCAGAGAAAGCTGCCGCGATCGGGCTGCAAGCGACCCCCCTTGCCGGCGGGGCAGATCCCCCGTGCCGAACAAAAATGCCCAGGAAATCGGGCTGTGGGAGGGGCTTTAGCACATAAAACCTGTGAACTGCACCGCCACAACCCGGGCTCGTTTTATTTGGGTTTCCTGGAGGGAGCGGGAGCTCGCCTGGAGGTTCAGCTCGGTCCCCTCCTTCCCCCCTGGCCTTTCTCTCCCTGCGGCCCTGCTCCTTCCCCGGCTGCCTTCCCTGTCCGCCCGTGTCCTGCCCTGCTTCGCCGCTCCCCGAGGCAGCTCGGCCCCGCGGCACCGCAGCGCTCCGCTGTGTCCCCGCGGAGCCGCCGCCGCCGCCCGCAGCCGCCGCGCCCCGGCCCCGAGAGCCGCGGCTGCCGCAGGAGTGCGCCCGTGGCCACGGCAGCCTGTGCTTGGCCGGCAGAAGGGACACGCAGCCGGCTGCTGCTTGGAAATGGCGCCTGACCTAGCACAGGAGCGGATGTACAGGGCTATAGACTCAAATATGAAAATTCATGAATTTCAAATACCTATATTAGAGTCAGTCAGTTCCTTACAGAATCATACAATCGTTTAGGTCAAGATAATCAGGTCCAACCTGCAACGTAGAACTTCAAAGTCTACTGCTAAGCCATGTCTCTCAACGTGTCTAAGTATTTCTAGGGCTTGTGACTCAACCGCTTCCCTGGGAAATTCTTCCAGTGTTGACAACCTTTTCAGGGAAGACATTTTCCCTAATATCTATTCTAAACCTACCTTGGGGCACCTTGAGACCATTTCCTCTCATTCTATTACTTGTTACGTGAGAGAAGGGGCTGACCCCACCTCGCTTACCACTTCCTTGCAGCAGGTGCATATGCTTTTTATTTGCAGGTTTTGACCTTTTTTCTTTAGCTTTTCTCAGACATTTCAGTCTACTATCAAGTTATAATTTGCGTTTGACCAAGTTATAACCCATCTGTATTATACCACTACAATCCATTTGTCTTTAAAATTTCTATTAAGAACTTGTGTAGGAGTGAGGACTTTGAACTGCCATAGAAAATGGTTCAAAGGATTATATATGAAAGAGAGGCCAATGCTGGTGTGATAAGGTAGGAGAGAAATGCTCATCGGTTAGAGACAAGCTGTACCAGAGAGATTGAAATATGGATGACAAATTGCATAAGCCATAAAAGATCTCTCACAGCTCCCCTTACAAGTAACCAAAAATCCTTAAAATGCACTTTTTTTTTTTTTTTTTTTTTTTTTTTTTCCCCTTTGGTAGCCACAGCACTTTGTGTCGGAGAAATTAGTTTGACAAGGCATTTGAGTTTACATATACCACATGATGCTAAGTGGGCAATGAATGTTATTTCTGTCTTGGTTCATGTATTTTTAAAACATACTTTATTAAACACATCTACCTTTAAAATGGAAAATACATAATTTATAAATGTATGTACTTATAATGAGAGAGTAGTAGAGCAGTCTTTAACAAATGAGAAATACTTATTCTGTCTGCAACACAGAATTACACTTCTCCATGGAGGGCTCTTCCCTTGCAGGCGCATACCATTGGCTGTCAGGATCAGTGCTTGGGTAGGATACAGAATTCTTGTTGTGGAGGGTTTGACTGTCTGACGTTTGCATTTTCTGTTCTGATACTGACCATGCACCTAATGATAGATGCAGACAGCACCTCCTCACTCCAGGGAGATAATGCCCTGCAGGCACTCCACCCACACACTTCTGGTTAATCCTCTGACTTCAGCTTAGAAGAAGGAAAAGACAGTATGATGACATATTAATCAACAAAATATTTTGTTTTCTTAATGTTTCATCAGTCCAATTTATTAATTAAAAATAGTGTTATTTATTACTTTCTTTAAAATGCTTCACTAAGATCCTTCCTGTTGAAGGTGGAAACAGAATCAGAGGTATTGTCCTAGGTTACAATGTAAGATGTGCCCAAAGTATGTATTCTGTCACCATCTACATGAGATGTTGAAACTAGGTTGGGCAGTGTTTCTCCTGCCCCCTCCCTCCAGACTATCTTCTGTTAACGGCCCATCAATGCCTTGCTGCATGACTCATAGATAAGTCCCTGCAGGAGCTATCTCTGTTTAATGGGCAATCAAGGACCCATTACAAAACTGATAAAATGATATCAGCCCATTGTGAGATGCTCCGCCCAGGGGGAGGGGCCAGGCATTCCCACCTGGATATAATCTGGGATTTGGTACAGCACAGGCAGCTATACCCACTGGATTCCCAGAGGACAAGAGTTATCAGATCTTTCTATATGGGATCACTGGTTCAACAAGACCACTTCATCTGGACTGCTACCACCACGGTTTCAGGTTGTATTCTGACTCTGTCAGTGATCTTTGTACTATTGCATGTGTTTTATCTTATTTTACCTTTTTTCTCGCCTATTAAATTGTTTTTTCTGACTTGGAGTCTCTCGCTGGTTTTGCCTTCAGGCCAGCACAGGTATCCATCAAAAGCATGAGGGGCAAAACCTCAGTTCTAACAGAGTTTCTTATTAGACCTCAGAGAAAAAACGCCTACCACAATTAGAATTGTCAAACACAGGCTGCACAGGAACGCTGTGTAAACTATGGTCTTGAGGGACAGACAGCTCGACCTAAAATAGTCCCCTCTTTGAGTGGTGGATTGGACCAGATGACCTTTAGTATCTTTGACACAGGATCTCATTCATTCTCTGAACATATTTATATTGTTGTAATTGCCGTAGCACGTGAGTGCCAAAAGTGTTAGGATTTCACTGATAACATGTAAATTATATACGTGTATACTTATATTTTACTTAGTCTAAAGAAGAGATAATAATATATGAGACATATTCAAACAGATTTTTATAACAGAAGAATTTCTTTCAACCAGTAGAACTTAGGTTCTTGTTCCATAGTCCTGCTTTCTTGAGAGAGACCTCAATTTTTACTAAATGCATGTTCTCAAAAAATAATTCAAATCAGCTTAAAACTAACTCCTTTAATAATATACATAATGCTATGAAAATCTTGATCTCTGTTAAAATAATTATACTTTTTATCCCAGTAATGGAAACTGTCTGGGCTGATAAATTAATTTTACAACATTAGCAACTCTGAAAGCCTTTAGATCCAGGTTTGAACTTCATCTAGTTTTTTGTGTCACACATACAGAAAGCATATTTCTGAGTTCCTAGTAGCTTTGGAAAACCTTAGAATATAGGAAATAGGAAATACTGACTTCTTTAAAGCAATTATTCCTGAGACCTTACAGTAACTGCTGACAAATATTTGAGGATCAAAAAAGGGAAAGTAAGGAGTCACTGAATCAACATGCCGTATACGTCTTTCAAGAATTACTCTTTGTGTATATGTAGGAAAAAAAAATACAGACATGATGATACTAGAAGAAAATATCTATTTATTAAAATTCACTGTTTGAAATCTGATTTGTAAAGACATTATCACTGCACTTCACTTTCTGATTTTTTTTTGTTGTTGTTAGAGACTGAAATTTGTACTAGTGCAAATAACATCTAATGTAGACTTCACTCTTTTACCATATGAAGAAGTTCAAATAATCTTTCCCTTAGGAGTGTGTCCTGGGGTGACTGTGTATCCCCCAATCGTCTGTTGGGTGCAGGGGGGAGGGAAGCGTGTTTGTTTTTCCCCAGGAAAACTCTGCTCATCGGAGTGACCTTGAAGAGGGGGAGTTGGAACATGGCAAGAGGAAAGAAGCTCTGTTGTTTTTTTCCCCGGCAGTTAGTTAGTTTAGTGCTAGTGTAGTTAGACGCTGTAGAATAGCTGAAGCTTTTTGCTTTTTTTTTTTTAAATTTTATTTTATTTTTTTCCTTTTTTTTCCTTCCTTTTTCCCTTTTTGCCCTTTCCTCAGAACTGTTCCAACCTCTCTGGACTAAGGACCTGGGGGGAGCACTGGGGGCCTCCACAGGGGACCCCCCACCAAGACCAGCCCTGCACATCTCCTTTTCTCCCAATGTCAGCAGAGACGGAGTGGTGGAGCACAGTGATGACCCTCAAGAGGAGACTTTCTTTAAGTTTGTTATTCCTCTGTAAGCGGCACGAAGCTCTTGTCATTGGGTATTGTGCTGGGAGTGCTTTGCCTGTTTAATAAACAGGTTTTTTCCACTTCTCTCTGAGGAAGTCTTTTTCCCGAAATGGTTGGGGGAGGGGAGGGGAGGGGAGGGGAGGGGGGCCCCTTGGGAGGATTTCTCCCAAAATCTGCCTGAAACCACCACAAACTTCCTGGTGCCCAACGCGGGGCTCAAGAGAGTGGAAAAACCCTGTACTGACTAGTATTTAGCAGTCAGTAACTATGCTGCTTGAACTCATGTCTCTTGGGATGGGGGCCTTGATGTGTTTTGGATTCTTAGGCTTCTTTGAGGTCTTAATACCTTTGTGGTCCTTAGATTTATTTGCATATCCAGAGATAGCCCCAATATTGTCATTAATACGCAGTTTTTACAGTAGAGGGACACAGATTAGAGTAGCTATTGGCCTTGGTTTAATGATTATAATTAGCAGGAAGTTTATAAAGGTGCTGAGATCTTTTCCTACTATGTATGGGTCATGGTTATGGTTACTCACCCTGGTTGTGGGAGGAGGAGCAGAGGATGAAGCGTTGCAGTCTTTCGTTTCCTTCTTCTCCTCTGAATCGGTTAAATCATTGCTGGAGAATGTTGAGTTTCCCCTGAGTGTTAAAGAGACCATCTTTCTGGTATGTCATCTGGTAAGCCTCCTCTATACAGTCTGCAGCTTCTCTAGAATATGGGCTGAGATTTCTAGAGGGGCTGATGAAACTCCTGACCCAGGCAGAGGAAATCCTGAGTGGTGTGGAGAATGGGAGGATATGGGCCAACTCCTCAAGGAATTCTCTGATCCTGTAGTCTGGGATTTTCCACGGGAACAAATTCAGAATCCAGTGGAGCTGGGGAAATACCTGAAAGAGAGGTACCATGATGGCTCTAAGGGGGAAAAGATGGCTGCAGTAAGCTGGGCCCTGGCATATGCTTATCGTACATTGCTAGAGACTGTAGGGCAGCAGACAGAGGCAGTGGGGAAGGGATACAAATCAACAGCTACCCCAGGCACTCAGGCTGCAGCCAACACCCCAGTTATGAAGCCAGCAGCTAAACTAGAACCTGAGCCTGAGTTGGCAGCTAAACCAGACAGTAAGCCTAAGCCCCTGGCAGTTGCTCCGGCAAAGAAGCATACAGTCAAAACCGATCGACCAGTGGACGATGATGACCCAAGAGAAGGACCTTCGGGGCCTAAGAAAAGATTACTGGCGACAACTTGACGAATCTATAATTAGTTGGTTAGTCCGTCTTTGGGATGCTGCAGGCGAGGCTACAATTCTGGACGGCACTGAAACGAGGCATCTGGGATCCCTGTCACATGATCCAGTCATCGACCAGGAGATGATGAGAGAGGCTAGTCCTTACAGTCTCTGGATACGCGTTCTAGGAAGTGTGGCAGAAAGATACTTGTGTGCAGATGATCTCTATATGCCGCAAACCCCATGGAAGACCACAGAACAAGGGATTCAACGCTTGAGAGAAATGGCGGTGGCAGAGATGGTTTTCTCAGATGACATAAACACTAGGAACCCAGACTTGGTATCATGTACATCTGTGATGTGGCGAAAACTTATACGACTCGGGCCATTAGAATATGCTTCTGCTTTAGCAGTAATGAAGCAGGAGGACATGGAGGAGACAGTGCTTGATATGGCGAAGAAGCTCCGAGCATATGCAGATGCTGTGCATGGCCCAACACACGCCAGGATCGCAGCTGTGGAAACACGTCTACAGAAACTAGAGGATAAGATAGATGAAAATCATAAGAGACTCAGGGAGGAGATTAGAGAGGACCTTCTCCAAATTTCAGCAGTACAGATCAGAGGTTCTGGTACCCAATGTAGACGCTCCCCGGCTAGGGAGAGAGGATACACTCCATGTGCTGAGCTATGGTTCTTCCTGCGGGATTGTGGAGAAAATATGAACAGATGGGATGGAAAATCTACGGCTGCCCTGGCACAACAGGTGCGTGAATTGAAGGAGTTCAAGCCACCTCGGAGGTGATTGGTACAGAGGCACAACTCCTCCTGGCACCCCGACTGCCTGTGCTAGGGTGGATGTTCAAAGGGGAGGTCCCCTCCACCCATCATGCCACTGATGCCACATGGAGCAAGTGGATTGCTCTTATTACGCAGCACGCCTGTATGGGTAAACTGAATCGCCCTGGGATTTTGGAAATAATTACCAATTGGCCTGAGGGTGAAAATTTTGGCCTCACAGATGAAGAACAAGAGCAAGTGACACGGGCTGAAGAGGCTCCACCATATAACCAATTGCCAGCAGAGGAGACGCATTATGCCCTTTTCACTGACGGTTCCTGTCGTATTGTAGGGATGAACCGGAAGTGGAAAGCAGCAGTGTGGAGCCCCACACGACAGGTTGCTGAGGCCACTGAAGGAGAGGGTAGATCAAGTCAACTTGCAGAACTCAAGGCTGTTCAATTGGCCTTGGATATTGCTGAAAGAGAGCGGTGGCCAAGGCTCTACCTCTATACTGATTCATGGATGGTAGCCAATGCTCTGTGGGGATGGCTGAAGAGGTGGAAAGAGGCTAATTGGCAGCGTGGAGGGAAGCCAATTTGGGCTGCTGAGGAGTGGAAAGACATTGCTACCAGGGTAGGGAGACTACCTGTGAAAGTCCGCCACGTAGATGCCCACATCCCCAAGAAGAGAGCTAATGAGGAGCATCGAAACAATGAGCAGGTAGATCGGGCAGCAAAAATAGAAGTGTCAAAGATTGATTTAGATTGGGAACACAAGGGAGAGTTGTTTTTAGCTCGATGGGCCCATGATGCCTCAGGCCATCAGGGTAGAGATGCCACCTATAAGTGGGCCCGAGACCGAGGGGTGGATCTAACCTTGGACAGTATTTCTCAGGTTATCCACGACTGTGAGACGTGTGCTGCCATCAAGCAGGCCAAGCGGGTGAAGCCCATGTGGTATGGCAGGCGATGGTCCAAGTATAAGTACGGGGAAGCCTGGCAGATTGACTACATCTACATCACCCTTCCCCAAACCTGCCAAGGCAAGCGCTACATGCTCACAATTGTAGAAGACACCACGGGGTGGCTGGAGACCTACCCTGTGCCCCATGCTACTGCCCGGAACACCATCCTGGGCCTTGAAAAGCAAGTCCTGTGGAGGCATGGTACCCCCGAGAGAATTGAGTCAGACAACGGGACTCATTTCAAGAACAGCCTTATTAACACCTGGGCTAGGGAACATGGCATTGAGTGAGTGTACCATATTCCCTACCATGCACCCGCTGCAGGCAGAGTGGAGAGGCACAATGCATTGTTAAAAACCCAATTGAAAGCATTGGGGGGGCGGATCTTTCAAGAATTGGGAGCAGCATTTGGGAAAGGCCACCTGGTTGGTCAACACCCGAGGCTCCACCAACCGAGCAGGCCCTGCACAGGCTGAGCCTCTGCATACAATAGATGGAGATAAAGTCCCAGTGGTGCATGCCAGAGGTCTGTTAGGGAAGACAGTGTGGATCAAGTCTGCCTCAAGTTCAGACAAACCCATTCGTGGGGTTGTCTTTGCTCAGGGACCAGGTTGCACATGGTGGATAATGCAGAAAGATGGAACAACATGATGTGTACCCCAGGGAGATCTGATTGTTGGGTGAGAATCATTTATAAACATCACTGTCTGCTGAATGCTATTGCCATTGTCTGTACATTATACCACACAGAATGAAATAGAAGGAAATGTGTAAGTGAGAGGGTATGTGTTAAGTGTTGAAAGTATGAGCAAGTGTTGAAGGTACAAGTAAGTGAGAGAGGAATCCTGCTGCCCTGCAGCCTGGGGCCTGGATTCAGTGGCTCATTGTGGAACGTGACAGGAGCATGATGGGTATTGCTTGTATTCTTTTTTTTTTGTGGGGAAAATTGATGGAAGTTTTATGTGGAATATACATTGGTTCTGTCTGTAAGTCGACGATATGGGGATAACGGGTGGAAGATGTCCTGGGGTGACTGCGTATCCCCAATTGTCTGTTGGGTGCAGGGGGGAGGGCAAGCGCGGTTTGTTTTTCCCCAGGAAAACTCTGCTCATCGGAGTGACCTTGAAGCGGGGGAGTTGGAACATGGCAAGAGGAAAGAAGCTCTGTTGTTTTTTTCCCCAGTAGTTAGTTAGTTTAGTGCTAGCGTATCTAGACGCTGTAGAATAGCTGAAGCTTTTTGCCTTTTTTTTTTTTTCCCCTTTTTCTTTTTTTTCCTTTTTTTTCCTTCCTTTTTCCCTTTTTGCCCTCTCCTCGGAACTGTTCCAACCTCTCTGGACTAAGGACCTGGGGAAGCACTGGGGCCTCCACAGGGGACCCACCCCACCAAGACCAGCTCTGCACATCTCCTTTTCTCCCAATGTCAGCGGAGACAGAGCAGCGGAGCACAGTGACGACCCTCAAGAGGAGACTTTCTTTAAGTTTGTTATCCCTCTGTAATTGGCAGGAAGCTCTTGTCATTGGGTATTGTGCTGGGAGTGCTTTGCCTGTTTAATAAACAGGTTTTTTCCACTTCTCTCTGAGGAAGTCTTTTTCCCGAACCGGTTGGGGGAGGGGAGGGGAGCCCCTTGGGAGGATTTCTCCCAAAATCTGCCTGAAACCACCACAGAGTGCAAGAACTCTCTGGGGAAAATCCAATGCACTTCACAAGGTCGAGAAGTGAACCCCATGAGTTTCAACAAAGCCAAGTGTGAGGTCCTTCACCTGGTTCATGGCAATCCCTTATATTAATGCAGGCTGGGGGAGCAAGGGATTGCTAGCAGCTGCCAAGAGGGAATTGGGGGTGCTGGTGGGTGAAAGGCTGAGCATGAGCAGACAGTGTGCTCTTGCAGCTCAGAAAGACAACAGAATCCTGGTCTGCATCAAAAGGAGCCTGGCCAGTAGGGTGAGGGAGGTGATTCCTCCACTCTACTCTGTTCTGGTGAGACTCCATCTATAGTGCTGAGTCCAGCTCTGGACTTCTTAGCACAAGAAGGACAGGGGCCTGTTAGGGGGGAGGGCTGCTGGATGGGACCATTAGAGCTCGAGTAGAGAAGGCTGTGGGAAGATGTTATTTACGACATTCTGATACTTGAAGGGGGCTAATAAGAACAGTTTAAAATAGTGTAGATTTAGATTAGTTATAAGGAAGGCAATTTTTTCTGCAGTGAGGGAGGTGAAACACTGGAACCAGTTGCACAGAGATGGCAGATGCCATATCACTGGAAATGTTCTTGGTCAGGTTGGATGAGGCTTTGAGAATGCAGTAGGTGCTCCAGAAGTGAGATAACAGTGAAAGGAAGAAGCATATTTCAAGTCCTCTGGCATCAGTCTCCAAAAAGGGATACAACCCCTCCTTCCCCTTAAGAAGAAATTACAGAGCATGAAGAAGAAAAAAAAATTAACACCAGGAGGCAATTAGGCCTCTCTGTTGGCAAGTGGAGGCTTATTTACTGGTGATGGTAGCCCATTCTTTTTAATTAAAGATTGTCATGAAAATATTTTAGGTTTCAATGTTTTAAGTGGATGTACCTGCCAAACGCTGATGTGTGGTCCTTAGGTTCAGGCATCGATCCCAGCCTTGGTAGGAACTGGGAGTCTACAATGTGTGTATTAATGACTGTAGCCAATGAACTCCCTCATTGAAAAATTAATAATGATTTCTGCTGTGGCACAAAATGGAATTTCTGAAGTCATGACTGGGAAACAAAAAATAATCTCCAGAATTCACCGGCCATATAATTCAGCTGTCTGGTCAGTGGGGAAAGCAGACAGGAGGTGGTATTTAACAAATGATTATTAGTATCTGAGTGTTAATACAGCCAGGCTAACAAGCTGCTGTACCAAACATTGCAAATTTAACTGCTACTTTGAAAGCAGCTGCACACCCATTGATGGTGGTGCTAGATATAAAAAATGTTGTTTATGGTTCCCTTGAAGGAGCAGGATAAAGAGAAGTTTCCTTTCACTTGGGAGAGAATACAATACACCATGAGCAGACTCCCACAGAGATATAAATATTCACCTATAGTTGTTCATGCTGCACTTGCTGAACTTTTGCAGAGAGACTCACTCCCACAAGATGTGAAGCTGTAACAAAATATATGGATAGTATTCTGCCTGGAGAAACTTCCCGTGAGAAGGTGGGGGAAGAGGCAGCAGCAATATGTCAATCACTAAATAAAGCAGAAATTTAAATTTGAACTGGAAAATATCTGGGACTAAGTAAAGAAGGGCAAACCCTGAGTGTGGAAATTGAGCATAAAGAGGCAGTAAAAATTTTAACTGAAGAATTAAAAAAATATCGGTCACTGGGAACAGTACACTCACCTACCCCTATTACAGCTGAATGGGCTTTCTATATTTTATTATAGCACTTATATACTTGAAATTACTGTTTTCTCTTGATATGTGTAGAAATTACCTAATTTTTATGATAATAAATACAACTTAAATGAAAAAATGTTTTTCCCCTTAAATTGGAAAAAAAAATAATTTAACAGAAATCTGACAGATGTTTGATCTTGAGGGGGGTTTTTTTGTTGTTTGTTTGGTTTTTTTTGTTTGTTTGTTTGTTTGTTTTTGTTTGTTTGTTTGTTTTTTTGTTTTTTTTTTTTTTTGTATGTGTGTGTGTGTGTGTGTGTGTGTGTGTAGAATTATTTGCTTCCCCTCTCTCCTTCTCACCATTTTATTTTCTTAAAACTGAACTCACTTAGGTAAGGCTAAGATTACCAAGTAGGTGAATATTTACAATAGGTCTGGATTTTGCTTCATTAAAGGGATTTGTACTTCTGCATTTATTATTTCTTGTCCAGGATTTTATTCTAGAACTATATTACATACATTAGGATCAAATTACAGTTTTTATAATAATATACTGAGTAATATATGAAAGGTCAACAGGCAGCTTGTATTTTTACCCATTCCATTTTTCTAATGAACAATGTGCTCTTTTTTTTTTTTCCTTTTTTTCTTTTTTCTTTTTTTTTCTTTTTTCCCCTTTTTCATTTTTTTCCTTTTTTTCTTTTTTGCCTGTTTTTTTTTCTTTTTTTCCCTTTTTTTTTTCCTTTTTTTTTCTCTTTTTTTTTCCTTTTTTTCCTTCCCTTTTTTCTTCCTTTTTTTTTTTTCTTACCCTTTTTTTTCTCCCTTTTTTTTCCTCCCCTTTTGTTTTTCTCCCTTTTTTTTTCTCCCCCTTTCCCCCCCCCCTTTTTTTCCCTTTTTTTTCCCCCTCCCCCCCCCTCTTTTTTTTCCCTCCCTTTTTTTTTTTTTTTTTTTTTTCCTTTTATATGATACTATTTTTTTCCAAATCTCAGATAACCAAACTGGAATAATAATTAACAGTATACCTAGGTGCATCTGTATTACCTATTTTGTGATTCAGATTTTATCTAGAACTTTGAATTCACTGCATGAGGCTTTTATGCCTTTTAAAAGTACCTATTGCTCTTCTTTTGGATCCATTTCACTTCTTAATGGACCTATGCCTAAACAGAGCATTTCTATTGAAATGACAAAAAGGCTTAGCTTTGGCACTTAACAAACTATAATTAAAGTGACAAAGTATAGTGAATAACTCCTAACTTGCATAGAATTCGATTTGGAACTGAGAAAAATATGAGGATACAAGGAGTATGATCTAATTAATACTTAACTGTCCTATCTGAAAACCAAATAAAAACCTCACAAAAAGTTCTTACAGAATAAACCATTATATCCTATCTCTAAATATCTTCTGAAAATGTGTTTTACAGTAGTTTAGTACCATGAGTCATAGTGTAGCCCCATTAATTATGTTGTGAAGCAGTGAAAGGGTGAAAAACCTGTATTGGCCTGGTGTGACAGAAATTCCATTTTTAATAGTTACATAGAAGATAGAATGTGGTAGTCAGAAGACCTCTCTGTTTTCTAATGTCCTACAAGAGCCATTAGTTTTAAAAAAATTCAAAACTATGAATTCAAACAACCTACAGAAGCAATGAAGACCTCCTCTAATCCTTGCACTTTTTATTGACTATGTGTGAGTGTAATTTGTTAATCTGAGACATCGGGCAACCCAACAGGCATGTACAAATCCCATCTGCAGGTAAAAATGCTTCTGTGCTTACAAATAACAATGTACACTAAACTGTGGTATAAACATGCAATTATGTTATTATTTTTTTTTGCCTTGTATGTAAGTGGGTACAAAGAATAAACTTCACCCAATTTCTTATTCCTTTTTGGTAAAATCATTTCTTTAATCCCCAGAACACCAGGTGATGGGACTTGAGAAAGCACTTGAGAAAGGTGTGATATGCTTTATTTTTACTCAGTGTTCCATTTTCTTTGGTGTTTTCATTATCCCTTGAGAGTATTCTGTATCACCAAAACCCAGGTCAAACATAAAAAAAAAAAAAAAAAAAAAAAAATCATAACAATGTATGCATGAAATCCAGGTTGCAAAATGGTCTGCTGCCAAAACATTTGGATTGGAACTGGATTTGCTGCATAGGAAAACCACCAGATTTAACTTAATATAAATATTTTTCTGCTCCTAAGGAAACAGAGTATGTTTATTATAAATAATAAATTATGTTGAATAAGTTATAATCTGTATTTACTACATGTAACATTTCTCATTTCAGAAAAGATCTTGAAGCTCTACACAATATGTGGTAAACACAGAATACACTCATCTCACTTAGGCTGTGAATCAAAACAAAAATTCACTAGGAGTGCATCATGCCTCATAATGATAGAACCATGATACAGCCTTAGGTACATGATTATTTGCATGCTATTTCCAATTCTGTAGAGTGAGAGAAAAAAAAATGTAAAATATTTTTGAGGCAAAAAGAAATTGCAGTGTTTCTGGACTGCATATGAAGGAAGCCACTCTGCTTTTGAAGACAGAAACTACTGTGCAAACATACATTGTATTTCCCCTATAAAGGAAAGGGGAACATTCTCTCATTGAGATAAAAACCTAGTAGTTTGGCATCATGCTCTGGTGTCAGTTTCTATGTATACAGAAAAGCATTTAATATATAATCATTAAATTCTACAATCCTTCAGGCCATAATACAAGAGCTTCAGTACAGAATATAGTTTTAATGTACTTTTCTTTCTGTGTCTACTTAGTTAGTCTTACACATCCTTATCTGGAAAACAAGCATATGCAAAAATATTTTTTTGTCTCCAAGTAATTCTGTTCTTTGTGGATCATGATTGGAGTGTAGCCATAAAACTACCTGTAGGCAGACAGGTCTATGGGCAGAACTGGTTGTGTCACTTTTGAAATCTGTCCCTTAGGGCAATGTCCTTCAGAGGATATTCTTTAGAAATAATGTTTTAGTAAAAGGACAGAGTTCAACCTCATGGAGCTGAAGAACATCTGTTTGATATACTGCTGGACAATATGCACTTACAAATTGTATTTTTACCTGTTTACAAGAAGTAATTGTAGTAAGCTGTAGAAATATTAAAACATTCCTTTTCCTGTTTAGAAATTAGGTCTATGCCTGACATTTTTAGTCACCTTGTATTCTCTGGGTTCAGTTGAGAATCAGTTCCCATGCATGCATTCAGGATCAACTATAATTTTCTGCTACTTAAATAAGAAGCTGAACCATTTTTTATTGGCTGGCGTGCCATACCACAGGAAAGAGATAAGAAGCTCAGTTCTATTTGCTTGTAATCAAAAACTTTGGCAGAAAACAAGCTGCAGCAGCATATTGGGCGTAGACAACTGAGAGCCTCTCTTGGCTTTCATCTCTTGCTAGTGAAAACAGTGGGGAAAAAAAGGAACAATACATACGCATTGTCAGACCTCAGACTAGGTTTGCAGAAGTGCAAGTGAAGATTCCCTTATCTTTGTGTTTATAATCATTATGTTTGATTTGGAAATGATTCTGAATTGATAAATATAGCCACATATTTATTCACTATTTTGCAGTACCATTTTTGGAAGTGAAACTTCTTTAAAGAAATACCTCTGGGGGAAAAAAAAAAAAAAAGATACTTGAAACAAATAGATTATTCAGTTTATTTACCTATTTTTTAAGCATTTATTTACAGTTCAATACTACATGGCAACTGTGGATAAATCTATATAAACATGAGATACTAAGGAGGGATGAATTCAGTCTCATCCTAAATTTTTGAAGTCAGATAGAATTCCTTGACATCAGACTCATAAATCAGCAATTGATCCAGAAGTATGATGGCATCACTTTGGCCAGGAGCTGAGTTCAGTCCAAATGGTCTAAGTATGGTGAGCCAGGGTGAACAAGAAAACAAAAAAAAGACCAGAGAGTAAAGTGCCTTTGTGTGGACCACAGGTCAAGAATTAACTGAAGAGTTAAAACTGAAGCTGCTGGAAAGGTAGATCACAGAATTGTTATGAACCAACCTGGTCGGTGACTTGGGCTGACACCTGGTTTGAAAGACCTTCTGATAAGGAGGCTGAAGGAGCATGGTTACGTGGGCATGGAACATGGCAGGGGGAAGGTGCTTGAGGCAGGCAGCTGCTAGAGGAAGACATGGAACCTTGTCAGAGCATGCCCTCGCGGTCACTGGGAAGGAATCAGCAGACAGCGCGTGTCCGGGCAGGGAAGGAGTTGATGGGGGAAGCTTTTTGCTGATACAGACCCTATTGCCTACTTGTCTGCTTAGTAACAGTTGTACTATTTGATGTTCAGATCTTCAACTCTAGCTCAGACAAAATTAATTCTAGTTCATATAAGTAATTTAAAATAGCCTGGCTAATTTTTTTTTTTTTTTTTCCCCAATTCTTTGTGGTTTTTGGATTCCTGTGATGTGAGAAGCAGAAATTATGAAATGCTTTGGTATGCAGTATTTTTGTGTTGCTGGTATTCTACAGCAATGAGATTCCTTCACAAACAGAAAATTACTTTCAGATTGAAAATACAATAGTTAGCAGTTCTCAAACAGTTCTTTTTTAAAAGGAATTGAAATATCCTTGAAGGTTTTAGAGAACTGTATCTTGCATCAGTGAAGAAAAACAAAATTTTATTATAAGCATTTCCAGAAACAGACTGAATTTTCATATCCTCAGATGAAGTATCTTACTTTTGTTAAACTTGCACTTGAATATTGGAATATCATACTAAGTATAAACATCCTTATCACAGCATCAGGACATTTTGAGCCTGATGCAGTACATTTTTCCTTGATTTTGAAAGGAAAATAACATCTGCTATATCCTCAGAAGGACTTTCTGGGAATTTCCATGTTAGCTTAAAACATTTTGGCTTCAATTAATTCATATTTCCTAGTTTAAAAAAAGAACAAGAAACTTCTTTTTTATCTCACATAATTGAATGCTGTGTAACTACACAAATTTCAACTAGGCACTTGTGTAAGTGCTGCTTGAAAAACAAGTATGCTAGAAAATACAAGTCCTCTGGAAGTGACTGTTCTTACAGCATTAAAACCTATCAAAGATTTCAGAAAAAAATGTTTAGATGATTTCACATCCATCACTGTGGCTGTGCCTGCTTTTTTCTTTTTTCAGGTGATTGCTGTCTGCCAGAGAAATCTTATGGGCCCACCAGCCTGTTTTGAATAGTGGCAGTAGCATATTTTCTTTAGAAGAAGACAGGATTCTTGATGCTTACATGAGGTCAATAGCACTTACACCTATCTGGTATGCAAAAGTTCTTGATCTGTGGTACCATTTCCTATGTCTTTTCCAGTGACAACTTGCAGTACTCCAACTTTGTCTTCAGCTGTCAACACTTTTATCTTCTATACGACATAAAATTTGTACAGAAACGCAAAGTGTGGTCCCTGAAAATATTTGGTTCTTGTCAAGGATTATTAGAGTGTAGAATTACTGTTTAATGTATTGTTAGAAAGCCATTGTGTATAAATATGCTTTACAGTCTTTGCTTTATCTTATGAAGCCATATTTTTAATGTGGTTAGAGCTACATTTGCAGCAGTTACTGTTTGCAAGGACACAGCCCACCTGATAGACATTTGTGCCTTTTGCACTGGGCAGTTTCTTTTCTCTGATAATGAAGAGATGTGAAATCTTTCTTTTTATGTTGGAGCCAGTACAAGAGATCAATTTTTCGTCCTTTGCATGCCATTATCTTTTCTCACTCTTCTTATCTTTTTCAGTTTCATTATGTTAGCAAGAGAAATATAGTTATAGGTCATTACTTTTTAAGAGAAAATTAAATCATATTTTAGTTGAGCTTGTTTATTTGATGGGGTGGTGGGGTTTTTTTTGTTGGTTTTTTGTGTGTGTGTGTGTGTGTGTGTGTGTGTGTGTTAGTTTTTTTTTTTCCTTTCTGCTGAATGAAATTGTGTTGGTTTCAGCTGTGATAGAGGTAATTTCCTTCACAGCAGCTGGTGTGGTTCTGTGTTTTGGATTAGTGCTGAACACAGTGTTGATAATTATGGAGATGTTTTTGTTATTGCTGAGCAAGGCTTACACAGAACCAAGGCCTTTTCTGCTTTTTATACTCCTGTACTGGTGAGAAGGCTGGGGGTGCAGGAGAGGTTGGGAGGAGACACAGCCAGGACAGGTGACCCCAGCTGACCCAAGGGATATTCCAAACCACGGGACATCATGCTGAGTATGTCAAATGGGGGGAAGAAGGGACAGTTAGAGTCCCTTAGATGGTGTTGGTCTTCCCAAGTCACAGCTACCTGTAATGGTGCCCTGCTCTTTGGGGATGGCTGAACTCCTTCCTGCCCATGGGAAGTGATGAATGAATTTTTTACTTTGTTTTGCTTGTGTGTGCGGCTCTTGCTTTTCCTATTAAATTGTCCATATCTCAACCCACAGGTTCTTTATCTTTTACCATTCTGATTCTCTCCCTAATCCCACTACTGGGGTAGCAAGCAAGTGGCGGAATGTGATTTTAACATAAAAATGAAATATTTGTTAATAGATTTCTATGTCTTTCTCTGTAAGAAAAACTGTCAATCGTATATATAACTGATGATCTTAAAATGGGCAAACTAAGATGCAATTATCTCCTGCTCTGTGGTAGGATCTTCCACAAAACAAGTAAAAGTTGGCAACTAAACCAGCAATAAAACCCTTAAAAAAACCTATGATTTTTTCCTGTAACTCTAAGAATGAAGAGAACACGCAATAACAAACAGTTCTACAGAGATTTTTCCAATCAGCATGACTATAAGTTCCCTTGGAAATAAACCCCTCATTTTGCAGCAATATTCTTGGTTAACATCTTACATATATATGTATGTGTGTGTATATATATATATACACACACACACACATATATACATAAATACACATAAGAAACTCTGTGTGATGCATAAGGGATATATGTCTTGAAATTGCCTAGAATAGAATGTATATTTACTATAAAACTCAGTATGATATGTAAAGTATAATTTAAAATCAATGAAAAATTTTCACAATGGAGCAAAATACAGAACTAGATCTAAGCCAAACTGGTAAATTTTGAAAATGGTGTGTATAGATGAGAAAGATTTAAAGAAATAAATAAAGAATTTAAAGAAAGAAATAAAATTAGCTTTTAGATATGCTTAACAATGAAATAGATATATAGCAATGATCATGATTGAAATATGATCTTTCTCATATTTCACTGGCCGGATGCAAATAGTACCAAAATCTAACACTTTGTCAGATATACAATTGAAAAACATTGGTTGATTAGAATTTTTATGAATTCTCTGGTAGTCCTTATTTACACTTTATTTTTGCCATACATGTGAACTAAGAGATTAGAATAGTAGTTTTTTGAGACCCTGTTTGTGCCTCTAAAATGTTTATGTATTTATTAGCTTTCTTTCTGTTGCTGTCACATTTAAACCAATTTTAGGGTTTGGATGCAAAGTTAAAATCATATTTTCCAGAAATTGCCAGAGGAACTGTGAATGGTTGAGAAGCTAGACAAATCTTTGTATAGTGCGTAACCTATTTCAGGTATAGCTTTTAAGAAAGTATAAACAAATATGTATACACATTGCAATAAGGTGAATTTTCTTTATTCGGGGTATTCTGTTTTTCTATTTATATATAAATATTTAGACATTAAAAAATTGTAACATACTAATTATCCTTAAAATACTATTTATCTTAATCACAGAACATGCTTTTAGAATTATGGCATTTTTAATATAGAAGAGATACAATATTGTATACTAAAAGAAATGAAGTCTTTTGGTGAGTTTATTAGTTACTTAAAAGACTGCTTTCAGGAATATGAGACTGCCTTGATGCTCTACAAATAACCTTCTTCACTTTCACTAGTTTTTGCTACTAGACAGAGAATAGAAACGCCAAATAATTGAAAGTCAATGAAAGGAAAGGATATATAGGCAGACTGTGCTAAGAAAATTTGGGAAAAGTATGTGAATAGATTCCAAGACTGAAAAGGAATAAAATACCTAGATCTCCACCTTGCTCTAAAGGAAGGAAGAAATCCTCCTTGTTAGTGATGTCACAACTCTTCTGGAAGGATTTCAGTGTGGTGTAGCAAAATCTTCTCAACTTTGCTCAGCAAACGCAATTTCAGGAGTTGCGTATGGGCAGTGTTTGCACAACACCGCCCAGCAGTGCAGCAGATACTAGGAAAACCTTGGTGCAATATTTTAGAATAGTTTATCGAGGCTTGTCTATGTTGGTTTGGATCATGAGCATACAATATTGTTAATGATACTACTAAGTCAAATTTTAAAGATGATAAAACTTTAATTGGATTAACAGTAAATTACTGGTTTTACATGAGGCATTTTCCTGTTTGTTTGTAGCAGGACTTTTGAGTTTAATATTTGACATAAACAGAAGGACATAATTATTGTCTTCAGATTATAGAGTAAATATGTTCAATTGAGGTACACTGTAAAGTAAAAATAGTATGCTTTCTTCTGGTGTTGTTTTTCAAAGATATGTGTTGAATTTTAGCTACTCCCTGCTATTTACGAAGACATCTGCCTAGATGTGTTTGTGGGTTGGGTGAGTCTTTTAATGCTATTTGAGCACCTTGAGGAAATTCACGAATGTATGAATGCATAGGAGCAAAGAAATGTTATTTAATAAGTTTTGGAAAGACTAAATGCCAAGAATTTCATTAAGCAGGCAAAGGATCCCAGAGGAACAGAAACCCATTTGTTTAAGCAAAACTAGAAGGTGGACTGCCAGATTTGCCAGCTAAGCATTTGCACCTGGCTGGCAATATGTTGATACAGATGGTATCTAATGCAAAATTTGGCCATGTTCTACATTGGCTGGAATAAAATATTTTTCTTTGGGACATCAAGTTAATATTTTAGCTTCATTATATTTAGGATAAAACCCACAATGTTAAATAAATAAATTGGCATAAAAGATACATTCATGCATGTCTTGCCTTTACTGGAGAGGACAGAGAATCCATCCAGTCATGAAAATGCAGATATTTTACAAAGGTTATCAAGAATGACTATTTTACATATGAGGAAAACCTGTGTTTTCCATTATATTTATTTATTAAATTATTATTAAAAAAAAGAAAAAAGAAAAAAAAAAAAAAAGAAAAAAAATCAACAGACCTGTTTGTTTGCTTTTTAAATTTTCTAGGTCTGTCTGGGATGGAGTTAATTTTCTTCATAGTGTCCTGTGTAGTACTGTGTTTATGACAACAATGTTGATAACAAACAGGGTGTTTTATTCATTGTTGAACTGTTTGTACAGCAGAAAGGGTTTCTGCTTCTTACTCTGTCTTGCTTTCTTCCCTTGCCCCTGTCCAGCATGTAGGCTGAGGGGGCAAGAAACTGGGAGCTGTGAAAACTGAGCCCATTTGACCAAAGGGGTAATTAACATTGTATAACTCCACACTGTGGACACTGTTTTTCCTAGATAACCTTTGTCCAGACACTGGCTGGGCATCAGTCTGTGCATGGCAGGTGGTAAGTGGTTGACTTTGCATGTCTCTCTTTTTTTTTCCTTTACTTATAGAACTGTCTTAATCTTGATCCATTTTACTTTCTTGACTTTTGCCCTTTTGATTCTCACCCTCTGTCATGCTAGATTGCTTGGTACTTAGTTGACAGGGTTCAACCCACCACACTAAACAGACCTTTACATACTTGCTGTACACAAATGTGAGATTTACATGCCATATTTTTATATTTCTTTGTTTTAATAAATTCGAAGGGTTTCTTAATGTTATTTTAATTTTACTATAGTGTTCTTACCTCTAAGCTTACTATACTATACTTTATCTTCCTGTCAGGTCAGCTCCAGGTTTGTAATTGTTCCATTTGTCTGAGGCCTTAAATCCAATAGATAAAATTATCTGCCATTTCGTATACAGTTATTTACATGGAATAAATTATTTCAAATTTCTGAAATGTCACCTTATGTATGGAAACAACTTAGTGGTCCTACTTCAAAGTGATTTAGTTTTCTCTTCCTAATGCAGTTTCTTCCCTTGAAGTAAAGCCACTGAATGAATGATACTGGTCCAATTGTTTGACAGCTGTTTGATACGTCAGATGTAAGATGAATCTTCTTTTGAACATTGATTCCCATGTCAATGGACAAGAATGTCAATGAATGAAATCACAGTTTTTCAACATATAAATAAAATTACCTAATAAGTGCTCATTATCTTTTCTGGGATTTATTGCAGTTTGACAGGTAAGACTTTGAATGTTCTATTATTTTAGCAATAAATTCCTGGATTAATACATTAAATTAGTTTTCTCTTGCCCATAAAGATTTTGAGTAAAGCAAGACTTTAGACTAGCTTAAAAGTACTGCTAAAGTGGTTTGCTCTTTAAGGTGTGCTTGTGTGTGACATCTGAAAAACAGGTTAATAATATTTGTTCATTTTATAGATAGTTCATTTCTCCTTGATTTTTCTTCTATTTTCATTAAAATGGAAAGTTTGGATTCATTCACTGAGACAAAGAGGTTCTTTAGGAGCTAAAAATAATTTTTTTCAATGGTTGAAAATATTAATAAGGTCTACATACTGATGTTTTACATGTACATGTCTGCAAATCACATCTCTTTTATATCACCCTCTTCTATACTGCTGTTGTATTCCTGCGGTTTCCATCTGCAAGACTTTTTTTTATTTTAAAGCTATGAACTATACTATCAAATTTAATCCAGATACTTCTCTGCATCATTCAGAAAACTGGGTAAGGAGTGAGAAGAGACACAAACTACCCCCTTTAGATGTATCAAGTGCTATCACTATGGAACTAATGAGCTCGCTAAATGCATTAGTCATTAAAAATCTGAAGGAAAACCTTGAAGACATATTCAGTATATATATTTATTTCAGGATTTTTCAGGATCTGTCAAACAGTTGGGTTACAATTTGAAAGAAAATGGGCAGAAAGCTGGGTGCACTTCAAAGAACTTCTGCTCTCAGAGAAGCTGTAGCAGGAAGAAATAAAGTTTTGTTTTCAATTTCTTTACAAAAGAGGTTTATACAAAAGCAAATATCTGTGTAGTAGAAGTATATCTCCTCTCTGAACACAGTCAGTACAGCAGCTGATTCAGGAATCACCCTTCTATTTCAGTGCATGCATTTTGGGAATGTCTGGGTTAACTACTACATTCGAAATAGACCAAGTATGGTTTTAACTATCTTGTTTTGGAGCAATTACCTTCTTTATTTCTACTTTTATTTTTTTAATGAAAAAATGGACATGGCCAGACTGGGAAGAAATTGAGTTCTCTACTCACCCCTCCTCTTCTCAGTTAACAGTAGAAAACCATTTACCTTGTGTTTGGAAGTCTCTGCATAGTCAAGTTCTTTTACACAAACTACAGTTTTCTCATGCTGTCGGGGTAAAACATTTTTACTTGAAAAACAAACTGAACTTATTTGATTTGGATACCTGATATAAAGCTCTGTTATTTTTCAATAATTGTTTCAAAGGTTCCATGAGACCTGATAAAGAAGAAACCAAGATGAGGTTAATTGCAAAGGAAAAATTCTGTGCTAATATAAATTCAAACAAGTACAAAGATTTCCATGGAGTTGAATTCTCCACTGAAATTTTACTTACACATGGCAAGACTCCACAGAAGAGAAACTGATGTCTAAGCTAAAGTCTATACACAAGAGAATTTAAACAACTCAGCAAAAGGAAAACCGTTTAGTAGCATTTAATTCTCAACATGGCTCAGGCTAGAGACTGTTCCCAAGGCAGGTGAGTTGTGATAATCTTGTTGTAGAGGGTAGGACAACTCAATAGTATGGATAAGGCCTGTTCTGTGCTCTTTATTTTCTAAATGGATTTTTTTCTTTAAGTCTGAGTAGAATTTTATTGTTCACCCATAATGAAAATTAAACCTATGTAGCCTTATGGTTTATTTTGCATGATCAGATAGAGTCCCAGTCTATATTATGATTTTGCTAAGATCTTTGGATCTTAAAGATTTCTTAACTGGGCCATTAGTAACAAATTTCAATGTGTTTAGAATATAGTCTTAGATTTTTGGTGTGATCCATAAAACATAGAATGGACTTCCATTTTTATTAAGATGATCATTAGAGAGTACACTGCCTTGTCGTTCCTCTGATACAAAATTTATCTCTTTAACACAATATAATATTAACTTTATTCTTTTCATGTTTAATACTGCCTGTGTTTATTTTCATGGTAGCAATCATTCTTACTCACATAGCATCAACAATAAAAAATAATCTTTCATGCGAATTTGCTATACTCATTCAAAATGTTCCTGACTAAAAGGGCTTATTAAGAATAAATCAGTTCTTATTTATATTGTAACATGAAGAAAAAAAAAATAAAGAACAAGACAAAGCAACCTGACATGAACACCTGCTGAAAAACACTCTGTGTGTGAAGTTTAAAGACCAGTTAACTTCGAGATTTCTTACAGCCATCCTGCACAAGTGTTTGGCACATAAACTTACTGCAGAACTCACCTAGACTTGTAGATGTGAGAATTTGTCATGGGAAACATTCCTAGTTTAAGAATTTTTCCCTATTTTCTGAATGGTAAATCAACAAAATTTGGCAAGAAACTACTGAATTAACAGTAATTTGGGGAAAAAAAAATTAGGAAAAAGGAAGGCAAAAAGGGCCAGCTGTGTCCTGGAGTGCATCAAGAAGAGCATTGCCAGCTGGTCAGGGTAGATGATTGTTCCACTCTACACTGCAGTGGTAGTGCCCAAGTCAAGTTCTGTGTGCAGTTTTGAGTACTTTGCTATAAGAAGGACTTATTAGAAGTTATTGAAGTGTGTCCAGAGGAGGATGACAGAGATGGTAAAAGGTCTCAAGGGCAAGACTTAGGAGTGGCTGGGGTCACTTGACTTGCTCAGCATAAAGAAGAGAAGGCTGAGGGATGACCTCATTGCAATCTATATCTTGTTTAAGGGTGTCAGCAGAAGGGTAGGCATTGATCTCCTCCCTCTAGCAGCCAGCAACAGGACACAAGTAAATGGAATCTAGCTGCATAAAGGAAGGCTCACACCGGCCATTAGGAAAAGCTGACAGAATAGTCAGTCACTGGAATATGTCTCCCAGTGAAGCAGTCATATTATCCAGCATGTCAGAGTTCGGGGAGCATCCAGACAATGCTCTCAGTCATATGCTTTAATTTTAGGTAGTCCTGCTACCTAATTTCTGCGTTTGATTCCATCAGAACTCAAGAAGTTATAATTGCATACAGTTTTATGTAGCCATATATGATAAGGATACCTATGCTAATGAAGTGTTACTTATAAAATATTTTATTGAAAATAAAAATTTAAAAAAAAAAAAGTTTGGTTATAACATAGTTGGACTTCTGCCCCTTCCTTTGTTTGCTAAATTTATTTGAAGTATACTAGTACAACACTTCCACATAAGTGCATTCAGGCATGAAATAGAATCATGCATTTTAAAGTAAATTGCTTTCTAACAAATTTATTTTAGAATATGCACATAATTAGAGTCACAGCTCTGCATAGTAAGTCAGTCAGTATTATATCACTATTTGCCAACCACCACTTTGTAAACAAGATGTGCCGTCCCAGGATGTGCATTCCATTTCAAAATTTTGCTGGTGCTCACTCAGAGATAAGAAGTATTTCAAACAGAGACACTTTATTGACTAACCTGACGTCAGACTTTGATCAAAGAATCATGTTGACAGTAGGAAGTTTTATTTCCACATAGCCTGGTTAAAATAATAGCATTTTAGAATCAATTGAAATTGTGTCATTACATATCAGATAAGATGCTGCATTTGTCTTGTTATTGTGATAGGAACTCATCAAGACTTCAGTGTATTTTTTTTTTTTTTTTTCTGAAGATCTGTTACACAGCAGATGGGATGTGTGACATCCTTTTCTATTTGAAACATGCAAGCTCTAATAAACAAGAGAGTTTAGAATGTTAAACCAGCCAGCCATACGAAATATGTCACACAGTTTGCTGTCAACCTAATTAATTAGATAGCATTATTTGTTGTCCCCAATGAACTCTGATGATCTCAATGACTGATAATAGCCTCATTCTTTTGAGGGATTTTCTTTTAATTTTATCCACTTTGATTTAAGAAACCATGTTTAAAGAGGGAAAAACGTCCTAACACTATGAAGGGTTATTCAGAAATACATACTTGTGACTTATTAATATGAGCAAACATTTGGCCTCTTACTAAGGTCATTTTAATTTTAAATCTTCCAGAGTGATGTTTCTTGAATAATTACTATTTCAGTAATTATCTTGCACTTTCATAACATATTTCTGGACATGTTTTGTAATAGAGTTCTTGCCCTTCACACTGTAGAAAGACTCAATAAAACTATGTGAACACCACTTGGCAAGACAAACGAAATCTTATGGTTAACATAACATATGGGTGTTCAAATCAGTCTTAAGTAGAAAAGGCTATTTTCAGTCAGGAAAACACAATTATTTGCTTTTCTTTTAATTTTCATGTTCAGAAACGTTGCAATAGAACAAATAATTTGATGAACCTTTCAAAGTTCCACCTCCGTGCAGAACCTCCCTGGCCCACAGCTCAATTTTCAGCTATGCAGCTGGTTCTTAAAGAGACAATAACAACCTTGGGCACAAATAGTTGAGGAACACAATAACATTTTGGGTTACCCAGGACACTATGAAGAAAATCAAAAGCTAGTCAATAGAAAAATCTGTAGATAATGAATGTAATAATTGGACTTTATTACTTCAAATGGCAGTTTTGCTATTGTTTCTGGTAAATCTATTTCAGTGAAGTATTAAATTCCCCAGTGGAAGGAAGAAGAGACATAAAATTAAATTGGCTCATCCTGGAAAAGTATATGTCCACAAATGAAGATGATTCCTATGAAATACATACTCTCTTTCTGAATTTCTAGGTGCTTGGGCTTTATTGTTTGGGTTATGTGTTATTTTTGTCTGCACTCCTGCCATATAACCATTTTATTAGTTTTGTATTGAAAGACTTTTTTTTTTTTTTAAATATGCAGCTAAATTAAATTTACAAGTTTGCACAGCTTTTAACTAACATGCTACATTCTAGTGCACTTCTGAGTACTGACATGCAAATAATGTTTGTAAATAATGTATAAACAATCAAATACTCTCAAAAGGGTGAAACCAACTGGTATCCTCTTGGGTAATATTGTCTACATTGACAGAAGTAAATACAAAGAAAGAGTGCAAGGACACATACCTTTCTGAAGGAGGCAGCATATAGTTACGGTTCATAGGCTTTAATGACTCACTCCTCTGTGCAGAGTCCAGTCTTACACAAAACAACTTGTTAATTAAAGTATCCATGAAGAAAAGTTTTCTCAGGTTTAACATGATTGATAGTTTCATTGGGTCTTGCTGGTAAGAGAAATGCTTTTTCCTGCAGGATTTATCTAACTGGTATTTAAGTTCTCTCTCTCTCTCTCTCTCTCTTTTTTTTTTTTTTTTTTTTTTTTTTTTTTTTTTTTTTTTTTACAGATTGAAGATGCAGAGGGGTCTTTTTGCCTGTTCTACAGTAGGCATTTCAAGGCATTTCATTCCCTAGACACATAGCTCCAAAAGCACATCTCCCATCTGATAATAGTAAAAAAAAACCTATAAAAATTTTGAAGTACTAATAATACAATTAACTTTTTTGATTCAATGTGTTTCTAAACCTCTAATATTTTTTGTTCATTAGTCTAATAAAATATGAATAAAAAATCAGTGGCAATTTGTGCACTTTTATTCTAGCCTTTTCCACAATATTTTCTATGAAGTGTGTGCCTGAATTACACATAATTCTAAATTGTGTACTCTTCACTGTCTGTTTTTTCCCTTTTTTATCTTATTTTTCTTACTCTGGGCAAATTTACCTTGGATGCTGCTTATTTTTAAGCCTCTAGCTGCATGATCAGAGAGTAAAATACACCTGTGGCCTTTATTAAATAACTTTAATGAAAGATTAAGCCATATTTAAGATCTATAGAATAAGATTAAATGCATTTCATTCTGTATATTTCCTCCTTTGGAAATATAGGACAGACAGGAACCCTGATGTTGATAATTTCCTTATTTTGTGAAGAATCACACAGTCTTTTTGGTCTTTAAGCATTACAAAAATGTTAGAATAAAATAATCAGAACTTAAATATGATTTTTTTTCCAAAGCATAATTGTACAGCCAGTACAGTTTAAATCTTGGCTTAAGAGTTATGAGCTATACTTTAAAATATAGAAACTCCTCTGATATTTTTTGTTAAAAAGTTTAAATAATTATTGGTTTGATGGAAAAATTCTCTCTAGCATAAATCTTCATTAAATTTAAAACGTCTTTTTTTCTTTTTTTCTTTTTTTTTTTTTTAATTATAATTCACGAGGGAAGAGCTCAAAAAAGTTTTAAAAATATAAGAAAAATAATCTACATTTTTCCATTAAAAAATCACCAATGTACGTAAATTAAAATAGTTTATAATTTCATTGAAATATCTAGCTCAGCCACTAGCAACAACAGCAAAGGAATGGTAGTTATGCAGGACAGGGCACATTTTCTAGGAGGTGTTGGCACAGCTCTCTGTGCCAGGGCAGAGGCTTTGACCCAAACAAATCTTCACATGGTAGATACAGCCCAGCAAGTCACAGTCTGAAGGGAGGGCCTGGGACCTCTCTCTCAGGCTGGGAGAGGTAAATGGAAAAAATTGTTACTGTTAAAATCTAAATGCAAACCCTCTCACTGTTAAGGAATACAGGTAGTTGTGGTAGTTCGGCGAGCAGCTGCAGTGGGAGCTGCACATAGGGCTCTGCCTGGTGGGATCCCACTCAAAGAGATCAGCCTTGAGGTACTGACCCCACAGCAAAGTGCACGGGGACCTGTGGCCCAGCCAGGACGCTCAGAGATACGGCAGGAGCCCAGGACTCAGGAGGAAGAGCCAAGACTTTTTTTGCATTTGGACTGTGGGCGTATAAAAACACAGAGGTTCCTTTAGTGGGGATCCTTCGTGGGTGGCATGAGCCCCAGCTGCTTCTCTTTCTGTGCCTTAGGAAAACCCAGGGCTGAAGTAAGGAAACGTGGTGTGACTGTGTGAGCGTGGTGCTGTAGGGTGGCACCTGTCTGGTCACTGAAGCCAACAGCTGTGAAGGGGCTTCGGTCCCAGCAGTGAAAGCCTCTGGTGGTGGGAGTGAGACAGCCAGAGTGGCTCCTCAATGGTCAGAGAAGGAAATTTCCTTAACATTTGCCTTAATATACAGAATAAGATGTATTAAAAAAAAAAAAAAAAAAAAAAGTTTTATTTTTCTGCTTTCTATCCTTAATGAAAGGGATGTTGCAAAAATGCTATAAATATTTTAGCTGTTCTAAAAAAGTCAAGTCATGTACAATGTAGAGTTTTTATTTGATTTAAAACTTCTTTATATGAACATTTTTAGATTGCAGGCAAACTTTTGCTGTGAGCTAGAATGAAGAAAGTTGTAAATTTTTTTCTTCACAAATAAAAGTAGTCTACCTTGAAAATCTCTAGTGACATTCTCCACTGACTGTTTTTGGATTGATGCTTGTAATTTTGGATACAGGTCTGAAGGTATTTATTTAGTTTCTTTTAATTTCTAATTTATCTAAATCTTAAGTATGGACTTCTGTTAAAGCAGTGACCAGATGCTAGGTAGCAAGATTCAACAAAAAACACATTACAGAGTGATACAGGATCAAGGAGAAACACTTGAAGTGATTCTTCCAATTCTGGCTTCCAGTAGTAACCTGGATGAAGAGTTATGGTCAGCCTAGTCAGATGTCTCTGACCTCCACACATCATATCTCTCAATCACATCAACAGGGACAAAAATATAAAAACCAGATATTATGGGTGAGTACATAAAAATACCTCTTTTTCTGTAGTAAATATCTTAGGGTAAGTTAAAGATTAATTTTTTGATACCTCAATTGCCTCTACCTCCCATAAAATCAGTTTTGATTTTATGAAAACAATAATGTTTTAATGCTTTTTGGGGGGTAGGATTCCATGCATGAACATGTGAGATTTTACATGTTATAAGGCTTGGGTTGTTGTTTTGGTTTTGGTTTTGTTTGTTTTTTATTTGTTGAGGGTGTGTGTGTGGGTGGGGGGTGGGTGTGTTTATTTGTTTGGTGTTTATTTTTGTTTGTTTGTTTTTTTCTTTAAATGAAAGAGCTCAGTCTCTTTTCCAAGTAACAAGTGATAGGTCAAGAGGATATGGTCTCAAGTAGTGCCAGGGGAGGTTTAGACTGGATATTAGGAAAACTTGTTAAGGATGGGAAGGATTTTCCAGGGAAGTTGTTGAGTCACTGTCCTTGTAAGTATTTAAAAGCCAAGTAGCTGTGTCACTTAGGTACGATTGAGTGGTGGATTTGGCAATGCCATGTTTGTGATTTGACTTGATAATCTAGGAGGTCTTTTTCAACCTAAATGATTCTGTGATTCTATTAACCTTGAATTCTTGTTAAGGACCGTGGTTTGCACTTAATGTAGTTGGCAGCAGTGAGGATATGTTAGCTGTACCTTTAAAGCCTTGAAGTTCTGAAGGAACTTCTAGGCTTTAAAAGCTACTGAGGAAGAAGCTGGATGCTACTTTCTCAGTAGATACTCTGTAAAGTGCAGAATGAGAGAACCTGAAAGTGGCAGTGACTGCTGTGTTTTAGGGTGAGTTCAGTAGTTGGTGTTTGATAGGCAGGCTTTATATACCGGATGCGTCTTTGGAAACTAGAATAACAGGAGGCCCAGTTTGTGTGACTTCTCTGATAAAAATGCTGAAGCCAAGTAGAAAAAAAATCTGTGAATTATATGGACATAGGGTCTGGTGTTCAGGATTAAGTCAAGATGAAGACAAATTCCAAGCCTGAAAGTGTTCTGCAAACCAGCTCATGGAAAACATAGATAAATATTTTCTAGTAAAAGGAAATTAAAAACCACCACAAATAAACTACCAACCCCTTCCCCCCACAACTAACTGAAACCAAAAGAAAACCAGAAAAAAATTCCTAGCTTTCATTTCTCTCTCTTATTTTTTCTATTATTTTGTAATATATATGTGTTTAGAAAATACATCACTATCTCATAAATTTCATGAAACTTTTAAGGTGCTCTCCAAGAGTTTGGAGTGCATTTTTCAGTCATTGCAGCAACATTTGAAATAGTGCTTTAGCACAGCTTGCTTTTTTTTTTTTTTTTTTTTTTTTTTTTTTTTTTTTTTTTTTTTTTTTTTTACCACTTGACACACAGCTAAATCTCTTTCTAAATCTAAGAAGAAAAAAAAAAAGAATTTTTTTTTTTTTCTGCTGTCTTTGAAAATTCAGGTCAGAGTTTCCTGAAACATAGATTTTCTTGAAGGATATACAGTTAAGATCAATATAGCATCATTAAAATAAATACATTTCTGCTGAGTCATCTGAAAGAAGTTTAGGAGTCTTTGTTTTTTAGCAAACACAATTATAGAGTCTGGATATACTCAGTGATCTGTGAAGGTTAATATCTGTCCATAAAACTGATGTGCTGGGTTTCTTTTGTCTATTTGCCTACGTGCTAATAGGAATTTTCAAATATAATTGAATTCTCCACCTTATAAACTAATACTGACTATAAACTTTTGCTTGTGGGTCAATGGCTGGACACCTTATGATTTTTATAAGCTACTTCAGCTTTCTTTGGATGTCCTTATGACACAAATCTTCACAGTTGAATCCCTTCAGGGACAGTTTTCAAAAGTGTTCTATTTTTCCTAACAGCTATGACAACATTTTTGTAAATGGCTACATACTAGCTGTCTGTCTGGATATTCAGATAATACCATCTTATTTAACCAGAGCAGAAAAATTCAAAATGTACATATATACTTACATGTATATATGTATATAAAAATATATACACACACATGTACATACATATGTGTACATATATGTATGCATGTGTAATAAAATACGGTTTATATCTATATTTGATATAGATACATTGAGCAATAACATATGTATAATTATTATTTTTTTTCAAGGATGAATTCCTCTCCTGATTTGTCCACATGCTCCTACCTGTACAACCTAGAAATGAAATCCAGGAAAAAACCTATACAAACCAATGCTACCACAACTACCTCCCTCCCCTAAAAAATCCAAACCCAAATTAAAATAAAAATGCCTAAACTCTTCTCCTTGGAATTAATATACATTACAGAAACAAATAATTATTATTTCAGATATCTGAAAAGAAAACATCCTATAGTCAACTGATGCTTTTTCCCCCTCTCCCTAAAGAGTGCATTATGTGGAAAAAAAAATGTTTTTTAATAATCAGAAACTGTTGTTACTATAATTTAGATGATGTAGGAAAAATGCTGCTCTAAATAATTCTTGGAGGAACACTACCATTGCTGTTGAAAAATACATGACTTGGAATGTGTTGTGAACAATTTATTAATTAGTTTACCCCCTTTTAGGGATATTAAAGCTAACTGACATACTAATATTATCATAAAGACAAAAAGATATTCCCTGCACAGAACTGAAAAGTGCTGTTAGAAAAAATACTTCTTCAGGCTGCATGAAGTAATAGTGGCTCTGCTACTATGAAAGAAAGGAAATGAAAAAAATAAATAACCCCCAAAATTCGTAAACTTTGTAGGAAAAAAAATTCAAATATTTTTGCTACATGAAACTTGTAAAAAAAAATAAGGACAAAATCTGTGTGAAGAGAAGGTATAATGTAGTGAAAAACTGTAGTATATTTTATTCATACACTACTCAAATTTAATTATATTTCAAATTTAATAGAATTAGCTGTGTTCTTATACCACTGTAGGGCCATTATCATTTATGGAAAGTAAAACAAGTTTATTTTGTCATTAGATATATGTAATACAAATAAGAAATTATCATCTTATTTTAGTATTGACTCGTTAGCTAGGCTGTAGAGTGGCTGTCATATCCCAAATGGCTTTATTTGATGTGCAGTCCATTAATTTTTATTGAATGGAAACCATCATCAGTCTTGGGCCAGTTTGGGATGTTCACATGAGAACATACTGGGTAGGATAAGAGAGACCCATCCCCAACACTAGAATATTTTTTTGGTAGAAGGACCGATTTACTATCCCAGCAATCAGGAAGAGTCTTTTTTCTCAATGTGTGATTTGATAGAGTGAGTAAGAGGACGTAATCACTAAGCAGAATAAATTGATGGCCAATTCTTGGTCATTTTTATATCAAAGAAACTTTTGGCATTGAGTTTAGCATTTCAGTGTTTTTCAGATCTGGAGGACAGGCGCAATAGTCAGAGATAGTACCATTAAAGTAAGAGAAGAAAACATTTCAGTTCTACATAAAATCTAACACAAACTCCAAGGAATAACTGAGCTGAAGAATGCTCTCTCAATAGAAAGTGAAACATTCATGACCTGGGTTTTTAACATCTAGGCTTGATTGGTTGTATTTATTGTACAGATAGTGACTCATATTGGCAAAGAGAGAGAGAGAGATGACTTATATAGATCCTGTTCAGCTTTAATATCTATTAAAGCATGGATGCATTCCAGGAATGAGCTGACTAGGTTCAGGGAAGTTCAATAGCTCCCAATATGGAAGCACCTGCCTGCCTTGCTATGTCAATTCAAACTAATTTGCAAATCTGTTTTGCACAAAGCTGTTGATTAAATTAGGTAAGTCATTAATATGCATATATATATTTTTTTTTTTTTCTGAAAGAAGTCTGAAAAAAACTGTGAAAAAATAGGTGCAGAGGCACATAATGAAATTAAAGTGTTAAGAATACTGCAGTGCTAGAAATTAAAGTATTATGAGTACTTCAGTGCTAGCATGTTTTCCATCTACTCCTCATGTGCACGTGCAGCTTTCTGCTAATACAGTCAGTAGAAGGAAGGGAGACCTCGTATATTAAAATAGAACCTTGTTTTGTCAAACAAATTGTTAATGAGATTTCCAACCAGGTTTTTTAAGGCTTGTATGTTTTCATTTGTTAAAAGCAGTTCTGGAACAGGCATGATAGCATTAGTGGATATTAGTCTCCAATATTTAGTAAAATGGGCTTTGTTAAAATGAATGAAGAAGTCTTGGAGACGGTCCCAAAGACCTTTTACCTTTACAAGGCTAAATAAGCAGGAAAATAGGGCATCAAATAAATTCTAGGTAATCAAAATCTAGGTAAAGTTACAGGGTGGTCTACTTTTTAGTACAGATCTTTTAGATAGTGGCAAAAGAGATTATAGAAGGGTGTAAATGAAAATAATCTGATTTGTTTAGGTAAAGTCAGGAACTGTTTTTCCTTCCATAAGAAACTAAATAGGAGAGGATCCCTGTGATTCCCCCCCTACTCAGCTTTCATAAGACCCCACCTGGAGTGCTGCCTACCGTTCTGGTGCTCCAACATAAAAACGTCATAGAACTGTTGGAGCAAATCCAGAGGAGAACCATGAGGGTGAGAAGGTAAGTAGAGCACCTCCCCTGTGAAGGCAGGCTGAAAAAGTTGGGGCTATTCAACATGGAGAAGAGCAAAGAATACCTCATAACAACATTCCAGTGTCTGAGGGGAGCCTACAGGGAAGCTGGAGAGTGACTCTTCACTAGGAACTGTAGTGGCTGTTCAAGGAGTAATGGGTTCGAACTGAAAGGGGAAATGCAGTTTAATGGGAGAAATTATTCACTCTGAGAGTAGTGAGACACTGTAGTAGGTTATCCAGAGAAGTTATGGATGCCCCATTCCTAAGTGTTCAAGGCCAAGTTGGATGGGGTTTTGAGCAACTTTGGTGTAGTGGAAGGTGCCCCTGCCCATGGTAAGGTAGTTGGAAATAAATTATTTTCAAGGTCCTTTCCATGGTAAGGTGGTTGGAAATAAATGGTTTTCAAGGTCCTTTCCAACCTAAACCATTCTACAATTCTGTGATTTTATATTGTAAGTGTATTGGAAAAAGCTCCTTGTACAGTGTTCCAAAATTTAAACTTGTATTTTTTGTAAAGACCTGCCTTTCCACTTTGTTTTTTAATATTTGGGGCTTCTTCAAACAGAATGATATGTATTTTTAAAAAAAAAAAAAAAAAATTTGTACAAGAAAACCAATGTACTATTTCTTTGGTCTTCCTCAGTGAAAAAACTCAATGCTCCATTTAATGAATACTTTTCTTTCTTTAAACTGTGTTCCTATTAAAACAGACTGAAAAGCACTAATTACATTGACTGCTTCATAAAGTAGGATAATACTAGAGATAAAATTACAGTGACTGATACATTTTAAATGGTGATCACCTGCATGCATAGTTAGATCACAAACTGTCAAAAGAAAGGTCACACCAGTTGAAAAGAATAACACAAAGCATGGGAAATATCAGTGTAATAAAATCATAAATATGGATTATTTTCAGATTTTTTAAGTCATAAATACTTGCATTCATAATTAAATCAGACATTGCTGAGAAAAAATGTCAAAATACATGTAAATACTGTGCAGAGCACTCCTTATAATGGAGTACAGAACTTAGAATACAGTTTTGAATCTCAGCCACCATCTACCAAACAAGTAAAAACTGTACACCTCCGTCTTTCAATAATCCCCGCTTCAGTTATTGATGTGAGTTCTGGTGTATGTACTGCTCCAGGACTTCTACAAAATCATGCCACCTATTTTTGATCAATTACAGTATCTAGTAATGCTTATGTTTTATTAATAGTCATATTTATGTATATTTTTAATATAACAGTTGAAGAATAACAATTACCTATTGTACTTACTGATGTCACTTTTATTCTAGTCCACCAAGTGGGAATTTTACTGATGACTTGAGTGATGCCAAATGATTTGACATAGTGAAAAAACTCCTCTTTTAACCAACTGCCAGACCCAAGCAGAGCAATGTTACCTGATTATATTTGTGCTGCTTGCTCTATTTTACTTTACAATAGGTATGCTTAGTGACATTCATAATCAGCTAAGCAAGATTACTTCCTACATTTCAGGAAGGGAATAACACTTTTTTAACAATCTGATGATCATACTGTTGGTGATATAGAAAAGAATCAAGTCTGGTTGCTTTAGGATCACCATAGAAAAGAAAAAGTTTCATTTTTGACACAATATAATTTTTCAGAGACAGTAAAGTGTAGGTCTGAAAGTGAAATAAAAATGAAAGGGTTTAGATCTTTGATCTGATAGAAGTGTTATAGAAGTGAGAAATCTAGGGGTTCTAAATTTGCTAAGAGGTTTATACTTGCCTGCATGTTATCGGCACCATATTGAGGTAGTGTTCCTTGAAGAGCTAAGAGAAAAGGTAGTCTTGACTCCCTTCAGTCCTGAAAAATTCAACACTGAGGATTAGCACATCAGAGACTCAACCAAAAAGCCTGAACTGGAACAAAATAGAGGAGGACTCAAACAGCTAGACTTTCATGACTTTGTTTTTCTTTGATTCCTGTAATGGAGATCAGCTTTGGGCTTTACCATCTGTGAGTTATCTCACTGACTGGTGTCACACAGTTTTTGAAAAAGTAATTTTTTTAATGGGGTGACAAAAAAAACCCAGTTAGCTCTGGCCTCTTCTGGGAAAATGAGAACTCCAAAGTCAGTGTAGAGATTAGTAACTTCTGGCAGCAGGAACAGAGAACAAGACAGCAAGTAATAATTTGGAGAGTAAGATATCTTCCTTTTCATGACTCTTTATAAAGGAAAGATTACAGACTTTAATCTCAATCTGGGATTTTCTGTTTATGTTGATAATGGTAAAATTAACATCAGATTTTGTGGAGGTATTAAAGTAAGTGAAGTAAACACAACCAAAACTGGGCAAAACCCCATTTTAGGCATTCTTACAACTTCATAAATTAGTAGTGACTGCTATGATCAGTTCCAAACATGAAAATCAAAATATAAATTAAAACATTACTTATACCATTGCACAAATATAAACCTATAATTAAAGTTGTAGATCATAATAAGTAGCAAGAGTATACTTGCTATCAATAAAAGAAAAAAAAGAAGCAGAGCAGAAATAGTAAAAAAAAAACCCTACACAATTATCAGACACAGCCTTAGTCTATCTCTAGTTACTGGAGCTGAATTCATTATATGGGATTTTTTTCCCCCACCATATTACTAAAGTTCTGCTTGGAACATACTTTCTTTGTTGCACTTTTCACCTCTAGATAACCTCCCCAGCCCCCTACTTTAACAGTATCTTTCTTCAAAGATTCTTCACACTGCTTATGCCACCATCAGAATTTTAATGTGAATTTCTGAGTATATGGAGTGTTATGAAGCATTAACACTTAAACCCACTGCTAATCCCCACATGGCGTGCTTTATTCTTTTAGATCTGTATATTGTATGAGAGACAGAGAACAATAAAACTAAGGAACTTGGAGAGAGAGCAAGAGTCTGTGTGGGAAACAGGCTAAGTTATTATAGTAGTACTATTTGAAGAATGATAGTCAAGGCTGTTTTAAATATAGAACATTTTAGATCAGATTATTACCTGTAGTTAAAAAGTAGCTTGGTGTCAAAGTTTGTCTTGAGGCCTTCTGTTACCCGTGGGTTAATTTGGATACAAAGTGAATATCAAGTTTTCTTAAAGAAAAAAATGAGGCTTTCAACACATTAAATACAATTTTTTATTTAGTGACACAGTAAAAAGTGTTTTAATAGCAAATGTTGTTTGCCAACCTTGTGACTCCAATCCAGCCTCATGTTTACTCAATGCAGTAAAAAAAAAAAAAAAAAAAAAAAAAAAAAAAAAAAAAAAAAGCTTTTCATTCGTAATACACACAGAAACTTAATATTACTTTTCTAAAATGAAAAATAAATGTATTAATTATTCAAATCTAACATGGGAAATCAAAGTGCATTCTGTTGAGGTTATTCACAGAGAAATAGCATATTTCTCTCTTTTCTTTTTATTCTTTACTTTCTGTTCTGACATGTATATCTTCTTTGTGATACAACCAAAAAATTGCATAGCAGATTTTCATACACGCTTTGTCTTAAAGTCTTTTTTTTTTTTTTTTTTTTAAACATTGTGGCTACAGACCATATCAATAAGAAGAAATAAACAGCTGCATGACATATAAATGCATTAAGAACAAAACAACACAGAATCCTTCTCCCATTATTGTCTGATTCTGAGCTTACATTATAACTCAGATAAATCCAAATAAATCCAAATCCAGTGATACAAATGTAGCTGAAATTCTTCAAAGTGTGAAAAATGTTGATTTATATAACTTTTGGTCCCAATGTGTAAATTAGCACACATTGTGCATATGAATCTATATCCTGATGTGTTTCATAATGCACTTTTAAGACTTTCAACGTTGTTGAATGATGGGGGATTTAGCTTGCTCAAAAGAAAAAGCACAGTTGATTTGTCTTTGTGCAAAAAAAGTACTTGCAGAAATACATATAAAAAACTGTACAAAGAAATAGGCCCTACCTTCAATAAGAAACATACCTTTAATATTGGACATCTGTCTTATTATCTTAGTTATAACTTGACCTTGAAAAGAAAGGAAATAATGTACATAAGTCTTGTAATTCCTAGAAGAAGAAGCACCTTGGTTTAATGATGGTAAGCAGAATTTGAATAAAACACAAAGCAAACAACAACAAAGCTGCAAAAAACTAGTCAGTGAAGAAAAAGAACATTTATAGAAAATAAGTAATTTTAAATAGATAATCAAAGGAAACACATAACCTAGAAAAGCTGACTTTATTGCAGTCTAGTAGATATTTTTCCTTCTACATTTCCTAGTGCTTGATAAATAACCAAGTCAAACTAGTTCTATTTAAAATGGGTTTGTTGCTGAGAGAAGCAAATAGTTTTAAATATGTACCTGTACACTTCAGAGCAGAAAAATAAGGGCCAACATAAACTGTAAAAGATCTCATAACAACACATCTCAAAAAATTATGCAGAGAACAGATGAAACCAAGAAAAACAAAATAATGTGCCTAGAACTTCTTTGAAGATCTGTACTAAGCATACAGACTCACAGTGAGCTCTCTCATTTGAGTATAAAGTGTAACAGATAAGTGAAGAAAAAAGCTCTAAGCAAATTATATATAAATAATTTACATGAGCTGTTTAACGGAGCTTCTGACAAAAAATAAAACCAAAGAAAGATGAAGTTAACTTACAGTAAGGTCATAGAATCCCAGACAAGAAGTTAGATAACATAAAATATTCTCCTGACACCAATGAGAGACATAGCTTGTTGTAAGTATTTTTAAAGTATGTCAAAGCATAAGTTAAACCTAAGGCCAGAAAATAAGGAGAAATACTATTTAAAAAGGATATTTATACGTATCTTAACCTCTTACACTTGAGGTTTAGTGTACTACCTGTTATATGTGGAATAACACAAGATCTTGTTTATTTAATATTTCTAAACAAAAAGTCCTTTTGCAGACTACAGGAAAAGAAATTGAAACTTCCAACCTGCAGAATGGATTTTTTTAAAAATCTGAAATGTTGAAGTAAAGATGGAAAAACAGTAAAGTCGTATTTGAGTTAAAAACAAAAGTGCGATGCTATGATCTCTTGTATACAAGCTAGTTTATTTTATACTAGGTTATTTTAAAAGTTATTTTAAGCTTGATTTCATAAACTTCTACAGAGACTGTGGAAGTCTTTCAGAGGTCTAGATAGTTTGTCTTTTTCCACATATACTTTACTCGGATTTTAAATACCAAGTCAAAATTTTGTTACAGTTCCTTAATATGTCCCTAAAAGCATGTTTCTCCAAGGAAAAGTAGGGAGTTCCCATGTCCCTGTAATGCCTTTTATTTGACTGGAAACTATTTGCTGAATCAAACATCTGCAGTCCACATCCACATGTTTTAGCACTAACATGTCTCATCCATACTATGGGATTAGATCCTGCATATCTATAAAAGACAAATGCATATGCTGTCTTTCATAGAATTACTTCTGCAACAACTCATAAATATGTTGGAGTCCAGGGCATTCCTTTGGCTGCCCTGGAGGGTCAGAGACCTGGACAGGGGGGTCTGGGACCCTGGCACAGAGCCCAGAGGGACATTGGCTTTGATCCCAATCCATGGGAAAGGCTTCCTGCACTGCAGGAAGGATTGCAAGCCACAAGAGTGTGAAAGATAGTAGTTTAGCTTATCACAGGGTGAGAAAAGAGTAGGTTTGGGTTTTTAGTATGGAAGTGAATGGGAGCAAGATGGAGGATTTGGGGCATTGTCTCCTGCTTCTTCTTTCTTCTTCCCTCGCTCCATTTCCTGCAGTGATGGTGGCACAAAGTAGTTTAAAGAGATTGGGTCAAAGCAGAGAAAACCTGTTTAGTATAAGTGATAGGTATTGGCGAATAATGATAAATAAAGAACACGTAATAATTAGTATAAAAGATAGCGACAGCCCAGTCCGGTAGGAGTCGGGGAGTCAACAGATGCCCAAGCAGCTGCACAGACCTTTGTTGGGCACTGAGAAAGTTGTAAGATAAGAAACAATAAACAAAGCGCACAACCTTGAAAAATCAGAACCTGAAGACTCCGTCTCTTTTTTTTATGTCTGGCTCAGAGCTTTGCAGAAGGCAAAAAGACTCTAAAACCACCTGAATCTCGGAACTAAAAACCGACATAAATAGATAATTTTTCTTCTACAGAATTTCTTTTTTTGCCATTGCAAATACTTACAGTAACTCAACCACTACAATGCCACCTTCCCTTCTCTAACTGGACTCCCTTATGCACAGCTGAATATATAGAACTGTGATAAGCAGTTACCTAGTTGTTGTTTCAAGATACGTATACCTTCCTTTTCTTCCTCCTCTTTCCAAGACACAACCTCCAACATCACCAACTTTTCTTCAACAGTGGCTTATATTAAGGAAATGCAAGGACTCTCCTTAAGTTTTCACCTGAAATCCCACTGGGATCCAGTGGGTGAAGTTCTTTAACTTTGCGTGCAACACAGAACTGCTATTGCAGTGCAGTTAAGCAATTCAGTGTAGAATGACAAAAATAATTACAAAAAAGCTTAAATTCAAACTTCTCTGCTGCAGTGATATGCTCTCCTCTTCCTACAGACTCGTATTTCCTAGCAATTCACAGTCACATCTAAGTGTTAATGTCCCTGGTTGAATCTCAAGTCTTTAATTGGGCTGTTGAAGTGCAGACAGCTCAAGCCTCAAGTGACTACTTCTTTTATAATTTTGGCATCTGTTGTAGAGATATCTGGCTGCAAAGAATGTTAAAGGACATCCTGACAGGATCTATATATAGTTCATTCACTCAATCACTGTTATCTTCTCTTTTATAACTATAAATTCTTTTGTTCATTAAATGTTTGCTTGTTTGTTTTAAGCAGCTGAAATTGTTTAAATTTGAAATGACATTCAACTTGTGAATTAGAATTTGGGTCCATGTTCTCAATTTAAAGGTCACAAAGTGTACAACAAAAAATGATACAATATGCAAACTCTCAGACAAAAAATGAGTTTTACAGCTTTCTTACTTTCCAGAAATATGAGGATAGTTAAACACCTACTTGTCAAGGGATGCTTTTGATAACTCCCATCTTTAATTACTCTTGCTTTCTAGCTGACTGAAATCTTCCTAGAAATGCTAAGTTTCTATGGAGTAGATAATTAATTAAATAAGAACGTGGTTTCTGAAGTTATTAAATGTTTGCCAGATCAGGATCTGACTTATCTTACTTAACAGAAGCATGCTGATTCTAACTGATGTATCTCTTCAAATTTGAAAGTTTCTGGTTTTTACTGTCATGTTATCCAAGTGAATCTAGAGCTAATGCCAGAAATTCCAACTGTAGAAGGAGAAAACAATTGCAGATAAACTGCATTCCTTATGCATTAATTTATGCATGTTTTCTGGAAAGTTTTTCTGAAAATACATGCTGACAATCATGTATAAGTAAAAAAAAATCCTACGTACACTTAAATGTGTTCCAAAGAGGAAGTAAAGCTCTGATTATTGCCCAGAATGTATGAAATAAGAAAGATGTTTGTGTTTTTTTTCCAGCTAGCGGTGGTCTTATTGAAATAAAAAGTTATTATATTTTCACTTTCTCCTTGGTATGATCTGATAAACTTAGATGACTTTAGATGTCCGCCTTCTAAAATACTATTTAGAAGAGTCCTCCTGAACATCTGCCGCATCCTGAATGTCTCACGATATGCTTCATTTGTTGATCTGAAAGCTCACAGTACTTCAGCACTTTCTGGATTGTTCTAGCTCATCCTAATCAACAAGACATCTGGCTCCCAAATTCCATATGTGTACAACAGAAAGACTAAGAAATGTTTTAAGCACTTTAGCTAATACTTCTTAGAGAAACTATCACATCACAAAATAAATATATGACTGAGGAAGGCCTGCAGCACTGAAAGGAAAAAAACAAACTGATTACAGCTAGTATTAGTTCTTAGTCTCTGTTCTCTAATTACACTTAACAGCACACCCATTTAGTTTAAGGAGTAAATATTTCCAGTTCTCAAATGCATGTTGGTTATTGTGTTTCTCCCATGTTAGTTATTATGTTTTAGTTTGATATCATTCCTGTTATCTTTCTGTTAGAATGGACAAAAACTCTTTCAACTCTTTTGAAAGCATGGCAAGATCCTCCACTATAAAGCTTGTGACTTACATTTCAGGAAATGTATATGAAACTTGAGGGTAGAGTTCTGTACTGTAGAAATTGAATATTTTCTCTCTTTTCCATGTGCAAGTGAATGCGGCATTAATGGTAGTCAGTAAGATAACCTTAGTAATGGTGGTATACTTCTGAAACTGTGCATGGACTTTTCTTTGGCCCTAATTCTGTGTGATATATATACAGCAAAGCTCAGATCCATATGCTTAGTGTTTCCTGACCTGATTTATCCAAATTTGTTTTATTTTACAGATCAAGTTTCTAAGGCACTCTGTGGGCTGCTCCTGAAATGTATACACTTACCTGACATTTTTAGAATTTTCTTGGTGGCAAGAGACTTTGGATTTAGGTGGGTGTTTTATCTACTATATCTTAAATTTGATTTAGCTTTTAGTTTATATTATTTTTTACCAGTTAGTTCACTTGTAATTTATAGTTCTTTAATTTTTCCTTTGTTCATCCCCAAGGCAACATAGGACTCAATAAAGCTATTTGTTGCTATAGGCAACAGAATTGTTTTTCAATATATTGTCAGACTGATGATATAATTTGAATTTTGATGTTTTGCTGTAATACTATCTTTATGATTGTTGTCATGGAAAGGGATAAAAATATTTTTATTGGTTGGCATATTGTACATGTGAGCTATCACTGTTGTACTGCTTTTTAAGATGAAAATGATAAATAAAGGACTAGTCCCTTCTGACTTGATCCCTGGGGAGAGATAATCCTTCAATTTGATAAAAAATGGCCCTGTTTGGAACAATTTCTTTGGAATTTAAAATGTCAATATATTAGCAGTCACACTGTATTTTATAACATGAGTGCATGTAAATACTATCATATTTCACTGGTTTAAATATTAGAATAGAGAGTAAAAACCTAGGATTTATTTTCTAAAGTTATTTTTATGTAGGGTTATCACCAGAAATATCAGTTTGAGTATTATTAATAAATATCTGGGTTACTGGAGAGAATAAATATGTGAAAATATGTCACATATTTTTAAAAAATTAAAAGGGGCATTACTGATGTAAAAATTTTATTGATTTTGGCCCTCAAATATTTGTTTTCTCAAATTGCAGCATCAATTACAAGTATGATCACTGATAAAACCCTAAAACTATCCCCTCACAAAAAATCCTTTTCCCCTAGAGTAAGTCTCATATATACTAGTAGAATTTTTGCTCTTCTTTGCAGGCATTTTATCTTTATTTTATTTTCCTCCTGAGATGTAGATTAATGTTGCACAATGGTTGGCTGTTGCTAATTGTAGAATAGAAAGTAATCATAGTTAAGTTGAATGTTAAATAAGTATCTCTCCTGCTGCATCAATTTAGTGAATTGCAGAGCTTTAATAGTATCTCTAAAACTAGCTTGTTGGGGAAGATGAAGTCAAAGATTTTTAAGGCTGGAAAAGACTGTAAGATTGGGTACAACTGATAGCCTAGTACTTCCATGTTCACCACTAAATAATGCCCTAAAGTGCCACATCCACCTGCCTTTTGAACACTTCCAGCGATGATTCTACCACTTCCCTGGGCAGCCTGTTCCAATGCCTTCCTTTTCAGTGAAGACATTTTTCCTCATGTCCAATCTCAACCTTCTCTGGACTAACTTGAGGCCACGTCCTCTTGTTCTGTCACTTCTTGCTTGTGAGAAGAGAGCAACCCCAACCTGGCTACAATTTCGTTTCCTGTGAGCTCCTCTTCTCTGGGCTGAAAAATCCCAGCTCCCTCAGTTGCTCCTCATAAGACTTATGTGTGATCGGGATACGCAAAGCAATCACACGTGAGATGAAAGATTTCGCAGGGCAGAGTGTTCCTCCGAGTGAGCTCAAGGCTGAGCCAAGCCGGAGAATAAGGCGGAGAGCCTCTGCCTGTTTATTTCTTACTTTTTATACATTTGTGGGTCTGGCAGTGGATTGGCTTTTGGAGTTATCACCCCTTAGCCGAATGGCCAGACTAACTGTCAGTTACAATTGTTTTCAGGTTAGAAATATGCAAACAAAGGACAGAGAATGAAAAACAAAGGATTTGTTTATGTTACATGTGTGAGAAAAGGCAGAAACTGCTCCTAATACTGTACAGTAGCTAAAAAGTCTGACTCCATTTTATGAACAATCAAAAAGCTTTAAAAAACTCAGAAAAACCAGGGTGACACTTATGCTCCAGACTCATCACCAGCTTTGTTGATTTTCTCTGGACACGCTCCACTGCAGGGTGAAGAAGGACGAGCAGGATGCCACAGGAACCTTGTGGTGGTGGTATCTTTCTACTTAAGCTCTCTCTCTCTCGCTTCCCTTCCCTCCTCCTATTTCTTTCTCTCTCTCTACATCACATTAATTGTTTAGTAAAATCCATAGTATTGACTTTGGCATAAGGTCTCATTCACAACTCAGTTCAGGAAGAGGTATCTCTTATAATCAGATCATAGCAGCATCAGAAGCGTCAAATATTGTCTCAGTCTTGTGTCAGGAATTTTGTCCTCAGCTAACGAGGATTTGTTGATCAGATCTTTTCCACTGGTGTTTATTGAAACCAAAACAGATTCCATGTTTATGGTGTATTATACCAGAACACAGAAAGAAGGTAAGAGACAGAACTGAGTTTAATAAACACATCAATCTTAAGTATAATGACAAGATTGGCTGATTTAACTCTTATTTTAAACTTTGTTAATGTCTTAATTGGTAAATGTGAATGGTTTGCTGGCTATGGTGTAACTGGGCCTCCAAAAACCTGAATAAATCAAAGCTTTCATTAAAAAATAAAACAGAACAAAGAAAACTATTTTTTTCCTTGCAGATATTAATGATAATAAGTAAAAAGTACTCATTAAAAGGAAGCCTGCAAATGATAAATAAATCAATCAACTAAAACTGAAAAAAACCAAAATAGTCCATTTGTAAACTACACTCTGTTAAACAAGAAGGAAATAAAAGAAGTCCAAGAAACTACATTATTTTTAAATGCTGTTTTTCTCTAGTTTGAGCAGACAAAGAAGGAGAGAATTAGGATTTTAGGAATTTCTTAGTGGATTGTTAAGCTCAATACTAGGCTGAAACAGCATGGTGTTTGGCAGATGCTACAATAGTGGAAAGGAAAAGCTAAAACAAAAGATGACAGTGCAGCCTCTTAAAGTTGAATATGTTAATCCAGGATCTCCCACTGAAAAGACTGGGTTTATAATGAGTTTTGCTATAGATTGTTGCATATAGAAAACATACATTGTCTTTATATGTTGTCTCGTGCCTGGTGATAAGACACTTTGCAGAGGCACGGCACAACCCCCGGGGTCCTAGAGTCCTAAGTGGTCACCTCTAGTCAGTGGGAAAAGGAGCAAAATGGACTTCACATGCAGTCCAAAATTCCTTTATTAACATCACATAACTTGAATACAGTGCAGAGGTGAAGACTGGGAACCAGGGTTTTAAGGGACAGGATCAGGGTGGAGTTTGGTGTCAAGGGGCCAATAGGGAGAAGACCAAGGAGGGACACAAGGAGAAGTTTACAAAACATAAACCCAGGGGGAAGGTTAATGCAATGAGATTTATATAAGCAGACCAATGGAGCCTTGTGGAATAGGGGATTGCCCAAGGGGCAGTCCAGACAGGAGCTGGTACCAGGGATTGGCAGGGAACATTAGGGAATAGGGGTAGATATCTGAGAAGACGGACAACCCAGGCTAAACCACCACCTGGGGGTGGGGGGGGGGGGTGAGGGGGGGTGAATGAATAAACCATAGGGTATTAAACCACAAAATTACACACAACAACATTTATACACCATTTTTTAGGGTTGGGATGAGAAGATAAGAGGATAGCTGTAGTTCTAGGAAGTCAGAAAAATGGACTTTTCCTCTGAACTACCCACCTGCACTCAAAAATGCCAGAGAATTATAAGCTACTCTGGAAAATAAACTTTACTTCTATGCATGACCAGCATAAGAAGGCAATGGAATATCTTTTTTCACCTCTTTATATCATCCATGGAAAGTCACAAAGAGTAGATAGTGCTCAACTGCAAGAATAGTAATTGTGTTTGTTCACAAAATGAGGATAGTCTCTATGTATTCTCCTTGAGCATCTGTTCAAGAAAGGCCAGAAGCAATTCTTTCATTAATCACTGAATGTCATGTGCAATAAATCTACCTCAACTCAGCCTGATATAGTTTTTCCAAGTAGTCAGTTCATTTGTAAATGTTATGGGTATGTCAGTTCAACATGGGTTAGCCCTTTCCTTCATCAGGCTGCTTAAGAGTTTATTCAGCTCTGACAGAGTTGCCAGGACACTACCAAGACATTGCTAGCAAGCTAATTAGTGGTGACTGTCTTATGCTTACATACCAGTAACTATTTTGTAGATATACAAAATGTTATCTTGCCATCTGCAACTTGGTATCTGTAAGAAAAAAAATTAATTAGCATTTTTTTCTTCTTACTTTTATTTTCTTCATTTCTAGATACAATTAGAAAGAATATGGAACAGCTAATGGAACAGTTTATACTGAGTGTCATCACGCAGCCCTTACAGGATGGCCGGGGTATCAGGCCCAGCCAGCACGGGTTTAGGAGGGGTTGGTCATGCTTGACCAGCCTGATCTCCTTTTAAGACCAAGTGACCCGCCTGGTGGATGTGGTAATGGCTGTGGATGTTGTGTATTTGGATTTCAGCAAGGCCTTTGGACACTGTCTCCCACAGCATACTCCTGGATAAGCTGACAGCCCATGGCTTGGACAGGAGCACTCTTTGCTGGGATAGGAACTGGCTGGATGGCTGGACCCAGAGAGTGGTGGTGAACAGTGCTACATCCAGCTGGGGCCAGTCACTAGTGGTGTCCCTCAGGGGTCTGTGCTGGGGCCAGTTTTGTTCAACCACATGGATGAGGGTATTGAGTTGTTAATTAGTAAATTTGCAGATGAGACTAAGCTGGGAATGGGTGTTGATCTGTTGGAAGGTAGGAGGGCATTGCAGAGAGTCCTGGAATGATTGGATGGATGGGCAGAGTCCAATAAGATGAGGTTTAGTAAGTGCAGGTGCTGAGTCCTGCACTGTGGCCACAATAACCCCTGCAACCCTATAGGCTGGGGACAATGGCTGGACAGTGCCCAGGCACAAAGGGACCTGGGGGCACTGGTGACAGCAGCTGAACTCGAGCCAGCAGTGTGCCCAGGTGGCCAAGAAGGCCAATGGCATCCTGGCCTGGATCAGGAATGGTGTGGCCAGCAGGAGCAGGGAGGTCATTCTTCCCCTGTACCCGGCACTGGTGAGGCCACACCTTGAGTGCTGTGTCCAGTTCTGGGCCCCTCAGTTTAGGAAGGATGTTGAGATGCTTGAGCGCATCCAGAGGAGGCAACGAGGCTGGTGAGGGGCTTGGAGCACAAACCTTGTGAGGAATGGCTGAGAGAGCTGGGGTTGTTCAGCCTGGAGAAAAGGAGATTCGGAGGTGACCTTATCACTCTCTACAACTTCCTGAAGGGTGGTTGTAGACAGCTGGAGTTTGGTCTCTTTCTCCACGCAGCAACTGGCAGAACGAGAGGACACAAGTCTTAATCTGCACCAAGGGAAATATAGGTTGGATATTAGGAAAAAACTTTTTACAGAAAGGGTGATAAAGTACTGGAATGATTTGCCCGGGGAAGTGGTGGTGGAGTCACCATCCCTGGATGTGTTTAAAAAAAAGATTGGATGTGGCACTCAGTGCCACAGCTTCATTGAGGTGTTAGGGCATGGGTTGGCCTCTATGATTTTAAAGGTCTCTTCCAGCCTAGTGATTCTGCAAATATCTGGTGTTTTGAGCAGAAGATCTGTGGAAAGTACAAAAGTACATGTTTTCCAGAATGGTAGGTGCAACAGACAAATAACTGAAGTGATCAAGGTAGAATAGGACTATAATTTCTCTTTTGTTCCTGGTTTTTCAATTTCTTTGTGCTGAATTCAGTGAATAGCTACCAAGTGTTGAACTTCATGTTACCAAACCACAACAAAAAGGAATTAATCAAGAAGTCTGGAAGTTACAATACATTTTAAAGGACAGAATTTCAAATATATACTTCAGATTTTAAATATAGGTCTTTATTAACCCAGTCATAGCACATGCAGAAAACAGTTTGATCAAGTTATAGGATATCATATAACTATCATACAATATTCAAATAGAGAAAAAGCTATGATCAGTAGGTTAATAGCTTATTCTTCTCCACAGCTAAAGAGAGAAGCCTTATACTGCCAAATCCCTAAGAAGCATAAATTTGAACATGAGTTTTTTTCTGACCATAAACTAAAGATTCCCAGGGGTCAGCTTTGACCCCTGGAAAATCTGCACTCTAACACATCTGAGGTCAGGAAGTTACCCCCAATTACCACAGGCTACATAATTAACTGGATTTAGAGACTTTATGATAACACAATAAGGGAAAAAATAGTAATTCTGAACAGAATTAGTCTATTTACAATGCAGATTTTGTTTTCTGATTAAAAAATAAAGTATATATAATGAATTTTTTTGAATTCTACTAAGGGTTTTCTGAGACATGTATAATAATGAGAATAAATGAAACACAGATCCTCGCTAAACAGGAAATAATAGAACCGGGATCAACTATTCTGAGTCTTACAGATGTCCCTATAATGATAGGGTATATCTGTGGGGTGTACTGAGAAATTTTGATATCTTCAATGACTTGTTCATCTTTAAGGAAGAAGAATATCTTATTAATCTGGGTGGCAGGGGACTAGTTAGATAAGGAGCTCTGTTCCTTCTCTTGGTAAGTTTAACTTCATTCTTCCATGAGAAAATCTGAAGAAACTTTAATAGTCATTTCATGACCTGCACATACTCTATTTAAGTGAAAGCACACAGACAAAAGAAAGGAAATCTGGGGGTAATAAAAAAACACCCCACAAAGGTCCTCTGAGAAAAAATTCTAGTAATCTTTGCCAAGTGTAAGGAAGATTCTTTACACACATGTCAAAAAGATACTGAATTATATACTTTTATATTCTGATATCTACATTGAATATAATGGGTGGTGACTGAAAACTTTGTTGCAATAACTTCTCATTTGTGCTACCTTCTTTGCAATTAGAATTTCCATAAATTTGGTAAAATAGTGTTTGTTTTATAGGTGTCACGTCTGTTGCGTTAATCCCCAAGAAAATTAATTAGAATATATTTATTAACCTAAATGAAATGAAGAGACAATATTCTTAGAATAGTTTGAGTTTAATTTTGTATTCAAATATTGAAGCATTGTTTAAAATGCTGGTTTATGTTTGCTTATTATTGCATACAAAAAAATGAGATACTTCAGCTGTTTACATCTGATTTGAAACTTAAAACAATAATTTAGACTTCCTACTATTATGAAAAGGAGTTGACAAAAGATATTTTTAAAAGTATGGATTAATGAAAAAGACAGGATAACACTTAATATTATGGATTTTATAAAATCTTGAATTATTCCAGCACCATGCCTGCATTTTATTTGGAAGAGCTGTTGATGGTCAAGAAAATATAATGAGAAAATGTATTTGCAGTCGGCTTGGCTTTAACTTAAATAACTTCCTTCATCTGAAAGTTTGGGGGTTTTTTTGTTCGTTTGTTGTTTTGTTTGTTTGTTTGGGGTTTTTTTTTGGTGGTGGTGTGTTTTTTTTTTTGTTTTTTTAATTCACAGGCTATTAGAAAATTAGTGTGTCGTATCATAAAACATTACCATAATGAATAAAATGTGTCAATAATTTCAACATTTTCATAATTTTACTTGGTTTTTTAGAGTGAAAAAAGGTTTCCTACTTACTCCTTGGCTAAAGAAAGGAATTTGAATTTCAAAAGAGATTTTAATTTTTCTATTAAGTTTTGTAATCTCCTGAGCTATTAGAATTCTCCCACTTGCCTAGAGTTATAGATATTTGTACTGTCCTTGTCTCTTTTAACTTTGGTCAGCATTATCTACAGTCAAACACAAATTATATTATGTTCTGTGTTCAATAAAATCTTATGGAAAACCTCTCTGGTTGTAAACTCAGCTTTTTCTTACTTATCCTCTAAGTCTCATATACAGCATTCTGATATTCTGAAAACTATATGGATTTTTTATTTTTCTTTTTTTGTTTAAGCAATTACAATTCAGCTACTGCATGTTGTTCTGAAATGTAACAGTAAAAGTCACAAGCATATTTGCTGAGAAAAATGCTAGGTATGTTAAAAGGGTTTTGTAAAATCTGTATTTAGCACACATCTTGATTTGTAAAGTAGTCAATCTAATACCTGAAACCTTGGCAGTGAGTTAAATCTGTTCATATATTTAAAAAAAAAAAAAAAAAAAAATTGTTGCTCTACAAAAGAGGAGTGGATTTGTTTTCTAACTATGATAAATCACAGTGCGGGAAGATATCTTTAGAAAATTAATAGTCTCACTATGCATATTAATACCTACTGCCACTGGATTTGTGTTGCTCATACTTGCAACAGTCTTTCATTTTCCCTGCTAACAGTTACACAGAAACAGGAATTTACCCAAATTTTTAAATGCCAAAAAACAAACAAACAAACAACAAACAAAAAAACCCCAACACACACACCCCAAAAAAAACCCCAACACACACCCCCCCCCCCCCCCAAACATAGAACATAAATTAGAAGTGAAGAAATAACCTTCTGTCATAGTTTTAATTTCAAACCAGGCAGAAACACCAATTAATATAGTGGTTTCACATTCACTAAATTTTGGTCTTGGTACTTACTCTTTTTGTGAGAAAGAGACTAGGAGAAAAACAAAGCAAACTCAACGTTAAAATTAACAAATAGTTTATTAACATACACTAAAAGAACAGTAAAACAGCAAGTTGGAAAAAAAACTAAAATGGAATGAAACTTCAAAAAACACTTTTACCTCCCCTTACAAACTGTTCACTTTCTTACAAAACAACATAAAGAGACAAAACTTGTAATTTTTCAGTCAGTTTCACTATCTGATAATAGTCTTTTATCAATTCATTAGGGGAAGAGTATCCTTTTGAGTCATGGATCCCACTGACAACTTAGAATAGTTCTCTTGTGGGTTTTAAACTGTCACAAAAACAACCGTACAGAGAAACCTGCCTTTGTGACCCTTCCCATTAGCAGGTTCCCAAGTTGCTTATGGGTCATGGGTCTTAGACTCTTGCATATTGGGGTGTCACCTTTTAAAGATGAATAACTCCAAAGCAAAGGATTCTTCATCTCAAGGTACAGAGATATCCTCTCACTTCTTCACTGGCACAGAGAGCTTCTCATCTTTATCTCTGTTCAAGCATCTTATAAGATATTACTCAGTTCATTACAAACACTTTTGCTTAAATCTACATGCAAAACAATCATCTCCCCAAATGCATACCTTTCCCATGATTTACAGGAATGACTTAAATATAGAGTTCATTTCCATGGCTCAAGTCACAATAGAACAACCAACTTTTCAACCTTCTGTCTTAGTCTTTTCACTCTTGCTACTGACTTCATGCTGTTGTTCTTTATGTTCACTCTGTCTTTCCTTACTCTCTCAGAGAAGGGCCAAGCTCTGGAATCTTCATGTTGCTAGGAAAGAGTTAAATCTGCTCTAAGTCTCTGTCTGTCTCTCTCTCTCTCTCTCTCTCTGTAGCTCATGGTGTTAGATGTTCAAGGCTGAGCTGATGAGGGAGGAAAAACTCACGCAGAAACACTAGAGATTAGAGCACTCAAGCAGTCTAGAATCACAAAAAGACCCCAGGCAAGATCATAAATGCCTTCTCAGCCCACCCCTCAGTGTAAATTGAGGTGGCCTTGGCCCAAATGGTGCCCATAGCTCCCATCAGGGGCCCGTCAGAGATTTTCCTCTGCTCTAAGGAAATTTGAAGAAAGTAGCTGTTACAAAACAGCAACCTCTCCTTCCCCCCTTCACTCAGGAGCTGATGGAATCCGGCCAGGCCTGAGGCCAGCTTCCCACCCCCAAAAAGGGGAGAGCAGCAGGCCCAGCTCGATGTTACCTGTCTCTCTCTGGCCAAAGGAAGAAGAAAAAGGACCCACCTACGGGAAATCAAGGAGTTTTATATGGTACTTCCCAAAGTTGCAGCTAACAATTTCAGTGGTCAGAGTAGATGTCAATATTTTAACTAACTCTCTGATAGGTCTCTGTCTCTTCCAAAACAATTCCCAGGTCCTGACCTGGAGAATAATTTTACATTATTTTATAACTAAAAGACCAAACTGCACTAACCCATGACACCTTCCCTCTGAGAAATGTAGGCACACACATCTTGCCTACACTCTCAGTATATTATCACTATTAAAAAGAATAGCTTGTCCAGATTTTGCTATATCTAATTAACAACTAATGATTAAAAAGTATGTTTTTATTTTATTTAACTGGACCAATAAAATATATTGAGCAATGATTTTAATCCCTTGAAGTTTCTGTCAGTAAGCAAACCAAAAGTCTTTTAGTGCAGGCATCATGGATAATAAATACTAATTTTCAACTGTTATTTAAGAATTTTTGAATTCTATCTTTTTTTATTTATTCTGATAAGTCTGAAATTTAAGGGTATTATTTCAGAGAGAAAATGACAGCAGAAGGAGGACAAATTCAAATGCAATTTAAGTGATATATTAAGATATTTCTTATCAGTGTCAAATTAGACTTATACAATAATAAAAAAAAATCTCTTATTCTTCAAAAGCTCCATTCCCAAATTACAAGCTGCCTTTTTTTTTTTTTTTTTTTTTTTTTTTTCTTCTTGAGAAAGAGTAACCATATTAACAAGATATATTAAACATTTCAGGAACATGAGATCAAA